>NC_053035.3:346894869-348144869 GCF_002575655.3 Aegilops tauschii subsp. strangulata | reverse complement strand
TGTTATGAACTAAAAGCTGGCAATAAAATTCTGGTGCGTGCACCACAGCCTGGTCTAATTAACATGGATGTTTACTTCCCCAACATCATCAGCCGATCAAAGTCTAATCGAGGTTAGTGTCCTTTCAACTTTCTCCATGCTGTCATATTACTATTTAAGCAACCAATTGATCACTATTTAAGCAACCAATTGTGATATCATATTCTGACACCGTTCCTAGGCAGTAACAAATTCTGTTTACCAATTTATGCGCACTATATATTCTTCTGCCATGTTCTGAATAAATAATACCTTTCCACCTTTTAAGCAGGATATGTTGCATGCATAGTGAACGATCTGTATGTTACTAAGTGTACCAAATTTCACTGGAAGGACTTGAAGCATGTCATAAACTTTGTTGATAATCTGACAAAGATAGCACAACGTATGAACGCTGGATTTTGGATGGGATTAATTAGACCTATGGTGCACACACTGAACGAGACCAATTGTGTGCACAAAGCGCTGGTAAAAAGTCTTATTTTAATGTTGATGCTCATAAACTATATATATCTTCAACGATATGTTACAATTTTTTTGTATTCTACATGTGAACAGAAATTTCCCCCTGTAGCCGTTCCTGGATCGATTTCCCGGCGTGGTCGAATTACACTTCTGCCTGCTAATAAAGCCAAAGTGATTGCAAGGTACTGCATTTCCCGCAAAAATGGAACCATTCAAATTAACAAATTCTCGCTTCTCGTGGAAATGCATCCATATTGGAAAATTGGAGACATTGTTCTACTCCTGCTCTACCAAGGCACAGGAGGGCTCTTCCTTTTCATTGACGAGATGCCGAGTCGCCGTGATCAAGCTGCTTCCAGTGGATAGTTGTGGTTGTTGGCCCTCAGCCTCTTAAAATGTGCTAGTTGTTACTATATATGTTAAGTATGTAGATATGGACCATATGGTTGTTGGCCCTTAGCCTCTTAAAATGTAATAGTTGTTACTATGTTAAGTATGTAGATATGGACCATATGGTTGTCAAAACCGTGTTACGAAGATCCTCCTTTTGTCGAATAGTGTAACCACTATATATATGTTACTCAAATGCTGTTACCCAAGTTCATAAATTTTCATGGAAAGTATTAGTATCGTACAAAGTTCATTGAGTTTAAGCGTGTGCCCGATGTCCAGAAGGCATTTGCATATTAACTGTCCATATTACAAATTCACACACATGTTCACATAAGAAAACGTATGTGTAACATACTAATCATCGCACACGAGTACTCGCAAACGCATCATGTGCGATACTCCTAGCCAACGCAAGCAACTAGTTTGCATTTTTCAAAGTTTTTTGTACACACAGAATCACACACGAAGTAACTGTATTGACCGTCTGTGTTGTAATTTCTCATCGCAAACAGTTCATCCGAGTCGGTTGTTTGCCACGTATCACACACATCTTGTTTACACGACTCGTTTGTGTTCTTTTGGCTCATCGCAAACAGTTCATCCATGTGAACTGTATGCTGCATATCACACACATCTTGTTAAGTTGGACCGTTTCTGTTGTGTTCCCTAATCGAAAACAGTTCATCCGAGTTAACCGTATGCCGTATATCGCATACACATTGATATGGCTGCCCGTTTCTGTTGTTCTACCTCATCGCAAACAGTTCGAATGGATTAACCGTGTGTCCTACATCGCACACACATTGTTATGGCTGCCCGTTTCTGTTGTTCTGCCTCATCGCAGACAGTTTCAATGGATTAACCGTATGCCCTTCATCACACACGCAACTAAAATCTGAACCGTGTTTGATGCATACATCATCGCAAACGTTTTGCACCTTTTTGACGGGTTTTTTACACCACCGTTTGCGATTTACATCGCACACAGTTTCGGCAAAGGGTCTCTGATTGTAGTGTCGCGTTAGCAGTCTTCTGCAGTAGTGAAAAGCACACACATGAGAGAGCACAAATGAAGCAACTTAACCACGAACAAGGTCTAAAAGGTAAGCAAGGAGAAAACAAGGACCAAACATCGAACCAAAACCTCTCATGAAGAGAGGGCGGTGGCCGGAGCCACCTATGTTTGAGTCAATTGGTATGGCACCGGAAGAATTATCCTTGGGCCCATGACCAAAACTCATCTTTGAAGCACAAGTGCCATCAAAAATGGCGAATGTGAAAGAGTTGATCGATTTATGCATAATGGAGGGAGGGGGAGTTCATTGAGAGAAGAACACTCCCCCTATGTCCATGACTACACCTGAACAAGACAACATGATGAGTATGGTGGGGTGAGCAAAGGTTCAAGCCACATTGCTCAAATCGATGATATTTAGCTCATGCCTTAACTCGCGAAATCTTGCTTCATCAAAAGGCTTCGTGAAAATATCTGCAAGGTTATCATGAGTGTTGACATAGTTAAGATAAATCTCCCCTCGCCTAATGTGATCCCGGATGAAGTAATACCGAATCTCAATATGCTTCGTCTTGAAGTGTTGCACCGGGTTGAGAGAAATCTTGATGGCACTTTCATTGTCACACCAAAGAGGCACTTTGTCACAAATGACACTGTAATCCTTTAAAGTTTGCCTCATCCATAGAAGTTTAGCACAACAACTACCGGCGGCCACATACTCGGCTTCGGTGGAGGAGAGAGACACACAACTTTGCTTCTTAGAAGACCAACTCACCAACGAGCAACCAAGAAATTGGCACCCTCCGGAAGTTGACCTCCTATCCACTTTGTCTCCCGCCCAATCCGAATCTGAAAATCCCACGAGATTGAAGTTTGCTCCTCTAGGGTACCATAAGCCAAAGTTTGGGTATGAGCCAAATATCGAAAGATTCGCTTGACCACCACATAGTGGCTTTCCTTATGTGAGGCTTGAAACCGTGCACAAATTCCCACACTCAACATGATATCTGGTCTAGATGCACAAAGGTAAAGCAAGGATCCAATCATAGAACGATATACCTTTTGATCCACCGCTTTACCATTGGGGTCAATCTCAAGTTGGCATTTGGTAGGCATTGGTGTAGAAGCCGGCTTGACATCACTTAGCTTGAATCTCTTGAGCATGTCTTGAGTGTATTTGGCTTGGTTGATGAAGATTCATTCTCTTCTTTGTTTGACTTCAAACCCGAGAAAGAACTTCAACTCTCCCATCATGGACATCTCAAACTCCGCGGTCATGAGTGCGGCAAACTCCTCATTGAAAGCTTTGTTACGAGAACCAAAGATAATATCATCAACATATAGTTGGCATACAAACAACTCCCCTTTGACCTTCTTACTAAAAAGAGTGGGGTCGATTTTCCCAATTTCAAACCCACAATCTTGCAACAACTTGGTAAGGTGCTCATACCACGCACGTGGGGCTTGTTTAAGGCCATAGAGCGCCTTATCGAGTTGGTACACATGATTGGGGAACTTGCGATCCTGAAACCCCGGGGGTTGTTTGACATACACCAACTCATTAAGAGGACCATTAAGAAAAGCACTCTTCACATCCATATGTTGCAACTTGAAGTTATGACGAGAAACATAAGGAAGCAACAAACAAATAGATTCAAGGTGAGCAATGGGAGCAAAGGTTTCACTGTAGTCGATACCCTCAACTTGGGAGTAGTCTTGTGCCACCAAACGAGCCTTGTTGCGAATGACAATCTCGTGAGCATCTTGCTTGTTCTTGAAGATCCATTTGGTTCCAATGATATTATGGTTCTCCTTTGGCCTTGGCACCAATCTCCACACCTTGTTGCGCTCGAAGTTGTTGAGTTCTTAATGCATGGCACTAAGCCAATCCGGATCCTCGAGCGCCTCATAGACCTTTTGGGGTTAGACACAAGAAACAAACGCATGATGTTCACAATAGTTTGCTAATTGTCTACGAGTGCTTACCCCCTTTCTTAAGCTTCCAAGCACATTCTTCATGAGATGCTCTTTGGTAGCGAGTTTGGAAGCAATCTTGGTGGCACGACGCTCCAATTGCTCCTCAAGACAGAGTTGAGGAGCGATAACTTGATCATCATGAGCGTCGTCTTGAGCTTGTTCTTGATCTTGAGCTTGCTCTTGATCTTGAACTTGCTCGGTAGCAAGAACTTGACCTTGGGCATCAATTGGTGGATCACCACCATCTTGAGGTTGATCTTGCCCTTGATCTTGTTCATTTGGTTGAGGGCCTTCACTTTGTTCTTCGGAAGCGTGTGGGTCTTGGGTTGGTGATGGTTCCACTTGAGTGGAACATTGTCCTTCTCCTTCGGCCACAAGGGGTTCCACAATGGGTAGGATATGACCAACACCCATTCTTCTTATGGCTTGGGGAGGAATTTCATCACCTACATCACAAGTACCACTTTGCTCCACTTGGGAGCCGTTATTCTCATCAAACTCCACGTTACACGTCTCCTCAATGAGTCATGTGGACTTGTTGAGGACACTGTAAGCATGAGAGTTTGTAGCATAACCAACAAATATGCCCTCATGAGCTCTAGCCTCAAATTTAGACAAACGAACACCTTTCTTGAGAATGAAACACTTACAACCAAACACCCGGAAGTACTTGAGGTTGGGCTTGTTGCCGGTAAGTATCTCATATGGAGTTTTGTTCAAGCCTTTGTGGGGATAGAGCCGATTGGATGCATGACAAGCGGCGTTGATGCCTTCGGCCCAAAAGTTGTATGGAGACTTGAACTCCGCCATCATGGTCCTTGTCGCGTCCATCAATGTCCGGTTCTTCTTCTCCGCTACACCATCTTGTTGAGGGGTGTAAGGTGCGGAATATTGATGCTTGATCCCCTCATCACTAAGAAACTCATCCAAGGTGTAGTTCTTGAACTCGGTGCTGTTGTCACTTCTTATCATCAAAATCTTTGCATTGTGTTGACGTTGAGCTTCATTTGCAAAGTCGATGACGGTTTGTTGGGTCTCACTCTTCCTCTTGAAGAAATACACCCAAGTGTATCTTGAATAATCATCCATAATCACCAAGCAATACTTTCTAACCCCAAGAATATCAAAGGATGGAGGACCAAAGAGATCCATGTGAAGGAGCTCCAAAGGCCTCGTCAAGTAGATGATAGTCGTGGGAGGGTGAGCCTTCTCATGTAGCTTTCCTTCGATACAAGCATTGCAAGCACGATCTTTGGCAAAACTAACATTTGTTAGTCCACGGACATGGTCCCCCTTGAGAAGACTTTGCAAAGATCTCATATTGACGTGGGCTAAACAGCCATGTGCTACCTCTTGAGCATGCGTTGGTTTTTCCCTTGAAGAGGAAAGGGTGATGCAGCAAAGTAGCGTAAGTATTTCCCTCAGTTTTTTAGAACCAATGTATCAATCCAGTAGGAGGCCACACGCAAGTCCCTCGTACCTACACAAACAAATAAGGACCTTGTGATGTGGACCAGATCATGACCAAGGCATCCAAGAGTGAGGTTAATGCTAGCACAAATGTTGAACCATTAGAGCATCCAAAGGAAGACAAGGGCAAAACCATTATCTTAGTTGGGAAGCTTCTGGTGCCTATTGTGGGAGAAATGACACATCAGATTTCCAGCTGCAACTTCCCACCTAAACCTAATTAATTCTGGAAGTCTCTAGCACTTTATAGAGGCTGGAAAAGATGGTCTTTGAAGTCAGCTTTCATTCAAAAAAATGGTGCATCATTTGAGGTCTTGAGTCAAAAGTTGTGCAAGTTTCCATGCAAGCTGTTCAGGAATTTATTACAGCGCGAGGCTCAACAAGTTTGCTCCTGCTACAGCTTGGGGCTCACGAATTTACCCTTCATTTTGAGTTGTTTTCACACCTAACTAGTGGGTGCTTCTAGTATAAATACTCCCCAGCTGTTCCATGTGAAGGGGGATGAGATTTCTGAGTTTATGTTTGTAGACAGCCGGTGAGGTTGTGTTGTGCTGTGAGCACTAGTATCGTTGAGTGTTAGCTCGTGTGTGTGGATTGGAGGGCCTGTCCTCAATTCATATAGGATCCTTGTGGTTCCCTCTTGTGATTCTTCATAGGTTCACAAGCTTCATGGTTTGGGTTGCATCCTTGTAAACCAAGCTAGTTATCCGCTGCAATTTATCTGAGAGTGTTTCCTCTTGTTCTTGCCACTTGAGAGAAACAAAGTTTGTTGAAACAAGTTTCGAGTGAGTTTGTTGCTGCTCCTTGTGAGTTCTTTGGCACCGTGAAAGATCATTTCCGAGGTGTCCCGTATTATCTTGGCATCAGAGCTTTAGGTTGTTCGCGGTGCTATTTTCTCTCTTGCTGATTTTGTTCTTAAGAAGCTTCCATGGGTTCGAGGAGATCCAGCAGTGTTGATGGTGTGCATGGAGGTAGGCACCTCGTGGAGGAGGAGCTGCCACTTCCCGTGTACGACCCAAGCTTGCAGCCCGCCTATGTGTTGGCATTGGAGGATACACGAGAGTATGTGTTGAACAAGGTGGAGAGGCGCATATCGGCCGTGGAGACCAACCTTGGCCGGAGAATCGACTCCCTCACCGAGGAACTCCGTCGAGATAGGCTTGCTGCACGGGGTCGACATCGACAAATCCCCGAACAGCAGGGCCAACGCCACCTTGAGGAGGGGCATGGAGAGCACAACCACGTCTACTCGGGTGATGCTCATAGCTACTATGCTGCACCACCTCGGCGTGCTCGCTACGACCAGCGAGGTGCTACTTGGGCGCCACCGTCGCCACCACGAGATGGGCTTGCTGCATGGGGTCGACATCGACAACTCCCCATACAGCAGGACCACCATGGAGAGCATTGGAGCAACCACTCCGATGATGCTCGAAACTACTACGAGCCTCGACCACGACGTGTTCATCATGATCGTCGCGGAGAAGGCCAAGAAGGCTTTGCCATGGGAGGAAGTGGTCATGGGCGTGCTCATCGTGACCATGAAGATGATGGGATTGGTAAATTCAAACTTACCAAACCATCGTTCAATGGGGAAACCGAGCCCGATGATTATTTGGAGTGGGAGATGCGTGTGGATCAGATTTTTGACAGCCACCGCTATACGGAGGAGAAGAAGGTACGATATGCATCCATTGAGTTTACTGGATATGCTTTGATTTGGTGGAACCAATTGTGTCGTGCTGGAGGTCATCCGGAGACATGGGTGCAAATGAAAAATCTGTTGCGGAGACGGTTTGTTCCTGAACATTTCACAAGAACCTTGTACAATCGACTCCAATGGTTGTGCCAAGGTAATTCTAGTGTTGATGAGTACTATAAAGAGATGGAGATTTTGATGATTAGGACAGCGATGAATGAGCCAGAGGAGGCCACAATGTCAAGATTCTTTCATGGACTGAATGAAGATGTGCAAGAAAGGATAGAGATGGTTACATATCAAGATTTGCAAGAACTTGTGCATCAAGCTATTCGTGTAGAGCAGCAGCTGAAGCGTCGCCAAAATCGCAGCCAAACCTATACATCAAGTACTTGGAGAGGTTCAGTTCAGCGAGAAGTAGACGGCAGTGTTGCTGCAGATTTTCGCTCACACAACAAGATGACTACAAAAGAAGCTAACGCATCAAAGGTTGAATCTTCCAATACTCCTGCCACTCGCATTAGTAATATTCAGTGCCATACATGCAAGGGTAGAGGTCACTTCAAGAAGGATTTTCCTAATCTGAAGAAGGTTTTACTCACAAATGATGGATATGTCACCGATGACTCAAGTGACAAATCTGAATCTGAGAAGAAAGATGCAAATTATTGTACTTTTGAGACCGGAGCACCTCTGAGTTCAGATGGAGGAGATGGTGTTAATCTCATGGTTCGCAAAGTGGCTCGTGATGATGCTCCTATTGTTGAGAAGGGCCAGCGGCAAAATGTGTTCCAATCCATTTGCAAGATCAAGGACAAAAACTGCAAGGTGGTCATCGATGGAGGCAGCTACAACAACATCATTAGTAGTGATCTTGTGCATGCTCTTGGGATATCAACATGGAGGCATCCCCAGCCATATTATGTGAAGTGGCTGAATGGTGTTGGTAAGCTGAAGATTATGCATCGTGCTAGGGTGCAATTTTCAGTGGGAAGTTATGTGGACAAAGTGGTATGTGATGTGGTGCCAATGCAAGCTTGTCATCTTCTTTTGGGAAGACCGTGGCAGTTTGATCATGATGCTACTCACCATGGGAGGTCTAACAAGTATTCTTTCATGCATCAAGGAGTGAACCATGTCTTGGAACCTATGGTGGATCAAGTACTCAAGGTTGAGCGATTCCCACAAGTGAAGAAGCCCAAAAAGAATACCTCAAAACTGAGGACGGTTTTGTTTGAAGGAAGGGAGGATGATGTGGACCAGATCATGACCAAGGCATCCAAGAGTGGGGTTAATGCTAGCACAAATGCTGAACCATTAGAGCATCCAAAGGAAGACAAGGGCAAAACCATTATCTTAGTTGGGAAGCTTCCGGTGCCTATTTTGGGAGAAATGACACATCAGATTTCCAGCTGCAACTTCCCACCTAAACCTAATTAATTCTAGAAGTCTCTAGCACTTTCTAGAGGCTGGAAAAGATGGTATCTGAAGTCATCTTTCATTCAAAAAACGGTGCATCATTTGAGGTCTTGAGTCAAAAGTTGTGCAAGTTTCCATGCAAGCTGTCCAGGAATTTATTACAGCGCGAGGCTCAACAAGTTTGCTCCTGCTACAGCTTGGGGCTCACGAATTTACCCTTCATTTTGAGTTGTTTTCACACCTAACTAGTGGGTGCTTCTAGTACAAATACTCCCCAGCTATTCCATGTGAAGGGGGATGAGATTTCTGAGTTTATGTTTGTAGACAGTCGGTGAGGTTGTGTTGTGCTGTGAGCACTAGTATCATTGAGTGTTAGCTCGTGTGTGTGGATTGGAGGGCCTGTCCTCAATTCATATAGGATCCTTGTGGTTCCCTCCTGTGATTCTTCATAGGTTCACAAGCTTCATGGTTTGGGTTGCATCCTTGTAAACCAAGCTAGTTATCCGCTGCAATTTATCTGAGAGTGTTTCCTCTTGTTCTTGCCACTTGAGAGAAACAAAGTTTGTTGAAACAAGTTTCGAGTGAGTTTGTTGCTGCTCCTTGTGAGTTCTTTGGCACCGTGAAAGATCGTTTCCGAGGTGTCCCGTATCACCTTGCAACCAACGCGATAAAGGGGTTGTCAATCCCTTCACGGCCACTTGCAAAAGTGAGATCTGATAGAGATGATAAGATAATATTTTTTGTATTTCTATGATAAAGATTGAAAGTAAAGATTGCAAAATAAACGGCGACAGAAATAGCTAGTTGACGGAAGATTAATATGATGGAAAATAGACCCGGGGGCCATAGGTTTCACTAGTGGCTTCTCTCAAGATAGCATAAGTATTACTGTGGGTGAACAAATTACTGTCGAGCAATTGATAGAAAAGTGCATAATTATGAGAATATCTAGGCATGATCATGTATATAGGCATCACGTCCGTGACAAGTAGACCGACTCCTGCCTGCATCTACTACTATTACTCCACACATCAACCGCTATCCAGCATGCATCGAGAGTATTAAGTTCATAAGAACAGAGTAACGCATTAGGTAAGATGACATGATGTAGAGGGATAAACTCAAGCAATATGCTATAAACCCCATCTTTTTATCCTCGATGGCAACAATACAATATGTGTCGTTTCCCTTTCTGTCACTGGGATCGAGCAACGCAAGATTGAACCCAAAGCTAAGCACTTCTCCCATTGCAAGAAAGATCAATCTAGTAGGCCAAACCAAACTGATAATTCGAAGAGACTTGCAAAGATAACCAATCATGCATAAAAGAATTCAGAGAAGATTCAAATATTGTTCATAGATAATCTTGATCATAAACCCACAATTCATCGGATCTCGACAGACACACCGCAAAAAGAGTTACATCGAATAGATCTCCAAGAAGATCAACGAGAACTTTGTATTGAGATCCAAAGAGAGGGAAGAAGCCATCTAGCTAATAACTATGGACCCGAAGGTCTGTGGTAAACTACTCACACATCATCGGAGAGGCTATGGTGTTGATGTAGAAGCCCTCCGTGATCGATTCCCCCTCCAGCGGAGCGCCGGAAAAGGCCCCAAGATGGGATCTCACGGGTACAGAAGGTTGCGGCGGTGGAAATAGGGTTTCGTGGTGCTGCTGGATGGTTTCGGGGTACGTAGGTATATATAGGAGGAAGAAGTAGGTCGGTGGAGCCACGAGGGGCCCACGTGGGTGGAGGGCGCGCCCCCTGCCTCGTTGCCTCCTCGTTCGTTTCTTGGCGTCCACTCCAAGTCCTCTGGATAACGTTTGTTCCAGAAATAACGCTCCCGAAGGTTTCATTCCGTTTGGACTCCGTTTGATATTCCTTTTCTGCGAAACACTGAAATAGGCAAAAAAAACAGCAATTTGCACTAGGCCTTGGGTTAATAGGTTAGTCCCAAAAATAATATAAAAGTGTATAAATAAGCCCATTAAACATCCAAAACAGAATATATAATAGCATGGAACAATCCAAAATTATAGATACGTTGGAGGCGTATCAAGCATCCCCATGCTTAATTCATGCTCGTCCTCGAGTAGGTAAATGATAAAAACAGAATTTTTGATGTGGAATGCTACTTAGCATATTTCTCAATGTAATTCTCTTTATTGTGGCATGAATGTTCAGATCCGAAAGATTCAAGATAAAAGTTTAATATTGACATAAAAATAATAATACTTCAAGCATACTAACCAAGCAATTATGTCTTCTCAAAATAACATAGCCAAAGAAAGCTCATCCCTACAAAATCGCATAGTTTGGCCATGCTTCATTTCCATCACACAAGAATGCTCTCATCTTGCACAACCCCGATGACAAGCCAAGCAATTGTTTCATACTTTAGTAATCTCAAACTTTTTTCAACTTTCACGCAATACATGAGCGTGAGCCATGGATATAGCACTATGGGTGGAATAGAATATAATGATGGGGGTTGTGTGGAGAAGACAAAAAAAGAGGAAGTCTCACATTGACGCGGCTAATCAACGGGCTAGGGAGATGCCCATCAATTGATGTCAATGCAAGGAGTAGGGATTGCCATGCAACGGATGCACTAGAGCTATAAATGTATGAAAGCTCAACAAAAATAAACTAAGTGGATGTGCATCCAACTTGCTTTCTCACGAAGACCTAGGGCATTTGAGGAAGCCCATTGTTGGAATATATAAGCCAAGTTCTATAATGAAAAATTCCCACTAGTATATGAAAGTGACAAAACAAGAGACTCTCTATCATAAAGATCATGGTGCTACTTTGAAGCACAAGTGTGGAAAAAGGATAGTAGCATTGTCTTTTTTTATTTCTTTTTTCTTTCTTTTTTGGGCCTTTCTTTTTTTTTCTTTTTTGGCCTTTCTCTTTTTTTTGGGACAATGCTCTATTAATGATGATCATCACACTTCTATTTATTTACAACTCAATGATTACAACTCGATACTTAGAACAAAATATGACTCTATATGAATGCCTCCGGTGGTGTACCGGGATGAGTAATGAATCAAGAGTGACATGTATGAAATAATATGCATGGTGGCTTTGCCACAAATACGATGTCAACTACATGATCATGCAAGGCAATATGACAATGATGAAGTGTGTCATAATAAACGGAACGGTGGAAAGTTGCATGGCAATATATATCGGAATGGCTATGGAAATGCCATAATAGGTAGGTATGGTGGCTGTTTTGAGGAAGATATAAGGAGGTTTATGTGTGATAGAGCATATCGTATCACGGGGTTTGGATGCACCGGCGAAGTTTGCACCAACTCTCAAGGTGAGAAAGGGCAATGCACGGTACCGAAGAGGCTAGCAATGATGGAAGGTTGAGAGTGCGTATAATCCATGGACTCAACATTAGTCATAAAGAACTCACATACTCATTGCAAAAATCTACAAGTCATCAAAAACCAAGCACTACGCGCATGCTCCTAGGGGGGTAGATTGGTAGGAAAATACCATCGCTCGTCCCCGACCGCCACTCATAAGGATAACAATCAAAGAACACCTCATGTTTCGAATTTGTTACACAAAGTTTACCATGCGTGCATGCTACGGGACTTGCAAACTTCAACACAAGTATTTCTCAAATTCACAATTACTCAACTAGCACAACTTTAATATCCCTATCTCCATATCTCAAAACAATCATCAAGTATCAAACTTCTCCTAGTATTCAATGCACTTATATGGAAGTTTTTATCTTGGATGCCTATCATATTAGGACTAATTTTATAACCAAAGCAAATTACCATGCTGTTCTAAAGGACTCACAAAATAATATAAGTGAAGCATGAGAGATCAATAATTTCTATAAAATAAAACCACCACCGTGCTCTACCAGATATAAGTGAAGTACTAGAGCAAAATTGTTTAGCTCAAAAGATATAAGTGAAGCACATAGAGTATTCTAATAAATTCCGATTAATGTGTGTCTCTCCCAAAAGGTGTGTACAGCAAGGATGATTGTGGTGAACTAAAAAGCAAAGACTCAAATCATACAAGACGCTCCAAGCAAAACACATATCATGTGGTGAATAAAAATATAGCTCCAAGTAAAGTTACCGATGGACGAAGACAAAAGAGGGGATGCCTTCCGGGGCATCCCCAAGCTTAGGCTTTTGGTTGTCCTTGGATTTTACCTTGGGGTGCCTTGGGAATCCCCAATCTTAGGCTCGTGCCACTCCTTGTTCCATAATCCATCAAATCTTTACCCAAAACTTGAAAACTTCACAACACAAAACTTAACAGAAAATCTCATGAGCTCCGTTAGCGAAAGAAAACAAAACACCACTTCAAGGTACTGTAATGAACTAATTATTTATTTATATTGGTGTTAAAACTACTGTATTCCAACTTCTCTATGGTTCATAAACTCCATTACTAGCCATAGATTCATGAAAATAAGCAAACAACACACGAAAAACAGAATCTGTCAAAAACAGAACAGTCTGTAGTAATCTGTATCTAACGCAAACTTCTGGAACTACAAAAATTCTAAAATAAATTGCTGGACGTGAGGAATTTATCTATTAATCATCTTCAAAAAGAATCAACTAAATAGCACTCTCCAGTAAAACGTTGTAGCTAATCTCGTGAGCGCTAAAGTTTCTGTTTTTTACAGCAAGATCAAAAGGACTTCACCCAAGTCTTCCCAAAGGTTCTACTTGGCACAAACACTAATTAAAACATAAAACCACATCTAAACATAAGCTATATGTATTATTTACTGAATAAAAGCAAGGAAAAATATTGGGTTGTCTCCCAACAAGCGCTTTTCTTTAAAGCCTTTTAGCTAGGCATTGATAATCTTAATGATGCTCACATGAAAGACAAGAATTGAAGCGCAAAGAGAGCATCATAAAACATGTGACAAACACATCTAAGTCTAACATACTTCCTATGCATAGGCATATTATAATTAAACAAATTTGCAAGGCAAGCAAAAACTAGCATATGCAAGGAAGAAGAAAGTGACGATAGCAATCTCAACATGATGAGAGGTAATTTAGTAAGATAAAAATTTCTACAACCATATTTTCCTCTCTCATAATAATTATGTGTAGGATCATAAGCAAATTCAACAATATAGCTATCACATAACATATTCTCTTTGTGATCCACATGCATGCAAAGTTGACACTCTTCCAAAATAGTGGGATTAACATTAACTAAAGTCATGACCTCTCCAAACCCTCTTTCAATATTATTGCAAACACTATTATCAATCTCATTTTCATCATGGGGCTTAAATAAATTTTCAAGATCATAAGAAGAATCACCCCAATCATGATCATTGCAATAAGTAACATACATAGCAAAACTAGCATCCCCAAGCTTAGGGTTTTGCATATTATTAGCACAACTGACATTAATATAATTTATAATAGCATCATTGCAATCATGCTTTTTATTCAAAGATCTATCGTGAATCACTTCATAAAGCACTTCATCACAATTTTCAGATTCACTAATTTCAAGCAAAACCTCATAAAGATAATCTAGTGCACTCAAATCACTATGAATTGGTTCATCATAATTGGATCTCTTAAAAAGATTGGCAAGCGGATGAGGATCCATAGATCTTAGGTTCTCTGTTTAGCAATAAATACACAACTATTCCAACCAAACGAGCAAACGAGACAAGTAAGACATCAAGGCAAACGAAAAGATGAACAGAAGAAGGGCGAAGAAAACGGCAAAGGTGAAGTGGGGAGAGGAAAACGAGAGGCAAATGGAAAATAATGTAATGCGAGGGATAAGAGTTTGTGATGTGTACTTGGTATGTCTTGACTTGTGTGTAGACTCCCTGGCAACGGCGCCAGAAATCCTTCTTGCTACCTCTTGAGCATACGTTGGTTTTTCCCTTGAATAGGAAAGGGTGATGCAGCAAAGTAGCGTAAGTATTTTCCTCAGTTTTTGAGAACCAAGGTATCAATCCAGTAGGAGGCCACACGCAAGTTCGTCGTACCTACACAAACAAATAAGAACCTTGCAACCAACGCGATAAAGGGGTTGTCAATCCCTTCACGGCCACTTGCAAAAGTGAGATCTGATAGAGATGATAAGATAATATTTTTGGTATTTTTATGATAAAGATTGAAAGTAAAGATTGCAAAATAAACGGCGACAGAAATAGCTAGTTGACGAAAGATTAATATGATGGAAAATAGACCCGGGGGCCATAGGTTTCACTAGTGGATTCCCTCAAGATAGCATAAGTATTACGGTGGGTGAACAAATTACTGTCGAGCAATTGATAGAAAAGTGCATAATTATGAGAATATCTAGGCATGATCATGTATATAGGCATCACGTCCGTGACAAGTAGACCGACTCCTGCCTGCATCTACTACTATTACTCCACACATCGACCGCTATCCAGCATGCATCTAGAGTATTAAGTTCATAAGAACAGAGTAACGCATTAGGTAAGATGACATGATGTAGAGGGATAAACTCAAGCAATATGATATAAACCCCATCTTTTTATCCTCGATGGCAACAATAGAATACGTGTCGTTTCCCTTTCTGTCACTGGGATCGAGCAACGCAAGATTAAACCCAAAGCTAAGCACTTCTCCCATTGCAAGAAAGATCAATCTAGTAGGCCAAACCAAACTGATAATTCGAAGAGACTTGCAAAGATAACCAATCATGCATAAAAGAATTCAGAGAAGATTCAAATATTGTTCATAGATAATCTTGATCATAAACCCACAATTCATCCGATCTCGACAAACACACCGCAAAAAGAGTTACATCGAATAGATCTCCAAGAAGATCGAGGAGAACTTTGTATTGAGATCCAAAGAGAGAGAAGAAGCCATCTAGCTAATAACTATGGACCCGCAGGTCTGTGGTAAACTACTCACACATCATCAGAGAGGCTATGGTGTTGATGTAGAAGCCCTCCGTGATCGATTCCCCCTCCGGCGGAGCGCCAGAAAAGGCCCCAAGATGGGATCTCACGGGTACAGAAGGTTGCGGCGGTGGAAATAGGGTTTCGTGTGCTCCTGGATGGTTTCGGGGTACGTAGGTATATATAGGAGGAAGAAGTAGGTCGGTGGAGCCACGAGGGGCCCACGAGGGTGGAGGGCGCGCCCAGGGGGGTAGGCGCGCCCCCTGCCTCGTGGCCTCCTTGTTTGTTTCTTGACGTCCACTCCAAGTCCTCTGGATCACGTTTGTTCCAAAAATCATGCTCCCGAAGGTTTCATCCCGTTTGGACTCCGTTTGATATTCCTTTTCTGCGAAACACTGAAATAGGCAAAAAAACAGCAATTTGCACTGGGCCTTGGGTTAATAGGTTAGTCCCAAAAATAATATAAAAGTGTATAAATAATCCCATTAAACATCCAAAATAGAATATATATAATAGCATGGAACAATCAAAAATTATAGATACGATGGAGACGTATCACCATGCCAAAGCCATCCCACGTCAACTTTAGCCATTAGGCATGTCGCGGTCTTAGTGGGTCGCTCCGAAAAGTTAATCACATAAAGACCATTCTTGACATGCCCAACAAAGGCTACTTTAAGAGTCTTGCTCCACAAGAGGGCCACAGAATCAATATCAAAGAAAGTGGCAAAGCCCATGAGTGCAAGTTGACGAACGGAAAGTAAGTTGTATGCAAGGGACTCAACAAGCATGACTTTCTCGATCATGAGATCATGAGAAATGACAACCTTGCCAAGACCCAATACCTTAGAAGATGAGGCATCGCCCCGTTCGACATTGGTGGGCATAAATGAAATCTTGTGCACGTCCACCACCAAGTCCTTGCTTCCGGTCATATGATTTGTGGCTCCACTATCGAGCAACCCATGACCCCCCACCGGAAGCAAACACCTACAAGAGATCAATGCTTGGTTTTAGGTACCCATTTTGTAATGGGTCCTTTAATGTTAGCAACAAGGGTCTTAGGAACCCAAATAGATTCAATGTACTCATAAGAAGAACCAACAAATTTGGCATAAACATGCCCATCACTAGCACGGCATAACACATAAGAAGGGTTAAAGTCGCCAACTTTGTTGGAAGGAGTGGCATTGCCTTTCTTGACACCACCACCATTCGCATTGTTCTTCTTCTCCTTAGGAGTACCCTCTCCCTCCTTCACAAATGTTTGCTTGAGAGGAGGAGGTTGTTTGGTCTTGTCATTCTTCTTCTTCTTATACTTGGGTGAAAACCCAATCCCCTCCTTGCCCACAACTTCCTTTTGATTGCTCAAAAGGTCGTTGAGGTTCTTCTCACCTTGTATGCAAGACACAAGGCCTTTCTCAAGTTGCTCCTTTAACTTGGCATTCTCATCCACAAGATGCACATGCTCACAACACGGGTTAGTAGCATTTGCATTATCAATTAAAACCATATGAGGAAATGTGGCTTTCTCCTTGGTTAGCTTCACTTGGAGTTGATCATGAGACTCTTTGAGGCTAGCATGAACACTATTCAAGGCCTTGTGAGCCTTGTCAAGTAGATCAAACTCCTCCTTGAGTGTAGCATGGTCAACCCCAAGTTCGGCCTTCTCGGAATTGAGCACACGAGAGACAGAGCATGATCAAGATCTTTCTTTAATTTAGCATGAACATCGTTGTGTGACTCCTCAAGAGCCAAACGATGACCACGCTCTTCCTCAGGCGCATTAGAGAGATCTGATATCTCATCGGCATAGTCACGACTATGCCCTTCCATCTTAGTGATGGTCTCTTCATGAGCCTCGATCATGTCATTGGCTTCACCAAGTTGTTCCAAGAGAGAAATGAAGTGCTTCTTGGTTTTACCTTTGAGCTTACTCATGAAAGACTCAAATTCATTCTCCTCCTCCTTCGCCCCCTCACTTTCATCAATGCAATCCGTCAAGGAAGGATTAGTAGTGATGGTAGACTTGATGTTGGGGGCTACCTTGTTGGTGGCTTTAGCCATGAGGCACTTGGCGGTGATGTTCTCATTAGGTGAATCCAAGAGGGACACCTATGGAGTTATTGCAATGGCAACGGAGGCCATGGCAACCGTCTCACCATCTTCATCATCGGCATCATCCTCATTGTACTCTTCTTGTGCCACCAACCCCTTGGGAGGAGTCTTATTGGTGAAGTTGTTCTTGTTGGGGAAAGACTTGTCCTTGTCTTTTCGGATAAGCTTGCCACCATTGTCTTCCCTCTTCTCATAAGGGCAATCCACCACAAAGTGACTCATATTGCCACAATTATAGCATGTCCTCACACGTTGCTTGCCCTTGGCGCCACTTGAGTTGTTCTTTGTTGAAGTTGGGCCTTGTGTTCTTCTTGTTGCCCCGGAATTTCCGTGAAGCAAGAGCCATGTGCTCATGATAGGCATATTTGGTGTCTCTGAGGCAACACTCCTATTCTTCCTATTCATCCTCTTCTTCCGCACTAGCCTTGGCATTCAAAACAAGGTTGGGCTTCTTTGATCGTTGAGCACGCCACACCGCATTGTCGGCGGTATTGTCCAAGATTTTCATTGCAACAAACTCATCCAACACTTCACTTGAGGACAAGGCATGGAAGTCCGGCCTTTGACGGATGACGGAGGACAAGGCCTTATGGTAAGGCATCATGACCTTGAGAAACTTGCGCTTGATCCAATTGTCATCCGTATCCTTGCTCCCATGATCTCGGAGTGAGACCGCGAGAGTAGTTAATCTTTGATAAAGCTCTCGAGGTTCTTCATCTTCAATCATGGAAAACTCATCGGCTTCATCTTGCACCACTTCAAAGTTTGAGAGTTGAATGCTTGCGCTTCCCTTGTACAAGGAAACAACATGCTCCCATGCTTCCTTGGCCACGGTGAAAGGTCGGAGATGCGCAATATCTTCGGGAGGAATAGCTTCTTGGAGAATGAAGAGAGCGGACTCGTTGAATTGATTATCCGCGGCTTCTCTAGGAGTGAAGTTGCTTGGATCGTGTGGGTAGAAATGATAACCCACAAGTATAGGGGATCGCAATAGTTTTCGAGGGTGGTACTACCGCACACGACCGTGGTACTACCGCATAGGGTTGCGGTACTACTGCTACAGGGTGCGGTACTACCGCTTGTGCGGTAGTGACCAGATGAGGGCCTGTTGCACAGGGCAGTGAGCGGTAGAACCGCCGGAGCGGTACTACCGCGCGCCCCTACGGTACTACTATAAGGCAGGTATCAACTGGCACTGGAAATGCACAGAAGTAATAAATTACTTTCGTAACAACTTCTGCTGAGGTTGGAACTGTGCAAAAGTCCGGCACGGTAGTATCGGATAGACCTCGCGGTACTACCGCGTAAGGGCAGATGTAAAAAATTACATCCGCGCCTACTTTCGCATGCATCAGCGTCAGGGATGGAGGCAGCGGTACTACTACTGGCCCCTGCGGTACTACCGCTCCCTTGAGCAGTACAACCGCACGCCATAGAGGCTTTAGCACTTGGCTGCCTTCATATCACAGAGACATGGATAAACGGACGGTGCTCCATCGAAGCGAAGGAAAGATGTGTATGTGTTGATTCCTCCCTAACCTTTTCGGAGCGGACCCCCACTTAATAGTACGGCTTTCCTATGACTCAAATCCACCGAAAAAGAAACGTAGAGGACAGTCGTCTTCGATAGGCTCCGAGGGGCACCAAATTGTCTTGTGCCTAGACATGAGATATCTGAAATGCTCAATGCACACGATTAGTCCGCAAATGCATTGTCATCAATCACCAAAACCACTTAGGGAGAAATATGCCCTTACACTCTTCCCAACCATTGAGTAGACTATTCAGGTATTCCATGGTTCTAAAGGACATATCTTCACGATGGTCTTAAGTGTGTGCTTTATTCACACGAAACCAATGGCTCATTATCCTGACATCGATTTCAATCAAATCGAATGGACAATATTGCAGAATTCTCCTTGTGCCTTCTCTATGGCCCTCGGATTGAAGTTTAGCAATTTGTCCTAATGTCTAGACTCAAAATGGTTTGGTAGAATCCTTTATCCAAAGAGTTAAGCTCATTGCATTATCTTTACTTTGGAATTGCAACTTACCAACTTTACGTTGGAGTCATGCAGTTTTACACGCTCATGGCCAAACTGCATACTATTATTCCCCTCTATCTTTGATATGTGGAAATCTACCAAGTATTTCCCATCTACGGTAATTCGTTTGCATACCGATATCACCACCCAACATACATCATTGGCCCCTCAACATATAGTTGGGATCTATGTGAGGAATAATTCTATTTTCGTCAATACCTAAAGCCCCTCGCATGGGGAGTTATTCAAGGCCAGTATGCTGATTCAATGAGGAACATTTCCAGGCATTAGGGGGAGAGTTCAAGTACCATAAAGAATGCCAGGAAATTAGTGGAATGTTCAACACATTTCTGCTTCAAATCCGCGTACTCAAAGATCTGAACCATGCGTTCAACAGATTTGCAACAAAATGCAAATAACTTGCCAGATTCATTTACTGACTATAAAGGTGTCACACAATCCTACAATCCTGCAGAAGTACGCCTGAAAGAGTGGAGGTACCAAAAAAGTCCATCCACTCCCCGTTCAAAGCAACAGGGGGAGATGTATGACAGAAGTACATCAGGATTCAGCTTCTCGGAAGCAAGGACAACAAGGCTTGTGAATCAGTAAATGCAAGTCAACTTCATGTTGACAGACACCTAATGGGTAGTATACCCAGTGGATGGGAAACCTCCACCAACCCAGGTCATAGTGCACACAATGACCGGGACATCGGAATACCCGACTCAGTCGCATTGGGAAATTGTGAGCAGTCACCATGGGTAACGATATTTCCATCAAGTCTATATTGATATATAGATTCTGGAGAATCATATAACTGGAATTCTACAATTGTCGACATATATTTATCAACTAGATTGCAAAAACCTTTCAAATGATTCAGATCCAAAGACCATGGCCATGGCAAAGTGTGAATAACACTGGGACTGAACTCGAGCAAAGGGTATAATCTAGGTAGAAATAATCTTGCTCAAGAATGGGAAGGTATTCATAAGCAATACCTACACCAATTTTCTTCTGGAAACAGAATTGAGAACAAGAGGGTGGTGAAACAGGGAGCAAGTATTGTAGCATAAGGGTTCACACAGATACCCAACTATTCTCCAGAGGTGGAATCTCTTTCTGATTACTTATATCATTGGCAGTACAAAATCATCTATCTCTACAGTTGATAGATGTAGTGATCACATATCCATGTGGATCACTAGATTCAGACATATATGGTTGATTCCCAATGGAATCTCACTTCTGAATCGAAATGCAATACGCAACATACATTGTGTAAAATCAGTAAGTCACCATAAGACTTATTGTTGTCGGTACATATGGTACAACTGATGTAGTTAGATCCTTATACACAAGGATTACTCCTACAATGATGATTATCCATGCTTGTGTGTCTGCAATGACGACACATGTAATCATCTAAATGACGGAGTTTAAAATGAAGGATTTGGTAAACCAAAATACCACTCGTTACTACAACTTGAGCACCTTCATTCATACATTACCGTATACTATGTTGTCTATATCCAAAATATATTGGAGAAATTCATTGTGGACAAATCTTATCCATCCATAACTCTCATGGTAGTTCATTCTCTAGACGTAGGTAGAGAAAGATCTATTTAGACCAAGAGATGATGGAAATGAGATATTGAGACTCAACGTTCCATAATGCCATTGGATCCACCAAACATAGTTGGTTGGTACTCAAGAATATTTTTCGATATCTCCAATGCATCAAACATCTTGTCCTGGTTTTTCAGTTTCACAGAAATGTGAACACCAATATTGTTGGATACATCAATCAGATCCCTACTATGTTAGATCGTAGACAAGCTTAGTGTTCCTCCTAGGTGTAGTAGCCCTCTCATGAGAAGTCTTCGAAACAGACCTCATGGCTACATCCACCAACCATTATCTCAACGATGATGTTTCTTGTGTTGCCCTGATGCAAACAGGTTACATAATAGCAATGTCACTATATTGCATATCTTGCAAATCAAATCATGCGACTGATTTGTTCATCAGGTCTCTACCAACTTCTATGTTCCAGAAATGTGTTCATGGAATTGGTAGGTGGCGGCTTCGAATTTTGCAAGAATCAGGGGGTATCTTCCTGTTCAATGCATCATATTATACTCTTTTTCCCTTCATGAGTTTACTTTACAGGTTTTCATAAAGGTTTTTAATGAGGTAATATCAACATGAGATCATATGTCATACTTTCAATTTTCCCCACCGGGATTTTTAGGAAAGTATATACGACATATTTATTGTCCTCTGAACTCTATGGGTTTTCCCGTATCGAGTTAAAAGAGACAATAATCAGTATATGTTGCACCATTTTCTCCTTATTTTCCCACTAGGTTTGAAGGAGTTTTAGCAACATATCAAACACTTATCTCCTCATATTTTTCTCACAGGGTTTTTGGAGGAGCTTCTTCAAGATGATGATACTTACACTAACAAGCATGGATTAGGGGGAGTGTTAGGATTTAATTAATCATATTAATCCCTACTTTTCTTAACCAAGGCGGTTGTCTCGCGTCCCTTCGAACGCACCCCTTCGGTGGCTATATATATGTGTAAACCCATCATCAATAAAGACAACGATTCACTTTACATTTTGTCTTTGGTCTCTCTCGTTTTACTCTAAACACTAATAATAGTAATTAAGGTGATTGGATTCATTTCCTAGCCATAAAAATACAGAAATGACAAGTACGTTCGGATGTGTATCACATCAGAACTGTTACTCCATATTTGGAATCTGATAATACCCAAGTCAGGTACGAGCACATGGCAAGTCAACATTTTTAATGATAACACGCAAAGATAAATTAGTTGATACATACGACAATTTTCTGTGAAAAAATAAACTGAATCACGAAGTTGCCATTGTCGCATCACTAAACTTGTTGTCAAATACGTTAAATTTGCCATATGCTCGTACCTGACTTGGGTATTATCAGATTTCAAATACGGAGTAACAGTTTTGATGTGATACACATCCGACCGATCTGATGCATTGGTGTTTATGTTTGGAGAGTTATTTACCCAAAACCATCAAACTTAGGTTAGGGTAACAACTTAGTACCACATCTCAGGCAGGGCACAAGAAACCACCAATTCTGCACCTAATGAGTAACGGAGAGCACTGGTTGTGTGATAAGCTCACGGAAACAACAAAACTGACAAGTTGAGCCCACCCGTCGGGCCGAAGTGGCATGTCTACGTGTACAAATTGCTGAGGTGGACGCGGGTCCTGTTGTCAGCCTCCACTACTTCTTCCTCCTCCCATCTCTTCCCCTCTCTCTGTCCTGTCGCGACTCACCCACCGCAAGCGCCGTCGCCCGGCTCAAGGAGATGCCCCAGAAGCGCACAGACGACACGCTGCCCGCCGCGAGCGTGTTCTTTCTGCCACCAACCCTGGCGGAGATGGAGGATGCCAAAGCCCTGGCAGAGTTCGACCTGCCAGCCGAAAGCGAGGAGACGGCGGCGCTCGTGGTCGTGCGCAGCTGCGGGCAGGGAGGGGAAGCACGGCGACGCGCCTCCTCCTGCCGAACGACGACGGCGCGTTCCAGGTTAATTAATCTAAGGGGGCCCGCAATCGATGGCATGGCCATTTCTTCCTCGGCTCCGGCTCCTCTATTGTCGTGCCCCATTTGTCGTCGACGGCGCCCTCGCCTTCCCTAGGTCATGGCCGAGCTTCCAGCATTGTCCACTCGATTCCCCTCGTTCTCGGCACACCTCGTCGTGAGCTCCATGCTCTGCATGCCGGCGCCGTCGACTGAGACGTCGCTCCGGTGCCCCACAGTGGACCTGACCTCCGCGGCATACTGAGAGCACACGTTCATTTCCCTAGCCCCAACTACGATGGTTTTGGGTTAACTCATGTTTGGATGGTGCATTGGTATTTATGTTTGGACAAACAGGATTAATTGGATTCACCAATCTCGCGCTTTTACCAGTAGTAGAGATAGAGACGTCTGTAGAATTGTCATGACTCTACGTCCATTATGTAAGGAACCAAACATCCTTTGGGGATCATTCATAAACATGTTCATGGCTACTTAGACAAAGCATATAAACATCGACTTGTGAAAATCTAATACACATATTCTTGAAGTGAACAATACACAAATTGTTCACTATTAAGAACACACAATTTTATCTTTTTTGTGTAGCTCATATGTCAATATGGAAGTTTTTTAGTTTGTAAATTTGAAAAATCAGAATATGTTTTATTGAATTTTTCAAAAAAATAGCAGGTTGCCTGGAGCCCAAGGACTGATAGGCAAACAATATAATGCAATTGTTCCAAACTTCAAGCAGAATTGGATCGAGAGAATATAATATATATGTGTTCAACACCAGTGGATAAAACAATTCACCACAAACCTAAGAAACAATGAACAAGGAGTAGTGTACTTCAGTGAAACACGATGTACAGTAGCTCAGAAGACACCCGTGTCAGGGTTGGTCTCCACTAATCTCACTTTCCATACTGTTGTTGTAGTGGTCAGCTTCACCATCATTCATATCACTTGCCTTATCTGGTTCAGAGGCCAGCAATCTGTTGACTGGCACAAAATAATGAACTTCAGACCAATCAATATAAATGCAACAAATAATAACAAAGTAATAGTTATCATTCAGATAATTCTCTGGAAACTTGCAACCGCAAATGCCAGAAGGAAATTTCAGTGAATATGGCCTTAACATTATACATTTCAAAACATTATGGCCCTTGGTAAATTGACAAACCTTTCCTTTGTATACATCGAACTCTGATTGAGATGCGTGAGAACTGGGCACTGCACTGCCTGAGCCAACAAATAAGTCTTGTTAGGGAGGACTTCTGAACAAGTAATATAACAAATTTTACTCATGTACTACCTCTGTCCCACAATGTAAGACGTTTTTGCAAGTTATGTTTAGCTTGCAAAAACGCCTTACATTGTGGAACGGAGGGAGTAGATGCCTACAGGTTGTACCATCGATCTACGTCTTACATTGTGAGGCGGAGGGAGCAGATGCCTAAAGGTTGTACAATCGAGATCTCCATTGCTCTGGCCTTCCATACTCTTGTTTTCATGGTCAGCTTCGCGGTCATTCACAGCACTTGCCTGATCTGATTCAGACGTCCGCAATCTGTTTGACAGCACAAAATAATTAAAATCCAGGCCAAACAATATTATACGCAACAAGAGTAACAAAACAATACTTATTATTCAGATCAAACTCTGGAAACTTGCTGTTGCGAATGCCGTAAAGAAATTTTCGTAAGCATGGCCTTAGACTCTCACAGATGTGAAGCTTTGCAAAGCGGTCCATGCAGTTTCGATTCAGCTCCAATAACTCACGTACAAGAGTGGCCTCCTTTTTCAAGCCCTTAAAAGATCATTTGAAAACAGATGACAGAAGCTTAAAGGCATCAAAGCATGAACATTTCAAATTCGCAAAATGTAAGCCTAAGTATTTTCAGAGGCATGAACATACCAACATGGAAGCAGCAACAGCTTCAGAAAAAGGCCCTTTGTAGGTGATCAAAATATCAAACACAATCTCACGGACAGCATTGCTAAAGTCAAACAACTTATCCTCCAGCACCTCAGTAATGAAATCATCCTCATCCTCACGGTTCTTGGTTTCACATTCCAATAACTCAGACATCAACATGGCTTCTTCCGCAATACACTTGAAACCATGGATCAGTTTTCAAATGGTGAAGAGAAGTTAATAAATGTCAAGCACTAAAAATAAAAATAAAATAAAAGAAAGATGGGCAATGCCACATCCTGGTCAAAGTTGTATGATGCAGACATGTACCATAAAGCCAGCAGCTGCAACAGGAGATTCAGAATCTGATTTGGTCACACTGTCCGCTTTCTCCTTGATACTCTTGCTCAGTTCAGCAAGCTTAGGAGTGAGACCTACTGCAGTACTCAACTTCTTCTCCGTCTCCAGACACTGAAAACATTATCATCCAGTGGCGTAAGTTAATGACCAAAGCAATCAATCAAATACCAATTTAGTTTGGTAGGGGCAGGAGGAAACTTACAATACAGGCTGCAGCATAAAGGTTGAAATCACGAGTTATATTCCGGTAGTAGTACTCATCAAGGTATTTCAAATAGGCTTCAAAAAGAACATAACCAGACTTCCAGGGCAATAGCCTTTGCCAACCCCATGCTGGTTCCATAAGCTCTTAATACAGAAGAAAGACTAGTCAGATAAAATCAGGTAATAATAGTAGGCTAAGGTAAGAAAATAATGCAACCATGGATCAGAGGGAAATGCACCATCCACACACTGAAAAATACAAGCAAAGAAAGGATGCACAGAGAGTACAGAGCAAAGGGGAAACGAATGCTTCAACCATGAAAATGAACATAAATCAAATATGAATTTCCTAAAGTAGAAAGCAAACCACAGTTCAAACACAAAAGATAGACCATGCAAATTCCTTGTACCTCTGTAGAGGATGATATCCAATGGCGGCACATCGTTGACAGTTTCGAATTCCTTTGTGGTTTCCATAATCTCAAGAAACTTCACCATATGTTTACGGCTGACCTTCGCGAGCAAGGTGTCGTCACTGCACAATACCTCACCAGATGAGTGAATATGTTCCTTCATCATCTTGGGATCTAGTGTTTTCTATATTGGATGCTGTGGGTTTAGAACTTAAGAAGACGAGGAGAAATGGTTGAGGCGTGTGGGGTGAGAGACAGCAGGCCAGGAGATGGGGGAGAAGCTAGGGTTTGCTTAAAGTAGCAGGCACTCATTCATTCTTTATTAACTAGCAAAGCAGAACCAAGAAAATGATAACTAGAGATCATACCATGATATGGCAGTAGCAGGAGCGGTAACACTGGTGATTTGGGGAGTACTAGAGATCGCGACCATATCATTAACATTAGAACTGTTACCATAATTATTTTCACTTTGCATAACTGGCTCAGATGTGAGCAATCTGTTGACAGCACATAATAAAATTAAACTTAGGACCAAATGATAAAAATGCAACAAGAAAAACAAAGATAAATAATTGCTTATTTTTTAGTCATAGGTGTTCATGCAGAATTAGTGGTGCAAGAATAAGACCAAATCATGGCATATGGAATTTGATATTCAGATCATACTCTGGAAACTTGCAATTGCGAATGCCAATAAGAAATTTCCGTAAATGGCGCCGCTGACTTTCACAGATGTTAAGCTTTGCAAAGCGGTCCATGTGGTTCTGATCCAGCTTCAGCAACCCATGTACAATATTAGCCTCCTTACTCATGGCCTTCAAAGATTCAAACATCATTTAAAAACTAGTGACAAGAAGCTTGTAGGCATAAAAGCATGAATACTTCAGATTTGGTAAACCAGATTTTTTTTTGGCAGAGGCGTTAACTTACCAGCAAGGAAGCAGCAACAGCTTCAGAACAAGGCCCTTCGTAGGTGCTCATAATACTCAACACAATCTGACGGACATCATTGCTAAAGTTGAATGACTGATCTTCCAGCACCTCAGTAATGAAATCATCATCCTCCTCACGGTTCTTGATTTCGCATGCCAATAACTCAGACATCAACTTGCCTTCCTCCGCAATACACTTGAAACCATGCAGCAGTTTTCAAATGGTGCAGACAAGTTAATAAATATCAAGCACTAAATACTAGAAATTAGACAGGCAATTCCACATATTGATCCAAATTGTATGATGCGGACATGTACCATAAAGCCAGCAGCTGCAACAGGACATTCAGGACCTGTTTTAGTCACACTGCCCGCTTTCTCCTTGATATTGTTGCTCAGTTCATTAAGGTCAGCAGTGAAACCTACTAGGCAACTCAATTTCTTCTCCATTTCCAGACACTTGAAAACATTACATTTGCAACGGTACAGAGAAGTTAATAAGCAAACCAATCAACCAAATAACAGCTTAGTTTCGTATAGGCAAGAGGGAACTTACACTACAGGCTGCAGCATACAGGTTGATATTAGCAGGAAAATTTTGGTGGAAGTAATCAGTGAGATAATCCAAGTAGACTTTGAAAAGAACATAATCAGGCGCCCAGGGGATCAGCCTGTCCCAGCCCCATGTGTGTTCCATAAGCTCTTAACACGGAAGAAAGATTAAGGCCCTGTTTGATTGCAATGTATTTTCTAAGTATTTTAAGAATACTACAGTTTTTTTAGATACCGCGGTTTTATTTATTGTGACCTGTTTGGTTAACGCCAAAAACTGTGTTACTAAAACTAGAGTATTTACAAAACTGTAGTAATTTCTCTGCATAATAAAAAGAGCCCTGAACCTCTTTTTTTTAACAGAGCAAGCGAAAGAAACGAGTCGGTCGCTAGATATTCTCAACAAACTCATCTGGCTATCAAGCCGCCGCTCGATCCCCTGTCCTGCGTGTTCCCTAATGGGAATGAGATAGCTAGGCTGGATACGTTGATCATAGAAAGGATCCGAAGCAATCCATAGCTATCCTTTAGAGATCAGCCAAGGTCCGGAGAGGCGATCTCATCTCTCTTAACGAGTACTACTACTAATCACCGCTAAAAGCAATTGCTAGCTACTACTCCCTCCGTTCCGAAATAATTGTCGCTGGGGGCATCATTCCGACCAGGTGAAATAGTGTGAAAGTACAATACTACCCCCGATTTGAAATCCATCGGGAGGCGTACGTCTTCCTCCGTCGCTCCTCCACTCCGCCAGGCTTCTCCGCCGTCGCTGCTCCCTTTCGCCGGGCTCCTCCGTCGTCCGCATCTCCGGCGTCCTTCCCCGCCGCGGTCCGCAGCTCCCTCGCCGGCCGGCCGCCCTTCCCCGCCGTGGTCCGCAGCTCCCTCATCGGCCGCCCTTCCGCGCCAAGATCCGCAGCTCCCTCGCCGGCCGCCCTTCCCGCCGGCTGCCTGCTCCGCCACAACTTCGGATCCTTCGTTGCTGGCCACAGATCCTTCGCCGGCCGCCTCCCCCCACTCCAATCAAGAGCTCAAGGTCAGCCGCTGCGCTGTCCACTTCTGCTGCTCCTCTCGTCTCTGCTCCTCTCCACTCCAATCAAGAGAATCTGCAATTGATCCAAAAAACAGGTCAATTGATGTCAATTTGATTAACTAAATCATCCAAAAACCAGAATGATAAGTCCATATGCTACTGTTGATCCCAAGACCGGAATGACAAGTTCAGGTGTTCCTCAATTGAGGAATTTGATTAACTAAGTCATCCAAAAACCAGAATGATAAGGCCCCATGCTACTGTTGATCCCAATTTTGATGCATATCAATTGCTGTTTGAGTTCTCCAAATGAACAGGAGTACTCCTCAATTTTGATATGAAATCACCATGATACTGTAGGTATTTAAGCACTCCTGTCAAACAAAATAATGTACTGATCTTGAAATACTCCTGTCAAACAAAATAATGTACTCCTCTGACAGGAAGATCCTTAAGCCCTCTCTGACAGGAAGATCTTTCATTGGCACAAAAGGGGTACCACGAAAACAAAATAAACATTTGAGCGAAACAAAATAAATGGAGTACTCCCTCTCAAAATTGAACATTGGTAAAACTGATTAGTCGACGAAAGTCGCTGTATAGTCGACGAAAGTCGCTGTATAGTCGCCCTAAGTCGCTGTATAGTCGCAAGTCGCCCTGATTTTTAGAAAACGACTTGGCGATTAGTCGGCGACTAATCAGCGACTCAAAAACCAGGGAAAGTAGTGCTGCCACTCCTAATTAACTGAAGAAGATCTTGAGCCTTTTAAACTACAGCAGCAGCAGTATACAGATAAGCAATCATTTTTATGCTCTGCTCATCATCTCCGGACAGAAAATTACTCATCGAACTAAATACTCAACTTGGTACAGGCAACTTAATTTACTTGAATTCAGGGTACAAAATAATCACAGGAGTCTTGCTTCAAAATGCGCAGGCAGGATTCTATGTTCGCCACATCAAATAATCATAACTCTAAATCACAGTTAAATAATGTATGTGTATCAAACCAAAGAGGAAGTTCTGTTCCAAACAGAATCATTGGTGCTAACACTAATATAATCTGGAAAACACACATAAAGCTAAATGACAAAAACACCACAATCTTCTGAAATTAAGGGACGTATTTGCTTTCGAAGTGTTCAGACTCTGCCCATACTCAGTAATCTGAAAACTGTACCAAGAGACAAAACAACAACATCATCTGAAGTTGAACGTACCTGCCCATCTTTGAGCATGCCCCTGTAAACCCGGCCGAAGCCGCCCTTGCCAATGAGGTTCTTGTCGCTGAACATGCCGGTGGCCTCCTGCATCTCCTTGAGGGTGAACACCATGGAGCAGTTGCGCTTCTTCAGCGCGGGCAGCGGCAGCGGCTCCTTCACCTGCCACAGCTCGGCCGTCTTGTACACCCCTGCAGAAGAAAAAATCAGATAACCAAATTCTCATGGCATACTTTTTTTCTTTTGGAAGTTTTCATGGCATACTTTGAAGAATGTTGCACTGAAGAAACAGATGATCATACAGTGACAAATCACTTTGCCAACAACAAAGTGGGAATGAAATAGAGGGTTGCACTCACAAGGATTCAACTGGTCAAGTGATTTGCTTCTCCTCTCATTCCAACCACAACCCAATCTTCAGTCATCTCACTGGTGTTGCAGGTTCAGTGTGATGACAGTGCTCGACCGTCTCCGTTATTGACTTGCTTACGGCTGAACAACAACATCATCCACATGCATGTGGAGGTGAGAATTACTAGAATTGCGAGGCTCGGGCATAAAAAAAAAGAGAAGCGTTCATCACAAGTGAAGTGCATGCACCTTGTTGATGAGATTGTCCTTCTTGAGGATGTAGAGCAGGACCCAGCCCACCACCGGCATCCCCAGGACCCACACGAAGATCTTCGCCAGAAGCCCGGCGACCCGCGGAGCTGGTCAACGGAATTCACAATTCAGAATTCAGAATTCAGCAGCAAGAAGAGAAGACCCATTAGAATTGCACTGAATACCACCAAATTTGGTATACTGAAAAACTACTGCAACCAAAACAATACTATACTCCATTTTACTCCAAAATTAAGCTACTGCATTACTGAGGCTTCATGTGCAAAAAAATAACAGTAGCTACTACTGCTTTCAGTAGCACAAGAACTACTCCAGGAGAGATAATTAATGTTAACAGTTTCTTTTCCATGCTTCTTTGCCAATCGATGAAGCAGCAGATTTTAAAGAAGAAAATCAGGAAGAGGAACTTTGCCTCCAACAAGTGAAAAGAGGAGGACCTTCAGTGGTGGATGTGTGTTTGAATTATGCCCCCGCTCACTGAATGATTTGCAACTTCTGAATGGTTTTCAAGTCTGGACTCTGAGATGCAAATACCGAAAGGAGGTCCCGGGAGTGTTTTCTTGTGATGAGTAAGAAGAATCTACAGTATGAGTAGCTCTGCAGTGTGCGTACCTAGTCAATGGTCTGTACGACGACGTGGAGGCTCCGGCGCCACTCTAGGTCCGCTCAGGCGCTGCTCCGACTCGTCAGATCCGCCGCTCTGCTGCTCCGCCACCACTCTAGGTCCGCTTGGGCGCTGCTCCGACTCGTGAGATCCGTCGCTCTAGGTCCCCTCGGGCGCCGCTCCACATCCACGCCCCCTAGCCCATATCCAGCTCTGACGCTGCTACACATCCATGCCTCCGTCACAGAGAAGCTCGTCGCCGACGCAAAAAGAATCAATTTTGCCTACGGGGTGTGAGTGAAGGCTGGGTGGTGGGGAGAAAGGGGCGGTGGAAGAGGCCGGCGACGGGAAGAGGAAGAGGCCGGTGACGAGGAGAGGGGGAAGGCGGCGACGAGGAAAGGGAGTGGCCGGCCACGGAGAGGAGAGGCCGGCGAGGGAGAGGCGACGAGGGAAGGGGATAAGGTGGCCGGCGAGGGAGAGGAGAGGGAGAGCGAGCGAGAGCAAGCGAGCGGTGCGAGCAAGCGACCGGATAAGGTGGAAGGGTAAATCTGGAAAGTGAGAAAAAATTATAGCGTTGCGAAATTTGTACTGGGATTGCCCAGCGACAATTATTTCGGAACGGAGGAGTAGCTACGAATGGATGCACGGCCAACAGCTAGCTAGTAAATTTTACAGCATTACGTGGTGTAACCAAACAGGTCCTCTGCATTGTGAATACTTCAAAAAACGTTGTTATATTAAAACCATGGTATTTTGTACATGCATGCTAAATTACTGTAGTTTCTGATACTTTGGTTTTTTTAGTACTTTGCTATCAAACGTCAGATCAAATCCAACAGTAAGCATAGGGAAGAAGATAATGCGATGAGATGAGAACGGAGGTAAATGCACAATTAGGACATTAAACAACACAAGCAAGCAAATGATGCACACAGACTACAGAGCAGGCCAGAATCTAGTATAAAATGGAGGTGGGGGGGGGGCGAATATTTCGGCCATGAAATGGAACGCAAATCTAGTATAAAATTCCTCGTAGATTGCAGTCCACAGTCCTAACATGAAAACTAGATTGCTCAACTTCTTCGTACCTTTGTAGAGGATGATATCCAATGGCGGCACATCATTCACATGTTCAAATTCCCTTCTGGATTCCATGATCTCAAGAAACATTGCCATATGTTTCCTGTTGACCTTCGCCAACAAGGTGTTGCCCCCATTCATCATCTTGGGATCTAGGGTTTCCTAGATTTGATGCTGTGGGGGTGATGACAAGGCCTGTGGTGCGGGGGCGGCGGGGCGGTCGAGGATATGAGGGAGAAAGAGCGTTGCAGCACGTATAGGAGGAGGTCGGCTGGGAAAACTCTATTTGCCGCTAAATTAGCCAGAAAAAATGGAACGCTGCGTTAGAAAATGGTTAGCCTATAATTCTTGAAATCGTTCCCGGTTTTGGGTAGCTGCATTCATTTGCTTTTGTTCTGTTTTCTACTTTTTTTGCATTTATAATTTTTTTTCCTTCTTTTCCTTTCTCATTTTGTTCATTTTTTTAATTTCCCTTCCATTTTCGTTCAATTTTCAGGAACTTTTTAAAATCCGTGAACTTTTTTAAAATTTGTGAATATTATTGAAATGCCCAAAAAATTGTAAAAAAATGAAATCCATGAATTTTTTTCAAAATCTGTGAACTTTTCCAATTCATGAACTTTTTTAAACCTGTGAGTATTTTTTAAAATATATTTTCTTAAAAAGACTATAAGAAAACTGCAACCTTTTTTTAGAACGAGCTAGCCTAGGGCCTAGCATAGGTAGCGATGAAAAAGCCAACCCAGGCGAGCAGCAGCGAACAAACTTGAGAGCTAAGGCGAAACAGGAGGTCTCGCTTATTGCAATATTACATATTGTGCAATCACCACCTACATGCCCCAAGGGCCAAGGCCCAGCTTCCAACATGAAGAGACGGAACGAGCGGTGGTTCTACGTCGGGTTTGAACGCTTCCATCATGTTTTGGGAAGCTTCAAGGCCATTTTTACATATTCCTCAATCATTTTTTTATTTTCTGGTAGGGTTTTTTACTTATTATTTTATTTAAAAAAAATCCCCTTTTTATTTTTAACATTCATGAATATCTTCAAATTTTATGAAATTTCACATTTTACAAAAAACTAAAATTCACAAACAATTTAAAATTTGTTTACAAATTTTGAAATTCATAAATATTTTCCAAGTTCATGAACAGTTTTTCAAATTTATGATCTTTTTTAAAATATGTGAATATTTTTAAAATTCATGAAAAAAATCAAAAATCATGCCATTTTATTCGTGGATTTTTTAAATCCCAGAAGTTTTTCCAAAATCATTAACATTTTTTAGTTCTGTCGACATTTTTAATACTTTGAAATATATAAAAATATTCAATTTCCTTTTTATAGGTTTCTTTGAAACAGAGATAAAAACAAAATAAATATGTGAAAATAATGAAAGAAAACAATCGTGTTTACTCCCTAGGTGTTGCTAGGTTGGGGAGGTTTTTTTTAGTGATGTGTTGGGTTGCTCACTAGGAGGTGAGGTGCTAGTGGGCCTGATGGGCGTGCTGCAGCTCGCAACGAACGAGGTATAGCACAACCTGCTAGATGCAGTCAGATCAAAGCTGAAGTTCGATGATTTAAATAGAGACTAGCCAATCTATGTTATTTGGAAATTGGGTTATACCTAAACCATAGGTTTGCTGATGCTAGGGTTGCTAAGGTCGACCATGGAGTTTGAGCCAGAGCTCGAAAACATAGGTTGACCGCAACGAGCACGGGGACATATTGGGTTGTTGGGAATGGGCCAAGGTCGCCTGATCCGACTCTGGCGGGGCTCCGGCGATCCCCGGGCGTCGGTGCCCAAGATTTATATAAGGTTGGCCATCTTGAGGTTTTTATGTTGCATGGGATGGTTTGACAAGCTTGTGTGGGTTTTGCTGCATATGCATGGGCGACATGTTGTGATGATTTTCGGCACTTTGTTGTAAGTATTGTGTTTATGCTAGAAAGTTGTTTCCTTAGGATGTTGCAATGATTTTCTCCATCAGTTTGTTGCTACTGATGTGGATTTGTTAAATACATAGGACAAAAATGTTGCGTGCTAGGAACTTTTCTCAAGAGGATCTCATTAAAGTCTCCCACCATCAACCATGGGTTATCACTATGATTTGACAAAGTACACAACAATTTCCACGTCTCCTGCTTCTCATCAGTCTTGGATTCTCCATAAATACCCATAGACTGCCATTCAAAACCATCTTCCTTTATTTTCATATCAATGTGGTATCGAGAACACCACCCACCTTTCATTTGCAACCCATTCCTCCAAAACACAACAAAGACCACCACTCTAACCATTGATGTTTTTTTGCACCACCCAGTTAGGGAGCCCTACGTTTCCACCTAAGTCATTCAAGACCTTGTTTATTTGTTGTAGACTCAAATAAGAAGAGCACATTGGGGTCCTCCTTCTTCTGGACATCCAAGAGTCCTCGAATTGTCGGGCCATTCCCCAAACCCTGACAATTCCACGCCACAATCTTCATTGGTTCTCGCAGGGCTGATATGTCAGTCCCACTTCATTCTTGTTAGACATGCTGACATCAGTCTTAAACCCCTTCCTCTACTCAATAGTTTGTTCTACCTCCATCAACCCACGCTTAACCCCTAGATGCACTCCCGGTGGCTCTTAGACTGCCCCCTCGGCCTTGGGTGTGCGCTTATATTTCCCAACGTTCTTTCCTATTTTATTCCCATCCTTTTGTCTGTCTGCTTTCCCAATAGCAGTTGTTGCGACTTCCTTATTGAAAGGATCGGTATGGTCGACTAGAGGGGGGTGAATAAGCCACTAATAATCTTTAACTTCTTTTAACAATATTAAGGCTCAACAAGAAAACAGGTTGTGTAGATATGCAACTAGGTGAACAACCTATATGACAAGCACAACAACAACAAATGCAAGCACAAGATAAACAAACACTATAAGCTTGCACAAAGTAAAGGCACGAGGTAACCGCTAGTGGAGTCGATTGAGACGAGGATGTGTTTTCGAAATTACCTCCTTTGGGGAAGGTACATCTCCATTAGAGAGGTGTGGAGGCACAATGCTCCCCAAGTAGTCACTAGGACCACCTTATTCTCCTCATGCCCTCGCACAATGCAGGGTGTCGTGATTTCACTAGTGGTGCCCTTGAAGGCAGTGATCGGTTATTTACAAAGAAGGTTGGGGATCTCTCCACAACTCAATTGGAGGCTCCCATAACACCACAAAGCTTCACCACAATGGAATGTGGCTCCGAGGTGACCTCTTCCATCTAGGGTGCCCAAACACCCAAGAGTAACAAGATCCACAATGGATAGTAGGGGGAAATCAAATATCTCTTGGTGAAAGATAGGGGCCTTCTTCTCCAAACCCTAGACAAACAACCAGTTTTGATGGCTAGGGAGGGAGATCGGGCGAGTTTAAGCTCGGGCAACAATTGAGCAAATGGGGAAAAGAGAGGTGAGTTTTATCGGGCAAGAAGACCCCCTTATATACTGGGTAAAAAATTCCAACCGTTATGCACTGCTCGTGCTCAAGCGGTACTACCACTCGGGGGAGCGGTACTGCCGCTAAGCATGACAGATTCAAAGTGGCCCAGTGAGTACAGCAGCGGTACCAGCACGACAATTATGCCGGAGCGGTACTACCGGCTACAATAAGCGGTACTTCCGCGAATTATCAATGGGCATACAGATAATCCCACAGTAGTTCACACGGTGCCAGAGCGACAGTACCGCGTAAGTAGTACTATCATGTAACAACAACGGTACTACCGCGAATTACTAGTGGGCTAACAGAGAACCCTGTGGTAGTGCTGCGGGCACATCCACGAAAGTACCGCCCAAGCAGTACTACCGTGAATTCCTGAAAGCCTAACAGAGAACACAACGGAAGTAGCCACGACACTACTAGAGGAAGTAGCGCATAAGCGGTACTACCATGGGTACCAGCGGTATCACCGCTTAGCCTCTGCCAGTAAGACCAGGCATAACAGAGAACTGCTTCAAGGTTGGGGAAGGGAATGTTGGTGAATTTAGGTTGTGTACGTGTTGATTCCACTCATACCTTCCAACGCGGACCCCCTCTTAATAGTACATATTTCCTACGACTCAAATCAAACAAAAAGAAATGTCGAAAAATCTGTCTTTTCTCTTTCCATATCTGAGGGGAATAAAACCGTCTTGTGCCATATATAAGAATATCTGAAATGCTCAATGCACACGGTTAGTCCACAAAGCGCATTGTCATCAACACCAAAACCACTTAGAGAGAGATATGCCCTAACACTTATCCTTCTCCTTCTCCGCCCTAGCCCTCTCTATATTCCTCTTTCTCTCTTCTCACACTTTGTGCTTCCTTCTTTATGTCTATACTGCAAGATCACTCCTTGAGCCATCTACTCTATCCTACACCTCCTTATAATGGCACCTACCCCATCTTCAGCAGGTCCCATCTCCCTACTAACTAAAACATAAAAAAAATTGCGAGTTTAGCAGTTCTGTTGGAGCAGCCGAAAGATTTTTTTTAGAGGACTAGTAACCTTGTCATCCTTGCCCAAAGATGCACTAATGTTGCTCCCTCGTCTAGTGTTAACCTTTTTCCATGAAATATCACTAATCCTTGATCTCCCACCCCATCTTCCATAGCTATCGCCCCTGCTCGACTACCATCTCCTCTTCCACCACTCCATCTACTCCTCTCCTCACCACCCCCACCTTCCTGTTCTCTATAAATGTCTTCTGCCCTTTCTATATTGGGAGTCCTCACTTTTTTAAGTTTGATCTTGCATGCCTGAACACCATGTCCCTTAACATGACACAAAAACCAAAAAAAATGGCAGGTATATACTCCCATTATCTCAATTCTATCAACATGCACCATGCCACCTCACCATATATGCCACCTCATCAACCACTAATTATTTCTCCTAACATGCATGGAAATTATATTTATATTCTCTCTCAACATGCACATATCCCTACTCACCACACATGCACCTCATGAATCACACTAATCATATTCTCTCAACATGCATGGGAAAATACTACTTATATTTTATACTCCCTCCGTCCCAAAATTCTTGTCTTAAATTTGTCTAGATATGGATGTATCTAACACTAAAATGTAACTAGATACATCCGTATTTAGAAAAATTTAAGACAAGAATTTTGGGACGGAGGGAGTATATACTTACAACTATATAATAATCAAATAGAGTACAATATATTATATCTATTTTTATTTCATTTAACTTTCATCAAAAAATATTGCAACCAATCCCCGCCGCAACACGCGGGGTATCATCTAGTTTTTTTTATTCAAAGTGGACCCATATATTTTCCTCCTTCCCGTCCCTCCACACCATTATAGTAACCTAACTGCCTCTCATCAGTGGTTCAACCACTAACATTTTTACTCGGATTCGAATGAACTTTCACATTACCACCCCATCAGGACCCACATCTACCTCCCGTGTTTCTCCCATCAAATTTCCGAGCAACTCCCATTATCACGCTGCATGTCACCCAACAACAGATCATACACTCTTACCCATATAGTGACATACTTGAATTCATAATCCTCGATACTTCTGGATGGGACAAATTCCCTCCAGCAGTAGCAGATCCTTCTCAAAAGTCCACGCCCCCCCCTCTCCTCAGCCTTCCTCTGATCCGGCTCTCGCCTGAATGTAAACAGGTAGATGTTTTCCCCCATATCCCTGCAGTCCACGCCCCTCAGCGGGCTCCTTGCCCGTCCCAGAGACGGGGTGAGGGCGTACGCATAGGTTGGTTTCTCGGAGAAAAACTTTGTCATACCTCTCTGTTCAATCATGCCCACCATACCGAACCTGGCCAATCGATCTTAATTCCCTTCCTCTCCGCCTCCGACAACTTCAACCCTTCAACATACCCTCAACCTTGTCCATCGATGCAGAACAAGATCAGATCGAACCAAACTAGGGGACTTTGTTTTATGATCGCGTGTCATAGATCACCCGAAAGGCGGTGGGTGGAGATGGGGAAATGTTAACCTAGACACTAGGGTTTCACTGGGGAAGGAGAAGGGGTGGTCAGGAACAGGCTGAGCACGTCACATCAACGGGGGAAGAGTGCATGTCAGCCAAGAAGGCAAACCCTAACTAACGATAGCGACATACATCACCTCGAGGTTGCCTAACACAAAAACCCACACACGGGAGGGACCTATGGATCAGTGTGGTCCTAATCCCACACAATGTGTTTGATATAATGCAAAGAGAGAGGGGAAGGACAGGGAGAGGAGGAAAAAGACCAAATCAGTCCACATAGATTTTTTTTTTTTTGATTTTTTTTGCCAACTCAGCCGGACAAGCAGACCTCATCTATCATAATCGTTGTCCAAACAAACTCAGCAAGCGGTCACTGTATTCAATGAAAAATAGGTTTTTCGTCAATGAATCAGTCACAAATCGTAAAGTTTTTGACAGTGCTACAGCGGGCTTACGCCGGCCTGAACCATTTTCACAAATCATAAAGTGATGGCCAACAGCTAATCACGCCGCGATAGTAGTGGTTTTGTGGGATTGACTCCGGCCGTGCCTGGCCTGCAATCAACAACATACGGCTAACCTGCAGATGTCCAGGATCATGACCTTGAAGGCTACTTCAGAACAGCTATCTGACACAAGACCAAGTCTTCATTGGTAAGTCGAAGGCAGGACTCAAGTGGAATTGGGGAAGGATGTCTTCCAACGCCCTGCGCACAAAGGACCAACACCAGCGACGCGCCGTATGCAAGTTAAATCTTCACAGGTGTTATCTGACTCTAATCAAGTGCGCAGAGAAGAACACAACATCAAGCCATGAACAAATCATGGAAAGGCCATATCCATCTGCCCTCGGGAATACTTGCCAATAGATTATTCAATTAAACCGCGGTACTGAGCATCATATGACTGAATGATGATCAGACATTGTTTTCCGACTTGCTGGCGAAAATTACTAACCTAGAGACGTTTGAGCACGACTCTACAGCACTACCAGCGGCCTTTCTAGCACAAAACCCATTGCATGTTTTTACAGTTACATCCAGTAGCTCCTAAACGTCTCGAGATTCACTTTGAGCAAGCAGCCAAGAATAAGCAACAGATACAGATCAAATCGATTCGTCTCGATTGTGCTGATCACTCCCACTCTACCACAGAAAGCACTGTTGAAAAACCTGCAAGAGATATGCCAAAAAGTTACTGAGAAGCATGTCCACATGCTTGTCTTCGTTCTTTCAGAAACAAAACCAGCATGATACGGATAAAAAAAAAGGAGCAGCTGTCCAGTGGTGCTTGCTGGGCAAATATTTGAAGGTGCTTAGGACTAGAATTGTGCTATGAGCCTATGACATGGTGGAATTTGTTGAGTAATGTGGTGTTCATTAGCTGTAAACCTATAAAGACTCATCCCTCTCATGTTCTTTTCAAACACGCACACACAACTGTAGAAACACCAACGACATCCAAAGAAGTCGGTCATTTTTGTAAAATTCATATATCTCATATGCTAACCAGTGCTCCATAAAGCAAAATAATGGTGCGGTAATAACGGTCAACCTACAGTTTGTTCCAAATTAAAATCTTACTGTTTGCTGGTACAAAACAAAGAAAAATATTAGTAGGACTGACAAGACACAAAAAAAGGCAAACAGCTCTTTTGAAGTTCACAGTGGGCAAAGAGTTAGGGAAAATTAATATTTAGATATACACAGACAAAATGGAAAATGAGTGGTTCTGCTACTAGTTATTACAACACCCAGAGAACATATCTAGACACAAACTAGTGAAGCAGGTTTATTAGCCCATTTTATGTTGAGCTTATATATCTAGTCAGTTGTCACCATTCTCATGGACCAACAAAGCTCGGTCTATAAAAGACATAGGACGAAGTAAAAGTTTACTATGCTAAAACATGCTTCCATACAAAGTAGATAATATAGCTGAATAGTAGCTGATGGGGTACTTACGCATTATCTGCGAATATTGGCAGCTGCCACCATACTTGAGTTCGAAAGCGAAGGCCAGCCACTAAAGGACGTCATGTATAAATGTGACTGCTGCAGATATCTCCCTATGTAGACAAGTGTTAACACAAAGCAATATGAACACTCTGCATACTTGAAAACGCGTTCTGCATAGAGGTACTATGATCTAGTAGCCTCTGACCATGAAAACATGTGGTAGGTTCCTTTATTCCATTATTGCTGGCATCAGTATAAATGACTCGATGAGCAGACATAAGTACTGTGAGTGATAAAGAAGCTTTTAACCAACAAATTTTTGGTACATCAAATAGTAAACACACTGAGGGTATCAGACAATGAAATGAAGGCTGAATTTTTTTTTTTCAGGCTTATAGCATTGCACAAAAACTCATAGGTCGTCCAGTTCCTCTTGTAAGATGCAGAGCCAAACTAAGATTCCATGACGCAGTAGCATGGTATCCCAAATGTTGCTTTAAGTTGGCTCTTTTATATGCACACATTATCAGAATACAGTTTCCAAGTCTTGGCATTCTTTAACTAGGGAAATAACATATGACAATACAGTCAAACTCAGATGCAGACATCAACTAACCATACAAAATTTATGCTATAAATGGAACTCTATATATGACAGCAAACAAGAGGAACCAAAATAATGCTAGCATCCACAAAATTATAGAACTGGTGGAAGGCTACACCACTATCATTGATACATTAATTACATAACGACATCCCACGTGTAAGAGCATACCTTGTTAGTATTAATCAAACTGATGCCAATGTTACCATTAACTCAACTCAGGGGCAATCTGGTTGTAAGTGAAAACCATGTTTGACTCAGTTGGTGGATAGTGTATCTTTAAGAACATGCCCTTTAGCTGGTCATGGGAGGCCATCTCCTCTAGAACCTTATCCTGAGATATCAACTTAGAACAGTGATCCATTTCAGCTTTTGATAGCATGTTCCTGACATTATTGAACTCATCCTCTTGAGAGAAGACCAACTTGGACAAATGGTCCTTTTCTGCTTGCCTATCGTACTTGTCACCTTCACCTGTTCCATAAGTTATTAAATTGTATGTATATACAAATTTCTTCTGTCCTATCCTAAATGCCCTACTGATAGCTTGCCTTCCCACAGCAGGATTCCAAACCACATCTAGAAGAACAACTCTTGAAGCTCCGGTTAGGCTAATCCCTTCACAGCAAGCTCTTGTAGATGCAAGTAACACCTTCGCATCACTATCTGGATTATTGAAAACTTCAATTGAAGTCTGACGATATCGTGGTTGGATCTTCCCATCCATTTGGAGAATCTCTTTCCCTACTCTCCATTTGAAAAGCTTGCTAAGGTGTTCTTTTATCAATTCTAATGGCTGAATAAATTGACTAAAGATCAATACCTTTTCTTTCAGTGCTTCACACAAACGAACGACTTCAATTACAAATCTTGTTTTAACCCCTTCATAGGGATTTGACCTTAATCTCTCAAGCATAGGCTTATCAATAAGTGAAGCTTCCTCTTCGGACATGTTGATGGCAGTTACAAGAGAAGGATGTGTCGAAGCTAAGGAAATAACATATTCATGTTCAAAATTATTACCAGACCCAATATTCTCCACCTTTCTAATGATACTCTTCTGAAGAGGAGGAGGTTTCAGAACAATCACACTCTCTCTAAGCCCTGGAAGAGTTCGAAGAATGGTGCCATTATGGATATGAACAAATGGCTTCAGTATTGATCGAACTTTCTCTGCATTATCATCAGTTACATTACTAGTTAATGAAGCCCAAACTCCTTTTTCATATTTGTCAGAAAACTTATCCTGTCGCTTCTTTGAGACATAGTGCCTTCTGCCCACTTTTTTTTCAGTCAAAAACATTTCACCAAACCTAGGCCTTACCAAACAGAGTATATTATAAAGCTCAAGAAAATTGTTTTGGAAAGGAGTTCCTGATAGAATTATGCGCTTCTCAGTTTTAACTTTTCCCAATGTCTTCCACATAATACTGCGCTCGTTCCTAGGTGTGTGTCCTTCATCTAGCACAAGCAAACCAGGATTCTCGAGAAGAATGGTTCTTACTTTGTTCCCTTCAGTGCAGCCAGATTTTTTTTCCGATGTTAGTTTCATATATAGACCATAACTTATTCCAAGAATACCATGACCCTTGTTCCATGAAAGCAGTTTTACAAGCCTCGTCAACTTCTCTGTCCGATGCTCTTTCTTTATTAGCCTACATATGTCTCTGTCTTCTTTCCCTGAAAAATCTGTGGTGTTCATTATATGGAAAGGAACATTGACGTCCCATTTTTTGAACTCCTCTTCCCAAGCAAACAGCATCCCGCGAGGTGCAATAATAACTGGCCGACAGTCTGGAAATACCTTCATATATGTCTGGATAAAAACAATCGCTAAACGTGTCTTTCCTGTCCCTGGGGCATGACAGATCACACATCCTCCAACAACATCAGGTTTAGCTCCATGCTTCAGCTCATCAAGCCTAATATCACCAACTAGATTTGTCCACATAAATTCAAATGCTTCGCGTTGATGCTGATACATACTAGTAATGACACCAGGGATGAGATCCCATACTGTTCCATATAGATGGAAATCTTGAGATTGCCCGTCAACACTTCCAGCTTGTTCACAAAGATCATGATACATCAACGCTTCCTTCAAATAAGATCCATTTCGCCAAGGAGTTTTTTCTGCGTAATTTGAGACCTGAAATGAAAGGAGTTAACTGATGAAACTTACCTTTGTATTGTGGAGTGAGCTAAAATTTCGAGAGAAAAAATACATGGCTCACCATTGATGGTAAAACAAATCTGATTTCCAGATTTACCAAGGAGCAGTATTTGCATCTGATTCCTATTTGGTCATCAATAATAAATTCATGCTTCCCTCGAGAACAAGGTGTTTTAGAAGGAAGTCCAAGATCTAGCACATTGCTCTCTCCTTGGTGCTGCAATATAATACAGGCTAATCATTTCAACATGCTGTAAATATAAGCATGCGACAAGTAGAAATTCTAGGAGAAGTAATATGGTGCATTATATAGTTAAAGTTGACCAGATTCTCCTGGATGTAACATTTCTAGTGTAAAATACACAGATAGCATTAAGGAATCTTTAGTTTCTATGGATAAGTAACAAATGGTCAGAGGTATCTATTAGTAGCAGTAGCGGAGCTTGACAGAGATTGTTGAAGGGGCTAGGCAGTGTTGAGGGGGCAAAGAATGCAAATTATTCTTGAATTTTGACTAATATTTGATATTTAAGCCGGGTATATATACACATAATGGATTTTCTAGAGTAGGGGGGCGATAGCCCCCTTTGGCCCTAGGGAAGCTCCGTCACTGGTTAGTAGCATAAAGTATGGTTTGTGTCAACATTAGCTGATCATGCCAAGCAGAGATAATCACTCTCAAAGTGTGTTCCATTAAAATATTGGTAAACATTGAACTTATGAAACTAGTCCTGTTCTTTTATCTGAGAATACAGGGATGAAGCTATGAAGGTCAGCCTCACATTAGGTGAAATCCTTTTTCTTTCTTGATCAGCGTGAATCTTGAGCTCCATGTTCCTCAAACTGATCAAGTCTGAGTTTTCTGAAGTTAATCATGTTATATATTCAGATCGGATATAATAACAGCTCAGTCTGTGCAGTTATTAGCTTATAGCCAGGTCTAGTTAAACAACTACAGAAATTTTAAAATAATTCAATACCTACTTTAAAAAAAATAAGGGACTGGTTAACATAATCAAATCAACACCACTAAGGAAAATAGAAGAACAACAGTCATGGATCTGCAAGGTCAGAGACAATTGTCATGCTGCAATACAAACTTACCTCGTCATCATAGTAGGTTCCAATATTCTCTGACTCTAAAGCAAAGTCAAAGTCACCCCACAGCATATTTTGTTTAGCATTTTGCTCTGGTATGTCAGCTGGTGTGGAATTTTCAGTGCCAAATGAGAATACCAATGGATGAGGATCCTTGAAATTATAGTCGAACTGAGGATGCTGGTCAAAAGGAGAGAATCCTCCATCTTTATCGCCACTGATCTTATCCATCAGAAGCTTCAGAAGTGACTGTCGCTTTAGTGTTTTTGAACCTGAACGGCTGGATTTCTTGGCAGATTTTCCAGATTTTGATGACAAATGCTTCTTTTCCTTCCCAGTTTGGCTATCATCGCCATGCCTTTTATTCTGATCCGAACTGGATGGGCTAGAATCCGAGTCCAAATGCCGCTCAAACAATTGACGTTCCTTAGTCGTCGTTTCAAGCTTCAGCCTTTTCCTCCTCTCAAGATCCCAAGTAAAATGTGTCTGCTTCTGATGCTGTGTAATGTCATTGCCCACTGGACCCTCACTGCCATCTTTATCAAAGTTCAGTGGTTGAATCCCTGGTTTTTTGTGAACCTCCCACTTGAAACCATCTGCTACAGTATGATCAATTATCTCATCATCAGATGAGTCAATTCTGTGGTGGGTTTGTATCCTCCTCCGTCGCTTTGAGTTGTTGCAGCTGTTTGGGGTTGCTTTTCGTATTCTCTTCCCTGTATTTGTATAAAGAGGCAAAGGCCCGGCCCTTATTTTAGCCGAAGATGAGGCAATTTCTTTCTTGTGTTTTCTCATTTCGGCCTCTTCTTCTTCTTTTGCTTTCTTTTTTGCATCCTCTTCTTCCAGTTCCACTTCTGAATCATGACTGGCACTATTGTCATCATCGGCACTGTCATCATCCTCGTCATCCAGTTCCACTTCTGAATCATCCTCCTCTTCTGGCTCATCAGACAACTCCTCAAAATACGCATTGTACGACAACCTATCTTGCTTAAGCCCCCATAATGAACGAGTCCTCCATGCAACACATGGCACGACAGGTTCCTTTTTTCGCGGCAACGGTTTCCTCTTCAAGGCCTTACTGGCATCATTGAGCACTTTTACTTCCTCGTCAGAGTCAAGAATTTCTATATGCGATCTCCCTTGATTAAAGCCCGTAGCTCCTTCTCGCTTAGTCTCCACCTCATCCTTGATAACATCTTCTTCCTCCTCCTCATGGCACCTAACCTCACCAGCAACAACCTTGTGATCCACCGGATCCTGCGTTCCTGCCTTAGCATCAGCGTTGTTTGGCGCCTTAGCATCGTCGTTGATTGGTTCAGACATGCCACATTCATCTGCATCATGCATAGAATCGTCATCATCACCATCATCAGTGAATCCCATCTCATCCTCGGCTTCCTCCAGATCGCCACCATCGCCGTAAGCACCATTACTTGCCTCCAAATTACCACCATTACTGTAAGCACGGATCAGATCTGCAACCAGTCTTTCCTCCATCATCTCGTCGTCATAGTAATCTCCAAAGTCATCTTCAGACGCTGCGGCCTCGTCACCCATCATCGCATCCGCAGTCGGCAGCTCCCTGTCTCCACAGCCTACTGTATCCTCTTCATTCATGTGCTCCTCATCAACATGAAAACCACCACCTAGCCCACCCCCCTCGCCCCCACGACCTTTCAGCCCCGCTGCATCGCCTGATACCACCTCATTCATCGCATGACACGAATTCGAACCATTGACCGCCCCACTCCCCTGATGCTCATTGATTCGATTCCCACTAGCGGCACTGTGATGCTCATCCCTCCCCTGGCCAATGCCGCATGCCTCGTCGGCGCGAGATTCGCCATTATCATCGCCAGAAGCATCATCACCTCGCCGCGCGCTGTCGTCACAGCCATAGCGCCGGGACACCTCCACCCAGTCTCCACAGGCGGGCGCATCCGCCTCCGCCTCTGCCTCCTTGCTCTTCACGGAGGCCCGCGGGGGGCGCCCTCGGCGATTCGGTCTCGTTTCCGACTTGGAGGAGCCTGCGCCCTTGCTCCCACCGCCGCCGTCGGCATCCGCGCTCGTCGCCCCCTTCCTCCTCCTCTTGGGCCTCGGCGCCTCCTCCGGCGCCGGCGGCTGGATCGCCAGCCCCCTCGATCGCGTCCGCGTCGCCACCGCCCCCACCAGCGGCACAGGCATCGCCGCCGCCGAGGAGGAGGAGGAAGAAGAGCGCCTGCTCGCGGCAGCAGCGGCCGCAGGGGCCTCCCCGTCGAGGTCGATGACGATCGTCCCGGCGTCGTCGCGGCGGCGCGCGCGTGTGGAGGGCGCCGCCGGGGCACCTCCGCCGGCGCGGGCGCGGCGGCGAGCGGCGCGATCCATGGGAGGCGGGGAGGGGAGAGCCGAGAGCGAGTCTGTTTCCGGAACGGCGGAGGCGAGAGTCGTCAGGTCAGGTGGGGGTAGGAGGAGTCAGCAGAGGTATGGTACTACTCCTACTCCTATACTCCCTGACGCTCCCCCGGTTAGCGGGCGTGGGGTTGGGGTTTATGTCGACGCCCCGCGAGACTGACGCGCGGGCCCGGGCGGGGGGTTCTGTGGTCCACAGGGAGAGAGAAAAGCCCGCGAAACGGCGGCGGGGCCGGGGCCGGAGTCCGAGGAGGTGGGGGAGGCCGGATCGGGTGCGGCAACCGTGCTGGAGACGATGTGTGTCCTTGTCGTCGCCCCTTTTCTGGGCTTTCCCCTCTGGAGCGAATCCCGCCGTGGGTTCTGTGCCACCGTCACTCAGCCTTTCGGCGGCTTTCGGAAGCGATGGACGCGTGAAAGCCGTTAGCGCTGGCCACTGCGGTGCTTCCTTCGTTCTGGCCCTGTATTTACTCCCTTTCGAGCTGGCTATATTCATGGCGCTCTTTTACCGGCTTTCCCGAACGGGCGCGCGCATTGATTAAATCTACTGAGTGACTGACGACGGGGTCGTCGTCGAAGCGGACGACGGGCCAGCGCGCTAATTTCGCCGTGGATGGAGCAAAGTTAGGTTACAACTGTCCATAACCACTGCGCATTTTATCTACTACGGGCCAGCGCGCTAATTTCGCCGTGGATGGAGCAAAGTTAGGTTACAACTGTCCAAAACCACTGCGCCGTGGATGTACTCCCTCCGTTCAATTTTTTTTAAAGATTCCACTATAAACTACATACGGAGTAAAATGAGTGAATCTATACTCTAAAATATGTCTATATACATCTGTGTGTAGTTTAGAGTAGAATCTCTAAAAAGACTTATATTTAGGAACGGAGGGAGTAGTAACTAGAATAATTGTCCATGCATTGCAACAAATATAAATATTCTAGAATGTTAGTCAGTCCGTGATTTACATGCCCATATTAATAAGATTGTGTAAATAAGTGTTTACCAAATAAAATCCTACCCATTATTTATCTTCCCAAATGAATTCTAGGATCTTATTTGGTAAGCATTTAGTGTCTTGCCAAAGAAAACATGATCTTATTTGCTAAGTCAATAAAACGTGGGGCAGTTAAGTCAGTTCTCAAGCAAATCACTGAAAAACTCAGAGATAGGAGGGGTAGGGGGATCAAAATTGAGAGAGGGGGAGATCAAGGGGAGGGGTGGGTGATGTGCGAAAGAACAATCCTAACTCGGCTTTAATATTAAAGATAATAACAATGAAGGTCAAACTCACTCTGCATTATCCTATTATAAGTGGCGAAGTGAGTAATCCTTATAATCTAAAGTTTCCGCCTATTTTGAAAAAGGTTTACATATTACACTTTTTACTTATAATAAAAGTTAATCGTCAAAGTTATATTTTGAAAACCATATCGACTTATAATAAAAGTTAATCGTCAAAGTTATATTTCGAAAATCATATCGATGCCCAAAGTATCGTCTTTTACATGAATTGAGTCAGTAATTGTATTCCCTTCGTCTAGGTACATAAGACTACCCACACTGAGAGTAACATAGGTAGTAACATCACACATATCTAGATAAAATAGATGATGTGGCAAACAATAAATGAAGAAAGAGAGGCATGTGGTAACATAGCTAGTTACCACTAGTATGAGTAACATCACACATATCAAGGCAAGACGAGTCTATAGCCTAATAAATGAAGTGTTGCATGTTATCACACATATCTTACTCCCCACTATAAAGGTAGTAACATAGAGTAGTAACATGAGCAATGTTACTACTCTCTATGTTACTACCATTGTGGCTAGTCTAAGTCATCTTAGATTGTGCACCACAACCAAGATGGAGGGGAAAACAAGAGAACTTAATGTTTATTTGCTAATTAATATTATTGCATGCAATGAACTGACCACTGCATGTCGTGTTTGGTAGTCTTAAGTCATTGAAAGCATACATGCCCCACAGCTCTTATTGATTTATTCCTTTATTTATGTCAAAAACAAGAAACAAGATGAGAGTTAATGCACCGCGCCTATGTGTTATGAGATTATTTGGTTTTCGTAAGACTAACCACAATGGGTAGTATCATAGACTGGTAACATGTATATGTTACTGGTCTATGTTACTACCTCTATAGTGGGGAGTAGTATATGCGTGGTAACATGCAACACTTCATTTATTAGGCTATAGACTCATCTTGCCTTGATATGTGTGATGTTACTCATAATACTAGTAACTAGCTATGTTACCACTTTCCTCTTTTTCTTCATTTATTGCTCGCCACATCATCTATTTTATCTAGATATGTGTGATGTTATTATCTATGTTACTCTCACTGTGAGTAGTCTAAGGTGACTTATGCACCTGGACGGAGGGAGTAGTTGTTTATGTCACACTCATAAATAAAGGCACCATATGGTTGGTAGGTGAGATGAGGTGTACCCACCGTCCCTATTTAATGGCGCACTCGTTTTTTGTGCATAAAGTTTGATCATCAATAATATATTAATTATAAATCTATCTATAACACTATAATACTCTCTCCTTTTCGGTTTATAGGGCTTACCTCAAAATTTTAGATTTCTCATTTTATAAGTCTTAATTTCATGGTTCCCTACCACATGTTCAGATTTCAAGATGCATTAAATCATTGCATGCAAGTATTAAGAGAAAATTAACCAATGCATGTACTTCATGCATGCATGCATTGCAATTAATGCATTGGTAAACATAATTTTTGAGGAAAACGAGTGCATTAATTTAGTGTTTTTGTAAACTACAAACATTATTCCACCACTCACCATCTACCTTGGTTGATGAGATTTTTGAATTGAGCCCTATAAACCGGAAAGGAGGTAGTAGAAACAAAGGGCCTGATCCAACTAATCTCAGCCATCAAATCATGCCAATCAAACGGCCTACATTGCTCCAATGTTGAGTGGACAACATGTTTTGCGTGCAATTAATATCGTATTAAATATCAAATTCTCACATTAACCACATAATTACTCACAATTCATATCCTTACCTAATATCAACATGCAATTAATATTCTACCCAATATCACATGCATTGGACACATTTACTAGTCACAAGAAATACACAATTGAAAACCACATTTTACTGCAATTTGAATAGTATAATTTTTGTTGCCCAGATTAATGGTTAAAGTTGAACCTCAAATATACTATCATGAAAGTTATAGTTTGAGCTTTTATGTGTTAACTTTGATCGCCAGTTTTGCCAATAATATATTAATTATATGCTATAAGAAAAAATATACAACTGGAAACAACACATTTTACTGCAAAATGAATAGTATAATGTTTGTAACACATGATTCACATTTTTTTGTCCGAGTTAAATCTTGAAATGTATGTGTGCCATGTCAATAGGAACTAAGTGAATATAATACTAGAAAAAGATAGAACCGAATGACACCAACAAAGCCAAAACTGTTACTACTATCAATAAAAATTGCACTGCCACAATCTTATTATGTGGAGAAGTGAGTAATCCTTATACTCCAAAGTTTCTGCCCATTTTGGAAAAGATTTTTATATTACACTTTTTATTTTATAATACAAGTTAATCATCAAAGTTATATTTTGAAAACCGGATCGAATCCAAAGTATCATCCTTACGTGAATTGAGGCGGTACTTGTAGTTGTTTATGTCACGCTCACAAATAAAGACAACATGTGAGGTGTACATATGGTTGGGTAGGTGAGGTGTACCCACACCATCCCTATTTAATGGCGCACTCGCTTTTTGTGCATTAGTTTTGATAATTAACTTCGTCAATATTGTACTCCATCCGTTCCTAATTATAAGGTCTATAAGTTTTCAAAAAGTCAAACTTTGTCTATGTTTGACCAAATTTCTAGCAAAATATATAAATATTTACAATGGAGTTCGATTTTGAAAGGATCGATACGGTCGACTAGAGGGGGTGAATAGGAGACTACAAATTTTAATCTTTCTTGTCAATTTTAAGGCTTAGCGGATAAATAGGGTTCACTAGATATGCAACTAGGTGAACACAACCTATATGACAAGCAAGCTTAAAGCAAAGTATGCTAGGCAACAATCTAATTAGCAAGCCAACAAGCATACAAGGCAAAGTAAGGTGTGGGAAAGGATTAACCACAAATGAGGCGAGGACGCGGATTTTATCCCGAAGTTCACTCTTCCTTGGGGAAGAGCTACTCTCTGTTTAGAGCGGTGCCGGAGCCAAAGCTTGCGGAACGCCATGAAGGCTCACCGTAGTCTCTTTCGAGTCACCACCAACGCATGAGCCTCGAATCACTCGGGGTTGGTCTTGAAGGCGACCACCACACCTTTACAAACTTCTCCGGAGCACACCACAAGCAAGGAAGCTTCCGGAGGAACCTCTAACCGCCTAGGAGCCCAAGCTCCAAGAGTAACAAGTCAATGGGAAGAAATGTTGCAGGGAACGCGATTTGGTTTGGTCAAGATGTAGATCGGGTCTTACTCTACCAATACCCAAAATTTCAACAAGTTTGGGTGAAGCGATTGAGAGTATTGAGCAAAATGGAGTGTAGCAATGGTGAAGCTCAACAAGACATTAGGGTTAGGGATGGAGGAGGAAGAAGGGGGGCTTTATAGTGTTCATGCTTGGGTGGCCGTTTCTGCCTGTTGGACCCCGTGCGCACGGGCTAAGTCAGCCTCGTGCGCACAGGGTACTCAGAGACTTCCACACCACCCCGTGAGCAAGGGGGTCAAAAGACCCCGTGCGCACGGGGTACCTAGAGAGTTACGCAGTACCCCATGCGCCTGGGGGTCCAAAGACCCTGTGCGCACGGGGTACCCAGTAACTTTCTATTGCAAGCTCTCTAAGTACCACACGCACACACACTATGGATTTAAGTGGTAGGAATGGGTAGGCTAGTGTATATGGTTCGGCGATGGCATTCCCACACAACACTTATCCACACCGACCTCTTAATAGTGTGGTCTTTCCTACGACTTGAAGCAAACCAAAACTAAAACCTTTGAATCGCCAATTGACCACACCTTTGACCTTTTTGAATTGGGGGGTCACACATCTCCATCACGAGACACTTGGAACCAATATCCTAAGATAAACTTTAGCAACCGATATTTGTTCCACTAACCACATTGTCATCACACCAAAATATAGTTTAAGTGCCACTTTGCACTTTAAATCTCCCCTTTTTGGTGCATTGATGACAACGTGGTTAGAGCATGGCATAAGGGATATGAACTTTTAAATAGCCATGTGACAATGATTGATCATAGTAGCTCCGCCTATATGTGTGCCAGGATAAAATGAATGCTTGAGAATGCATTAAGTACACAAATAGGAGGCTCCCCCAAGATCAACATTGTCAAAAGACATGAGATCAACATAATAAACCTATAACGGTGCCTAGATCTCATGAGATGGTGTAGTGAGCAAATAACGTGAGACACATAATAAACGACATAATAAGCACAATATAACCATTGCATAAGGTTCAAGATAAATGCTAGAGGCTCACGAGCAAATACGAGTAGATCACAACCAAACCAAGTCAAGCAAATAAGAGTATCTCAAGCCAACTAGAAACAACCAACAAAGCGAGAAACACAAGGCCTTGAGATCTCAACACACACTAAAGAACACCAACGCACACACCACTTCTCCCCCTTTGTCATCAAGACAACAAAAAAGGAGAAACGGCGACACACAAACACACTAGACAAGAGGGGGCGCACTCGAAGCATCATCATCATCATCATTGTCAAACCGCCATCCTGCCATCGGAAAAGAACGAGATGTGGCCTTGCTGTCGTTGTCCTTGGACCCTCAGACAATCTCCTCACCAGCTGCAGCCCTCTCAGCCTTCATCTCACGCCGCAAGAGCTTGTCCTTGTTGACCTCCTGAACCTGACGACGCTGAATGGACTGGCACATCTTGAACAAATTGCTCATGGTCTTGAACAAGGTCTTCTTCTCTCCCTTGGTAAAAACAGCCTCAGAGTCTACCTTCTTGCCCTTACCACGAGGGATCCGTGAAGTGGAGGACATACCAGGAGTGTATGTGGCATGATCCTCAGGCCTAGGGTTGCGCCCCTTCTTGGAGGGCACATATGGAGCAGGAGCAGCCGGGGTCCAGTTGGAGTTGCTTTTTGGAACTGAAGTCTTGTAATGAGAGATATACTTAGCTGGGCAGGCGGACTCAATCAACGCCTGGAGAATGGAGCATAGATCAAAGACTTGTTCTCTTGCACACACTGGCGGAGCTCATAGAACATGAAGTCCAGAACATCCACTTTCTTCTTCCTATGCAGGTACACAAAGACATCCAACATGGAACTTCTTATGTTGTGAGAATCACCGGCCTTTGGCGTGAGAGTGTTCCTCGGGATATGGCGCATCGTATCATAGAGAGGCACAAGGTCTTTGATGGAACCGGTGACAAAAGACTTTTCTTGCTTATAGGCGAATGCAATCTCATCCTTACTGTGCTGCCCACTCTCATGAACCCTGCCAAACTCATGAGATGCCCCTTCCTCATCAAAGAACTGATAAGGAATGATCTCATAAAACTTGGCCATAGGAGCAGAGCACCGATGTGTCCCAGACATCCATGTGAGGGTGCGAGCAGAGTCATTGGAGAAGATCGTGGTGGCAAAGAACTGCATTACCAGATCCTCATTGTACGAATGGTTGAAGGTGACAAAATCAATAAGACCCAATCTTCCAAGAGCAGGGTACAGGCCAGGATAGAGGTGATCATTATCATGGAGACTCTCAACATTAACTTGCTTGTGAGGAGCAAACTTCTTGCCCTTGGTCATGAGGAGCTCATGGTACACTCTCTGCTGAAACTCATTCTTGAACCAGGGATCAACCCGCAAACCAGTAGCAGCAGCATACGGATGATTCTTCCTCTCAGCCCAAATCTCTGGCTTGGACCATTCAGAAAGAGGCATCCCCCTGAGATCCCACTCGCCTAGAATGGCTTGCTCGGGACTAGACATCTCTTCCTCATCGTCATCATTTTCATCAACGAGATCATCCTCAGCCTCTATCTCAGCATCAACGGGGTTGACATAATGAGCATCTTCCTAAGAGTCATACTCTTCCTCTGAATCATCATAGGCCTCAACAACGGGCTGCTTGGTGGCTGCACAGCGAATACGACCTTGGCCTAACCCTGACCCCTGACCAATGCCCTCAGATGGCTGGCGACGAGCAACAGTGAACTCCCTGGAACCTACCTTTGGTCGCTTGCGACAGAGCTCTTCCCTCTTGCCCGCGGAGTCTGAAACACACACACACACACTAACACCCAACAACACAATGCAAACAACACAAATGAGTACAAGTGCTTGAGATAGTGGCAGAGGAGTAGAACAAATCAAGGCAGAAAGTTCCTGTGTACACCGTGTGTACGCGGGGTTAGACCCTGTGGGCATGTAACGCCCCGAGACCGACGCTCCAGATGCGTTCCATGTTTTGCGTGTCAGCTCTGTTATTTATTTTGTTGTTGCATTTCTTCATTGCATCATCCGCATTTGTTTTCATAAAACTTGCATCCGCTCGTAGTTGCCGCGCCCCCCCTTACGTTCGTTGACCATTCTGAGTCTAACCGGATTTTTCGATTCTCTCTTGTCTGACCGTTTGACCCTCTCTGCACAACCACCGAACCCCTCCTTGCGCAGTGCATAGACCCCTCTCGCGCGTCCGGAACCTCCCCGAACCCGACCCCGGTTGTTGTCACCGTTGGATTCGGATCATCCCCAAACATCTACAAAACATCACCATTTTCTTTGTTGGACTCCCCTAGCCTATTTTTCTCGATCGTCCGATTTAAATCGGAGGGCCTAATAGCCTCTAATCTAATCCCATGAGATATATATAGGTCCAACCCTAAGATCTAGGGATCTTGTCCCATCCTCCTAGCCGCCGCCACTCCTCTTTTGTCTACTCCCACCTCGGGTTCTTCCCCGATCCAATCCTCCCTCGTTTTCTTCACTGGACCAATTCCGCAGCGCTCCTCCTCCTCCTGCACGAGCCCTGCTCATCCCTGGCCTCCTCCTCGCTCTCTCTCTCTCACACACATCTCTCTCTCTCTGTACTTGCCGCAGCAAGGAACCGCCGCCGCCAAGTACTTGCCGGGAGCGACGCCGCCCGGATCTGGCCGTCTCTGCGTCGCCCGCCCGTTCCCCGCCTCTGGCAACGGCCGCCGTCCGCCGCCGTATAGCCGACCGCCATGGCACCCTGCTCGAGCTCGTTGTCCCCTGCGCCTCAAGCTCCTCCTGCCGGAGCCGCAAGTCCCGTGCCTCTGCGTTCAGTGCCGCCGTCTGCATCCCGCCTGAACGGATCGAGCGATCCTGCTCATCCCGCGCCGTGCCAAGCTGTCGTCTCCTGCCTCGTCGCGCTCGCCATCCCCTACCGCGGCCTCTGCTTCCCTGCTCCAAATCGAACACCTTGCCGCCCTAGCAAGCATGGCCTCGCCTTCGCGCCTCCGACGACTGGCCTCGTCGTCGCCGGCAACCCCAGGCAGGCCCCGTCGTGCCCTGCCATCTCCCTCGCCGTCTCCGTTTTTTTCTTCTCTGAATTCCCTCTGTCGTCGTTCTTCAGGCAACAGCCGACGCCGTGGACGCTAACCGCCAAGCCGTCGCCTTCCACCAACGCCATGGCCTCGGATCTAGCCGGTTCCCGCGGTCCCTCGCCCCGCCAAGTCCCTCGCCTCGCCGCCCCTTCGCCCGCTCGTCGGAGCTCTGCTCCAGGCGCCGCCCGCAGTTCCCTGCTTCGAACAGGGGAACGAGCGCACGAGCAGCGTTCGCGTTGACCGCGGCCCCGCGCCTCCTCGTTCGATCCAGCCTCCTGGGTCGCAAGCAAGCACCAAGGCCCAGCGCCCCTTCCAGCCTCCCTCTCCACCGAGTGGGCCTTGACCCATGGTGAGGCCCCCCCAGCGCCCCTTTGTTATTCTTCTATTGGGCCTGCTCCGGTTTTAGATTCGGCCCAGTGTAGTTTTTTTCCATGTCTGCGATTTAGCTATTATCCAGAGTATTGCAGTTTTACAGAAAAACCCCTCATGTTCATGCATTAATAATTAATTAACCGTGCATCTTTTGTAAATAATTTATATATGTAAAATGTTCAGATTTCTGTGTAGTTTCACAATATGCTGCTCTCATCCATGTTTAAGATGTTTAAGTTGCTGTTTACATTTATTTTACTTAAATAACATGCTAAAATGATTTAATTCATAACTAATTAACCGTAACTCAGTTTTAATTAAATTATATATGTAAATGGGGTAGAAAAATGCCTAGTTTAACATGGTGCACTTCATTTTGCTGTTTAACAACATTAAAATTGCGTTTATGGCAGAACAGTACCAAATCTAAATTATGGACATGAGGATTTTCCGGAATTGTTGTTGTTTGTTTCCGGCCTCATTTAACTTGCTTAAATAGGTAGTTTCATTATGCTTCACCTCTTGCCATGGTAATCAACTTTTAATATTGTTGGGTACATAATGAGAGAGAAATAAATAATTATGTGTGGTGTTTCGTCAATATGCAACTCGTTGCATATTGAGCTCCACTTAATTTGTAGTGTTGTTTGTTGCACTTTGCTATGCCATGCCTCATTAAACCGGACATGCATCATATTTGGTTTTGCATCATGCCATGTGTATGTGGTGGTTGTTTACTAGGTTGTTTGTTTCTTTCCGGGTTGCTTCTCTCGTTAGCTTCGGTTTCGTTCCGGAGTTGAGGATTCGTTCGACTACATTCGTTTGTCTTCTTCATGGACTCGTTCTTCTTCCTAGCGGGATCTCAGGCAAGATGACCAACCCTAGAAATCACTTCTATCTTTGCTTGCTAGTTGTTCGCTCTATTGCTATGCTGCGCTACCTACTACTTGCTATATCATGCCTCCCATACTGCCATGTCAGCCCCTAACCTTTTCACCCTTCCTAGCAAACCGTTGTTTGGCTATGTTACCGCTTTTGCTCAGCCCTCTTATAGGGTTGCTAGTTGCAGGTGAAGACGAAGTTTGCTCCATGTTGGATTATGTTTATGTTGGGATATCACAATATCTCTTATCTTAATTAATGCATCTATATACTTGGTAAAGGGTGGAAGGCTCGGCCTTATGCCTGGTGCTTTGTTCCACTCTTGCCGCCCTAGTTTCCGTCATACCGGTGTTATGTTCCTTGATTTTGCGTTCCTTACGCGGTTGGGTGATTTATGGGACCCCCTTGACAGTTCGCTTTGAATAAAACTCCTCCAGCAAGGCCCAACCTTGGTTTTACCATTTGCCTACCTAAGCCTTTTTCCCTTGGGTTCTGCAGACTCAAGGGTCATCTTTATTTTAAACCCCCGGGCCAGTGTTCCCCTGAGTGCTGGTCCAAACTAGAGCCACTTGCAGCGCCACCTCGGGGAATCTCGAGGTCTGATTTTAGTTGTATGTAGTGTTCATCCGGTGTGCCCTGAGAACGAGATATGTGCAGCTCCTATCGGGATTTGTCGGCACATCCGGGCGGCTTTGCTGGTCTTGTTTTACCATTGTCGAAATGTCTTGTAAACCGGGATTCCGAGACTGATCGGGTCTTCCTGGGAGAAGGTTTATCCTTCGTTGACCGTGAGAGCTTATGATGGGCTAAGTTGGGACACCCCTGCAGGGTATTATCTTTCGAAAGTCGTGCCCGCGGTTATGTGGCAGATGGGAATTTGTTAATATCCGGTTGTAGAGAACTTGACACTTGACCTTAATTAAAACGCATCAACCGCGTGTGTAGCCGTGATGGTCTCTTCTCGGCGGAGTCCGGGAAGTGAACACGGTTTCTGGGTTATGTTTGACGTAAGTAGGAGTTCAGGATCACTTCTTGATCATTGCTAGTTCACGTCCGTTCCTTTGCTTCTCTTCTCGCTCTTGTTTGCGTAAGTTAGCCACCATACTTGCTTAGTCGCTGCTGCAACCTCACCACTTTACCCCATCCTTTCCTTTAAGCTTAAATAGTCTTGATCTCGCGGGTGTGAGATTGCTGAGTCCTCGTGACTCACAGATACTTCCAAAACAGTTGCAGGTGCCGATGAGACCAGTGCAGGTGACGCAACTGGGCTCAAGTGGGAGCTCGATGAAGATCTTGTTCGTTGTGTTGTTTCTTTTCATGTTGATCAGTAGTGGAGCCCAGTTGGGACGATCAGGGATCTAGCAGTTGGGTTGTCTTCTTTTATTTTGGTTCCGTAGTCGGACCTATGTGTGTATCTTGAATGATGTATGATTATTTATGTATTGTGTGAAGTGGCGATTGTAAGCCAACTCTTTATCCCATTCTTTTTCATTACATGGGATTGTGTGAAGATGACCCTTCTTGCGACAAAACCACAATGCGGTTATGCCTCTAAGTCATGCCTCGACACGTGGGAGATATAGCCGCATCGTGGGTGTTACAGGGCATGGGGTTTCCGTGCGCACGGTACACGACTGTGGGCACGGGGGTTCCCCAGTGGTAGCCACTTCCAGATCGAAATATGGGAGTGGGTGTGGCAGAGGAACCCTAGAACTATGCACCTAGATTAGTCCTATACAAGGGGAGCAACTACCCTAATCTAGTGAAAACCTAGAAACCCCAAAAGCTAGAGAGGCATCCATGGAGGAAGGGAAAGAACAAGGGGAGTGGAAATACCAGAGGAGGACCCCATCCTGCACAATCTCCACGGAGGAACGAAGCCTGATGGTGCCCGGAGGAGCACCGGCGAGGGGAGGCGACGACGGTGGTCCTGGAGGCGTCCTGGGGAGTGGAGGGGGCGACTGGGTGGGAATGAACCCAACCCCCCCACGCCCAACCTCTTCAGGGCCTGGAACCGCAGACCCCGTGCGCACGGTATAGAGCCCGTGGGCACGGGGGGCCCGTGCGCATGGTACATACCCATGGACATGGGGTACTCAGGAATTTCGACCAAAAGTGCTTTTTGAAGGTATGGCTGACTGACAACTCTTACCAAGCCTTTTCGAAGCATCTCGGTCTAGGTTTCTGAATACGTCGTGAGAGAATACCTATCACTACGAGAAGGGAATATATGGAGCACTTGTACAAGAAGGTAAAGGACACAAAAGAAAAGAAAAGAAAAAACAGAAGAAGGCCAAAAACACCACACACAAGAAAACGGACACAAACCTCAAAGGAGGGCGGTAGCCGAGGCCACCATGTTTGAGTTTGTTTGGTATGGCACCGCGAAGATATGAACCTTGGGCCCAAGACCAGCACTCATCTTTGAAGCACAATTGCCATCTACAAGTGGCTAATGTGAAAGATTTTGTTCGGTTTATGCACTTCTAGGATAAGGTAACTCATAAGTTGAGCTAGCTCCCCCTAGACATGTGCCTACATCTAAGCAAGATATTATATGAGTAAGTGTGCATGAGCAAGAATCTCAACCCAAGTTACTTATATCCACGATATTTAGCTCATGCCTTAACTTGCGGAATCGTGCTTCTTCAAGTGGCTTGGTGAAAATATCGGTTAGTTGATTCTCGGTGTTGACACGGAGTAGTTCAATGTTTCCCTTGGCCACATGACCCCTAATGAAGTAATGACGAATCTCAATATGCTTGGTCTTGGTGTGTTGAACTGGATTCTCGGCGATCTTGATTGCGCCTTCATTGTCGCACCAAAGAGGCACTTTGTCACTTTGACACCATAATCCATCAAAGTTTGCCTCATCCATAATAACTGAGCACAAAAACTTCCGGTGGCAATGTACTCAGCTTCGGCCGTTGAGAGGGATATACAATTTTGCTTATTTGAAGATCAACTTACCAATGATCTCCCTAGGAATTGACATGAACCGGAAGTGGACTTGCGGTCAACCTTGTCTCCGGCCAATCCGAATCCGAGTATCCCATTAACTCAAACTATGACCCTTTGGGATACCAAAGGCCCAAGTTTGGGGTATGAACCAAATATCAAAGGATTCTTTTCACTACCGAATAGTGTCTCTCCTTAGGAGCGGATTGCAATCTTGCACACATACACACACTCAACATAATATCCGGTCTAGATGCACAAAGGTAAAGCAAGGAACAAATCATGGAGCGATATACCTTTTGATCCACTTCTTTACCATTGGGATCAAGATGAAGTTGGCCATTTGTGGGCATGGGTGTCTTCATTGGCTTGACATCTTGCATTTTGAACCTCTTGAGCATGTCTTGAATATGAAGAGATTGGTTGATGAAGGTTCCTCCTCTCAATTGCTTCACTTGAAAACCGAGGAAGAACTTCAACTCTCCCATCATGCTCATAGCAAATTCCTTAGTCATAAGATTCTCAAACTCAATGTTAATAGCATGGTTACTGGACCCAAAGATAATATCATCAACATATATTTGGCACACAAACAATTCTCCTTTTACCCTATTTGTGAAGAGAGTGGAATCTATTACCCCAATCTGGAACCCTTTCTCGCTTAGAAATGTCGTAAGGTGATCATACCAAGCACAATGTCGCGGGAAACCACGACCACATATGGGACCAAAGGTCCCTTGCTGGTTCGGCGGGGGGATGGCACGTTGCACAAAGAGCAGAAGAGCGTGGGGCAGCACGGCAGAGATCACGCGGGCAGTTTTACCTAGGTTCGGGACGCCGTGAGGCGTAAAACCCTACTCCTGCTTTGGTGGATTGATGGTGGAAGAATGGTGGTGGAGCGTAGTACACTTGCCCGGCAGGGTGGCCTTGGGCGACAGTGGCTACGCGCGTATGAATGTGTGGGTGTCTAACCTTCTAACCCTTTCTACAGTTGCCACGGATTTGCACCCCTTTACTTGTGCACGGGCAATTGCGGCCACGAGCCGATGGCCACGCTTGGCGGGGCAGAGGAAGGAAGCAAAGACACAAGGCGGACAGAACAATGCCAAGCCAGAAATACGAAGAGCAGGAGGGCGAGGTGAACTCCCCCGGCAAGGCCCTTGCCGGGGCGGCCTCCACAGCCCCGGCAAGAACCTTGCCGGGGCAACTTGCCCAACACCAAGAGCACCACCCTTGAGCCTAAGAGTTCCGGCGCCCTCAACCGCATTGGAACCAAGGCTCGGGAGGCGCCTCCGTGGTGGCATGCAGATCTTTGTGAAGACCAGAAGCATACAAGACTAGATGATAACCAGAAGACGAAGATCCTCGGCAAGATCCTTGCCGAGGATACCCACGAGACCCCCGACAAGACCCTTGTCGGGGACAACCACGACGCCCCGGCAAGACCCTTGCCGGGGCCCCGGCAAGACTCTTGCCAAAGACATCCGCGGGGCTGCAGCCCGGCCCGCACCTGCCGAAACTCCACTGCCGTTCCCACACAGCTACCAGCCCACCAACTAGGCGAGCACCTGCGTGGCGACGTGTGGCCTCTAGGCCAACTCAGCAAGCACCTGCGTGATGGCATGCAGATCTTCATGAAGACCCTGCCACCGCACCAACTCAGCAGCCAGCCAGCCAGCGTGGCGCTACACGCCTCGTCAATTCAGACGCACATCGAAGCCAGGCGAGGCGGCGACAGCTGTGACGAGCTTCCTTGCCGTCCCTGATAAAGCAAGAAGGGCACGTCGGCAGCGCATTAAATGTGTTTGTCCTACGAGCGACGTGGGGGACGTGCGTGACGTGGGGGTCATGCATGGGGCGGTTGCTGCACTCATGCGTCACATCGTGGTAAATGGTAAAGAGGCGGCCCGCTCCTTCCCCATAAAAAGGAAAAACCGCAGGCGCGCTGCTCATTTACCCTCTATGCCTCTTCCAATCGCGGAACCGCCGTTCCCCTTTCCTTCCTCCGGTGAAAGATTCGAAGCTCTTGCCTCTGCTTGCTGCCGTTGCGCTCCCATTCCTCTTGATCCTTCGCCTTCTCACAGCCGCCATGGCACCCAAAACCAGTAAGGGTAAGGGAGCGGCCAAGGACGCCGGGGAGAAGGAGGCGCCAAAGAGCGAGTTGGCGGTGCGGGGGACGCAGCTCGCCTACTTTCCTTCGACGGTCGATGCGGTCCACCTCAAGAACTTCTTCTTGCCCCTATGGGGGAGGAAGACGACGGGGCACCCTGCCACGCGCGTCGTCCCCGCCGATTTTGCCAAGGCCGGCCCCAATCGGTACCCCTTCTTCATCGATTTCCTCTCCTGCGGGCTGTGCCCCCTTTCTCTGACTTCTTCAACGACGTCATGCATACCTACGGCTTCCATCTTCTGGATCTTACGTCGAATGTCGTGGTGTGCATGGCCCTCTTTGCCCATCTCTGCGAGGGCTTTGTCGGAGTGCTTCCCAGCACGGCGCTCTTCCGCCATTACTTCTCCCCTCGCCTCCAACCAGGGGGTGCCATCTCCGGCTGCATCTCCTGGATCCCGAGGACCCAGGAGAAGGGCACGTATCCGGAGGGTGCCCAGAAGGAGAGGTGGGAAGAGTGGCGGGGCCGGTGGTGCTGGATCGAGGAGAAGGACCCGCAGGAGTTATGCCGAGTTCGTCAGAGCCCACCGACCCGTCGCAGGGACTGGAGCGACCTCGACGCCAACAACGAGAAACTCATGGTCGCCACCACCAAGATCCATCGCCTCACCATGGCCGGGCTCACCCTCGAGATGATCGGGGCCGACTTCATCCGTCGCCAAATCGCCCCGCTGCATAACAAGGGGAGACCGGCCTGGGATTTCAGGAACGCGACCGACATCATGAGGCTCCGCCCCGGCCTGAAGCACAACTTCACGGTGATGGGGCACGCCCATTTCTGTCAAAGGCTCTTCCAGCTTGACGTGGACGGTGACGGCAGGGCTGAGAGGACCGGCAGGGCCGCGAAGGCCAGCAAGGCCATCAAGGTGCCCCTGTTTGGGTTGCCGGCGGGAGTGGTCCCGCTGAGCAACAACTCTTGCCAATCCGCCATCATCGCCATGATGCTGGACTTCAATGCGCACGGCCTTGACCCGGCCTGGGCCGAGCCGCCAGTGGAGAAGGTGCAGGAGTTCTTCGACACTTTGTCGGAGAGCTATGTCCGCGATGAGCTGCTGCTCATCGAGGACACCACCAAGGTGGAGCTGGACTACATCGCCGCCAGGGCGGTGGAGGCGGCGCTCGCCAGGGAGGCCGGCAGCGTCGGCGGCGTGAAGGACGAGGCTGACGTGGCCGCGGAGGAGAAGGAGCTCGCCGAGTGGGCGGAGTCTGCCGGGGAGGCCAGCGGCGCCGGCGCCGAGGCCCCCCTCGTCGAAGACGCGGGCGACGAGTCGTCCAAAGAGGAGGTCGAGGCGAATGAGCGCGTCCTGCGGCGGGCCAGCTCTGGCGAGCCGGTCCGGCCCGGTAGGACCACGCAGCGGCAGCCAGCCCAGGGGCAGCTCGTGCGCGAGACGAGGGCGATGAAGGCCACAACAGCGAAGAAGGCGGTGAAGGCCGTGGTAGTGAAGAGGACGGCGACTGCCTCATCCTCGTCCAAGTGGCGCCGGACCCCATCCCCTTCTCCCTCTCCCTCGGACAGCACCCTGGAGGCCGAATTCGACCTCGGATCTTTTAGTCTAAAGAGGAAGAGGAAACCAGTGGAGGAAGAGGTGGAGGACGAGTAAGTATTTCGCCCCCCACATCATTTCCTGACTTTAATCCTGTGTTATCCTCCTTTGATTTGATGTTATCCTCACAGGGACGTGGAGACGCTGGCCCAGAGGGTGGCGAAGAGAGCCAAGGCCTCGACAGGCGACAAGCCCCCGCGGGTACTTCACGTACGCCGTTTCTAGTGGAGAGCAGCCCGGACAACAGTCCCCGGCGTAGCCCCCGCTCCAGCCCCCAGTGTAAGCTCATCACTCACTCCTCCACTGAAGAACATTGGGGTGTGAACCCTTGATGCTGACCTTGCCGGGTTTGCAGGAGAAGAACGACAGCAGGAGGAGCGCCGAGGGCCACCCCTAACACGCTGCCCCCCTCGACTACACCGCCCCGAGGGGCGTCCTCGGCAAGGGCATCCACCACCGAGCCCACGCATATGGAGGAGGAGGCGAACTTGGGTGCCGGGGGTTCTGCCCCGGCAACGAATGCTGGTGGGGAGGGCGCCACTTCTTCCCAACCTGGTGTGGGTAAGTCGTTTGTTTCCCGTCCCTGTTCTTTCTTCTTCTTTTTGAACCTCGACCTTGGCTCTGGCTCATTCCTCTTCTTGGTATCCAGACCCTTCCTCGGCGGACCGGGAGGACATTGACACCGTCATCGAGGAGGTAGCCAGGGATGCCGAGGCCGAGGCCGACAAGATCGTCGCCGAGGAGGCCGCCAAGACCGCTGCTGATGATGTCGCCAAGGGGCCTGCCGGGGAGGCCGACAAGGCCGCTACCGAGGAGGCCGGCAAGGCCGCTGCCAAGGAGGGGGCGGTTGACGACCAACCTTCCTCCTCTGCCGCTTCTGGCTCGGGCAAGTACCTGAAGGTGGGCGACGACCTGTTCGTCCACCTCTCAGGAACGGCAAGCGCCAGGGCGCCAACCGAGGGGGAGGTGTTCGACGACGAGGCGCTCGCCTCTGCCGGGCTTCAGGTTGTTGACGAACCGAGCACTGGCGGTGGTGGTTCCCAAGAGGAGCAGCTGCTTCAGGCCATGAGCGCCAACTTCTAGAAGCTCCAGGCGCTTCACTGTGCCCGTCTGGACAAGGCAAAATCCAAGATGGTGGCGGTGAACAAGGAGGAGGCGGACCTCAAGGAGCGCGTCGCCGAGACGCAGGCCTGGTTCCGCCAGGCCCATGATGAACTGAAGGTTGCCCAGGATTTGCTGGTTGAGCGCAAACAGGAGCTCGTCCTGAAACAGGCTGACGTCGAGAAGGCCCAAGAGGCGGCGAAGGAACAGGCCGCCAAGGACGAGGCCGCTCGGCACCAGCACCAGGCCGAGCTGAACTCCCAGGAGGAGGACCTTGCTGCTCGTGAGGAGGCGCTCGCCGCCACACTCCGTGGCAAGGATGAGGAGGTCGAGAAGCTCGTCGCGCAGCGGACCCAGGAGCTAGAGCAGAGGCACAAGGAGACACTCAATGCTCAAGCCCTGGTCCATGTCGGCAAGGTGAAGGAGCTGGAGGTGGAGCGGGATGGGCTGAAGAAATAGGTCCTGGAGCTGGTGAAGGAGAAGGACACGATCAACGGCGCTTTGGTGGAGGCGCAGGCCGTAGTCCTCGGCAAGGCCGAGCTGCTCTCAAAGGTCAACGACGCCATCAATGACCTGAAGCTGAAGCTGGAGGGCCTTGAGGGGACGCTTTCAGAGGTCAGGGCCCGGGAAGAGACCCTGACCAAGGACCTGGAGGAGGAGAGGCAGCTGCGGAGGAATGACGCCGCCGAACACAAGGAGTGCGCGGAGGGCATAAACCGTTGGGTCAGCTGCCTCGCCGACGTTGCCAGCAGGACCACCACGAAGCTGGCTGCCATGGGGATGCTGAATGTGAGGTACTCCCCGGAGCCGAACGTGAGTCCCAACGCCAAACTGACCCTGTTCTTCGAGGGCGTTCTTGGAGCCCTAGAGCAGCTCCGCTCCAACCAGTCAACTTATCTGGCCAACGAGTCCCGGAGACTCTGCCGGGGCGCCCTGACCAAGGTGCTCACCAAGGTGGCGTTCTGGAACCCCACCGTCAACTTTGCCAACGCGTTGGAGAGCTTGCCGGCGGAGGCGGACCTCACGGTGCTCAAGGAGCGTATCAAGCCCATCATCGAATGCGTCGATGGAGTTGAGAGGGTGGAGGGCCAACGCCGTGACTAGGCATCCCGTTTCTCATCGCCGCTGCGAGTTCAAGACCAAGACAATTTTATCTTAAGTTAGAACTACAGCGATTATTTGATGTAATATAACTCTGTAGTACTTCAATATCACGCATGTTATCTTCCCGTTAGATCTTTCTTTGTATGTTTGCACCCTACGCTTGGCGAGATAAGGCTGCCGGCACGTAAACCCATGCCGGGGTGCTTTGAGGACGGATCCTTAGCAGCCTGCCGGGGGGCGCTTGCTGTCGGGCAAGCCACCTTGCCGCTGCCAGCGCGGTCGCTTGAACTGTCGAGCGGACTCGGAACAAGGCAAGAGCGCTGCTAGTAGCGGGTAGGCCACCTTGCCGTTCTCAGCGCGGCCGCATGAACTATCGAGCAGACTCAAGACAGAGACAAGGGCGTTGCCAATAGCAGAAGGGTCCCATTGCGTGCAGGTTTCCCATACAAGGAATGAGATCTTTCGAGGAAGACAGACTTATATAAATGAAATAGCCAAAATTTTGCATGACTTAGCTTTTCGGGGCCACGCGAATGGCTGTCGAAGCTGTGGACGACACCAGAGGGCGGTTGATCGACGTCACCCTCTCCCTTCGAGCCATCCTCATGAAAGATTCGCTGCGTCGGCTGCAAAACCAGATTTCCACGGCTTGCGCCCCCTACCTGGCGCGCCAAAGATGTCGGGGGGGAAACGACACCTACGGGATCACGAGGAATCCCTTTTGCTACAGTTGGCGGGCGCGGGGTTGTGGAAAGAGCGGGATTAGAAGATCAACGCGGGGGGATTATCCAGGTTCGGGCCGCAAGTGATGCGTAATACCCTACTCCTGCTGGTTTATGTTTATCTGGTGTTCTTGGACTAGCTACAAAGCGTGCAGGGTCCAAAAAGTCCGAATCCCCTCTCAGTACGCCGCGGGCCTCCTTTTATAGTCAAAGGGGTCGCCATAGTGGCACACAGGAGGTGGAAAGGTTGTACAATAGTTGAGTCTATCTCCTGGCACCGTAGGACAGACGCATTTAATGCGCTGCCGACGTGCCCTTCTTGCTTTATCGGGGACGGCAAGGAAGCTCGTCCCAGCTATCGCTGCCTCGCCTGGCTTCGACGCGCGTCCGAACTGACGAGGCGTGTAGCGCCACGCTAGCTGGCTGGCTGCTGAGTTGGTGTGGTGGCAGAGTCTTCACGAAGATCTGCATGCCACCACGTAGGTGCTTGCTAGGTTGGCCTAGAGGCCGCACGTCGCCACACAGGTGCTCGCCTAGTTGGTGGGCTGGCACATGTGTGGGAACGGCAGTGGAGTTTTGGCAGGTGCGGGCCGGGCTGCGGCCCCGCGGATGTCTTTGGCAGGAGTCTTGCCGGGGCCCCGACAAGGGTCTTGCCGTGGCATCGTGGTCGTCCCCGGCAAGGGTCTTGCCGGGGGTCTCGTGGGTATCCTCGGCAAGGATCTTGCCGAGGATCTTCATCTTCTGGTTATCATCTAGTCTTGTATGCTTCTGGTCTTCACAAAGATCTGCATGCCACCACGGAGGCGCCTCCCGAGCCTTGGTTCCAATGCGGTTGAGGGCGCCGGAACTCTTAGGCTCAAGGGTGGCAGCTCTTGGTGTTGGGCAAGTTGCCCTGGCAAGGATCTTGCCGGGGCTGTGGAGGCCGCCCCAGCAAGGGCCTTGCCGGGGGAGTTCACCTCGCCCTCCTACTCTACGTGTTTTTGGCTTGGCGTTGTTCTGTCCGCCTTGTGTCTTTGCTTCCTTCCTCTGCCCCGCCAAGCGTGGCCATCGGCTCGTGGCCACAACTGCCCGCGCACAAGTAAAGGGGTACAAATAGGACCCCTACTTTTGTACACCGACACACGGGCCTCCTTTTATAAATTAAGGGGTCACCACAATGGCCAATCAATCATTATGCACCGATAAGATAGCAAACAATGCTATCATACCTAACTCTACAGGTTGACGGAGCGCATTAAATGTGCCGCTCAACGTCACATCGTTGCTTGCCCGGCAAACCTTGTCGGGCTATTTTGCCAGCTTCGCGCCTGCTCGCTCGACACGTCGCAGGACGGGTGTCGTCTGTAGGTATTTCCTGTAGAAAGAGGTTGCCATGTGGCGAATGGATGCCACTTAGTCAATTTGCGTCTTGACACCACATCGATCAATGACGTGCGTCGAGGTGGAGTAGTGTAGTGAGGTGGCCCTGCCTCCACGAGTCCGACAGGCCCTGCCGGGATGTCTTGGAGGTTTCCTTCCGGGGGCGGCCCCGTCCTTGCCAGGCTCGCCTGCCCAGCAAGGAAGGTTTTTCTACTGGTGGTTTCTTACTTCTCTGGCTTGGTCTTGGTCCTCTTGATCTGCATGTTGGTCCTTTGATGATCTTGATCTCTTGTGTCTTGGCCTAACCTTGGTGTTGTAATCTTGCTTCCGTGCATGTGCACAGTCTGGGCAACGGACCCAGGGTTTGTTGCACCGACAAAAGCCCCCGGGCCTGCCCTGAACGCGCTGCCGAGCATCGTCGGGGTTGGCCCTAATAAGTGCACAGGAAGGGGTGCCGAAGAGGCTGGCCCCTTGAGGTCTTCTTTGCTTCTTCATTAATCTTGAGTCCGGGCCAGTTTCTGGTTTTCCCGCGCGTCATGTGCAACATGACAGAAAAACTCAGATCGTGGCCCGCAGGATGCCCACGCCCCACGACCACGGGGTGGAAACTGCCATCCCACTTGCCCCCTGCTTCGTGCGCACCCGCCACGTGTACTCCATGCATTAGGAGGGGTAGGTGGTGGATGCGGAGAGCGCGGTGGCGAGTGCCATGGTAGAAAATCAGGCGCCACTGGTTGGAGCAGAGGGTCGGTCCTGATTCCCTAAGCCACTGGAGGAGCAGAGAGGCCGCATTGGAGGAGCGGAGCGGCCGCTCCCTGAGCGAGAGGCTATCCCTGCCTCATCCTTCTATAAGAGGGGGCAGGAGTGGTGCATTTCCATACACACATGCTTCTTCTTCTCCCTCCGTAATCTTTCTTCACTCGCGGTGAGGGCGCGGTGGTATTCCAGTGGCAGCGACGAGGGCTTCTACTCGACAGCGCATCCCCCCTCCTCTGGTCCCCGCAGTAGTGGAACCCGCCATGAGAGGAGGAGGGAGGGGCGAGGCCGAGGTCGCCGTGGTGTTCGAGGGAGAGGAGGACGGGGCGATGATTTGGCCGCGCACCCACCGGCGGCTCTTCCTCTAATGGAAGGTCACGTCGGAGACCAGCCTCGAGAGTTCATCATCAGGTTGTACAAACCTCCGTGTAGCCACCTTCGTCTCCCTATTCCATTTGCACGGGAAATGGAGCTTGAACAACCATGCGCTTTGAGGTTGCACATGAGGGGCTGTGGGAATGGCGGCATATGGGTGGATGTTGACTTCCCAGCTCCCCATGTCATGTACCTTCGTCATGGCTGGAAGACCTTTCCGCGTGCCCATAGCTTCTCGGAAGGGCATGTTCTCCAGTTTAAATTAATGGAGAGCGGCCTGCTCTCCGTCAAGATCTTTGGGCGCTCAGGAGCTCGCTTAGGGTGCTGCGCGGAGAGCTCTACGGACGACGAAAGCTCCTCCTCGAGTGAGAGTGACGAGGAGGACAGTGAGGGCGATGATGACGGCAGCGGGCGAGAGGGCGATGACTCTGACTCCGGCTGAGCGTCACCCGCGCCATCTTCATCAGGCGGTAGCACCATCATCTGTATCTGCATCTTCTTCCCGGCATGTGATTTGCCGGGGAGTTGGATGCAGAGGTGGGGATGGTGCCTCCCGGCTTCCTCCAGCAGCCTCCCAGCTGGACCCCGGCAGGCTTCCTCTCGGGCTGCAGCTCTGTTAGCCCCGTCGCGTCCTGCTGGCCCTGGTGGCGGTGGTTGACGGGCCGCCTCTGCCATGCTCTCCATCGACGCGTTCGCGGACGTCCTCCTGCCCCCGCCAGGCTACCTCTCCTGGATCCCAACGGGGTCAGGCTGGGCTTCTGCTCAGGCGCTCCTTTTGCCCCCTTCGCCTTCTACCGCTGTGCTTAGGAGGAGAGGGACAAGAAAGGGCATTACGGAGCACTTATCTTTTTTCAATCTTAAATTCGTAGGCATTTGCCAAATTTTAGTTCAAATAATGTAATCTCTTGAGTCCATGTTTGTGTTCTGTAAGGTTTGTGTACTTGTATAATCAGCATATTAATGAAAAAGATGAACCTTGCCAGGAACTCATGCATGTATATGTCCATGCAGAGGTGGAATGCCTCTTTACTTAAAATAAATGAGTTTTCCCCGGCAGGCTATCCTGCCGGTACCCTTTTATCTTGTTGCCGGAGAACTGAGCCTACCGGACAAAAAATAAAGGGACCAGCCCCCCGCCAATCTCTCTTCACCAAAGGCCACTGCGACCATCCTGGCTGAAGCAGCGTTCAAGTCCAGAGATGGGAGCACCTAAGTTTCAAAGAGCAGCGAGGTTTTCTTATGCACAAGTTTCAGCTTACAGAACACTTATGGACAAGAGGTAGAACTTATCTGTTTGGCTTGCCAGAGGTTGCAGCGCTGGTCCATCTTCCCAACTCCCTGTAGAGGCCAAGCTCACGGTAGGAACTTGCGGTCTTATGTAGATGGGAATGATGCAAGATGCAACCTTATCTATATGCATATGCAATGTTTATGCAATGCTCTTGAAATTCTTATGCATGCATGCAACTCTGTCGGGGGCCCCAACGTTTCATTTATTTCTCTATTGCTCAGGGTCTGCGCCTGGCTTTGTACAAGGGGTTACATGCAACTGAGGCAAGGCCTGTACAAAAGGGTGGCTACCGAGCAGGGCCCGACAGCCGCGCCTTACGATAGAACTTGTGGAGATGCTCAATATTCCATGAGTTTTGCAATTGATGCCATCTCTGGTCTCCAAACGGAATGCGTCAGGTCTGGTGACTTGAACTACCCGGTAAGGGCCTTCCCACTTCGGCGTCAACTTGTTTGTACCCTTGGCGGACTGAACGCGCATAAGGACAAGGTTGCCTTCCTCAAAACACTGGGCATGAACCCTGCGGTTGTGATAGCGATGCAGGTCTTGCTGATAGTGTGCAACACGCATAGCAGCCCGAGACGGTTCTCCTCGAGTAGCACAGCATCGTCACGTCGGTGTTGATCTTGCACTACTTCATCATAGGCAAGCACTTGAGGTGACCCGTAAATGAGTTCTGTGGGGATAACTGCTTCTGCCCCATAGACTAGGAGGGAGTCTGCTCGGTAGCTCGATTTGGTGTCATTCTGATGAACCAAAGAACTACCGGCAGCTCATCGATTCACCGCCTGTCGTGCTTCTGTAGCATATCAAAGGTTCTTGTCTTGAGTCCTCGCAGCACTTCAGCGTTCGCCCGCTCAGCTTGCCCATTGCTTCTGGGATGTGCGACAGAGGCAAATGAGATCTTGCTTCCGAGGGCATGAACATATTGCATGAAGGCGCGGCTCGTGAACTGGTTGCCGTTGTCGGTAATGATCAGGGGCGGATCTGGGCCCCAGGCCCCCAGGGCCCAGGCCCGGGGCGTGGCTTTTTTTAGTTATTACCTAGGTATGTTTTCGAATTGGGCCTGGGGCTTAGCCCAACTAATAGCTAGGGCCCAACCCAACACACTCACACAGGCCTCGTCCAGGACTCCAACTCGCTCGATGCCCATCCCAATCGCAGACCTAGCGAGGCAGCGAGCAGCAAGCAGCAGCCACGCACGCGCAGGCAGGTGAGTCCGCCGCCGCCGCCCGCCCCAGTCCGCCCGCCCCGTCGCCCGCGGCCCCGCGCCCCCCGGCCTCCGCCCGTCCGCCGACCGCCGCTCACGCCTCACCCCGTCGCCCGTCCGGCCGTCCCCCGCTGGCGCCTGGCGGCTTGCTGCTCACCTGCTCGCGCCTGGCCCCTTGCTGCCTTGCTGGCCTTGCTGTAGTGCTGCTGCTTCGCTGCTCGCCGGCTGCCCGGCTCGCCCACTCTGCTCCGGCCTCTCCTGGCTCCTGGTCAGCTGGATTGGTAATGGCTGCTGTTGAATGTTGATAGAAAATTTTGAACATTTTTTATCTGCTGCTGCCCGTTGTATTTGAATGTGAATGTTGTTGCTACAATGCTACTTTTATTGTTAATATCAATTTCATAGCCAGTTCTTTGTGAATGTTGCTGTTGGCCTGTTGCTACTGTTAAAGTGTTAATACCAACTGAATATCAATTTCATTTCATTTTGTAGAATAAAAGATGAAGAGGTATTTTTCATCCGTGGCAGCAATAGAAGTGTCTACACCCGGGGTTTTAGACGGAGGAAATGAAGGGGCTGAGTGTCACATCCCTAGCCTTGCTATGCACTAGGCTAGCTAGTCATGTGTGCTTCATGTTTAAGTTTCCAATGAATTTGAAATGGGGATTGCCTAAACCCTAGCATTAAAGGAATTCACTAGGTTCAACCAAAATATTCTCAGTGTTTCCAAATGGCTTTTAAAAATGTTCATCATTTCTGGAAAATGTTGGAAACAATAACCAGAGGTGCTGCACATTTTTCCATGACATATTTGGGCTCTGAAGTAAATCATATAGTATTTGCATTTGGGCATTTAAATGCTATTAAATATTTTAAATGCTCAAATAATCATAAACTAAAATGTTACTGTTGGATGTATTCTAAACATTAGACATGATTAGTTTCATGATTTTTGGAAATGCCCTGGCATTTTTAATAAAGCCCAGAACAAAATAACAAAATAGAAAAACAGAAACAGAAATAAAAGAGAGAGAGAGAAGTTACATGCGCAGCCACCTGGCGCCCAAGTGGCCGGCCCAGACCACTGGCCTGGCACTGTGGGCCAGCCCACTAGGAGCCCCACCGTCTTCAACCTCTGCCAGTAGGCAGAGGCGTGTCGACGAGCGCGCGCCCGAGCTCCACCTCCTGCTTCCACCTCCTGCTTCTTCCCCTGCCCTCGATCGAGCGCCTGGAGGCGCCACGCAACCCCCCTGGTCCCTCTCGCTCACTCGCTGCTCTCTCTCCCCTCCTCTGGTTCTCTCCCCCTCGCTGTTCCCCACCTCACCGAACCGCGCCGCCGCCACCTGCGAGCTCCACCACGGCCGCAGCCACTCCCTCGCTCCCTCTCCACGTCCCCGAGCTCCACCACGACCCCGTGGAGCAACACACCGACGCACGCGACCAGAAGAGGCCCCAGTCGACCGGAGCATCGTCCTCTTCACCTCCGGTGCCCGAAGATCGACTCCGTCGATTCGCCTCGTCCAGAGCGTCCCCGAGGCCGCTGACCTACCCTGCCGCATCCCCGTGAGCTCCCCCCGTTTCTCCTCCATCCTCGTGCTCGTTTTCGCACCGCAACACCGCCCGCGCTCACGCCCGAACTCCGGCCGCCGCCCAAGTGGTCGCCGCCGTCGACCCCGGCCTCCTGGCGCCCAGCTGCGTGCACCCCTGGATCCGGGCGAGCGAGGGCTTCTTCGTGGTGCCCTCAGCGCGCCCAGCCGCTGCCCTAGCGCCACCCCGGCGAGCCGCCGCCGCACTGCAAGGTCGCCGGCCCTTAATCCGGCGACGCTGACGTGGCTAAGGCATTAACCGCTAACAGCCCCACTAACTAACCCCCTGGCTCGCTGACATGCGGGCCCCACTGCCTAACTAAACAGCTAACAAAAATATTTTAAGTTTAATCTAAACACAGTGGCCCCACGCATCGGCGTTGACCTCGCTGACGTGGCCGTTGACCGGACCCACCTGTCTGTGTCACTAACTGACACTGGGCCACTGACCAGTGGGTCCCACTGGTCAGGTTTGACCCGGACCAGCCCTTGTTGACCTACTGACGTCACAGTGACGCAATGCTGACGCAGTATTACATTTTCTGGATTTATTTTTAATCAGGAAATTCCAGAAAATAGTATAAACTTCTAAAAATCATATAAAATCAACCATAACTCCAAATGAAATAATTTATATATGAAAAATGATCAGAAAAATCCAATCTATCCATTTGTACCATCTCCATGCATGTTAGAACAACTTATGACTACTGTTTAGGACAACTCAATTAAATGGCACTTAAGAAATCACATATGGAGTTTGAATTTGAATCTTTGATTCAAGCCAACTCCATTTAACTTGCTGCTAGTTGCATTAGCCCAAACCACAGCATATTGCCATGTCATGATCATGCATCATATTGTGCATTGCATTGATCGTGTTTCTTCTCTGTTTGCCGGTATTTGTCCCCCCTCAGTAGACGATGTTCCGACGTTGTGATCGCTGACACTGATGAAGACTCAATGCTATCTTCAGAAGTGCCAGGCAAGCAAAACCCCCTTGCTCATCCCGATACAATCCCACTCTCTCGCTCCTGCTCTCTTTTACTGCATTAGGACAACAACGATTCATCTGTTACTTGCTGCGGTAGCTGAACCCCTTTATCCTCTGCATGACCTGTCATTGCCACAGTAAATAGATGAAACCCACTAGCATGAGTAGGAGTTGTTTGAGCCCTGATGTGCCTACTCATTCATGCTTGTTGTCGTGCCTGCTATTGCTTAGAGTTGTGTCAGGTCTGATTCATCGGGAATGAATTGGAAAGTTGTGAACATGTCCTACTATGTGAGAGCTAAGTGTGTGAACACGATTTGGTAAAGGTAGCGGTGAGAGGCCATGTAGGAGTACATGGTGGGTTGTCTCATTGAAACCGTCCTCAGGAACTGAGTTCTGTGTTTGTGATCCATGAACAGTTACTACCACACATTGGGTTCCGGTAACTCGACCCCTCTCGGCTTATTAACCGCCTCGATCTCTGTCCAGGAGTTGCAACTAGTTTCTGGTGTTTGTAGGTAGTGTTAGTAGTCTACCAAGTGGCACCCGGTACAGGTGGGCTTGGGACAGACTAGGCACACGTGGCCTGGTGTACCGAGTGGCACCCGGATGGTGGGCTCGGGAACCCTGCACACATCGTTTGGGGCCGTGAGCGACACCCCGGCCGGATCTCCTTGCGGATGGAACCCGAATAGGCGATAAACCTGGACGAGAGACTTGTGTGGTTAGTCAGGTCATGGCCGACTCCCTCGCCAGGCTTCCGCTTGAAGGTTGCCGAGGTACGCGACGTGTACATGGTGGTAAGTGGCGAGAGCGTGTGTGACGAAGTACACCCCTGCAGGGTTAATATGATCTATTCGAATAGCCGTGTCCGCGGTAAAGGACTTCTGGGTTGCCTATAACAGTTCATAGACAAGTGAAAGTGGATACTCTAAAATGCGCAAGATAAGCGTGAGTGCTATGGATGGCGTTCTCGTAGGGAGACGGGAGCGGATCCATAGTGGTGTATTGATATGGTGAATATGTGGACTCGTGTGCGCCACCTCAAAAGAGTTACTTGCAGTAGTAGTTCAGGATAGCCACCGAGTCAAAGCTGGCTTGCTGCAGTTAAACTCCACCACCCCTTTTTTGATACCGATGCATATGTAGATAGTTCTGATGTAAGTCTTGCTGGGTACATTTGTACTCACGTTTGCTTATTTTATGTTTTGCAGAGAGACGTCAGTCTCGCTAGTAGTTCCGTGTGGACTTCGACGTTTAGCTTGTTACCTCAGCTACGATCTTGTGCCCTCGGCAGGATCTGGTAGATAGTCAGGCTTCGCAGCCTTTTTTCTTTTGTAGATGTCTGTACTCAGACATGTTTAGCTTCCACATGTGCTTTGACTTGTATGCTCTGAATGTTGGGTCATGAGACCCTTGTTTGTAATACCTGGCTCTTCGGAGCCTAATGAATAAATACTCTGAGTCGTAGAGTCTTGTTGTGATGCCATGTTGTATTTGCACATATCGAGCATATTGTGTGTATGATTGAAATGCTTGGTATGTGTGGGATCCGACAACCTAGTTGTCTATCCTTAGCAGCCTCTCTTATGGGGAAATGTAGTCTAGTGCCTCCTTGAGCCATAGTAGTCCGCTACAGCCCGGTTCACCGGAGTCCTGCTAGCCCAGCACTACTGCTCTGGACACTTGACTGGCCGGCATGTGTTTCATATCGTTCCTGTGTCTGTCCCTTCGGGGAAACGTCACGCGGTGACATCCGGAGTCCTGCCTAGCCTGCTACAGCCCGGGTTCCCGGAGTCCTGTTAGCCCAGTGCTACAGCCCGGATTCGCACGCTGTTGACCGACACGTTCGATGTTGATTCATGTATGCCTGTCCCCATACGTTAGTGCCGCTTTGGGTTCACGACTAGCCATGTCGGCCCGGGTTCTCTGTCATATGGATGCTAGCGACATTGTCATATACGTGAGCCAAAAGGCGCAAACGGTCCCGGGCCATGGTAAGGCGACACCCGTGGGAGTACCATGCGTGAGGCCGCAAAGTGATATGAGGTGTTACAGGCTAGATCGGTGTGACTTGGAATCGGGGTCCCGACAACTTTGGTATCAGAGCCTGACTGCCTGTAGATTTACGAAGCCAAACTGGTCGAAGTTGAGTCTAGAAATGCTTTAGTTATATAAGGGAATTGATTGTGGAAGGGAACGTAAGGCTCTTTTTACTCCTTTACCCTATAGCCTTCTGATCTGAGTCATCCTCTTCTCTTCTACGGGGATTAAGGACTAGGCTTCTCATCTTTCTATCAGGATCACGTGTTACTAATCCGTAGACTCGTAGGATTGTTGGTCTGAAGCCTCAGTTCAGTTTCTACCACTTCCATGTGTTCTTAGTTGATCTCCGAACACTGATAATGTGATGTTAAATGGTTATGCCACCATTTTTGCAGGATGTCTCAAATCTTTTTGAGCATTTACAGCCGTAATGTTGTCCGAGTCATCCCAGGTTTCTAAACAATCTGATGCATTTGCAAAATCCTTTCCCTCTGTTTTTGCGTCCCTTTGGGCCAGATTAAGCACACTACCGGTGCGTTGAAGTACTCTATTGCCTCGGTATATATGTTGGAGCTATTATTATGACCCTAGGTGTTTTAGGGAGTCGCCTAGTAATCTAGCCATGTTTTGTGTTCCCGGTGTGATGATTCTGGCCACTATTCTCGAAAGCATCCCGTGATGCCATTTAGTTAGTAGGTATTCTATTCCTGGGTTCTTGAACCCAAGATTCACTCCACCCTACTTACCTCGTGTTGATAGTGTTGCTCGTACCTTTAGGACATTAGTAACCTTTGCGATAGTCCTCGAGGTCCGTGGTATATCCTTCTTCCAAATACCATGAACTGCTTACGGCAGAAGTTCTTGAACCAAGAGATCACAATAAGAGTGCTCTTGATGAGTCCTCCATTCTGAATTGTGAATCTGCCAGTCCTACCTTTCCGCATGGGTTATCCGGAAGAAATATGTTGAATTTGTTCGACATACTAATTCATGCATCCACAACTCAGAAAAAAAACATATGTTCCTTTGGGTTGTCCCTCTTCAGTTGTATTCTGACCTCTGTCTATCAATTGATAGTCAGGAGTAATTGTGCATCCGTGTTTTCGATGCTTATTATTCTTGTGGTCCGTCAAGCCGTTCTATTTCAGAATGACTAGGAGAAACAAACTCCAGAACCTCGTCCATATCTAGGATTGGGTCAAAGCAATTGTATTCCGCAGACCAAACTGCCAATCCAGCTTTTGCTCTGCTCGACCTTGGAGCGTTACCATCTTTATATCAAGAGTGTCATGAGAATTGCACCACCTCTTATGAATTCTTGACGCAGTGATACTTCTCGCCATCATTATTCATTCCTCGGTCCCGTGTTGTCACAACTGGAATACCGACAAGTGAATCGTGATGCGTGAAATCAATACTCTGAGCAACTCGTTGCTTGGTAGTTAATGGCAATACTCTCATTCTTAGCGTGCTGGTTGTTCAATCATCATCCCGAGATTGATCGTGTTATCTAGTCCATTTTTCCTGGTGCACTCTTCGGTCAACGAGTTAGGATTGTATCAATCCCTCGCTCCTTGATCATACCGTCTTGCCCTGAAAGGCAAGATTGTTCTCGAGCTTAGCAACATATCGGTGGTATGTGATTTTCCGATTATCTTCTCGGAAGTATCACCAGGTCGTCACCTGACCGCTATGTTGAGTTCGTGATCATGTTGGTATTCTTGTAAACCACCCCTTCTCCAAGAATCTGTGTTGGATACCCCTGAGCTAGTTGGTTAAGCTTAACAACAACTTGGAGAGTTGGAAGATAAAAGCTTGCCCGACCTAGCTCATCCCTAAGGGATATCTGGTATCTGTGTTGAAGAAAGATGGTATTTTCATCGGTTGATCCTCGTGATCAGTTAATGGACCTATCATCTCAACTAAACCTTGATTTGAGTATGGGCTATCGTCAAATCAAATCAGAACCAATGGTGTTCGTAATGTTGTCTTGCTCGTGGTTGATCTCTCGAGCATACACCATTACATCTTTTGGTCTGACCAATGCTATCACCGTGTTCACATGATGGTGGAAGTCCAGGGATATGGGAATTCCGATGAGTTGCTATTGAGCCCATCAACAGCATCTTGTCTCCTCCTTAATTCATGTTGAACATCAAGCTAGTGTTGGAAACTTTTGTAAGCATTATCCTCATGTCCCGTTTATGAAATATATGTTTGGTGTAAGAAGTGACTTTCTCCAAGTTCACGTGCATTAGGTGCAAGTTGCCGCAGCGAATTTGAGAAAGTTAGTTTTGCTTCCTCTGGTACCATCCCAAGTCAATTATGCATGTGCGAATGTATTCTATGGTTTGGTAGATTAATTACCTCCATTCCATATGTGTTCCTAGCACACCAAGCCACTGATTGATTTGTTCAAGGAAAAGGAGTTGTTGTGCTAATTCTAGATCATGCACAAGACTCCAATATCCTCGATGGTGGTTCCCCACCTGAACTCGGTAGTGTTTTATCACAAGACTACTACGTGGTCATGCTTGTCCGGGACAGCGTGTTCACATGTGTTTAGCAGAACCAGCTCATGTTTTGGAGCTTACTATCGTAGTTCATCTCCCGAGAATCTCGCAACGTCATCTCGTCGATTTGTGTTGCAAACCTCCATTTTCTTCTAGACTCGAGGAGTCTGGAATATCCTGTTACCAACTAGATCTGAATCTCAGGCAGATATGATGGTTGGAACTTTTCCAGGATCTATGATGTAGGTTCCGACAAGGTTGATGTTCTGGCCGGCACACCTAGCCGGAAGATCTATCATTGTAGTATCTTGATTGAGCTATTGACCATCTTCTCCATGAGGATTTCGTATGACTTATTCTAGAAGTGTTCCTTATGGATCCCTTGTGCTCCCGAAGTCAGACCTTTACTTGATGTTCTAGATATCAAACCATATCTATGAACGGGATATGCTAGTGCATCAAGGAGAACATTAGAAGCGGAGTGCTAAATGTCTCTCGGTCGATCATCCAGATTTGCTTCTTTGGCATTGCTAAGGAAAAATCTGAGAAAGTGTTGTCCTCTTCTGCACCTGCATCCTCCATCACCGTTCATCATGGTAGTATGATGTGTTGCCAGGATCCTCGGCACGGATGTTGGTAAAACCTTGATGAATATGGAAATGCTCAAGTTCTTGAGAGCACGCGCAAGCATTAGGTGTCATCATCGGCACTAACTGGGATTGGCCCACATTTCAACGGTTATGTTTTAACCTTCCAAATAGTGGAATCACTCTCTACTGTTGGGTTTCTCCCCAGTTACTAGAATCATTCCCATCATTTGCATTTTGTTCCCAGCTTGCACCTCAGTAATTACTGCTTAGGATCATCTTCAAAAGTGGTCCTACTATGGGTCCCATCCATCCCCGATGATAAGCAAAATCATCCATGGTGTTGTCATCAACAAGGTAGTCCACATCATCCATTCTAGTCCGATTATGCCATTCTTTAGAATTCGTTCACACGATCGTTTGTGATTGCCTTATGCTGGTATGAAGAGTTTCAATGATCTCTGAATCAAAAGTAATTCTTTTTGCCACTTAAGGGAAGAATTCTACGAGTCACCTTTCCTAAGGTGCCCCGTTATGGAGTCATGGCAATTAACTCCTCGCTGCTTTGGAAACCATGCACCATATTATCTAAGCGTGGGATTGTTGCCCACCAAATCAAACCTCATCGTTTGTTCTTCCATCCCTCTCGATGTGTTTTGTGTCTCAACTCGAGATGTTTCAACATCTCATTCCGCGAGTTGATCTTGTATAGCTCGATCTTCGAGAAGATCAATCCTGTAGAGTTTCCCTTTCTTCCGTCATCATAGTTGGGTGAAGCTCCCGAAAGAAAAGATGTCAAGATCAAGATGATGCAATGAATTAACATCTTCGAGAAGAACAATTGGATCGTGAAGATTATGTTAGTTTGCGTTCCCCTTTCATCTTACCCTACGCTTGAATCTCGGGACGAGATTTTTGTTTAGTGGGGGTGAGTTGTCACATCCCTAGCCTTGCTATGCACTAGGCTAGCTAGTCATGTGTGCTTCATGTTTAAGTTTCCAATGAATTTGAAATGGGGATTGCCTAAACCCTAGCATTAAAGGAATTCACTAGGTTCAACCAAAATATTCTCAGTGTTTCCAAATGGCTTTTAAAAATGTTCATCATTTCTGGAAAATGTTGGAAACAATAACCAGAGGTGCTGCACATTTTTCCATGACATATTTGGGCTCTGAAGTAAATCATATAGTATTTGCATTTGGGCATTTAAATGCTATTAAATATTTTAAATGCTCAAATAATCATAAACTAAAATGTTACTGTTGGATGTATTCTAAACAGTAGCCATGATTAGTTTCATGATTTTTGGAAATGCCCTGGCATTTTTAATAAAGCCCAGAACAAAATAACAAAATAGAAAAACAGAAACAGAAATAAAAGAGAGAGAGAGAAGTTACCTGCGCAGCCACCTGGCGGCCCAAGTGGCCGGCCCAGACCACTGGCCTGGCACTGTGGGCCAGCCCACTAGGAGCCCCACCGTCTTCAACCTCTGCCAGTAGGCAGAGGCGTGTCGACGAGCGCGCGCCCGAGCTCCACCTCCTGCTTCCACCTCCTGCTTCTTCCCCTGCCCTCGATCGAGCGCCTGGAGGCGCCACGCAACCCCCCTGGTCCCTCTCGCTCACTCGCTGCTCTCTCTCCCCTCCTCTGGTTCTCTCCCCCTCGCTGTTCCCCACCTCACCGAACCGCGCCGCCGCCACCTGCGAGCTCCACCACGGCCGCAGCCACTCCCTCGCTCCCTCTCCACGTCCCCGAGCTCCACCACGACCCCGTGGAGCAACACACCGACGCACGCGACCAGAAGAGGCCCCAGTCGACCGGAGCATCGTCCTCTTCACCTCCGGTGCCCGAAGATCGACTCCGTCGATTCGCCTCGTCCAGAGCGTCCCCGAGGCCGCTGACCTACCCTGCCGCATCCCCGTGAGCTCCCCCCGTTTCTCCTCCATCCTCGTGCTCGTTTTCGCACCGCAACACCGCCCGCGCTCACGCCCGAACTCCGGCCGCCGCCCAAGTGGTCGCCGCCGTCGACCCCGGCCTCCTGGCGCCCAGCTGCGTGCACCCCTGGATCCGGGCGAGCAAGGGCTTCTTCGTGGTGCCCTCAGCGCGCCCAGCCGCTGCCCTAGCGCCACCCCGGCGAGCCGCCGCCGCACTGCAAGGTCGCCGGCCCTTAATCCGGCGACGCTGACGTGGCTAAGGCATTAACCGCTAACAGCCCCACTAACTAACCCCCTGGCTCGCTGACATGCGAGCCCCACTGCCTAACTAAACAGCTAACAAAAATATTTTAAGTTTAATCTAAACACAGTGGCCCCACGCATCGGCGTTGACCTCGCTGACGTGGCCGTTGACCGGACCCACCTGTCTGTGTCACTAACTGACACTGGGCCACTGACCAGTGGGTCCCACTGGTCAGGTTTGACCCGGACCAGCCCCTGTTGACCTACTGACGTCACAGTGACGCAATGCTGACGCAGTATTACATTTTCTGGATTTATTTTTAATCAGGAAATTCCAGAAAATAGTATAAACTTCTAAAAATCATATAAAATCAACCATAACTCCAAATGAAATAATTTATATATGAAAAATGATCAGAAAAATCCAATCTATCCATTTGTACCATCTCCATGCATGTTAGAACAACTTATGACTACTGTTTAGGACAACTCAATTAAATGGCACTTAAGAAATCACATATGGAGTTTGAATTTGAATCTTTGATTCAAGCCAACTCCATTTAACTTGCTGCTAGTTGCATTAGCCCAAACCACAGCATATTGCCATGTCATGATCATGCATCATATTGTGCATTGCATTGATCGTGTTTCTTCTCTGTTTGCCGGTATTTGTCCCCCCTCAGTAGACGATGTTCCGACGTTGTGATCGCTGACACTGATGAAGACTCAATGCTATCTTCAGAAGTGCCAGGCAAGCAAAACCCCCTTGCTCATCCCGATACAATCCCACTCTCTCGCTCCTGCTCTCTTTTACTGCATTAGGACAACAACGATTCATCTGTTACTTGCTGCGGTAGCTGAACCCCTTTATCCTCTGCATGACCTGTCATTGCCACAGTAAATAGATGAAACCCACTAGCATGAGTAGGAGTTGTTTGAGCCCTGATGTGCCTACTCATTCATGCTTGTTGTCGTGCCTGCTATTGCTTAGAGTTGTGTCAGGTCTGATTCATCAGGAATGAATTGGAAAGTTGTGAACATGTCCTACTATGTGAGAGCTAAGTGTGTGAACACGATTTGGTAAAGGTAGCGGTGAGAGGCCATGTAGGAGTACATGGTGGGTTGTCTCATTGAAACCGTCCTCAGGAACTGAGTTCTGTGTTTGTGATCCATGAACAGTTACTACCACACATTGGGTTCCGGTAACTCGACCCCTCTCGGCTTATTAACCGCCTCGATCTCTGTCCAGGAGTTGCAACTAGTTTCTGGTGTTTGTAGGTAGTGTTAGTAGTCTACCAAGTGGCACCCGGTACAGGTGGGCTTGGGACAGACTAGGCACACGTGGCCTGGTGTACCGAGTGGCACCCGGATGGTGGGCTTGGGAACCCTGCACACATCGTTTGGGGCCGTGAGCGACACCCCGGCCGGATCTCCTTGCGGATGGAACCCGAATAGGCGATAAACCTGGACGAGAGACTTGTGTGGTTAGTCAGGTCATGGCCGACTCCCTCGCCAGGCTTCCGCTTGAAGGTTGCCGAGGTACGCGACGTGTACATGGTGGTAAGTGGCGAGAGCGTGTGTGACGAAGTACACCCCTGCAGGGTTAATATGATCTATTCGAATAGCCGTGTCCGCGGTAAAGGACTTCTGGGTTGCCTATAACAGTTCATAGACAAGTGAAAGTGGATACTCTAAAATGCGCAAGATAAGCGTGAGTGCTATGGATGGCGTTCTCGTAGGGAGACGGGAGCGGATCCATAGTGGTGTATTGATATGGTGAATATGTGGACTCGTGTGCGCCACCTCAAAAGAGTTACTTGCAGTAGTAGTTCAGGATAGCCACCGAGTCAAAGCTGGCTTGCTGCAGTTAAACTCCACCACCCCTTTTTTGATACCGATGCATATGTAGATAGTTCTGATGTAAGTCTTGCTGGGTACATTTGTACTCACGTTTGCTTATTTTATGTTTTGCAGAGAGACGCTAGTCTCGCTAGTAGTTCCGTGTGGACTTCGACGTTTAGCTTGTTACCTCAGCTACGATCTTGTGCCCTCGGCAGGATCTGGTAGATAGTCAGGCTTCGCAGCCTTTTTTCTTTTGTAGATGTCTGTACTCAGACATGTTTAGCTTCTGCATGTGCTTTGACTTGTATGCTCTGAATGTTGGGTCATGAGACCCTTGTTTGTAATACCTGGCTCTTCAGAGCCTAATGAATAAATACTCTGAGTCGTAGAGTCTTGTTGTGATTCCATGTTGTATTTGCACATATCGAGCATATTGTGTGTATGATTGAAATGCTTGGTATGTGTGGGATCCGACAACCTAGTTGTCTATCCTTAGCAGCCTCTCTTATGGGGAAATGTAGTCTAGTGCCTCCTTGAGCCATAGTAGTCCGCTACAGCCCGGTTCACCGGAGTCCTGCTAGCCCAGCACTACTGCTCTGGACACCTGACTGGCCGGCATGTGTTTCATATCGTTCCTGTGTCTGTCCCTTCAGGGAAACGTCACGCGGTGACATCCGGAGTCCTGCCTAGCCTGCTACAGCCCGGGTTCCCGGAGTCCTGTTAGCCCAGTGCTACAGCCCGGATTCGCACGCTGTTGACCGACACGTTCGATGTTGATTCATGTATGCCTGTCCCCATACGTTAGTGCCGCTTTGGGTTCATGACTAGCCATGTCGGCCCGGGTTCTCTGTCATATGGATGCTAGCGACATTGTCATATACGTGAGCCAAAAGGCGCAAACGGTCCCGGGCCATGCTAAGGCGACACCCGTGGGAGTACCGTGCGTGAGGCCGCAAAGTGATATGAGGTGTTACAGGCTAGATCGGTGTGACTTGGAATCGGGGTCCCGACACTGAGAGGAGTGAAGCAACTCTAGAAAATGAAAACAACGCAGAAATGGGACCACCGCCTTTGACTTCAAACAACCCGCCTTCAATCTCAACTCGAGAAAGTAATATTCCAGATTCTGCTCGTGGTCAACTGAGAGAAGGTGATATTCAACCTGATCTTGGTCTTAGGAAACCTATTGAAAGCTTAGATTCGGACATTAGAGATGTCGCTAGAAGGATTTATGTAAATATGGGTCCATGCCAACCAACTGGGCATAAATTTAAAAAAGAAACTAGAGGAACATATTTGAAAAAGAGATCCTTTCAAGCTAAATGGTTCGGGAAGCATTCCGATTGGTTGGAATATAGTGTTGCTAAGGAGGCGGCCTTTTGTTTCTATTGCTTTCTTTTTAATCAACCCAGAGGAGAAAACTATGGTGTTGAGGCATTCACAACAGTAGGGTTTAAAAATTGGAAGGATGGACTTAGTATTATTGATACACATGTTGGTAAACCTTATAGTGCTCACAATAGAGCTAGACAACAATATGTTGCATTCAAAAATCAAAGGCAATCCATGGTAAATGTGCTCGATCGTGGCACCAAAAAGAGTGAAGAAGAATATAGAGCTCGTCTTGTCATTATTTTGGGTGTTATCAGATTTCTTCTATTACAAGATCTTGCTTTTCGTGGTCATGATGAGAGCTCGAGCTCAAAGAATAGGGGGAATTTTTTGGAGATGATAAGTTGGTACAGGGAGAAGGATTCAAATGCTAAGACTTTGCTTGATAGTGCAGGCGGGAACCATTTGATGACTTCATATGGGATACAATTGCAACTGTGTCAAGCTTGTGCAGAAGAGACTACCAAAGTAATTATTGATGACATTGGAGATAGAAATTTTTCTTTACTTGTTGATGAGTCCAGAGATGCATCAATAAAGGAGCAAATGGCTATGGTTTTAAGGTTAGTAACTTTGTATCTAATTGTTGTTTTGTTCCTTACTAATAGTAGTATTGTAGTATCTAATTATTGGTTTCTCGTGCTTCTTTGTGTTATGTAGGTATGTCGATAAACATGGGTATGCGATTGAGAGGTTCATTGGGATTAAGCATGTTGGTGACACAAGGGCAGCTTCTCTAAAAGCAGCTTTGGATGGGATGTTTCTTAAACATGGCTTGTCTATGTCTAAATTGAGAGGGCAAGGGTACGATGGAGCTTCTAACATGAGAGGACAATTTCGTGGGTTGCAAAGGTTGATACTAGATGAAAATCCTTATGCATTTTATATCCATTGCTTTGCCCATGAGTTGCAGTTAGTGGTTGTTGCTGTTGCCAAGTGTTGTTCCTCTGTATTGTATTTCTTTAACCACATAACTTTGATTGTCAACACCGTCAATGCTTCTTGTAAGAGACATGATGAACTAGCCCAAGAACAACATGATAATATTGTGAGTCAATTGGAGTCGGGGGAAATTTTTTCAGGAAGAGGGAAAAACCAAGCAACCAACCTTGTAAGACCTGGGGACACACGGTGGGGCACACATCATAAAACTTTGTGTCGGTTTATTGAGATGTGGACATCTGTTTTGCATGTATTAGAGAACATTCATGACGATGCAGAAAATTTAACACAAAGAACCACAACAGGTGGCTTGATATCTCAGATGGAAAGTTTTGAATTTGTTTTCATATTGCATGTTAGATCATACTATTGGGCAAGACTAATGAGTTGTCACAATGTTTGCAAAGGAAAGATCAAAACATAGTTCTACCAGTGAGTTTGACTGGGATCACATTGCAGCAACTTCAAAATATAAGAGATAATGGTTGGAATAACCGGGGGCTCATAGCTAGCTTCCCCAGTTTAAAGCTCCTATGACTAAGTGAAAGTTATAAAGCTCGCATATCTGATCGCCTCATTTCCGCTAACACAACCGCCTTCGGGCACCGAGACGTCGGCTAAGGGTTGTTTTGTTATTACGGAAACACACTGTGTAGCATCTACAAGGGGGTGGAAGCCGATGATGGGCCACTTTCAACTGATAAACGGTCGCAACGGAGTCAAAATAAACATATCATCGGTGTTTGTATTTAATATACGAGGGCCGCCTTCCATAATCATCGTTATAAAGCCATAAATATGCATCAATTTGACTTAAGATTTTGGTCAAGTTGGGTTGCCTGGCTCCTGCTTACCCCTACGTTCCCGATTGTTCGGCTAGGTGGTAAAGGGAGCACCTCTGTGATTGTTACTACCGGGTCATCCGAGCTAGTACCTCGGACTGGGTGAAGCCGAAAGCTAGCAATCTTAAAGGACCACATTGGTCGGCAACGACGGAAGTGAAAATTTTGGTTCATTAATACCATAGAGTTCGGGAACTTTCCCCGACCTAAATCCTCAATATTTTCCTCCCACATTGATCGGAGGCGAGGTTTCATGATCATGATAAGCATGACGACCCAAAGAAAGGAACCAATAGTGGGACTATTTTCTTTGGAAGATGTTTCTTACATTAAAAAGTAATACAACATATCTCTCCGCGTACCTTTGTTTATAAAACCGTATGACCGGATTGCCTTCTTTGCCGTAAACCTTTGCCCTTATAAAGGCTTAATAAAGTAGGACAAACACTCCCCAGCTACTGGCCGAGGAGGTTGAAGCTGATGGTCGGTCAACAAAGTTTTGGACAGTGCGGATCCGAGCATTAATGATGTCAAGTACTTGGATACATAGAATCATTACACATAATTTGTGATTTTACTCCGGATATCGATCTTAATTCGGCCACTCGTGCCCACATTAAGGCTCGAGGGCTACTGGGCTTCACACTCATTATTTATAAATATTAAAGGGGCACATCGATCCCCTGATCTGGTGTTGCCACCCAACCAGTGTCTCGGGGGCTACTGCATTGGCAATCCAATGCAGAAAATAAGTGCAATATAGTTTTCGAGGAGATTATGATCCTCAGGTTGGTCGGCCGCACCCAACCCGAGTCTCGAGGACTTTGCACACCGCCTTTTGTGTCCCGAAGTATTCTCCCGAGCTAGGAGTTGATCCCCAGGCCGAGTTTGCGAATCAACCTGAGTCTCAGGGGCTACTGGGATCAGCGGTCTTATGTCATCCTTGAGGTGCATCTCGGGTTTTTGACTGATACATACCTTGAGGGCCACTGGCTATATATCTCAGCAGAGAATAAATTGCACCAATCAAAAATATTGACGAAAAATCGGCCCGCAGTCGGGGTGGTGCACCACCTCGGAAGCAATCCGGCATAAAGCTCGGGCGCCAGTGGCTGGCTCCATAGAGGGCATTTCTGGCATTAAGCTCGGCTAAACTCCTTCAACTTTTTTGAACCAAGGTGATCTATGACACCTTGGACATAGTCCGGCGTTGGAGCTCGGATACAGTCTGGCGTTGGAGCCCGGACGCAAGAGAACACTGCCGCCCGGGAACAACTTCAAACCCGAGGTGTGGCATAAAAATAACAAGGCATTGATAACTTAAAGGGGCTCCTCGGATACCCGAGGTGTAAACTCTTCGGATTTACTTCGGCGACCCTCAAGAAGATGAGAAGATTTGTTGAACAGTTTTCAAGACCGACGACCGAAGATGAAGAACAGTTCAGAAGGATCGAGGAGCGTCCCCAACTTGAAGACCGGTTCAGGGGGCTACTGACGGTGTCCTGGACTAGGGGGTACTCACCACATCGTCTCCCGACTAGGTGGATCGGGCCGAGGACCCCCATGGCGGTTCACTCATGGGCCACTTCGGGCAGCCCATGTCGCATACAAGGAGTATTCCACAAGACTTGGTGATCAAGACAAGGACTCCTCTCCACCAACGTATTCGGCTAGGACTCTTGTTATCCTAGGCCTCTGGTGCATTATATAAGCCAAGGCCAGGCTAGTCGATAGATGATTATGACATTACTCATCATACCTTTAGGTCTTAGACCACAACATATGATCTCGAGGTAGATCAACTCTTGTAACCCTATATTCATCAAGATCAATCAAGCAGAAAGTAGGGTATTACGTCGATAGAGAGGGCCCGAACCTGGGTAAACATCGTGTCCCCTGTCTCCTGTTACCCATTGATCCATGACACATAGCTTGGGACCCCCTACCCGAGATCTGCCGGTTTTGACACCGACAACACTTGCCCGGTAGGGTAGCCTTGGGGCGACAGTGGCTACGCGCATATGAATGTGTGGGTGTCCAACCTTCTAACCCTTTCTACGGTTGCCACAGGCCTCCTTTTTAGATTAAGGGGTCACCCCAATGGCAAATCAGTCATTATGCACTGATAAGATAGCAAACAGTGCTATCATACCTAACTCTGCAGGCTGACAGAGCGCATTAAATGCGCTGCTCAATGTCACATCGTTGCTTGCCCGGCAAGCCTTGCCGGGCTATTTTGTTGGGGAACGTAGTAATTTCAAAAAAATTCCTACACACACGCAAGAACATGGTGATGCATAGCAACGAGAGGGGAGAGTGTTGTCCACGTACCCTCGTAGACCGACAGCGGAAGCATTATCACAACGCGGTTGATGTAGTCGTACGTCTTCACGATCCGACCGATCAAGTAACGAACGCACGGCACCTCCGAGTTCAACACACGTTCAGCTCGATGACGTCCCTCGAACTCCGATCCAGCCGAGTGTTGAGGGAGAGTTTCGTCAGCACGACGGCGTGGTGACGATGATGATGTTCCACCGACGCAGGGCTTCGCCTAAGCTCCGCGACGGTATTATCGAGGTGTAATATGGTGGAAGGGGGGCACCGCACACGGCTAAAATATCGTATATCAAGTGTGTATAGAGGTGCCCCCTGCCCCCGTATATAAAGGAGCAAGGGGGAGGCCGGCTTCCCTAGGCGCGCCAAGGAGAGGGGGGGGATTCCTCCTCCTAGTAGGAGTAGGACTCCCCTTTCCTAGTCCAACTAGGAAAAGAGGGGGGGAAGGAAAGAGAGGGAGAGGGAGAGGGAAAGAGGGGCTGTGCCCCCCTCTCCTAGTCCAACTAGGATTCCTCATGGGAGGGGGCGCGCCACCTCCTGGCTGCTGCCCTCTCTCTCCCCTCAAGGCCCACTAAGGCCTAATACTTCCCCGGGGGGTTCCGGTAACCCTCCGGCACTCCGGTTTAATCCGAAACTTCTCCGGAACACTTCTGGTGTCCGAATATAGTCGTCCAATATATCAATCTTTATGTCTCGACCATTTCGAGACTCCTCGTCATGTCCGTGATCACATCCGGGACTCCGAACAACCTTCGGTACATCAAAACATACAAACTCATAATATAACTGTCATCGTAACGTTAAGCGTGCGGACCCTACGGGTTCGAGAACTATGTAGACATGACCGAGACACCTCTCCGGTCAATAACCAATAGCAGAACTTGGATGCTCATATTGGTTCCCACATATTCTACGAAGATCTTTATCGGTCAAACCGCATAACAACATACGTTGTTCCCTTTGTCATCGGTATGTTACTTGCCCGAGATTCGATCGTCGGTATCTCGATACCTAGTTCAATCTCGTTACCGGCAAGTCTCTTTACTCGTTCCGTAATACATCATCCCGCAACTAACTCATTAGTCACAATGCTTGCAAGGCTTATAGTGATGTGCATTACCGAGTGGGCCCAGAGATACCTCTCCGACTATCGGAGTGACAAATCCTAATCTCGAAATACGCCAACCCAACAAGTACCTTTGGAGACACCTGTAGAGCACCTTTATAATCACCCATTTACGTTGTGACGTTTGGTAGCACACAAAGTGTTCCTCCGGTAAACGGGAGTTGCATAATCTCATAGTCATAGGAACATGTATAAGTCATGAAGAAAGCAATAGCAACATACTAAACGATCGGGTGCTAAGCTAACGGAATGGGTCAGGTCAATCACGCCATTCTCCTAATGAGGTGATCTCATTAATCAAATGACAACTCATGTCTATGGCTAGGAAACATAACCATCTTTGATTAACGAGCTAGTCAAGTAGAGGCATACTAGTGACACACTGTTTGTCTATGTATTCACACATGTATTATGTTTCCGGTTAATACAATTCTAGCATGAATAATAAACATTTATCATGATATAAGGAAATAAATAATACTTTATTATTGCCTCTAGGGCATATTTCGTTCATATTTTGCCAGCTTCGTGCCTGCTCGCTAGACACGTCGCAGGACGGGTGTCGTCTGTAGGTATTTCCTGTAGAAAGAGGCTGCCATGTGGCGAATGGCTTCCACTTAGTCACTTTGCGGCTTGACACCGCATCGATCAATGACGTGCGTCGAGGTGAAATAGTGTAGTGAGGTAGCCCTGCCTCCGCGAGTCCCGGCAGGCCCTGTCCTTGCTAGGCTCGCCTGCTGACACGTCTCCGTCGTATCTACTTTTCCAAACACTTTTGCCCTTGTTTTGGACTCTAACTTGCATGATTTGAATGGAACTAACCCGGACTGACGCTGTTTTCAGCAGAATTTCCATGGTGTTATCTTTGTGCAGAAACAAAAGTTCTCGGAATGACCTGAAACTTCACGGAGATTATTTTTCGAAATAATGAAAAATACTGGTGAAAGAATCAAGGCCAGGGGCCCCACACCCTTTCCACGAGGGTGGGGGCGCGCCTGCCCCCCTGGGTGCGCCCCCTGCCTCGTGAGCCCCTTGGAGCTCCACCGACCTCAACAACAACTCCATATATTCGTGTTCGGGGAGAAAAAAATCAGAGAGAAAGATTCATCATGTTTTACGATACGGAGCCGCCGCCAAGCCCTAAACTCTCTCGGGAGGGCTGATCTGGAGTCCGCTCGGGGCTCCGGAGAGGGGAATCCGTCGCCATCGTCATCATCAACCTTCCTCCATCACCAATTTCATGATGCTCACCGCCGTGCGTGAGTAATTCCATCGCAGGCTTGCTGGACGGTGATGGGTTGGATGAGATTTATCATGTAATCGAGTTAGTTTTTTTAGGGTTTGATCCCTAGTATCCACTATGTTCTGAGATTGATGTTGCTATGACTTTGCTATGCTTAATGCTTGACACTAGGGCCCGAGTGACATGATTTCAGATCTGAACCTATTATGTTTTCATGAATATATGTGAGTTCTTGATCCTATTTTGCAAGTCTATAGTCACCTACTATGTGTTATGATCCGGCAACCCCGAAGTGATAATAATCGGGACCACTCCCGGTGATGACCGTAGTTTGAGGAGTTCATGTATTCATTATGTGTTAATGCTTTGGTCCGGTACTCTATTAAAAGGAGGCCTTAATATCCCTTAGTTTCCGTTAGGACCCCGCTGCCACGGGAGGGTAGGACAAAAGATGGCATGCAAGTTCTTTTCCATAAGCACGTATGACTATATTCGAATACATGCCTACATTACATTGATGAATTGGAGCTAGTCCTGTGTCACCCAATGTTATGACTGTTACATGATGAACCGCATCCGGCATAATTCTCCATCACCGATCCAATGCCTACGAGCTTTTCACATATTATTCTCCGCTTATTTACTTTTCCGTTGCTACTGTTACAATAACTACAAAACCCAAAAATATTAATTTTGCTGCCGTTACCGTTACTTCCATACTACTTTGCTACTAAATAGTTTGCTGCAGATATTAAGTTTTCCAGGTGTGGTTGAATTGACAACTCAACTGCTAATACTTGAGAATATTCTTTGGCTCCCTTGTGTCGAATCAATAAATTTGGGTTGAATACTCTACCCTCAAAAACTGTTGCGATCCCCTATACTTGTGGGTTATCACCTGCCCAGCAAGGTAGGCTTTTGTACTGGTGGTTTCTTACTTGTCTGTCTTGGTCTTGGTCCTCTTGATCTGCATGTTGGTCCTTTGAAGATCTTTCTCTCTTGTGTCTTGGCCTGACCTTGGTGCTGTAATCTTGCTTCGATGCATGTGCACTGTCTGGGCAACAGACCCACGGTTTGTTGCACTGACACACGAGGTGCTTGTTTAAGTCCATAGAGTGCCTTATGGAGTTCATAAACGTGAGAGGGGTGATCGGGGTCTTCGAAACCGGGAGGTTGCTTTACATACACCAACTCCTTAAGAGGACCATTAGGAAATGCACTCTTCACATCCATTTGATATAATTTAAAATCATGATGATAGGCATATGCAAGCAAGATACAAATGGATTCAAGACGGGCAATGGGGGCAAAAGTTTCACCAATGTCCAAACCTTCAACTTGGGTGAAACCTTGTGCCACTAACCTTGCCTTGTTCCTTATTACTTGTCCATGTTCATCTTGTTTGTTCTTGAATATCCACTTTGTTCCAATGACATTATGATGCTCTTTGGGTCTCTCCACAAGGGTCCATACTTTGTTGCAGGTGAAGTTGTTGAGTTCTTCATGCATGGCATCAATCCTATCCGGATCGTCAAGTGTAGCTTCTACCTTAAGGGGCTCAACACAAGAGACAAACGAGTGATGCTCGCAAAAGTTTGCCAAACGTCTATGAGTAGTTACCCCCTTTTGATGCTTCCATAGATGTTCTCGGTGAGATGTTGAAGATACTTTAGCTTGGCGGCCACTTTTTGCTCTTTGATTTCAAGCTCTTCTTCACTTGGTTTTGGACTTGATGAAGAAGCTTGTCCTTGAGATTATTTTAGCCTTGGAGTCACCCTTCTCTTTTCAACTACAAGTTATTGTTCATTGGGAAGTGACGATGATTAAGAAACCTGTGGTTGCGTTTGATCTTGATCTTGATCACGAACTTGAGCTTGATCTTGAGCTTCAATAATTTGTTCTTCACCATTTGATTGAGCTTGCCCTTGATCTTGCTCAAGAATATGAGGGACTTGATCTTGTTCTTGGATAGGTTTATGATCTCCTGTAGCATCTTGTAAAAATGGTGCCGATGATGACTTCCCTTGTGGAGACTCCACAAGAGGGGCTCTTACTCCCTCTTCTTCTACTTGGACTTGGGGTGTTTCTTGTGGAAGAATGTGGCTTATCCCCATCGTCCTTATAGCTTGTGAAGGAGCCTCATCACCTACAACACTAGGAACAATTTGCTCCCCACACGAGCCCTTATCTTCATCAAACTCCACATTTACCATTTCCTCAATGCATCTGGTGGATTTATTGAGAACTCGGTAAGCATGAGAGTTTGATGCATATCCAACAAATATGCCCTCATAAGTTCTAGGCTCAAACTTAGCTAACCGGGACTTTTTGTTTAGAATGAAACACTTACAACCGAATACCCAAAAGTATTTGACGTTAGGCTTTCTCCCGATTAGGAGTTCATAAGGGATCTTGTTCTTGAGCTTGCGAAGATAAAGCTGGTTTGAAGCATCACACGCGGTGTTGATGGCTTCGTCCCAAAGCTTGTAAGGAGACTTGTACTCGTCAAGCATGGTCCTAGCCATCTCAATAAGAGTCCAATTCTTCCTCTCCGCAACACCATTTTGTTGGGGAGTATATGGCGCGGCATATTGATGCTTTATCCTCTCTTCACTCAAGAATTCATCCATCGTGTAGTTCTTGAACTCAGTGCCATTGTCACTTCGAATTTCCTTGATCTCACAATTATGTTGACATTGAGCTTCTTTGGCAAAGTTGATGAAGGTTTCTTGAGTTTCATCTTTGGTCTTGAGAAAGAACACCCAAGTATATCTTGTGAAGTCATCGACAATGACAAGGCAATACCTCCTCCCTCCCAAACTATCATAAGTTGGGCACAAAAAGATCCAAGTGGATAAGCTCAAGGGGCTCAAGGTGGTAATGATAGTCTTCACTTTATGAGCTTTTTCATGTAGTTTTCCGGAAATGCAAGCACTACAAGGACGATCTTTGGCAAAATACACATTGATTAGTCCAAGGATGTGATCCCCCTTTAAGAGAGCTTGTAAACTTCTCATGCCAATGTGGGCTAGCCGTCGGTGCCATAGCCACCCCACGTCGGCCTTGACCATTAGGCATGTTGCAAGATGAGTTTTCTCTTTTGAGAAATCAACCACGTAAAGGTTGTCTTCAACATGCCCAACAAATACCACTTTGATATTGCTTCTCTTAAAGATGGTAACATGGAATTCATCAAAATGAGAATCATAACCGGCACGTGCCAATTGAATAGTTGAAAGTAAATTGTAGTGAAGGGATTGGACAAGCATGACATTTGAAAGTGATGAATCATTAGAGATTACCACTTTCCCAAACCCAATACCTTGCCCTTGCTATTGTCACCAAAGGAGATGTTCGAAGAGGCCTTGAGAGAATCAACGAACTCCACAAGCATCTCCTTTTCTCCGGTCATATGATTTGAGCATCCACTATCGATCACCCATTGTTTTACACCGGAGATATAGTCCTACAAGAATCAAGCTTTGGTTATAGGTACCCATTTTGCAATGGGTCCTGGAGAGTTAGCAACAAGGGTCTTAGGAACCCAAATAGTCCAAGCATAATCATCATAGTTAGTGCCAACAAATTTTGCAAAGGTATAGCCATCATCTCCTCTCATGAGGACGTAAGATGGATTGTTCTTGCCGGCAAAATCCTTGGGAATAGCCTTTTCCCTAGTGACCTTGCCACTCCCAACAACCCATTTTTACTTCTCCTTCTCCTTGTGCCCTTCTTGCACAAACACTACCTTTTGGGGAGGAGGAGGAGTCGGATCGATCTTCTTCTTATTGTTCTTCTTCTTGTTCTTGACATTCTTGGATGCGGGATCAAACCCAATTCCCTCCTTGGCAACACACACCTTTTGGTTACTCAAGAGGCCATTGAGGTTTTTCTCCCCTTGGATGCATGATACATACCCTTTCTCAAATTGGGCCTTCAACTTCTTATTCTCCTCTTGGAGAGAGGCGCAATCATGAACAAAGTTAGCCGTACAAGAGTCATCATTTAAATCCATATGAGGTACGGAAGTGAGAGCCTTAATGTTTGTAGCTTTAAGTTGAGCATAAGACTCGGTGAGGGCAATGAGGTCATCTTTGACAACCTTGGAACTAGCACTACAAAAAAATACACTTCTGTGATGATACGTGTTTGTCACAGTAGGTCGCGTTTTTTGTCATGCATGTACATCCATGACAAATTTATGACAGAATCAAGATAGTCATACATGTGCTGTCGTAGAAGTATTCCATGACATTACCAAAATTATTATCACGGAAGTGTCCACTTCCATGACGATAAATCACGCGTCACAGAAGTGCTTTCGTCAAGGGTGACCGACACGTGGCATCCACCATAATGGAACGCCGTTAAGCTATCGGGTCGGGTTTTGGATCCGATAACCCGTTAACAGCCCCGACCAATGGGGATTTTCCACGTGTAAAATCATCATTGGCTAGAGGAAACACGTGTCGGCTCATCGTTGGGACAGATGTCATCCACTCACTGGACAGAAGGTGCCTATGATACGTCGACACGTGGCACGGCCCAACAGTGGCCCATTCCTGTGAAAAGGCCGACCCGTTTGACTTGGTCAAAAGCTGGCGGGCCGGCCCATGGAAAGCCTGTTAACGGCCTGTTCGCATATAGCCCATTTACAGCCCGCTAACCCAAGGCCCGTTACGCCCTATCCGAATTAGGCCCAGTAGCGTCATCTGGGCCATGCAATATGATTCCAGCCCGTTTTCACTTCTGGCCCATGCATAGCCCATGACGTCTTTCGGCCCATATGAGGCCCTTTGTAACTCTTGGCCCATTAGCGGCCCGTGCTGAAACTGGCCCGTAATGAATAGCGTATTACTTTACACCCATTAACGGCCCGTGGTGAAACTGGCCCGTAATGAACAGTGTATCACTTTATACCCATTAACGGCCCGTTATTCCGTTGGGCTGTTTCCAGCCCAAGTTAACTTTCGGCCATCTGAGGGCCCATTTATTCTTGGGCTCATTTGCAGCATTCGGTTACTTACGACTCGTTACTATCATTTTCTGCTTGTGGGCCAAATTCAGCCCGTCGTTACAGCCGGCCCATTTGTGGACCGTTAGTTTGTTGGGCCATTTTCATAGCATCACCAAATACGGCATATTAACGATGGCCCGTTATGGTCGGCCCATGAACGGACGATTCCAACTCTAGCCCGTTTACGGCCGCGATCTGTTTGGCCCATGTTTGGCCAATCGATCATACGGCCCGTATAAGGCCCATTGATGATACGGCCCACAGAAGGCCCATTGTTTCTACGGCCCATAGAAGGCCCATTGTTTCTATGGCCCGTAGAAGGCCCACTGTTTCTACGGCCAGTAGGAGGCCCAGTGTCACTACAGTAAATATTAGCCCACGGTTATTGTGGCCTAGTTTTAAAAAATAGGTTATTGGAGCCACTAGCTAACCGCGGAAAAAGAACTGCAATGACTACAAGCAAACAAATAAACAAGACAACAAGGAAATAAATAAGCAAGCAACTAACGCTAGGCTATCACGGCTATTACACATATTACATCCACTGGGCATCAAAGTTTGCCACTAGTGCAAATATAGGGAACAAAGCAGCATATCATATACACTGGTTGTCAAAGTTGGCGACCAGCGCAAATAAACGCCACAGCAAAACAAATCCAGAACTGAAACCACTTCAGAAGATCTCAAGAAACAATATCCTGGGTACCCATAATGCTGGCAAGATGCTTAGCAAGCTTATTAACTTTCTCTTGTTTGGCGCTTAAATCCTCCAGCGCTTGCTATTGCACCAGAAAATATGCATCTGAATTCTGCAGGGACTTCCTCAGTCCTTCAGCTTCATGTCGCAGCACATCTGATCGATGTATTTCAACTTGAAGTTGAGACTCAAGAAGACGAACTGATTCAGGCAGCGAGTTCGAAGAGCTTGTGCCAGCAGTAGTGGCCAGTAACTCGAACACTACATCAAGACAGGACTTTTGGGTTCCCTCACTGTCGTCAAGATAGTTTTTATCAGCTTTCTTGGAGACCAACAGGGATGTCTCACTATCTTGAACCTTATCTGCATTACTTCCTTTACCATTGGATAATGCGGTACCGTTCTCCAATATTTTGTCCGCATTCTAAAAGAGAAACAAGCAGACACATCACATGTTTACCATGTTGTATATGAAACTCATTTTGGTAAATGAGTTCAGTAGTAAAGTGGAAAGGATAACAACATGAAACAAACATATATCTATGTACCATGGTCACTTTATGGTCTATATCATTCTAGTTTTTGTTGCCAAATCAAGATAGAGACACAGTTCAAATAATATTTGTTCAAGACAAAGCAGAATAGACAGAATATAAGTGTGGGTAACTATAGAGCAATAACAACACTTGTAATGTGCATGACATGAGAACATAACTGTTTATTCAATTGAAACTGAAATCAACATAGAGCAGGTTACAACAGCAAACCAGTTAAAGAAACAGGTTTAAAACATACTTGTTGCGCCATTGGAGTTTCAATTCCATCCTTCAAATTTGAAAATAGTTGGTATGAGTAAATACAGTAATGCAAGAGCAAAGGAGTATGAACCATAGCTACAGAACCTGACCTGAGAACAAATCTTCTTCTCCTTTAAGCGTTGAGTTGGGATTCGGAGTGGTGGTCCTCGTGCTTTGGGCACTGCAGTTCCCTTACTAACTGCTCGTGTTTGGGTGCCCTGTGGTGGAGACGATGCTGTGTCAACTGGAACTGGGTTACTATCTGCCGGGGTTGGGGTTAGAAGGGGTGTAGCTGGTTCTCTGTCCAACTGGGTAGGTGTACAATCTGCGAGAGTCTGGGTTATGTGTGGTGGATCTGGTCCTTGGGCAAGTACAACCGTGGTTCTATCTGCATCAACTGGTAGCACTATCTTTTCTGAAGACCGTGTTGTTACTCCCTTAGATACTGCCATCACGCTCTCCAATTCAAATGGCTGATAAACAAGAAAAGTAATTGAAAGTATAGACATTGTATGATAGACAGGTGCAATGGATAGTGGGGAATAAAAGAGGGCATGAAATAATTCATATTTATGTTGTCTAACCAAACAGGATAGCATGACACAATTTCACATATATGATGGCTAACTAAACAGGATAGCATGACACAATTTCACATTATGATGGTTAACTAAAAAAGATGGAAAGACATAGTTCAAAATATGAGACTATGTAAACAGGATGACATGACATAACTATATAATGTGTTTATTAAATAGGTTGGCATGCCATAATTGACATACATTCACGGATAGAATGCCATAATTCAAAATATGATGACTGTAAACACTAAACAGGATGAGATGATATAACTATATGATGTCTTTATTAAATGGGTTGCCATGCCATAATTCAGATAGATGATGTGTATGTACTATGTAAACATGATGGCATGATATAATTCAAATATATGATTTATATAGTAAGCAAGTAAGCAGATGGCAATCCATATATGATGTAAAAACTAAGCAATGCAAGACAACATGCATGACATGGGTAATATAACCCTGCCAAGTTTGAGCATAGACCTCAGGGGGGAAATAGGACTGGTCATCAGTCTCTGAATCCTCCTCTGAGGAGCTCTCTGTAACCAGCAAGATGTCTGCTTCAGCAGGTAGCATTGTCTGCTCTGAATACCTTGTTTTCACTCCAGATACTTCCATCACCGCTTCAAATGGCTGATGCACAGGAAGAGTAGTTGAATATACAAACGTTGTCGACAAATGGAACACGTAATACAAAAAAATGATAGCATGATATAATTCACATACATGATGATTGGCTAAACAGCATGGCATTGCATAATTCACATATATAATGCCTTTGCAACAAGATAGCATTGTATAATTCACATATATAATGTCTTGCAACAATATGGCAATGCATAATTCACATATATGTTAATTAGACACTGAACAGGTGGCATTCACACAAAGCATGTCTAAACTAATGAAATGACATAGCAATGCGAGACACCATACGCACGATATGAGCAACATAACCCTGCCAAGTTAGAGCATACACCTCGGGGGGGGGGGAATAGGACTGGTCATCTATCTCTGAATCCTCCTCTGAGGAGCTATCCGTAACCAGTGAGATATGCGTTTCGTCAGATAGCATAGTCTGCTCTGAAGACCTTGTTTTCACTCCAGAATTTGCCATCACCGTGTCAAATGGCTGATGCACACGAAGAGCAGTTGAATGTACTAACATTGTTGACAAATGTAATATGTAACAAAAAAAGGATGGCCTGATATAATTTACATATAAGATGACTGGCTAAGCAGGATGGCATTGCAAAATTCACATATATGATGCCTGGCTAAACAAGATGGCGTTGCATAATTCACATAAATGATGAATAAACTAAATAGATGGCATTCGCACAAAGGATGTCTAAACTAAGCAGATGACATATTTGATGTATAAAGTAAGCAATGCAAGACACCATATGCATGATATAACCAACATCAACATGCCAAGTTAGAGCGAAGACCTCAGGGGGTAAATAGGAGTTGTCTTCTCCTTCTGAATCCCCCTCAGAACAGATATCTTCCTCTCGATTACAATCCGAAATGCGTGGAGGGGGGGCTGCCTTTGCACCTACCATGGAGCGACGTCTGCATGAAATTTTATTGCCACGCAAGGCTCGTCTCTTTTGCTCTACATGTTCAGTTCCATTGTTTACAATAACTGTCATGCATAGGAATAAAACATAGTGAGATTATGTAAGGAGTGCATGCAGAAATCCAGAGTGATGGTAGCAACCTGTGGATAGACCCAAAACCAATAATAGCAGGCAGATAATGGCTTCAGTTAAAAAATACAGATAATGGCTTCTTTACTGTTTGTTTCCCACCCAACATGAAACTCATAGTAGACACCGGAGATTAACCAGATAGTAGATAGACACTATTGATAGCGGCCCCGATATGTACCCCACAACCATTTAAAAACTCAAGTTTGACCATTAGTTTGGAGCTGACTCAGAGTCTAATCGTTGAACAGGACGATAAAGTAGCATGTAATATTAAGCGATGCATAACGTAAGCAGACGCGAAAGAGTGCGACCTCTCTTGCGGACCCGTGTAGTCCTCGAGGTCATCTGCTCGGTTGATGATGGTAATGCAGTTTTCATGGCTGCCAGCGGCGGGGAAGAAGATCTAAGGTGGTGAAAGATAGTCTGGAGGCCGGATCCCTGCTGTGCTGGACCCTTCTGTCGTTGGAGCAGCCGAGCTGGGGTGGACGACGGCGCAGCAGGAGCGGCACAAACCACGCATGGTTTTCTTTGGCAACTATCTGTAAGAGAAGTAATTCTGTAAGGGCTCGTTTGAATTGGAGGATTCCAACAATGCAGGGATAGGAAATAGACAGGAATAGGATAGGAATGCACATGCAAAACAGAGAATTTAAAAACACAGGATTTCTGCCAATCTGGGTGTTTGATTCACAACAATTGGAAGATCACAGGATGCAAAGAAGCATGGTGAGATTAAGTCAAACCACAAGAAAATGTACGATTATAATGCTATTATGCTACTATCTCTTAGTCTTGTGCTTCATGAATAGGAATTTGAAAAGGAGGACAAGTGAAAATTAAAATTCCTACGTTTTTCTTTCAAGGAGACACTAAAGGAACAAATCCGTGTGCTCAGTGGACAATATATATAACATGTAGAGTAAAAAAGAGATGCAACAAGTGTACAACCTCTGGCGAAGCCATGTCGATCTCAGCGTGATTGGGTTGGCCGGTGAGGATGCTCCGGCTGAATTTGCTGTCGGAGGAGGGGAAGAAGATCTTAGGCGTCTGGAGATGGAGCCCGAGGTACTGCTCCGCTGTGATGGAGGGTTTCGTTGTTGGAGCAGCTCTGGTGAGTTGTACGACGCCGATGCTGAAGCAGGACAAGAGAGACAACGAACAACGTTAACCTGAGTGGAATTCTTATAGCATCTCCAATACATGACGTAAAATACATAACCACAAAGTGCTAGATGTAAAATACATCAGCCGCTCATCTCTGAACTTAACTTTAGAAACTGAACTTAACTGTCGAAACTGAACTTAACTGTCGAAATTGAACTTAACTGTCGAAACTGAATTTTGCTGTCGAAACTGAACGCACTAGCAAGGTGAGGCTACACGTCGTTCGACTAAATTTTTCATCTCTGGTCAGTCGATTTTGCAGCCGTTGGATACGAAATCAACGGCCTGCGGTTCATCTTGAACCTCCACCCCCCTAAGCCGCCAGCCACCACCGGCCAAACAGCAGCCCCCCGCCGCCCGCGGCCGGCGGTGCGCCGCCCCGCCCACCCCGAAAACACTCCCCACCGCCGGTCCGCCACCGCCCCGGCCATCCCTCTAGGCCCCCCGTGCCGAGCTTTTTCTCCGGCGATCCCCACGCCACCGCCCCGCCACCGCCGGCGACCACCGCCCCCATCCTGAACCCTAAGATAGATAGTGGGGTACCTCTCTGGCGAGCCCCCCTCCCCGCTGCGGCTGGTTCTTCCTTAACCGCGGCGATACCCCCCCACCCCCTAAAAATCGACTGACCCAAAAGTCGATTCAGTCGACTGAAGTGTAGCTAAATCGGAGCAGCATCGCAAGCAAGAGCAAGAGCGAGAGCAGCAGCGTGAGCAAGAGCAATAGCAAGAGCAGACCAGGTAGGGGACCGAGAGCAAGAGCAAAGCAGCAGCGCGAGCGAGAGCTAAAGCAACAACAGCTCCTACTGATGTGGACGTCGCCGCCGAGGGAGCGACGCCGTGGAGGAAGTGGCCGACGACGCCGCCGTGGATGGAGCCGCGCCGTGTCGGCTCGGGACCGAGCGCCGGCAGCACCGTGAGATCGAATCAAGAAGAAAATGCGGCGATTAGTGTACAACCTCTTTGGTGGCGCCAATTAGGCCGCAGCTTCATCCGAGGAAACGGTGATGATGATGCTCTTCCGGTGGTGCAGGTGAAGTCAGCGGTGTGGGAATGGAGGTGGCGCGAAAGACGAGGGGAACATCGGGGCAACTCCTTGGAGGTGGAGGACGGGGTGGCTGAACCGGCGGGACGATGAGATCGACGACGGATCCTCATCCGGTACGGTGGATGAGGGACGTCGAGGTGTTGCTGTGGACGACGTCGTCGGGGAAGAGGCTTCGGCTGGGTGGCGGACGGAGCAGGGTGTGGGGTTTCGTCGCGGGTTTTCGTGGCCTCGGTGTACGAATGGGTGGGCGGATGGGATGGCAGTGGGGAACCATGGCTTAGAGACGCGCTTGTCCGAAATGTGGGGTAAGTTACGAAAGTACCCCCACCGATTTGAGGCTGTTCTTTCGGTTCAGGGGTACCACGGGCATTTCGCGTGTCGGGATTTCACAGGAGGTGGGAGTTTTCGCGCGCGTTGTAATTTCGGAATAGCAAGGCGCGGGTTGAGATGGAGGGAGTTGTCGGAGCACAACGAGACAAAGATATATCTTAAATATTTCGGGCTAACAAGGCGCGGGTTGAAATTTCCGGACAAGCCTAACGTGTACTGTACCAAATCAATGCACACTACAAATGTCATTCAAAAATTTGAATTCATGTTATGTTCAATTAAAATATTTCGCTACGTGTATAATGCATGCAGCCTACTACTCAAATGAACGTTTTAGTGCATTCCAAACGTATATACTACCGCTTCAATATGAACTAAATTTGAATTCGTTTCTCTATTTGAATAAGTTCTACAGTAATGATTGTTGTGAAGTCAAAGCATTTGAATTCGTTTCTCTGTTTTAATAAGATCTACAATCATCATTATTGTCAAGTTAATCCATCGTTTGTGTATTATCTTCACAGCACACCACATGATTAGTCTCGAGTTACATATGAACTATATGTACTATATGAACTCGAACTAGATTTTTGAATCCACTTTATTTTGATTTCAAATCACATTACATTTCTAGCTCTAGCTAGATCTTCATAATTTAAACCATGTCTCATATGTATAATGTGTTTATCACATTATGTATGGTGCCCCGCCCCCTACGCCTACAAGTATTTAGATGTGAGTTGCAAACACCACACATTACCACAAATTCAAATAAAATGTGAGAATGTTCGATATATAGTATTGTTTAGATTGTTTGATATTTAGTTGTAAGCTGCAAACGCCACACATTATCACAAATTCAAATAAAATGTGAGATTGTTTGATGTATAGTATGGTTTAGATTGTTCGGCATTTAGCTGTGAGTTGCAAACGCCATGCATTATCACATTATGGTATAACATGTGCACAGCACGTGTATCACCGCTATATTCATGCATGCATTGTTTAAAACACTATGATCTCCTATTCAAATATATGAATCCGCTTTCATATCAAAGTATGATGTTTGTTAGTCTCTTACACCCACACAATCCTCTAACCTTTGTAGCTACCACTAACTTTCTCTCGTGCATGCACACGCCCTCCTCGCCCTCCCCCTCCCTCGGCATTCTATCCACCGGGCACATTCATTTTTTTCTTTAGGCGTTCTCCCAGAGTCTCCACAACTCCTTTCCGACACACACCGATCGATAAACCTCTCCAGCGATGCCTGCCTACAACATACACACACACCTTCAATCTCCTCCTTTATGTGTCCTTGCCTCGTGTCTCTCATACGGTCAGACACACGTGTAAACTCTCGCCCCTCTTTTCATCGATCTCACAACCGCATACTCCTCCCCCTATCTAGGTAGTAGTTGGGCCTCTCGCACCACCTCCTAGCTCCATTCTCTCTGTTTATCCGTCTCGCTGGGCCTTATTTGCCTCTAACAAATGGATGTACACCGACCGATCTCTCGCTATACATATAGCTAGCTAGGTCCTTATAACTCGTTTTTACCCACACGTCAATCGATCTACCTCATTAGTTGTGTCTCTCCCTTCCTCCGACAAACAACAATTGATCTACCGATCTAGTTAGGTTTGCTTACCAAACACATGGTTCCCCTTCATCATCCATGGATGCGCCTCGACAGATCTATCACGCACAGGCACACACAGAAACACATCCCCACTCTTACTGATAACATTGCAGTTCCACCCTCAGTTTGTTTAGTAGGCCTCTCCCACCATCTTCGAGAAGCAACTCCATCACCCATCCAGCACTCTACCCCTCTCCCTCCCTCTCCCTCCCTCTCTCTCTCCTCTCTCTCTCTCTCTGTCCCATCATATTTCCCGTCCTTCAGTTATGTATGGATGTCGACCGATCTCTCTCAAGACATAGCTGGGTCTCTCCTTCTCAACACATATACAAGTCGTTCTACCTCTATAGTTAGGCCTCTGCATACCCCTCCCCCACCCCCTCCCCCCCACACACACCGATACATCGAGCGCTCTAGTCATGTCTCCCTGCCACACACAAACTTGACATGTTCCCTCTAACGTTCCGGTAGGCCAGTCGCCCTATATCTTTGACTTGCACACACACACAATTTCGATGGCTCTCTTCATCGATCTCGCACCCACCCACTTGATCCTCTCTTCGACTCTATCGATAGCTATGACCGCTCCCTCTCTTCTCGTGGATTGCCCGACCCTCTATGTATGATATGGATAGGCCTCCATTTCACACACATTGTATGCAAAATTTTGTTTGAGATGTCATCGACACATATTCCCACAAATAATTCACGAAATCAACCCCCCACCCCACCCCACCCCCACCCCAAAACAAAAAACACTCACGAACGCGGTTTGTATCTCTCACACACACCCATGTAGGTGGGGGACGTGCACGAAGAGAAGAGGTGCATGCACGGCGCACGTACTCCCGTCTCTTTCCCAACCACACCCGCGCGGGTACACGGTGGAGCTCATTTCTGTACGAAAAAGGCAGCCCACGTGGTAATTTGGCACGTGTATTGGTTGTCCACTTGGTGGAGGGAGGATCGTCTACCACGGGTGAACAAACAAATTGCTACTTGACGTGTTATGTTAAAAAAAGAGGCAAACCATGTGGGGCCTACCTTAGAGGCAAGTCTCTATACACTGGAGTACTTTTGATGTGTCCCGTCAACTCGCAGAACGAGGAGAAGCTTGCTTAGTACGCCGTCTCCCCCGCCCACGGCCGCGGTGGCTCGCAGGATGAGGTGAAGCTTGCTCCGCCTTACGCCCGCTCCCTCGCCCATGCGCGCGGTGGCTCGCAGGACGAGGAGAAAAAATTACTACTCCCTCCGTTTACTCCTCATCCCTACTACCTTGGTTATAGAGATTATATCATATTGTTTGGAATATATATGTCCTTTAGTAGATTTCAATATGAACTACTAGTACATACTCCAAACACTGATGTATATAGACGTATTTTAGAGTGTAGATTCACTCATTTTGCTCCGTATGTAGCACTCTCCCTCGCCCACGTGGTGGACGTGCAGCAATTCATTCGGTCTCATATAGCCAGAATGATATATACTGCACTACCATTATTGCTCGACTTCCCGAAGAGGCGAAGAGCCAATCGCAAGGTTAATATTTTGGAGATGCCAAGCGCAAGGTTATAGGAGAACGAGTAGTAGGTGCCGCGTCATTTATAAATAAAGTTTTTTTCTTCAGTGGCACGTACGCAATATGATAGGTTCATATGGAGAGAAAAGGAAACCGCTCCACTATATACATAGTTAGGACGGGCCAGCCTACACGGTTGCTTGCTGGGGTTGCTCTCTTCACACTCTCTCGCACAAAACGACTGTGGCCACATCTTGAACATCCCGGCGGATCACGTCCGCTTGGGGAAGGGGTGGATGCTTAGTGTAGATGCGGTGGCCGTCGCCGACGGTGAAACCCCACTGTCGGCACATCCCGATCAGGGGTCCCCGTCGTTCTCTCTCACAAAGCCGGTGAGGTTGCCTTCGTCCCTTGCTCACTGCCGCGACGTGGGCAGTTGCCACCTCCCGCCGCCCTCCTCAAGGGTGAGCTACGTCCCTCAGGTACAACTCCCTTTACAGCCGGCTTGCACCACTGCTCCAGCTGCCCACATCACTCCCTGTGGATATTTCTCTACTTCTTTGCCCCGCACATACCTCTACTGGCTTCTACGTACTATATTTGTGATGAGTTTATGTCTCATCAACTTCCCAGTAATCTTATTCTAATCACACTTCTTCAATTTCTTTGCCACAGGGATGCTCATCTCGATTTTGGTGAAACTGCACAAAATGATCCGATGGTCAAAAGGTTGCAAACTTCATTTATTAGGAAGCTCGAACATTGCGAGCAAATTGAAGCCTGGTCAGGGTTCACGGTTCAAGGGCTAGGGACTGCATGGATCGTTTTTTTCTTTAGTTGCCTCTGTTCCAACATAAGTGTCAACTTTAGTAGTAGTACAACTTTGTACTAAAGTTTGCACAAAGTTGAGACACTTATTTTGGAACGGAGGGAGTACATATTTGCTATGATCTGTCAATCATTGAGATGCAATAGAATGCATGTTAGTCTCCTTTGTATTTGATGAAATGTTGCAACGGGCAACCTTGGACGCAAGATACATGTAACAGAAGCTGGAAGCTTCATAGCATTGTACAAATTTATCTCGCTGATAAATTACAGTACGTACTATACTAGTACTTCCTCCTTTCCTAAATATAAGTCTTTGTAGAGATTTCACCATGAACCACATGCGGATGTATATAGATGCATTTTTAAGTGTAGATTCATTCATTTTGTTCCGTATGTAGTGGAATCTCTACAAAGACTTATCTACTAGTAATAGCTAGCCCCCACTACTAGGAATTCTCTATCCTCTCCTTGAGCCACATCATCAAAATAGATGTAGCCGTTAGATGAAGTAAATCAGTCCATAATAGCCGTCTGATCTAGACGTTGAGAGGCTCCACACTAAGCCACATGCAAGCATGCAGAAATACCGTGGCACATGCATGTGAGTGGGTTTTAAATCACATCAACATGTCTGCATGCAAGCATGCACCGGTAGCATGCATGTAAGTGAGCTTTTAAGTCCCATTAACATGTCAAAAAGAAAAATATAATCCCATTATGCAGTAGGAGTTGGCTATTTTTTTTCCTTACGTGGGATGATCTAAATGATGATGGGAGTTTATTTAGTTTGGCTACCACATTTGTCATGCGGTTATAGAGTTTTTTTAGTTCTATGAAATCGATAATTTTGCGCAGAGAGATATACCGCTGTTCCGCGGCAACGCGCGGGGACTCATCTAGTATATTTAGGAACGGAGGGAGTACTATGTAAAGAGTTAGGTGTCGCACGGTGATAGTGTGAGGTGGGCCATGTAATCACTGAGCCTGCGTGTTTTCACTGCTCTTGCACGTCTCCGCTGTAAGAATGGAGAAAATTGTAATCTAGTAGTAGTACCTCCTTTCGCCGAAAGCGTGGGACATCCAGCAGTCCTACCACCTCAGTAATAAAGACCAATGAGCCATCAAATCACATAGACCCAGCAGTAAGATGGACGGACGAAGCAACCATCACTCTTGCGCCAGTGAGAGGTCGCGTCCGCTCTGCCCGGGCATGAATGCGGCACCGATTCTTTAGAGCGGCGCTGACCGTTTCGGGCGGGAAGCGCGCGCGGGCGATGGAGGGGCTTTGGGTGGGCCAGGCTGGTCAGGAGCGGGCGTGGTAGCTATCTGCATGTCCCTACCGGACACGTCTGGAAACGATAGGATGCACCGACTCTCGCGGCTAAAATCGTACACTACACAACATCTCTCTGTAGGAGTAGGTCGATCTGTCGCTCTCTCTAACACACACATGCTGTTAAACACACACACACACACACGCACACGCACACGCACACGCACACACCTTGGTCCCGTTGCACCTTCTAACGTGACTTATTACACCTAGACGGAGGGAGTAGTAAGTATACGAGATACGGTGGCACACTGACTTAAGTCGAATACAAGTGCCCAAAATTTGTGTGCATGTTATAATAAGGATTCACTTAAAATAGTACGTGAGCGAACAGAGGGGTCAGTTGGACAGTGTTCCCGAGCAGTAGCGAGATGTGTGAGGTAAGATACACCGCTGGCGCTTTTAATTTTTCTTATTAATTTGTTTGTTTCACCCTCTGACTGGTGGGACCCAACGTACTACGTGGAGAGAGGTAGGGTGACTAAGGCTGCATTATTTCTGCACCACTGTGGATAGTCTTACCACCAAAGCCACATGACATGATTATGATTGAAATCCCAATGACTCCGACACACACAAAAAAAACAGGGCATGCTTGTCACACGAATGCAGGAATGTATAAAAGGTTATTTCCCTCTCGTTGAACATAACGGGAGGGTTGTGTAGCTGGTTAGCCTGTTCGCTCATCAAACTTGAGGTCTCGGGTTCGATAACTACACTTGAGCATAATTTGTGCCAGGAGGATTCTTTGACTGGTCAAAATGTTTTCTAGGGTTTGCACGCTTCACACACTCTCTCTCCAGTATATATATACACGCTCGAGCCTCAGCGCTTGTAGTTGCTCTCTTCACACTCTCTCGCCCTCTCCCGCTGGAGCCTCAGCGCTTGTAGTTGCTCTCTTCACACTCTCTCGCCCTCTCCAGATCTAAACAAGACTTCGTTGGCCTCTCTCTCCCCTCACTGCTGCTCAAAGAGCCGGCAGGATCCGTCCATCGGGAAGGGAAGGAGGCTTAACGCTGTCGCCGTCGGCGAGGGACTACCGGCGCAACTGTTCACTTTCCACCCAGCGGCGGCGCGGGAGGGCCTCCGACCCCTTCTTCTTCGGCGCCGTCCCATCGCCCACCGAACCACGCCCCAAGAACCTTAAGGTATAATTTACTTACTCCACATGCATTGCTCTAGCTGCATGTATACCATGAATCTAGGACGTGGTTCAAAGAGGAAAGGAGTGGGGGAAAGTAGTGGGAAAAGTTGTATATAGCATGAATCTAGGACGTGGTTCAAAGAGGAAATGAAGGGGGTTAGTTGTATAGCATGAATCTAGGACGTGGTTCAAAGAGGAAAGGAATGGGGGAAAGTAGTGGGGAAAGTTGTATCGCATAAATCTAGGACGTGGTTCAAAAAGGAAAGGAAGGGGCGAAAGTACTAGTTCAAAAAGGAAAGGAAGGGACAAGGCTGTAGAATTTGAGCAGGACTAGATTTGCTGCGCTCACATAGGGAAAGGTGTCTAAAGATAACAAAACTGGGACCAACACAAATATGCTCCTTGGTTGTTTGTTCTTTGTTGCAACAGACTGTGCATGACCACAGTACATCGGTAGATGCACATGGTGCTGGTGCGTCCACTGTCCCGTGCAACTCATTAGCTGTTGTTAATCTAAGGCCCTGTTTGGTTAAAAACTCCCTAGTCCCTACCTGCTTGGTTCCAGGGACTAAACATGGACTAGAGGTTATTAAATAACATGCTAAAAGACCATGTTACCCCTAGTAATGAACTAATAGAGACAAGGTGTGATGCGTGGCAGGGGCACTGTTGGAAAAAGTCCCAAAAAGACTCCCTCGGGGTCTTCTTTCTTTAGTCCCAAATGCCCACTTTTAGTCCCTAAAAGTCCCTCCTGTTTGGTTTAGATGGGACTAACACGGAGTTTTTTTAGTCCCTACACCAAAATGTCCCTGTAAACAAACACCCTCTAATAATGCCGCTGGAAAATTGATGCAGTGCCACAGTTAAAAGCAAATTACATGTTTAACAAATTTTATTGTTAATATAATCTCTATGTTAATATTAATCAATGCCACCGTTTGAGAAATGCTACTGTCTTTCTTTCTTTCCCATTTAGATAAGGTAGATGCTTCTTTTTGTTGGCTTCTGTGTCATCCACCGTTATTGACCACTAATTGTTTCCTTTGCACCTCTGTGTAAATAGGGTTATCTACTTCACCTCGTTGCCATTGTGACCTTTTGTTGCACTGCACAAAACACTTTTGTTTTAAGAGTGTTTTGTGCAGTTCAACCAAAATGTCACACCGACAACGTTGCTTGATTGCTTGATCTTAGTGGAACTGCACAAGAGGAGATCTTACTTCCTATCCGTTAAGGCGAATTTGGTTCAGATCTTCTTCTTGTGAGTTGTTTGAATTCCGCATCATGAGAGGTCTGTACTAGCCTTCTTTCACATGATTCTGCAGTGTGCTTTCATATGTTGTGCTACTTGTACAATAATGCTGCTTGATTTTAGTGAACTACACAAATGGAGACAAGACTTCCAATCTGTATGTGCACCGTAATATCCCATTGAGGTAAGATAAGGATATTTCACAACTGCTGGCCTGTATTTTGCCACTTTCATCAGAAAATTAAGTTTAGTACTATACTTGTGCTCCCTAATTGACATGCCAAATCTTACATTGAAGGCGAAGCTTGTCTGTTATTGAACCAAGTGATGAAGGGGAAGAACAAGCGGAAGAAAAACAAAAATCAACTCCCGGTGCTGTAATGAAGCACTGGAACTGTGATGACACAAGTAATGATATAGTTTTGCATCTTAATTTATTGCTATGGCTGGAACGAGCAATTGTTTTGCCACTGATTTGATGCCACTCTTAATGTAATATGTAATTATCTCTACTTGTGCAAAGAGGGATCTTCTTTGAAGATACCATATATTTTAGTGGAACTGCACAAGAAGATGTTGGAAACATTAAACTAATCGAGGAGTATATAGTAAGCATGGCCACCACCGTAGATAGCAACAGATGGTTCCGGAGAAGTGCTTCATCTGTATGCTCTACACAATAAGCCTCTTGACAAAGCTTGGTACTCGCCCACTGATTTCATCCATATGATTGAGCTTTGTCATCTCTATTGGTGTTGTGCTACTGTTTAGATACTGTCATGAAAAAGTGGTATTGTCCTTGAGAAGTGCTGCATCTGTGTTGTTTTAAATATTTCCTTTCCTTTTTTTCGAGCAAACAGGGATGCTAGCATTTAGTAGTCCTCTTGTCTTTGCACAACAGGATCATATTCCTCTGAAGAAGAATATGGAGTACATGAAGTGACTAGTTACGATTATGCCAGGATGAAGAAGCCCTGTCTATCTTCTCATCAGAAGGAGCAGTTGAAGGATGGTTACATTACTCCCCACAAGACCAAACTAACTTCAGCTCAGAAGGACTGACAAATCTCCATTTTTTGCTGTGATGCGCGAGTACAATGTTGTTCTAGGATTCTTTCTGGTGAGTTCCATTTTTCTAAAAGTGTGATCTACATGGACCATGTATGTGCCTGTTGAAACTGTCAATTCATAGTACAGTTTGCTTTATAATAATCACTTTTTTGTATTTGTGCAAACAGGGGTGCTCAGCTTGATTTCAATGGGAACTGCACAAAATGTTCATGAATACATCGAATCATTCATTTCCACCACAAGAAAGGAGGTGCCGATAAGTTCAAGGCATTGGAACATATAAGGGCGAAATCATACAAGCTACGCGCGAATTTGGTTGATTTTGGTGGAACTGCACAAAAAGAACAACTGGTTTATTTAGCACGAGGTGCCATGTCAATGTCCAAACTGATGGCAAACCCTGCCCATTCCACAATCGTAAGCATTTGATACGGACAACCTTGTCAAATTTTGCTCATTGATTTTAGCAAGACATGCTTTTGATATTTTCGAATGGGACGCCCTTTGCTGTCAGCAGCGTCGATCAATTTTTTCTTTATTCTTTAGTTGTGAAGTAAATATTGCCTCTGACATGTGAGTCACTGAGATGCATAATCACGATTGTTTTGAATGTTCTCTATGAATTGCCAGGCCTGTGTGTTTGATTGCAATGTACAGAAACGCTAAAAAGTTGCTCAAACTCTTTGTACTCCTTTTGTTCCTTTTTACTTCGCACATTGTGAAAGTGCATACTTTTTTGTATAAGATTGGTCAAAGTAGAGATACTTTGACTGCAGACAGAACTTGTATGCAGACTAGAAAGGACCAGAGGGAGTACATGTGAAACTGCTGCAAACGAGGTGATCACCCTGGGAATAATGCTAGTACGTACTGTTTTGCATGTTCATCCAATGCCAGTGATACAGGAATTCGAACTAATCGAAATAAATTCATTCATACACGATCGGATTTCATATAAACATGTCGGATTCATTACATTTCATACATTCTTCAACTAAAAAGGGGTGCGTTGGAGGTATAATTAATTAACCGATGCTACCCACATGTGTCCCGCTGAGCCGAACAGAAGCTTCAGTGACTTAACTATAGGTGCAGTTGCGTAACTAACATGTGGCCTTTTGGGCCCACGTGTCAGTCAGCCAACTGCACCAGCAGTTAAGTAGAAGCAGCGTTCTTCTCCAGCGCAGCTCTCCGACTCCACGTCGCCGCCAAGAAGCTAACCGGCCGTCAATGGTCAACCCGCCTAGCTTGGCTTCAACCGGAGGGTAGCAGCGGTGGCCTTACTTGGACCTGAGCGGCGGCGACCTACCGTGTTCTACTCTTCCTTGTTTTCTGTGTGGCGCGGCCTCGTTGGTAGCGGGGCGGGGCCTCGGCGGAGTCGGCGATGTCCTCTGTCTCGTTGCCGGCGGGCAGCGCCTCAGCGGAGCGGTGGAAATCCTCCCCCACGTTGCCGGCAGGGTGGGGTCTCGGCTGAGCCGGCGATGTCCTCTGCCTCGTTGTTGGCGGGGCGGGGCCTCGCTGGAGCCGGTGGTGTCCTCTGCCTCGTTGTTGGCGCCGCGGGGCCTCGGCGGAGCAGGGCCTCGTCGACGCCAGCGGAGCGGGGACTCGTCGGAGCCGGCATTGTCCTCTGCCTCGTCCTCGGTCTCGCCAAACAGCGCCTCGCCCGCTTCATCGCCCTCTTTGCTAGCCTCTTTGTAGGCGGCCACAGCCTCCGCCACCCGCATGCGGTACCGCCAGCGCTCGAGGCGGCCCTTGCAGGCGGAGCGGTATGAGTCGAGCAGCACCTCCTGCTCCGCCCGCTCCGCGGCGATCTGCTCCTCCGCCTCCAGGTGCTCCTAGAGGAGACGATGGTTGCAGGCGGCGGCGGCCTGCGCCTCCCGGAACTGCTCCTCACGTATCTGCCTCACCCTGTCCATATATTGGGCACGGGCCTCGTCGATGGTCATGGTGCAATGCACCGGCGAGGATGGCGCGGAGGAGGGGGTTGGCGCCGGATCGTCGACTACCATGTTCTCCATTGGGACGTCGTCATCCTCCGGCTGCCTGCCGGCCAGCCGGTCGGCAGCAATGGCTGCCATCTCCTTGTGGTCCGTCGTTCGCCCGTCCCGAAGAGTGCTGGAGCGCGAGGAAGCCATGGTGGGCAGTAGTGGTGTGGACAGGAGAAACGGAACGGATGTGGATGACTGCGGCTATGGCCCGCGCAGCAGTTTATATAGCAATGGTGGGCGGGCGGAGGGATGGACGTGTGGCGCCGGAGTAGCCGCCTCGGCAACCGCGTATCATTAATGTGGGCGGCAGATGGACGGACGGACGGCACTTGTGTCGTTTGAAGGCGGAGCAATCGCCTGCACCGGAAAGCGGGGCGGGCGGCGCTAACTGTTTCGGGCGGAAAGCGCGCGCGTGTGAGGAGATGACTTTACTTGGAGAGGATGACAATGGGGACCCACCAGGTCCATAGCCTCACGTACGCAAGTGCCTCCTTATTATATATATATATAACTATAATTTATTTTGCTTCCTCCTGGTTTCCTGACATCACGGTCCCACACCATTGTCAACCTATGTAGTAGTCAATAAACGAGAGAATTGCACAAGAAGCGGCCGACAGCTGGGACCAAGCAGCTCGAGCAGTATTTGTGTTTTTGAGGTGTGAGCACTGCAGAGTTTTTCGATGTTTAGCCCAGATATTAATTTTTCTCCTCTGAACAACAATGAAAACATCGCTGCAGGTATTAACTGGGCGGGTTGTGGCCCGTCTAGCCCAGGCCAGATATCCAGCCCAGATATTAATTTTTTTCAAGCTAAAAATGGCTAGCCAGCTATACTTCTTTTTAGGAATACCCAGGCAAGGTCAAGTTGTGATTCTCCGCCCCGCTGGGCTGCAAATCTTTCCTAGGAGGGATGCATTAGGCTTAACAAGAAAATGGGCTTTAAGAAATAATAAATGGGATGTAATTATAAAAATTGGGCAGTAACTATAAAAAAAATGCACCAAACACGTGATTACTTTATAAAATATTATTTTTGGATATTAAATTTTTTAATTTCATTAATTGTTGCGAGCGCAATGTTTTGTTGGATTTTTATGTAACTATAAACTTATATTGAAATTGTATTTAATCTGACTAGAAATTTTGGGATAAAAATATTTCGGATCCCATCAAAATGTGGGAAATTTTATTGAATTCTATTTTGAACGGTTGGTTGAAATGGGCTGTACTTTTAACAAACTGTAAATGGGCTGTAGTAAATTCCATTAGAATTCAAAAATGGGCTACACATTCTTACAAATCTCAAATGGGCTATAAGTTCTCTGCCACACACTTCTGGCCTTACTAAGTTGACGCGTCCCCTAAAAAAACAGAGTTGACGCGTATGCAAGGCTTTGTCAACTTATAGTCAACACACTGTTCTAGCAGCAGTGGCCGTTGGATGTCCATCCAACGAATGCCGTGCTTCTTCTTCAATCTCGGATATTCTAGCTTCACCCGCCCAAAAAAGATTCCTCCCCCTGACATCTGGGGCGCACCGTTTCGGAAGCTGACCTCTGGGCCTACTAAGTTGACGTACCAAGGGCTTTGTCAACTTAGTCAATATAAACGATTCTAGCTGCAGTGACCGTACGATGTCCATCCAACGGCCGTCGTGCTTCTTCAAGCTCTGGTCTTCTTGCTCCAGCCGCCCAAAGCAGCACCGGTCGTGCCGCCTGCTCCTGCCTCCCGTGGCCGGCTGTGCTGCCGCGGAGGCCTCACCGCCCCCTACTACTCGCACCGCTGGCCAGGCCCTCCCTCCACTCACCCACACCCCCTGTTATTCTACGGTGACGGCAGCGCAGCCGAACCAGTGAACCCTCGTACTCCTCTCCGCGTGTGCATCCACTGCCGCGTCTTCCCCGGCTCCGCGTCGTCCCCTTCCTAGGCCTCGCCGTCGTCCACCGCCCTGGTGCTCTCGGCGCGGCGTGGTCAACGTGGTCAAGGAACGACTTCCATCGGACGTGGACTGTACGTGGAGAGGCTGACAGCTGGGTCCACGGCAGCCGCAAGGAAGTGCCTCCTTATTACGCGCAAAATAATTATTCCTCCACCTGACAGCGGGGACCCACTGGACGGGCCACCGTATTTCGTGAAAAAAATGATTCGCCCCCGACTGCTGGGACCCACGAGCTACATCTTCGCACGCAAGGAAGTGCGTCCGAAAAAAAACGATTCGCCCCCCTGACTGCTGGGACCCACCAGCTACATCTTCGCACGCAAGGAAGTGCGTCCGAAAAAAAAACGATTCGCCCCCGACTGCTGGGACCCACCAGCTACACCTTCGCACGCAAGGAAGTGCGTCCGGGCAAAAAAAACAATTCGCCCCCTGACTGCTGGGACCCAGCAGCTACACCTTCGCACGCAAGGAAGTGCGTCCGGGCAAAAAACAAAATGATTCGCCCCCCTGACTGCTGGGACCCACCAGCTACATCTTCGCAGGCAAGGAAGTGCCTGACTGTCGGGACCCACCTGGTCGAAGCGTACGTAGCGTTGTCATTCTGGTCGCGAACGTGTACGTACATACTAGTCGATGTAAAGGCGCGCACGTGTCGTAGTAGAGGCGCGCACGTAGCATGTACACGTACGTACAATGGCCGGGGTGCAAGAAAGAAAATACGGCCACGTATGTGTACATACGGGCAGGGTCTCGAACGCCTACTCGCGCATACGTACGGCCAGGGCTCGTGTACATGGCTGGGTCGGAACGGAGAAACAGCGTCGTCGTCGTGTTCATGGGGAGGCAACGAAATGCGTCGTGTTCATCGGGAGGCAACGGAATGCGTCGTGTTCATCGGGAGGCAACGGAATGCGTCGTGTTCATCGGGAGGCAACGGAACGCGTGGGAGCCAACCGGCTGGGTCGGAACGGAATGCGTGGTTGTGTTCATCGGGAGGGCTTGGACGGAACTGGCGATGGAAATGAGGCCTGGCATACCGCAGAACGGAGGAAACGGACCTCCTACGTTCGGAACGGGGTCTTGTTGATCGGGAGGGGTGTGGCATACCGCAAAACGGAGGAAACGTACCTCCTACGGTCGAAACGGGGGTCCTGTTGATCGGGAGGGGTGTGGCGTACCGCAAAACGGACGAAACGGACCTCCTAAAGTCAAAACGGGGGTCCTGTTGATCGGGAGGGGTGTGGCGTACGGCAAAACGGACGAAACGGACCTCCTACGGTCGAAACGGGGGTCCTGTTGATCCGGAGGGGTGTGGCGTACCGCAAAACAGATGAAACGGACCTCCTACGGTCGAAACGGGGGTCCTGTTCATCGGGAGGGGTGTGTCGTAACGCAAAACGGGACTCCACGGGATACTGTTCATCTCCACCGTCGACCTCCTCCAACCTCCACGGGCCACCGTCGACCTCCTCCAGCCTCCACGAGCTCCTGTTCATCCAGCCTCCACCGCGCGCTACTCCACCGGCTACTGTTCAACCACCCCTCCACGGGCACCCCTCCACCGTCTACTGTTCATCCAGCCCTCCACACCATGGGGTCCTGTTCAACCACCCCTCCACGGGCACCCCTCCACCATCTACTATTCATCCAGCCCTCCACGACACCACGGGGTCCTGTTAATCCAGAGGCAACGCCACCGCTCACTGTTCATCCAACCCCCCCCCCACAACGCTCACTGTTCATCCAATCGATCGGCTTCAGTTAGCAGCAGTAGCGAAGGAATCGCTTGATCGGGTTCAGTTAACAGCCATCGATCGATCGGTCGGGTTCAGTAACGCGTAGCCTGCAGTGCAATCGCTCGGGTTCAGTTAGAGCCCAACGCCTCGCTCAGGTACAGTTAGAGCCAACGCCTCACACACACGCGCGTATGTGTACAGGAGAAACGCGCATCGCTCGGCCCTCGACCTCCCACCGTAACCGGGAACTCCCCGAAATATTCCTCCCCCTCGCTTCTACCATGGTTTTTTTCCGTCATGGATGGCCCAAAGAATGTCATGCAGCTGCGTCTCCGGCCCGCCCAGGACGAAAAGCCCATTTTTTTCATGATTTTTTGTCATAGAAGTAGGAGCCCACCACATCTATGATGATACCGGGTTTTGTCACAATTATCGTCATAGAAGTGTCATATGTATGATAGAAAAAAAATTCGTTCGGCCCAAAATGTCATGGATGTGTCTTTTTTTTGTAGTGTAGTCACAAGGAACTCATGTTCCTCAACAAGTCTCGTGTGATCAACTAGAAGCTTTTCAACCCTAACATTAAGAGCATCTTTGTTCTCAAGAGCAAGTTGCAAAGCATCACTGGTTTTAACAAAGTCAATTTGATGAGCCGACAAGGCTTCCTCAAGTGATGCTCTCATGACACTCTCTTCATTTAGTTCGTGCTCGAGGAGTTCGACTCTCTCTTTTTCCTCTATGAGGAGGTTTTCAACATTCTCAATAAAGTCATCGCGTTCGACGAGTGACTTAAGGAGATCTCCAAAACGAGCACGAGCTTCACCATGAAGAGTTTTCATGAAGGCCATCAAGGATTCCTCATCATTATCCACACCCTCGTCACACTCATCTTCCACTATCTCACATGAGACTTTGGGAGTGTAGATGATGGGTTTTTTGATTTGGACTTTATTTTTACCTCTTTAGCCATAAGGCACCAATGAGTGAAAGGCTTGTCATCGTTTGGAGAGTCAAAGAGACCGGTGGTGGAGGAGGAGGTAGTGGCATGCATGGCAATGGCGGTCGTGCCCACTTGATCAACATCACCGTCATCTTCATCTCCGGACATGTAATCTTCATGAACAAGATCCTTGTCATCTTTCCTCTTTGCAAACTTGGAGAACTTCTTCTTCTCGAGCACAAGCTTCTCGGATTTGTCTTCACCTCTCTCATACGGACAATCATGCACAAAGTGTCTTGGGCTATCACAATTGTAGCATTTCCTTCATCCAAACGATCTTCCTTGAAGATTCTTCCCTTTGTTTGCCATGGTCCCAGAGTACTTTTTGACTAAGAGAGACAGGTCTTCCGCAAAGTCATTTGCTGAGCATGAGGTGTCAACATCTTCCTCACAAGTCTCTTCACTCACTTCTTCATCCCTTGTGAGTTGGCTAATCACTTTCTTGGCCTTCAAGGCAAGATTGGAGTTCTTGGTTGCTTGAGCAATTGCAAAGGTCTTCTTGTACTTGGTCTCCAAAAGAACATGACTGGAGAAAGTGGAGACAACTTGAGCCGCGGTCAACTTGTGATAATCCGGACGTTGATGTATCATCATGACCATGGTATGTTCCGTGAGAACCATAGCATCTATGAACTTGTCCTTAATGCAATCATCATTTTCCCAAGTGCATCCAAAGGTTCTTAAGTTGAGCACAAGGGACTTTAGCCTTCGGTAAACCTCTTCCTTGGACTCGCCCTCATTCCTCACAAAGAGATTGAGTTCTTGCTTGAGCAAAGCCAATCGAGATCTCCAAATTTCTTCATCTCCTTCGAGGGCCTCCTCAAGGCAATCCCAGATTTCCTTGGCGGTCTTGAGAAGGGCAATGGAGTCACTATAGTCTTCGGTCACCGCGGTGCGTAACACGTTGTGGGTGGTTGCATTAAGTTGATCATCAACCGCTTCTATTGGAGTGAGATTCATTAGGTCCTTGGGGTTGAATCCATTGACCACAATCCACCAAAGTTGTGTTCAAGCACTGCGTATATGAGACTCCATATCTAGCTTCCATTTAGCAAACACATTAGCTTTCCAAGGGGGCGGAGGCCCAATAGGATTAATGCGAGGATGTTGCAAGGGTTGGGGAGAGTAAAAGGGTTCCACGGCATTGTACTTGGGAACTTGAGTACGAGTCAGAGATGCAAGGGGTTCTCTCGAGTCATCCGCATCATGAATGTCGTTTGGATCAAAAGAGTTTGATGCGAATGTCGAGGGTTTTAAGAGAGCATCAATTTCCTCCTTGACCGAGGAACGAACTTCTTTCAACACAGAGGCTTTGAGGTCCGCAAACATTGAAAGAATATCGCCCGCGGTCAAAGGGGCACCCGGGTTAATAGGAGAGGCGGGAGCAACGACCGGGGCACCAAGTGCATCGGGCGCGGTGGGGGGGGGTAGGTTTTCACCATCCTCCACAATGGGTGTGCCACCTACCACATTCCCTAGATCGACCATATCCTCTATAGTTGTAAAACCTTATATTAGAGCACGAGGATCTGATACCAAATGAAAGGATCGATACGTTCGACTAGAGGGGGGGGTGAATAGGAGACTATAAATTTTAATCTTTCTTGTCAATTCTAAGGTTTAGCGGATAAATAGGGTTCACTAGATATGCAACTAGGTGAACATAACCTATATGACAAGCAAGCTTAAAGCAAAGTATGCTAGGCAATAATCTAATTAGCAAGCCAACAAGCATACAAGGCAAAGTAATGTGCGGTAAAGGATTAACCACAAGTGAGGCGAGGACGCGGATTTTATCCCAAAGTTCACTCTTCCTTGGGGAAGAGCTACTCTCCGTTTAGAGCAGTGCCGAAGCCAAAGCTTGCGGAACACCATGAAGGCTCGCCGTAGTCTCTTTCGAGTCACCCCCAACGAATGAGCCTCGAATCACTCGGGGTTGGTCTTGAAGGCAACCACCACAGCTTTACAAACTTCTCTGGAGCACACCACAAGCAAGGAAGCTTCCAGAGGAACCTCTAACCGCCTAGGAGCCTGTGACGCCCCCGATTCAATCATACACTAATCATACATGCAAATGTGTACGATCAAGATCAGGGACTCACGGGAAGATATCACAACACAACTCTAGACACAAATTAAAATAATACAAGCTTTATATTACAAGCCAGGGGCCTCGAGGGCTCGAATGCATAGCTCGATAGACAAGAGTCAGCGGAAGCAAGAATATCTGAGTACATACATAAGTTAAACAAGTTTTGCCTTAAGAAGGCTAGCACAAAAGTAGCAATGATCGAAGAGGCAAGGCCTCCTTCCTGGGACCTCCTAACTACTCCTAGTCATCGACGGTCTCCACGTAGTAGCAGGCACCCTCGGGGTAGTATGAGTAGTCGACGGGGGTGGCAACTGGCTCCTGGGCTCCACCAACTGGTTGCAACAACCAGAAAGAAGAAGAATGGGGAAAGGGGTAGCAAAGCTAAGTACTCATCCAAAGTACTCGCAAGCATTAGATCTATACTAAGTATGCATTGGTATCAAATGGAAGGGTTGTATCTGTGGACTGAACTGCAGAATGCCAGAATAGAGGGGAAGGCCTAGCCTATCGAAGACTAGCATCTTCAAGCATTCCAAGCATCTTGCAGCATTCAAAAGAGTATAGAATCGCAGTTTTTTTTAACAAACACGTTGTAGCATTAACGCCCAGAGATCCTTCCTTGACTCCCTGCGAGAAAGCAATCCCGGAGCCAACATATCCATCACATGTCTCAAGTATCCATTTCTAGTTATAATAGATTAGGATACAAGTCTGGACGTCCATTACCGTGGACACGGCTATTCGAATAGATAATCTTCCCTGCAAGGGTGCACCACATTTCTCAACACGCTTGATTACTCTTGCTGGAAACACTTTCCTGGGTCAATGCCCGGCCTCGGAAGATCAACACGTCGCAGCCCTACCTAGGCTCAGCAGAGAGGTCCCCGCCAGTCTACATCCTAAGCACTCCGAGGTCTTGGGTCCATCGCCTGTTGCACTCCGGGTCGTTGTGCGATGAGCCGGGACGAGCACCACCTCATCATGGATGGCACAGGCCCGACAGGCCCACAATGCTGAACTGGACATCTGACAAAGCTTTGGCTGATACTACGATGCCGAGTGCCCATAACTGTTCCTGCGTGGTGGTTAGTGCGTATAGGCCAGTGGCCAACTCAGAACAAATACCCATACCTGTTAGTGCATTATTAAAAGAAGTGATGGCTGTCGGGACAAGTCCGGAGCTACCACCCCCTCCTGGGTGATACCGCTAAACAGCCAGCCGTCACCGTAACATCTTGCGGGTGCTCTCCGGGCCCGCCTGACTTTAATTATGGTCTAAGTAAAGTCAAGGTAACCGTGTGTCCAAACATCAAGGGGAATTTGAGGAATCACCCTCGATGGAATCCACTTGATGTAATCATCAAGGTGAACATATGAGGAATCACCCTCGAGGTTCACACTTGAGGTGTTGCACGACAGAGTCGTATCAGGAGTGGTGAAGGAGGAATCACCCTCGATGACCACGACTGTCGTGGTTTTGTCACGGAAGATGTCCTAGAGAAAGGACTTAGTCGTGGAGCCATCGCAACGGGTTAGCTTAAAGGGGTTAAAGCGGACAAGGGACGCAGAGAGTTTATACTGGTCCGGCCCCTTGTGGTGAAGGTAAAAGCCTATGATCTAGTTGTTGTGGGATTGCTAGGGTTTCGATCACCAAGGAGCGAATACGCTTTGCCTAAACCGCCGTCGGGTCGTCCCCTTATATACATGGGTTGACGCCTGCCGGTTTACAGGATTCCGAGGCCGGCTCCTAAACATGTCCGGCCCGGTCTCTACTATCTCTGCCTTACAACACAAGCTTACATATCAATGTCGGTTTATGATTACAGGCCTTAATCCGCCCTTGGGCCCTGGGCCTTCATAAAGCGCCAACATCTTTGTCTTCATGGGCTTCAATTATAATAACTCATTATGGGGATAACCCGGCCTCTCCTGGCCGGTTTACGCCCAGCAGTAATATCCCCAACATTAGGCCCCAGATTGATTTGAACTGGCTCATGTCAATCTTCAATACTTAAGAAAATTTATTCTTCAGTACCTTCGCATAAATCTTGTAAACCGCCATGACGTCATCTTCCAGGATCATGATAAACCGCCATGATGTCATCTGTTTAGAAATTGCATATAACTCACCTTCATTAATGAGCCTCCGACAATCGAGGCGACAGAGCAGTCATATATCCCATTTTTGGGGCTCCTCGATTCTCGCGGCTGCCACTTATCCATTCACCTTATAAATAAGGCCGAGGGGTCCTTTTCACTTTTCCCCTTCGTGCCCCTTCACATCGTCCTCTTCCTCGCAACGCCCGACCATTGGAGCTCTGCCGCCGCCGTCGACCTTCGCTTCTGCCCCAACGACGGTCGCTGCATCAACCTGACCGCACCAGAGAAACGCGGCGCTCCTCCGCTGTTCCCTCAGCATCAGTAAGTTCCTCTTTTCCTCGCTCTAGATCCACCATTAGGGTTTCAGCGTTCATCAGAGTTTATTGAAGCTCCAGCGCCATTCTTCCCTGTTCTTCTTAGTAGCACAAACGACTAGTTTGAATCTGATACTTCTTTTGCGGCCGTAGCCATAATCCCCTTTTCCATATTGGAGCATCTCCTTTATATAAAAACTCATATGAACTTGATGAACTGTTCAAGCACCTGAAATTAGGTCTGAATATTTTCTAGTTTTCTGTCACACCGCAGATCTGAAATTATCACATCAATCTGCGAAACTTGTTTTTCCTTCACTGAGGTACTTTAGATATGTACCTTTCATACCAATATAGGCGGTTTAGCTTTGAGAAAATGATAATTCGGTAGGTACCATTAGTCCCCTCTTAAACCACCGATTCATTTATCTTTGCTTCTTCTCCATCGTAAGATTCCGGCTTAGCAATATCAGACTCCAGTTTAGTAATGTCATATTCCGGTTTAACAATGTGTGTACACCTCTGCTGTAACTTGCATCGATTTATACTTGTTCATTATAAATCTTAAACAGGCAATAACTATGTTTCAGCTTCCATTGAAATGGCCAAACAAGTCTATGAATGCAACTGGGTTCCTTCCCAGGTCATTGAAGATCAATTAGACAAATGTGTCACAACTGGCGCTTTAGCCAAGAAAGAGATCATCCACTGGAGGGCCCCCGGTCCAGAAAATCCTCCTGAACCCAAAGACGGAGAAGTAGTTGTTTTCTTTGACCATCTGGGTCGAGGCTTTAGCCCTCCCGGTTCAAAGTTTTTTCGAGACGTGCTTGCCAGTTTACAGCTCCACCCTCAGGACATGGGCCCCAACTCTGTGTCCAACATCTGCCATTTCCAAGTCTTTTGTGAGGCTTATCTTCAAGAGGAGCCCATAGTTGAATTGTTTAGGGATTTCTTCTATTTAAACCGTCGCACAGAGTTCACAGATGGACCCAATACTGAACTCGGTGGAATGGCGGTTCGGAAGAGGAAGGATGTCAGCTTCCCTCACGCCAAGCTTCACAGTCACCCCAAGGAGTGGAACTAGACTTGGTTTTATTGCAAAGACACATCTCCAACTTATGAAAACCCTTTGCCGGGTTACCGCCCTCACCGTCTTAGCAATGCACATCCCTTTCCTCAGAGGTTAACTGCAAAGGAAAGGTCCAACTATGCTCCACAACTGTCAAAGCTTAGAGCCTTTATGGCGAATGGTTTAACAGGTGTTGATTTTGCTCGCTGTTGGATAAATTGTAGCATTATGCCCTTAAGCCGGTGCGCCGGTTTGATGTGTGAATACACAGGGAGTTTGAACGACCCTCAACGACATGTTAATATTCAGCTAACAGAGGCTGAAGTTACTGAGGCTGTGAAGAAGATACTGAATGAACCGGAGGCTGTCTGTAGCCAGACCGGATTAAGTCCTTTCTGTGTTTCCAACAACCCACCAACGGTAAGGATCACATAAATTTTTTGTTTTAACTTGCTTCTTTCAAATATTCTCTGAAAATCTTGTCCATCTTTGACAGGGCGATGATCCGTTCTGGAAGAAAAAACCACAAGATAAACCGGCAAAACCGCAAGATAAACCGGCAAAGCCACTTCGCCAAAAGACCAAGGTTGTTAAAAAACCTGCCAAGAAAAGGACCACTGCGTCTTCCGAGCCAAATGCTGATGCCGATGTGGCTAATCCGGACTCAGAGGTAGAACTTGACTCTCTTGGTTCATTTTTCATACACCTCATTAACAATGACTATTATCAGGACGATGCTGAAGGCAGTCAACTGATGACGTAGAGGTAATCATTCTTTCCTCCGATTCAGATCCTCTGCCATCATTGAAAATCCATCGAGCAAACCGGAAAGTAAAATTTTCTCACCCCTTGCTTACTTGGACCCAAACTTTCTTTTGAAGACGCAGCAACACGAAGCTCGCCGCACGACCCGGCACAGCGGCCAGGTAGTTACCTCTGCCGGTTTACCGAACACTCTGGTTTGGAAACACCGATCAGAGGTCTCTTATACTCTTGACACTTCTTGCCCCAAGGCGGGTTGTTTCCGACAGCCTCTTAATCCGTCTGATTCGAATTGTCAGGGAACACCTCACTCATCTTCTGGCGAGTCAACAGCCACACAACTTCCAACCCTCAAGACAGTTCCTGGGTGAGTTATGCCTTAAATTTACTCTTAATACCTTATATGCCTTTGATGAATTGACCTTTATATTTGTTCTTCTCAGTGCCAAGCCTAGACCCAGCAAGAAGGCTCGACTAAATAAACCGGCTGAAGATAATGTGGTTATTGATCCGGAGAAGACTCCAGATCTGGAAAGAACAAATGTTGAAGTTATTCATGATGATCTGCCACCTCAAGATTACGACTTCACTGTTGAACGAGTAGAAGTTCACACCATAGGCCACACTGATAAATTGACTAGTCCGGCTCGCACGGATGATAAACCGGCCAATCCAGCTGAGGCTGCTGCTAAACCATCCACTCCAATAAAGGCTGCTGATGACAAAGAAGAGGACATTATGATTACCGGTGTCGGCCACACCACTCCTGGTAATCCGGTCGCTTTATCTAAACATAGCGCCAAGGATGAACTTTCTGCTATGAACAAGGGCAAATGGAACACCGATTTGTCAAGCTATGCCCATCTCAATGCCCAAGACATTCACTCTGGCTTCTTGAACCGTCTGTGCACCAGCCGCGACTATGAAGCCGCTTTGGTAAACTTGATGAAAGATCGATACGAGGTAACTAATGATCAACTCTACATAACTATTTCTCTTTTTAATTCCAAATATCAACACCAGTAGCCCCCAAGTGACGGTTTATGATATCAATCGAAACCGGGACTTAGTAATAACTTAACTTTGCATGCTTAGCCTCCAGGGACCGGGTTATCTCTTTAAGATGAAACGGTCCTTTAAAATTGCAATACTGTATCTTTCACTGGTGTAGCCCCCAAGGGCCGGCTTAACTTTATAAAGATGAACCGGGACTGTAGAAGAATTCCCATATCAGTACTTTGAGCAAACATACATTAGCCCCCAAGTGCCAAGAGTAATACTTGTATTGTGCTTGGGACTTGTAGAAATTTCCGAGAACAAGCAAATATGCATTAGCCCCCAAGTATCAGGTGCATAACTTGTTATGTACTTGGTAATTCAAATATGTACCGTCAACTCATAATATGTCTGTTTCTTATAGGCTGAGCTGAGCAAAAAGGAATCTCAAACCGCCGATCTGCAAGAAAACATCAAGTCCCAGCAAGCCTAAACCTCCAAGGCAAAGGATGAGCTGACCAGCGCTTTAGCCGCTATGGAAAAGCTAAAGGAGAGTTTCAACAAGGAGCGGGCGGATTGGGACACAGAAAAATCCGCTTTGCAAAAAAGAGCCGAGGACGCAGAAGCAGCTCTTAAACCGGTAGTAGATGAGCTGACTGGCGTAAAGCGGCAGATACATGCCATGACGGCTGCTGTGTTTGGTAAACATCCTTGCTTCACATCTTCAACATATCTTCCTATACATTGTCGGTTTACTGATGCTTGTAATTATACAGGGACTCGCATTAGCCATCTGGGCTCTGACGTACAGAAGAAATTGAAGGCTGCCTACACTCTTATAGAGCAGTTATATACCGGTGCGCAACGGATCATCTGTACCACTTCACACAACAAGCCTCCCCCCACATTAATCAAGGAAACCTTAGAAAGGTTGTCTATGCTGCCTGCCCGGGTAGAAGAGCTAAAGAGGTCTGCTACAAGGGCGGGTGCTCTGACCGCACTAACCCGGGCGAAAGCATGGGTACCTGACCTTGATCCGGTGGAAGTGGGTAAAGGCTATCCCAGCTTAAAAGAAGACGGATCAGAATTTGGCAATGATGACCTCCGAGCCATAAACCGGGAAGTACGTCCACTGGCTTGTCAACTAGATGCAGAAGCTGATCTCTCATATTACCAGGCGAGCTATGACAACAAAAACAAACGGGTTGCTGCACCAACTCCTGAAGCGCAAAATCTTATCCCACCAATTCGTAAGCACACCTATGCCCCTGACATTGAACCGTCCACCCTTATAAGCGATGAAGCTGTATTCCAAGCCCTAACTGGGATCGACTGGGCAACCCTTGACTTCCAGCCACTGCGTAGAGAGGAGGATGATGAACCGGTGCAAGGTGATCCGCAACCATCAAGTCAAGCTGGTGAGGAATCATGATCCGGAGGCCGGTTTAAACTTCCATGTGCTTCAATGCTTGTCGAGAAAACAATTATCCTTTTGGGCATTGAAACGCCTTGTAATAGGCTAGTTAAAACACTTGGTCTGCTATGCCATCGTGCATACTTATTTGTGCCTGATACTTGTTCATCCGCCATGCTTAAGACATATGATGTTCATAATCCGTAGCGATTTACTCAAGCTATTGCTGCACACAAGAAGTTGATAGTGTCCTGGCGGTTTACCTCCGGACGGGTCATGATGCCCAGATATATAGCCAGGGTTTATAACCAAGGCTTGTGAAAAGATAATCCAATATGAAAATAATTGATACCTGTGACCTTGAGTCATAATGTTGGCTGACCAACTGTTGTAATGAGGGTAATAACCCTAATCTTCTGTCATATTGTGCCGGTTTATGATAAAACCGCTCCGGGTTATGATAAACACCGGTTTATTCATATTCAATTCTGGCGACTTATAGTCAAAACCAGACCGGGTTAATAATCTTCGGATTATGACTGATCAGATACTGACAACTTGTAGTTGAAAGTCAAGCCGGGTTTAATGAACGCCGGTTTATCAGAACATTATAAATGTCATCAAAAGAGAAAAAACTTGGCAAATAAAAGCATACGAAAAAAACTTGTAGTTGAGGCTTTTCACGGGCTGCCAAGCCCCAAATTCGAGGCTTTTCATGGGCTACCAGGCCACTGAGTTAAACCATTTTACAAAGCCTTTTAAGATGGTCCTCAATCCTTAACCAATCGTCGTTTTAACTTTGACAAGTTCAGGGTCTTATCAGATTGACTTGTCGAAGTTCGGTGGGTCATACCAGGTTTACCTGGACGGAGTGACTTACTTAAAAAGGCAGGCTAACCCAGGGTTTTAGGTGTATACACCAGGCTTCCAAGCCGTGGCTTGATAGCCTATTACAAGTGTAGATTCTTTGTTCATTACGATAGCAAAGAATCCCCAAGCAATATTTTGAGCTGTGCTCAGTGGGTGCCTATGTTTGAGTTGTTCTTTTGCAACACTCTCTTTGGCCCCGAATTAACTTGGCTTTGAGCCGATCAAGAGGTGTGACTATGGTTCGAATAAGACCAAGTCCCCAAGTGATTTTCCTGGTGGCTTTGCGCCGATCAAGAGGTGTAGCTATGGTTCAAATACATCCAAGCCCCCAAGTGATTTTTATATAAAGCTTTATAAGCTGAATCAAGGTGTAAACCGGACACCGCTTTATGAACAGAAACCCCCATGTAACCACACATGATATAAGAAAAACAACAGATACCCCACTTTAGCTGAGGCTCCGGTTTATTATATTGATCATAATATATACATTGTCATAACTATGTACATAAGCAGAGCCTATGGCTCAGGTATAGTAAGGCCGAAGATGAGCGATATTCCACGGCCGGTGGGTCTCCTCCTCCAATTTACGTGAGTCTTTGCGCTCTCGAACATCAATAAGATAGTATGATCCGTTATGTAGATTCTTGCTGACCACAAAAGGTCCTTCCCAAGGCGGGGATAACTTGTGCATATCAGTTTGATCCTGAATGAGTCGGAGCACCAGATCGCCTTCTTGAAAAGTTCTGGTTCTAACCCAGTAGCTGTGATACCGACGCAGATCTTGCTGATAAATCACCGAACTGGCTGCTGCAATGTCACGCTCCTCATCCAACAGGTCAAGTGCTTCCTGTCGTGCCTTCTCATTGTCAGTTTCGACATATGCCGCCACACGAGGCGAGTCATGACGGATGTCACTAGGGAGGACCGCCTCCGCTCCATAAACCATGAAAAAAGGCGTGTAACCCGTAGATCTGTTGGGTGTGGTGTTGATGCTCCACAATACGGAAGGTGACTCTTCCACCCAACAACCCGGCGTCCGCTGCAAAGGAACCATAAGCCGGGGTTTGATGCCTCTCAAGATTTCTTGATTGGCTTGCTCTGCTTGACCATTAGACTGGGGATGAGCCACTGATGATACGTCAAGCCGGATGTGCTCACGTTGACAGAACTCCTTCATAGCACCTTTGGACAGATTGGTACCATTATCAGTTATAATGCTATGTGGAAAACCAAACCGAAAAATCACCTTCTTGATGAATTGAACCGTCGTAGCTGCATCACACTTACTGACTGGCTCTGCCTCCACCCACATAGTAAACTTATCAACCGCCACCAAAGGTGGGTCTTCTTGTCCTTGGATCTCTTAAAGGACCCAACCATATCCAGCCCCCAAGTTGCAAACGGCCAAGTGATTGGAATCATCCTCAATTCCTGGGCCGGAACATGGGCTCGACGTGAGAATTTCTGACAACCATCGCATTTTTTCACCAAGTCTTCCGCATCAGCATGAGCCGTCAGCCAATAGAAGCCATGACGAAAAGCTTTTGCTACCAGGGACTTTGAACCGGCATGGTGACCACAATCTCCTTCGTGGATCTCACGCAAAATTTCACGGCCTTCTTCAGGAGATACACAATGTTGAAATGCCCCTATCACACTGCAATGATGTAACTCTCCATTGATAATAGTCATGGACTTGGACCGCCGGATTATCTGCCTGGACGAAGTTTCATCCTCTGGTAACTCACCCCGGTTCATATACGCCAAATATGGAACCGTCCAATCCGGGATAATATGAAGAGCCGCCACCAACTGAGCCTCTGGATCAGGAACAGCCAAATCCTCTTCGCCAGGGAGCTTGACGGACAGATTATGCAGCACATCCAGGAAGACATTGGGTGGAACCGGTTTACGTTGGGAACCCAAGCGGCTTAAAGCGTCCGCCGCTTCATTCTTTCGCCTGTCCACATGATCGACCTGATAACCTTTGAAGTGACCTGCAACAATATCCACCTCTCGACGATATGCTGCCATGAGCGGGTCCTTGGAATCCCAAGTACCAGATACTTATTGAGCCACTAGATCCGAGTCACCGAAGCACTTAACTCGGCTTAGATTCATCTCTTTAGCCATCCGAAGACCATGGAGTAAAGCCTCATATTCAGCTGCATTGTTAGTGCAAGGGAACATTAAACGGAGAACATAACAAAACTTATCACCTCGTGGGGAAGTTAATAAGACTCCAGCCCCCGAGCCCTCCAATTGCCTGGACCCATCAAAATGAATAGTCCAATAAGTATGATCCGGCTTCTCTTCCGACGCCTGTAATTCTGTCCAGTCATTGATGAAATCCACAAGTGCCTGAGATTTGATCGCCGTCCGGGGCATATATTTTAACCCGTGAGGCCCAAGCTCAATAGCCCACTTAGCAATCCGGCCAGTTGCTTCCCTGTTTTGGATTATATCCCCCAAAGGAGCAGAGCTGATCACAGTGATGGGATGACCTTGGAAATATTGCTTAAGCTTCCGGCTTGCCATAAAAACTCCATACACCAGCTTCTGCCAATATGGGTACCTTTGCTTGGACTCAATAAGTACCTCACTGATATAATAGACCGGTCGTTGAACCGGATACTCCTTTCCAGCCTCCTTGCACTCCACCACAATAGCCACGCTAACAGACCATGCGTTAGCTGCCACATATAGCAACAATGGCTCTTTATCAACAGGAGCAGCAAGAACCGGCGGATTAGCCAGCTGCCGCTTTAAGTCCTCAAATGCTTCATTGGCGGCGTCACTCCAGACGAAGTCATCCATTTTCTTCAGCATCTGATATAAAGGGACGACCTTCTCACCAAGGCGACTGATAAACCGGCTCAAGGCGGCAATCCGGCCTGCCAGGCGTTGAACATCATTGATACACTTCGGTTTAGCCAACGAACTTATAGCCTTGATTTTCTCCGGATTAGCTTCAATGCCCCTGTTAGACACCAGAAAGCCCAAGAGTTTGCCTGCCGGTACACCGAAAACACACTTGGCCGGATTAAGCATCATTTTATAAACCCGGAGGTTATCAAAGGTCTCCTTCAAGTCATCTATCAATGTCTCCTTCTTTCTGGATTTTACCACAATATCATCCACATAAGCATGAACATTGTGGCCGATCTGATCATGAAGACAATTCTGCACACAACACTGATAAGTCGCCTGGGCACTCTTGAGCCCAAAAGGCATAGACACATAGCAGAAGGCTCCAAAAGGAGTTATAAACGCTGTCTTCTCCTGGTCCTTAACTACCATTTTGATCTGATGGTAACCAGAATATGCATCCAAAAAACTCAAACGCTCACAACCCGCCGTAGCATCAATGATTTGATCAATACGAGGGAGGGCAAAAGGGTCTGCTGGACAGGCCTTGTTGAGATCTGTGTAGTCCACACACATACGCCAAATGCCGTTCTTCTTAAGTACCAGCACCGGATTAGCCAACCATTCAGGATGAAATACTTCAACGATGAACCCAGCCGCTAGGAGCCTGGCTACCTCCACACCAATAGCCTTGCGTCTTTCTTCATTGAACCGGCGAAGAAACTGCTTGAACGGTTTATACTTGGGATCAACATTGAGAGTGTGCTCAGCGAGTTCTCTCGGTACACCTGGCATGTCAGAAGGTTTCCACGCAAAGATGTCCCGATTCTTACGGATGAACTCGATGAGCGCGCTTTCCTATTTCGGATCCAAGTTAGCGCTGATGCTAAATTGCTTGGATGAATCGCCAGGAACGAAATCGACAAGCTTAGTCTCATCAGTCAATTTAGACTTCAAGGCCGGATCATGCTCTGTAGTTGGCTTTTTCAAAGAAGTCATATCCGCCGGATCAACATTGTCCTTATAAAACTTCAACTCCTCTGTTGCGCAAACCGACTCAGCATAAGCCGCATCACCTTCTTCACATTCTAAAGCGATCTTGCGGCTCCCATGAACCGTGATGGTCCCCTTATGACCCGCCATCTTGAGCTGCAGATAGACATAACAGGGCCTTGCCATGAACTTAGCATAAGCCGACCGTCCAAGCAGGGCATGATACGGGCTCTTGATTTTCACCACTTCAAAAGTCAATGTCTCTGACCTTGAATCATGCTCATCTACAAAAGCCACCTCCAGAGCTATCTTACCGACAGGATATGCCGATTTACCAGGCACTACACCATGGAAGACTGTGTTGGACGGTTTAAGATTTTTATCTGTTAACCCCATGCGATGGAAGGTTTCATAATAAAGGATATTGATACTACTCCCTCCATCCATGAGTACCTTGGTGAACTTATAACCTCCAACCTGAGGCGCCACCACCAATGCCAGATGACCCGGATTATCAACCCGGGGTGGATGATCCTCTCTACTCCACACGATCGGCTGCTTAGACCAGCGCAAGTAACGGGGCATCACCGGTTCAACGGAATTCACTGCCCTTTTATGAAGTTTCTGATCGCGCTTGCACAGACTAGTGGTGAAGACATGATACTGCCCACTATTCAACTGCTTCGGTTGCTCTGGTAGCCTGACTGCTGCTGTTGCTGCTGATTGCCCTGATGATTATAACCACCTTGATTGCCCTGATTGCCTTGATTACCATGTCCGCTTTGATTACCATGAAAACCTAAACCAGAACTGCCTCCACCGTAACCCGGCCCATGAGATCCAGGGCCTGAACCGCCGCCCGGTCCGTGATCATACAAAAAAAATCGGAATTTTTGAACTCCTGCATGATATAACAATCTTTCCAGAGGTGCGTGGACGGTTTGTCCTGCGTCCCGTGCTTTGGGCAAGGCTGGTTTAACAGATAAGAGAAGCTCTCCGGGTTAGGACTTGGTCCTCCACCACGCTGGTGCGGTTTACCCTTACGCCTCTAGCCTTTGTCTTGCGTGTTGGTATTAGCCACAAAATCTAAACTATTATCCGCCTTACGTTTACCGTTGTTTCCATGACCCGCCGGGTTATGCTGCTGCCCCTTGGTGTTGCCGCTCTTCTTTCCCTTCCCTGTCTTGTCATCATCAGACTCAGGGTCCTTGGTACTATCAGTGTCAGCATACTTTACCAGAGATGCCATAAGTGTTCCCATGTCATTACAATGACGTTTGAGCCGTCCCAACTTCAACTTCAGAGGTGCAAACCGGCAATTGCCTTCCAATGTCAAAACTGTTGTATCAGCGTTGATGCGGTCTGATGAATGCAAAATTTCTGAAACCCGGCGCACCCAATGGGTTGTTGATTCTCCTTCCTCCTGGACACAGGCAGCTAAGTCCACAATTGACATGGGTTGCTTGCACGTGTCTTTGAAATTCTGAATAAACCGGGCTCTTAACTCGGCCCATGAACCAATGGAGTTAGCTGGCAAGTTCTTCAGCCAAGTGCGAGTTGTTCCTTCCAACATCATGATGAAGTATTTAGCACACGCCGCATCATCTACATCCAGCATCTCCATCGCCATCTCATAACTCTCAACCCATGCCTCGGGGGATAAATCGACAGTGTAATTTGGCACTTTACGTGGGCCCTTGAAATCCTTGGGCAGCCGCACATTGCGTAACGCTGGGAAGAGACACGGCACCCCCAAAGAACTAGAGGTCACCCCTGGTTCCACCAAAGTTGTTGGACAAACCAGAGTAAGTTGGCGGGCTTCATGCTGCGCCGCTAACTCGGCCTCTCGACGTGCCCTAGCACGATCTGCCACATCCTGAGCATCACCTCCGCCACCCGCCGGGTTATGGCCACGGGGCGGATTACAGTTTCGCGCGTTGCTTGATATGGCCGGTTCATCGATATGCCTGCTGTAACTCCGGATTGGGCAGGGAGTAGAATGGATCCTTTCGCGACTATAGGAATAAGCCTGCTGCTGAGTCAAAGCTGTCTGAAGGAGCTCCCTAGCCCGTCACGTCTCGACCGCTACTGGGGACTCGCCTTCGATCGGGAGGGCCGCCAGTCGTGAAGCGGCAGCGACAATGTTATCCATTGGGTTAGAGTAATGATCCGGTGGTATTGGGACGTGCTGTGACAAAACGTTGTTCTGACGAGGCGGATCAGTGGACGTGGCTGAACCGGCGCCCCCGTTCCAGGTGCCTCCGCCCGGTTTACCACTGGCGGATTACTGGTCCCCGCTCCTGGGGTATTAAAGAGGTTCTTGGCCTCATAAACCGGCGGCAGGTGAGATCGGCACCTTCTCCTCATGACATCATTTCACGCGCTCTGATCCAACATAAGCCGGTAAGCCTGTGCATCCAATGCGGCCCGTTCCGCAGCCATCCTGGTATCCTCAGCTGCCAGGTCAGCCTTGGCCTGGGTTATCTGATCTTTCACCTTCGCGATTTCCGTATTATGCTCATCTTGATTCGCCGGGTTAACCTCCGCCATCAGTGCTGCCAAGGCGTCAAATAAATCAGACAAAACCTGAGCCGGTGGTCACACGGGGCCTCCTGCCCCGGCCGCTGTCGCTGCTACTGATCCGGAAATCATCGTCGCTGCGGTCGAAGAGTGGAGCGCTGGCTGTGTACCGGCCATGAAGATCGCAACCCGGTTTGGCGGATCAAAGGGGTCCGGAATACTGTCGCCATCGGAACAGCCCCCAATCCGGCCATCTTGCAACTGGTACAATGACTCGGTCTCTCCGGTTGATGACTCGTCGCCGGAATAAACGATGGTTTCACCACCAGATTCTGATCTATCATCAGATTCCACTCCGTGGATGACTCCCATGAAGGCACGCTTCATGACAGGCTTAACCCAGGCAGATCTCGCACGCTGAGCCGTCTCGACGATGTCGGTGCAGATGTCCGGCTTAGGGCCCGGTTCGCCGATCTTGCTAATGAAAACGTGGATGCCGCCAAAGGGGACCCGGTACCTGTACTCGATTGAGCCGTCCTCGGGGCCCCAGCCTGTGTCCTCGATGTAGAGCTTGCCGCGACGACTCTTGGTCATCCGGCCCATAGCGTATCGCTTGAGTCCTTCGAAGCTGCCCTCTAAGAACTCGAAACCATCGTGCGATAGCCCCACGGTGGGCGCCAACTGTCGTGGTTTTGTCACGGCAGATGTCCTAGAAAAAGGACTTAGTCGTGGAGCCATCGCAACAGGTTAGCTTAAAGGGGTTAAACCGGACAAGGGACGCAGAGAGTTTATACTGGTTCGGCCCCTTGCGGTGAAGGTAAATGCCTACGATCCAGTTGTTGTGGAATTGCTAGGGTTTGGATGACCAGGGAGCGAATACCCTTTGCCTGGGTCTCGAGTTGTTGTCTGTTGTCCCTAAACCGCCGCCGGGTCGTCCCCTTATATACATGGGTTGACGCCCGCCGGTTTACAGGATTCTGAGGCTGGCTCATAAACGTGTCCGGCCCGGTCTCTACTATCTCTGCCTTACAACACAAGCTTACATATCAATGTCGGTTTATGATTACAGACCTTAATCCGCCCTTGGGACCTGGGCCTTCATAAAGCGCCAACATCTTTGTCTTCATGGGCTTCAATTATAATAACACATTATGGGGATAACCCGACCTCTCCTGGCCGGTTTACGCCCAACAGTAATATCCCCAATAGCTGAGTTATCACTACTAAGTTATCATCAGAAGTGTGTTACGAGGTATCACCCTCGGCACTCAATAGTAGCTCTGCAAAATCGAGCAACAGAAGGGGCGTGATGTGAGGTGTCGGGCTCTGGTCGTCGATCACGTTGATCGAGTCATCGGTCAACAAGCTGGGCAACTGGGATAGGGGAGGGTCACTGGTGAAACACCAGCCAACCTATACTAAGCAGGTAAGGTACAACAACAGGTACGAAAGTAGGCTATGCATCAGAATAGGAGCAATCAGTTACAGTAGCACAATCTAATGCAAGCAAGAGAGAGAATGGAATGGGCGATATCGGGATGATCAAAGGGGGGCTTGCTTGGAAGCTCCGTTGAAAAGGAAGAAGGGTCGTCGTCGACGTAGTCGATCACAGTGGCAGCATCGGTCTCGGGGTCAACCAGAGAGAAGAGGGGGAAGAAACAGTAAATACAAAGCACACAGATGTAACACAGATGCACGATATGACAGCACGCAGTGCTAGGGGTGTTCTAACATAGTGTTACACGATACCGGCGAAGGGGGATGACATACAGGAAAGTTTTCCCAGTGTTAGGCATTTCCGAACAGATGAAACGGAGGGGGGCGGTTGCATGTTCGCTATGATAGGGACTTGTGGCGGGCGAACGGACCGCGTATTCGGATTCATCATATTTTTTTGCGTGACTTTCATGTATAAAACTTTGTCGGGAGCGACTTTCATATTCGCTATGATAGGGACGTGTGGCAGGCGAACGAACCTCTAACCGCCTAGGAGCCCAAGCTCCAAGAGTAACAAGTCAATGCACTACAAAAAAAGACACATCCGTGACATTTTGGGCCGAACGAATTTTTTGTCTGTCATGCTTATGACACTTCTATGACGATAATTGTGGCAAAACCCGGTATCATCATAGATGTGGTGGGCTCCTACTTCTATGACAAAAAATCATGACAGAAAATGGGCTTTTTGTCCTGGGCGGGCCGGAGACGCAGCTGCATGACATTCTTTGGGCCGTCCATGACGAAAAAACCATGGTAGAAGCGAGGGCGAGGATACGGTGGGTGGTTGGGGCCGAGCGATGCACGGAGGTTTGCGCGTTTCTCTCATACACGTACGCGCGTGTGTGCGAGGCGTTGCGCTCTAACTGAACCCGAGCGAGGCGTTGCGCTCTAACTGAACCCGAGCGAGGCGTTGGGCTCTAACTGAACCCGAGCGATTGCACTAGCTACGTTACTGAACCCCGATCGATCCCTTGCTGTTAACTGAACCCGAGTGACTCCTTCGCTACTGCTACTAATTGAAGCCGATCAAACCTGCTGCCTCCTTCCCTTGATTAACAGTGAGCGTTGTTGGGGGGAGGGTGGATGAACAGTTCCCGGTCGGGGGTTGGATGAACAGGACCCCGTGGTATAGTAGAGGTTGTTGCCGCTGGATGAACAGGACCCCTGGAGGGCTGGATGAACAGGACGACCCCGTGGAGGGCTGGTTGAATAGTAGCCGGTGGAGGGCTGGATGAACAGTAGCCCGTGGAGGGGTGGTTGAACAGGACCTCGTGGAGAGGGCTGGTTGAACAGTAGCCGGTGGAGGAGCGGTGGAGGCTGGATGAACAGGAGCCCGTGGATGAACAGTCGCAGGTGGAGGCTAGAAGAGGTCGACGATGGATGAACAGTAGCCCGTGGAGGCTAGAGGAGGTCGACGGTGGAGATGAACAGTAGCCTGTGGAGTCCCGTTTTGCGGTACGCCACACCCCTCCTGATGAACAAGACCCCTGTTTCGACCGTAGCGCTCCAACACAACTCCGTTTCCTCCGTTTTGCGGTACGCCACACCCCTCCCGATCAACAGGACCCGTTTCAGCCGTAGGAGGTCCAAGACAAGTCTGTTTCCTCCGTTTTGCGGTATGCTAGACCCCTCCCGATGAACAGGATCCCGTTTCGACCGTGGCCGGTCGAACACAAGGCCGTTTCCTCCGTTCTGCGGTACGCCAGGCCTCGTTTTGATCAGCTGTTCCGTCCAAGCCGGTCAACTCCCGATGAACACGACGACGCAGTTTCTCCGTTCCGACCCAGCCATGTACACGAGCCCTAGCCGTACGTATGCGTGAGTAGGCATTCGAGACCCCGCCCGTATGTACATACGTGGCCATATTTACTTTCTTGCACCCTAGCTGTACGTACGTGTACACCATATTAACGAGACTGCGTGACATGCTACGCGCGCGCCTCTACTACGACACATGCGCGCCTATACTATGACACGTGCCCTTCCTTACACGGCCACGGTTAATCGCTGCAGCCTGCAGACAGACCGATCGTATGTACGTACATGTTCGCGACCAGAATGACAATGCTACGTACGCTTCGACCAGGTGGGTCCCGACTGTCAGGCACTTCCTTGCGTGCGAAGATGTAGCTGGTGGGTCCCAGCTGTCAGGGGGAAACGTTTTTTTGCGAAATACGGTGGCCCGTCCGGTGGGTCCCTGCTGTCAGGTGGAGGAATCATTATTTTCCGCGTAATAAGGAGGCACTTCCTTGCTGCGGCCATGGACCCAGCTGTCAGCCTCTCCACGTACAGTACTCTTCCGATGGAAGTCGTTCGTTGACCACATTGACCACGCCGCGCCGAGAGCACCAAGGCAGTGGATGACGGCGAGGCCTAGGAAGCGGACAACGCGGAGCCGGGGAAGACGCGGCAGTGGATGCCCACACGGAGAGGAGTACGAGGGTTCACTGGTTTGGCTTTGGTGTGAGGCTACCGTCGCCACAGAATAACAGGGGGGTGTGGGTGAGTAGAGGGATGTCCTGGCCAGCGGTGGGAGTAGTAGGGGGCGGTGAAGCCTCTGCGGTAGCACAGCCGGCCACGGGAGGCAGGAGCAGGCGGCACGACCGGCGCTGGTTTGGGCAGCTGGAGCCAGAAGACCAGAGGTTGAAGAAGCACCACAGACGTTGGATGGACATCGTACGGTCACTAGAGCTAGAATCGTTCATATTGACTAAGTTGACAAAGCCCTCCGTCTGCGTCAACTTAGTAGTCCCACAAGTCAGCCTCCCACTATGGTGGGTCCCAACTAGCAAGGGAGTATTCATTTTTTTGTGCGTAATAAGGAGGCATTTCCTTGCGTGTGAAGATATAGCTGGTGGGTCCGAGCTGTCAGCGAGGGGGGAGCATTTTTTTCGTGAAATACAGAGGCCCTTTCGGTGGGTCCCAGCTGTCAGGTGGAGGAATCATTATTTTGCACGTAATAAGGAGGCATTTCCATGTGTGCGGCCGTGGACCCAGCTGTCAGCCTCTCCACGTACAGTCCACTTCCGATGGATGTCATTCGTTGGCCACGTTGACCACGCCGCGCCGAGAGCACCAGGGCGGTGGACGACGATGAGGCCTAGGAAGGGAACGACATGGAGCCGGGGAAGACTTGACAGTAGTTGCCCACGCGGTGGGGAGTATGAGGGTTTACTGGTTCGGCTGCCGTCGCAGGAAAATAACAGGAGGTGTGGGTGAGTAGAGGAATGGCCTGGCCAGCAATGGAGTAGGGTGGGGCGGTGCAGCCTGTGCGGCAGCATAGCCGGCCATGGGAGGTGGGAGCAGGCAGTCCCACCAGCGCTGGTTTGGGTGGCTGGAGCAAGAAGATCAGATATTGAAGAAGCAGCACGACTGCTGGATTAACATCCAACGGTCAGTGCTGCTAGAATCGTTTGGGGACTAAGTTGACAAAGCCTTTCGTACACGTCAACCTAGTAGACCCACAAGTCAGCCTCCAAATCTGTCCCAAACAACATACAACCCAAAATTTCTAGGCAGATTCAAATTAATTTAAAAACTAAACATACCTTAATTTAAATCCAATGAAATTTTACCCGCACAAAAACAATGAATTTTAAAATATCAAAATCCCAAAAAAGGTATTTTGGAACTAATTGCCTGTTTGCTGTGTTTTTTCATTTTACAGCCCATTTATTATTACTTATAGCTCATTTCTTATTACTTATAGCCCATTTTCTGGGCAAGCCCGAATGCATCCCTCCTCGTCTTGAAATATTTCCGGCCCAGCAGGGCGTAGAAAAGCAAGTAGGCCTCGTTGGTTATTCTGCAAAAAACAAAATAGCTAGGCTAGCCATCTTCAGAAAGGAAAAAAACAAACTGGTCAGGTCATGTGCTAAACATATGAAATAAAAGCCTAGGCTAGACAGGCCACAGCCCCCGCACAACCCAATTGATACCCTTCTCCGTCCCGAAAAAACAAAATTACTGCGCGCGCTGCTGGGTCCCTACTGTCATCCTCACCATGTACAGTCATCTCCTTATTCCTCTCGGTTGTTGACCATGTTGAAAACACCAGAGGGCGGCACCGCGGTGAGCGAACCAAGGCGGAGGACGATGGTGAGGCCTCGAACGGGAACGAACATGGGCCAGGGAAGATGCACAGAGTTTTAGGGTGCGATGTGGCCACGATGTGTGCACGGCAGCACAACCAGCCGTGGGAGGCGGGAGCAGGCGGTCCCACCGGTGCTGATTTGGCTTTGGCGGTTGGAGGAAGAAGAGACTGAAGAAACACGATAGACATTGGATGTCAAACCAACGGTCAAGGTTCGCACAATCGTTTGTTGACTAAGACGACACCAAGTAGCATTCTTTTTTATATATAGGAAGAAAAGAAAATCTGGGCTCGTTCGCCTGATAACATTCCCGAAACTGCGACCGTTCGATCTTGCATCGCAACTAAAACTGTGAAGAAAATGCGTTTATCTACCGTCCTCCTCCTAGGGAACGTTCGCCACACCACATAAGTGACTAGAACCCTTGGTTTTCAACCGAGAGGTCTTGGGTTCGAGTCCCAGGAACTCTCAATTTTGTCCTCCGTCCTTCCTCACAAAAAAAGAAAGAAAATCAAAGACTTGAGAAGGCGTATAGAACAAGCTAGTGTACCAGTAAAGAGACGTTGCTGAGTTTTAGAAAAAAGAGAGGCGTGCTCCTGTAGCTAGATCGAATCCGAACCTAGACTATGACTATATATGGTGCTATGCTACTCTTCAAGTAATGAAACTGACATATCCAACGTTCGCTTCTCCTCTTCTCTACTTACTCTGCCTAGCATCAGAAGCTCTGGCCGCAGCAACCATGTCCGTTGGCTGCTCATCCACCTGCTCTTCAGCAGGCAACAACCAGATATGCGCCAAGTCACCACCCGTACCATCGCTTGTGGGTCTCATCACACCCCCGCCAGCACATGCACCGTAGCCTGTTGCTCATCGCAACCCGTTGCTGTTGGTGTGGTGCCACTGCTGCAAATCACGCAGAGTCATCCGTCGTGTCTCAACCACAATCCTCAACCCTGGCCGAGTCTTCTACAAATGCCCGAATCATGGGGTAATAATATGTTTAAGTGTTGTTCTGCTGCTTTCAGTTGCTGATTTTTTTTATAGTTTGGTTGATGATCTTCCAATTTGATTCGTGCAGAAAAGGGAAGATTCATGTGATTTGTATTTCTGGGAAGTTGCTGATGTGGGGGAATGCAACTATGTTGATTATTTGGTTAGCCGAGGAATCCCAATACCAGTAGGTTGGGGTGTTGGACAAGTAACTGAAGGAACGACAGAAGAGGAAGATGCAGTTCCTCTGATCATGGCCAAGCACAACTGCTGAACGGCCTTGACAGCAATGAGTAGATGAAAGAGCTTGTGAAGATAATGGGCAAAATTGATGTGCTCTGTAGGATGATTGTCTCTTTATTTGCAGTGTATGTAGCACTCGTGATGTATTCAGTGGCTATGACATAAGCACTTTGCTGAAACTAGTAATAAATGAAACCTGTGTAGCAGGCTGGGCGTAGTGTTGTGAACATCTAATGATTTCTATTAACGGAAATCAAGGGTATCCCCTTTTGCTCATAAATAAATAAATAGCAGAGGCCCTTTTGGTAATAAATAAATAAATTAGCAGAGGCCCTGTCGGGTTAGCTTTGTTCCCATTCGAAGACGTCGAGCAAATTGCAATCCAACAGCAAACTATGTTATCAAATTCAAGTTTCACGGCCAAATATGAGTACAACTAAAGAACAATGTCATCATGTTTTAGTCATCATACAATCACCAAACACAAATCAACATACATAACAAGTGATGTTCTCACAGCAAAATACTAAACAACACGTTCATCAGGTTTCAGTTGTCATAGCAAACACAATTTCACATAGTAGATAAAAAAACGTCTTCTGACAGCCAAATATGACAAAAGCAATCTAATCATCATCCGCAGCAGCAGCGTCAACATCTTTGCCATGTGTATCAGTCTGAATCGTAATTCCCCACAATGCCATCTTCTTCTTCATCCTCAATTTCTACGAACCTTGGCTTCTTCTTGATCAACTCTTGTATGTCCACAGCATGATAGGCAATCTTTTCGTCAGCGTCGTTGACGTGATGGTTCTCAAAGATATTAGGAACATCTATGGAATCTTGTACATCAGGAGCAGTGTAAGCATCATCTTGTTGTGCAACTTCATTAAATGAATTCCTCTGCTCAAACCTTTGCAATACTCTCCAGTCATCGCTACGTCCAAGAAAAATATTTGTGTTGCTTGATTTGCCAAAATAAAAGGCTCGTTGGTCTGGTACGCCGCCTTGACATTGATGGATTTGAAATAATCATCAGCTCTGGGTTTTGCGATCCTGGAAAACAGGTTATACCAATGACAGCACAACAGAACCACACACGATGATCCTCGAAACTAGAGATATACTGCAACTGAACAATGTCTGTTATGTTAGCATACATTTCAGTTATCTCTCTGTCGTACGTATCCGTGCTCATGATGGCACTGTTTTGTGTCTTCCTGCTTCGTTGCATGCAAGGGTGTTGTAGCACACATCTCCAACAATGCAAGATTCATAATGTCTTACCCGAGTATCAGGACCCATTGCTAGTGCGTAATGGGCATCATCAACTGCCTGCCCATCCTCCCGCATCTTCTTAACCTATGGTTAGAAAATAGACAAGCTAATCATCTTATGTACTCAATATATTAAAAAACTGACAGTGCAATTCAAAAGCTTACATGGCTCTAGAACCATTTCGCAAGTCCTACCATAACTAGTTTGTCAATGTTTCTTGGATTTTGTGGCAGTAACTCCTTTTTGTAGATGCTGCACAACATAGTGATAGCGTCAAACATCTAAATATATAAGAATGTGCTGCAAGTTTAGTAGATTATGATGTATAAGTTGCAGTACATAGCACTTACTTGATATAAGGTAGTATCTCAGGACAGTTATTCAACACATACCAAACCATTTTGTCCAAATCTTTAGGTTTGTCCTCTTGTCGACTCTTCCCCATAACTCGAATAAAATAATCAAAAACATTGAGCCCGGGATTGTCTTCACCCACCTCTTTGCTAAGCTGATCAGCTGTTTCAATGTATTTTGAGCAGAATGTCAATGCATCTGTAGCAATGCAGGCCTCTGCAATGGAACCCTCGGGTCTAGCTCTGTTCCTAACAAAGCCCTTGAAAGTGCCTAGCCGCCTTTCAATAGGGTACATCCAGTCATACTGTACTGGACCTCTAAGTAGTGCCTCATCAGGTAGATGAACAGCCAAATGCACCATCACATCAAAGAAGGTTGGAGGATATATCTTCTCAAGGTCGCATATATTAGTTGGTATCTTGTCTCTAAGACGGTCCAAAGCATCTATCCTTATATTTCTACTGCAGAGTTCCCTGAAGAATTGTCCCAACTATGCAATTGCTCTGTATAAGTCAGGGCGGCCCAATCCTCTAAGGATAACAGGTAAAACCCTTTGAAGTAGGACGTGGCGGTCATGAGTTTTCAACCCTTGTACCTTGTTTCCATATGCACTGACTCTCCTATCAGGGTTGGAAGCAAATCCATGTGGGAATCTCACACGTGACAGGACCTCGCAGAATTCTTTTCTTTTTACCTTGTCCAAGACGTACACAGCTGGTGCCATATCCCGTGGTTTACCTTCATCTTCCACCTGCAAATACTTTCGGATACCCAGGTGTGTCAAATCAATCCTAGATTTTAAGGTATCCTTCATATTGCCTTCAATATTAAGAAGTGTGTCGATAATGCTGTCACATATATTTTTCTCGATGTGCATCACATCAAGATTATGCCGCAAATCCAAATCTTTCCAATACTCCAAGTCCCACAAAGTGGACCCGCGGGTAAACAATAATCTCTCTTCTGCCCAGCCACGCTTCCTTTTCCCGCTACCATTACTAGGATAGTTTCCTGGTGTAATATGCCTGACCTTCTCTAATTCCACTTGCAACTCATCGGCGGTGAGCCTCTTTGGCGCATCACGGTTTTCATGCTTTGCATTGAACACATGTCTTCGGTATTTTGTAGGACGCGACTTGTCCTTGGCATGGAAACGGCGGTGTCCAATGTAACATATCTTGCTAGTATTGCGTATGACAGCGGATTCCTTTCACAGCGAACACATGCATTGTAACCATGTGTCGTTCGTCCTGACATAGTGCCCAAAGCCGGATAGTCATGGATGCACCAAATTATAACAGCACGCAGAAAGAAATCAGTTGGTGGGCTGCTATATAGGTCTTGAGTAAGAACAACCCTCCATAGTTGTTGAAGTTCCTCCACAAGAGGCTCCATGAATAAATCAAAATACTTTCCAGGACTTTTTGGACCTGGGATGAGCAAGGCCATCATGTAGTTTGATTCTTTGGTGCAGACATTTGGAGGCATGTTGTAAGGGATAACAAGCACTGGCCACATGCTATATGTGGCGCTCTGGTGGCCAAATGGGTTAAATCCATCTGAAGCTAAGCCAAGTCTAATGTTTCTCGGGTCAGCAGCAAACTTTTTGTGTTTCTGATTGAAGCTTTTCCAGTCACTACCATGAGATGGATGGCTCATTACATTCTGATCTCTGTACTCCTGGTTCCTAGAATGCCACAATACATCCTCTCTTGTTTCAGCATCTTGAAACAACCTCTGCAATCTTGGTATAATTGGAAAATGTCTCAGAACATTATGAGGAATCATCTTCACAGCATCGCCATCTTTCCATCTTGATGATTTGCATTTCTGGCATTCACTTAAGTTGGCATAATCCTTCCGGAACAGAACACAATTATTCTTACAAACATGGATCATATCATATCCAATTCCAACTGCACGAAGGAAATTCTTCATTTTACTGTAGGTGTGTGGCAGCTCAGACGCATTTGGGAAAGATTTGCAGAAAGCGGCCAACATCGCATCGAATGATTTGTTGGTCATCCGCTCAAATGTCTTCACCTGAAGAAGGTGACCATAGCTGAGAATACTGACAACTTATTTCCTGGGGTGACAGCCACGTTGCATTGTTCCAACATGTGGGCCCACCTTTTTTCTTCTGTAGGTGAAAGTTCACGAAATGCACGAGCATTTTGTAGCATTGTTTCAATGTTGGTCAAACTCACTGGCTCCGCCACCACCACCTCCTCCTCTTCCACCTGAGCATCAGGCAGATCAAGATGGTGATCTGCTGCTTCCACATAGTCAGTAACATCGACGTTCACAGCTTCACCATGATGAACCCACCTAGTATATGTGACCGACATCCCATACAAGTGTAGATGATTTTGCACAGTTGATTGGGGTCTTGTAACTGAATTCATACAACTGCTACACGGGCAGAGCACATCTGATTTCGGACCACCATACTCAGCTCTGATAAAGTTCGTGAAGTTTTCAACCCCCTCGACATATGCAGCGGAGAATCTTTGAGCAGAAGTTATCCAAGTCCTATCCATCTGTTAGACATACAAATTAGTTCTTCTACTAGATATTACAGGAAAACATATATGCTTTTTTATGAAGTCCCGAAAAAAATACCTAGGACGATGTCTAAAGCTATGGCAAGATATTTGGACGAGCAGATCTAAGTAACGAAATATATGTAAAGCTAATTCAGCAAACAGGTTTGAGTGCTAAATTATAGTAGGCTATTTCAGCAGTCAATGAGGCCGAGCACACAGCCATCGAACTATCGCAGGCCATCTCAGCAACAAAGATCGAGTATAAAACGGCATAGAGCTATTTGACCTAACAGATTGGCTACTAGACCATGGCAATCTACGACACAATAAATATATGGCATGATATTTTAGGAACTAATCGGGCTTGGCATGCCATCTCAGCTAAGCAGATTGAGTGCAGAACAGGGCAATGAAGCTTCTTAAGCAGAGCATATTGACTGTAAACTACTTCGGCACACAATGAGATTAACAACATCTATCAGCTAACATTCAGCGCTACACCGACATGCACGGGGCCTCAGTCTAGAATGCGCATACTGTGGGAGAAGCTGACCGTCGCGCGTCTCCACACGAACATCGCCAGCGGTGGCGGCGCTGACCGCCGTGCGTCTCTACAAGAACGTCGCCAGCGGTGGCGGCGCAGCTAGAGGACGGCAGTCTATGAGAGCGAACTGCGGGAGCGAGAGGATCGTCGTGCGTCCCCTCGACTAACCATGGTGCCGATGTATCGGCGCGGCAGGGAGGGCGGCTTTGGCAGAGCGAATGGAGTGGAGGGGCCTGGGGGGAGGGGGTTTGGGGAATATTATTGGCTAGTTGGCTGAAGGGCGGTTGAATTTGGGATTTGGGGGGAATTTTTAGGGGGGCGACGGGCGGGGGGAGTTTGGTGCATGGTTGGTTTCTCCAAGTGCAGTCCCACGTGTCAGTGAAGAGGCAAGCCGAAGCGCGTTCCGTTTGCGTGAGCGTGTGCAGGACCGAACGTGTGTGGGGTGCAATGCGACCGCGACAGGGGTGCTGTGGGTCTACCGCCTTTTTTCCTTTAAAACTTGATGCTTCGCCCCCTAAAAAAACTTGGTGCTTCGCGCGATCCATCGATACTACTACTAGTAATCTGGTAATCCCGACTAAAACGGCACGGCCGGGTCTTTTCCCGCGCGATATGCTGGGAGGTCGGCTTAGTTGGGTTTTTTAGGACGAGTAATGCTACACCTACGTAATCCCAGTTACATAATCTTATATATCTTATAATTGGAGGCACCATTCAAGATCTCTCATTAATCCACATCATCAAAATTAATTGAATTGTTGGATTATAGAATTTACATTCAGGATAAAACGAAAACTTGGGTAACGAAGATGGCCACATACCACAAAAAAGTGGCATCTAACACGTTGAATGTTAATTGTATACAAAACAAATAAAGCCTCAAAATAAAAAAAGATTGCATCACGTCAAAAAGAAAGGAAAACCTCTCCATAAAAACTCCAACGTAAGAAAGGGAAAGAAATACAAACGTCACGCTGATTATGCGTACCTTTAAAGTTCTCTTATGATCATCAAAATAAAAAGGAACAAGCTCACGTCCAGAATAAGGAAAGCATCCATGTGCCCGTACCTTTCAAGTTTGCTCCGTGTAGAAAAACTACATTATAAAAAAGAGAAACTAATCTACACGCCCAGCTGATTACCCGCATCGAAAAAAAAAAAAGGATTGCCTCAGGTAAAAAAAAAGAAAAGCCTCTTCATTAAAAGACCAACGTAAAAAAGGAAATAAATCTAAACGACCCCGCTGATTACGGGCTGCCTCACGTAAAAAAAAGGAAAGGCTTCCATAAAAGGTCAAACGTAAAACAAAGATAGAAATCTAAATTACCCTGCTGATTACGCGTAGCATTTAAATTTCTCATATGTCCTGCGAAATAAAAAAAAAGGATGGCATCAGGTAAAAAAAGCCTCTTCTAAAATGTCCAACATAAAAAAGGAAATAAATCTAAACGATCCGCTGATTACGCGCGGCCTCACGTAAATAAAAGGAAGCCTCTCCACAAAAAGTTCAACGTAAAAAAGGAAAGAAGTCTAAATTACCCCGCTGATTACGCGAAATAAAAAAGGGCAGCTCCACGTGAAAAAACAAAAGGAAAGCCTCATGTCAAAAAAGAGAGGAAATAAAGCGTCATGTTAAAATAAAAAGGGAAAGCCTCCATCAATAAAATAATTTTCCCAATAAAATATATATTCTGCTGATCAGAATCACTATGGACTCCTCTACATGGCCGTCGCCTCCAGCTGGCTCATATCATGAAGTGATGGCGTGTACAGACTGGCTTTAGGGGCTCCTCATGTACGCCGCTGGATGCTAAATCAGCTCTAGCATTGATTATTATTATGCATGCAGACATACTACTTTGAATAGCACGCATGCAATTCTTGAATTAGACCCATTCACATAATATTTTTCGCATGGCGTGGATTTTTTACTACCTATTACTTGCGTATATATAGTACATCTATGCACGTCTTTATTTTGGCCTTTATCAGTGATAGCTAATTATACATGTTAAAACATCTTTAAAACTCCGTAGTTACTACAGTAACAAAAAAAATCTTGATATATCATTCTCCACGAAGATCTCATATAGACACATGATTACATATATGATATATGTGTGGATAGTAGGAATAGAAAGTATATAAAAAAGAATAATCATATAATAAATTTTTTAAGATTTTTGGGTATGCACCACTTTAATCCGAATAATCTATCACACAATTTCACTACTCTATTATTCATAAAAGAAATTTTGTAAGAATTTATTGGTTAAGACAACAACTTAACATCTGAATAATGTATGTCTCATAAAGGTATGAGAGAATAGAATCTCTTATGTATATTTTTGCTACAGTTTCACATGTTGATAGAAAACCGTGTATGTCCATTGTTTCATCGTTGTCTATAGAAACAAATTCTTTTATAATCAAACAAAACTAGGTGCAATCCAATGTTCCCAGGGGAGCAAAAAATGAAGATGTATGTTTTTCAGGCAGCAAAGTGAAATGAGCATATATGCTACAATAGGGAACTTGGTTATATAATTATAAACTTAAATGTAACAAATACATGATACGTCCAACACCTGAATTTGTAACCATGTTGTCTACTAATACAATAATAACAATCAATTATAACATTTTACTATTATTGTCCAACCAATGTAATAGGTACCCACTTTTTCGTATTTAATATTAGAAGTGCTAGCCCGTGCAGATGCACGGGTTGATGACTAGTTAACATAATGTGAAACGTGTGAGCTGTTGATTGTAGATTGGGGGGAGGGAGGGGCCCACCACCATCAAAATCAGGGAGGAGAGAGAGAGGCAATTTATGTTAACCCTTTCGTAGGTTCCCGTAGATGTAGAAAGATGTGAAATGCGTGAATGTTTAGTGGACGTACCATTGGAGTGCCTAAGATAAATTGTGTATGTAGACCCTATGTGTTTATTTACTTCGCATGTTAGCTTTGTCTCGGTTCAAACCTTCTAAGTTTATACACACAAAAACAAATCATCATTCCATATCTATCTACTCTTATAAAAAGTAGAGTTGGTGATGATGGTGTGTCTGCCATCCTGCAATATAGGTCGTCCGATCTATATCTAATGGATAGGAAGGAAACTATGACAATTTACCCGCACTCCTCTCCATATTTGCAGATAAGGCCTTCCCTCGTTCATCCTTTTCTCCCACAAGATCTTGATGTTCTGTGCAACGCACGGGCATCTTGCTAGTACTCCTACAATATACTATATTATTGTGAAAGTTCATATACACCGGCCGAGATTAATGCAAACACGGCAGATTTTCATTACATTTCGAACTTTTATAGGACAGAAAAATAAAAGACCCGACCCTAAACCTATTTTACGGCGGCGACTAACGTCCTCCATCCGCGATCTCCATGTACGGGGGCGGGGTTCAAGACCCATGAAGTGAAGGTGCGGTCTCCGGCGAGGAAGATTAGAACACGGGAGACAGACCGGCCAGTTGGCACACCATGCCCTGCCGCCTCCCATGCCCTACCCATCCTCGGAGGAGTCCCCGACCTCGGCGGTGCCGGACGTTGGACGGCGGCAAGTAGGACGCGTGGATGACGGTGTGATACGTCTCCAACGTATCTATAATATTTTATTGTTCCATGCTATTATATTATTTGTTTTGGATGTTTAATGGGCTTTAATATACCTTTTTATATTGTTTTTGGGACTAACCTATTAACCGAAGGCCCAGTGCAAATTGCTGTTTTTTTGCCTATTTCAGTGTTTCGCAGAAAAGGAATATCAAACGGAACGAAACCTTCGCGAGGATCTTTTTTGGAACAAACACAATCCAGGAGACTTGGAGTGGACGTCAAGGAAGCAACGAGGCGGCCACGAGGTAGGAGGGCGCACCCAGGGGGGTAGGCGCGCCCTCCACCCTCGTGGGCCCCTCGTGGCTCCACCGACCTACTTCTTTCGCCTATATATACTCTTATACCCTAAAAACATCCAGGAGAGCCACGAACCCACTTTTCCACCACCGCAACCTTCTGTACCCGTGAGATCCCATCTTGGGGCCTTTTCCGGCGCTCCGCCGGAGGGGGAATCGATCACGGAGGGCTTCTACATCAACACCATAGCCTCTCTGATGATGTGTGAGTAGTTTACCACAGACCTTTGGGTCCATAGTTATTAGCTAGATGGCTTCTTCTCTCTCTTTGGATCTCAATACAAAGTTCTCCTCGATCTTCTTGGAGATCTATTCGATGTAATTCTTTTTGTGGTGTGTTTGTCGAGATCCGATGAATTGTGGGTTTATGCTCAAGATTATCTATGAACAATATTTGATTCTTCTCTGAATTCTTATATGCATGATTTAATATCTTTGCAAGTCTCTTCAACCTATCGGTTTAGTTTGGCCTACTAGATTGATCTTTCTTGCAATGGGAGAAGTGCTTGGCTTTGGGTTCAATCTTGCGGTGCTTGATCCCAGTGACAGAAAGGGAAACGACACGTATTGTATTGTTGCCATCGAGGATAAAAAGATGGGGTTTATATCATATTGCTTGAGTTTATCCCTCTACATCATGTCATCTTGCCTAATGCATTACTCTGTTCTTATGAACTTAATACTCTAGATGCATGTTGGATAGCGGTCGATGTGTGGAGTAATAGTAGTAGATGCAGAATCGTTTCGGTCTACTTGTCACGGACGTGATGCCTATGTTCATGATCATGCCTAGATATTCTCATAACTATGCGCTTTTCTATCAATTGCTCGGCAGTAATTTATTCATCCACCATAATATATGCTATCTTGAGAGAAGCCACTAGTGAAACCTATGGCCCCCGGGTCTACTTTACATCATATAAGTTTCCGATCTATAATTCTAGTTTACTATTTTGCAATCTTTATTTTCCGATCTATACAACAAAAATACCAAAAATATTTATCTTATTATCTTTATCAGATCGCACTTTTGCAAGTCACCGTGAAGGGATTGACAACCCCTTTATCACGTTGGTTGCAAGGTTCTTGATTGTTTGTGCAGGTACTAGGCGATTTGCGTGTAGTCTCCTACTGGATTGATACCTTGGTTCTCAAAAACTGAGGGAAATACTTACGCTACTTTGCTGCATCACCCTTTCCTCTTCAAGGGAAAACCAACGCATGCTCAAGAGGTAGCACGGTGCTCCCATCGCCGGCCGCCAGTGTGGCCACCGCTTGTGCGGTCTCGTCCGCGTCCGGCTACGCCACTATTGTGTCGCGAGCAGCGACTTGAGCGAGGGCAGCGACCTCGAGATTCATCCCCGAAGACAAGCTCTCCCGCAGAGCGTTCGTGCTTGCGGTCATGGCGGATGTGGTGCCAGGTAGCAGGACGATGCGCTATGGTGTGGAGGTTAGCTGGGCGTTGCCACTTTAAGTAGCGCATTCCGGTGAGGCCAAGCGTCCGGGTGCGTCATTAAGTCGCCGTAGTTGGTTCCTCGGGCACCGAGCCTCTTAACGACGGCATACGGACGGACGGTATGAATGCGGGCAGCTGGTGCCGGCTGGGAACGCACCACGCGACGGTGCGAGGGACGTGGGTTTTTCGTGTGCCAGGGTAGTCAACTACGGTCGTGGCAATGTTGGCGATGCCCTTTGCTCACATGCGATCCCGACATGTCATTGAAAAAGCAAGACGACCCGACATGGTCTCAGGTCCTGGGGATGCAGTTGGCCGCGCTACACCACTCTGCGGACGCGTCGCGGCGCGCGTGCACTTCGATGCCCGTGCATCCTCAACGAGCGGGGTGTTGATCTGCTGGTCATGCCACCGCGCTAACGCCACCCTTGGCACACTGAAGCCGACCGTGTCCAGCGACAATGAGCGTGTCGCTCACCGCAGTCGCCGTGTCCAGAGGCGGTGCTGGAGCTACGCCACGTTGCTGGCCCCCACGACCCACATGAATGGTTGCCAGTGGCGAGGAGGTCGTGGGCCAGCTCCTCCATTGGACTAGTCTGCGCCACGTTGTCCTGACAGGTGTGCTCCACATGTCGGTTTCCCTGTTTTCTCGGCCAAATTCGAGCGTCAGTGCTCCGTGTTGTGCATTAGGCGCAGAACAGGTGGTTTTTGTGCCCTGGTTCAAATGTGGTAGAGTACCAAGTTGTTACCCTAGCCCCAAGTGTGGTGGTTTTGGGTACGGTACTACCCTTTTCCTTTTCAAGTAGTGAAGCGTAACACTTGATTAAGTAGTCGGATGGTGTGCTAAATGTAGGTGTCCGACTGTTTGAAGGAATAATTGAGGTGTGCCCGGTCCGTGCCCGCATTTAGGGGTCCAACTTACCATGTTCCGGCAGTAGTAACTATACTAGTCCCTGCGTACTCCCTCTGTTTTTATTTACTCCGCATTTTAGCTTTGCTCAAAGTCAAACTTTGTAAACTTTGACAAAGTTTATAGACAGAAATAATAACATATAAAATAACAAATCAATACCATTAGATTCATTATTGAATATACTTTCACATCATAAGATTTGCTATTGTAAATGTTCATCTTTCTACTCTTATAGAAGCAGAGTTGGTGATGATGGTGTGCCTGCCATCCTGCAATATAGGCCGTCTGATCTATATCTAACGGATAGGAAGGAAACTATGACAATTTACCCGCACTCCTCTCCACATTTGCAGATAAGGCCTTCCCTCGTTCATCCCTTTCTCCCACAAGATCTTGATGTTCCGTGCAACGCACGGGCATCTTGCTAGTTTTATATAAATTTGGTCAAATTTTATGAAGTTTGACTTCAGTCAAACCTAATATGCATAGTAAATAAAAACATGTTGGAAATATGCCCTAGAGGCAATAATAAATGGTTATTATTATATTTCTTTGTTCATGATAATTGTCTATTGTTCATGCTATAATCGTGTTATCCGGAAATCGTAATACATGTGTGAATACATAGACCACAACGTGTCCCTAGTAAGCCTCTAGTTGACTAGCTCGTTGATCAACAGATAGTAATGGTTTCCTGACTATGGACATTGGATGTCATTGCTAACGGGATCACATCATGAGGAGAATGATGTGATGGACAAGACCCAATCCTAAGCGTAGCATAAAAGATCGTGTAGTTCGTTTGCTAGAGCTTTTCCAATGTCAAGTATCTTTTCCTTAGACCATGAGATCGTGCAACTCCCGGATACCGTAGGAGTGCTTTGGGTGTGCCAAACATCACAACGTAACTGGGTGACTATAAAGGTACACTACGGGTATCTCCGAAAGTGTCTGTTGAGTTGGCACTGATCGAGACTGGGATTTGTCACTCCGTATGACGGAGAGGTATCTCTGGGCCCACTCGGTAATGCATCATCATAATGAGCTCAATGTGACTAAGGAGTTAGCCACGGGATCATGCATTACGGTACGAGTAAAGAGACTTGCCGGTAACGAGATTGAACAAGGTATTGGGATACCGACGTTCGAATCTCGGGCAAGTAATATACCGATTGACAAAGGGAATTGTATACGGGATTGATTGAATCCTCGACATCGTGGTTCATCCGATGAGATCATCGTGGAACATGTGGGAGCCAACATGGGTATCCAGATCCCGCTGTTGGTTATTGACCGGAAAGGCGTCTCGGTCATGTCTGCATGTCTCCCGAACCCGTAGGGTCTACACACTTAAGGTTCGGTGACGCTAGGGTTGTAGAGATATTAGTATGCGGAAACCCTAAAGTTGTTCGGAGTCCCGGATGAGATCCCGGACGTGACGAGGAGTTCCGAAATGGTCCGGAGGTGAAGAATTATATATAGGAAGTCCAGTTTCGGCCACCGGGAAAGTTTCGGGGGTTATCGGTATTGTACCGGGACCACCGGAAGGGTCTCGGGGGTCCACCGGGTGGGGCCACCTATCCCGGAGGGCCCCATGGGCTGAAGTGGAAGGGAACCAGCCCTTAGTGGGCTGGGGCGCCCCCCATGGGCCTCCCCCCTGCGCCTAGGGATGGAAACCCTGGGGGTGGGGGGCGCCCCACTTGACTTGGGGGGAAAGTTTCCCCCCTGGCCGCCGCCCCCCTTGTAGATGGGTTCCAGGGCCGGCGCCCCCCCTCCAGGGGGCCTATATATAAGGGGGGAGGGAGGGCAGCAGCACTACAGCCCCTGGCGCCTCCCTCTCCCCCTGCAACACCTCTCCCTCCCGCTTGCGCTTGGCGAAGCCCTGCCGGGATCCCGCTACTTCCACCACCACGTCGTCGTGCTGCTGGATCTCCATCAACCTCTCCTCCCCCCTTGCTGGATCAAGAAGGAGGAGACGTCGCTGCTCAGTACGTGTGTTGAACGCGGAGGTGCCGTCCGTTCGGCACTCGGTCATCGGTGATTTGGATCACGGCGAGTACGACTCCATCAACCTCGTTCATTGGAACGCTTCCGCTCGCAATCTGCAAGGGTATGTAGATGCACTCCTTTCCCCTCGTTGCTAGTATACTCCATAGATGGATCTTGGTGATGCGTAGGAAAATTAAAATTCTGCTACGATCCCCAACAGTGGCATCATGAGCCAGGCCTATGCGTAGTTACTATGCACGAGAAGAACACAAAGCAGTTGTGGGCGTAGATGTTGCCAATTCTTCTTGCCGTTACTAGTCTTATCTTGTTTCGGCGGCATTGTGGGATGAAGCGGCCCGGACCGACCTTACACGTACGCTTACGTGAGACATGTTCCACCGACTGACATGCACTAGTTGCATAAGGTGGCTAGCGGGTGTCTGTCTCTCCCACTTTAGTCGGAACGGATTCGATGAAAAGGGTCCTTATGAAGGGTAATAGAAATTGGCATATCACGTTGTGGTTTTACGTAGGCAAGAAACGTTCTTGCTAGAAACCTATACAAGCCACGTAAAAAAAACTTGCAACAACAATTAGAGGACGTCTAACTTGTTTTTGCAGCATGTGCTATGTGATGTGATATGGCCAGAAGATGTGATGAATGATATATGTGATGTATGAGATTGATCATATTCTTGTAATAGGAATCACGACTTGCATGTCGATGAGTATGACAACCGGCAGGAGCCATAGGAGTTGTCTTTATTTTTTGTATGACCTGCGTGTCATTGAATAACGCCATGTAAATTACTTTACTTTATTGCTAAGTGCGTTAGCCATAGAAGTAGAAGTAATCGTTGGCATGACAACTTCATGAAGACACAATGATGGAGATCATGGTGTCATGCCGGTGACGAAGATGATCATGGTGCCCCGAAGATGGAGATCAAAGGAGCAAAATGATATTGGCCATATCATGTCACTATTTGATTGCATGTGATGTTTATCATGTTTTGCATCTTATTTGCTTAGAACGACGGTAGTAAGTAAGATGATCCCTTATAATAATTTCAAGAAAGTGTTCCCCCTAACTGTGCACCGCTGCGAAGGTTCGTTGTTTCGAAGCACCACGTGATGATCGGGTGTGATAGATTCTAACGTTCGCATACAACGGGTGTTGACGAGCCTAGCATGTACAAACATGGCCTCGGAACACACGCAATACACTTAGGTTGACTTGACGAGCTTTGCATGTACAGACATGGCCTCGGAACACGGAGGACCGAAAGGTCGAGCATGAGTCGTATAGAAGATACGATCAACATAGAGATGTTCACCGATCTTGACTAGTCCGTCTCACGTGATGATCGGACACGGCCTAGTTAACTCGGATCATGTTTCACTTAGATGACTAGAGGGATGTCTATCTGAGTGGGAGTTCATTGAATAATCTGATTATATGAACTTAATTATCATGAACTTAGTCTAAAATCTTTACAATATGTCTTGTAGATCAAATGGCCCACGTTGTCCTCAACTTCAACGCGTTCCTAGAGAAAACCAAGCTGAAAGATGATGGCAGCAACTATACGGACTGGGTCCGGAACCTGAGGATCATCCTCATAGCTGCCAAGAAAGATTATGTCCTAGAAGCACCGCTAGGTGAAGCACCAATCCCAGAGAACCAAGACGTTATGAACGCTTGGCAATCACGTGCTGATGATTACTCCCTCGTTCAGTGCGGCATGCTTTACAGCTTAGAACCGGGTCTCCAAAAGCGTTTTGAGAAACATGGAGCATATGAGATGTTCGAAGAGCTGAAAATGGTTTTCCAAGCTCATGCCCCGGTCGAGAGATATGAAGTCTCCGACAAGTTCTTCAACTGTAAAATGGAGGAAAATAGTTTTGTTAGTGAGCACATACTCAGAATGTCTGGGTTACACAACCGCTTGTCTCAGCTGGGAGTTAATCTCCCGGATGACGCGGTCATTGACAGAATCCTTCAGTCGCTTCCACCGAGCTACAAGAGCTTTGTGATGAACTTCAATATGCAGGGGATGGAAAAGACCATTCCTGAGGTATATTCAATGCTGAAATCAGCGGAGGTGGAGATCAGAAAGGAACATCAAGTGTTGATGGTGAATAAAACCACTAAGTTCAAGAAAGGCAAGGGTAAGAAGAACTTCAAGAAGGACGGCAAGGGAGTTGCCGCGCCCGGTAAGCCAGTTGCCGGGAAGAAGCCAAGGAATGGACCCAAGCCTGAGACCGAGTGCTTTTATTGCAAGGGAAGTGGTCACTGGAAGCGGAACTGCCCCAAATACTTAGCGGACAAGAAGGCCGGCAACACCAAAGGTATATGTGATATACATGTAATTGATGTGTACCTTACCAGTACTCGTAGTAGCTCCTGGGTATTTGATACCGGTGCGGTTGCTCATATTTGTAACTCAAAACAGGAACTGCGGAATAAGCGGAGACTGGCAAAGGACGAGGTGACGATGCACGTCGGGAATGGTTCCAAGGTCGATGTGATCGCCGTCGGCACGCTACCTCTGCATCTACCTACGGGATTAGTTTTAAACCTCAATAATTGTTATTTAGTGCCAGCTTTGAGCATGAACATTGTATCAGGATCTCGTTTAATTCGAGATGGCTACTCATTTAAATCCAAGAATAATGGTTGTTCTATTTATATGAGAGATATGTTTTATGGTCATGCCCCGCTGGTCAATGGTTTATTCTTGATGAATCTCGAACGTGATGTTACACATATTCATAGTGTGAATACCAAAAGATGTAAAGTTGATGACGATAGTCCCACATACTTGTGGCACTGCCGCCTTGGTCACATTGGTGTCAAACGCATGAAGAAGCTCCATGCAGATGGACTTTTGGAGTCTCTTGATTACGAATCATTTGACACATGCGAACCATGCCTCATGGGTAAGATGACCAAGACTCCGTTCTCCGGAAAAATGGAGCGAGCAACCAACTTATTGGAAATCATACATACCGATGTGTGCGGTCCAATGAGTGTTGAGGCTCGCGGAGGATATCGTTATGTTCTCACTCTCACTGATGACTTAAGTAGATATGGGTATGTCTACCTAATGAAACACAAGTCTGAAACCTTTGAAAAGTTCAAGGAATTTCAGAGTGAGGTTGAGAATCAACGTGACAGGAAAATAAAGTTCTTACGATCAGATCATGGTGGATAATATTTAAGTCACAAATTTGGTATGCACTTAAGGAAATGTGGAATCGTTTCACAACTCACGCCGCCTGGAACACCTCAGCGAAACGGTGTATCCGAACGTCGTAATCGCACTCTATTGGATATGGTGCGATCTATGATGTCTCTTACCGATCTACCACTCTCATTTTGGGGCTATGCTTTAGAGACTGCCGCATTCACTTTAAATAGGGCTCCGTCGAAATCCGTTGAGACGACACCGTATGAATTATGGTTTGGGAAGAAACCTAAGCTGTCGTTTCTAAAAGTTTGGGGATGCGATGCTTATGTCAAGAAACTTCAACCTGAAAAGCTCGAACCCAAGTCGGAAAAATGCGTCTTCATAGGATACCCTAAGGAAACCATTGGGTATACCTTCTACCTCAGATCCGAAGGCAAGATCTGTGTTGCCAAGAACGGGTCCTTTCTGGAGAAAAAGTTTCTCTCGAAAGAATTAAGTGGGAGGAAAGTGGAACTTGATGAGGTGATGGTCACCCCTTCCGAACCGGAAAGTAGCACAGCGCGGGAAGATGTTCCTGTGGTGCCTACACCGACTGGGGAGGAAGTTAATGATGATGATCATGAAGCTTCAGATCAAGTTACTGCTGAACTTCGTAGGTCCACAAGGACACGTTCCGCACCAGAGTGGTACGGCAACCCTGTCCTGGAAATCATGTTATTGGACAATGGTGAACCTTCGAACTATGAAGAAGCGATGGCGGGCCCGGATTCCGACAAATGGCTAGAAGCCATGAAATCCGAGATAGGATCCATGTATGAAAACGAAGTATGGACTTTGACTGACTTGCCCGACGATCGGCGAGCCATAGAAAATAAATGGATCTTTAAGAAGAAGACAGACACGGATGGTAATGTGACCATCTATAAGGCTCGACTTGTCGCTAAGGGTTATCGACAAGTTCAAGGGGTTGACTACGATGAGACTTTCTCACCCGTAGCGAAGCTGAAGTCCGTCCGAATCATGTTAGCAATTGCCGCATTCTATGATTATGAGATATGGCAAATGGACGTCAAAACGGCATTCCTTAACGGCTTTCTTAAGGAAGAATTGTATATGGTGCAACCGGAAGGTTTTGTCGATCCTAAGAATGCTAACAAGGTATGCAAGCTCCAGCGCTCCATCTATGGACTGGTGCAAGCATCTCGGAGTTGGAACATTCGTTTTGATGAGATGATCAAAGCGTTTGGGTTTACACAGACTTATGGAGAAGCCTGTGTTTACAAGAAAGTGAGTGGGAGCTCTGTAGCATTTCTCTTATTATATGTGGATGACATACTATTGATGGGAAATGATATAGAATTCTTGGAAAGTATAAAGGCCTATTTGAATAAGTGTTTTTCAATGAAGGACCTTGGAGAACCTGCTTATATATTAGGCATCAAGATATATAGAGATAGATCAAGACGCCTCATTGGTCTTTCACAGAGTACGTACCTTGACAAGATATTGAAGAAGTTCAATATGGATCAGTCCAAGAAGGGGTTCTTGCCTGTATTGCAAGGTGTGCAATTGAGCACGGCTCAATGCCCGACCATGGCAGAAGATAGAGAAAAGATGAGTGTCATCCCCTATGCCTCGGCCGTAGGGTCTATTATGTATGCCATGTTGTGTACCAGACCTGATGTAAACCTTGCCGTAAGTTTGGTAGGAAGGTACCAAAGTAATCCCGGCATGGAACACTGGACAGCGGTCAAGAATATCCTGAAGTACCTGAAGAGGACTAAGGATATGTTTCTCGTTTATGGAGGTGACGAAGAGCTCGCCGTAAAGGGTTACGTTGACGCTAGCTTCGACACAGATCTGGATGACTCGAAGTCACAAACCGGATACGTGTATATTTTGAATGGAGGGGTAGTAAGCTGGTGCAGTTGCAAGCAAAGCGTCATGGCGGGATCTACATGTGAAGCGGAGTACATGGCAGCCTCAGAGGCAGCGCAAGAAGCAATCTGGATGAAGGAGTTCACTACCGACCTAGGGGTGATTCCCAATGCGTCGGGCCCGATGACTCTCTTCTGTGACAACACTGGAGCTATTGCCCTTGCCAAGGAGCCCAGGTTTCACAGGAAGACCAGGCATATCAAGCGTCGCTTCAACTCCATTCGTGAAAGTGTTCAAAATGGAGACATAGATATTTGTAAAGTACATACGGACCTGAATGTAGCAGATCCGTTGACTAAACCTCTTCCTAGAGCAAAACATGATCAACACCAGAACGCTATGGGTGTTCGATTCATCACAATGTAACTAGATTATTGACTCTAGTGCAAGTGGGAGACTGTTGGAAATATGCCCTAGAGGCAATAATAAATGGTTATTATTATATTTCTTTGTTCATGATAATTGTCTATTGTTCATGCTATAATTGTGTTATCCGGAAATCGTAATACATGTGTGAATACATAGACCACAACGTGTCCCTAGTAAGCCTCTAGTTGACTAGCTCGTTGATCAACAGATAGTAATGGTTTCCTGACTATGGACATTGGATGTCATTGATAACGGGATCACATCATGAGGAGAATGATGTGATGGACAAGACCCAATCCTAAGCATAGCATAAAAGATCGTGTAGTTCATTTGCTAGAGCTTTTCCAATGTCAAGTATCTTTTCCTTAGACCATGAGATCGTGCAACTCCCGGATACCGTAGGAGTGCTTTGGGTGTGCCAAACATCACAACGTAACTGGGTGACTATAAAGGTACACTACGGGTATCTCCGAAAGTGTCTGTTGAGTTGGCACGGATCGAGACTGGGATTTGTCACTCCGTATGACGGAGAGGTATCTCTGGGCCCACTCGGTAATGCATCATCATAATGAGCTCAATGTGACTAAGGAGTTAGCCACGGGATCATGCATTAAGGTACGAGTAAAGTGACTTGCCGGTAACGAGATTGAACAAGGTATTGGGATACCGACGATCGAATCTCGGGCAAGTAACGTACCGATTGACAAAGGGAATTGTATACGGGATTGATTGAATCCTCGACATCGTGGTTCATCCGATGAGATCATCGTGGAACATGTGGGAGCCAACATGGGTATCCAGATCCCGCTGTTTGTTATTGACCGGAAAGGCGTCTCGGTCATGTCTGCATGTCTCCCGAACCCGTAGGGTCTACACACTTAAGGTTCGGTGACGCTAGGGTTGTAGAGATATTAGTATGCGGAAACCCGAAAGTTGTTCGGATTCCCGGATGAGATCCCGGACGTCACGACGAGTTCCAGAATGGTCCGGAGGTGAAGAATTATATATAGGAAGTCCAGTTTCGGCCACCGGGAAAGTTTCGGGGGTTATCGGTATTGTACCGGGACCACCGGAAGGGTCCCGGGGGTCCACTGGGTGGGGCCACCTATCCCGGAGGGCCCCATGGGCTGAAGTGGGAAGGGAACCAGCCCGTAGTGGGCTGGGGCGCCCCCCATGGGCCTCCCCCTGCGCCTAGGGTTGGAAACCCTGGGGGTGGGGGGCGCCACACTTGACTTGGGGGGGAAGTTTCCCCCCCTGGCCGCCGCCCCCCTTGTAGATGGGTTCCAGGGCCGGCGCCCCCCCCCCTCCAGGGGGCCTATATATAAGGGGGGAGGGAGGGCAGCAGCACTACAGCCCCTGGCGCCTCCCTCTCCCCCTGCAACACCTCTCCCTCCCGCTTGCGCTTGGCGAAGCCCTGCCGGGAACCCGCTACTTCCACCACCACGCCGTCGTGCTGCTGGATCTCCATCAACCTCTCCTTCCCCCTTGCTGGATCAAGAAGGAGGAGACGTCGCTGCTCCGTACGTGTGTTGAACGCGGAGGTGCCGTCCGTTCGGCACTCGGTCATCGGTGATTTGGATCACGGCGAGTACGACTCCATCAACACCGTTCATTGGAACGCTTCCGCTCGCAATCTGCAAGGGTATGTAGATGCACTCCTTTCCCCTCGTTGCTAGTATACTCCATAGATGGATCTTGGTGATGCGTAGGAAATTTTAAATTTCTGCTACGATCCCCAACAAAACAGAGGGACTATCTTACTCCGTGACCAAGACGGAAGGGAAAACGAGACAACTTATTATTTATTTGAGCCGTTCAAGTATAATCATGTGGCATTTCTTATTTCTCATTCCTCTCCAACCCTCTTCTCCATCGATCATGCCGCCCTCCGGTCGAGTCCATCATCCCGCATGCCTCATTTGAACATTCCGCCGAGTATCATTCGCATGTGGGCCTAGACCATGCTTGTATTTCCAATGTTGTAATTTGTCCGACATGCATACAAACAAACAGTTCGTTTAAAGTTTCACTTTGCCTCCGCTACTTGTCGCTTCCCGTCTTAGTTTTGACATCCCATTCGGTTCATGCCCCGACACATCTTGACAAGATCGATTGATGTTGAGAGATCAATTGTGTGTCATGCAAGGAGATAAAGGTGTGGTCTATTTCTATGATAGAAATGACCCGCGGGGGGGTCTGTAGGGATCAGAGGGAGTATATTGTACCTTCATAAGAGAAACGAACGTATTGTACCCACCCTAGTCCTCTTTCAATCGATCTCTGGACCCCGAGATGAAACCGAGAGAGAACGAGTGGGTGCATGTGTGATACCTAAGGCGGATTCAAAATTTTGAACCGGTGATCATAGCATCCGCAAATCATATATAAAGGGTATTCAATGTTCGTTTCGCTTTTGAATGTACAATATACTCCCTCCGATCCATTCTAGTTTACATATAAGTTTTATGTGTAGTCAAAGTATCTCTACTTTGATCAAACTTATAGAAAAAAGTATCAACATTCAACAACGCCCAATTAATATTGTTAGATTCGTACGTACTCCTAGATTTGTATTCATACAGAGATGGTTTCCAATTTGTTTTCAAACACGTGAATGTGCTTGTTCTCGCGCATGCTCTTCCTACTAGGATTTCGCCACGTATAGCCAGTCCAATGGTAACTTTTTTAAGCTCCCTGTCCAAAGTACTAGTGGAGTACTGACAACATCTGTAGTAGAGTATGTAGTGCTCATAGTACTCCCTCCTTCCATTTATATAGGGCCTAAGAGCAAGTCTAATAAGGCCTAGTCAGCAGGCTATAAGACTTGTCATGTCATTAAAATCCTACTTGGAGGAGTGGGAAGAGAGGAGAGAGAGTGAAGCGGGCTCTTATTCTACAACCCGGCTATAACACATAGATCAAGAAAAAATAGTATGCATGCAACTCTCTTCCAATCATCTACCTTGCTCATGCAAATATTAAATGCTTAGAGCCAACCTAATAGCCATTCTAAGAGCCAACCTATTACTTATATGAGTATTTTTTATGATGGCTCTAAGTGAGGTGGCAACTCTTTATAGCCAACAGCCCGCTACATTATTAACCATGCTCTAATGCATTTTTCAAAACCGCCTTTGACTATTGACAAGATTAATAGTACATGAGATGTATAATGTGGAAATTATATCATTGGAAGCTCCTTTCACATACGAATTTTACCGTATGCTTTGTGTAAGTTGCATGTCATATATTATTACTCTAACATTTGGTCAAAGTTAGCCTCAAAAAACGCATTAGGCCCTGTATAGATGGAAGGAGAGAGTAGTAGTGGAAGTGGATCCTCTGACGTAGGTATCCCTGCCTTACCCTCCCCTTCGGTCACTTACTGGCGGGCCCCATGCTTGCTATGCCCTGCATGTCAGTTACTCAATGGGTTCGGCCACGTCAGGGGATCCTCATTCATAGTATACTCCCCCTGTTTTTATTTACTCTGCATAAAACAGAGGGAGTAGTAGTATAAACGACGCGGGCGGGGAGGGGGAGGGGCGTCAATTTGCTCTCAACTGCAGTCCCACAAGCGTGCGGAAATGCAAGACAAAGCGTGTTCCATTCGGTGAGTGACGTGAATGGTCCAGCGTGCCGGGGTGCAACGCGAACGTGACCGGAGCGATGTACAGTCAGAACCGATTGACCGGTCATCACCGGAACCACCATTCCCCCACCTTTCGATCCCCTAGCCCGCATCAAGCGTCCCCTAGTTCGCCGGAAACCACACTTCCTATGTTCGTTGTTGGACTAGCACCTAGGTGCAAGAGGAAACAAACATCAGGGATAATGCTCGATAGGTTAACTAAATCTAGAGGAGGAAGAATGGAGATCCGTTTTGAGGCAGGTTTAAAAAGGCCACGTGATGCTACAGAGTCAGCCAAGTTAGTATCAGAGTCAGCGGTTGCCGTTAGGTGTCATGTACATATCCTCCCAACATGGATTCAGTACAGGAATGAAAAAGACAAAACCCAGTTCAACACCTTCCTCGACCATTTATCTGTAAGTTGAAGGAAATATGCCCTAGAGGCAATAATAAAGTTGTTATTTATATTTCCTTATATCATGATAAATGTTTATTATTCATGCTAGAATTGTATTAACCGGAAACTTAGTACATGTGTGAATACATAGACCAACAGAGTGTCACTAGTATGCCTCTACTTGACTAGCTCATTGAATCAAAGATGGTTAAGTTTCCTAGCCATAGACATGAGTTGTCATTTGATTAACGGGATCACCTCATTAGAGAATGATGTGATTGACTTGACCCATTCCGTTAGCTTAGCATTCGATCGTTTAGTATATTGCTATTGCTTTCTTCATGACTTATACATGTTCCTATGACTATGAGATTATGCAACTCCCGAATACCGGAGGAACACTTTGTGTGCTACCAAACGTCACAACGTAACTGGGTGATTATAAAGGTGCTCTACAGGTGTCTCCGATGGTACTTGTTGAGTTGGCATAGATCGAGATTAGGATTTGTCACTCCGATTGTCGGAGAGGTATCTCTGGGCCCTCTCGGTAATACACATCACTATAAGCCTTGTAAGCAATGCAACTAATGAGTTAGTTGCGGGATGATGTATTATGGAACGAGTAAAGAGACTTGCTGGTAACGAGATTGAACTAGGTATTGAGATACCGATTGTTGGTGTACAAAAAGAGGGGCACGCTTTTGTACCCCTTTACCTGTGCACGGGCAGTCGGAGCCACGCCTACGGTCACGCCAAGCAGAACAGGGGTGGTGAGCCAAGGTAAGACCAAAGCCCAAGATAATCAGAGCAACGCCAAGGCCAAGACCACAAAGAGCAGAGGGACGAAGCAGGTTCCCCCAGCAAGACCCTTGCCGGGGCAGCTCGCCCCACACCAACAGAGCGAGCCACCCTTGAGCCCACGGTCCCCAACGCCATCATCCACGTGGGGCCAGGGCTCGGGAAGGCACCTCTGTGGTGGCATGCAGATCTTTGTGAAGACATACTCAAGATCAGATGAGGATTAGAAGACGACGATCCTCGGCAAGATCCTTGCTGAGGAAGGCCACCAGACCCCCGGCAAGGTCCTTGCCGGGGACGACAACGCGCCGCGGCAAGCCCCTTGCCGGGCCACCCGGCAAGGCCCCGCCAAGGACGCCAGCGGGGCCACCACCAGGCCCGCGCCAACAAAGCTTCCACCGCCATTCACATGTAGCTGCCAGCCCAACCAGCTGGGCGGGCACCTCCGTGGCAACATGCAGCTCCCAGGCCAACTCATCGAGCGCCTGCGTGGCGGCATGCAGATATTCGTGAAGGCTCCGCCACTGCGCCACCTCAGCTGCCTGCCTGCCTACATGGCACCACACACCTCACTAGCCAGGGCGCGTGTCAAGGCGAGGAGGAACGGCGACGGACGGGACGGGCCTCGCCCCCGTCCCCAATAAAGCAAGGGGACACCTGAGCTACGCATTAAATGCATCTTGTCCTGTAATACGAGCGATAAGCTCAGGGCACTGTACGCCTTTCCACCTCCTGTGTGCCACTGTGGCAGCCCCTTTCGACTATAAAAGGAGTCCCATGGCATACTGGAGAAGGATTCGGCTCTTTCGAACCACGCACTAACCACAGCTAGTTAGAGAGCTCAAGAACTCTCTGAAATACACCCACCAAAGCAGGACTAGGGTTTTGCGCATCCTCGCGGCCCGAACCTGGGTAAACGATCCTTGTGCTGTCTACTAGCCCTGCTCTTCTCGCAACCCCGCGCCCGGGCAACCGTAGTAGGGATTCTTGTGATCCCATAGGTGTCGTTCCACACCGACATCTTTGGCGCGCGAGGTAGGGGGCGCAATTGTGAGAATCTGGTCTAGTAGTTAGCCTAGCAGTTCTTCGTCCCCATGGCTCCTAAGAAGAAGACGGCCACGGCGATCGGCTCGTTGGGAGCCGAACGGCCCGTGCCGGTGCGGACGAGCAGTGGACCGGTCGCAAACAGGACCCGGGCTGCGGTCCGCGAGCACCAGCATTGCCCAGGCAGTCGGAGCCTGGCGAACGGCGTCATTCGCGTGCCAGACGACCGGCTACACATCGCCAGATCCAAAGACGGAGCTGGGCCCCCCGCAGGCGGCGCGGGACCCTCCAAGGGTGTCGTTGTGCCACCTCTGGGCTGCGCAGCGACCTCTAGGACGCCCACACCGGCGACCACCGCGCGCTCTTCCCATGGTGTGCGTGCCGAGCAGCGTCAGCACGTCGGTGACCCTGGGCACCGCCGTGGGAAGAGCCCTGTGCGTCATCCGCAAGATGAAGGGGTTCAGCACGCTCGCCGAAGCGCTGGCGAAAATGGCACGCAGCCGCTGGGTCGTAACGGAGCTCCTTCTAACGTGTTAGAATTCGAAGCCCACCGCGATCCACGCAGCTGTCGCCGCCGCCCACGCCTGCAGAAGCTTTGGCGCGCGCACAGCTGCTCCTCGACTTCCCTCCTGCTGCGGAGAAGCTCGACGAGTGGAGGGCCACCATCCGGAGCCTCGTTGTCGTCGCCAACAAAGACAATCCACGACCGGCGGGGCCTTCGGGTCGGCGCTCCACCGAGCCACCACATGTTGGCGCCGGGAGGACCGGGGGAGCTGCGGCCATGGTGCACTCTCCTCCTCCTCGCCAGCCGCCGCGGGCATGGGCCCGTCGTGACGACGTTTGTGATAACATCTCCATAGCGTCGTTCGACCCGCAGACCCTCCGCGACCAGCGCCAGGTCCTTCGGGAACGAGCTCACGAAGACGCTCGAACCACCGTCGAGCGTCGGCGCGAAATGCGTCGCCAGTCGGACAAGCGGGCGGGACCCGCTATGGACCACCCGGCACCGCGGGGCTCCGGCGGCCTACCTTACAAGGTGGGCTGCCTGGCCTTTACCCGCGAGCTGCGGCAGTTCCAGCGGCCGTCCCACTGCACATTCAAGCCCAACGTCGGCGAGCAGTACACTGGCAAGACCCATCCGTCGGAGTTCCTCAACATCTACACCATCGCGATGCAGGTTGCCGGTGCTTGCGATGACAAGGTGCTTGCCAATTACTTCCCACTAGCACTAAAGCCCAATGTCATGTCTTGGTTGATGCACTTGCCGGCGGATTCCATTTCTTCTTGGTTGGATTTGTGCCATGAGTTCGTTGGCGCCTTCACTGGAGGCCACCAAGCTCATGGCCAGGACAGTGATCTGCATATCATTCCCCAGAAGGAAGGGGAAACCCTGCGCAAGTACATCCAGAGATTCAGCCGGGTGCAGTACAACATCCCCGACGTTCATCCCGCCGCTGTGATTAGCGCATTCCACCAGAACGTGCGCAATCGCAAGATGCGTGAAGAGCTGGCGATGACCAAAGTTAAGGATGTGGCCGAGCACTACATTCTGGCCGATAGGTGCGCCCGGGCTGAAGAGGGAAGGAAGTACCCCAGCGAAGACGCCGGCGCGGAAACCGACTCTACCGATGAAGACGCCGCTACCCCGACGAAGAAGGGCCGGCGTTGCAACAGGAAACGCAAAGGCAAGGTCGTGCTTGCCATTGAGGGATCTGACACCGGTGCCGGCAAGAAGGTCAAGGCAGACGCCCCCGGCAAGGAGATTGCCGGGTGCGCCGCCTGCCGGGCCTTGGCAGCTACCGACAAGCCAGGAAGCTCCGGCAAGCAATACTGCAAGATCCACCGCACCAAGGGCCACGACCTCCAGAACTGCCGGCAAGTGGAGCTGCTTGCTGAGAAGCAAAAGGCTGAGTACGAGAGGCGGGACAAGGAGAAGGACCAGAACGATGCTGAGGGATCCGGCAAGAAGCGTGGCGGCCAAGGAGGCCGCCCCGGCAAGGACAACCAGCAAGAGAGGCCCGCCCGGGGCCGCGACAAGAAACAAGAAGACGATGACCACGACGAGGACTATGAGTCTGGTGAGCAAGGGTTCCAGAAGGCTACAGAGGCCATGTGCATCGATGGCGGTGCCTCGCTGCATGCCTCTCACCGCCAGCTCAAGCAGTGGGCGCGTGAGATTACAGCAGCAGAGCTGTCGTTCGACGCTCAAAAGCCGCTGAGGTGGTCCATCACGCCCCTCATCTTTGACGCCGAGGACCACCCTGACCGCACTACCGCGGTCGGGTGTTTGCCATTGTTGGTCTCACCAACGATACGCAACCTCGGGGTGAACAAGATGTTGGTTGACGGTGGGGCCGGCCTGAACCTGATCTCGCCTGTCGTGATCAAAAGGTTGCAAATCCCTGATGGAGACCTCAAGGAAATGGGCACGTTTCAAGGGGTCAATCCGGGGAGGAGCCAGCCGAAGGGAAAGGTCACACTGCCCGTGACATTTGGAGGAGAGTTGAACTACAGGACGGGGAGGATCGTCTTCGATGTGGCCGAGATCCCCTTGCCCTACAACGGGATCCTCGGCCGCCCGGCACTAGCCAAGCTCATGGCGGCATCACACTACGCCGACAACATGCTAAAGATGCCCGGGCCGTTGACCATCATCTCCGTCCCCTCCGACAAGAAGGACGCGCTGATTTGCACCGACCAGCTCTACCGGGAGGCAGTTGCAGCAGCTGCCGCCAAGGGACCTGCTCCTACCGCTGAAGCCCCGGAAGGGAGGAAGAAGCCCGGCAAGACCTCTCGCACCCACTCCGGCAAGCGCACCTCTTCGGAGTGTTGTGCTGCCGTCGAGGACGTGCCAGAGAGCTCTACCGAAAAGAGCAAGAGATCCAGAGCTGAGCCACCACAAACCAAGAAGGTGTCTGCCAGGGAGGATGGCACGGGAGGGGCCTTCACCATAGGCTCCACCCTCGACAGCAAATAGGAAGGTTGTCGGCGTTCTGGGAACGGGGGTCCCGAGACTTGCCAGGAGGCCAGCGCAGGCGAAGAGTACCGAGGCATCAGGCAAAGGTTGCTATATTGGTGCAACGAGACCAAGACCAGGAGGACGGCGAGACGGAGGTCATCGTGGAGCCCAAGGCAGCGTCACCACCAGAGCTTTTCGCACGCGAAGACCGCTTTTGTCAGGATAGGTTGTACTAGCTGTCCCCCTTCAAATTTGCCCGTCGTTGTTGGCTCCCTTCCCGCTCGATATTTGGGAAGAGGACCAGGGCCTATATAAGTAGAGCTAGCCACCATAGTAGAGGCATCTCATCTTAGCTTGATCCAACCCGATCGAGAGCCTACTCACAAGAACACCTCAACCTCAGGAGGCTGTTCTTCCCTTGTACTGTTCGTCATCAGCCCTAGAGGCAATCCACCACCACCACACTGGAGTAGGGTATTACACCACAACGGTGGCCCGAACCAGTATAAACCTCGTGTCTTTCTGTGTTGCGAGTTCGTCGAGTTCGTCCGCGAGATCTTAGCGAGCTAGGGCGTAGATCGGTAGGAGGGAAAGACTTCGCGCGCACCCCAGTGTTCGAACCTTAAGGGTTTGCCAGAACCAAACATCCGACATTTGGCGCGTCAGGTAGGGGTGCGCCGTAGCTTCCCTTCCGTCAGTTCGCCGCTCCGTCGCTCCGTCATCTCCATGGCGGACGCTCGCCGTGCTCGGGCTGAGCGTCGGGCTGCCCTCACCGCCCATGTCGCTCAGACGGCTCCCGTCGGCGGGCCACCTCGTCGTTCTCCGTCTCCCGCCGCCAACGCTGCCACCGGCCCGGCGGGGAACGAGCAGCAGGCGTCCTCGTTGCACCCTTCGGTGCGGCAGGACGGCCGCATCGCCACCCCATCGTTGACCCCTGCCGGTTCTTGATCTCACACGCACCACGCTCCCATGAAGGCACGGGCCGCGCTCCTCGCGGCGAACGAGCTCCTGCGCTACCGCCCCGTCGACGACCTCTGCGAGGAGTGGCTCGACCGCGTCGCCGAGCTCGTCCGCGCCGCAGAGGGCTCTCCGGTGCCGTCCCGCTCTCTGCCTCCCCCTCAACCAGCCGCGGGCGACGGGGCTCATGGCGTGCCTCCACCACCTCAGCCCCAAGACGGCGCCTTGGCACCAAGGCGCGCGGCTCCGCGGCACGATCCGCCGCGTCCGGCGCCTGCACGTGAAGAGAGAAGCTGCCAAGAAATCCCGCGGCCGCGAGAAGCTGCACCCGCACCACCTCGTCAAGACCGCGCGCCGCCTGCAGCGGCACAGCGCGGACCTCGTCAAGACCAAGCTCCACCTCCGAAGCGGGCCCTGGCAACCACGGCCGGCTGCCGCGCCTTCACCCCCGAGCTGCGTAGCGTCGCCTAGCCAGGCAAGTTCTAGCCGGATCTGCCTCCTCGCTACGATGGCACCGCCGACCCCGCGGAGTTCCTGCAGCTCTATGAGCTGAGCATCGAAGCGGCCAACGGCGACGAAAAGGTCATGGCGAACTAGTTTCCCATGGCTCTCAAGGATGGAGCTCGCTCCTGGCTCCTGAACCTGCAGCACGGCTCGATCTCCTCCTGGGATGAGATGCGCGACCGCTTCCTCGCCAACTTCCAGGGCACTCGCGACCGCCCGCCAGCCGCAGGTGATCTGCGCCACATCAAGCAACAACCAGGAGAGACCCTCCAGAAGTACATCCAGCGCTTCAACAACACCCGCCTCAAGATCCCCAAGGTCACGGACGAGGCCATCATCTCCGCGTTTTCCGACAGCGTCCGTGACATCAAGATGAAGGAGGAGCTCGCCATCCACGAGGAGCTCTGCACATCTCAGAAGCTGTTCAACCTGGTGACCAAGTGCGCAAGAGCTGAGGAGGGGCGCCTTTCTCTCCTCGAGTTGCCAGCTGCAGGAGCAGAGGAGAAGAAGGCCAAGGCCAAGGACGTGAAGTGCAAGGAGGCAGTTGTGCTCGCAGCGGAGCCCGACACCAAGCGGGGCAGAGATCAGCCCGAGTCATCCAAGAACGGCGACCGTTCTGCGCCTTCCACAACCTGAACACCCACAACACCAGCAACTGTCAAGATCTTAGAGCCATACGGGAAGGATGCTACGGTCGACGCCCCGAACGCAACGACCGGGGCTACGGCTGCGGAGGAGGACGTGGAGGCGGACACTGGGACGACCGTGGCCCACGCCAGGAGTGGCGCGACCGGCCTCATGAGGAACGCTGGCAGGACCAACCTCGCGAGGGCGCCTGGAGGGACCCGCCTCGTGAGGATCGCCCCCAGGGCAACACCGGTCTTTCCCCGCTGCCGCCACCAAGAAGGAACGACGACCACCACCAGGACGAGGGGGTTGGGGGCTTCCAGGAGCCGCGTGCGATCGCCTGCATCTTGGGCGGCGCCCAGGCCCCAGCCTCTCAGCGCATCTTCAAACAGTTCGCTCACGAGGTGAACGCGGTGCTTCCCAAGCTCGAGGCCACGCGCCCGCTCAGGTGGTCCCAATGTGCCATCACTTTCAACTCGGCAGATCAGCTCAAGTGCGCAGCCACCGCTAGCGCCCTCCCAATGTTGTGCTCCCTAGTCATCAGCAATGTGCAGGTCACAAAGACCCTCATCGACGGCGGCGCGGGGCTCAACGTCCTGTCCGTCGACACGTTCGACAACCTCCAAGTGCCATATGAACAGCTCCAGCCCACCAAGCCTTTCTCAGGAGTGACCGACGGTTCCACCACACCGATAGGGTAGGTCCGCCTGCCTGTCACCTTCGGGGAGCGCAAGAACTACTGCACCGAGCTCATCGACTTCGACGTCGCGCACATCCGCCTGTCGTACAATGCCATCCTCGGGTATCTAGCCCTGGCCAAGTTGATGGCAGTCACTCATCACGGCTACAATGTTCTCAAGATGCCAGGAAGCGGAGGAATCATCACAGTCCCGTGTGAAGAGAGGGATGCGGTGTGCTCCCTCGAGCGCGCCTTTCAAGCCGCAGCAATCGACGACCCCGACAGCAGAAATGAAGGCCCTCCGGAGACCATTCCCAGGAAGAAGCATCCGCGTCGTGCAGGACCTCAGGAGGATGGCATCGCGGCAGGAGCCTCGTCAGGATCAGCGCCCGTTCCAGGGGCGCCTCCCTCCATCGCATAGGAAAGCGCGCCCGGCGCCCTCCTCGGGCAGGGCTCGGGGGCTCTCTTCTGGAGGGCCTCGGACCTTGCCAACCTCACGAGGGAGGCGCTTGGGCACCACTTGGAGGCGTGCTTCGCGGCACATGACCCTCAGGAGAGCACAGGGCAAGGAGTGCCTACCACTTAGGAGTTCATCACCAAGACCACTCAGGAACTGCAAGATGCAAGGGCCATGCGCGGCGGCAGTCGCTCACGAGGCGCAGCTCCGCATCCTAGCGAGGATGCTGGGCTTCGTGTCTACGCCGACGTCCCAGGGCTCAACAGGGCCGCGTCTCAGGAACGCTTCTGGCCATCGCGTGTGGGCCGCTGCGAGGGCCCACCACACAGCTACGTTCGCATGCCCTTCGGCTTGCCGAGCGTGGCGTCAGCCTATCAACACGACCTGCGGCATGTCCTGGCGCCTCAGGAGGCCAGGTACCACGCCGTCCTGGAGGAAATGGAGACGGTCTTCAGGGAACCTCCCGAGCCCCCAGAGCCTCCCGAGGCTCAGGGTCCCGGTGGTTCATGAGGAGTCGCTTCTTGAACGCACGCCTTCAGCTGCACCTACTCTACTTCGTCTACAGAACCAGGTGACATCTTCTGAGCTCGTTTAAGCTGGGAGCGCCCCATGGGCTGCATTATTCCCAGGGCACATGGGTGCGTCCCTGTGGCATGTATCCCTTTTGCTTATGTCTTTAGCTTACCTTGCTGGGGGCGCCCCTCGGGCTGCATCATCCCCAAGCCGCTCGGGCCGGACCCAGTGGCATGTATCTTCCTGCATTTTTCCAAATTGATCTGCTCTCCATGCTTAACCTGCCAACTGCTATCACATGCTCGATCATCGCCTCCCCTGGGGCCTCCACACAGGCACGGCGCTGGTGCATGGGTCCGTCCCTGCCACGCCGACAAATCTGAGCGGTCGAGCTCTGGCTCGCGGCACGCCCCGCGCACGTCACCTCACCAGGCCCTCAGTGCCTTCGCCTCATCCAGAGCAACCAGCGGCAGGCTGACAGCTGTAACGGCAAACCGTGTTTCTTCTTGTGCCTGTTCACAGGGATCCCGTGGGAAGGATAGCAGGCGGCACCGCGAGTCTCCTTTTCTCTCGTGCGATTCGCTTGCGCGTTAAAAGGGGGGCTCCTGAGCATCGCGACTCATGAGCTCTTACTGGCTCTCCAGCCCTCACCCCCTAGCCTTGACCACGGCATCGCGACCTCGCATACCAGCGGCGGCTGACCTTGCTCGAGGACCAGGACCTGAGGACGTAGAGCACTAAGGAGAGCATGAGGGGAGGGGAACTCATATGGGCCGATCTAGCTATGCCGCACAAGTAGGTGCGCAGCCCCGGCGCAACATCAGGAGTCGCCACGAAATCAACAAGATAAGTCCCGCACTCGGATTGGCTAAATGTTCGAGCCTAATGGTCGCTCACGCCTTGCCGCAACCCCGTTGCGGCCACGTCGACTCCCTTTCTCGCCTTACCATGGATGCTTGAGCGCTAAGGGGACCTCCTGAGCATCGCGCCTCAGGGGCTCTTACTGGACCTCGGGCCGCACACCTCCTGGCCTTGACCACGGCACGCGACCCGGCATACTAGCGACAGCTGTAGCCGCCTGGGGACCGGGACCTGTCAGCGCAGAGCGACAAGCCATCGCGAGGAAAGAAAGGGGGACCTAGCCTTAACGGGACATGCGTTCACCAAATTTTCATAACAAGGAAGATAAGTACAAAAGACATTGCAGATCCTTACATGCCCCCACGGGGTGATTCATGGTTCTTCGCAGGAAACAAAAGTTGATACTAAGGGGAATCCTATCTACATCCTCCCGTGGCAGACGCCATCATCAACAGTGGGCCACGGGAGACCGGCGCCAACCCCATCCAGATCAGCGGCGGCGACGGCCGAACGCCGCAGCTCTGCTCCGGGCGCGGCGAGAGCTCGGGGGCACGTAGCTGTCGTCGCTCACCTCCGGAGACTCGTAAAGCCCAGGAGAGCTGCTGGACTTCCAGGGGCTACTGCTGCTGGACTAGCCGCGAGCGGAGCGCTGATACGTCTCCAACGTATCTATAGTTTTTGATTGCTCCATGCTATATTATCTACTGTTTTGGACATTATTGGGCTTTATTATCCACTTTTATATTATTTTTGGGACTAACCTATTAACAGGAGGCCCAGCCCAGAATTGTTGTTTTTTGCCTATTTCAGAGTTTCGCAGAAAAGGAATATCAAACGGAGTCCAAACGGAATGAAACCTTCGGGAACGTGATTTTTAGGAAGATTATGATCGAGGAGACTTGGACCTTACGTCAAGAAACAAAGGAGGAGGCCACGAGGTAGGGGGCGCGCCCACCCCCCCAGGGCGCGCCCTCCACCCTCGTGGGCCCCCTGTTGCTCCACCGACGTACTCCTTCCTCCTATATATACCTACGTACCCCCAAACGATCAGATACGGAGCCAAAAACCTAATTCCACCGCTGCAACCTTCTGTACCCACGAGATCCCATCTTGGGGCCTGTTCCAGAGCTCCACCGGAGGGGGCATCCATCACGGAAGGCTTCTACATCAACACCATAGCCTCTCCGATGAAGTGTGAGTAGTTTACCTCAGACCTTCGGGTCCATAGTTATTAGCTAGATGGCTTCTTCTCTCTTTTTGGATCTCAATACAATGTTCTCCCCCTCTCTCGTGGAGATCTATTCGATGTAATCTTCTTTTTGCGGTGTGTTTGTTGAGACCGATGAATTGTGGGTTTATGATCAAGATTATCTATGAACAATATTTGAATCTTCTCTGAATTCTTTTATGTATGATTGGTTATCTTTGCAAGTCTCTTCGAATTATCAGTTTGGTTTGGCCTACTAGAATGATCTTTCTTGCAATGGGAGAAGTGCTTAGCTTTGGGTTCAATCTTGCGGTGTCCTTTCCCAGTGACAATAGGGGCAGCAAGGCACGTATTGTATTGTTGCCATCGAGGATAACAAGATGGTTTTTTTATCATATTGCATGAATTTATCCCTCTACATCATGTCATCTTGCTTAAGGTGTTACTCTGTTTTCATTAACTTAATACTCAAGATGCATGCTGGATAGCGGTCGATGAGTGGAGTAATAGTAGTAGATGTAGGCAGGAGTCGGTCTACTTGTCTCGGACGTGATGCCTATATACATGATCATACCTAGATATTCTCATAACTATGCTCAATTCTGTCAATTGCTCAACAGTAATTCGTTCACCCACCGTAAAATACTTATGCTCTTGAGAGAAGTCACTAGTGAAACCTATGCCCCCCGGGTCTATCTTCATCATATTAATCTTCCAACACTTAGTTATTTCCTTTGCTTTTTACTTTGCTTTTATTTTACTTTGCATCTTTATCACAAAAATACCAAAAATATTATCATATCTATCAGATCTCACTCTCGTAAGTGACCGTGAAGGGATTGACAACCCCTTATCACGTTGGTTGCGAGGAGTTATTTGTTTTGTGTAGGTACGAGGGACTCGCGCGTAGCCTCCTACTGGATTGATATCTTGGTTCTCAAAAACTGAGGGAAATACTTACGCTACTTTGCTGCATCATCCTTTCCTCTTCAAGGAAAAACCAACGCAGTGCTCAAGAGGTAGCAAGAAGGATTTCTGGCGCCGTTGCCGGGGAGTCTACGCAAAAGTCAACATACCAAGTACCCATCACAAATCCCTTATCTCCCACATTACATTATTTGCCATTTGTCTCTCGTTTTCCTCTCCCCCACTTCACCCTTGCCGTTTTATTCGCCCTCTCTTTTCCGTTTGCCTCTTTTTCGCTTGCTTTTTTTGTTTGCTCGTGTGTTGGATTGCATGTTTGTCACAATGGCTCAAGATAATACCAAATTGTGTGACTTTACCAATACCAACAATAATGATTTCCTTAGCACTCCGATTGCTCATCTTACCAATACTGAATCTTGTGAAATCAATGCTGCTTTGTTGAATCTTGTCATGAAAGATCAATTCGCCGGCCTTCCTAGTGAAGATGCCGCTACTCATCTAAATAGCTTCGTTGATTTGTGTGATATGCAAAAGAAGAAAGATGTTGATAATGATATTGTTAAATTGAAGCTATTTCCTTTTTCTCTTAGAGATCATGCTAAAGCTTGGTTTTCATCTTTGCCTAAAAATAGTATTGATTCTTGGAACAAGTGCAAAGATGCTTTTATCTCTAAGTATTTTCCTCCCGCTAAGATCATCTCTCTTAGAAACGATATTATGAATTTTAAGCAACTTGATCATGAACATGTTGCACAATCTTGGGAGAGGATGAAATTAATGATACGTAATTGCCCTACTCATGGTTTGAATTTGCGGATGATTATACAAAAAAATTATGCCAGATTGAATTTTGCTTCTAGAAATCTTTTAGATTCGGCCGCGGGAGGCACTTTTATGGAAATCACTTTAGGAGAAGCTACTAAACTCCTAGATAATATAATTCTCAATGGCACACTGAAAGATCTACTAATAAAAAAGTGCATGCGATAGAAGAAATTAATGTTTTGAGTGGATAAACTTATGAAATTATGAAATTATTTGCTACTAAGAGTGTTTCCTCAATGGATGAACTTATGAAATTATTTGCTACTAAGAGTGTTTCCGCTGATCCTAATGATATGCCCTTGTCTACTTTGATTGAGAATAATAATGAATCTATGGATGTGAATTTTGTTGGTAGGAATAATTTTGGTAACAACGCGTATAGAGGAAACTTTAATCCTAGGCCTTATCCTAGTAATTCCTCTAATAATTATGGAAATTCCTACAACAACTCTTATGGAAATTTTAATAAGATGCCCTCTGAATTTGAGACTAGTGTTAAAGAGTTTATGAATTCGCAAAAGAATTTCAATGCTTTGCTTCAAGAGAAATTGCTTAAAGTTGATGAATTGGCTAGGAACGTTGATAGAATTTCTCTTGATGTTGATTCTTTAAAGCTTAGATCTATTCCTCCTAAGCATGATATCAATGAGTCTCTCAAAGCCATGATAATTTCCCTTGATGAGTGCAAAGAAAGAACCGCTAGGATGCGTGCTAAGAAAGATTGCTTTATGAAAGCGTGTTCTTCAAATTACTATGAAAATAAAGATGAAGATCTAAAAGTTATTGATGTGTCCCCTATTAAATCTTTGTTTTGCAATATGAATCTTGATAATGATGGGACTGAATATGATCCACCTTTACTTAGAAGGCGTTCCAAAAATTCGGAGTTTTTAGATCTTGATGCTAAAATTGATAAAAGTGGGATTGAAGAAATCAAAACCCTAGATGTTAATAAACCCACTATTTTGGATTTCAAGGAATTTAATTATGAAATTTTCTCTTTGATTGATTGTATTTCCTTGTTTCAATCTGTGCTAAATTCTCCTCATGCTTATAGTCAAAATAAAGCGTTTACTAAACATATCGTTGATGCCTTTATGCAATCTTATGAAGAAAAGCTTGAGTTGGAAGTTTCTATCCCTAGAAAACTTTATGATGAGTGGGAACCAACTATTAAAATTAAGATTAAGGATCATGAATTCTATGCTTTATGTGATTTGGGTGCTAGTGTTTCCACTATTCCCAAAACCTTGTGCGATTTGCTAGATTTCCGTGATTTTGACGATTGCTCTCTAAACTTGCACCTTGCGGATTCCACTATTAAGAAACCTATGGGAAAAATTAATGATGTTCTTATTGTTGCAAATAGGAATTATGTGCCCGTAGATTTTATCGTTCTTGATATAGATTGCAATCCTTCATGTCCTATTATTCTTGGTAGACCTTTCCTTAGAACGGTTGGTACAATTATTGATATGAAGGAAGGGAATATTAGATTCCAATTTCCATTAAAGAAAGGCATGGAACACTTCCCTAGGAAGAAAATAAAATTACCATATGAATCTATCATGAGAGCCACTTATGGATTGCCTACCAAAGGTGGCAATACCTAGATCTATTCTTGCTTTTATGCCTAGCTAGGGGCGTTAAACGATAGCGCTTGTTGGGAGGCAACCCAATTTTATTTTTAGTTTTTTAGTTTTTTGCTTCTGTTTAGGAATAAATATTTGATCTAGCCTCTGGTTAGATGTGTTTTTATGTTTTAATTAGTGTTTGTGCCAAGTTAAACCTATAGGATCTTCTTGGATGATAGTTATTTGATCTTGCTGTAATTTCCAGAAACTTTCTGTTCACGAAAACAATTGTTGAAAATCACCAGAACGTGATAAAATACTGATTCCAATTGCTTCTGATCAATAAACAAATTGTCTAGGTCTTCCTATTTTGTCTGATTTTTTGGAGTTCCAGAAGTTTGCGTTAGTTACAGATTACTACAGACTGTTCTGTTTTTGACAGATTCTGTTTTTCGTGTGTTGTTTGCTTATTTTGATGAATCTATGGCTAGTAAAATAGTTTATAAACCATAGATAAGTTGGAATACAGTAGGTTTAACACCAATATAAATAAAGAATGAGTTCATTACAGTACCTTGAAGTGGTCTTTTGTTTTCTTTCGCTAACAGAGCTCACGAGATTTCTGTTGAGTTTTGTGTTGTGAAGTTTTCAAGTTTTGGGTGAATTTTTTTGATGGATTATGGAACAAGGAGTGGCAAGAGCCTAAGCTTGGGGATGCCCATGGCACCCCAAGATAATCTAAGGACACCACAAAGCCAAAGCTTGGGGATGCCCCGGAAGGCATCCCCTCTTTCGTCTACTTCCATCGGTAACTTTACTTGGAGCTATATTTTTATTCACCACGTGATATGTGTTTTGCTTGGAGCGTCTTGTATGATTTTAGTCTTTGATTTTTAGTTTACCACAATCATCCTTGCTGTACACACCTTTTGAGAGAGCCATACATGATTTGGAATTTGTTAGAATACTCTATGTGTTTCGCTTATATCTTTTGAGTTATATAGTTTTGCTCTAGTACTTCACTTATATCTTTTAGAGCACGGTGGTGGCTTTGTTTTATAGAAAATATTGATCTCTCATGCTTCACTTAGATTATTTTGAGAGTCTTAAATAGCATGGTAATTTGCTTAAATAATCCTAATATGCTTGGTATTCAAGATTAGTAAAAACTTTCTTATGAGTGTGTTGAATACTATGAGAAGTTTGATGCTTGATAATTGTTTTGAGATATGAACATGGTGATATTAGAGTCATGATAGTTGAGTAGTTGTGAATTTGAGAAATACTTGTGTTAAAGTTTGTGATTCCCGTAGCATGCACGTATGGTGAACCGTTATGTGATGAAGTCCGAGCATGATTTATTTATTGATTGTCTTCCTTATGAGTGGCGGTCGGGGACGAGCGATGGTCTTTTCCTACCAATCTATCCCCCTAGGAGCATGCGCGTAATACTTTGCTTTGATAACTTGTAGATTTTTGCAATAAGTATATGAGTTCTTTATGACTAATGTTGAGTCCATGGATTATACGCACTTTCTTCCTTCCACCATTGCTAGCCTCTCTAATACCGCGCACTCTTCGCCGGTATCATACACCCACTATATACCTTCCTCAAAACAGCCACCATACCTACCTATCATGGCATTTCCATAGCCATTCCGAGATATATTGCCATGCAACTTTCCACCGTTCCGTTTATTATGACACGCTCCATCATTGTCATATTGCTTAGCATGATCATGTAGTTGACATCGTATTTGTGGCAAAGCCACCATTCATAATTCTTTCATACATGTCACTCTTGATTCATTGCATATCCCGGTACACCGCCGGAGGCATTCATATAGAGTCATATTTTGTTCTAAGTATCGAGTTGTAATTGTTGAGTTGTAAGAAAATAAAAGTGTGATGATCTTCATTTTTTTAGAGCATTGTCCCAAGTGAGGAAAAGGATGATGGAGACTATGATTCCCCCACAAGTCGGGATGAGACTCCGGACGAAAAAAAAGAGGCCATAAAAAATGAGAAAAGGCCCAAATAAAAAAAATAAAAAATGAGAGAAAAAGAGAGAAGGGACAATGTTACTATCCTTTTTACCACACTTGTGCTTCAAAGTAGCACCATGATATTCATGATAGAGAGTCTCTCATTTTGTCACTTTCATATACTAGTGGGAATTTTTCATTATAGAACTTGGCTTGTATATTCCAATGATGGGCTCCCTCAAAATGCCCTAGGTCTTCGTGAGCAAGCGAGTTGGATGCACACCCACTTAGTTTCTTTTGTTGAGTTTTCATATGCTTATAGCTCTAGTGCATCCGTTGCATGGCAATCCCTACTCACTCACATTGATATCTATTAATGGGCATCTCCATAGCCCGTTAATACGCCTAGTCGATGTGAGACTATCTTCTCCGTTTTTGTCTTCTCCACAACCACCATTCTATTCCACATATAGTGCTATATCCATGGCTCACACTCATGTATTGCGTGAAGATTGAAAAAGTTTGAGAATGTCAAAAGTATGAAACAATTGCTTGGCTTGTCATCGGGGTTGTGCATGATTTAAATACTTTGTGTGGTGAAGATAGAGCATAGCCAGACTATATGATTTTGTAGGGATAACTTTCTTTGGCCATGTTATTTTGAGAAGACATGATTGCTTTGTTAGTATGCTTGAAGTATTATTATTTTTATGTCAATATTAAACTTTTGTCTTGAATCTTTCGGATCTAAATATTCATACCACAATTAAGAAGAATTACATTCAAATTATGCCAAGTAGCACTCCACATCAAAAATTCTGTTTTTATCATTTACCTACTCGAGGACGAGCAGGAATTAAGCTTGGGGATGCCTGATACGTCTCCAACGTATCTATAATTTTTTATTGCTCCATGCTATATTATCTACTGTTTTGGACATTATTGGGCTTTATTATCCACTTTTATATTATTTTTGGGACTAACCTATTAACAGGAGGCCCAGCCCAGAATTGCTGTTTTTTGCCTATTTCAGAGTTTCACAGAAAAGGAATATCAAACGGGGTCCAAACGGAATGAAACCTTCGGGAACGTGATTTTTAGGAAGATTATGATCCAGGAGACTTGGACCCTACATCAAGAAACAAAGGAGGCCACAAGGTAGGGGCGCCCCCCCCGAGGGCGCGCCTTCCACCCTCGTGGGCCCCCTGTTGCTCCACCGACGTACTCCTTCCTCCTATATATACCTACGTACCCCCAAACGATCAGATATGGAGCCAAAACCTAATTCCACCGCCGCAACCTTCTGTACCCACGAGATCCCATCTTGGGGCCTGTTCCGGAGCTCCGCCGGAGGGGGCATCCATCACGGAGGGCTTCTACATTGTAACATCCCAAATTTTCAATTTAGTATGTTATACATAGATCATCATTGCATATCATATTTTATTGCATTTCGACAAATCCTCGATAAATCCTAAGCAACTCAAGGACCCTCGGAGAGAGTTGGGGATTTTCTCGAATTTTCATATTTGATTTTCATCAAATAATAAAACGAGGATTTTGGTTTTAATTATTTATCTCTCCGGAAAAATATTTCATTAAAAATAAATGAGAGGAGAAAATATGACTTCTCCAAAACAATTGAAATATTGGAGGAAAAATGTTAAAATCATTTATTGGATTTTATTCGGATTTTATTTGCAATTTTAATTGCATTAAAAAAATATTGCATGTTTTCAAAAATTTATTTTTGTGTCAAAAAAATGTTCACCCCGTTCTAATATTCTAACTAGACGGGGAAAATTTGTTTTATCTTTTTTGGATTTTTATTTATTTTTCTACGAATTTTTCGGCGGAACGTTTTAAAAAAAAATCGCGCCGCGCCCGACCGGGCCGAGGCCCATCCGAGCCGCCGGCCCATCTCCGCGTTCTCCTCCGCGAGCACGCCGGACGCCGCCGCCGTGTCCGCCACGGACACCCCGCCGCCGCGCCTTGCCCCCTCCTCCAAGCACCCCTTCCCCCCTCTTTATAAACCCCGCCGCCGCCCCCTCCCTCTCACCCCGCGGCCGCCCCGCACCCGCCCCGCACCCCGCCGCCGGAGCCAGAGCCCGAAGGCCGCCGCCGCTCGCCGAACCCCGCCGCCGGAGCCGCCCCTCGCCACCCCCGAGCCCCCTGAGCCCCGCCGCACCCCGCCGCCCTCGCCGGAGCCAGCCGGAGCCCTGCCCCGACGAGGTATACCTCGCCGTCGTTGCCGGTTTTGTTTAAAAAAACCGTTCGTTAAAAAAAAAACCTAGATCGGTTTATTTCTTCGGTTTTGTTATTTTGTGAACGTTCACCGACCCGTTCGTTTTAATGAACGCGTTCGTCGGATTTTATCTGTTAACGAATGTCCGTTCTTTAACCGTTCGTCCATTTTTCTTTTCATCGGATTTTTCCGCGATTATCTCAGATCTCGATTTCTGATCGAACCTTCGTTTCTGTTTAATTTTTCGCTCGTTTATCGGAATCAGGCGATTCAAGCGCCTAGAGTTTCGTCTCGAAATTCTCTTTCTGTTTAACCTACTCAAACAAGTTTTTGCTACTGTAAAATTTGACCTAGATCCAGATTAGTAAACGAAGTTTGTTTCTTTCGCCGTTTGACTTTCGTTGCTTCGTTCGAGTTGATTCTTTTTGCAAACCGGAGTTCTTAAGTGGAACTTTCTGGTTGGATCTTTCATTCGAGTTTTACCTGTGCATTAGATGAGTACTTATTGTTTGCTTGTTTGTTTGCGATAGAGTACCCGGAGTGTGCCGCTTGTTACTTCGAATCGCTAGGTTTCGCGGATCATCAGCAAGGCAAGTAACACTTTGATCATATACCTTCCATACCCAGTTTTTATTGCATTAGATCTATTCCTCAAACATTGCATGATTAGGATCTAATTAAATTGTGGGTATTGGGAAGTAGTTGAGGTAGTACCTATTACCTGTTCTTTTATCAAACCCTTGGGAGTTACTTCTATGTTTGCTATTATATTGCCATGTTATGCTCGTAGACGTGGATTGGGTTTGAGTGATATTCATGACAGATGTGAGATTGTTAATAATGGTTTACTTAAGGTGGCAACTAAAACTCACATCTGGGTGGATTGAGGTACCTGGGTATTCCAGGATTGCCTGTTTTTCTTTTGGACCGCCACCCAGGTTCAAAGGGATCATGAGATTATTCATGCTAGAAACTTCCGTGTGCAGCCACAAGCTATTATGGGCTCTAGCATAGTTGACTAAGTTGTGTGAACTCTTACAGTGGTAGACTAGCAGATGTAGGGGAAAGTAGGTGTAACTGTCTACCCATACGTAAGGTGCAAACACTTCTGAAAGACTGTGTCTCGGTCATCCGTTACTCAAACACCATGTAGTGCGAGTAATCCAACGGAGGAGATCGAGTCTTGTGGGGAAAAGTGCACAAACCTCTGCAGAGTGTACAAACTAATCATGGTTAGCCGTGTCCCCGGTTATGGACAATTTGAGTATCTAGTACCTGGATTATCATGTGAATATCATCACCATGTTACTTTTAATTAATTTTGTTGGGTTATTGATGACACCTAATTGGGATTGAGATGCTGTCGACCATCTCAATGTTTAACAACCACCATGATAGTTAAATAAAATTTATTCCTTTGCAGTAGGGAAAAATTGGCTTTCCGCAAAAACTTTAACCATAGAGCTTTCCACCAGCCTTATATGCATGTAGTATAGTATTATTACTGTTCATTGTTTCTCTATGTGTTACATTGCCAGCATATTCCATGTGCTGACCCGTTTTCGGGCTGCAACGTTTCATGTTGCAGACTTTTCAGACGACGAGTAAGGTGCCTTAGGTCATGGTCTTATACTCAGTGATGCCGCTGGAGTTGATGGACTCACTTATCTTCCAAGTCTTCCGCTGTTATCGTTTTTAGATGGCCTTAAGCCATATTTATCATACTTATTCTCTTTGGAGATATTCGATGTAATAAGTGTGTGATTGCTACTCTGTTATAAATCCTCCATTTGTACTGTGCGTGTCAGCATTACTGATCCAGGGATGACACTGGTGCACAGCAGCACAGACCATTTGAGGTCTGGTCGCTACAAAGGTGGTATCAGAGCACACGCTGACTGTAGGACACGACCACTAAGCTTAAGCCCTAGAACACTTCTCTCTTCTCATTTCTGACCCCTCTCCACTTTCTACTCTTTTAGGAATGGCGGATACAAGGAGCAAGTTCTTGCAACCAGATGAAGACACGCCTTTTGGTCGACACTTGAAGGAAGTCACCAAGTACTTGAACATAGGAATACCAAGCATCACCGGAACCTACAACGCCACATTACCCGAAGAGGAGAGCTGGAAGATTCAAGTTCACATTCCAGGAAGGACGTTTGTGCCAGTTACTGAACCCATAAGATTGGTTTTCAAAGCACCAACCTGGAGTTTAGGGAAGAGCATGGCAGCCCACATCGCTATGGGACGCATTGGAGAAGTCTACCACCAGGAGCTTAAGGATACAATTTATCAGATTTGTGGACGCCGAGACGCGCAATGGGAGATGATCAGAACCAAGAAGGATGGATCAATTGCAGCTTTCATCCAGGAGCAAAACCAACATATCCGTCGCCAGGAGAACCAGATGTGCACGGACAAGGAAGAACTGAAGAAGGCATTGACGAAGATCAAGGAGCTGGAGGAAGAACTCAAGGCTACACGCGAGGATTATATGGAGGAAATCGTCGCACTAGTAGGGAAGAATGACGACCTGGAGAAGAAGATTGGAGTATTCATGGGAAGTCCAGTGCCAAAAGCAAAGGATGACGAATGCACTTGTCCGGATAACTACATCATCATCGGCGACACCGACTCGGAACTAAGTGAAGATGACATTGTTGATGAAGCTGGAGCAGACATCATGGAGTCTTCAACTGATCAGAATTTCTAAGTAGACCACCATATCAGTAGTAGTTTTCCCCCATTTAATAGTATAGTTCAAGCACTTTGTAACGCTAGTTAGATCGATTGTTATGCCTTGTTTGAATTGATTGAGTGATATTGATTGTATTTGTCTCATGAGCATATGGGTAGTGTTTTCCTCTAGACCTCATTCTATTCTTAACTCTCATCTTTTCTAACCCATCAGATGCCTCCGAGACGCGACCCCGGATTTGTTTTCCCACCAGAGATCACCCAGTTGATTCAGCAACAGAATGCCCTGATGCAAGTGTTAGTGCAGAACCAAGGCAACAACAACAACCCACCGCCACCACCACCTGTTGATCACTTAGCCCGTTTCTTAAGGCTAAACCCACCGGTGTTTTCCAGTAGCACCGAGCCGATTGTTGCAGATGATTGGCTCCGCAAAGTTGGAAGGGAGTTGACCGCTGTAGGATGCACAGATGCTGAAAGAGTGCGTTTTGCCGCACATCAGCTTGATGGACCCGCAGCATCATGGTGGGAGAATTATACAGCCACGTACCCTATTGACACTGTCACATGGGACCAGTTTCAGCAAGCTTTCCGTACAGCTCATGTTTCAGCAGGAGCTATGGCTATGAAGAAGCGTGAGTTTCGCAACCTACGCCAAGGAGGACGCACCGTAGGCCAGTATGTGGAGGAATTCAGTAAATTAGCACGTTATGCACCAGATGACGTTGCTACAGATGCGGCCAAGCAGGAGAAATTTTTGGAAGGACTGAATGATGAACTGAGTATGCAGTTGATGGTAGCAACCTTCAACAACTACCAGGAGTTGGTAGATAGAGCTCTCATGATTGAAGGGAAGCAACAGCAGATTGAAAACCGTAAGAGGAAGTATGGACAAGGGAAGTATAACTCTGGAGCTCAACAGAAACCACGTTTTGCCCCGAAGCTGGGAGGACAGTTTCAGCATACCCATGGAGGAGGTAGTTCGCACAACCATAATGGCTCTAAAAATGGTAATGGGAATGGAGGAAGCAACGGACAGAACCGCACCAACCCATCTACCCCAGCCAAGAGGGACCTGAGCCAAGTCACTTGCTTTAAGTGCCAGAAGACTGGACATTATGCCAATGAATGTCCTGAAGCCCAAAATGGAAATGGCAATGGAAGCTCTGGGAAGAAGCCGAACCCATTCAACAAAGGACACGTGAACCACGTGAGCGTGGAGGAGGTTGAAGCACAGCCTGATGCAGTAATAGGTAAGTTTTTGGTTAAGTCATTTACTGCAACCGTTCTTTTCGATACTGGTGCATCGCATTCATACATATCAAGGGGATTTGTGAATAAGTTTAAGCTGTCCACCAAAGTTCTCAGAACCCCTATGTTAGTAACCTCGCCAGGAGCAGAGTATATGGCAAGCCAAGGATGTTTTCAGATGCCATTGGCCATTGGTAGGCATGTTTTCCCCTCAGACCTAATAGTTTTGGAGTCGCAAGGTTTGGTTGTGATTTTGGGAATGGATTGGCTATCGTTATATGGAGGAAACATCGATTGTGCCAGCAAGACGATTTTTCTTACCACCCCAGAAGGAAAAAAGGATCAAGTATGTATCCCGGCATATGCCGAAGAGGACTCAAGTGAATTCCTTATCAGGAGTTGTACAGGAGGAAGTACAAGTGGTGAAGGATTATCCGGATGTATTTCCAGAAGATTTGCCAGGCATGCCACCGGATAGAGACATTGAGTTCTTGATTGAACTTTTGCCAGGCATAGGGCCTATATCTAAGAGACCGTACAGGATGCCCGCAAAAGATTTGGAGGAAATTAAGAAGCAGATCAAGGAGTTACTGGATAAAGGCTATATTCGCCCAAGTTGGTCACCTTGGGGATCACCAGTACTTCTAGTGGAGAAGAAAGATGGATCGCTGAGGATGGTTGTTGATTACCGTGGATTGAATGAAGTGACCATCAAAAACAAGTACCCACTGCCGATGATCAATGGTTTGTTTGACCGCCTACAAGGAGCTAAGGTATTTTCCAAGATCGATCTACGATCAGGATACCATCAGTTAAAGATTCAAGAGCAGGATATACCTAAGACGGCTTTTACCACCAGATATGGATTGTATGAGTATACCGTTATGTCATTTGGTCTGACTAACGCACCTGCCTATTTTATGAACCTGATGAACAAAGTGTTTATGTAGTTTTTGGATAAGTTCGTCGTGGTGTTCATTGACGATATTTTAGTCTTTTCCAAGAATGAGGAAGAGCATGAGGAGCATTTGCGATTGGTACTTGAGAAGCTCAGAGAACATCAGTTATATGCCAAGTTCAGCAAATGTGAATTTTGGCTGAAGGAAGTTGGATTCCTTGGACATGTTATTTCTGGAGAAGGAATAGCAGTAGACCCTGCCAAGGTTGACACAGTGACAAGTTGGGAATCACCCACGACAGTTGGAGAAATCCGGAGTTTTCTTGGACTTGCAGGATACTACCGGAGGTTCATCGAGAATTTCTCGAAGATTGCTAAGCCCATGACTGAGCTATTGAAGAAGGACACCAAATTCAATTGGACTGAGGATTGTGAAGCTAGTTTCCAAGAGTTGAAGAAACGATTGGTTACATCACCAGTGTTGATTCTGCCAGATCAACGCAAGGACTATGAAGTTTATTGCGACGCTTCTCGTCGAGGACTTGGAGCAGTGCTTATGCAGGAAGGAAGAGTTGTGTCATATGCTTCACGACAACTTAAACCCCATGAGAAGAATTATGCTACGCATGATTTGGAGTTAGCAGCCGTGGTGCATGCGTTGAAGACATGGAGACATTTTCTCATCGGAAACCATTGTGAGGTGTATACGGATCACAAGAGTTTGAAGTATATTTTCACGCAGGAGTTAAATCTCAGACAGAGGAGATGGTTGGAGCTCATTAAGGATTATGATATGAGATTGCATTATCACCCAGGAAAGGCTAACGTAGTAGCACACGCGTTGAGCCGCAAGAGTCATGTCAACACCCTCATGACAGGAGAGTTACCTCAGGAGTTAGCCGAGGACCTTCGCGAACTATGTTTGGAGATAGTCCCAAGAGGCTATTTAGCGACACTGGAGATTCAGTCTACCTTGATGGAAAGGATCAGAGAAGCTCAGAAGACAGACAAGGAGATTGAAGAGATAAAGGAGAAGATGAGCAAAGGAAAAGCCAAGGGATTTCGTGAGGACGAGCACGATACCTTATGGTTTGAGGACCGCGTTTATGTGCCAAAAGACCCGGAGATCAGGAAGTTGATTTTGCAAGAAGCCCATGATTCACCGTACTCGATTCACCCAGGAAATACCAAGATGTATTTGGATCTGAAGAATACTTTCTGGTGGACCGGAATGAAGAAGGATATTGCAGAGTATGTAGCAGTTTGTGATGTATGTCAGAGAGTGAAGGCAGAGCATCAGAAGCCAGCAGGATTGCTACAACCATTGCCGATACCCGGATGGAAGTGGGATAAAATAGGCATGGATTTTATCACGGGATTACCCAGGACTCGTTCAGGCTATGACTCAATATGGGTTGTAGTCGACCGTTTGACGAAAGTGGCTCATTTCATTCCAGTGAAGACCACTTACACCAGTGATAAGTTGGCAAAGATATACATGACCAGGATCGTATGTTTGCATGGAGTTCCGAGGACCATTGTATCAGACAGAGGAACCCAATTTACCTCGAAGTTTTGGAAGCAGTTACATGAAACATTGGGAACCAGGCTAGAATTTAGTACAGCTTTTCACCCACAGACAGATGGACAGACCGAGAGAGTCAACCAGATTTTGGAGGACATGTTGAGAGCTTGTGCACTAGATTATGGATCTAGTTGGATTGACAATTTGCCATATGCAGAGTTTTCATATAACAACAGTTATCAAACCAGTTTGAAGATGGCCCCTTTCGAAGCTTTGTACGGAAGGAGGTGTAGAACACCGTTGTTACGGGACGGAGTTGGAGACCGTCAGTTGTTTGGACCAGATTTGATTAAGGAGTCTGAACATAAAGTGAGGTTGATTCGCGATAGGCTCAAGGTAGCCCAGTCCAGGCAGAAGAGTTATGCTGATTCTAAACGAAAGGAGACAGTTCACGAAGTTGGAGACAGAGTTTATCTTCGAGTATCACCACTTCGAGGAGTGAAGCGCTTTGGAGTTAAGGGAAAGTTAGCGCCCCGTTTTATCGGACCATACAGAGTTTTGGAACGTATGGGAGAAGTTGCCTACAAGCTGGAATTGCCCGAAGGATTGTCAGGAGTTCATGATGTATTTCACGTTTCCCAGTTGAAGAAGTGCCACACAGAGATGGCTGAGATACCACTGAGAGGTACTGTGCCGCTGGAAGCGATTCAGCTGGAAAGTGATTTGACCTATGAGGAGAAACCAGTTAAGATTCTTGAGTATGCCAGTCGAGTTACCCGCAGTAAGGTTATCAAGTTTTGCAAAGTCCAGTGGAGTCACCACACGGAAGATGAAGCCACCTGGGAGCGAGAGGAAGATCTACGGAAGGACCACTCCCACCTGTTTTCTAGCCAACCCGAATCTCGAGGGCGAGATTCATCTTAAGGGGGGTAGGTTTGTAACATCCCAAATTTTCAATTTGGTATGTTATACATAGATCATCATTGCATATCATATTTTATTGCATTTCGACAAATCCTCGATAAATCCTAAGCAACTCAAGGACCCTCGGAGAGAGTTGGGGATTTTCTCGAATTTTCATATTTGATTTTCATCAAATAATAAAACGAGGATTTTGGTTTTAATTATTTTTCTCTCCGGAAAAATATTTCATTAAAAATAAATGAGAGGAGAAAATATGACTTCTCCAAAACAATTGAAATATTGGAGGAAAAATGTTAAAATCATTTATTGGATTTTATTTGCAATTTTAATTGCATTAAAAAATATTGCATGTTTTCAAAAATTTATTTTTGTGTCAAAAAAATGTTCACCCTGTGTTAAATATTCTAACTAGACGGGGAAAATTTGTTTTATCTTTTTTGGATTTTTATTTATTTTTCTACGAATTTTTCGGCGGAACATTTTAAAAAAAATCGCGCCGCTCCCGACCGGGCCGAGGCCCAGCCGAGCCGCCGGCCCATCTCCGCGTTCTCCTCCGCGAGCACGCCGGACGCCGCCGCCGTGTCCGCCACGGACACCCCGCCGCCGTGCCTTGCCCCCTCCTCCAAGCACCCCTTCCCCCCCTCTTTATAAACCCCCCCGCCGCCCCCTCCCTCTCACCCCGCCGCCGCCCCGCACCCGCCCCGCACCCCGCCGCCGGAGCCGGAGCCCGAAGGCCGCCGCCGCTCGCCGAACCCCGCCGCCGGAGCCGCCCCTCGCCACCCCCGAGCCCCCTGAGCCCCGCCGCACCCCGCCGCACCCCGCCGCCCTCGCCGGAGCCAGCCGGAGCCCCGCCGGAGCCCTGCCCCGACGAGGTATACCTCGCCGTCGTTGCCGGTTTTGTTTAAAAAAACCGTTCGTTTTATAAAAAAACCCTAGATCGGTTTATTTCTTCGGTTTTGTTATTTTGTGAACGTTCACCGACCCGTTCGTTTTAACGAACGCGTTCGTCGGATTTTCTCTGTTAACGAACGTCCGTTCTTTAACCGTTCGTCCGTTTTTCTTTTTCATCGGACTTTTCCGCGATTATCTCAGATCTCGATTTCTGATCGAATCTTCGTTTCTGTTTAATTTTTCGCTCGTTTATCGGAATCAGGCGATTGAAGCGCCTAGAGTTTCGTCTCGAAATTCTCTTTCCGGTTAACCTACTCAAACAAGTTTTTGCTACTATAAAATTTGACCTAGATCCAGATTAGTAAACGAAGTTTGTTTCTTTCGCCGTTTGACTTTCATTGCTTCGTTCGAGTTGATTCTTTTTGCAAACCAGAGTTCTTAAGTTGAACTTTTTGGTTGGATCTTTCATTCGCGTTTTACCTGTGCATTAGATGAGTACTTATTGTTTGCTTGTTTGTTTGTGATAGAGTACCCGGAGTGTGCCGCTTGTTACTTCGAATCGCTAGGTTTCGCGGATCATCAGCAAGGCAAGTAACACTTTGATCATATACCTTCCATACCCAGTTTTTATTGCATTAGATCTATTCCTCAAACATTGCATGATTAGGATCTAATTAAATTGTAGGTATTGGGAAGTAGTTGAGGTAGTACCTATTACCTGTTCTTTTATCAAACCCTTGGGAGTTACTTCTACGTTTGCTATTATATTGCCATGCTATGCTCGTAGACGTGGATTGGGTTTGAGTGATATTCATGACAGATGTGAGATTGTTAATAATGGTTTACTTAAGGTGGCAACTAAAACTCACATCTGGGTGGATTGAGGTACCTGGGTATTCCAGGATTGCCTGTTTTTCTTTTGGACCGCCACCCAGGTTCAAAGGGATCATGAGATTATTCATGCTAGAAACTTCCGTGTGCAGCCACAAGCTATTATGGGCTCTAGCATAGTTGACTAAGTTGTGTGAACTCTTACAGTGGTAGACTAGCAGATGTAGGGGAAAGTAGGTGTAACTGTCTACCCATACGTAAGGTGCAAACACTTCTGAAAGACTGTGTCTCGGTCATCCGTTACTCAAACACCATGTAGTGCGAGTAATCCAATGGAGGAGATCGAGTCTTGTGGGGAAAAGTGCACAAACCTCTGCAGAGTGTACAAACTAATCATGGTTAGCCGTGTCCCCGGTTATGGACAATTTGAGTATCTAGTACCTGGATTATCATGTGAATATCATCACCATGTTACTTTTAATTAATTTTGTTGGGTTATTGATGACACCTAATTGGGATTGAGATGCTGTCCACCATCTCAATGTTTAACAACCACCATGATAGTTAAATAAAATTTATTCCTTTGCAGTAGGGAAAAATTGGCTTTCCGCAAAAACTTTAACCATAGAGCTTTCCACCAGCCTTATATGCATGTAGTATAGTATTATTACTGTTCATTGTTTCTCTATGTGTTACATTGCCAGCATATTCCATGTGCTGACCCGTTTTCGGGCTGCAACATTTCATGTTGCAGACTTTTCAGATGACGAGTAAGGTGCCTTAGGTCGTGGTCTTATACTCAGTGATGCCGCTGGAGTTGATGGACTCACTTATCTTCCAAGTCTTCCGCTGTTATCGTTTTTAGATGGCCTTAAGCCATATTTATCATACTTATTCTCTTTGGAGATATTCGATGTAATAAGTGTGTGATTGCTACTCTGTTATAAATCCTCCATTTGTACTGTGCGTGTCAGCATTACTGATCCAGGGATGACACTGGTGCACAGCAGCACAGACCATTTGAGGTCTGGTCGCTACATACATCAACACCATAGCCTCTCCGATGAAGTGTGAGTAGTTTACCTCAGACCTTCGGGTCCATAGTTATTAGCTAGATGGCTTCTTCTCTCTTTTTGGATCTCAATACAATGTTCCCCCCTCTCTCGTGGAGATCTATTCGTGTAATCTTGTTTTTGCAGTGTGTTTGTTGAGATCAATGAATTGTGGGTTTATGATCAAGATTATCTATGAACAATATTTGAATCTTCTCTGAATTCTTTTATGTATGATTGGTTATCTTTGCAAGTCTCTTCGAATTATCAGTTTGGTTTGGCCTACTAGATTGATCTTTCTTGCAATGGGAGAAGTGCTTAGCTTTGGGTTCAATCTTGCGGTGTTCTTTCCCAGTGACAGTAGGGGCAGCAAGGCACGTATTGTATTTTTGCCATCGAGGATAACAAGATGGGGTTTTTATCATATTGCATGAATTTATCCCTCTACATCATGTCATCTTGCTTAAGGCATTACTCTATTTTCATTAACTTAATACTCTAGATGCATGTTGGATAGCGGTCGATGAGTGGAGTAATAGTAGTAGATGCAGGCAGGAGTCGGTCTACTTGTCTCGGACGTGATGCCTATATACATGATCATACCTAGATATTCTCATAACTATGCTCAATTCTGTCCATTGCTCAACAGTAATTCGTTCGCCCACCGTAAAATACTTATGCTCTTGAGAGAAGCCAGTAGTGAAACCTATGGCCCCCGGGTCTATCTTCATCATATTAATCTTCCAACACTTAGTTATTTCCTTTGCTTTTATTTTATTTTGCATCTTTATCACAAAAATACCAAAAATATTATCCTATTATATATATCAGATCTCACTCTCGTAAGTGACCGTGAAGGGATTGACAACCCCTTATCGCGTTGGTTGCGAGGAGTTATTTGTTTTGTGTAGGTACGAGGGACTCGCGCGTAGCCTCCTACTGTATTGATACCTTGGTTCTCAAAAACTGAGGGAAATACTTACGCTACTTTGCTGCATCATCCTTTCCTCTTCAAGGAAAAACCAACACAGTGCTCAAGAGGTAGCAAGCGCGCGTCAGCTTGGCGCTCCTCTTTGGGGCAGCACTCCAGGCGGCGGCCCTCGGCGTCGAAGACCTTGAAGAAGAGCGTGGAAGCGCCGTCGTACTCGAAGTGGATTGCGAGGGCGCCCCTCGCACGGCAGACCCGTGCGATCTCCCCCCAGCCGCGGGTCATGAAGATCTTGCCGGTGGGAACCGCTTCGATCTCTGCTCCGGTTGCCGGAGCGCTGCAGTCGGCGTGCTGCAACCAGAGCTCGAGAGGCCCCCTCGGCGGCATCACGTCGGAGAAGAACCGCGGGAAGCGGATCCAGGAGCTTGGAGGCATCGGCGCCCACAGCACCAACTCGCGCGAGGTGTCCGCGGCGTGGATCCCAGGGCGACGGCACGTGCCGCCGTGGCGCTGCGACCCCGGGCACGGCGTGGGCGGCGCTGCTCGTCGCTCCGACCTCCCGAGCCCTCGGCTCAGGCGTACAAGGGTAGCGGGTACCCTGGAGGAGGCCGCTCGCACCAAGGCCTCATCACCACCTGCATCGTCGCTTCATCACGGCGATGGATCGACCTCTTCTTCGGCGGAAGTGGCCCCGGATCATCACGGGGAGCCTTTCCTTTCTCTTCGGTAGAAAACCTTCTGATGGGCGCCATTGTGTTGGGGAACGTAGTAATTTCAAAAAAATTCCTACGCACACGCAAGATCATGGTGATGCATAGCAACGAGAGGGGAGAGTGTTGTCCACGTACCCTCATAGACCGAAAGCGGAAGCGTTAGCACAACGCGGTTGATGTAGTCGTACGTCTTCACGATCCGACCGATCAAGTACCGAACGCATGGCACCTCCGAGTTCAGCACTCGTTCAGCCCGATGACGTCCCTCGAACTCCGATCCAGCCGAGTGTTGAGGGAGAGTTTCGTCAGCACGATGGCGTGGTGACGATGATGATGTTCTACCGACGCAGGGCTTCGCCTAAGCACCGCTACAGTATTATCGAGGTGGACTATGGTGGAGGGGGGCACCGCACACGGCTAAAAGATCAAGCGATCAATTGTTGTGTCTCTAGGGTGCCCCCTTGCCCCCGTATATAAAGGAGCAAGGGGGAGGTGCGGCCGGCCAGGAGGGGCGCGCCAGGTGGAGTCCTACTCCCACCGGGAGTAGGACCCCCTCCCTTTTCCTAGTTGGATTAGGAGTGGAGGGGGAAAGAGGAGGGAGAGAGGAAGGAAAGGGGGGGCGCCGCCCCCTTCTCCTTGTCCTATTCGGACTAGGAGGGAGGGGCGCGCGGTCCTGCCCTGGCCGCCTCTCCTCTTCTCCACAAAGGCCCACTATGGCCCATTAAGCCCCCGGGGGGTTCCGGTAACCCCTCGGTACTCCGGTAAAATCCCGATTTCACCCGGAACACTTCCGATATCCAAACATAGGCTTCCAATATATCAATCTTCATGTCTCGACCATTTCGAGACTCCTCGTCATGTCCGTGATCACATCCAGGACTCCGAACAACCGTCGGTACATCAAAACATATAAACTCATAATATAACTGTCATCGAAACGTTAAGCGTGCGGACCCTACGGGTTCGAGAGCTATGTAGACATGACCGAGACATGTCTCCGGTCAATAACCAATAGCGGAACCTGGATCCTCATATTGGCTCCCACATATTCTACGAAGATCTTTATCGGCCAGACCGCATAACAGCATACGTTGTTCCCTTTGTCATCGGTATGTTACTTGCCCGAGATTCGATCGTCGGTATCTCAATACCTAGTTCAATCTCGTTACAGCGGCAAGGGCCTGGTGCCGGCAAGGCGAGGCCCCCAGCAGAGTCTGATGCCGCCGAGGCAGTGCCCACGCAGTCAAGTGAGGTGGTGCAGAAGAAGAAGATGATGCAGCATCCGGTTTACTTTGTCAACTACCTCTTGCAGGGAGCTAGATCGAGGTACTCCAGTGTGCAGAAATTGCTCTTCGGCCTCCTTATGGCCTCGAGGAAGCTGCGTCATTACTTCCAAGCCCACGAGATCACTGTCGTCACCCGCCTCCCATTACAACGGATACTGCATAACCTAGATGCGACTAGAAGGATTGTGGAATGGGCCTTGGAGCTGTCAAGCTTTGGTTTAAAGTTTGAAAGTACCTCGACAATTCAGAGCAGAGTCTTGGCGGAGTTCATTGCAGAATGGAGCTTGACGCCTGACGAAGAAATCCAGGAGACCACTCTCCCCGGCAAGGAAGCAGACCGCGACTGGATCATGTACTTTGATGGGGCTTTCTCGCTGCAAGGCGCCGGTGCCGGTGTGCTGCTCGTCGCACCCACCGGAGAGCACCTCAAGTACGTGATCCAGATGCACTTCCCCAGGGAGATGTCCACCAACAACACTGCTGAGTACGAGGGATTGCTTGCCGGTCTCAGGATTGCGGCAGACCTCGGGGTTAAGAAGCTCATCGTCAGGGGTGACTCGCAGCTCGTTGTCAGACAGGTCAACAAGGATTATCAGAGCCCATTGATGGAAGCTTATGTAGATGAGGTGAGGAAGCTGGAGGAACGCTTTGACGGTATCCAAGCGGAGCACATCCCCCGAGCGGAGAACGACATCGCCGATTACCTGTCAAAGCGTGCCACATTCAAGCTACCTGTGGAACCAGGTACATTTTTGCTTCGGTTAACTCAACCATCCGTCGAACCATCAGCGGGGCAGAACAAGCAAAGGAAATCAGTTCCCGGCAAGTACTTTCCTACCGAGCCCCCTGGGGCTGCCGGCAAGGGTGCTGCCGCGGACGCTGAGCCTGCCCAAGAGCAACTGGCTCCGGCAGGGCGTCAAGCCATGGCCGTAGAGACAGTCGCTCCCATGGCGGAAGAAATGCCTTTGGTCCTTGCTGTCGAGCCCCAGGCTCCGGCATGGGCGCAGCATACCGTCCAATTCCTCCAAACAGGGGAACTTCCTGAGGAGCAGGAAAAAGCAAAAAAAGTAGCCCGTCGGTCCGCCCTCTACCAGTTTGTCGATGACATCCTGTACAAGAGAAGGCGAATGTGTGTGAAATTGAAGTGCATCCCCCGGGAGGAAGGACTGGAGCTGTTGGCGGCGATACATGGAGGCATATGTGGCTCACACATAGGGTCGAGGGCCCTTGCCGGGAAGGCGTTCCGGCAAGGTTTCTTCTGGCCCACCGCCCTCCAGGATGCGACGGCACTAGTAACCAAGTGTGAAACGTGTCAGTTCCATTCAAAGAAGATTCATCAACCAGCTCAAGCCCTTCAAACAATCCCTCTCTCCTGGCCATTCTCGGTCTGGGGGCTCGATATACTGGGCCCTTTCCCCCGCGCTGTCAGGGGCTTTGAGTACTTGTACGTTGCGATCGACAAGTTCACAAAGTGGCCGGAGATGGAAGCAGTGAGAAAGGTGACTGCTCAATCAGCTGTCAAGTTTTTCAAGGGACTGGTCTGCCGTTTTGGTGTGCCAAACAGAGTCATAACCGACAATGGCACGCAGTTCATGAACCACACCTTCATGCAATACATTCAAGACCTCGGCAGCAAGGTCTGTTTTGCTTCCGTGGCACACCCACGGAGCAACGGCCAAGCGGAGAGGGCGAATGCTGAAGTGTTGCGAGGCCTAAGGACAAAGACTTTTGACAAGGTGCACGAGAGCGGAAGGCGCTGGATTGATGAATTGCCGGCGGTTCTTTGGTCGATCAGGACGACGCCAAATCGAGCCACCAGCCAGACACCTTTTGCCCTGGTCTACGGGGCAGAAGCAGTTCTCCCCACGGAACTCATATACGGGTCACCTCGAGTGCTCGCTTATGATGAGCTTGAGCAAGAGCAGTTGCGCCAAGATGACGCGACCCTCCTTGAGGAAGATCGTCTTCGGGCGGCTGTGAGAGCAGCGCGCTACCAGCAAGCCTTGCGCCGCTACCATAGCCGCAAGGTTCATGCCTGAAGCTTTGAGGAAGGCGGCCTTGTTCTTCGGCGCGTTCAGTCGGCCAAGAATACCAACAAGTTGACGCCGAAGTGGGAAGGCCCTTATCGGGTAATACGAGTCACCAGGCCCGGCGCAGTCCGCCTGGAGACCGAAGATGCCGTCCCAGTGAGCAACTCCTGGAACATCGAGCATCTTCGCAAGTTTTACCCATAAGGCGCAGCTTGCCGGGCCTCCCAGCAAGCCACCTTTTGTACAAGCTTTGCCGGCGAGGCATGTAACCCTTCGTACAAAGCTAGGCGTAGACCCTGAGCATAAATAAATGAAGTGATGGCGCCCTAAGTCATAGCATGCATGCTAGGTCGAGTCTCTTCCTTGGTTAGGGTTGATAGTGCTTAGCGGCGACTAACCCCTAGCCTAGAGGTCGAGTGCGCGTCAATCTATTTCTTTTCTGTCCTCCTTTGGTTCGCAGGGCACATGAGCACTTTTGCTGAGCTACTTGGAAGAAGGGAAACGGACCGGCATCCCAACCCCAGCAAACCAGAGTTGCCGGGGGCTGCAAGCACGGGGGTCCAACCGCGGCAAGACATGGTTGCCGGGGGCCGCAGATCCAGATAAGTATTTTATCCTCTGTCATGCATTTCGGAATAGGACTGGGGCATGTGAAACCTCGTTTTTATCTCTAGGCTGTCGTGCTCCCCTTTTTCCTATACCTAAGGATTATTTCCTGGGTCCGGATTTGGTTGTAGCCGCGGCGGCAAGGAGGTAGAACGAGGAGCCTAAAGCCCACTTCATCCCTGCCTCCGCCAAGAGCGCGAGAACGGTCGAGTGGAGTGGGGGCGGCAAGGCCTGTTGCCGGGCGAAAAACGTTTATCTTAAACAATAACAAGTATTCGCTCCTTGTCGCGGGATTTACCCACGAACGAAAAACCCGGCAAGCATCCCTTTTTCATTAAAAACATCACATACAGGTACAGTTCGTACGAAATGAAAAACATGAACAAAGGGGATTACAAGCTTTAAATTTAACAAGGCCCGAAGGCTTACAGATTAAAAAAGAGATAAGGTGCCCGTGATTCCTTTCTTGTCCCTCTCCTCAGGAGGCAGGTCAAGGAGGCGAGAGGACAAAAGGGGCGCCTAGGCAAGCTACGAGCAGCAGAAAGCACCAAGAGAACACCTCGGTGGCCGCCCACGGGTAGGCCGGTGATGACGGTGCCGGGAAAGGAGCTGGAAGACGAGGCGGCAGGACCGGCAGTACGCGAATGAGGCGTCGGTGCCCGCGTACTCCAAGTTGACGACCTTGCCGCCCGCCCTCTTCCTCTTCCGCAGCCTCCCGGCGCCAGCCGCCCAAGGAGACTGCCCCGAGAAGTTCAAGGAGCTGGCCCCACCCCCGGCAAAACTCTACCGGAGGAGCGGCCAGGTGCAGATGCTGCTGCTGCCACACCCGCCCAGGCGCGGGGCGTCCGACGCCTAGTCGGACTCATCCCCGTCATCTGCCCCGTTGTCCTCCTCGTCACTTTCGCTCGAGGAAGAGCTTCCATCGTCGGAATCTCCATCGGAGGAGCTCTCCACGCAGCACTTCAGGCGAGTCCCGAACTCTCCGAAGACCTTGACGAAGAGCAGGCCGTCCTCCATTAATTTGAAGTAGAGGACGAGCCCCGCCATCAGGCTGTGGATGCGAGCGAACGTCTTCCACCCACGACGGAGGTACATGACCCGAGGAGCCGGGAAGTCGACGTCGACCTGCGTGCCCCCATTCCCACAACCCCTCATGTGCAATCTGAGGGATTGGGGCCGGTCACGCTCCATCTCTTGAGCAAACGGGGCGGGAAGACGGAGACGGCGATGCGGAGGCCGGCGCAGCCTAATGAAGAACTCGCGGGGCTGATCTCCGACATGGCCTTCCATCGGGAAAGGCACCATTGGCGGGGGCGAAGCCGGCACGCCGCCCCGTCCTCCCCTTCCCCGAGCACTCCGACCTCTGCCCCGGCCTCGCCCCCTCCCCCTTCCCCTCGTGGCCGGTTCCACCACCACGGGCTCAGGAGGAGGAGGGATGCGCTCTCGAGCAGCGACCCTCGCCGCCACCGTCGAGGGACCCGGATTCCCTTTCTCCATAGCGAGTGAAAGGAAGAAGCAGAAGCAAGAGGAGGCAGATGATAAAAGAATGCGGGACGCCATCCCCCCTTCCCCCTCTTTATAAAGGGGCAGGGTCAGGGCTCGGCTGCCCCGCTCGGCCAATCCAGCCACTGGAGGCGCAGGGAATCAGGACCGACCCGCTGCCCCAACCAGCGATGGCCCGGTTTCCCGCCTCCACCGCTTGCCACCACAGGCGCATGAAGGACGCGTGGCGGACGTGCAGAACTGAGGGGACAGGTGAAGCGACCTCTCCCCACCCCGTGATCGTGGGGAGTGGACGCCTTGAAGACCGTGACCCGGCCCCGTTCAGTAAATGAGCCGCGCCTCCACGCCTCCCTCTTTTTACGGGGAAGGCGCGAGCCGCCTCTTTACTGTGATATGACGCATGCGTGTGGAAACCGCCCCACGCATGCCGCCCACGTCACGCACACCCCTCCACGCCGCACCGCGCGCGCGGGTCGTGGGAAGCGTAGCGCATGAAAAGTTTTACCGCGGTAAAAACCGCCCACCTGCCCGTGCACCGTTTTGGGCCTGGCCCAACAACGTGTCGCGCTTATGTGTGGCCCAGGCCCGGGGGCTCCTGTCGGTGTACAAAAAGAGGGGCACACTTTTGTACCCCTTTACCTGTGCACGGGCAGTCGGAGCCGCGCCTACGGTCACGCCAAGCAGAACAGGGGAGGTGAGCCAAGGTAAGACCGAAGCCCAAGATAATCAGAGCAATGCCAAGGCCAAGACCACAAAGAGCAGAGGGACGAAGCAGGTTCCCCTGGCAAGACCCTTGCCAGGGCAGCCCCGGCAATACCCTTGTCGGGGTAGCTCGCCCCACACCAACAGAGCGAGCCACCCTTGAGCCCACGGTCCCCAACGCCATCATCCACGTGGGGCCAGGGCTCGGGAAGGCACCTCTGTGGTGGCATGCAGATCTTTGTGAAGACATACTCAAGATCAGATGAGGATTAGAAGAAGACGATCATCAGCGAGATCCTTGCCGAGGAAGGCCACCAGACCACCGGCAAGGTCCTTGCCGGGGACGACAACACGCCGCGGCAAGCCCCTTGCCGGGCCACACGGCAAGACCCTTGCCGGGCCACCCGGCAAGGCCCTCGCCAAGGACGCCAGCGGGGCCACTGCCAGGCCCGCGCCAACCAAGCTTCCACCGGCGTTCACATGCAGCTGCCAGCCCAACCAGCTGGGCGGGCACCTGCGTGGCAACATGCAGCTCCCAGGCCAACTCATCGAGCGCCTGTGTGGCGGCATGCAGATCTTCGTGAAGGCTCCGCCACTGCGCCACCTCAGCTGCCTGCCTACCTACATGGCACCACGCACCTCACTGGCCAGGGCGCGTGTCAAGGCGAGGAGGAGCGGCGATGGACGGGACGGGCCTCGTCCCCGTCCCCAATAAAGCAAGGGGACACCTAAGCTACACATTAAATGCATCTTGTCCTGTAATACGAGCGATAAGCACAGGGCACTGTACGCCTTTCCACCTCCTGTGTGCCACTGTGGCAGCCCCTTTCGACTATAAAAGGAGGCCCATGGCATACTGGAGAAGGATTCGCCTCTTTCGAACCATGCACTGACCACAGCTAGTTCGAGAGCTCAAGAACTCTCTGAAATACACCCACCAAAGCAGGACTAGGGTTTTACGCATCCTCGCGGCCCGAACCTGGGTAAACGATCCTTGTGCTGTCTACTAGCCCTGCTCTTCTCGCAACCCCACGCCCCGGCAACCCTAGTAGGGATTCTTGTGATCCCATAGGTGTCGTTCCACACCGACACCGATGATCGAATCTCGGGCAAGTAACATACCGATGACAAAGGGAACAACGTATGTCGTTATGCGGTTTGACCGATAAAGATCTTCGTAGAATATGTGGGAGCCAATATGAGCATCCAGGTTCCTCTATTGGTTATTGATCGGAAACGTGTCTCGGTCATGTCTACATAGTTCTTGAACCCGTAGGGTCCGCACGCTTAACGTTCGGTGACGATCGGTATTATGAGTTTATGTGTTTTGATGCACCGAAGGTAGTTCAAAGTCCCGGATATGATCACGGACATAATGAGGAGTCTCGAAATGGTCGAGACATAAAGATCGATATATTGGAAGCCTATATTTGGACATCGGAATAGTTCCGGGTGAAATCGGGATTTTACCGGAGTACCGGGAGGTTACCAGAACCCCCCGGTAAGTGTATGGGCCTTATTGGGCCATAGTGGAGAGAGAGAGAGGAGGCCAGGGCAGGCCACGCGCCCCCTCCCCCTCTGGTCTGACTTGGACTAGGAGGGGGCGGCGCCCCCCTTTCCTTCCTCCCTCTCTCCCCCTTCCTTCTCTCCTAGTCCAACTAGGGAAGGGGGGATCCTACTCCCGGTGGGAGTAGGACTCCTCCAGGGCATGCCATAGAGGGCCGGCCCTCCCCCCTCCTCCACTCCTTTATATACAGAGGAGGGGGCACCCCATGGACACACAAGTTGATCAGTTGATCTTTTAGCCGTGTGCGGTACCCCCCTCCACCATAATCCACCTCGGTAATATCATAGCGGTGCTTAGGCGAAGCCCTGCGTCGGTAGCATCATCATCACCGTCATCACGCCGTCGTGCTGACAGAACTCTCCCGCGAAGCTCTGCTGGATCGTGAGTTCGTGGGACGTCGCCGAGCTAAACGTGTGCAGAACTCGGAGGTGCCGTGTGTTCGGTACTTGGATCGGTCGGATCGTGAAGACGTACGACTACATCAACCGCATTGTCATAACGCTTCCGCTTACGGTCTACGAGGGTACATGCACGACACTCTCCCCTCTCGTTGCTATGCATCACCATGATCTTGCGTGTGCGTAGGAATTTTTTTGAAATTACTACGTTCCCCAACAGTGGCATCCGAGCCAGGTTTATGCCTAAATGTTATATGCACGAGTAGAACACAAGTGAGTTGTGGGTGATACAAGTCATACTGCTTACTAGCATGTCATACTTTGATTCGGCGGTACTGTTGGATGAAGCGGCCCGGACCGACATTACGCGTACGCTTACGCGAGACTGTTTCTACCGACGTGCTTCGCACACAGGTGGCTGGCGGGTGTCAGTTTCTCCAACTTTAGTTGAATCGAGTGTGGCTACGCCCGGTCCTTGTGAAGGTTGAAACAACACTACCTTGACGAAATATCATTGTGGTTTTGATGCGTAGGTAAGAACGGATCTTGCTCAGCCCGTAGCAGCCACGTAAAACTTGCAACAACAAAGTAGATGACGTCTAACTTGTTTTTGCAGGGCATGTTGTGATGTGATATGGTCAAGACATGATGCTAAATTTTATTGTATGAGATGATCATGTTTTGTAACAAAGTTATCGGCAACTGGCAGGAGCCATATGGTTGTCGCTTTATTGTATGCAATGCAATCGCCCTGTAATTGCTTTACTTTATCACTAAGCGGTAGCGATAGTCGTAGTAGCAATAGTTGGCGAGACGACAACGATGCTTCGATGGAGATCAAGGTGTCAAGCCGGTGACGATGGTGATCATGACGGTGCTTTGGAGATGGAGATCAAAGGCACAAGATGATGATGGCCATATCATATCACTTATATTGATTGCATGTGATGTTTATCTTTTATGCATCTTATTCTGCTTTGATTGATGGTAGCATTATAAGATGATCTCTCACTAAATTTCAAGGTACAAGTGTTCTCCCTGAGTATGCACTGTTGCCAAAGTTCGTCGTGCCGAGACACCACGTGATGATCGGGTGTGATAAGCTCTACGTTCACATACAACGGGTGCAGCCAGTTTTGCACACGCAGAAATACTCGGGTTAAACTTGACGAGCCTAGAATATGCAGATATGGCCTCAGAACACTGAGACCGGAAGGTCGAGCGTGAATCATATAGTAGATATGATCAACATAGTGATGTTCACCATTGAAAACTACTCCATCTCACGTGATGATAGGACATGGTTTAGTTGATTTGGATCACGTGATCACTTAGATGATTAGAGGGATGCCTATCTAAGTGGGAGTTCTTAAGTAATATGATTAATTGAACTTTAATTTATCATGAACTTAGTACCTGATAGTATTTTGCATGTCTATGTTGTTCTAGAAAGATGGCCCGTGCTATTGTTCCGTTGAGTTTTAATGCGTTCCTTGAGAAAGCAAAGTTGAAAGATGATGGTAGCAATTACACGGACTGGGTCCGTAATTTGAGGATTATCCTCATTGCTGCACAGAAGAATTATGTCCTGGAAGCACCGCTGGGTGCCAGGCCTGCTGCAGATGCAACTAACAACGTTAAGAACGTCTGGCAGAGCAAAGCTGATGACTACTCGATAGTTCAGTGTGCCATGCTTTACGGCTTAGAACCGGGACTTCAACGACGTTTTGAACGTCATGGAGCATATGAGATGTTCCAGGAGTTGAAGTGAATATTTCAAGCAAATGCCCGGATTGAGAGATATGAAGTCTCCAATAAATTCTACAGCTGTAAGATGGAGGAGAATAGTTCTGTCAGTGAACATATACTCAAAATGTCTGGGTATAATAATCACTTGATTCAACTGGGAGTTAATCTTCCTGATGGTAGTGTCATTGACAGACTTCTTCAATCAGTGCCACCAAGCTACAAGAGCTTCGCGATGAACTATAACATGCAAGGGGTGGATAAGAAAATTCCCGAGCTCTTCGCAATGCTAAAGGCTACGGAGGTAGAAATCAAGAAGGAGCATCAAGTGTTGATGGTCAACAAGACCACCAGTTTCAAGAAAAAGGGTAAAGGGAAGAAGAAGGGGAACTTCAAGAAGAACGGCAAACAAGTTGCTGCTCAGGAGAAGAAACCCAAGACTCGACCTAAGACTGAGACTGAGTGCTTCTACTGCAAACAGACTGGTCACTGGAAGCGGAACTGCCACAAGTATTTGGCGGGTAAGAAGGATGGCAAGGTGAACAAAGGTATATGTGATATACATGTTATTGATGTGTACCTTACTAAAGCTCGCAGTAGCACCTGGGTATTTGATACTGGTTCTGTTGCTAATATTTGCAACTTGAAACACGGACTACGGATTAAGCGGAGATTGGCTAAGGACGAGGTGCCGATGCACGTGGGAAATGGTTCCAAAGTCGATGTGATCGGCGTCGGCACGCTACCTCTACATCTACCTTCGGGATTAATTTTAGACCTGAATAATTGTTATCTGGTGCCAGCGTTGAGCATGAACATTATATCTGGATCTTTTTTGATGCGAGACGGTTATTCATTTAAATCTGAGAATAATGGTTGTTCTATTTATATGAGTAATATCTTTTATGGTCATGCACCCTTGAAGAGTGGTCTATTTTTGTTAAATCTCGATAGTAGTGATACACATATTCATAATGTTGAAGCCAAAAGATGCAGAGTTGATAATGATAGTGCAACTTATTTGTGGCACTGCCGTTTGGGTCATATTGGTGTAAAGCGCATGAAGAAACTCCATACTGATGGACTTTTTGAATCACTTGATTATGAATCACTTGGTACTTGCGAACCATGCCTCATGGACAAGATGACTAAAACGCCGTTCTCCGGAACAATGGAGCGAGCAACAGATTTGTTGGAAATCATACATACTGATGTATGTGGTCCGATGAATATTGAGGCTCGCGGCGGGTATAGTTATTTTCTCACCTTCACAGATGATTTGAGTAGATATGGGTATATCTACTTAATGAAACATAAGTCTGAAACATTTGAAAAGTTCAAAGAATTTCAGAGTGAAGTGGAAAATCATCTTAACAAGAAAATAAAGTTTCTACGATCTGATCGTGGAGGAGAATATTTGAGTTATGAGTTTGGTCTTCATTTGAAACAATGCGGAATAGTTTCGCAACTCACGCCACCCGAAACACCACAGCATAATGGTGTGTCCGAACATCGTAATCATACTTTACTAGATATGGTGCGATCTATGATGTCTCTTACCGATTTACCGCTATCGTTTTGGGGTTATGCTTTAGAGACGGCTGCATTCACGTTAAATAGGGCACCATCTAAATCCGTTCAGACGACGCCTTATGAAATGTGGTTTGGCAAGAAACCAAAGTTGTCGTTTCTTAAAGTTTGGGGTTGCGATGCTTATGTGAAAAAGCTTCAACCTGATAAGCTCGAACCCAAATCAGAGAAATGTGTCTTCATAGGATAGCCAAAGGAGACTGTTGGGTACACCTTCTATCACAGATCCGAAGGCAAGATATTCGTTGCTAAGAATGGATCCTTTCTAGAGAAGGAGTTTCTCTCGAAAGAAGTGAGTGGGAGGAAAGTAGAACTTGATGAGGTAACTGTACCTGCTCCCTTATTGGAAAGTAGTTCATCACAAAAATCTGTTCCTGTGACTCCTACACCAATTAGTGAGGAAGCTAATGATGATGATCATGTAACTTCAGATCAAGTTGCTGCCGAACCTCGTAGGTCACCCAGAGTAAGATCCGCACCAGAGTGGTACGGTAATCCTGTTCTGGAGGTCATGTTACTTGACCATGATGAACCTACGAACTATGAGGAAGCGATGATGAGCCCAGATTCCGCGAAATGGCTTGAAGCCATGAAATCTGAGATGGCATCCATGTATGAGAACAAAGTGTGGAGTTTGGTTGACTTGCCCAATGATCGGCAAGCCATCGAGAATAAATGGATCTTCAAGAAGAAGACTGATGCTGACGGTAATGTTACTATCTACAAAGCTCGACTTGTTGCGAAAGGATTTCGACAAGTTCAAGGAGTTGACTACGATGAGACCTTCTCACCCGTAGCGATGCTTAAGTCCTTCCAAATCATGTTAGCAATTGCCGCATTTTATGATTATGAAATTTGGCAAATGGATGTAAAGACTGCATTCCTGAATGGATTTCTGGAAGAAGAGTTGTATATGATGCAACCTGAAGGTTTTATCGATCCAAAGGGTGCTAACAAAGTGTGCAAGCTCCAGCGATCCATCTATGGACTGGTGCAAGCATCTCGGAGTTGGAATAAACGTTTTGATAGTGTGATCAAAGCATATGGTTTTATACAGACTTTTGGAGAAGCCTGTATTTACAAGAAAGTGAGTGGGAGCTCTGTAGCATTTCTAATATTATATGTGGATGACATATTGCTGATTGGAAATGATATAGAATTTCTGGATAGCATAAAAGGATACTTGAATAAGAATTTTTCAATGAAAGACCTCGGTGAAGCTGCATACATATTGGCCATCAAGATCTATAGATATAGATCAAGACGCTTAATTGGACTTTCACAAAGCACATACCTTGACAAAGTTTTGAAAAAGTTCAAAATGGATCAAGCAAAGAAAGGGTTCTTGCCTGTGTTACAAGGTGTGAAGTTGAGTCAGACTCAATGCCCGACCACTTCAGAAGATAGAGAGAAAATGAAAAGTGTTCCCTATGCTTCAGCCATAGGCTCTATCATGTATGCAATGATGTGTACCAGACCTGATGTGTGCCTTGCTATTAGCTTAGCAGGGAGGTACCAAAGTAATCCAGGAGTGGATCATTGGACAGCGGTCAAGAACATCCTGAAATACCTGAAAAGGACTAAGGATATGTTTCTCGTTTATGGAGGTGACAAAGAGATCGTCGTAAATGCTTACGTCGATGCAAGCTTTGACGCTGATCCGGATGACTCTAAGTCACAAACCGAATACGTGTTTATATTGAACGATGGAGCTGTCAGTTGGTGCAGTTCTAAGCAAAGCGTCGTGGCGGGATCTACATGTGAAGCGGATTACATAGCTGCTTCGGAAGCAGCAAATGAAGGAGTCTGGATGAAGGAGTTCATATCCGATCTAGGTGGCATACCTAGTGCATCGGGTCCAATGAAAATCTTTTGTGACAATACTGGAGCTATTGCCTTGGCGAAAGAATACAGATTTCACAAGAGAACCAAGCACATCAAGAGACGGTTCGATTCCATCCGCGATCTAGTCAAGGAGGGAGACATATAAGTTTGCAAAATACATACGGATCTGAATGTTGCAGACCCGTTGACTAAGCCTCTTCCACGAGCAAAACATGATCAGCACCAAGACTCCATGGGTGTTAGAATCATTACTGTGTAATCTAGATTATTGACTATAGTGCAAGTGGGAGACTGAAGGAAATATGCCCTAGAGGCAATAATAATGTTGTTATTTATATTTCCTTATATCATGATAAATGTTTATTATTCATGCTAGAATTGTATTAACCGGAAACTTAGTACATGTGTGAATACATAGACAAACAGAGTGTCACTAGTATGCCTCTACTTGACTAGCTCGTTGAATCAAAGATGGTTAAGTTTCCCAGCCATAGACATTAGTTGTCATTTGATTAACAGGATCACATCATTAGAAAATGATGTGATTGACTTGACCCATTCCGTTAGCTTAGCATTCGATCGTTTAGTATATTGCTATTGCTTTCTTCATGACTTATACATGTTCCTATGACTATCAGATTATGCAACTCCCGAATACCGGAGGAACACTTTTTGTACTACCAAACGTCACAACATAACTGGGTGATTATAAAGGTGCTCTACAGGTGTCTCCGATGGTACTTGTTGAGTTGGCATAGATCGAGATTAGGATTTGTCACTCCGATTGTCGGAGAGGTATCTCTGGGCCCTCTCGGTAATACACATCACTATCAGCCTTGCAAGCAATGCAACTAATGAGTTAGTTGCGGGATGATGTATTACAGAACGAGTAAAGAGACTTGTCGGTAACGAGATTGAACTAGGTATTGAGATACCGACAATCGAATCTCGGGCAAGTAAAATACCGATGACAAAGGGAACAACGTATGTTGTTATGCGGTTTGACCGATAAAGATCTTCGTAGAATATGTGGGAGCCAATATGAGCATCCAGGTTCCGCTATTGGTTATTGACCAGAAACGTGTCTCAGTCATGTCTACATAGTTCTCGAACCCGTAGGGTCCGCACGCTTAACGTTTGGTGACGATCGATATTATGAGTTTATGTGTTTTGATGCACCGAAGCAAGTTCAGAGTCCCGGATATGATCCCGGACATGACGGGGAGTCTCGAAATGGTCGAGACATAAAGATCGATATATTGGAAGCCTATATTTGGACATCGGAATAGTTCCGGGTGAAATCGGGATTTTACCGGAGTACCGGGAGGTTACCGGAACCCCCCGGTAAGTGTATGGGCCTTATTGGGCCATAGTGGAGAGAGAGAGGAGGGCAGGGCAGGCCACGCGCTCCCTCCCCCTCTGGTCTGAATTGGACTAGGAGGTGGGGCGCCCCCCCCCTTTTCCTTCCTCCCTCTCTCCCCCTTCCTTCTTGTTGGGGAACGTAGAAATTTCAAAAAAATTCCTACGCACACGCAAGATCATGGTGATGCATAGCAACGAGAGGGGAGAGTGTCATCTACGTACCCTCGTAGACCGTAAGTGGAAGCGTTATGACAACGCGGTTGATGTAGTCGTACGTCTTCACGATCGACTGATCCCAGCACCGAAGTTACGGCACCTCCACGGACTGCACACGTTCAGCTCGGTGACGCCCCACGAACTCACGATCCAGTAGAGCTTCACGGCAGAGTTCCGTCAGCACGACGGCATGGTGACGGTGTTGATGAAGTTACCAAAGCAGGGCTTCGCCTAAGCACCACTACGATATGACCAAGGTGGATTATGGTGGAGGGGGCACCGCACACGGCTAAGAGATCAATGATCAATGTTGTGTCTTGGGGTGCCCCCTGCCCCCGTATATAAAGGAGCTAGGGGGGAGGCGGCCGGCTAGGAGGAGGGCGCGCCAAGGGGGGAGTCCTACTCCCACCGGGAGTAGGACTCCTCCTTTCCTAGTAGGAGTAGGAGAAGGCGGAAGGAGGGGAGAGAGGGGAAGGAAAGGGGGCGCCGCCCCCCCCTCTTTGTCCAATTCAGACTAGAGGGGGAGGGGGCGCGTGGCCTGCCCTAGCCGCCCCTCCTCTTCTCCACTAAGGCCCAATAGGCCCATTACACTCCCCGGGGGGTTCCGGTAACCCCCAGGTACTCCGGTATATGTCTGAAACCTCCCGAAACACTTCCGGTGTCCGAACATAGGCGTCCAATATATCGATCTTTACGTCTCGACCATTTTGAGACTCCTCGTCATGTCCATGATCATATCCGGGACTCCTAACTACCTTCGGTACATCAAAACAAAAAAACTCATAATACCGATCGTCACAGAACTTTAAGCGTGCGGACCCTACGGGTTCGAGAACTATGTAGACATGACCGAGACACGTCTCCGGTCAATAACCAATAGCAGAACCTCGATGCTCATATTGGCTCCCACATATTCTACGAAGATCTTTATCGGTCAAACCGCATAACAATATGTGTTGTTCCCTTTGTCATTGGTATGTTACTTGCCCGAGATTCGATCGTCGGTATCTCAATACCTAGCTCAATATCGTTACCGGCAAGTCTCTTTACTCATTCCGTAATGCATCATCCCGCAACTAACTCATTAGTCGCATTGCTTGCAAGGCTTATAGTGATGTGCATTATCGAGAGGGCCCAGAGATACCTCTCCGATAATCGGAGTGACAAATCCTAATCTCGATCTATGCCAACTCAACAAGTACCATCGGAGACACCTGTAGAGCACCTTTATAAACACCCAGTTACGTTGTGACGTTTGGTAGCACACAAAAGTGTTCCTCCGGTATTCGGGAGTTGCATAATCTCATAGTCATAGGAACATGTATAAGTCATGGAGAAAGCAATAGCAGTAAACTAAACGTTCAAGTGCTAAGCTAACGGAATTGGTCAAGTCAATCACATCATTCTCCTAATGATGTGACCCCGTTAATCAAATGACAACTCATGTCTATGGCTAGGAAACTCAACCATCTTTGATTAACGAGCTAGTCAAGTAGAGGCATACTTGTGACACTATGTTTGTCTATGTATTCACACATGTATTATGTTTTCGATTAATACAATTCTAGCATGAATAATAAACATTTATCATGATATGAGGAAATAAATAGTAACTTTATTATTGCCTCTAGGGCATATTTCCTTCAGTCTCCCACTTGCACTAGAGTCAATAATCTAGATTACACAGTAATGATTCTAACACCCATGGAGTCTTGGTGCTGATCATGTTTTGCTCGTGGAAGAGGCTTAGTCAACGAGTCTGCAACATTCAGATCCGTATGTATCTTGCAAATCTCTATGTCTCCCACCTGGACTTGATCCCGGATGGAGTTGAAGTGTCTCTTGATGTGTTTGGTTCTCTTGTGAAATCTGGATTCCTTTGCCAAGGCAATTGCACCAATATTGTCACAAAAGATTTTCATTAGACCCGATGCACTAGGTACGACACCTAGATCGGATATGAACTCCTTCATCCAGACTCCTTCATTTGTTGCTTCCGAAGCAGTTATGTACTCCGCTTCACACGTAGATCCCGCCATGACGCTTTGTTTAGAACTGCACCAACTGACAGCTCCACCGTTCAATATAAACACGTATCCGGTTTGCGATTTAGAATCGTCCGGATCAGTGTCAAAGCTTGCATCGACGTAACCATTTACGACGAGCTCTTTGTCACCTCCATATATGAGAAACATATCCTTAGTCCTTTTCAGGTATTTCAGGATGTTCTTGACCGCTGTCCAATGATCCACTCCTGGATTACTTTGGTACCTCCCTGCTAAGCTAATAGCAAGGCACACATCAGGTCTGGTACACAGCATTGCATACATGATAGAGCCTATGGCTGAAGCATAGGGAACACTTTTCATTTTCTCTCTATCTTCTGCAGTGGTCGAGCATTGAGTCTGACTCAACTTCACACCTTGTAACACAGGCAAGAACCCTTTCTTTGCTTGATCCATTTTGAACTTTTTCAAAACTTTGTCAAGGTATGTGCTTTGTGAAAGTCCAATTAAGCGTCTTGATCTATCTCTATAGATCTTGATGGCCAATATGTATGCAGCTTCACCGAGGTCTTTCATTGAAAAACTCTTATTCAAGTATCCTTTTATGCTATCCAGAAATTCTATATCATTTCCAATCAGCAATATGTCATCCACATATAATTTTAGAAATGCTACAGAGCTCCCACTCACTTTCTTGTAACTACAGGCTTCTCCAAAAGTCTGTATAAAACCATATGCTTTGATCACACTATCACAACGTTTATTCCAACTCCGAGAGGCTTGCACCAGTCCATAAATGGATCGCTGGAGCTTGCACACTTTGTTAGTTCCCTTTGGATCGATAAAACCTTCTGGTTGCATCATATACAACTCTTCTTCTAGATATCCATTCAGGAATGCAGTTTTTACATCCATTTGCCAAAGTTCATAATCATAAATGCGGCAATTGCTAACATGATTCGGACAGACTTAAGCATCACTACGGGTGAGAAAGTCTCATCGTAGTCAACCCCTTGAACTTGTCGAAAACCTTTCGCAATAAGTCAATTTTTGTAGACAGTAACATTATCGTCAGCGTCAGTCTTCTTCTTGAAGATCCATTTATTCTCTATGGCTTGCCGATCATCGGGCAAGTCAACCAAAGTCCACACTTTGTTCTCATACATGGATCCCATCTCAGATTTCATGGCCTCAAGCCATTTTGCGGAATTTAGGCTCACCATCGCTTCTTCATAGTTTGTAGGTTCGCCTTGGTCAAGTAACATGACCTCCAAAATAGGATTACCGTACCACTCTGGTGCGGATCTTACTCTAGTTGACCTACGAGGTTCGGTAGTAACTTGATCTGAAATTTCTTGATCAACATCATTAGCTTCCTCACTAATTTGTGTAGGTGTCATAGGAACCGGTTTCTGTGATGAACTACTTTCCAATAAGGGAGCAGGTACAGTTACCTCATCAAGTTCTACTTTCCTGCCACTCACTTCTTTCTAGAGAAACTCCTTCTGTAGAAAGGATCCATTTTTAGCAACAAATGTTTTGCCTTCGGATCTGTGATAGAAGGTGTACCCAAGAGTCTCCTTTGGGTATCCTATGAAGACACATTTCTCCGATTTGGGTTCGAGCTTATCAGGTTGAAGCTTTTTCACATAAGCATCGCAGCCCCAAAATTTCAGAAATGACAACTTTGGTTTCTTGCCAAACCACAGTTCATAAGGCGTCGTCTCGACGGATTTTGATGGTGCCCTATTTAACGTGAATGCAGTCATCTCTAAAGCATAACCCCAAAACGATAGCGGTAAATCAGTAAGAGACATCATAGATCGCACCATATCTAGTAAAGTACGATTGCGACGTTCGGACACACCATTATGCTGTGGTGTTTCGGGTGGTGTGAGTTGCGAAACTATTCCGCATTGTTTCAAATGAAGACCAAACTCGTAACTCAAATATTCTCCTCCACGATCAGATCATAGAAACTTTATTTTCTTGTTACGATGATTTTCCACTTCACTCTGAAATTCTTTGAACTTTTCAAATGTTTCAGACTTATGTTTCATTAAGTAGATATACCCATATCTGCTCAAATCATTTGTGAAGTGAGAAAATAACGATACCCGCCGCGAGCCTCAACATTCAGCGGACCACATACATCAATATGTATGATCTCCAACAAATCTGTTGCTCGCTCCATTGTTCCGGAGAATGGCGTTTTAGTCATCTTGCCCATGAGGCATGGTTCACAAGTACCAAATGATTAATAATCAAGTGATTCCAAAAGTCCATCAGTATGGAGTTTCTTCATGCGCTTTACACCAATATGACCTAAACGGCAGTGCCACAAATAAGTTGCACTATCATTATCAACTCTGCATCTTTTGGCTTCAATATTATGAATATGTGTATCACTACTATCGAGATTTAATATAAATAGACCACTCTTCAAGGGTGCATGACCATAAAAGATATTACTCATATAAATAGAACAACCATTATTCTCTGATTTAAATGAATAACCGTCTCGCCTCAAACAAGATCCAAATATAATGTTCATGCTCAACGCTGGCACCAAATAACAATTATTCAGGTCTAAAACTAATCCCAAAGGTAGATGTAGAGGTAGCGTGCCGACTGCGATCACATCGACTTTGGAGCCATTTCCCACGCGCATCATCACCTCGTCCTTATACAATCTTTGCTTAATCCGTAGTCCCTGTTTCGAGTTGCAAATATTAGCAACAGAACTAGTATCAAATACCCATGTGCTACTGCGAGCATTAGTAAGGTACACATCAATAACATGTATATCACATATACCTTTGTTCACCTTGCCATCCTTCTTATCCGCCAAATACTTGGGGCAGTTCCGCTTCCAATGACCAGTCCCTTTGTAGTAGAAGCACTCAGTCTCAGGCTTAGGTCCAGACTTGGGTTTCTTCTCCTGAGCAGCAAATTGTTTGCTGTTCTTCTTGAAGTTCCCCTTGTTCTTCCCTTTACCCTTTTTCTTCAAACTGGTGGTCTTGTTGACCATCAACACTTGATGCTCCTTCTTGATTTCTACCTTCGCAGCCTTTAGCATCACGAAGAGCTCGAGAATTGTCTTATCCATCCCTTGCATATTATAGTTCATCACAAAGCTTTTGTAGCTTGGTGGCAGTGATTGAAGAATTCTGTCAATGACACTATCATCCGGAAGATTAACTCCCAGTTTAATCAAGTGATTATTATACCCAGACATTTTGAGTATATGTTCACTGACAGAACTATTCTCCTCCATCTTACAGCTGTAGAACTTATTGGAGACTTCATATCTCTCAATCCGGGCATTTGCTTGAAATATTAACTTCAACTCCTGGAACATCTCATATGCTCCATGACGTTCAAAACGTCGTTGAAGTCCCGGTTCTAAGCCGTAAAGCATGGCACACTGAACTATCGAGTAGTCATCAGCTTTGCTCTGTCAGACGTTCTTAATGTCGTCAGTTGCATCTGCAGCAGGCCTGGCACCCAGCGGTGCTTCCAGGACGTAATTCTTCTGTGCAGCAATGAGGATAATCCTCAACTTACGGACCCAGTCCGTGTAATTGCTACCATCATCTTTCAACTTTGCTTTCTCAAGGAATGCATTAAAATTCAACGGAACAACAACACGGGCCATCTATCTACAAAAACATAGACAAGCAAAATACGATCAGGTACTAAGTTCATGATAAATTAAAGTTCAATTAATCATATTACTTAAGAACTCCCACTTAGATAGACATCCCTCTAATCGTCTAAGTGATCACGTGATCCATCTCAACTAAACCATGTCCGATCATCATGTGAGATGGAGTAGTTTTCAATGGTGAACATCACTATGTTGATCATATCTACTATATGATTCACGCTCGACCTTTCGGTCTCAGTGTTCCGAGGCCATATCTGCATATGCTAGGCTCGTCAAGTTTAACCCGAGTATTCTGCGTGTGCAAAAATGGCTTACACCCATTGTATTTGAATGTAGAGCTTATCACACCCGATCATCATGTGGTGTCTCGGCACGACGAACTTTCGCAACGGTGCATACTCAGGGAGAACACTTATACCTTGAAATTTAGTGAGAGATCATCTTATAATGCTACCGTCAAACAAAGCAGAATAAGATGCATAAAAGATAAACATCACATGCAATCAATATAAGTGATATGATATGGCCATCATCATCTTGTGCCTTTGATCTCCATCTCCAAAGCACCGTCATGATCACCATCGTCACTGGCGCGACACCTTGATCTCCATCGTAGCATCGTTGTCGTCTTGCCAACTATTGTTTCTATGACTATCGCTACCGCTTAGTGATAAAGTAAAAACAATTACAGGGCGATTGCATTGCATACAATAAAGCGACAACCATATGGCTCCTGCCAGTTGCCGATAACTCTGTTACAAAACATGATCATCTCATACAGTAAAATTTAGCATCATGTCTTGACCATATCACATCACATCATGCCCTGCAAAAACAAGTTCGACGTCCTCTACTTTGTTGTTGCAAGTTTTACGTGGCTGCTATGGGCTGAGCAAGAACCGTTCTTACCTACGCGTCAAAACCACAACGATATTTCATCAAGTTAGTGTTGTTTTAACCTTCACAAGGACCGGGCGTAGCCACACTCGGTTCAACTAAAGTTGGAGAAACAGACACCCGCCAGCCACCTGTGTGCAAAGCACGTCGGTAGAACCAGTCTCGCGTAAGCGTACGCGTAATGTCGGTTCGGGCCGCTTCATCCAACAATACCGCCGAACCAAAGTATGACATGCTGGTAAGCAGTATGACTTGTATCGCACACAACTCACTTGTGTTCTACTCGTGCATATAACATCTACGCATAAACCTGGCTCGGATGCCACTGTTGGGGAACGTAGAAATAAAAAATTCCTATGCACACGCAAGATCATGGTGATGCATAGCAACGAGAGGGGAGAGTGTCATCTACGTACCCTCGTAGACCGTAAGCGGAAGCGTTATGACAACGCGGTTGATGTAGTCGTACGTCTTCACGATCGACCGATCCCAGCACCAAAGTTACGGCACCTCCGCGGACTGCACACGTTTAGCTCGGTGACGTCCCACGAACTCACGATCTAGTAGAGCTTCGCGGGAGAGTTCCGTCAGCACGACGGTGTGGTGACGGTGTTGATGAAGTTACTGACGCAGGGCTTCGCCTAAGCACCGCTACGATATGACCGAGGTGGATTATGGTGGAGGGGGGCACCGCACATGGCTAAGAGATCAATGATCAATTGTTGTGTCTTGGGGTGCCCCCCTTCCCCCGTATATAAAGGAGCTAGGGGGGAGGCGGCCGGCCAGGAGGAGGGCGCGCCAAGGGGGAGTCCTACTCCCACCGGGAGTAGGACTCCTCCTTTCCTAGTAGGAGTATGAGAAGGGGGAAGGAGGAGAGAGAGGGGAAGGAAAGGGGGGCGCCCCCCCCCCCTGTCCAATTCGGACTAGAGGGGGAGGGGGCACGCGGCCTGCCCTGGCCGCCCCTCCTCTTCTCCACTAAGACCCAATAGGCCCATTACACTCCCGGGGGGGTTCTCGTAACCCCCTCGTACTCTGGTATATGTCTGAAACCTCCCGAAACACTTCCGGTGTCCGAACATAGTCGTCCAATATATCGATCTTTACGTCTCGACCATTTCGAGACTCCTCGTCATGTCCGTGATCATATCCGGGACTCCGAACTACCTTCGGTACATCAAAACACAAAAACTCATAATGTCAATCGTCACAGAACTTTAAGCGTGCGGACCCTACGAGTTTGAGAACTATGTAGACATGACCGAGACACGTCTCCGGTCAATAACCAATAGCGGAACATGGATGCTCGTATTAGCTCACACATATTCTACGAAGATCTTTATTGGTCAAACCGCATAACAACATACATTGTTCCCTTTGTCATCGGTATGTTACTTGCCTGAGATTCGATGGTTGGTATCTCAATACCTAGCTCAATCTCGTTACCGGCAAGTCTCTTTACTCGTTCTGTAATGCATCATCCCGCAACTAACTCATTAGTCACATTGCTTGCAAGGCTTATAGTGATGTGCATTACCGAGAGGGCCCAGAGATACCTCTCCGACAATTGGAGTGACAAATCCTAGTCTCGATCTATGCCAACTCAACAAGTACCATCGGAGACACCTGTAGAGCACCTTTATAATCACCCAGTTACGTTGTGACGTTTGGTAGCACACAAAGTGTTCCTCCGGTATTCGGGAGTTGCATAATCTCATAGTCATAGGAACATGTATAAGTCATGGAGAAAGCAATAGCAGTAAACTAAACGATCAAGTGCTAAGCTAACGGAATGGGTCAAGTCAATCACATCATTCTCCTAATGATGTGATCCCGTTAATCAAATGACAACTCATGGCTATGGCTAGGAAACTCAACCATCTTTGATTAACGATCTATTCAAGTAGAGGCATACTAGTGACACTATGTTTGTCTATGTATTCACACATGTATTATGTTTCCGGTTAATACAATTCTAGCATGAATAATAAACATTTATCATGATATGAGGAAATAAATAATAACTTGATTATTGCCTCTAGGGCATATTTCCTTCACTTCTCTCCTAGTCCAACTAGGGAAGGGGGAATCCTACTCCCGGTGGGTGTAGGACTCCTCCAAGGCGCGCCATAGAGGGCCGGCCCTCCCCCTCCTCCACTCCTTTATATACGGAGGAGGGGGCACCCCATCGACACACAAGTTGATCAGTTGATCTTTTAGCCATGTGCGGTGCCCCCTCCACCATAATCCACCTCGGTAATATCGTAGCGGTGCTTAGGCGAAGCCCTGCGTCGGTAGCATCATCATCACTGTCATCACGCTGTCGTGCTGACGGAACTCTCCCGCGAAGCTCTGCTGGATCGTGAGTTTGTGGGACGTTGCCGAGCTGAACGTGTGCAGAACTCAGAGGTGACGTGTGTTCGGTACTTGGATCGGTCGGATCATGAAGACGTACGACTACATCAACCGCATTGTCATAACGCTTCCGCTTACGGTCTACGAGGGTACGTGGACGACACTCTCCCCTCTCGTTGCTATGCATCACCATGATCTTGCGTGTGCGTAGGAATTTTTCTTGAAATTACTACGTTCCACAACATAAGTATAGTTATGTATGGAAACTAGTAATATCGTCTTGCTCTTTCCCATACTTTCTAGGTTGTTGATAATGAGGCTCCCATAATTTTCAACAGATGAGGTTCAAGTTGGATAGCCAAGATGATGCAACCAGACAAGCTTGCACCCATGTTTTCAAGTCTGCTCTGCGACAGTATCGGTATAACTTGAGGAAAACTCACTTTGAAGGCAAGGCTAACAGTGAACTTGCCCAAACATCTCAAGTGGAAAATATATCGGATGAATACTGGAGAGGCTGGAGAGGCCTCGTTAAACACTGGTCTGATCCAAAGTATCAGGTACATTATATATATGTGATCAGATCACATGTTGAACTCCTATCTACACACGTGCCTCACAAATCTATCTTCTTGTAGGTGAACTGTTCAAAGACCAAGGCCAACCGTACAAAAGTGAAATTCCAACAGACGACGGGATCTCGTAGCTATATTGCACACCGCGAGGCTCTTGTAATTAGCTGTTGTTTCACTCTTTTCGCTGTACCATATTATCATATCTATATTGACTTGTTCTAAATACAGAGGAAAGCCTGCAAGGACCAAAAAGTACCTGAACCAAATGATATGGAAATCTTCAAGAACTGTCACACCAGTAAGACGAAGGGCATGACTACACCAGTCAAAGCCGCTGTTGTAAGTCCTTAATCCTCATGCCTTTTAACTACTACTTACTCTGACTTATGCATTGAACTACATGGTTTGCAGCCAATGTCTATTACTCTTTTCAATTTTATACACAATTGTCTTGGCGTATCATTGCACCTTACAAGGTTTAAAAGAGAGGAGTGATGTTCCTTTGATCTTGATCTGTAATCTAGTTCCGTGTTGGACTTTCCCACACAACGTTACAATTGCCTGTTTGTCTGTTCTCAGTTGTTTTGTGGTATGAATGATGTCATACTATGCTTACCGTATTATAAACTTTGTCTCTTTATCCTTAGCTATCAATACAATGTGAAGAAATAGACAATACATTAGCCATGGTACATGGTCATATGTTTGGAACCTAGTTTTATTATGTACTTTGCAGTAAAATACAACTAATATTTTACATGGGTTCACCAGAATAAGTTCTGTATATAGACCAAAGCTATTTTGTTTGGTTTTGCTGCCTCCTTAATATCTTTTGTTCTGGTACTACTAACGTAAAAACTCAACTTTTCAGCAAGCTATGGAAAAAATGGTGGAACCGCCACCTTCTGAAGGTGACAAGGCAACTATAACTGCAATGTCACCTCTTGCTGCAGTGGGTCAGTACCTGTCCACTAACAGTGCCAAAAGCATGTTCATGCGTAATATTGGGTTGGTTGTTAAGGCAATCTCGTCGAAACTGCCTCATGATCAAGATATGCAAGCTCAAAACAATGTTATATCTGCGCTCCAGACACAAGTCCATTCCCTAATAGAGACCCTTTGTGAAACAAGGACAGACATTGTTCGATGTCGTCAAGATATGCATGGTTTTGAAACCAGACTATCAGACATTTGCTATGTTGTTCAGCAGCCTAGGAGAAATGAAGGCGAAGGTTATGGTGCTCCATTGGACAATACAACATGAAAACGTAACAGCTAGGCCAAATGAACTAAGCTTCTGAACTTCTGGTGGTGCATTTATCTACCAGACTGTTAACTTTTATGCCAACCTTCCTTTTGTTTTATGGTTGTAATTTGTTTTGTTGCGATACAAAATTTGTTCTTAACTGCAGCCACCGGCTGAAGAAAACAGCAAGCCATTTTTGTATAGTGTAGGGTGTTCCCTATATTTGCACTGGTGGCGATCTTTGATGCCCAGTGGATGTAATCTGTGCAATCGCCTTAATAGCTTGGCGTTCGTTTCAGGCTTATTTATTTCCTAGTCTTCTTTTTCCCTAGTTTGCTAGTGGCCGCAACAACCATGGGCCATATACGGACCGTGGTAACCTTGACCCTGCTACAGGCCATAGGATCCATGGGCCTCCTACGGGCCGTAGAATCGGTGGGCCTCGGGCCATCGGATAAATGGGTCTACATGGGCCGTAAACGGGCATAATTGGTATCAGCCCAGCACGATAACGGTTCGTTAACAGACCGGAGGACAACAAAGGCTTAATTCTGTCACAGGCATAACGGGTCGTTAATGGGCCAGAATATAGGACGGGCTGGAAATGGCGCAACGGGTTAACAAGGCACAAACGGGCCGATTCTTGCCACGGGCTGAATTTGGCCCACTAGGGGAACAGGCCAGTAACGGGCCAGAAGTAATCGAGGGCCAGAAAGGAGCCCAAGAACGTATGGGCCGTCAGTAGGCCGAAAGCTAACACGGGCTGGAAACGGCCCATGTGAATCATGGGCCGTCAATGGGTACAAAGAAATTTACTGTTCATTATGGGCTGGAGTCACCGTGGGCCACTAAAGGGCCTAAAGATACGAAAGGCCTCATATGGGCCGAAAGACGTCGTGGGACATACATGGACCGAAAGACGTCGTGGGCCATACATGGGCCGAAAGTGAAACGGGCTGGTGTTATATTCGACGGCCCACATGACGTTGTTGGGCCGATTTCGGGTAGGCCCTAATGGGCCGTTAGTTACCGGGCCGTAAAATGGGCTATTTGCAAAGAGACCGTTAACAGGCTTTTCATGGGCCAGCCCGCTAACTTTTGACCAAGTCAAATGGGCCGGCCTTTGTAAGCTAAATGGGCCAGTGGTGGGCCGTCGCACGTGTCGACATATCATAGGCGCCTATCTGACCCACTAACGAGCTGACACGTGTTTCCTCCTGCCAATGAGAATTTTACACGTGAAAAATCCCCATTGGTCTGGGCTGTTAACGGGTTACCGGATCCAAAACCAGACATGATAGCTTAACGACGACCCGTTACGGTGGATGCCACGTGTCGGTTACCCTTGACGAAAGCACTTCCATGATGCGTCATTTATCGTCATGGAAGTGAACACTTTCGTGATGATAATTTTGGTATTGTCATGGAACACTTCTACGACAGCACATGTATGACTATCTTGATTCTATCATAAAATCGTCATGGATGTACATACATGACAGAAAAGGTGACCTACTGTGACAAACACGTATCATCACGGAAGTGTATTTTTTTATAGTGATGGGGAAGAAATGTTGCAGGGAACGCGATTTGGTTTGGTCAAGATGTAGATCAGGTCTTGCTCTCCCAATCCCCAAAGTTTCAACAAGTTTGGGTGGAGGGATTGAGAGTATTGAGCAAAATGGAGTGTACTAATGGTGGAGCTCAACAAGACATTAGGGTTGGGGATGGAGGAGGAAGAAGGGGGGCTTTTATAGTGTTCATGCTCGGGTGGCCGTTTCTGCCCGTTGGACCCCGTGCGCACGGGCTAAGTCAGCCCCCTGCGCACGGGGTACTCAGAGACTTTCACACCACCCCGTGCACACGGGGGAGTTTACGCGGTCCCCGTGCGCACAGGGTTCAAAAGACCTCGTGCGCACGGGGTACCCAAAGAGTTACGCAGTACCCTGTGCGCGTGGGGGTCCAAAGACCCCGTGCGTTACCCAGTAACTTTCTGTTGCAAGCTCTCTGAGTACCACATGCACGCACACTATGGATTTAAGTGGTAGGAATGGGTAGGCTAGTGTATATGGTTCGGCGATGGCATTCCCACACAACACTTATCCACACCGACCCCTCTTAATAGTGCGGTCTTTCCTACGACTTGAAGCAAACCAAAACTAAAACCTTCGAATCGCCAGTTGGCCACGCCTTTGACCTTTTTGAATTGGGGGGTCGCACATCTCCATCACGAAACACTTGGAACCAATATCCTGAGATAAACTTTAGCAACCGATATTAGTTCCACTAACCATATTGTCATCACACCAAAATATAGTTTAAGTGCCACTTGCATTTTTAGATTTTCTATTATAACTTACCACGGAACTAGTTAAGGGTTTCGACGGTGTAAAATTTCTCAAAAATATTGAAACAATGCACCTATAATATAACATGATCCAACGGTGCGATTGAAAATACAGTTGTATGTGTCCTAGACAAAAAATGTTCTGTATATATTTATGTCGTAGTGAGCTGAAATGATTTTTTTTGTGATGACACATAAATGCGTATTTTCATAATCTCTCTGTTGGATCATCTTATTACATTAAAGTGATGCTCCACTATTTATCTCATATTTATGTTGAAACCTTTAAACCGTTAAAATCTTAGCAATTCTAAACAAGTTCTGTAGTAAGCTATGATAGACACAGTTTCACCAATTTACAATACTAAATATATAAAATAAAAAAATATTTCATGGTGAACTCAGCGACATTGATTTGGTATTCTAGACATTGATACTTTTGTCTATAAACATGGTCAAAGATAGCGAGGTTTAAATTTTTGAAAAGATAATACATCTTATATTTTGGAAGGGGGGTATTTATAGCAAGTCTATCTGTAGCACTATAAAAAAATAAAGGATCAGATCCAACTAATTTTGGCCTTCAAACCATGTCAATCAAACGGCCTACATTGTTCCAATGTTGAGTGCTCAACATGTTTAGCATGCAGTTAACAGCGAACCAAAAACCAATCCCGACATTAACCAATTAGTTAACGCGCAATTCTTATCCTACCTAATATCAACATGCACTTAATATTCTCTATAATAACAGCATGTATTGGACATACACATTTAGTTGTGCGTTAACTACATGGTTAATGTCGGGATTGGTTTTTGGTTCGCTATTGAGAATTATATAGAATAATAAGTGCATGTTGATATTAGGAAGGATATTAATCGTGGCACTCAATTAATATTCTCTATAATATCAAAATGAATACCACACGTCATTTCTATATAAGATGCCAAAATGATAAGTGCCACAAGTCAGGTGTGTGGCACTTTGGCCTTGACGCTTTTTGATGGCAATTCCAGTCACGCAAGAATGGCAAATTCCAACGACACATGACAAGTTTCTGTCAAAATTAAAATGAAGCACGATGTGGTCATGAGTTGCCATACTCGCATCACTGAACTTGCAATAAAAATGCTCGGAGTTGCCATGTGCTCGTACCTGACGTGTGGCACTTATCAGGGTCCTTAAGATATGGCTACTCTCTCTTTCCTCATTAAATAGGTTGTCACATCTGATTTTTACCTATGAAACTGTGCTAACATACAAGCATTGGGAATGCCCAAAGGCCTCTTTCACTGCACAGTTGCTTAGATGAGGTGCTAAGCGCATTAAAAAGTTTAGCGGCTAAAGTCCTCAATGCATATGTGCTAATTTGTTGTTGACAAGTGTTACTTGTGATATGCGTTGGGATTTCCCCGAAGAGGAAGGGTGATGTAATATAGTAGCAGATAGTATTTTCCTGAGTTAAGCACCAAGGTTATCGAATCAGTAGGAGACACCAAGCAAACAAGACAAGGATACCTCCACACACAAAGCAAATACTTGCATCCAACGTGGTCAAGAGGGTTGTCAATCCCCTTGTACTCGTTAATTGTAAGGATCAAATATGATAGTGGTAGATAGATAAATAAAAATTAAAATAAAAGATAATAAACTAATGCAAGGTTTTTTAGGGTTTTAGTAAATATAAAGTGAATGGACCCGGGGGGTCATAGCGTTACTAGAGGCATCTCTCTCATTGGCATAGTAACGGTGGGTAAACAAATTACTGTTGGGCAACATATAGGCATTACTTCCAAGGCAACTAGACCATTAATTTTACTAAATCTACTACTATTGCTCCACTCCTTGACGGCTATCCAGCATGCATCTTGAGGTATTAAGCTCATAACAAATAGAGTAATGCTTGGAGCATGATGACATAATGTAGACAAAGTAAAATCAATTAATATGATTGTACCCCATCGTTTTACCCTTAGTAGCAACAATACAAATACGTGCATTGCAACTCCTCCTGTCACAGAGTAAGGACATCGCAAGATTGAACCTACTACCAAGCACCTCTCCCACTGAAGATAAATCAATCTAATTGACCAAAGAGGATAGGTAGATCAGAGAGAAATATAAGGCTATAAATCACACATAATAAATCTCAGAAAAGACTCAATTACTTTCAATGAAAAATCTAATCATAAACCCATAATTCATCGGATCCCAACAAAAACACCGTAAAGATTACATCGAATAGATCTCCGGAGAGATCATTATATTGAAGATTAGATAGAGGGGGAGAGAGAGAGACTCACACATCATCATGGAGGCAGCAAGGTTGATGAAGATGGCCTCCGTGATTGATTCCCCTTTGGACAGAGTATCGGCGGAGGCCTCCAGATGAGATCGCGCAAGAACATAGGCTTGCGGTGGCGATAAAAATGTTTCAGGTCTCGCTCTGGGGTTTCTAGATTTTAGGGAATTTATAGCGCCGGAATTAGGGCAAATGGAGCCTCGAGGGCCCCACAAGCTTAGGGGCACGCCACCTGAGCTTGTGGGCCTCTGATAGGTCTTCTAGCCCTCCCCTAAAGCTTCTAGGGTCTCTTCTGGTCCATAAAAAATCACCGTAAAGTTTCATCGTGTTTGGACTTCCTTTGGTATGGTTTTTCTACGAAACAAAGAAATAGGAAAAAAACAGGAACTGGCAGTAGGCACTGAGTTAATAGGTTAGTTCCTAAAAATGATATAAAATGACGTATAAAGCATAAAAATTTAATAATATAGTGGCATAAAACAATAAAAATTATATATACATTGGATACGTATCAATAAGTTATCTTCATTTAATTACTTAGCAACTAAACTCCTCCATACATTAGTGAGCTTCCTTCATTTAAGTGTTTTGCATAGGTTCACGCACTTGGCATTGTCTCTTTCTAGGATCATCAAAGTGTTCTCTCTCCTCCTTAACTGTTTTGCCATGTCATTTTTTCACTTATGTGACATGCTTAACAACTATGCACCATGGAGCAATGGGAGTACAAAATATAATCTAGGGAATACAAAACACAATTCTAACTTCAAAGGCATTAAAACATTGTGGGCCTGCTTGGTTAAAAGACAACTCGGTATTGCCACTCACTTGGTGTTAGCAAGGTGTTTGGGTCATAGCTACGGTGAATCGGTGATGCAATTTTTCCTCCTAAGCCCCGCAGGTCATGCTCCATCTGTTCTAAATTAATTAAAGTTCTAGTTTTGTCAAAAATCAAACTTCTTTTACTTTGACCAAGTCTATAGAAAGATGTATCAACATTTATAACATCAAGATAGTTTCATTGATTCAGCATGAAATATACTTTCATAGCATATACATTTGATGTGGTATATATATTAGTATATTTTTCTATAGAGCGGACAAAGCTAGAACTCTTATTAATTTAGAACAAATGGAGTAGCTACATATATTTGTGTGGAGGTTGATTAAGTTGTGTCTCCATTGATTTTGACAAAAACTAGATAGGAATATTTTACATACAAGATATCCTTAGACATTAACCAAAAAGCATGGTTTGCACGCAAAAAAAGGAATAGATCACAAGTTGCATAGAGGCCCTTTTCTTTTTGAAAGATAAAAATACATTTTGAAATCGTACGAAATTATGTGCCTACCAAATTGTATCTTTTTTAGATTACGCATTTTTTAATAAAAGTGTATTAACATGTAATGCACATCTATATGTATATGTAGGGAATATTGCATAACTATTGAAGATGCCCTTAGTCGGTCCGTCACAAGTTCACATCATCCACTATAGACTTGTACAATTTGTGAGCATGTGCGTCTGTACCCCGCTATTCTACTTTATTCTCCGCTACATCATCCCATACACATTATTTTATAGAATATATACTTTATCAACGACAACATCATAACTATTGAAGATGCCCTCAGTCAGTCCATCACAAGTTCACGTGCATCTACTGTAGACATCATCTGTAAAGTTAGCAAAGGTGTCTTTTCCCACATGAAATTTGACCTCTAGCAGATGGATTTTCTATGGCATGCATCGATATCAGCCCACCTCTCTCCTACGAACCACTAGATCTTCTAGGCATTGCATTTGTTTGCGTCCTCGCTTGCAACACCCGAGCTAAACATCGCCCATCAGCCATTAGACGAATGATTAACTGAGGGCCTCGTTGGTGAAGCGTTTATTTCGTTCATAAACGTGCGTTTTAGTCAGTGTAAATGCAGAGCAATGTACCACTTTTGTGTGCTCACAGCTCAAGTAACAACACAGTTGTGAGAACTTATACAAAGCAAAACCATCTTTGTTTCCTTACCAGAAAAGTCCACTTTTCAACGAGAACGGCGTTTTGGCACATGGAAGCACGCGCTTCTGGTTTTAAAATGTGTTTTAGACATATTTTGAAATGTCAAAAAAATTCAAACAAAAACTTGACGCGTACATCTTAATATTGTACATGTTCACAAAGTCATTTTACGAAAAACAGACAACTTATGTGTTGCATATGAAAAAGACAAAACCCGATGTTAAAAAATGCTTTTCACAAGACATCCTTTTGTCTTTTTTACACAAGCCGCAAAAAATGTCGGTTTTCTCCGAAACTTGACGTGCACACATATAATGTCGAGATGTATGCACCAATTTTTTTGTAAATTTTTTCACACTTTGAAAAAAAAAATCGCACGCAGGAGCGCGCGCTCCCGGGAGCACCAACGAATTTCCAACTTTGCGAACCTCAGGTTACCAACGGTATTGAAAGTTTAGGGGTGCAGTAATAGGCTTTGAAGTTGAGAATTGATTCTTAAACCAAGTGGTAACTTGAAGGTCGAAAAGTGGACTTTTCTCTTTTGAAATAGAAAAAAAATCCTTAACTTTTACATGCAATACAGTAGAAAGTTAGAAACATGTTTAAGTTGATCAGCTGAAAATGAAGAATTGCATGTTGATGCCTAAATATTTATTAAGTATTGAATGCATTAAAAATGTTGCTAAACACTGCAATTATAATACTGCAACAACAACTCATCTGGAATCAACACTTGAGTTTCTTTCATTTTTCCTTTGTGTCCGCCAATGCACTCACTGTTACATCGTCTTACAAGAATCAACATATAATATTATAACCTGCTCTTGGTTACAGGAATTACTGCACCTAACATGTCCGACTAAACAACACTCAAAAGCTCAATGTCCACACAAGAACAAAATGTTTATATATCCGATAAAGATTACAGACTCGGGTTCTCGCCGGAGCAAACTCACGTACCCAATGAAGGTTACAGATTGAGGAGGGGCCTTCCTCATGGAAATCGGCTAATTATAGGAATCACCTGTGCATGCCTCTTGGCGTAAATCAGCGACACATCTCTTCACTTTCACATTATAGGAATGAGCTTGGCTGGGCAGCACAGTTGATTGTGTCGGCGACCTTCAGTGAAGCTTTTATGGCTTTGGACACATTCTTTTGTTGGAATTGCCTCTTCAAAGAATATGTAGAAAAAATCAACACACCGGTGAGGGGGAAAATGATGCACGCAAACTTCTTTTACTCTGCGTACTCGAATTCAGGATCCATATCTAATTTCCTTTTTAGACGCGACTTGTCAGCACTGCAAAAGAGGTTTAAATGGTCAATTTTTCACATGAAGAGAGCTGAATAAATATAATCCTAGATTCAATAGGCTCACTGGTCACATTTTAAAAACTGGAATAAGTTCCAGTGGTCATACTAGTGCTGTTTACCTATTCAATGTTGGTCGAGGAGCTGGTCGTGTGCCAAACACAACTCCAACATCAACTGACATTGGTATTCTAGAACTCTGACTGGACATGCCCTCGCTGCGCCTCATGCCTGTAGTAGGATGCTCTTCTGCTTTCTCTGCTCGATGGGCATTGATTTCCATCCCATCAGGGGCAGACACTCTGCGCAACTTCCTTGGCGGGGACACAACGACAGGGCCGCCCTGCAGATTCAGATCAGGTATCTTGTCATTCCCTGGGTCCCCTTTCAGCTTTGGCCTTGGCAGCAAATTTGGTTTTGTTGGAGCTGGTACTGATGAGAAGTACCTTCACATGAAACATGAGCACAGTTTCGTTAGGCATACTGGTAACAGAGAAAGGCTCGTGTTTCTGGTCGGTCACATTCACATCAGCATACCTGTGTTCTAGAGCCTGCTGAGCAGTGATTCTTGCTTTTGGGTCATATGTAAACATTCTTGACAGAAGATCCAAAGCATCGTCACTGGCCATTGGAAACAACGAACGAAGAGGAGGAGCAGAGACAAACTGGTATTCAACGTAATCTGGAAGGCAAACCATGTCTGGCCATTGAGAAGACTTTGGGGTTCCAAATGCCGCAAAGATCTTCCCGAGTTGATCAATGTCACTAGAACCCTGCATCATTTAATTTTAGTAACTTGGAGTGCCCCTGAAAGCTCGTCAAATGCCAAAATGGAAGTTGCCAATCATTTACTTAAACTAGAGTTTCGCAGTTTCAAACCAAGGCACACCCTTAAACATGCCACCCAAAAGGAATGTTTGTCACCCTCCCCAAGGATTAATCCAGGAAAGGTCATTCTTTAGAAGTAGCATCCTAAAGGATTTAAGAAACCAATGCTTAGAAAAGCCACATGTGGGAATGCTGTCCTAAATGATGACTATAGACTATAGGGCATTGTTTCTCCAAAGCATGAGTAATCATCATATGTGGTACCATTTGTTAGACATTTTTTTTGATAAAATATCAGCAAATACATACTTCTAGTTCACTTATAACCGGCACCGGTTCTCATATTTTTCACCTTCCGCTACCATGATGAACCGCATCCATGAACTTTCCAATACACAAGATCGATTGGACTGGGGGGGGGGGTAAGAAAACAGACTGCGACAACTGGCCTTAATAAAAAATGCTCGATCATTCACTTGAATGAAACATAGTTATGGTCGATTCACCAACATTAAACGTTCATGTTATCTAGCCACACAGATTCCTCGATATATTTGTACCTCAGATCAAGTCCACAGAGTTTTATAATACAGGCAGAATGATAACCAGTAAGTAAAAGTTCAATTTTCAGTGGTACCCTACTGGGTAACCAGAAGTGCCCAGAACAGTGAACACTGAAAACCTTTCTGTAGTTAAAACAAGTAGGCACCCTACTCTCAGCTATATGTTCACCCAAAACATATTATGCATGTACAGAGTGCACATAACCAAATAAACAAAAGACTATAATATCAGATGGGGAGGAGGAAAACACAAGGCATCATTTATACACAAGAGATTGGAAGGAAGAAGAGAAGTGATGCATTTTTCCTGCCAAGCTTGAGAAACCAAAATCAACATGGTATTTACTTTTAGGTTTAGATTTCGCCAATTCTGGGCAAAAAAGAAAGTACAGTTCAAGGGAATTAACTAAATCTGGTAAAGCAGCCTTAGTACCAACCACAACCATATCTCTGGAACCTAGTCATTGACCTAGCCAAGAGAATATTTATATGCAAACCAGCCCCACTGATTACCAAAAAAACAATATTGTGAAGTTGAACTACATATTTGTGCGAACAAGAAAACAGGTATACCAAAATATGAACCGAGCTTACTTCATTTGAACCTTTCTTTATCACTGCTGTATTTTGTTTCTTTTCAGTTTTAACACGTCTGGCATAAATGCTTGCATGCTGTGTGGCTAGGAGCAATTAGCTCCCGGTTCACACAATCTACTGTCAAATGTTTAAATCCTCCAAAAAGAAATTAAGTCATACTCCCTCTGTAACATAATATAAGACGTTTTTGGACACTGCCATGGACTCTAACACGTCTTATAAAATGTTACAGAGGGAGTACATTTTTTTAACATTAAATTAAGTTACACATTTTTACCTTAAATTAAGTCACACATGAAAGCAGTTTGTTTAATTAATCCATTAGCGGGCTCAAAGCGGTCTACTTTCTGGGACAACACAAGAACTCCACAGGAGCAGACCAATTTCCAGTTTTTCCCAGCTGTACTTACAGTCCGGTCGAGCTTTCAAAACAATGTTTTGAGTTGTGACATAAAAACTGTTTCACCCATGCAGTTATCACATCATCAATGAACAGTGTACTTAGCCATACACATGTTACATTCAGAGTCAAAGACAATATATCTTAATCAGACATAGATTCAAATGAATAAATATAGTGACCATATTGAGAAAACTGAGAGGCTGTTAAACCTGGAGAAATGGTCGTCTAAGCAGCAACTCGGCAAAAATACAACCAGCAGCCCAAACATCAACGGCAGATCCATACTGCTTAGTACCAAACAGTAACTCTGGCGCTCGGTACCATCGCGCAAAGACCTAAATGTGGTGAAAAAACAGTCAAATTTCAAGGGTCCATCAGGACAATGTAACTCAAACAAAAGATAAAGTGCAAATTAATCACATTGCAGTAAACCACACTATGAAATAAGCTTAGAGATGGTACTTGCCTAGGTGATGTTTAATGTTGTACTGAATAAAAGGATGGACTAAGAGATCTTCCAGATATAATGTAACTTTTTGCTGGGAGGATCTAATGTAACTTGCAAGAATGAAAATCCACAGCGAGCATAAATCATTTACAGTTAGCATCCTTTTCTGATCAGCATCGGTGAGTTTGAAAGAAGTACCCTTGTTAAATCAACATTTTTACTCCCTCCGTTCCTAAATATAAGACGTTTTGGCAACACAATTTGAACTGCCAAAACGTCTTATATTTAGGAACAGAGGGGGAGTAGCACTTTTCATAATTACATCACCAAGGAATCAACAAAGAGCAATCCAAAAGCTCATATAGGAAGCAAATTATCATTCAGATGTCCTCAGAATAGCTCAATAGCATAAGATAATGTACATGTTTGTTCTATCCAGAAAGCTTTTCTATCCTAGAATAGTCAGCAGCTCCAAGGATACTTCACTTAGCTGGTTTAAGATATTTTATATTTTAAACTTTAGCAGGCAATTGATACCGCGAGGAGATATAATTTACAGACAAATCTATCTACCTCCAAAGTGCCATGGTACTCCAAATTAATATTGTTATTGTTAATAATCGACAAATACTGGCAAGCATGTATCATGTTCTTAATGGATAAGCAGAAAATTAGAAGCATCAACCAGCACTATACAGACTGCCTAGAGGCATATAAAGCATAGGAAGTAATAATACTACTTGAAGAAAGTTGCCACCGTACAATTTTATTTCTATAACCAATTTCTGGGATTTCTAAGAGTCCGGGACACAATTAACAGAATGCATATTCACATAGATCTATTAACAAGAACCTGGTGAGTGAAGTTCCGTTCTGGGCTCCCGAATATGCGTGCTAGACCAAAATCGCCAAGCTTGAGCTGTCCTTCAGCACCGATAAGTAGATTATTTGGTTTCATATCCCTGCAGTACAGCTTGTGTTAAAGACTCGAATGTTGTTTTCCCAAAAAGAAATTAGCCAGATAGTAGGTACCTGTGCAGCACCCATTTCTTATGGCAAAAGGCTAGACCTTTCAACATCATCTGAATATAAGATTTTATGTCTGCTGGAGATAATACAATGTTCCTATCACGAATGACTGCTTCCAGGTCTGTTTCCATAAACTCAAATACAAGGTGCAAGTTTCCCTTGTAAGGGAAAGCATCAATCAACTCTATAATATTAGGATCTTTCAGCTCCTTAAGCAGCTTGATTTCCCTCAATGCAGTGAAGTTGACGCCTTCCTTGTACTTCCCTAAGCGGATTCTCTTGATAGCAACTGTCTCCCCAGTCTGAAAATAAAAGGCATGCCATTTATGATCATTAGCTCAAACGGAATGAAGTATCACAACTGAAACCTGAGCAAGCATCATCGAAAGCAGAAAGAAACCTGTCAAGATTCAATCCTAGAGACCTGAAAGAGTTAACTTGGGAATACTGAACACCTCTTGAATGAAATTTTAACACCTTGGACCCCTAGCCCTACTATCCAGAGACGCAAGACTATTAAGGACCAAATGGCATGACCTGTTATTCCACTACAACAGATTTGCCAAAACCTGCACTGCAGCTAAAACCCACCATAGTGTCAACAGGACCAGCTCAATCAGCGATGCCAGTGAACGAACGAAACAAGGTGAATTACATTCTCCTAGGAGCTAATCACGCATGGCGGGAGGCTAGCCTGCTCGGCCTCCGCTGAGAAACAACCCTAGCCAATTCACGCCGAGCCCAGAACAACCAGCGAGGCCAATTCAGAGAGCTGCCGCGACCAAAAGCCCTAAACCCTAAGCTGAATCGCTCCACAACCTATATCCACCAGAAAGCAGACGGACGGACCAAGGGGGGGACGGAGCCGCCTGTGGCCTAATTCTCGAGGGGCGGGCGCAGATCAGCGCGCCGCGAGGGTTTAGGAGCGGGGGCGGGGGGGGGAGGGAAGGTCCGACCTTGGTGTCGATGGCCTTGAATACGACCCCGTACGTGCCCTCTCCGAGGACCTCGCGCTTGAGGTAGCGGTCCGTGACGCGCTTCTCGCCCGCGTCGTCGCCGCCGCCGCTCGCCATGTGGGGCGGGGCCCACCGCCAGCCTCCCCTCCGGAGGGGGCGGCGCAGGAGCGGGGGATCCCGGAGAGCGCGGGGGAGGGGGCGCTGCGGGAGGGGCAGGCGGGGAGGCGAGGGGGCGGCGGGTGGGGGCGCGGCGAGGTGCGGCCCTGCCGTTCGGCGCCGGGGGAAGAGGAAGGAGGAAAGGAAAATTCCGTGTTTTCGCACTATATTTCGGCCTATAGGTGTTTGTTCCGGATTCCGTTTGTAAATGGGTTTGCCTTTTCTTTCTTGGTCTTGGACCGCTCCTCCACGCCCGTTGGTTGATTGTGAGCTGGGCCAGCTCGCTCGCTGCTGAGGGTTCCTTGTTTCGGACCGTTTGAATCGCGAGCAAAGACCCTAGGGCAGAGCCTAGCTAGTACTGAGGGTGTATCAGTTTTTCTTTCACGTCTCGCCAAAAAAAGAGTTTTTCTTTCACGAACTGATCCTAGTTGGAATGGTCACCAGATTTCAAGTCCTATACTTGGCATTGGTTCTATTTTTCTGAATTTATTAGAGCATTCCGGCGATGCGCGTCATAGGGGTGAGTGTGGCAACCAACCCACCAAACGTACTACGAAGGCGTTCGTCAATCTCAAGATGATGTGCCAACTCGATCTCTTTAAGATGCTTGTAGAGTAGAATGTGTGTATATGCGTTTATAGGGATGAGTGTATGTGCGTATGTATGAGCATCTACATCTGTATTGTGTTAAAAGAATAGTTTTTGTTTCCAATACCACGGATCTATTATAAAAGATTCACTAAAATAGAAAAGCATCTCAACCATAATAAAAAAAATACATCGAGATCTATGGACCATTTAACGACCACTGCCACCGCCAGAACGAGTCGTCGACACGTCACTATCGCCGCTCCCATAACGGAGCCATCATGACCTGGCCGTGAAGTTGTTATCGGTGCGGACGCACGCCGTCGCCTCCACCTCAACCCTCTGGAAGCGGATCCGCTCCATGAGCGCGCGACACCAGCCCAGGAGCTTGCGCTTGTCGACCATTGTGTTATGGAAGACGATAGGCCTCCCGCTCCTGTCCAGGATCTGTATGGAGATCCTGGCCTTGGTGGTGGTCTGGGCGTACCCCTTGGGGGGGGGGGTATGGGGCAGTGCTGACTCTGAAGGTGACGACGTGGTGGTGTACCCCGGAGGCATCGCGGAACAAAGCTGTCGGCGGCACCTCGACTCGCCACTCGTGGCCGCGGAAGTAGAAGTGGTCGGAAGTCTGCTGCTCGTCGAGGAGCTGTGAGGCGGAGTAGTTGTGAACCCTAAAGGCACGCGTGGTGGACTTGGTGCCCGTGGTGGGCAAGATGACCATGAACCATGGTTGAAGATCATAGTCCATCCGATGATCCTCCAACACAGCATGTGGAGTCGTAGTAGTACACACAAGTTATCTGCCCTAAATGAGTAAATTGTAGAAAACCACCACTTTGAAGGCTAGATTAGCACGTACTCAAAAACAAGGCTAGATTAGCAGAAAACATTACGTTACACTCTTTTTGCAGAAAACATCACATGTTGTATAATCCTTTTACAAACCACTGATCGGCGGATTTAGCTCGTTTAAGTGCATTTATACGACAGATGGGGCCTTTTTCGCTGATGTGGCGTAACGTTTTGCGAAAGACAATGCTACATGGATAAAAAAGCAAAGAAAAAAAACATCCCCAACATTCTCTCCCCGTGTTGCCCAGGCACTTCCCCCGTCTTCCTGGACTTTGTCCAGCCATCACAGTCAGCCTCGTTCCCACAGCCGCCCGAGAAGAGGACCTCCTCATCCTACGTGTGCCCGTCGCCACCTTCCTCGTACTAGATGGGCTGGTCACCACCACACGCCAGTCGACGCCGCCACTCGACTGCGCGCACCGTGCCGGCCTTGAGACCAGGCGGGTAAGGGCCCACCTCGAGCCAGCCCCGGCGCTCCCCGCGCCACTCCATCACGGTGGTGCCTTCGATGAACCACACGCGGCCGCGTACCACCATGCGAGCCACCGACGGCGGTGCGCGTGCGCTCCAGGCGAGGCCACCTCGTCCGGATCCTGCGGGGGATGTCGCGTCGTCGCCCTGGTTTGGCCTCTTGCTCCAAGGAGACGTCCAACGCCGCCACCTCGTCCGGATCCAACGAGGGATGCTACACCGCCACCCCGGTTGGCCTCTTGCGCGAGGGAGATGCCCAGCGCCGCCACCTCATCCGGATCCGGCGAGGGATGCCGCGCTACCACCCTGGTTTGGCCTCTTGCGTGAAGGAGACGTCCAGCTCACGAGTGTTGACTGCCCCAACCGACGGCGAGGATGCAGGTGGGCTAATTGCGTTTTTTTTTCTTTTTGATTCAAGGCTGTCTGTGTAAAATCTATGGACTAGTTTGTAAATTCATATTAAAATTATTTTGGCATGAAATGTTACACCACATAGGCAAAAAAGGGTCCCAACTGTCATAAGCGTGCTTAACCAAGGCAAATTCGCAGATCAATGATTTTTACAAAAAAGATTACACAAGGCATGGTGTTTTCTGCCAAAAAATAATGAAGTGTTTTCTGCTACTTTAGCCTTCAAAGTGATGGTTTCCTGTAATTTATACTTATCCTAAATAGATAGACATAGACGGGCTGGCACTCCGGCAGGGTGCAATTTACTTGTCCTAAATAGACATAGGCGGGCTGGCACTCCGGCAGGGAGCCCGGTACCGCTTTCTTTTGCAAAGAAAAAATGCGAAGGGAACCCAGCACCCCGAGTCCTCCTCTTGTCGAGCTTATTCCTTCCATGGGCAATTCCAACAATAGTTCCCCTATCTTTAGATTAATCCCTATTTACGAAAAGTTAAGGCAAAACGAAAACTCTCCAACATATCACGTAAACCTTTCTTAACTTTAGAGGATTCTATAAATCTGTCTCAATCTCATCTCAGGTTTACGGAAAGATGTCCTTTCCATATAGTTTCGGTGGGCTAGTAACCACCTAAAACTTTAATATGCGCCCCGCCGAAATGTCGCCACCTCGTTGAAACCTTGCCAGAACGGTGCCGCGCCGCCGCCCGCGCCCACATTGCCGCCCCTCGCCTGTGGCCATCACGCTGTCATTGGCTTGCGGGCCCTAAGCCATTTAGCTAGTTTTGTTTAATAAAAAATAAAATACAAATAGATTTAGGGGAAGATATTTACCGGAACTGACAAAAGTTGCTCCCAAACAACTTATTTTAATTTAAATTATGGTTCTCGTAAAATTTTGAAGGGAGCTGTTAGAGTTGCTCTTAGGGATGCAAATTAATTGGTGTTAGGGTGCCCTCAGACCCTAGCTTGTTCATAAATACACTAACAATTCTAGGAAAAAGGTCTTGTGGACTTTTAGTTTATTCCACTAAACTAGTTACGGGGTGTGTGGAGGTTTGTCTTTGACGGATCTCACGGAATTTAGTCGGCGTTTGTTTTCGATGGATCCACATGTATCAGGTCTTCTTTCATGAGTGGTCGTGTGTCTATAGGTTCCTCCGCTGGTCCTCTAAGGTCTTAGCACGACGTCTTTCTGATTGTTTATTATAAGAAGATTTGCCTGGCTTCTGTGAGGGAGAGATGACGGCGATGCGGCTTCGGCTCGTCCCAATGCTTCTAGTCGTCGCTAGATGGTCTACAGACCTATATGTATTTTTTTATTTCTGATGTTTTTTGTACTACCTTAACAGTTAATGAATGGATCAAAAGTTTTTCCTGCAAGAAAAGACAGGGTACGCTTTTTTTAGTTGAGAAGGTACACTTTAGATTACCCATTTGCATGATTATCCGTGGTGGATGGAAAACAAAAACATGTCCGGTGAAGTAAAGAAGAAGAAAACGGTAATCCACTTCTGAGCCCAGGCTCAGCTGCACCCGCCCTTATAAAAAAATCAAAACAAATACTAGAAAACTTCAAAAAATTCCATTTTTTTGTGTGTGGTAGATAATTTGATGCGTGAGGTACGCTCCAATTTTCAAATCATTTGAACATCTGAGCAGCTCTCGGCAAAAAAGACAAATTTAGGGTCTGTAAAAATGTTTACTGTTCATGCACTATTCTGACCCGATTTGTCTTTTTTGTTGAGAGCTTCTCAGAAGTCCAAATGATCTAAAATTTGGAGCGTACCACACGTGATAAACTGTCTACCATGCAAAAAAAGATTGAAATTGTTTGAATTTTTTTTAATTTTTTTGTGATTTTTTCCTGGACGGGTGCAGATGAGTCTAGGCACCGAAACGCCACACTCGAAAGAAAATAGAAACCTGCCCGGACTCCGCAGCGCGTCCAGTTCCAATCCAAACTTTCCTATTCCTAAAAGTATACGCTGTAGGGAAGAGCAATGAGGGCTTCAGTTGTGGTTTAGGGCATCTTCAATGTTCACCCTCAAACCACCTGCAACTGCAACTGTCTAGACCGTGCGGTCTGTACGTATTTTATCATCCAATGCGATCATGTATCAATCTTCTATGTGATTCCAACATCCATTTTTGGCAAACCAAAAGCAAACCGGGGTAGGGGGCTTTACGACCGTCCGAACCGCTGCGACGCAAGTGTCCAACAACACTGGCCCAACCAAACCCTCTCCCTCGCTCGTGTCCTTTCTCGCCCGAAGCGGCCAGCGTCACTCTAGGGCGTAGTGCTACATTCATGCCGACCTAGAGTGGACGCAACCTCTTACGTCGCCTCGACACTGAAGCGGCGCCCTAGCCGAGAGCGCCGCCCACGCCGCTGTCTCGGTGCATGTGACTATGAAAGTACAACTATCCCTAGGTGGTTTTGGTAATTCCTAACAACATATAGCTCGTTGAACTAATGCTCTTTCAAGATGATCATTTCAGAAAGTTCAATGATTGGCATGGCATGGACTAGGAATGTGGACCCCTCAAAATGCTAAGGACACATATTGGCTCAAGCTCAAGACTCTACATTTTCATTTTAGTGATCCAAGATCACATTGAGCCCACAGGAAAAGCCAATACTATTAAAAGGGGATGAGGTGTTGCTTAATGACTTGCTTGCTCAAAATGCTTAGTGATATGCTCCAAAATCCCTCAACCACTTTCTCATATCCACATATGTCCCAAACCAAAAGTCAAACTCGGCCCCACCGATTTGATCTATCCAGCGCCACCGAGTTCATTTGACATAGCCATAGCCAGAAACCCTAATCAGTTCGGTCTCACCGATAGGGATCTCGGTCTCATCGAGATGGAATTGCAAACTCTATGTTTCCCTTCGTAATGTTTCGGTCTAAAGATGAGCGATCGGTCCCACCGAGTTCGCAATGCAAACTCTCCGTTTCCTTTTCGTAACGTTTCGGTCTCACTGAAATGAGCGATTCGGTCCCACCGAGTTTGCCTGACCAACTCTCTGTGTGCCTATTACAGAAAATCGGTCCCACCGAGTTTATGTGATCGGTCTCACCGAGATTACGTTATGCCCTAACCCTAATGAAATCGGTCCCACCGAGTTGACATGTCGGTCCCACCGAAAAGCCTAACGTTCACATTTCGAACTAAATCGGTCTCACCAAGTTTTATGATTCGGTCCCACCGAGTTTGGTGAATTGTGTGTAACGGTTAGATTTTGTGTGGAGGCTATATATACCCCTCCACCCACTCTTCATTCGTGGAGAGAGCCATCAGAACGTGCCTACACTTCCAGCATTCATTTTCTGAGAGAGAACCACCTACTCATGTGTTGAGACCAAGATATTCCAATCCTACCACAAGAATCTTCATCTCTAGTCTTCCCCAAGTTGCTTTCCACTCAAATCTTCTTTCCACCAAATCCAAATATGTGTGTGAGAGAGAGTTGAGTGTTGGGGAGACTATCATTTGAAGCACAAGAGCAAGGAGTTTATCATCAACACACCATCTATTACCTTTTGGAGAGTGGTGTCTCCTAGATTGGTTAGGTGTCACTTGGGAGCCTCCGACAAGATTGTGAAGTTGAACCAAGGAGTTTGTACGGACAAGGAGATCGCCTACTTCGTGAAGATCTATCCTAGTGAGTCAAGTCCTTCGTGGGCGATGGCCATGGTGGGATAGACAAGGTTGCTTCTTCGTGGGCCCTTCGTGGGTGGAGCCCTCCATGGACTCGTGCAGCCGTTACCCTTCGTGGGTTGAAGTCTCCATCAATGTGGATGTATGATAGCACCACCTATCGGAACCACGGAAAAAATCTCCGCGTCTACATTGCGTTTGCTCCCTCCAAACTCCTCCCTTTACCTTTATGTGTAATATTTTACATTCCGATGCTATACTCTTAGACATGCATGTGTAGGTTGATTGCTTGACTTGTGTTATCTTGCTAAAATCTGCCAAGACTTAAAATTGGAAAAAGACTAGATTTTTATTTGGTCAAGTAGTCTAATCACCCCCCCCTCTAGACATACTTTCGATCCTACAAGTGGTATCAGAGCTTTTGTCTCCATTTGCCTTGATTTTCATAGCTTTGGTGACCATAGCCTTGGTTTCACAACCTAGGAGAGTATGGCGTCTAGCGAGGGAAATTACCACCGTAGAGGTCCTTACTTTGATGGTACTAATTTTGCTAGTTGGAAGTATAAGATGAAAATGCATATTCTTGGACATAACCCCGCCGTTTGGGCTATTGTGTGTATTGGCTTGCAAGGTGAATTCTTTGATGGGAGAGAACCGAACCGTGAAGCTACCGCGGAAGAGTTGAAGATGCTGCAATACAATGCTCAAGCTTGCGATATCCTCTTCAACGGATTGTGCCCCGAAGAATTCAACAAAATCAGCCATCTTGAGAATGCAAAGGAAATTTGGGATACTTTGATTGATATGCATGAGGATACCGACTCCGTCAAGGAATCCAAATTGGATGTGCTTCAAAGTAAGCTTGACAAGTTCAAAATGAAGGATGGTGAAGGTGTCGCTGAAATGTACTCTAGGCTTGCTCTCATCACAAATGAGATTGCCGGCTTAGGAAGTGAAGAGATGACCGATAGATTCATCATCAAGAAGATCCTAAGAGCCTTGGATGGAAAATATGATACCGTGTGCACATTGATCCAAATGATGCCCAATTACAAAGATCTCAAGCCAACGGAAGTCATTGGAAGAATTGTTGCTCATGAGATGTCACTCAAGGATAAAGAAGAGCTTCACAACAAGTCAAGTGGTGCTTACAAAGCCTCTTGTGACGCTCCTACATCATCAAGTGAGAAACAAGCCTTCAATGAGGAATTGATCCTAATGGTGAAGAATTTCAACAAAGTTCTACAAGAGTAGAAGCAAAGAAAGAAGTTCCAAGTCAAGGTCCTACAATGACAAAAGATCTTCTAGCCATGAACGTAATTGCTACAATTGTGGAAAACCCGGACACTACTCCAATGAGTGTACAGCTCCCTACAAAAGAAGAGAAGACTCACCCAAAAGGAGAAGTAGAAGAGAAGAATCACCTCCAAAAGAGAGAAGGAGTAGAGATGATCGTTATGAACGAAGAACCTCTTGTAGAAGCAAGGATTCGGAAAGGAAGGACAAGTAATCAAGGAGCTACACAAAATGAAGACATCAAGCTCATGTTGGTGAATGGGTATCCGGCTCCGACTCCGACCATCACTCCGAGAGAAGTTATCACTCCGACTCCGAATATACTCAAGATGAAGGTGTTGCCGGTCTAGCACTTGTGTCAACCAACTCCTATGACATATTTGACTCACCAAATGAAGGAATTGGTAGATGCTTCATGGCTAAAGGCCCAAAGGTATCACACCCCGAGTATGTTGATTTCAATAGTGATGAAGATGACTTGCTAGGTGATGATGATTTACTTGTTGGCAACTCTAGTGATGAAAACTATGATGAAATTGCTATTAATCATGCTAATCAAGATAAAATGAACAACGATGATAATTAAGAAGGAGATTGAGCATCTAACTAAAGAACTAAACACTCTTAAGTTAGCTCATGAAACTACCTTGGAAGATCATCGAGAGCTTTTAAAGACTCATGAGAAGCTACGCTTTGAAAAGCTCAACCTTGAGCAAGAGCATGGGTTCTTAAAAGCAATCAATGATGATCTTCGCAAGAAAAGTTCTTCTTACATTGCCAAGCATTTACTCTTGTCTACTTACATGCCACAAGTAAAGTCTAGCAACAAGAGTAAGAAAGATTCTTCTTCTAGTAGTAACAATAATCATGTTAAATCCATTATTGTTGCTTCTAGTAGTTCTCTTGATTCCACTAATGATTCTCTTAGCCAAGTTACACTTGAGTAAGAAAATAGCTTATTGAAGGGAATTATAGAGAAATGTGTTTACAAGAGCCTTGCCCGAAGTAAACAATTTGAGGAAATTGTACGCAAGCAAGGAAGGCACCGGAAGAATCAAGATATTGGTTTTGAACAAAATTTTAATGCCAATGGAGTTGAGTGGGAAGAAGATCAATACCCCAAGACAAAGTTTGTTCCTCAACAAGAGAAGTATGATCCTACTTCTTTCCAAGGGACACAAGCTCAAGATGATCTTCCACCACAAGACCACAAGCAAAAAGGCAAGGAAAAGCTTCAAGAGAAGATTGATGCATTTGAAGAAGCTCCCAAGGCCTTGGTCAAGTGGGTTCCCAAGACTACATCAAGTTCTACTTCATCAAGTACGACCACAACTCCAAGGATTCCCATCAAGATGATGTGGATCCCGAAGAAGAAGAACCAGAGAGTTCTTAAGGGTGACTCCGCCAACATACTTCACTCATATCATTTTGGCGAGGACAAGTGCAAACAACTTCCACATCTTGCACTAGTTCAAGGAGTCACAAACCCTCTTGTTGGTAAGACAAGGGACAAGGTAACCTAATGTGGACATCATCTTGTGTGAACTTCATTCTATGTCCATGGATATCCTTGTTTGTTCCTTGTGGGACTAACCCATGTAGCTATTGAAGTGCAACTCACTCCAAAGGATTGCTCCGAATGATCTACATAGACATTGGGCATCCACATCTTCAACATCTACATGAAGTTATCATCGACAAAACCCAAGGTTAGTTCATCCCTCTTAGGGGGGATATCACATCTAGGGGGGGCTTTACTCTAAAAATTGAGCTAAAGCAACTCTAATGGTGTGAACACAACAATGCTTTATGTAAAAGTGGTAACCCCACTTGTGCTTAAACGATGAGTATGACCTATGATCAAATGTTCTCATTTGACTCCTAAGTCAATATACTCATATATAGATGACCTAGTCATCACCAATTGCTTGATAGATGCTAGAGTGTTTGTGCAGGCTTTGTCACATATTTCAATTGTCATTTTATTGTGTGAGCATGTTGGTTGCATATTTTACTCATTCGAGGACATCCATTTGTTGCTTTTATTGTTTGGCTCTTGTTTTGCCAAATGGATGGACAAGAATGCCTAAGAACTTTCTCTAGCTATCAATGCTTTTCTCGTCTCAAACTCTATTCATGCTACATCACAAAGTTTGATCAAGTCAGATTCGAACACTCTGTGTGAGGAGCACTCGGAGTCCCCGATTCGTCATAGACTTAAACTTCGAAAACCTCTCTGTGCATTTCGGTCTAACCGATTCATCCTTTTCGGTCTGACCGAGTTCATTGAGTTGATCTAGGTTTTCAATCCCGGTGCAACCGATTAGAACCTTTCGGTCACACCGAGTTGCAGTAACCGCTTGCGATTCTGCATCTCGGTGCCACCGAGTTGTTCCACTCAGTCACACCGACAGGGTCAGGATATAAATACCGTCGGGTCAAATTTTGGACATTCCTCCAAAAGCTCTCAGCCCACGCGTATCCTGCTCTGCCACCTCGGGTCTCTGGATCGTCCTCTCGTCGCCAGCGACCTCCCGCCGCTGGTCTCTGTAGCCGTCAACGGATTTCAACACCGCCGTTGCTGCCGTAGCGAGCCCATCACCGAACTAGGGTATGAGTTCAAATCTTTGTGTTGTTCTTTACTCCGATTCTTAGCACAAAGCGAATGCCATGATTCTTACCACGTATGAAATCATCATGTCCAGCAAAAACATCCTTTAGATTATATTTGATTCAAAAATTTAGGGTTAGGTTTCCGCCGAACTCATCTCGGACCGACCGAGTTGTGGAAATCGGTCCCACCGATTTGGCTTAGGCCATTGCACTTGCACTTGCTTTTCGGTCTGACCGAAACTTGCAAATCAGTGTGACCGAGTTCAACTCTCAGTGAAACCCTAGCAATCTCGGAGTCATCGAACTGTGTCTCGGTCTGACCGATATCACTAGTTTAGACTCCAAAAGTTGCTTCGGTGTCACCGAGTTTAACAAATCGGTAGCTCCGAAATGCTTTCTGTGGAAAACTAAAACTAAGTTTTTGACTCATTTATTTTGCAAAATCTCTACACTCTGTGATGCTCATACACTCTATCTCATCTATATCTATTCACAGGGTCAGTTGTCAGTTTGCTTTGCCAGAATGTCTGATCAGAGTGATAGCCAGAACAAGTCAGAAGAGCAGGTGAACCTGAGTGAGGGCACTAGTCCCTCTAGCAGCTATGATGAGGGTAGTAGGACCACCCCAAGCAACTTGCCCAAAGCAGCTACAAGGACAAGGAAGAAGAGAAATTCTGACTCAGAAGATGAGGATTATGTTGCTGCTGAGGAGGAAGTCAGCTCCAAGAAGAAGGTGCTGAAAAAGGAATATGGTACAACTGCCACTATCAATCCAGGGATGAAGAAGAAAACTCCTGCCAGAAGGGTGCCAACATCCAAGCCAAGAAAAGTTCCAACAGGAGAAACCATGCAGTTCACTATAGAACAGTCAGATGATGATGTGGCTGCTGGCAAGAAGAAGAAAGGGGCAAGAACTACAACTACAAAAGTACTTGGAACATCAACCATGGTAAGAGATTCTGATGAGGAAGAAGAAGAGGAAGAGGATGCTGCACCAGCACCCAAGTCACAAAAGCTGATGGGAGATGCCATCAAGTCCGGGGCTGCCCCTTCTAAGCCCAAGACAGCTCCCAAAGCTTCTGCTCCAGCTCCAAAGACTGCACCAAAGAGGAGCACAAGGAATATACCAGCTGCTGAGAAGAACAAGGCCCCAATGCCTGAAACTGAGATTGATGAAGAAGATGCTGAAGCCCAAGTGCTTGGGAAACTCAAGCCTAAGATTCCAGACCATGATGATAACCAGTGGCAGAAAACATGAAGATCAGAAAGGATGCAGGTCTCAGACTATGGAGACAATCTGATCCATATGCTGTGAGGAGAAGGACTGCTGTGGATTACAGGTTCCGCACCAAAGAGCAGCAGGATTTCTATGAAACTATCTTGCTTGATAAGAAGCCAATTGTTTGTGATATGAAGTGGGCAGATTAGAAATATATTGACAACAATGAAGACCATTTTCCAGGAGTGCATAAGAGCTTCAGGCTATGTGGAGTGGACAAGTCTGTGGGTCAGAAGTTGACCAAGTGGAATGATGAACTCATCATGCAATTCTACTCCACATCACATTTCTATCCTGATGGGAAAATTGTCTGGATGTCTGAAGGTACTAGGCACCAGTCTACAGTTGATGAATGGGCCAAATTGATCAATGCCCCTGAAGAGCAAGAGGATGACATAGATGTATATGCCAAGAAGAAGAAGGATCACAACTCCATAGCTAATATGTATAAGGAGATTCCTGACAAAGCCTTGGAAACTCACAAGATGGGCTCCGTTTACTATTTGTTGTCTGGATTGACCACAATCAACACTATATTGAGGCATACATTGTTGCCCAAGTCCGGAGATCATAGAATGATCAGAGGTCACACCATCAACTTGCTGCAGTTGTTTGATGTGCCCCAAAATTTCAAAGTCATGATTCTGATTGTTGAGACAATCAAGAGGACAGCTGCAGATCAGAAGAGGTCATGTGGGTATGCTCCACACTTCCAAATGCTCATCAACTCCAAGATGGGCACATGCACATATCTATTGGACAAGGAACATCTTCCCTTGAGGCCAGATTTTGAGGACAACACAGTTGTCATGAATGAAGATGACCCCACATCTGTAGAAGCCCAAGAGAAGAGAGACAAAGCTAAGGCTGAGAAAGCTGCAAAGATGCCAAGTGCTGAAGAAGCATCTCAAGTGTTTCTCAAAACTAAGCAAGATCAACTTGGATATCTGATTTAAGCCACCTTGAGGATTGTGAAGGGCTCGGCCACCCTAACTCAGAACCAAGAGAGCCTGGAAAGGATCATTGAGACTAAATTTCATGACCTTGATTTGAAGGTGACAGAGATGCAGACAACAGTTGAGTAGCTCCAGGAAGAAGCCGAGGAGAGGAAAGGGCAGGCTACCACAAATGCCTTTCAGAGTGTGCCAAGAGGGCAGAGATTCGATGCAGTGCCCATGGCTGACACAAGAGCAACTACATCAGGACATGCATCCACAACATCAGTGCCACCTCCAGTTGTCACTCCACCAGCTCCAACAACTTCAACCGATGCATTCATCCTTGGAGTCCTCTCAACGCCTCCTCCCGAAGATCAAGCCTAGAGAGACGCATAGCACTATGCATTTTCAAGCTTTTTGGTAACTTGTTGCCAAAGGGGGAGAAAGTGTATAGATCATAGGCTGAGAGAGAGAGAGAGCTTTGCTTCTTTTTGCCTTCTTTGCTATTTGGTTGATACTTATTTGTGTGCTTGCTTGATACTCTATGTTTATGTGTGTGAGATACTTGGATGATCATGTGTTTGATCATACCCTACATTAATGCTTGTGCTTGAATGATGTTATCTTTTATCTCTCTTATATGATCATTCACTTTGCCTTGGTGATGAGTGCATATTTTACTTTCTATTATTTTGAGCGCTCCACCAAGATGTATGTGACATGGAAGAGTAACCTATGATCCTAATCGATTGTGCATTTGCATTCAAAAGCAAATTTAAATAATGCACAAATTTAGGGGGAGCTCTTGCTTATCACATACTTCTCAAAGCGACGATGTATTTCAATCTTATTATATTTGTTGAAGCTTTGATCTATATGTTGTCATCAATTACCAAAAAGGGGGAGATTGAAAGTACAACTATCCCTGGGTGGTTTTGGTAATTCCTAACAACATATAGCTCGTTGAACTAATGCTCTTTCAAGATGATCATTTCAGAAAGTTCAATGATTGGCATGGCATGGACTAGGAATGTGGACCCCTCAAAATGCTAAGGACACATATTGGCTCAAGCTCAAGACTCTACATTTTCATTTTAGTGATCCAAGATCACATTGAGCCCACAGGAAAAGCCAATACTATTAAAAGGGGATGAGGTGTTGCTTAATGACTTGCTTGCTCAAAATGCTTAGTGATATGCTCCAAAATCCCTCAACCACTTTCTCATATCCACATATGTCCCAAACCAAAAGTCAAACTCGGCCCCACCGATTTGATCTATCCAGCGCCACCGAGTTCATTTGACATAGCCATAGCCAGAAACCCTAATCAGTTCGGTCTCACCGATAGGGATCTCGGTCTCATCGAGATGGAATTGCAAACTCTATGTTTCCCTTCGTAATGTTTCGGTCTAAAGATGAGCGATCGGTCCCACCGAGTTCGCAATGCAAACTCTCTGTTTCCTTTTCGTTACGTTTCGGTCTCACTAAAATGAGCGATTCGGTCCCACCGAGTTTGCCTGACCAACTCTCTGTGTGCCTATTACAGAAAATCAGTCCCACCGAGTTTATGTGATCGGTCTCACCGAGATTACGTTATGCCCTAACTCTAATGAAATCGGTCCCACCGAGTTGACATGTCGGTCCCACCGAAAAGCCTAACGTTCACATTTTGAACTAAATCGGTATGACCGAGTTTTATGATTCGGTCCAATCAAGTTTGGTAAATTGTGTGTAACGGTTAGATTTTGTGTGGAGGCTATATATACCCCTCCACCCACTCTTCATTCGTGGAGAGAGCCATCGGAACGTGCCTACACTTTCAGCATTCATTTTCTGAGTGAGAACCACCTACTCATGTGTTGAGACCAAGCTATTCCAATCCTACCACAAGAATCTTGATCTCTAGCCTTCCCCAAGTTGCTTTCCACTCAAATCTTCTTTCCACCAAATCCAAATCTGTGAGAGAGAGTTGAGTGTTGGGGAGACTCTAATTTGAAGCACAAGAGCAAGGAGTTCATCATCAACACACCATCTATTACCTTTTGGAGAGTGGTGTCTCCTAGATTGGTTAGGTGTCACTTGGGAGCCTCTGACAAGATTGTGGAGTTGAACCAAGGAGTTTGTACAGGCAAGGAGATCGCCTACTTGGTGAAGATCTACCCTAGTGAGGCAAGTCCTTCGTGGGCGATGGCCATGGTGGGATAGACAATGTTGGTTCTTCGTGGACCCTTCGTGGGTGGAGACCTCCGTGGATTCGCGCAGCCGTTACCCTTCGTGGGTTGAAGTCTCCATCAACGTGGATGTACGATAGCACCACCTATCGGAACCACGGAAAAAATCTCTGCATCTACATTGCATTTGCTCCCTCCAAACTCCTCCCTTTACCTTCATGTGCAATTTTTTACATTCCGCTACTATACTCTTAGACATGCATGTGTAGGTTGATTGCTTGACTTGTGTTATCTTGCTAAAATCTTTCAAGACTTAAAATTAGGAAAAGACTAGATTTTTATTTGGTCAAGTAGTCTAATCACCCCATCTAGACATACTTTCGATCCTACAGACTGCTTCGCGTTCAAACGGCAGCCCGTCTGTCCACCTACCTACAATAAACATGTGCGGATGTCGAGGAACCTGCTTCGGCGCCCCTCCCCTCTCCCCCACATTAACCACCTCGCTGGCGCATCCATCCTCCTCCGCTCTCTTTCTCCTATCTGCACAACGCCGCCATGGCCTCCTCGGGCTCCAAAGCCATTTGGGACAACCTCCCATCCTAGTAGAAGGAGATCGCCGCCATTGCAGTCGGCTGGCAGGCCGACAGGCAGGCGGAGGCCAGCGTTGCGAACGCCTGATAACCCACAAGTATAGGGGATCAATTGTAGCTTTTTTGATAAATACGAGTGTCGAACCCAACGCGGAGCTAAAGGTAGAATTTATATTCCCTTTAAGTTCTATCGACCACCGATACAACTCTACGCACACTTAACCTTTGCTTTACCTAGAACAAATATGAAACTAGAAGTACTTTGTAGGTGTAATGCTAGAACTACTTTGCAAGAATAAAACTGTGAGTACTTTTTGAGATAATAAAAGTTAGTTATTTAATAGAAAGCTTTTTGTAACACAAGAGAAGGATTTGTCCCTAGGCAATCGATAACTAGACTGGTAATTATTTTTGCAATTTTATATGAGGGAGAGGCATGGGCTAACATACTTTTCGTACTTGGATCTTATGCACTTATGATTGAAACTCTAGCAAGCATCCGCAACTACTAAAGATCATTAAGGTAAAACCCAACCATAGCATTAAATAACAAGTCCTCTTTACTCCCATACGCAACAACCCCTTACTCAGATGTAAACTTCTGTCACTCTAGCCACTCAATATAAGCGAATTATGAATGTATTGCAACACCATACAACGGAAATAGAGAGATTACACTGCTGCATATATAGAGGGGGGAGAGAGTTGGTGATGACGGCGGTGAAGTTATTGGTGTAGATTGTCGTCACAATGGTTGCCCCGGTGGCGTTCCGGCACCACCGGGAGAGAGGGGGAGAGAGCTCCTCTCCTTCTTCTTCTTCCTTGGTTTCCCTCCTAGATGGGAGGAGAGTTTCCCCTCTGGTCCATGGCCGCCATGGCTCCCGGAGGGCAGGAGCCCCTCCGAGATTGGATCTCTCTCTATGTTCTCTTCTGTTTCACGTTCCTGTTTCCTGGTCCTTCGCCGTTTTTTAAATACCCAGAGATCCATAACTCCGTTTGGACTAAAATTTTGAGAGAATTTTTATCCATGAATTATCTTTCTTGCGGCGAAAGAAGGGCTGCAACTGCCTTACGAGGGAGTCACAAGGCACCACGACACGCCCTACTGCCTTATGGCCCCCTCGGGCATCGTCTTGCGTTGATTCTTGTTCCTAAAAATCACATATATTTCAAAATAAATCTCCATAAATTTTCATCGCGTTTGGACTTTGTTTGATATGGATATTTTGTGAAACAAAAACATGCGACAAATAGGAACTGACACTGGACACTAGATCCCAAAAATAATATAAATGTTGCCAAAATTATATGAAAATTGTAGAATATTGACATGAAACAATCAAAAATTATAGATACGACGGAGATGTATCAACGCCCCAATGGAAGAGGCGGCCAACAACGACTCGGCGCCACCGTCCTCGCGGGCCCATGCCGGCATCACCATGGGAGAGGTCCGTGCTCACTACACCGACATGGTGTTGGCCGAGCGGGAGGCCGCTTTTTCGGCAGGTGCAGGCCAACTAGGCCTACTACCTCCGCCTCCTCGACGAGCACCAATGCGCGGAGGACCAATTCGCCGACAGCGCGACCATCGCGCCAGACGTGGACGTGGCCGAGCAGGGGGCGTTGCTCGACTCCTACCGCTCTGCCGGTGACATCCGCCACGACCGCTGGTGGTACTGCCTCCACTAAGCGGAGTTAGAATCCACCTTCAAGGAGATCGACTAGGCGTTGGATGAGGTGTACGACAAGAGTGAGGACGACGACACCATCTCCGCCACAGGCACGCCCCGCCGCCATGAGCACGAAGTCGACACGTCCGCGGGCACCGCCGACAGCGAGGAAGAGTAGAGCATGGGATGTCGTTGGCGCTCGGGTCCCAGGAAGGCCACCACTCCTTCCCTCCCGTTAAAACCAAGCTTGACGGGCTCAACATCGTCGACCAATTAGCCGCTTGCAGGCTGCGGAGACGGAGCTTCAGTTCCGGTGCTCATGGCCTGCCCGACATTGGGAACGGGCGCTGACGGTCATTTAGACTAGGTTTAGAGTACGGTTTAGTTGAAATATATTAAAATGTAATGAATTTGCTTCGGTTTAGATGAAAATCATCCGATTTTATGTAAAAATTATCCAGGTATGAATGAATATCGCCCGATTTGTTCAAATACGCATCAATTTGTTCACTTTCATTAAATTTCTTCTAAAATGTAACTAGACATATGCGGTTATGGTTGGACGACCGACACCCGCATCAGTGTCCGCGTACTGCTCCCCCTGTCCACAGACGAATGCGGTGTCCGGTTTAGGGGTTAGGGTTGGAGATGGCCGTATTGGCGGTGTTGGAAACATTAAAACAGAATGATCGCTTTGGAAATATTTGAAAAATTGCTTTTCTTTGCACCTCACATCTTAAAGTATTTCATCATGAAAATCTATACTACTCTATAGTGTACGAGTTTTAAATGTTTGGATCTCAAAACCAAAAAGCAATGTGAGCCATTGATAGAGTCAATCAGAGGGCTGAAAAATGTGGGATTCACAGCTACAGTACGAGCTACAGTACCAGTGAACGTACCACTGATTTCTAGAACCATCACTATATACCAATGTAGGAAAAGTTTCACTTGCCTAAGGTTATCCATTCATGCATGTAATTGGTCAAGGTACACACACTGGCAGAGCGTCCGCAACGCCCGCACTAATCGTGTCAGGGAGAAGTTGGAAATTTTCAAGAAGTTGCAAAGTAAGCTGAGTGTAGTACGAGATACTAATACTAAGCATGTAAAGCTATATATACAGGACTAAACCCCTTATTTCAGGCAACATATATACAAAACAGAATGGCTACAACAATGAACTCGATAAAGATTTACATGCGAAGGTACCATGTTTGAAGGGAGCAAGCAGCATATCCATGAATTGAACTTTGCACACATATTGCACGTACAATTTACTAGTATATACACATGCAGCACATGCGTTTTTTTTTTCAGATTATCCTGAAACTTAAAATTTTGATTTCATTTTTTAAGGGCTCCATGGAGCCTGAGCAAGGAATGAGCTAGAGGCTCTAGCTTGGAAGAGAAAGTCATGCCGCCTTAAGTCTGTCACACACCCAACATGTGTGCTGCTGCTGCAGGGATAATGACATATCCAAAGCAGATTATCAAGACCCACACAAATGTATGAAATGGGCTTTCTAGACACTTTTAACAATCCAATGTGATCACAAAATTAGGTCGAACCGGTCCGGACGTCCGAAATCTCACAGACCGTTCCCAAATTGAAGAGTGCTTTGGGGGTCCGATCGGTCTGTCCGATCACTGTCAGTTGGGCCATATCTCCCCACAGTCCATGTCTTTCACTCTCTCTTTCTACCGCCAGTCCATTGAACCAACTGTTAACCAAGTTCGAATTTGAGGGAAATGGTTGGATGTCCTTTGTCCGACCGGCTGTCCGCGGACACGTACGAATATTTTATAAAATATGTATGGTGATCCGCCTTGAAGATCCCCTAACTCCTCCGATGACTCCAGCCGAGGATCATTTTTGTACAAATTAGTGCTGCAAATGCCAGAAAATACTAATGGAGCTCGAGCTCCATGGAGCCCAAATTTAAATCAATTTTTTTAGGTTTAAAAAATTATGAAAAATACACAAATACCTATTGATGTATACTATTTGTCTGTAAGGTTTCATGGAGAAATACTATTTTATGTGAGCTACACAAAAATAAGAAAATTATGTATTTCTAGCACATATACTATTCACTATAAAAGTATATGATTATTTTTTGTACAGCTCACATCAAAACATATTTCATAATGAAATTTTACACACATCTACTATACATCTATAAGTACTTGTGCGTTTATTTTCAGATTCTTTTGAAGCTTAACAATTTGCATCTCGAAATTTTGAAATTTTCAGGCTCCATGGAGCCCGAGAGCCAAAAGGCGCCACTATGCAAATGTGCACTATACTTAAAAATTATAGAAATAAATTACACACACTATAAAACAGAACAAAAGAGGTACTAATGTATCATTGTTGTGAAGAAGGCTTATGATGCATATTGGCTCAAAACAATGCAAATATAATACGCATCAATTAAAGCTTGAAGAGAAACGAAATTTACTCATTCCAAGCGAACTAAATAGAACTCCACAGGTTCACTTACTAAGTAATGGCAGATAGAAACACACAACAACTATATTTCTTAAATCCTCCAACTTCCACAAAGCACACTCATCACTCTTACTCACGCCAGATAATGGCACAAAAGGGTATGAGTTTTCATAATCAACGGTAACAATCTACCATTCAGACCAAGGATGAGAAGCAAATCATTTTGAAGTCATGGCAATAATTAATTCGGTAATTGTGGTCGGACTCTATTAAAATGAAGTCATGGCATCATCTTGACCAGCAACCATGGAATTATCTTCAGTCACTATATCTGACTTGTAACAAACATAAATGAAATGTGACTCTGGATTCTTGAGAACGTAGTCAGGTGGCAGTTGGCGATCCACTGTCAGTGCAACTTTCTCCATCATGGCGTGTGCAGCACCGTTGCTCCATTTCAGCTGGTATTCAGGTGTGGCTGCTAGCAGAAAGAACAGATACAATGTCAAGGTCTATGCATTGCAACAAAATTAAGTGGGTGGGGGGGGGGGGGGGGGATATCATATATGCCTCTCTGAGTTTGCAGAATGTTGGACCTGCCAGTTTAGTCTGCGTGTTGTTGCATATGCCACCAGTGCTCAATGCCGATTCAATGGAACAGAAAAAAGGACCAAAATACCTTTGTTTAATGACGCGGCGTGATCGAGGGCACGAAGCACAGACCAGGCAGGCTTCTTCGGTCACCATTGCCGCCGTCATTAATTCAAGTCAAGGTTGCCACTGAGGCACTGACTAACCATCAAACAAGGGTATTTTGGTCTTTGGCCATTGAAAGTGGCACAAAGGATTAGTGACATGTTTTCCCGAATGACACATACAACAATATGCAAACCTAGATAGTAGATCCAAACATTTTGCAAACAAAAAGGGGCATATGAGTTCCCAATAAATGGTGCTAATTTATTTCCTCCCAAGATTCCCCAGTAACATTGTGTGCTATAATCAGCCTGTAGCAACTTTTTCATAACTCTATTGTAGTTCTTTAGCATCTTATGAGAATTGGAAGTAGTAGAAGCAAAACTTTGCAGTTTTGCATCCATAGTTCCTACAGAATGAAGCAAACCTCGCACTTTTGAATCCATAGTTCCCACATAATAAAGCAAATCATATGCACAAAATCATGTTATAATAGAGTGTATGGTAGAAATGGTACTTGGGCGCGCTCTTCAGAGTGAGGAGAGGACATTTCAAACTTACGCATAATGTAAAGCTCAACTTCCCAACAGCATTGGACTTGATTCAGAAGTGTCAGGCGTTCCTTAGGGGCACCATATGTTATCTGTCAAAGAAAGTTATCTCTTGATAAAATCATCAAATATTCATTCATTCCAAAGTATCTTTTAGGATTAGAGGATGTACCAACATGTAAATCCCACCAGGCCTCATAAGCCTGAAAAGATAGAGCAGTTTAATTGAAAACAACTAAGAACATCAGTTGGGGATCAAATCACGTACAAAGAGTGGATACATCTTTACCTTGCCACTTCTGCTAGCATTTTGTAAGCACCATGAGGGGCATCATCGCCACACTAGAATATGTAAAATGAAAATCAGTACCATGATCATTTCATGCTTGATCATTTTAAGTTGATTTGTAGTTTGCTGAACGACAGCTGCTTACCATCATAGCATCCAAAGTTCCTACAGAAAAGGTTTGGTACAATGGTAAATAGAGTGGCAAAGAAAAAAAAAGATGCATGGGCTCATTTGGATAAACTTAATGAACAGAGTTTTCAAGACAAGTAATATCAAGTGCTTTCGAAAAACGTATGAAACTTAAGGCTTATACCTTTGTCGATGATACAATCAAATGATCCATCTCCAAAGAAGCTCATATCTCTGACATCCAACTGCATATCTTCAAGCATAGCATAAAACACCAAAGTAACTAGACTTATATAGAGATCATAATTGATAAATTGTGAAAATGGAAATTATCAGCAAAAAATACATGTAAGCCGTGGGATATCCATGTGCTTCTCTTTCATCTGCTCGATTACAACTGATGAGATGTCTATGTTTACTATGTTCTGGTAACCATCCTTTACCATGTCCTCCGACAGAACTGCCCAAAACAAGGAATAGAACAACATCAAACTGGGCGTTACATACACGATAAACCATAAATCCAACAACAGAGCTAAGCTTCAAGGGTAAATCTTGTACAAAGTTGATCCAAGTAAGTAAAGCATCGTCAACAATCATGATAAAATTCACAGAAGTGCGTGTCAGGGGAGCACTGAACATTAATCTTGCACAAAGTTGAAAACAACGCATCGTCAGCAATCACAATAAAATTCACAGAGCAGACGCATCAGGGGAGCACTGAACAGTGAAGTCCCAAATCACAATGCATAGGGAGCACTGAATATGCAAGTTCCAATTTCCAAATCATAAATGCACCGGTAACCGTGGGTGGACTACAACCGGCTGCATCAGAGCACTAAATCTTCGAATTGGCAGCTAGATCGCGACGAGCTAATTAAGCCACGGCGTGTAACTGAAGGGGACGTACGGGAGTTGCCGCAGCCGAGCATGAGGACCCGGGAGGAAGTGGGCACGCAGGCGCGGAGGAGGGGGCGGAGCGCCGAGTACGACTGGTACCAGTCGAAGAACCCGCCACCGCCGCCGCCCTTGCCGCCAGTGGAGGGAGAGGAGTAGCGGGCCTCCCAGTAGGCGGCGGCGCCGAAGTCCTTGGGGTTGCAGTTGCCGCCGCCCATCTCTGGTCTCTCGCCTCTCGCTTGTGAGGGCTCCCGAGGAGAGAGAGGATGGCTCTGCTCTGGGGATCGTTCAGGGATTATGGCGTCGGGGGGCGCGGCTTTAGCAGCTCGCTAGAGCCGCCGATGCTGGGGCGGAAGAGAAGGGAAGAGGGGTTCAGAACCCAAAAAAAACCTTATGAACCTAGGAAGGGTTCAGACCCAAAGTGTGCTCAGGAGTCACAAGAGTAAATTACAAGAAACCATCGCTTTAAAGGCTAGATTAACAGAAAACACTACTATACATTTTTGATAGAAAACACCATATCTAGTGTATTTTTTTCAAATAACACTGATCGGTGGATTAGGGCCGATTGAGCGCGTTTATGACAGGTGGGTCCTGTATTTTGCCGACGAGGCATGACGGTTTGCGATTGACGACTTTAGTCGGAGTTTGGTCTAAGTTCACAAAATAGAATTGCAATCAGCCCCAACCTCTTCTCTCTCCCGGAGGTGGTGGCTGCGCCGCCTGTCACGGGTGCAGCTCCGGCAGGACCTTGCCATGTCGGCTCGAGCAGCAACAGCGCAGGTGCGGCGAGCTGCCGCATCCATCGTGAAGTTTCGAGCAGTAGCAGGGGCGGAGCACCATCGCTCGTTGGAGGCAGGGCACGTCAAACTTGGAGTCGCCGCGGAGGAAGCGGTGCACGTGCTCCCACTACTAGGGAAAAGCTTATAGGCAGACGCTTACTAGTAGCGCGGATTTATACCCCTCGCTACTGCTACTTACTAGTAGCGTGGGTTTTTACCCCTCGCTACTACTAAGTTGATAGTAGTAGCGCGCGTTTTTACCCCTCGCTACTACTAAGTTGATAGTAGTAGCGCAGGTTTATACCCCTCGCTACGACTAAGTACGAGGTAGGTGAAGTCCCCATATCCTCGGCCGAATCCCTCCTCCCTCCCTCACTCTCCCCCTCTCTCCATAGGCTCTCCGGTGGTGAGGTGCTCCTGCCCAAGCACATCTCCTCCTCCATGGCGCCCAACGAGTCCGCCTCCTCGCGTCGCTGGCGTCCAGGAGCTCGCCTGTCTTCCCCTCGCCTCCATGCCACCACGACGGAGCACCTCACCACCGGTGACCAGCTCCTATGTGCCCTCCATCTCCTTCCTTTCTCCATTATTTCTCTTTTTCCCTCTCCCTCTCCCTTCGATTTTACTCACCTCCCATGCCCATGCCTGCGCAGGTCATCGACATGGCCAACCAGGAGCTCTCCGCCTTGGCCGCGAAGAGGATCCTCACACCATCGTCTTGCTCTACACTGGATCCGGTCCCTCTCCAACAGCCGTCGCCGGATCTGGTCTGCCGCTACCCTTCCGCACCTCCGGTGACCCCTGTCGTCGCTGGATCGAACCATTGACACCATTGACAGCATGCATGGGGTCGAGATATTTTTTTTGGTTTTTGAAATTAATAGTAGTAGCGCGGGTCAGAGACACGCGCTACTACTAACACACGTACTAGTAGCGCGGGATGCACTGCGCTACTACTACCAGTTAGTTGTAGCGCCGTAGTAGCAACGCGGGCACCCGCGCTACTACTAGTTGTTTAACCCGTGCTACTACTAGGCTTTTTCCTAGTAGTGTCCTACTTGACGCGGTCGTCGTAGATGGGGTCGTCGAGCACCTCGCGCGACATGCACGCCCAGATCACCGTGACGGGGTCGTCAAGCACCTTGCACGACAGGCGCGCCCAGACCACCGCGACGGGGTAGTAGACTCCGCGACCACCCAACAGAGGTAGGAACGACGGCTGCGTGCCCAGCATATGGTGCTCGTCCTTGTGGTCCGCGGGGACGCGCCCGGCGCGCCGGCAGCCGCGGCGGTCCCGAGCGGGCGGAGGAGGGGGTGCGTGGTGGTCCTGAGCGGACGGAGGAGGGGTTGCCTGGTGGTTCCGAGAGGACGGAGGAGGTTGAGCGACGAGGGAGAAGGGGGAATAGAGGTGCCGCTTGGGATGGGGGTCTACCAGCCCCACGGCCACGAGCACCCTCGCGCGCCCGACCTTCTCCAGCAGTTGCGACCACTCTGGAGCAGCAGCAGGACAGGGGCGGATCTCGTCGGATCCGGTGTTTTTTGAGGTGTTTTTGGCAAAAAGAACCCCTCTAATGCCATCTCCGGACGATGTTATGCCACGTCAACAAAATACGGGACCCACATGTCATAAACGCACTCAATCGGCCCTAATCCGCCGATCAGTGTTATTTGCAAAAAGATTACGCTAGACATGGTGTTTTCTGCCGGTAGTGTTTTCTGCTAACCTAGCCTTTAAAATGGTGGTTTCTTGCAATTTACTCGGAGTCAGGAGCATGTTCTCTCTTTCCCAAAATGTAAAGAATAAAATAAAAACACACATCTGAAAAATCCTAAGAAAATCTCAAGTTTGTCTTCGGATTTCATGTTTTGCAAAAATCGGAATTCATTTGTAAGCAGTGTAAAAATAATTACAAATCCAAGCACCTTTACAAACATGAAAGTGTTATTCTAGCTCCCCACTGTTATTTTTACTTTTCAGCCTAACAATGAATTCTTCCAAAAATAAATATTTTGTTGGCACATGACCCAATCTAATATCTACACACTATTTCTTTTAAACTTTCCAACTCAGTTTTTCAAAAAAAAATCTGAAATAAAGAGGGAACGTGTTCCCGAGAGCACAAAATACATGCTCACTCCTCAATTAAAAGGATATGTTTTCGCAATTTTTCTTCTTGGGGCGTTTATTTCTCAAACGATTAAAAGATGTTGGTTTCTAACTGGCAAAATGTACTTCTTCTATTGACCATCATCAAACAGCTGAAACTGATGTGGAGGTGGATGTAAATAGTTAAGAGTGATTAAACATGTTTAACGTCTTATGTGTCTAGTCAGAGCATCCCACTGGTTTCCTTATCTCTAAAATAACTGTTGTTTGTGGGAAGTAAGAGCAAAAAGGCCTCTCCAACAGTTCCCGTAAATTGGCCTTAACTTTATAGGATCCCTTAAAAGTAGACTCAACCTTCCCGTAGGTTTACAGAAAGATGACTTTCCCGTAAAATTTTGACAAGCTAGTAACCGACTAAAACTTTCCGACACGCCACTGCCTCATTGGAACACCACCCGTGCCACCGCCAGCCGCCCCGCCAGGCCGCAGCCGCCACACCCCGCCGTCGCCGCTGCCGTGCCACCCTGCTTCACCACATCCCCTCTCGCCGGCGGCCACCGCACTGCCTCTTGCCTCCCCTGTCCTGTCATAAGGTACGGTCATCCTGTAAAACTGGTTTTGCATGCAATCAATTGACCCGAGTATTCATGGAAATCTCCTTGCCTCTCCAATAGCCAACAATTTCTCCGTGTCCTACGCATTTGGTTCTCTGAGATACTCAGGTCCAAACACCTCCACCACGGCCCGGGCAAAATTGCCAATAGTCTTCAGACATGTGCTCTCCCCCATCCTGACCATCTCACCAACGACATCTGCAGCAGTACAAGTGCAAGCATCCTCAGAGCAGTCGTGCACTTCTACTTGGCTGAGAAAGAGAGTTGGCCTTATCAATCCCTTGTGAGCTTGAAGTAGTCGTCGTGTGCCTCCACTCCCTCCACAATTCGCGAAAACAATGGTTTCCGCATGCGAAAACAGCGACGAAACCATGGATCATCCGGGAAAGTAGGTGCTACTTCTTGAGCATGCGTTGGTTTTTCTCTTGAAGAGGAAAGGATGATGCAGCAGAGTAGAGATAAGTATTTTCCTCAATTGAGAACCAAGGTATCAATCCAGTAGGAGGAACACACAAGTCACCAATGGTTGCACCTACACAAACAAACAAATACCCGCACCCAACGCGATAAATGGGTTGTCAATCCCTTCATGGTTACTCTTGCAAGGATGAGATCTGATAGAGATGGGTATGAAAGATAAGTAAAAGTGCAAAATAAAGTAAAGGTAAATAAATTGCAGCAAGATATTTTTGGGTTTTTGGTTTTGTAGATCTGAAAATAGTATGATAAAAGATAGACCCGGGGGCCATAGTTTTCACTAGAGGCTTCTCTCTTGAAAGAACGCATACGATGGGGTAAACAAATTACTGTTGAGCAATTGATAGAAAAGCGCAAAGTTATGACGATATCTAAGGAAATGATCATGAATATAGGCATCACGTCCGTGACAAGTAGACCGACTTCTGGCTGCATCTACTACTATTACTCGACACACCGACTGCTATCCAGCATGCATCTAGTGTGTTAAGTTAACAAGAACGGAGTAACGCCTTAAGCAAGATGACATGATGTAGAGGGATAGATCCAATCAATATGAACAAACCCCACCTTTTTATCCTTAATGGCAACAATACAAATACATGTCATGTCCCCTTCTGTCACTGGGAATAAGCACCACAGGATTGAACCCATTACAAAGCACCTCTCCTATGGCAAGAAAAATCAATCTAGTTGGCCAAACCAAATCAATAGATCGAAGAGAAATACAAAGCTATCTAAATCATGCATCAAAGAGTTCAGAGAAGACTTAGATAATATTCATACATAATCTGATCATAAATCCATAATTCATCGAATCTGAACAAACGCACTGCAAAAGAATATTACATCGAATAGATCTCCAAGAACATCGAGGAGAACATTGTATTGAAGATCAAAGAGAGAGAAGAAGCCATCTAGATACTAGCTATGGACCCGTAGGTCTGTGGTAAACTACTCACACATTATCGAAAGGGCAGCAAGATTGATGTAGAGGCCCTCCGTGATCGAATCCCCCTCCGCCGGAGTACCGGATCAGGTCTCCAGATGGGATCTCATGAGGACAGAAACTTGCAGTGGTGCAAAAGTATTTTTGGTGTGCCCTCTCGTCTATGGGGAATATTTGGGTATTTATAGAAGAAGAATTAGGGTTAGAGGAGCCTCAAGGGGCCCACAAGCTTGCAGGGCGCGCCCTGTGAGCTTATTGCCAATCCGTGGCCCCCCTGACCTCCTCCCGAAGGTTCCTGGGTGTCTTGTGGTCCAAGAAATATCGTCAAAAAATTTCATTCCGTTTGGTATTGATTTTCTGTAAAAGACAAAAACAAGGAAAAAACAACAACTGGCACTGGGCACTAGGTTAATAGGTTAGTCCCAAAAATGATATAAAATAGCATAATAATGCATATAAAACATCCAAGATGGATATAATAGCATGGAGCACTAAAAAAATATAGATACATTGGAGACGTTTCAAGCATTCCCAAGCTTAATTCCTCCTCGTCCTCGAGTAGGTAAATAATAAAAATAGATTTTTTTGATGTGGAATGCTACCTAACATGTTTATCATGTTATATTTCTTAATGTAGCATGAATATTCACATCCATAAGATTCAAAACAAAATTTTAATATTGACATAAAACAATAATACTTCAAGAATACAAAAAAACAATCATGTCTTCTCAAAATATCATGGCTAAAGAAAGTTATCCCTACAAAATCATATAATCTTGGCATGCTCTATCTTGTTAACACAGAGTATTTATCATGCACAACCCCGATGACAAGCCAAGCAATTGGTTCATACTTTTTAAGGCGCTTCAGTTTTTTCAACTCTCACGCAATACTTGAGCGTGAGCCATGGATATAGTGAAGGAAATATGTCCTAGAGGCAATAATAAAGTTGTTGTTTATATTTCCTTGTATCATGATAAATGCTTATTATTCATGCTAGAATTGTATTAACTAGAAACTTGATACATGTGTGAATACATAGACAAAACATAGTGTCCCTAGTATGCCTCTACTAGACTAGCTCATTAATCAAAGATGGTTAAGTTTCCTAACCATAGACATGTGTTGTCATTTGATGAACGGGATCACATCATTAGGAGAATGATGTGATGGACAAGACCCACCCGTTAGCTTAGCATAATGATCGTTAAGTTTTATTGCTATTGCTTTCTTCATGACTTATACATATTCCTCTGACTATGAGATTATGCAACTCCCGAATACCGGAGAAACACCTTGTGTGCTATCAAACGTCACAACGTAACTGGGTGATTATAAAGATGCTCTATAGGTGTCTCCGAAGGTATTTGTTGGGTTGGCATAGATCAAGATTAGGATTTGTCACTCCGAGTATCGGAGAGGTATCTCTGGGCCCTCTCGGTAATGCACATCACTATAAGCCTTGCAAGCAATGTGACTAATGAGTTAGTTGCGAGATGATGCATTACGGAACGAGTAAAGAGACTTGCCGGTAACGAGATTGAACTAGGTATGATGATACCAACAATCGAATCTCGGGCAAGTAACATACTGATGACAAAGGGAATAACGTATGTTGTTATTGTGCTTTGACCGATAAAGATCTTTGTATAATATGTAGGAACCAATATGAGCATCCAAGTTCCGCTAGGTTATTGATCAGAGATATGTCTCGGTCATGTCTACATAGTTCTCGAACCCGTAGGGTCCACACGCTTAACGTTCGATAACGATTTGTATTACGAGTTATGTGTTTTGGTGATTGAAGTTTGTTCGAAGTCCCGGATGAGATCACAGACCTAACGAGGAGTCTCGAAATGGTCGAGAGGTAAAGATTGATATACTGGACGATGATATTCAGACACCGGAATGGTTTCGGAATAGTTCGGGTATATTTTGGAGTACCGAGGGGTTACCGGACCCCCCCCCCCCCCCCGGGGAATTGTTGGGCCTACATGGGCCATAGGGGAGAGGGGAGGCAGCCCACAAGGGGTGGGCGCGCCCCCTCCCATGGGGAGTCTGAATTGTACTAGGGGAGGGGGAGTGCCCCCTTTCCTTCTCCTCTTCCCTCTCCTTCCCCCTTTTCCCCCTCTGTAAGAAGGAAAAGAAGAGGGGGCCGAATCCTACTAGGAGTGGAGTCCTAGTAGGACTCCCCCCTTGGCGCGCCCCTCCTGGGCAGTCGCCTCCTCCCCTCCTCCTTTATATACGAGGGCAGGGGGCACCCCATAGCACAACAGTTATTCTATTAGCCATGTGCGGTGCCCCCCTCCACAGTTTAGTCCTCCGGTCATAGCCTCGTAGTGCTTAGGCGAAGCCCTACGCGGATCACATCACCATCACCGTCACCACGCCGTCGTGCTGACGAAACTCTCCCTTGACCCTCTGCTAGATCAAGAGTTCGAGGGACGTCATCGAGCTGAACGTGTGCTGAACTCGGAGGTGCCGTACGTTCGGTACTAGATCGGTTGGATCATGAAGACGTTCGACTACATCAACCGCGTTAACCTAACGCTTCCGCTTCCGGTCTACGAGGGTACGTGGACACACTCTCCCCGTCTCGTTGCTATGCATCTCCTAGATAGATCTTGCATGATCGTAGGAATTTTTTTGAAATTGCATGCTACATTCCCCAACAGTGGCATCCGAGTGAGGTCTATGCGTAGATGATATGCTCGAGTAGAACAGAAAGAGTTGTGGGCGATAATAGTCATACTGCTTACCACCAACATCTTATTTTGATTCGGCGGTATTGTTGGATGAAGCGGCTCAGACCAACCTTACATGACCATGTTCGTGAGACTGGTTCCACCGACAGACATGCAACTTGTTTTGCATAAAGGTGGCTGGCGGGTCTCTGTTTCTCCAACTTTAGTTGAATCGAATTTGACTACGGTCGGTCCTTGTTGAAGGTTAAAACAACACATTTGACGAAAAATCGTTGTGGGTTTGATGCGTAGGTAAGAACGGTTCTTGCTAGAAGCCCGTAGCAGTCACGTAAAACTTGCAACAACAAAGTAGAGGACGTCTAACTTGTTTTTGCAGGGCATGTTGTGATGTGATATGGTCAAGACATGATGTGATATATGTTATTGCATGAGATGATCATGTTTTGTAAAAGTTATCGGCAACTGGCAGGAGCCTTATGGTTGTCGCTTTATTGTATGAAATGCAATCGCCATGTAATTGCTTTACTTTATCACTATGCGGTAGCGATAGTTGTAGAAGCAATAGTTGGCGAGACGACAACGACGCTACGATGGAGATCAAGGTGTCAAGCCGGTGACGATGGAGATCATAACGTGCTTTGGAGATGGAGATCAAAGGCACAAGATGATGATGGCCATATCATGTCACATATTTTGATTGCATGCGATGTTTATCTTTTATGCATCTTATTTTGCTTAGTATGGCGGTAGCATTATAAGATGATCCCTCACTAAATTTCAAGGTATAAGTGTTCTCCCTGAGTATGCACCGTTGCTACAGTTCGTCGTGCCGAGACACCACGTGATGATCGGGTGTGATAAGCTCTACGTTCACATACAATGGGTGTAAGACAGTTTTGCACATGCAGAATACTCAGGTTAAACTTGACGAGCCTAGCATATGCAGATATGGCGTCGGAACACTGAGACCGAGAGGTCGAACGTGAATCATATAGGAGATATGATCAACATAGAGATGTTCACCTGAAAACTACTCCATCTCATGTGATGATCGGACATGGTTTAGTTGATATGGATCACGTGATCATTTAGATGACTAGAGGGATGTCTATCTAAGTGGGAGTTCTTAAGTAATATGATTAATTGAACTTTAATTTATCATGAACTTAGTCGTGATAGTTTTTGCATATCTATGTTGATCAATGGCCCGTGCTACCGTTCCCTTGAATTTTAATGCGTTCCTAGAGAAAGCTAAGTTGAAAGATGATGGTAGCAACTACACGGACTGGGTCTATAACTTGAGGATTATCCTCATTGCAGCACAGAAGAATTACATCCTGGAAGCACCGCTAGGTGCAAGGCCTGCTGCAGGAGCAACTCCGGACGTTATGAACATCTGGCAAGCTAAATCTGATGACTACTCGATAGTTCAGTGTGCCATGCTTTACGGCTTAGAATCGGGACTTCAAAGACGTTTTGAATGTCATGGAGCATATGAGATGTTCCGGGAGTTGAAGTTAATATTTCAAGCAAATGCCCGAGTTGAGAGATATGAAGTCTCCAACAAGATCTATAGCTGCAAAATGGAGGAGGACAGTTCTGTCAGTGAACACATACTCAGAATGTCTGGGTACCATAACCACTTGACTCAGCTGGGAGTTAATCTCCCGGATGATAGTATCATTGCCAGAGTTCTTCAATCACTGCCACCAAGCTATAAAGGCTTCGTGATGAACTATAATATGCAAGGGATGGAAAAGACAATTCCCGAGCTCTTCGCGATGCTTAAGGCTGCGGAGGTAGAAATCAAGAAGGAGCATCAAGTGTTGATGGTTAACAAGACCACTAGTTTCAAGAAAAAGGGCAAAGGAAAGAAGGGGAACTTCAAGAAGAATAGCAAGCAAGTTGTTGCTCCCGGGAAGAAGCCCAAGTCTGGACCTAAGCCTAAAACTGAGTGCTTCTACTGCAAAGGGACTGGTCACTGTAAGCGGAACTGCCCCAAGTATTTGGCGGATAAGAAGGATGGCAAAGTGAAAGGTATATTTGATATACATGTTATTGATGTGTACCTTACTAATGCTCGTAGTAGCGCCTGGGTATTTGATACTGGTTATGTTGCTCATATTTGCAACTCGAAACAGAGGCTACGGATTAAACGAAGATTGGCTAAGGACGAGGTGACGATGCGCGTCGGAAATGGTTCCAAGGTCGATGTGATCGCCGTCGGCACACTACCTCTACATCTACCTTCGGGATTTGTTTTAGACCTGAATAATTGTTATTTGGTGCCAGCGTTGAGCATGAACATTATATCTGGATCTTGTTTGATGCGAGACGGTTATTCATTTAAATCAGAGAATAATGGTTGTTCTATTTATATGAGTAATATCTTTTATGTTCATGCACCCTTGATGAGTGGTCTATTTTTTGTTGAATCTCGATTGTAGTGATACCCATATTCATAATATTGAAGCCAAAAGATGCAAAGTTAATAATGATAGTGCATCTTATTTGTGGCACTGCCGTTTAGGTCATATTGGTGTAAAGCGCATGAAGAAACTCCAGGCAGATGGGCTTTTGGAATCACTTGATTATGAATCATTTGATGCTTGCGAACCATGCCTCATGGGCAAGATGACTAAGACTCCGTTCTCCGGAACAATGGAGCGAGCCACTGACTTATTGGAAATAATACATACTGATATATGCGGTCCGATGAGTGTTGAGGCTTGCGGCGGGTATCGTTATTTTCTAACCTTCACATATGATTTGAGTAGATATGGGTATGTCTACTTAATGAAACATAAGTCTGAAACATTTGAAAAGTTCAAAGAATTTCAGAGTGAAGTAGAAAATCGTCGTAACAAGAAAATAAAGTTTCTACGATCTGATCATGGAGGTGAATATTTGAGTTACGAGTTTGGTCTTCATCTGAAACAATGTGGAATAGTTTCGCATCTCAACAGTAATTTGTTCACCCACCGTAATACTTATGCTCCCGAGAGAAGCCACTAGTGAAACCTATGGCCCCCAGGTCTATCTTCCATCATATTAATCTTCCAACACTTAGCTATTTTTATTGCCTTTTATTTTACTTTGCATCTTTATCATAAAAATACCAAAAATAGTATCTTATCATATCTATCAGATCTCACTCTCGTAAGTGACCGTGAAGGGATTGACAACCCCTTTATTGCGTTGGTTGCGAGGATTTATTTGTTTGTGTAGGTGCGAGGGACTCATGCGTGGCCTCCTACTGGATTGATACCTTGGTTCTAAAAAACTGAGGGAAATACTTACGCTGCTTTACTGCATCACCTTTTCCTCTTCAAGGGAAAACCAACGCAGTGCTCAAGAGGTAGCAAGAAGGATTTCTGGCGCCATTGCCGGGGAGTCTACGCAAAAGTCAACATACGAAGTACCCATCACAAACCCTTATCTCCCGCATTACATTATTTGCCATTTGCCTCTCGTTTTCCTCTCCCTCACTTCACCCTTGCCGTTTTATTCGCCCTCTCTTTTCCGTCCGCCTTCCTCTCTCTTTTTGCCCCTTGCTCTTTCTGCCGTTATGTGTGAAATTGGGGAAATTATTATCGATATGGACAATAATAATATCATGGAAAATTCTGATGCTCCTGCTGAAGAACCCCATATCTTACATACAAAAAAAATTCTGAATTGGTAGTGGTAATATTATTAGAAAAGGAGTTATCCAAGATTTCTTTACTTGTGCCGGTGCTTGCCTTCTATGGGTAGTTCTATTCTTCGTAGAACTAGTAGTCTTGCGGACGCTATCGCCATGCTTGTAGTTGAACTTGAAAGACAATTTATGCACTTGCATCCTTGCATACAAAGGATTTTCCTAGAATTTTCTAATATTGAGCATTCTTCTGTTAAGCGTGCCGCTACTATCTTTTTGGCTCATGAGTTTAGATTTATAATAAAAGAGGCCAAAGAAATCTTTGCGCATTATAGGGTGGACGCTGGCCGTCCTCCCATAGAGGCTATCCTCTTTGATCAAGAAGAAATAATGCGTTTTCAATCTCTAGACTATGTTGCTTTCAATGAAAATCTTAGAAAAAGGGTTCCTACCAATGTTCTAGTTGATAGAATTTCTGAACTTAATAATGATTTGTCTATTCGAAATAATGAGCTAGTATATTCTCTCGAGTATAGGCTCACAAAGTTCTGTCAAAAGAATGCTTATAATGATGAATTGGTTGTGCAATACGAAGGGCCGAAGGAGGAACCTATACCTCCTAAAGTTGATCTTGGGGACTTTTGTCCCATTAAATTTAGCCCTTTTGATTACTTTTGCTTGCCCCAAAGGAAACTTGCTGCTGAACGTAGAGAATATGAAATAAGTTTTAATGATCTATCCTATTATTATGGCAATACCTAGATCTATCCTTGCTTTTATGCCTAGCTAGGGGCGTTAAATGATAGTGCTTGTTGGGAGGCAACCCAATTTTATTTTTAGTTTTTTGCTTTTTTCTTCTATTAAGGAATAAATATTTGATCTAGCCTCTGGTTAGATGTGTTTTTATGTTTTAATTAGTGTTTGTGCCAAGTTAAACCTATAGGATCTTCTTGGATGATAGTTATTTGATCTTGCTGAAAATTCCAGAAACTTTCTGTTCACGAAAATAATTGTTAAAAATCACCAGAACGTGATAAAATATTGATTCCAATTGCTGCTGATCAATAAACAAATTATCTAGTTCGTCCTATTTTGGCCGAATTTTTGGAGTTCCATAAGTTTGCGTTAGTTACATATTACTACAGACTGTTCTGTTTTTGACAGATTCTGTTTTTCGTGTGTTGTTTGCTTATTTTGATGAATCTATGGCTATTAAAATAGTTTATAAACCATAGAGAAGTTGGAATACAGTAGGTTTAACACCAATATAAATAAAGAATGAGTTTATTACAGTACCTTGAAGTGGTCTTTTGTTTTCTTTCGCTAACGGAGCTCACGAGATTTTCTGCTAAGTTTTGTGTTGTGAGGTTTTCAAGTTTTGGGTAAAAGATTTGATGGATTAAGGAACAAGGAGTGGCAAGAGCCTATGCTTGTGGATGCCCATGTCACCCCAAGATAATCTAAGGACACCTAAAAGCCAAAGCTTGGGGATTCCCCGGAAGGCATCCCCTCTTTCGTCTACTTCCATCGGTAACTTTACTTGGAGCTATATTTTTATTCACCACATGATATGTGTTTTGCTTGGAGCGCCTTGTATGATTTGAGTCTTTGATTTTTATTTTACCACAATCATCTTTGCTGTACACACCTTTTGAGAGACACACACATGATTCGGAATTTATTAGAATACTCTATGTGCTTCACTTATATCTTTTGAGTTATATAGTTTTTGCTCTAGTGCTTCACTTATATCTTTTAGAGCACGGCGGTGGTTTTGTTTTATAGAAACTATTATTCTCTCATGCTTCACTTATATTATTTTGAGAGTCTTAAACAGCATGGTAATTTGCTTAAATAGGGAAATTAATCCTAATATGTTAGGTATTCAAGACTAGTAAAAAACTTTCTTATGAGTGTGTTGAATGCTAAGAGAAGTTTGATGCTTGATGATTGTTTTGAGATATGGAGGTAGTGATATTAAAGTTGTGCTAGTTGAGTAGTTTTGAATTTGAGAAATACTTGTGTTGAAGTTTGCAAGTCCCGTATCATGCACGTATGGTAAACGTTATGTAACAAATTTGAAACATGAGGTGTTCTTTGATTGTCCTCCTTATGAGTGGCGGTCGGGGATGAGCGATGGTCTTTTCCTACCAATCTATCCCCCTAGGAGCATGCACGTAGTGCTTGGTTTTTGATGACTTGTAGATTTTTGCAATAAGTATGTGAGTTCTTTATGACTAATGTTGAGTCCATGGATTATACACACTCTTACCCTTCCATCATTGCTAGCCTCTTAGGTACCGTGCATTGCCCTTTCTCACATTGAGAGTTGGTGCAAACTTCGCCGGTGCATCCAAACCCCGTGATATGATACGCTCTTTCACACATAAACCTCCTTATATCCTCCTCAAAACAGCCACCATACCTACCTATTATGGCATTTCCATAGCCATTCTGAGATATATTGCCATGCAACTTTCCACCGTTCCGTTTATCATGACACGTTCATCATTGTCATATTGCTTTGCATGATCATGCAGTTGACATCGTATTTGTGGCAAAGCCACCGTTCATAATTTTTTCGTACATGTCACTCTTGATTCATTGCTATCCCGGTATACCGCCGGAGGCATTCATATAGAGTCATACTTTGTTCTAGTGTCGAGTTGTAATCATTGAGTTGTAAATAAATAGAAGTGTGATGATCATCATTCATAGAGCATTGTCCCAATAAAAAAAGAAAGGCCAAATAAAAAAAAGAAGGCCCCCAAAAAAAGGGGGACAATGCTACTATCCTTTTTCACACTTGTGCTTCAAAGTAGCACCATGATCTTCATGATAGAGAGTCTCTTGTTTTGTCACTTTCATATACTAGTGGGAATTTTTTATTATAGAACTTGGCTTGTATATTCCAACAATGGGCTTCCTCAAATGCCCTAGGTCTTCGTGAGCAAGCAAGTTGGATGCACACCCACTTAGTTTCTTATGTTGAGCTTTCATGCATTTATAGCTCTAGTGCATCCGTTGCATGGCAATCCCTACTCCTTGCATTAACATCAATCGATGGGCATTTCCATAGCTCATTGATTAGCCGCGTTGCTGTGAGACTTTCTCCTTTTTTGTCTTCTCCACATAACCCCCATCATTATATTCTATTCCACCCATAGTGCTATATCCATGGCTCATGCTCATGTATTGCGTGAAGGTTGAAAAAGTTTGAGATTACTAAAGTATGAAACAATTGCTTGGCTTGTCATCGGGGTTGTGCATGATGAGAGCATTCTTGTGTGACGAAAATGGAGCATGACTAAACTATATGATTTTGTAGGGATGAACTTTCTTCGGCCATGTTATTTTGAGAGGACATAATTGCTTAGTTAGTATGCTTGAAGTATTATTACTTTTATGTCAATATTAAACATTTATCTTGAATCTTTCGGATCTAAATATTCATACCACAATTAAGAGAATTACATTGAAATTATGCCGAGTAGCATTCCACATCAAAAATTCTGGTTTTATCATTTACCTACTCGAGGACGAGCAGGAATTAAGCTTGGGGATGCTTGATACGTCTCCAACGTATCTATAATTTTTTATTGTTCCATGTTATATTATATTATGTTTTGGACATTAATGGCTTTATTATACACTTTTATATTATTTTTGGGACTAACCTATTAACCGGAGGACCAGCACAAAATTGCTGTTTTTTGCCTATTTCAGAGTTTTGCAGAAAAAGAATATCAAACGGAGTCCAAACGGAATGAAACCTTCGGGAACGTGATTTTCGGAACGAACGTGATCTAGAGGACTTGGACCCTACATAAAGACATCAACCAGGAAGGCATGAGGTAGGGGGCGCGCCTACCCCCCCAAGCGCGCCCTCCACCCTCGTGGGCCCCATGTTGCTCCACCGACGTACTTCTTCCTCCTATATATACCTACGTACCCCCAAACAACCAGATACGGAGCCAAAAACCTAATTCCATCGCTGCAACCTTCTGTACCCGTGAGATCCCATCTTGGGGCCTTTTCCGGAGCTCCGTCGGAGGGGGCATCGATCACGGAGGGCTTCTACATCAACACCATAGCCTCTCCGATGATGTGTGAGTAGTTTACCTCAGACCTTCCGGTCCATAGTTATTAGCTAGATGGCTTCTTCTCTCTCTTTGGATCTCAATACAAAGTTCCCCACGATTCTCGTGGAGATCTATTTGATGTAATCTTCTTTTGCGGTGTGTTTGTTGAGACCGATGAATTGTGGGTTTATGATCAAGTTTATCTATGAACAATATTTGAATCTTCTCTGAATTATTTTATGTATGATTGGTTATCTTTGCAAGTCTCTTCGAATTATCAGTTTGGTTTGGCCTACTAGATTGATCTTTCTTGCAATGGGAGAAGTGCTTAGCTTTGGTTCAATCTTGCGGTGTCCTTTCCCAGTGACAGTAGGGGCAGCAAGGCACGTATTGTATTGTTGCCATCGAGGATAACAAGATGGGGTTTATATCATATTGCATGAGTTTATCCCTCTACATCATGTCATCTTACTTAAAGCGTTACTCTGTTCTTATGAACTTAATACTCTAGATGCATGCTGGATAGCGGTCGATGTGTGGAGTAATAGTAGTAGATGCAGGCAGGAGTCGGTCTACTTGTCGCGGACGTGATGCCTATATACATGATCATACTTAGATATTCTCATAACTATGCTCAATTCTGTCAATTGCTCAACAGTAATTTGTTCACCCACCGTAATACTTATGCTCTTGAGAGAAGCCACTAGTGAAACCTATGGCCCCCGGGTCTATCTTCCATCATATTAATCTTCCAACACTTAGCTATTTTTATTGCCTTTTATTTTACTTTGCATCTTTATCATAAAAATATGAAAAATATTATCATATCATATCTATCAGATCTCACTCTCGTAAGTGACCGTGAAGGGATTGACAACCCCTTTATTGTGTTGGTTGCGAGGATTTATTTGTTTGTGTAGGTGCGAGGGACTCGTGTGTGGACTCCTACTGGATTGATACCTTGGTTCTAAAAAACTGAGGGAAATACTTACGCTGCTTTACTGCATCACCCTTTCCTCTTCAAGGGAAAACCAACGTAGTGCTCAAGAGGTAGCAGATGCTTATGTGAAAAAGCTTCAACCTGATAAGCTTGAACCCAAATCGGAGAAGTGCGTCTTCATAGGATACCCAAAAGAAACTGTTGGGTACAACTTCTATCACAGATCCGAAGGCAAGATATTTTTTGCTAAGAATGGATCCTTTCTAGAGAAGGAGTTTCTCTCGAACGAAGTGAGTGGGAGGAAAGTAGAACTTGATGAGGTAATTATACTTTCTCTCGAATTGGAAAGTAGCTCATCAGAGAAATCCGTTCTCGTAATGCCTACACCAACTAGAGAGGAATCTAATGATAATGATCATGAAACTTCAGATCAAGTTACTATCGAACCTCGTAGGTCAACCAGAGCACGTTCCGCACCAGAGTTGTACGGTAATCATGTTCTGGAAGTCATGTTACTAGACCATGACGAACCTATGAACTATGAGGAAGTGACGATGAGCCAAGATTCCGCAAAATGGCTTGAGGCCATGAAATCTGAGATAGGATCTATGTATGAGAACAAAGTACGGACTTTGGTTAACTTGCCCGATGATCGGCAAGCCATAAAGAATAAATGGATCTTCAAGAAGAAGACTGACGCTGATGGTAATGGTAATGTTACTGCCTACAAAGCTCGACTTGTTGCGAAAGGTTTTCGACAAGTTCAAGGTGTTGACTACAATGAGATTTTCTAACTCGTATCGATGCTTAAGTCTGTCCGAATCATTAGCAATTGCCGCATGTTATGAAATCTAGCAAATGGATGTCAAAACTGCATTCCTTAATGGATTTATTAAAGAAGAGTTGTATATGATGCAACCAGAAGGTTTTGTCGATCCTAAACGTGCTAACAAAGTATGCAAGCTCCAGCGATCCATCTATGGACTGGTGCAAGCATCTCGGAGTTGGAATATATGCTTTGATAAGGTGATCAAAACATATGGTTTTATACAGACTTATGGTGAAGCCTGTATTTACAAGAAAGTGAGTGGGAGCTCTGTAGCATTTATGATATTATATGTGGATGACATATTGTTGATTGGAAATGATATAGAATTTCTAGATAGCATAAAAGGATACTCGAATAAGAATTTTTCAATAAAAGACCTCGGTAAAGCTACTTATGTATTGGGCATCAAGATCTATAGAGATAGATTGAGACGCATAATAAGACTTTCACGAAGCACACACCTTGACAAGATTTTGAAGGAGTTCAAAATGGATACTTCAAAGGAGTTCTAGTATGTATTGTAAAGTGTGAAGTTGAGTAAGACTCAAAACCCGACCACGGCAGAAAATAGAAAGAGAATGAAAGTCATTCCCTATACCTCAGCCATAGGTTCTATAAAGTATGCTATGTTGTGTACCAGACCTATTGTGTACCTTGCCACGAGTTTGGCAAGTGGGTACGATAGTGATCCAGGAGTGGATCACCGGACAACGGTCAAAGTTATCCTTAGTTACCTAAGAGGACTAAGGAAATATTTCTCGGTTATGGAGGTGATAAAGAGTTCGTCATAGAGAGTTACGTCGATGCAAGCTTTGACATTGATCCGGATGACTCTGAGTCTCAATCTGGACACATATTGATAGTGGGAGCAATTAGCCAGAGTAGCTCCATGCAGAGCATTGTAGACATAGAAATTTGCAAAATACATACATATCTGAATGTGGCAGACCCGTTGACTAAACTTCTCTCACAAGCAAAACATGATCACACCTCAGTACTCTTGGGTGTTAAGCACATGGCGATGTGAACTAGATTATTGACTCTAGTAAACCCTTTGGGTGTTGGTCACATGGCGATGTGAACTATGGGTGTTAATCACATGACGATGTGAACTATTAATGTTTAATCACATGGCGATGTGAACTGGATTATTGACTCTAGTGCAAGTGGGAGACTGAAGGAAAATATGCCCTAGAGGCAATAATAAAGTTGTTATTTATATTTCCTTGTATCATGATAAATATTTATTGTTCATCTAGAATTTTATTAACCGGAAACTTGATACATGTGTGGATACATAGACAAAACATAGTGCCCCTAGTATGCCTCTACTAGACTAGCTCGTTAATCAAAGATGGTTAAGTTTCCTAACCATGGACATGTGTTGCCATTTGATGAACGGGATCACATCATTTGGAGAATGATGTGATGGACAAGACCCACCCGTTAGCTTAGCATAATGATCGTTAAGTTTTATTGCTATTGCTTTCTTCATGACTTATACATATTCCTCTGACTATGAGATTATGCAACTCCCGAATACCGGAGAAACACCTTGTGTGCTATCAAACGTCACAATGTAACTGGGTGATTATAAAGATGCTCTACAGGTGTCTCTGAAGGTATTTGTTGGGTTGGCATAGATCAAGATTAGGATTTGTCACTCCGAGTATCGGAGAGGTATCTTTGGGCCCTCTCGGTAATGCACATCACTATAAGCCTTGCAAGCAATGTGACTAATGAGTTAGTTGTGGGATGATGCATTACGGAACGAGTAAAGAGACTTGCCGGTAACAAGATTGAACTAGGTATGATGATACCGACGATCGAATCTCGGTCAAGTAACATACCGATGACAAAGGGAATAACATATGTTGTTATTGCGGTTTGACCGATAAAGATCTTCGTAGAATATGTAGGAACTGATACGTCTCCAACGTATCTATAATTTTTGATTGCTTCATGCTATGTTATATTCTGTTTTGGAAGAATAATGGGATTTATTATACACTTTTATATTATTTTTGGGACTAACCTATTAACCGGAGGCCCAACCCAGAATTGCTGTTTTTTTGCCTATTTCAGAGTTTCGCAGAAAAAGAATATCAAACGGAGTCCAAACGGAATGAAATCTTCGGGAACGTGATTTTTGGAACGAACGTGATCCAGAGGACTTGGACCCTACGTCAAGAAAGCTACCAGGAAGGCATGAAGTAGGGGGCGCGTCCTCCACCCTCGTGGGGCCCATGTTGCTCCACCGACGTACTTCTTCCTCCTATATATACCTACGTACCCCCAAACTAGCAGAGGCATCCATGAAAACCTAATTCCACTGCCGCAACCTTCTGTACCCGTGAGATCCCATCTTGGGGCCTTTTCCGCCGTCCTGCCGAAGGGGGCATTGATCATGGAGGGCTTCTACATCAACACCATAGCCTCTCCAATGATGTGTGAGTAGTTTACCTCAGACCTTCGGGTCCATAGTTATTAGCTAGATGGCTTCTTCTCTCTCTTTGGATCTCAATACAAATTTCTCCACGATTCTCGTGGAGATCTATTTGATGTAATCTTCTTTTGCGGTGTGTTTGTTGAGACCGATGAATTGTGGGTTTATGATCAAGTTTATCTAGAACAATATTTGAATCTTCTCTGAATTCTTTTATGTATGATTGGTTATCTTTGCAAGTCTCTTCGAATTATCAGTTTGGTTTGGCCTACTAGATTGATCTTTCTTGCAATGGGAGAAGTGCTTAGCTTTGGGTTCAATCTTGCGGTGTCCTTTCCCAGTGACAGTAGGGGCAGCAAGGCACGTATTGTATTGTTGCCATCGAGGATAACAAGATGGGGTTTATATCATATTGCATGAGTTTATCCCTCTACATCATGTCATCTTACTTAAAGCGTTACTCTGTTCTTTTGAACTTAATACTCTAGATGCATGCTGGATAACGGTCGATGTGTGGAGTAATAGTAGTAGATGCAGGCAGGAGTCGGTCTACTTGTCGCGGACGCGATGCCTATATACATGATCATACCTAGATATTCTCATAACTATGCTCAATTCTATCAATTGCTCAACAGTAATTTGTTCACCTACCGTAATACTTATGCTCTCAAGAGAAGCCACTAGTGAAACCTATGGCCCCCGGGTCTATTTTCCATCATATTAATCTCCCGACAACAAGCTATTTCTGGCGCCGTTTATTTTGCTTTCTGTACTTTTAGCCTTTATCACAAAAATACCAAAAATATTATCTTATCATATCTATCAGATCTCACTTTCGTAAGTGACCGTGAAGGGATTGACAACCCCTTTATTGCGTTGGTTGCGAGATTTATATTTGTTTGTGTAGGTGCGAGGGACTTGTGCATGCCCTCCTACTGGATTGATACCTTGGTTCTCAAAAACTGAGGGAAATACTTACGCTACTTTGCTGCATCACCCTTTCCTCTTCAAGGGAAAACCAACGCAGTGCTCAAGAGGCAGCAAGAAGGATTTCTGGCGCCGTTGCCGGGGAGTCTACGCAAAAGTCAACATACCAAGTACCCATCACAAACTCTTATCTCCCGCATTACATTATTTGCCATTTGCCTCTCGTTTTCCTCTCCCCCACTTCACCCTTGCCGTTTTATTCGCCCTCTCTCTTTACAGTTTGCCTCTTTTTCACTCGCTTCTTGTTTGCTCGTGTGTTGGATTGCTTGCTTGTCACGATGGCTCTACCTAGATTTGGTGATCTTCACCTTAAAAGGTTAGAAGAGATCGAAAGCAACGTCAGGAGTTTTATGGTCTTACAATTTGAGCATAATAATTTCTTTAGAAACGAGCTTAAGGAACAAAAAAGCTTTATGGGTTATATGAATAAAGAGCTCGATGATATGTCTAAAGAATTTGATGGTTTGAAATCTCAGATTGCTCATCTTGAGAAGTTAATAGTTGAAGTTTCGGATAAGCAGGCCACCTTAGTTAATAAGATGGCCGCTAAGCCGGATTTTTTTTGGAAAATAAAGATGAAGATCTAAAAGTTATTGATGTGTACCCTATTAAATCTTTGTTTTGCAATATCAATCTTGATAATGATGGAACTGAATATGATCCACCTTTACCTAGAAGGCGTTCCAAAAATTCGGAGTTTCTAGATCTTGATGCAAAAATTGGTAAAAGTGGGAGTGAAGAGATCAAAATTCTAGATATTAATGAACCCACTATTGTGGATTTCAAGGAATTTAATTATGATAATTTCTCTTTGATAGATTGTATTTCCTTGTTGCAATCCGTGGTAAATTCCCCACATGCTTATAGTCAAAATAAAGCCTTTACCAAACATATCGTTGATGCTTTGATGCAATCTTATGAAGAAAAACTTGAGTTGGAAGTTTCTATCCCTAGAAAACTTTATGATTATTGGGAACCTACTATTAAAATTAAAATTAAAGATCATGAATGCTATGCTTTGTGTGATTTGGGTGCTAGTGTTTCCACGATCCAAAAACTTTATGTGATTTGCTAGGTTTCTGTGATTTTGATGATTGTTCTTTAAACTTGCACCTTGCGGATTCCACTATTAAGAAACCTATGGGAAGAATTAATGATGTTCTTATTGTTGCAAATAGGAATTATGTGCCCGTAGATTTTATTGTTCTTGATAGATTGCAATCCTTCATGTCCTATTATTCTTGGTAGACCTTTCCTTAGAACGATTGGTGCAATTATTGATATGAAGGAAGGGAATATTAGATTCCAATTTCCGTTAAGGAAAGGCATGGAACACTTCCCTAAAGAAAATAAAATTACCTTATGAATCTATTAGAGAGCCACTTATGGATTGCCTACCAAAGATGGCAATACCTAGATCATCCTTGCTTTTATGCCTAGCTAGGGGCGTTAAGTGATAGCGCTTGTTGGGAGGCAACCCAATTTTATTTTTAGTTTTTTGCTTTTTGCTTTTTTTAGGAATAAATCTTTGATCTAGCCTCTGGTTAGATTTGTTTTTATGTTTTAATTAGTGTTTGTGCCAAGTTAAACCTATAGGATCTTCTTGGATGATAGTTATTTGATCTTGCTGTAAATTCCAGAAACTTTCTGTTCACGAAAACAATTGTTAAAAATCAACAGAACGTGATAAAATATTTATTCCAATTTCTTCTGATCAATAAAAAAATTTTCTAGGTCTTCCTATTTTGGCTGAATTTTTTGAGTTCTAGAAGTTTGCGTTAGTTACAGATTACTACAGACTGTTCTGTTTTTGACAGATTCTGTTTTTCGTGTGTTGTTTGCTTATTTTGATGAATCTATGGCTAGTAAAATAGTTTATAAACCATGGAGAAGTTGGAATACAGTAGGTTTAACACCAATATAAATAAAGAATGAGTTCATTACAGTACCTTGAAGTGGTGTTTTGTTTTCTTTTGCTAACGGAGCTCACGAGATTTTCTATTAAGTTTTGTGTTGTGAAGTTTTCAAGTTTTGGGTAAAAGATTTGATGGATTATGGAACAAGGAGTGGCAAGAGCCTAAGCTTGGGGATGCCCATGGAACCCCAAGATAATCTAAGGACACCTAAAAGCCAAAGCTTAGGGATGCCCCGGAAGGCATCCCCTCTTTCGTCTACTTCCATCGGTAACTTTACTTGGAGCTATATTTTTATTCACCACATGATATGTGTTTTGCTTGGAGCGTCTTGTATGATTTGAGTCTTTGCTTTTTAGTTTACCACAATCATCCTTGCTGTACACACCTTTTTAGAGAGACACACATGATTAGGAATTTATTAGAATACTCTATGTGCTTCACTTATATCTTTTGAGCTATATAGTTTTTGCTCTAGTGCTTCACTTATATCTTTTCGAGCACGGTGGTGGATTTGTTTTATAGAAACTATTGTTCTCATATGCTTCACTTATATTATTTTGAGAGTCCTACAAAACAGCATGGTAATTTGCTTTAATTATGATAGGCATCCAAGATTAGTAAAAAAAATCTTATGAGTGTGTTGACTATGAGAAGTTTGATGCTTGATAATTGTTTTGAGTTATGAAGATGGTAATATTACAGTCATGCTAGTGAGTAGTTTTGAATTTGAGAAATACTTGTGTTAAAGTTTGTGATTCCCGTAGCATGCACGTATGATGAACCGTTATGTGATGAAGTCGGAGCATGATTTATTTATTGATTGTCTACCTTATGAGTGGCGGTCGGGGACGAGCGATGGTCTTTTCCTACCAATCTATCCCCCTAGGAGCATGCGCGTAATACTTTGCTTTGATAACTTGTAGATTTTTGCAATAAGTATATGAGTTCTTTATGACTAATGTTGAGTCCATGGATTATACGCACTTTCTTCTTTCCACCATTGCTAGCCTCTCTAATACCGCGCACTTTTCGCCGGTATCATACACCCACCATATATCTTCCTCAAAACAGCCACCATACCTACCTATCATGGCATTTCCATAGCCATTCCGAGATATATTGCCATGCAACTTACCATCGTTCCATTTACTATGTCACGCTCCATCATTGTCATATTGCTTTGCATGATCATGTAGTTGACATTGTATTTGTGGCAAAGCCACCATTCATAATTCTTTCATACATGTCACTCTTGATTCATTGCATATCCCGGTACACCGCCGGAGGCATTCACATAGAGTCATATTTTGTTCTAAGTATTGAGTTGTAATTGTTGAGTTGTAAGTAAATAAAAGTGTGATGATCATCATTTTTAGAGCATTGTCCCAAGTGAGGAAAGGATGATGGAGACTATGATTCCCCCACAAGTCGGGATGAGAATCCGGACTAAAAAAAAGAGGCCATAAAAAAAGAGAAAAGGCCCAAATAAAAAAAATGAGAGAAAAAGAGAGACGGGACAATGTTACTATCCTTTTACCACACTTGTGCTTCAAAGTAGCACCATGATCTTCATGATAGAGAGTCTCCTATGATATCACTTTCATATACTAGTGGGAATTTTTCATTATAGAACTTGGCTTGTATATTCCAATGATGGGCTTCCTCAAAATGCCATAGGTCTTCGTGAGCAAGCGAGTTGGATGCACACCCACTTAGTTTCTTTTTTGTTGAGCTTTCATATACTTATAGCTCTAGTGCATCCGTTGCATGGCAATCCCTACTCACTCACATTGATATCTATTAATGGGCATCTCCATATCCCATTGATACGCCTAGTTGATGTGAGACTATCTTCTCCCTTTTTGTCTTCTCCACAACCACCATTCTATTCCACATATAGTGCTATGTCCATGGCTCACGCTCATGTATTGCGTGAAGATTGAAAAGTTTGAGAACACCAAAAGTATGAAACAATTGCTTGGCTTGTCATCGGGGTTGTGCATGATTTAAATACTTTGTGTGGTGAAGATAGAGCATAGCCAGACTATATGATTTTGGAGGGATAACTTTCTTTGGCCATGTTATTTTGAGAAGACATAATTGCTTAGTTAGTATGCTTGAAGTATTATTATTTCTATGTCAATATTAAACTTTTGTCTTGAATCTTTCGGATCTGAATATTCATACCACAATTAAGAGAATTACATTGAAATTATGCCAAGTAGCATTCCGCATCAAAAAATCTGTTTTTATCATTTACCTACTCGAGGACGAGCAGGAATTAAGCTTGCGGATGCTTGATACGTCTCCAACGTATCTATAATTTTTGATTGCTTCATGCTATGTTATATTCTGTTTTGGATGAATAATGGGCTTTATTATACACTTTTATATTATTTTTGGGACTAACCTATTAACCGGAGGCCCAGCCCAGAATTGCTGTTTTTTGCCTATTTCAGAGTTTCACAGAAAAAGAAACGGAGTCCAAACGGAATGAAACCTTCGGGAACGTGATTTTTGGAACGAATGTGATCCAGAGGACTTGGACCCTACGTCAAGAAAGCTACGGAAGGCACGAGGTAGGGGGGCGCGCCTACCCCCCTGGGCGCGTCCTCCACCCTCGTGGGGCCCACGTTGCTCCACCGACGTACTTCTTCCTCCTATATATACCTACGTACCCCCAAACCAACAAAGGCATCCACGAAAACCTAATTCCACCGCCGCAACCTTCTGTACCCGTGAGATCCCATCTTGGGGCCTTTTCCGGCGTCCTGCCGAAGGGGGCATTGATCACGGAGGGCTTCTACATCAACACCATAGCCTCTCCGATGATGTGTGAGTAGTTTACCTCAGATCTTCGGGTCCATAGTTATTAGCTAGATGGCTTCTTCTCTCTCTTTGGATCTCAATACAAAGTTCTCCACGATTCTCGTGGATATCTATTCGATGTAATCTTCTTTTGCGGTGTGTTTGTTGAGACCGATGAATTGTGGGTTTATGATCAAGTTTATCTATGAACAATATTTGAATCTTCTCTGAATTCTTTTATGTATGATTGGTTATCTTTGCAAGTCTCTTTGAATTATCAGTTTGGTTTGGCCTACTAGATTGATCTTTCTTGCAATGGGAGAAGTGCTTAGCTTTGGGTTCAATCTTGCGGTGTCCTTTCCCAGTGACAGTAGGGGCAGCAAGGCACGTATTGTATTGTTGCCATCGAGGATAACAAGATGGGGTTTATATCATATTGCATGAGTTTATCCCTCTACATCATGTCATCTTACTTAAAGCGTTACTTTATTCTTATGAACTTAATACTCTAGATGCATGCTGGATAGCGGTCGATGTGTGGAGTAATAGTAGTAGATGCAGGCAGGAGTCGGTCTACTTGTCGCGGACGTGATGCCTATATACATGATCATACCTAGATATTCTGATAATTATGCTCAAGTCTATCAATTGCTCAACAGTAATTTGTTCACCCACCATAATACTTATGCTCTCGAGAGAAGCCACTAGTGAAACCTATGGCCCCAGGGTCTATTTTCCATCATATTAATCTCCCGACAACAAGCTATTTCTGGCGCCGTTTATTTTGCTTTCTTTACTTTTAGCCTTTATCATAAAAATACCAAAATTATTATCTTATCATATCCATCAGATCTCACTTTCGTAAGTGACCATGAAGGGATTGACAACCCCTTTATTGTGTTGGTTGCGAGGTTTATATTTGTTTGTGTAGGTGCGAGGGACTTGTGCATGGCCTCCTACTGGATTGATACCTTGGTTCTCAAAAACTGAGGGAAATACTTACGCTAGTTTGCTGCATCACCCTTTCCTCTTCAAGGGAAAACCAACGCAATGCTCAAGAGGTAGTAGGAACAAACATGAGCATCCAGGTTCCGCTGTTGGTTAATTACCGGAGATGTGTCTTGGTTATGTCTACATAGTTCTCGAACCCGTATGGTCCGCACGCTTATTGTTCAATAATGATTTGTATTATGAGTTATGTGTTTTGGTGACCGAAGTTTCTTCGGAGTCCCGGATGAGATCACGGACATGACGAGGAGTCTCGAAATGGTCGAGAGGTAAATATTGATATATTGGACGATGATATTCGGACACCGGAATGGTTTCAGAACAGTTCGGGTATATTTCGGAGTACTGAGGGGTTATCGGAACCCCCCGGGGAATTGTTGGGCCTACATGGGCCATAGGGGAGAGGGGAGGCAGCCCACAAGGGGTGGCCGCGCCCCCGTCCCATGGGGAGTCCGAATTGGACTAGGGGAGGGGCGCGCCCCCTTTCCTTCTCCTCTCCCCTCTCCTTCCCCACTTTTCCCCCTCTGTAAGAAGGAAAAGAAGGGGGCCCGAATCCTACTAGGAGTGGAGTCCTAGTAGGACTCCCCCTTGGTGCGCCCCCTCCTGGACGGCCGCCTCCTCCCCTCCTCCTTTATATACGGGGGCAGGGGGCACCCCATAACACAACAGTTATTCTCTTAGCCATGTGCGGTGCCCCCCTCCATAGTTTACTCCTCCGGTCATAGCGTCGTAGTGCTTAGGTGAAGCCCTGCATGGATCACATCACCATCACCGTCACCACGCCGTCGTGCTGACGAAACTCTCCCTCGACCCTCTGTTGGATCAAGAGTTCGAGGGACATCATCGATTTGAACATGTGCTGAACTCGGAGGTGCCGTCGGTACTAGATCGGTTGGATCATGAAGACATTCGACTACATCAACCGCGTTAACCTAACGCTTCCGCTTTCGGTCTAAGAGGGTACGTGGACACACTCCCCCTCTCGTTGCTATGCATCTCCTTGATAGATCTTGTGTGATCATAGTTTTTTTTTGAAATTGCATGCTACGTTCCCCAACATATAGTACTATGTGTGGAATATAATATGATGGTGGAGGTTGTGTCGAGAAGACAAAAAAGGAGAAAGTCTCACATTGACAAGGCTAATCAACGGGCTATGGAGATGCCCATCAATTGATGTCAATGCAATGAGTAGGGATTGCCATGCAACGGATGCACTAGAGTTATAAGTGTACGAAAGATCAAAAGAAAACTAAGTGAGTGTGCATCCAACTTGCTTGCTCATGAAGACCTAGGGCATTTGAGGAAGCCCATCATTGGAATATAGAAGCCAAGTTCTATAATGAAAAATTCCCACTAGTAATATATGAAAGTGACAAAATAGGAGACTCTCTATCATGAAGAACATAGTGCTACTTTGAAGCACAAGTGTGGAAAAGGATAGTAACATTGTCCCTTCTCTCTTTTTCTCTTTTTTTTATTTCTCCCTTTTTTATTTTGGGCTCTTTGGCCTCTCTTTTTTCTCTTCTTTTATTTTAAGTCTAGAGTCTCATCCCGACTTGTGGGGGAATCATAGTCTCCATCATCTTTTCCTCACGTGGGATAATGCTCTAATAATGATGATCATCACACTTTTATTTACCTACAACTCAAGAATTACAACTCGATACTAGAACAAAAATATGACTCTATATGAATGCCTCCAGCGGTGTACCAGGATGTGCAATGATCTAGCATGACATGTATAAAAAATATGAACGGTGGCCAAGCCACAAATACTATGTCAACTAAATGATCATGCAAAGCAATATGACAATGATGGTATGTGTCATAATAAATGGAACGGTGGAAGTTGCATGGCAATATATCTCGGAATGGCTTTGGAAATGCCATAATAGGTAGGTATGGTGTCTGTTTTGAGGAAGATATAAGGTGGCTTATGTGTGAAAGTGCGTATCATATCACAGAGTTTGGATGCACCGGCGAAGTTTGCACCACAACTCAAGGTGAGTAAGGGCAATGCACGGTACCGAAGAGGCTAGAATGCGGAAGGGTGAGAGTGTGTATAATCCATGGACTCAACATTAGTCATAAAGAACTCACATACTTATTGCAAAGTTTATTAGCCCTTGAAGCAAAGTACTAGTACGCATGCTCCTAGGGGATAGACTGGTAGGAAAAGACCATCGCTCGTCCCCAACCGCCACTCATAAGGAAGACAATCAAAAATAAATCATGCTCCAATTTCATAGCATAATGAGAGTCCATACGTGCATGCCTTGGGAATCACAAACCTTGACACAAATATTCTTACTAAACCACAATTACTCACTAGCATGACTCTAATATCACCATCTTTATATCTCAAAAAAATTGCAAGGAATCAAACTTCTCATATATTCAATGATCTTCATGAAAGTTTTTATTATATCCCTCTTGAATACCCATCATATTAGGACGAAATTCATAACCTAAGAAAATTGCCATACTATTTGAGCTTGCATTGGTTTTTTCCTTGAAGAGGAAAGGGTGATGCAGCAAAGTAGAGATAAGTATTTCCCTGAGTTGAGAACCAAGGTATCAATCCAGTAGGAGGAACACACAAGTCATCAATGGTTACACCTACACAAACAAACAAATACTTTCACCCAACGCGATAAAGGGGTTGTCAATCCCTTCACGGTTACTTGCAAGGCTGAGATCTGATAGAGATGGGTATAAAAGATAAGTAAAAGTTCAAATAAATTAAAGGTAAATAAATTGCAGCAAGTATTTTGGGCTTTTGGTTTTGTAGATCTGAAAATAATATGATAAAAGATAGACCCCGGGGCCTTAGTTTTCACTAGAGGCTTCTCTCTTGAAAGAACACATACGATGGGGTAAACAAATTACTGTTGAGCAATTGATAGAAAAGCGCAAAGTTATGACGATATCTAAGGCAATGATCATGAATATAGGCATCACGTCCATGACAAGTAGACCGACTCCTGCCTGCATCTACTACATTACTCCACACATCGATCGCTATCCAACATGCATCTAGTGTATTAAGTTTAAAAGAACGGAGTAACGTTAACGCCTTAAGCAAGATGACATGATGTAGAGGGATAGATCCAATCAATATGAACAAACCCCACCTTTTTATCCTTAATGGCGATAATACAAATACGTGTCATGTCCCCTTCTGTCATTGGGAATAAGCACCGCAAGATTGAACCCATTACAAAGCACCTCCCCATGGCAAGAAAAATCAATCTAGTTGGCCAAAGCAAATTAATAAATCGGAGATAAATACAAAGCTATCTTAATCATGCATCAAAGAGTTCAAAGAAGACTCAAATAATATTCATAGATAATCTGATCATAAATCTAGAATTCATCGAATCTAAACAAACGCACCGCAAAAGAAGATTACATCGAATAGATCTCCAAGAACATCGAGGAGAACATTGTATTGAAGATCAAAGAGAGAGAAGAAGCCATCTAGCTACTAGCTATGGACCTGTAGGTCTATGCTAAACTACTCACACATCATTTGAACGGCAGCAAGGTTGATGTAGAGGCCCTCCATGATCAAATCCCCCTCTGGTAGAGTAACAGAACAGGTCTCCAGATGGGATCTCACGAGGACTGTCGGGTGGTAGGTGCGACATACGCCAACGGGTGGCTTATCATTGTGGGAGCCAGTAAGACATCGCCGGTGTCTGGAAACGGGATAAGGCGAAGACATGCACGCCGGCGAATCTTACCCAGGTTCGGGGCTCTCCGTGGAGATAACACCCCTAATCCTTGCTCTGCGGGGTCTCCGCATGATCACTAGATCGATACACGTAGCTACAAGAGGCTCCTTGAGTTGTTTGGCTAGAGGAAGAAGAAGGGCAAGGCTAGCTCTCCTTTTCTCTCTATGTGGTGTCTAAAACTATCTGAGATCAACCCTTTGCATGGGTGCCCTGGGGGGTTTATATAGGCCTACCCCCCAGGGGTACAATGGTAATCCGGCTGGACGCGGGTCCTAGCCGTCAGTGTCTGTATTCGCTGGCTTCTCCGCCGACCGCTGGGGCCCACCGACTGGTGGGTCCCGCCGGCTGCCAGCCTTATGGCCGACAGGCCGGCCCCACCGCCTGGGGGTCTTGTCGGTGGCTGGTTACTGTAGCCTTGCCTCTGATGACGAGGGCTTTGTCGAGGTAAGCATGGCCACAATGCCCCCGCCTTGCGGGCTCTCACTGTAGCCTTACCTCGTCTTGTCTCCTTAATGATGCACATACTTCGAGGATGGGAAATAGCCGGCTATTAGGAGCCGGCTACACCCCAGGTCGACTGGGGGATGCCTGGCCGCCTTCGAGCGTCTCTCTGGCTGAAGGGCCCGCCGCCCGCGGGCCGTACTAGCGCCTGTCGTGGGTGGTGTCATGGTCAACATGGCAACAGTGCCGTGCCAGACGGGGGATGGCCGGCTCGTACGGCGTATTGTGGCCACGCGTGCTCCGGGATTCGAGGGGTGGCAGGTCGTACTGTAGCCACGCCCCGTCTCATCACCGTTATGTGGGTGCAGCCTTGGCCGGCTTCTGGGAGTCGGCCTTCTTCATGGCCGGCTTCTGGGAGTCGGTCCTCTTCGGGCCGGCTTCCTGGAGTCGGCCATCTTTTAGTTCTCTTCGGGAAGGTTTTTGAGGCCGAGTCGCCTTCTGGTAGTCGGCCTAGGTGATAGCCGGCCAGGGGAAGGCGGCCCTGTGCTCTGGATGCTTGAAGGCTCAATTGGCCTGGTAATTTTTTGAAGAGCCAGGGGGAGTCAGTTAGGCTACCCATGGCCATTTACTCCGACAGTAGTCCCCGAAGCTGGTTGGGCTTCAAGGCTGAGAGGAGGTCGAGAAGCTCGGTCAGCTTCTTATCTTGAAGAGCCAGCGGCTAGGAGCCGGCTTCGGTTGGGTGCGCTGTCTTGGCGAATTTTTTTGAAGTCTGAAAGCAGGAGCCTGCCGGCGCGCTCGCCGGGCCACGGGCCGGCCGCTCGCCGCTCGTGCGCCACGTGGCACCTTCCGGCCGAGAAAAGCCTGCCAGCCCACGCGCGCGACGGGACGCTGCCGTAGGCCGGGGCCCACCACTTTCACGCCTAAGCCCAGGCGCGGATTTTCTGTGGCCCAAAGCGGGCCGCTCGCCTTTCGACGGCAGTTTCTGCACGTCGTTAGGGCGCTATAATCGCGGGACGTGGGGGAGTGGGCGCAGTTAATCCCACGTCCCCCCCACGCCTCGCCTCCTCGGCTTCGCCGCACGAGGCTATAAGTATGGGGAGGAGGGGGAGCGGCAGACGCTCGCACGCTCATCCTCGCTCCGCCATCTTCTTCCTCCTTCTCTCCATCGCAGCAGCCTCTCGCCGCCATGCCGTCCCACCAATCTTCGCAGCACCCCGCAACCTCGCCGCCGCGGGGCCGTGGTTTCTCCGCCGCCACACCTTTTCTCGTCAGCTTCTTGCCGTCATGCAGCACGGCGGAGACTGGGACGGCTCCAACGTCCACGCGGACCACATCGACTTCCTCCACAAGACGCGGCGGATGCCCGGCAAGGACCAGGTGCAGGTCCGTCTCGCGCCGGAGAAGGAGATCACGCCAGCGCCGGAGGAAGGCGAGCGGGTACTCTTCCGTTCGCATTTCTTGCGTGGCCTCGGCCTGCCAGCTAGCGCCTTCTTCCGATCCTTCCTTGAATTCTACCAGCTCCAGCCGCACCACCTCACTCCAAACACGGTGGTGCTACTGTCTGCCTTCGTCACTCTGTGCGAGGGCTTCCTTGGCGTTCTTCCCACCCTCGAGCTCTAGGGGGAATTCTTCCAATCCAAGCTCGGCACCCGGATGCAGGGCGTGCCGGCTCAGAGCGGCGCCTTCATCGCGATGCGGAGGTCGGCAGCCGACAACCCCTTCCCTGTCATCACGCTGATCCAGTCGGTGAAGCTCTGGCAGAAGTCGTACTTCTACGTGAAGAACGTCGCCCCGCAAGGCGACTACGTCAACTTGCCGGCTTACGTAGCCGGCCCGCCGGCTCGGAGGCGCCCCCAGTGGTCCTATCGGGCCAGGACGCTGACGCAGGCTGGAGTCACCGCCGTCGCCCGACTCCGGGTAATGATCCAGTCGGAGGGCCTGACTGGGTCCGACCTGCTGGCCGCCTTCGTGGTGCGCCGGGTGCTCCCGCTTCAAAGCCGTCCTCATTTGATCTGTCAAATGAGCGGCCAACTCGACCCGAGTCGGATGTGCACCAAGGAGATGCCTCATGACGAGGTAGCTCACATGGTGAATTATCTCGCTAACTGCAAGCTCTCCGAGGAGTGGCAGTTTGGCAAGGAGCCATACTCCCGTGCCAATCCTCCGCCTATGGTATGCTTTCTAAATCTTCTCTTCTTTAGTACTTTAGTCACCAAGTTTTGCTTGGCCGACTCTGACCAGTCGGCTCGTCTTGGCAGAACCCTCTCTTTCGGCCGGCGGCCGGGTCAGCGGGGGCGGATCGCCAATTTCTCCCCGACCGGGCGGCGCACGACTTGGAGGACCCCGACTTGGGGGCGACCGCTATGGATGACAACACCGCGGCGGGAGGCGGCGAAGCAGGCGGCTCCGGGTTTGGAGCCAGCTTCGACGACTGGCTGGATGACGACGAGGCGGAAATCGTCCCGCGCCGCCAGCCGGCGTTTGATCAAGGCGCGGGCTCATCTGCCGTGCCGGCTGCCCGAGGCGGTGCGCAGAAGCGCCGGGCCGCGTCAGGCCTATTCGGCAGTCGGCCGAAGAAGCCCAAGAGCGGGGCGGCGGTGACCAGGCGGGACGAGGCGGCCGCGAAGGCGGCCCGCTTCTGCAAGGTGGTGAAGCAGCCGTAAAAGGTTTCAGCGTAAGTGTCGATTCTCTCGCGTATTCCTTCTTCTTCTCTTGTCGGTTTCTGAATCCTTGTCTTGACTCAAAAAAAAAACAAGGCTCCGCTTTCTCTTGAGCGGGTTGCTGCCGCCTCCGTGGTTGGATCGCCGGGAGGATCCGGGAGCACCTGCCGCGTGGACCCCCGCGCCGAGCTTCAAGCGTCGACGGAGCGAAATGCGCGGGAGGCGCGGGAGGAGCGGGAGGCGGAAGAGATGAGGGCGGCTGCCGCCAAGGCGGCGCAGGAGGAGGTGGAGGAGTCAGCGAAAGCACAAGCCGACGCGGCGGCCAAGGCTCAGGCGGAGGCTGCAGCCGCAGCGGCCGGGGCCTTGCTTGTCACCCCCCTGCGTGCCGTGGCGCCCGAGATTCCGGAGCCCCCGCCGGAGGAAGCCGGTGGCGACCTGCCGGGGATGGAGAGGGAGGAGGACGACGTCGTCGTCCAGGAGAGGGAGGCGGCACCGCCATCGCCGACTGGGGCGGCCCAAGGCAGCCGGCCTAACGTGCCGCCTGCGCAATCGGCTGGAGGCGAGCCGGCTGCGAGGACGGACCTGGTGGTCCGGTCGCCATTGCGCCAGCGGGCGGGGAAGGCAACTTCGGCTCCGGACCTGCAGAAGGCAGTGGGCTCCAGCTCGTCGGCCCAGGACGTGGAGACGGCCAGCGCCAGCTCGGGGTGGACGCCGGGTGGTGGGACGGCCGTGGTGAATGTGGCGGCGGAAGAAGTCCGGAACCGGCTTCAGTCCCAGGCCGCCGTGCTGAGGCAGTACAATGACGAGTTCCTCGCACGGCGACACGGGCAGCCATTCGGGTGAGTCTTCTCATTTTTTTTGCTTCTTGATCTTGGTTTCTTCTGTAGGGGCACGTCAGCGCACCCACTGGGTGTAGTCCCCGAGTTCCGAGTCGGCTGCTGAGCAGGCGGCTTGGAACTTCTTGGTAGACTTTGTTTGCTATCTTGTTCTCATTCGCTTCTCTGTCCGACTTGCAGGACTACCACAACCTCAGTGCGGCTGCCTTCAGCTCCCAGGCTCGGGAGCTGTCCCAGAAGACTACTGATCTAACGGAGAGCCGGGGTAGGTGCTTCCTTTCTTTTATCTCACGTGGGGGCGCGTCAGCGCATCCACTGGGTGTAGTCCCCGAGATTCGGGCCGACTGCTGAGCAGTCGGGCCGGATCTTTCCTGGCGACTTCTTTCTTATTGCTCTTTTCTTCTTTGCCATATCTGCAGCGGCCAACGCCAAACTAAGGGAGCAGCTGGGTGGGACCCAGGCCGCCCTTCGCGCTAAGGAAGCCGAGTTCGACGCCTTGGCTCAGGAGTGTGATCTCCTGGTCAAGAAGCTGGCCGACCAGGAGGAGAGCCACAAGGCGGCCCTGAAGGCGGTGCAGGATAGCGAGGCCACCCTCCAAGCCGAGTACGAGACCGAGGCGGCGAGCTGGGCTGAAGCGAGGCAGTCGTTTCAATGGCTACGGCCAGATCGAAGACTTGGTTGATGGTGGGCCGCCTTCTTCTTCGTTCCTTGCTTGCCGCTTGCCATTTGGTTCATTCTCTAACTTTGTATTTTTCTCTTCCTTCTCTTTCTTTCTTTCTTGTGCAGAGTACTTCCCTGGTTACTCTACTGCCGCCAACCAGGTCATCGAGGCCCACCGCGAGGCGCAAAGGCAGGCTGGCGCTGAGAACGCGCCGAACGCTCGCCGGTCGCTTGAGGAACAGCTCCTGGCGATTCAAGCCCGCCTCCAGCTGGCTCACCGCATGCTCCGCCGGCTTCAACGTGTTAGGGCGCAAGTGCTGGCCGCTCTCTGGCCCGGCGAGGTGATTCCCCGCACCCCCAGTCGGACTGCCGGCTGGCTGGAGGTAGCGGCCGGCCGCTTCGAGGCCTGGAAGGCTTCTGCAGCTCGGTCAGGCGCCTGGCGGGCGCTGGAGTTCGTCAAAGCCTGGTATCCTGAGCTGAGCTTGGACTAGCTGGCCACCTGGCGGCAGGAGGCCGACACGGAGTTGGAGCCGGCGCGGCCAGCTATCATCCAGCGTGCCTCGGCGATCGCCGACTACACCGACACCAGCGCCTTTGCTCCTGAGGTGGATGATAACGGCGTTGCTCAGCCGGAGGAGTGGTTCGGGCTGAACCCAGCAGATGGCGAGGACTCGGCGGAGGAGATCGACTCCAGCGACGAGGGCGAGGAGGAGGAGGAGGATGGTGAAGACGCCATGCCAGGTGGCGGAGCAGCCGGCCAGCCTCAGCTTGACCGTGCCTCCAGCAACGAGGCGCGTGCGAGCGCACCGCCTGCAGCCGATGATGATCAAGCCGAGACTCACCAGCCGACACTCCTCCAGCCGGCGCTGCCGTCTCCACCGACCAGCCCGGCTCGCTTGTTGCGCCCTTAGCCTAATCTGCCGCCTTTACTTTCCTGTTTTATTACTCTTTGAACAATATTTTGTTTAATTTGCGCAGTTCCACCCACTGGGGGTGTATTCAAACTATGTTAAGTGCCGGCCTTTCGAAGGCCTTTTGTGTAAATATAATCATGCATGTGTTTGGCTTCCCATTTTTCTTGCTTTTCATCCTTTGGCTGTTTCCTTTATCGCCCTCCCTTGGTCGCCGCCTTCCCAGCCGGACAGCTGCTCTTGCAGTCTGTGGCTGGAGAAGTGCTTGGCCGGTTGGGAGGGCAAGTACTCTAGCTTTCTTGGGTTGTAGCAAAGTGAATGGGTAGCCGGCCAGCCGGCTGTTCTGACAGCCGGTAGGCGTGCTGGGAGGCCGGCTTGTGTTATATAGGTTCATTAGTCCTTAGCCGTTTTTCGTGTGGGCATCCTTTCCTGCCTTTGGCTCTTGCCAGTCGGTCAGTCGGTTCTTCGAGCTGCGACTTTCAACAAGAGAGGGCTCGGGTGCTGGCACACTACTTGTCTGACTGCAGGTAGAACTTTAATATAACTCAAGGCGACACGCCCCCGGCCGACTGGTCAAACCCGGTGCCGGACAGAAAATCAAATGTAACAAAACATTCATAGGTATGACACTCGTCATACATAGATAAAAGAGGGTAGTCCCCGAGTATACCTCGGGGGGCCCGTTGTCTTGTACTTAATACAAAAAGGTAGCGTGGCACATACTGCTTTCAACTGTAAAATCTTCTGAGGAGATTGGCGTTCCATGGTCGTTCTGACTCCTTGCCGGAATCATCTCTCTTGCGTGCCTTCGGCTTCTGTGCGTCGATCAGGTAGTAGGAGTCGTTGCCTAGGGCCTTGCTGACGACGAAGGGGCCTTCCCAAGGGGCCGAGGGCTTGTGCTGGCCGGCTGTTCGCTGGATCAGCCGGAGCACAAGATCGCCTTCTTGGAAGGATCTTGGCTTGACCTTCCGGTTGTGGTAACGGCGCAAACCCTGCTGGTAGATGGCGGACCGGCTAAGTGCTAACAGCCGGCCCTCTTCCAGCAGGTCGACGCCGTCTTCTCGCGCTTCCTGGGCCTCCGCCTCCGTGTACATGGTGACTCGAGGCGAGTCGAACTCGACGTCAGTTGGGATGACAGCCTCGGCACCATATACAAGGAAGAAAGGAGTGAATCCGGTTGACTTGTTCGGGGTAGTACGCAGACTCCAGAGGACAGCTGGCAGCTCATCGAGCCAGCAACCGGCCGAACGCTCCAGTGGTATGACCAGCCGGGGCTTGATGCCGGAGAGGATGAGGCCGTTTGCTCGCTCGACTTGGCCGTTTGACTGCGGGTGGGCAACGGACGCTAAGTCCAGTCGGATGCCCTGTGTCGCGCAGAAACGTGCCAGTGCTCCCTTGGCAAAATTCGTGCCGTTGTCGGTGATGATGCTATGTGGCATGCCATACCGAGTGGTGATATCCGCGATGAATGTCATGGCAGTCAGCCCATTTAGCTTCTTGATTGGCTTCGCTTCAATCCACTTGGTGAATTTGTCTACAGCGACAAGTAAATGTGTCATGCCGCTGCGCGCCGTCTTGAATGGGCCCACCATGTCCAGCCCCCAGACGGCAAAGGGCTAGGTAAGGGGGATGGTCTTGAGTGCAGAAGCCGGCAGGTGTTGCTTGGAGCTGAAGACTTGGCACCCTTTGCAGCATTTGACTAATTCCTTGGCGTCCTCCAAAGCAGTCGGCCAGAAGAAACCATGGCAGAAAGCTTTGGCGACAAGTGACCTTGAGGCTGCGTGGTGGCCGCATTCGCCTTGGTGGATGTCCTTGAGGATTGCTATGCCCTTCTCTGGCTCGACGCAGCGCTGGAAGACTCCAGTGACGCTACGCTTAATGAGTTCTTTGTTGATTATAGTGTATGCTCCGGCTCGGCGTTGAATTTATCTTGCCGAGATCTCATCAGTCCGCAGCTCTCTGTTTACTAGGAAGTTGAGGATGGGTTGGGCCCATGATGGAGCTGCGACTTCTTCTATCACCAATACGTCCACTGCGACCAGGGTGGGTGGGTTGGGTGGTGAAGAGTTGGAGTCGGCCACCGCCTGTTGTGTCGTTGTAGTCCCCGGGCCGACTGCTGCAGTCCCCGGGCCGGGTTCTGAAGTCCCCGAGCCGGGTGCGACTACGGCAGTCCCCGGGCCGCCTGTCAAAGTCCCCGAGCCGCCTGCTGGGTTCCCCAAGCCGGATCCGACTGCATCAGGGGCAGGCGGTACGATGATGGAGTCTGATTCTGGAGACGGCTTGACAGACGGTTTGAGGAGGCGTTGAAGAGAGACGCCAGCTGGTATAGCTTGTTGGGTGGAGCCGATCCGTGCCAGGGCACCTGCTTGCTCGTTGTCGGCCCGTGGCACGTGGAGGAACTCGCACCCTTCAAAGTATCCGCTGATTTGCTGGACGAGGAATCGGTAGCTCGCCATGTTTGCGTCCTTGGCGTCCCAGTCACCGGATGATTGTTGGACTACCAGATCCGAGTCGCCATAGCACAGGATCCAGCGTATGCCGAGCTCTTTGGCTAGCCGGAGCCCGTGTATGAGCGCCTCGTACTCGGCCACATTGTTGGAGGCGGCAAAATGAATTTGCAATGTGTATCTGAGTTTGTCACCCTTGGGAGAGGTGAGGACGATGCCGGCTCCCAAGCCGGTGCGCATCTTGGATCCATCGAAGTGCATCCGCCAATGAGTGGAGTCGGGAGCCGGCGGTAGGTACTGGGTCTCGGCCCAGTCGACAAGGACGGCCAATGCTTGGGACTTGATGGCGGTGCGAGGCTGGTAGAAGATCGTGTAGGGAGCCAGCGCAATGGCCCACTTAGCCACCCGGCCGGATGCATCCCGGCTGCCTATGATCTCGGCAAGCGGGGCAGTGCATACGACCGTGATGGGATGCTCTTGAAAGTAGGGCTTCAACTTCTGGGCAGCGAAGTATACTCCATAGCACATCTTCTGGTAGTGCGGGTAGTTTTGCTTCGAGGTGGATAGTACCTCGCTCAAATAATATACCGGCCCCTGGACTAACTGAGCTCGGCCTTCTTCTGGGCGTTGGACCACAATCACTGTGCTGACCACTCGGCTAGTCGCGGCAATGTAAAGGAGCATGGGCTCTTTCTCAGTCGGCGCTGCCAGGACAGGCGGCGTGGTCAGCATCTTCTTCAACTCGTGGAAAGCTTGGTCTGCCTAGTCGTTCCACTCGAAGTGGGTGGACTTCTTCATGAGTCGGTATAGGGGGAGAGCCTTATCTCCTAGCCGGCTGATGAAGCGGTTTAGGGAGGCCAGGCACCCGGTAAACTTCTGGACGTCTCGCAGCTTAGTAGGAATCTCCATTCTCTCAATGGCCTTGATCTTCACTAGGTTGCACTCAATGCCGCGTTCAGAGACCAAGAAACCTAGGAGCTGGCCGGCTGGTACTCCGAACATGCATTTCTCAGGGTTGAGCTTGATCTGGAACCGGCGCAAGTTGGCAAATGTTTCTCTGAGGTCTTCCAGCAGGGTGCCGCGCTTCTCCGTCTTCACACCACGATATCGTCTACATAGACGTGGGCATTTCTGCCGAGTTGCTTGAGGAGGCATTTCTGCATGCAACGCTGAAAAGTGGCACCGGCATTTCTCAAGCCGAATGTCATAGTCAGGTAGCAGAAAGCTCCGAATGGCGTGATGAAGGCGGTCTTCAGGCGGTCGGCTGGATCCAACTTGATCTGGTGGTAGCCTGAGTAGGCATCCAAGAAACTCAACAGCTCGCATCTGGCTATGGAGTCTATCACTTGATCACTTCGGGGGTAAGGCAAACGAATCTTTGGGGCAGGCTTTGTTGAGGCTGGTGTAATCTATACACATGCGCCATTTGTTCTTCTTCTTCAACACTAGGACCGGGTTGGCAAGCCATTCTGGGAAAAATACCTCCATAATGTAGCCGGCTGCCAGGAGCCGGGCTATCTCTTCACCCACTATCCTTCTCTTCTCCTCCGACTATCGGCGGAGAGGTTGCTTGAGTGGCTTTGCGTCTGCTCGAACGTGTAGCTTGTGCTCGGCGAAATCCTTCGGAACACCTGGCATGTCCTTTGGGGACCATGCAAAGATGTCCCGATTCTCACAGAGGAAGTCGACGAGCTCGCCTTCCTATTTACTGTCTAGGTTTGCCCCAATGACAACAAACCTCTCCGAGTTCTTCGGGTCCAGCGGTGTCTTCTTGGTTTCCTTGGCTGGCTGGAAGGAGCCTTGAGCGTCATACTCCTTGGGGTCGGGGGACAGGGCCGGCTGCTTGCCGGCCATGGCCACGACTCGGTCCAGCATCTTCTTCTCTTCAGCAATCACGAGGGACTCGGTTAGCCGGCTGCTGGCTGCAGCACACTCGGAAGATTTCTTGTAGTCTCCGGCTATGGTGATGATCCCCTTCGAACTCGGCATCTTCATCTTGAGGTAGGCGTAGTGGGGCACAGCCATGAACTTGGCCAGGGCAGGTCGGCCAAGCAATGCGTGGTAAGGGCTCTCTAGATCCACCACTTCAAACCAGATCGCCTCTCGGCGGAAGTGATTCTTGTCTCCGAAGAGAACATCCATCTTGATCTTGCCGATTGGGGAATAGGATAGGCCGAGTACGATACCATGGAACACAATCCGGCTTGGCATGAGTTGCTTCGTCTTGAGGTTCAGCTTCTCCATGGTGTCACAGTACAATATGTTGATACTGCTCCCGCCGTCAATCAGCACACGGGAGAAACGGGCAGCTCGCCTTTCTGTCGCGAGGGTGGCGTCCAACACCAATGCATAGGAGCCAGGAGACGGCATCACCTCTGGGTGATCAGCCTGGCTCCAGCTGATGGGCTTCTCAGACCAATGCATGAACTCTGGGTTGTTGGAGGCGACTGCGTTGACTTCTTGGTGCTGTCGGCGCCGACTGCGCTTATCCTCGATTTGGCTTGTGAAGACGACGTAGGCGGCATGCTCATCTGGGAACTCATCTTGAATGGCTCCGACTGCAGGGCGAACAGCTGGCTGCTGAGGGGACGGAGGCGGCGGGCCAGCAGGCAGAGGCGGCACCAGCCCCTCGCCTTTGGAGATACGTGTGAGCCAATGGCACTTCCGTGTCGTGTGGTTGGACGGCTTCGCGCCGCTGTGAAACTTGCAGGGAGCATCAAGGGTTTGCTCGTAGGAGAAAGCCGGCTGCCAAGCCGGCCTGCCGCCCTTCTGCTTCTTGGGAGCGGGCCGCTCTTCTGCTTCTTCGTCTTCGACTGTGGCTACTTGCCGACTGGTGGAAGGCGGCATGCGGGCCTTGCGCTTGTTGTCGTTCTGGTAAGGGCGTCGGTTGGAGTCGCCAGCCGGCGTCTTGGGAGCCGGAGCGAGTACCTTCCCAGAGGCATCCACTCATAGCTCGGTCTTCATCGAAGAGTTGGCAGTGGCGTACTTGTCTGCTATGATCAGCAACTCGTCGAGGGTAGTCGGCTCGTCGCAGAGGAGTCGGTGCTTGAGGAGGGTGCCCTCTCGGCACCCGGCGGTGAAGTACTCTATGGCTTGAACCTCGTGCACCCCCTCGCAGGAGTTGCAGAGCTCGGCCCAACGCGTGAGGTAGTCGCGAGTCAATTCGCTGGGCCCTTGGACGCACAAGGAGAGCTGGCGGGGCTTGGGAGGCCGCTTGTACGTGCTGGTGAATTTGCGGACGAAGACTTCCGTGAAGTCTAGCCAGCTATTGATGCTGTAGGGCTTGAGGCTGTTCAGCCAAGTGCGTGCCGTGCCTTGAAGCATGAGCGGGACGTACTTCACGGCAACATGCCTATTGCCGTTCTCTATGCTGACTGCAGTGGAGTAGTCAATCAACCAGTCTTCCAGCTTCACGGAGCCGTTGTACTTTGGCGTGTCTCTTGGGAGCGAGAACCCTTTGGGGAGGGCTCGTCGCGGATGCGGGGGCCAAAGCAAGGCGGGCCGACATCATCTTCTTCTTCTAGCGCCAGGGATCGCGCTAGGCGGTCGATCCGGTGGCGGGCATCATTCTCGCCGACTCCCTCACGGTGGCCTAGTCGGCCGCCGAGAGTCGGATGCATGACAGGCGGTGGGGTAGGATATTTCTCCCCACGAGGTGGGGGAGGAGGCGGATCACCTCGTCGTTCCACAGCTCGGGGGCGGCCTTCTGCGTCGCGCTCGATGGTGAGCCGAGTCCGGCTGCGGCTGGCAGCCGGCTCCTTGTCTTTCCTCGTGCGGGCGCCATCTGCAGTTGGCGTCCGGGATGTCGCGCCGTGCTCTCGGCGTGGGTGAGGACTCTCAGCGTGGGCGCTGGCTTCATGCTGCCCTGCAGCCGCGTCGATCAGCTGCTGGATGCGTTTAGTCATGTAGGGGAGCTCGTCAGCCCCCAGCCCGTTCAGCTCGTCTGCGGCCGCCTGGGCGGCACGCAGGTTCTCGAGCGGCGTGGCGTAGACTGGGCGATCTGCTCCTAGCATGCTGGCGATGGCTGCGCCGCGCTTCTTGACGCAGCCGGCTCGGCTCGGCCCGCCAGGAGGCGGCGTACTAAAGGCGGCGCGGTCGACTTCGCGCTGGTGAGCCTCAGTGAGGCGTCTCATGGATGCTATCTTCTGGCCTTCCGCGACGAGGGCGAGGCGGCGTGCCTCCAGTGTCTCGGCGTCAGCGTCGGCTGGGATAGGGACGGACAAGTCGTGCAGCGCCGCTTGTAGGGCATCGTGGGCGTTCTGGCCGGAGACGGCACCGTGACTGATGACCAACACCTCAGTGACAGCGCTGCTGCCACTGTCGGCTCGAGGGAGAGGGTCATCGATGATCACCACGTTGGTGGGGAAGGTGTCAAGCGATGCCGTGTCGGAGTCGACCAGCATCGGGTCGGTGGATCCGACCGACTCCAAGTCCACAGCAAGCTCGCTGGAGACGTGGAACTGGTCGAGGAGGCTGACGAGGCGGCTCTCGGGGCAGTCTGTGCCCGCGTCGGACGCAGGCTCGTCGGAGATGCGAGCTTCGTCAAGAAGATCGGCGAGGCAGCTCGCCGCGCAGGCGTCGTCGACGCCTTGCAGCGCGTCGGGGCAAGCGCCATCGGGCGTGGCGGGCTGGCTACGCTCACGGGGGAGGAAAAGGGTTCCCGTCCAGAATAGGTGTCCGGATGACGGTGCACCTGGCCCCACGGTGGGCGCCAAATGTTGGGTGGTAGGTGCGACATACGCCAACGGGTGGCTTATCATTGTGGGAGCCAGTGAGACATCGCCGGTGCCTGGAAACGGGATAAGGCGAAGACATGCACGCCAACAAATCTTACCCAGGTCCGGGGCTCTCTGTGGAGATAACACCCCTAATCCTGCTCTGCGGGGTCTCCGCATGATCACTAGATCGATACACGTAGCTACAAGAGGCTCCTCGAGTTGTTTGGCTAGAGGAAGAAGAAGGGCAAGGCTAGCTCTCCTTTTCTCTCTATGTGGTGTCTAAAACTATCTGAGATCAACCCTTTGCATGGGTGCCCTGGGGGGTTTATATAGGCCTACCCCCGGGGGTACAATGGTAATCCGGCTGGACGCGGGTCCTAGCCGTCAGTGTCTGTATTCGCCGGCTTCTCTACCGACCGCTGGGACCCGCCGACTGGTGGGTCCCGCCGGCTGCCGGCCTTATGGCCGACAGGCCGGCCCCACCGCCTGGGGGTCTTGTCGGTGGCTGTTTACTGTAGCCTTGCCTCTGATGACGAGGGCTTTGTCGAGGTAAGCATGGCCATAGTGCCGCCGCCTCGCGGGCTCTCACTGTAGCCTTACCTCGTCTTGTCTCCTTAATGATGCACATACTTCGAGGATGGGGAATAGCCGGCTATTAGGAGCCGGCTACACCCCAGGCCGACTGGGGGAGGCCTGGCTGCCTTCGAGCGTCTCTCTGGCTAAAGGGGCCCGCCGCCCGCGGGCCGTACTGGCGCCTGTCGTGGGTGGTGTCATGGTCAACATGGCAACAGTGCCGCGCCGGACGGGGGATGGCCGGCCCGTACGGCGTACTGTGGCCACGCGTGCTCCGGGATTCGGGGGGTGGCAGTTCGTACTGTAGCCACGCCCCGTCTCATCACCGTTATGTGGGTGCAGCCTTGGCCGGCTTCTGGGAGTCGGCCTTCTTCATGGCCGGCTTCTGGGAGTCGGTCCTCTTGGGGCCGGCTTCCTGGAGTCGGCCATCTTTTAGTTCTCTTCGGGAAGGTTTTTGAGGCCGGGTCGCCTTCTGGTAGTCGGCCTAGGTGATAGCCGGCCAGGGAAGGCAGCCCTGTGCTCTGGATGCTTGAAGGCTCGATTGGCCTGGTAATGTTTTGAAGAGCCAGGGGGAGTCGGTTAGGCTACCCGTGGCCATTTACTCCAACAAGGACAGAAACATGCGGCGGCGGAAAAGTATTTTTGGTGTGCCCTCTAGTCTATGGGGAATATTTGGGTATTTATAGAAGAAGAATTAGGTTGAGAGGAGCCTTAGGTGGCCCACAAGCTTGCAGCACCCCCAGGGTGCGCCCTGTGAGCTTGTCGTCAATCCGTGCCCCCCCTGACCTCCTCCCGAAGGTACCTCGGTGTCTTGTAGTCCAAGAAAAATTGTCAAAAAGTTGCGTTCCATTTGGTATTGAGATTCTGTAAAAGACAAAAACAAGTGAAAAACAACAATTGGCACGGGGCACTAGGTTAATAGGTCAGTCCCAAAAAATGATACAAAATAGCATAATAATGCATATAAAACATCCAAGATGGATAATATAATAGCATGAAACAATAAAAAATTATAGATACGTTGGAGACGTATCGGTAGGTTTGGGAGCAAAGTAGTCCTTGTGCGGTAGCTTGGCTCCGAACACCCTATCCCGGTTGATCACTCTTCTCCCTTTGATTGAACCCTTGAAGTTGAGAATATGCTCCACTTGTCGGTCCATTTATTCTTGCATGCTCATGAGCATAATCATGTCCACTTCTTCATCCAAATCCGACGAATCGAAGAACTCATCTTGAATCATTTGGTCAAGCTCCGTTGGTCCATACTCCTCGTTGGATGAAGCAACGGAATACATCGTTTTCCCTAACAAAATCACAAAAAATCCGGTCAGACAATGTGTCGAACACATCAAGAGAAAGTCGGAGCCGGAGAGTTTCCAGACATACCACTGTGGCGTCCGAGCCGGTGACGACGTCCCAGGCGGTGAGGACGGGAGGGCACTTCCGGAGCTGGCGACGAAGATTCTGGGAACGGTTGCAGAGCGGGCGCGGCGGCGAAGTGTGAGACGGACGGCGCGAAGGAGGAAGAGAGAATATAGAAAATGGATTCGGCTGGTCTTGGGGTGGATTTGGTGCAATTTAGGGTGGGGTCGGGCTGTCGGGTCCGATGTGGCGGGCGCACCAGTGCGCCCCCATACCCGCCCCATATTTGGGCTAGATATGAGGGGTGCCGGTCATCCTGGGTGTTTGAGGGCCGTTTGAGGGGCTCGTCTGGGTCAAAAAATCATGACCGAACAATGACCAGGCGGCCCGCCCGGGCGTATGAGGCGGGTTTGAGGCGTCCGGCTATAGATGCACTTAGAGCCAACCTAATAGCCAATCTAAGAGCCAACCTATTATACGAGTATTTGTAGGATCAAAAGTATGTCTAGAGGGGGTGATTAGACTACTTGACTAAATAAAAATCTTTTTGTTTCCCAATTTTAGTTGTGGGCAGATTTTAGCAATTATGACAAGTCAAGCAATCAACCTACACATGCAATTCGAAGAGTATAGCGGCGGAAAGTAAAACATTGCATATGAAGGTAAATGGAAGGGTTTGGAGAAGGAAAAAGCAATGGAGACATGAAGATTTTTGGCGTGGTTCCGATAGGTGGCGCTATCGTACGTCCACATTGATGGAGACTTCAACCCACGAAGGTAATAGTTGCGCGAGTCCACGGAGGGCTCCACCCACGGAGGGTCCATGAAGAAGCAACCTTGTCTATCCCACCATGGCCATCGCCCATGAAGGACTTGCCTCACTCGGGTAGATCTTCATGAAGTAGGAAATCTCCTTGCCCTTAAAAACTTCTTGGTTCAACTCCACATCACGACGGAGGATCCCAAGCGCCACCTAACCAATCTAGGAGACACCACTCTCCAAAAGGTAATAGACAGTGTGTTGATGATGAACTCCTTGCTCTTGTTCTTCAAATGATAGTCTCCCCAACACTCAACTCTCTCTTACAGATTTGGCTATGGTGGAAGAAGGATTTGAATGGAAAGCAACTTGGGGAAGGCTAGAAATCAAGATTCAAATGGTAGAAATGGAATCTCTTGATCTCAACACATGAGTAGGTGGTTCTCTCTCAGAAAATGAAGGTGGAAGTGTAGGCACGTTCTGATGGCTCTCTTACTTGGTAAGAGGAGGGTGGAGGGGTATATATAGCCACCACACAAAATCCAATTGTTACACACTTTTGACCCATATCCGTGGCACCGATTAGTAAACTCGGTGGCACCGATCAATACAAAAATATGAACGTTAGGAATCTCGATGGGACCGACGGGAACAACTCGGTGGGAGCGATGTGCTAGGGCTTAGGGCAAACCTCGTCTCGGTGGCACCGATTGCATCAACTCGGTGAGACAAAAATGAAGCAATAAGGCAACAGAGAGTTGGCAAGCCATCTCGGTGAGACTGATTGCAATTCTCGGTATGACCAAAATTATTGCAACAAGTAACAGAGAGTTGGCAAGGCCATCTCAGTGAGACCGAGATCCATATTGGCGTGACCGTACTATTAGGGTTTTGGCAGTGGCTATGTCAAGATGAACTCGGTGGCTCCGGATAGTAAATATCGGTGGGGCCGAATTGGAGCTTAGGTTTTGGACATATTTGGATAGAGAAAGTGTGTAACGCCCACGATGCGGCTATATCTCCCACGTGTCGAGGCACGACTTAGAGGCATAACCGCATTGTGGTTTTGTCGCAAGAAGGGTCATCTTCACACAATCCCATGTAATGAACAAGAATGGGATAACGAGAGTTGGCTTACAATCGCCACTTCACACAATACATGAATATAATTCATACATCATCCAAAATACACACATAGACCAGCTACGGTCAAAACCAAATGAAAATAAGATAACCCCAAATGCTAGATCCCCGATCGTCCCAACTGGGCTCCACTACTGATCATCAGGAAAAGACACATAGTAACGACCACGTTCCTCATCGAACTCCCACTTGAGGTCGATCCCATCATCTGCACTGGCATCGTCGGCACCTGCAACTGTTTTGGTAGAATCTGTGAGTCACGAGGACTCAGCAATCTCACACCCGCGAGATCAAGACTATTTAAGCTTATAGGAAAGGATGGTGAAATGAGGTGGAGCTGCAGCAGGCAATAAACATATATGGTGGCTAACTTACGCAACAGAGAGCGAGAAGAGAAGCAATGGAACGGTCGTCATCTAGTAATGACCAAGAAGTGATCCTGAACTCCTACTTACGTCATTCATAACTCAAACCGTGTTCACTTCCCGGACTCCGCCGAGAAGAGACCATCACGGCTACACACACAGTTGATGTATTTTAATTGGGTCAAGTGACAAGTTCTCTACAACCGGACATTAACAAATTCCCATCTGCCTCATAACCACGGGCACGGCTTTCAAAAGATAAAACCCTGCAGGGTGTCCCAACTTAGCCCATCATAAGCTCTCACGGTCAACGAAGGATAAACCTTCTCCCGGAAAGACCCGATCAGTCTCGGAATCCCGGTTTACAAGACATTTCGACAATGGTAAAACAAGACCAGCAAAGCCGCCCGATGCGCCGACAAATCCCGATAGGAGCTACACATATCTCATTCTCAGGGCACACCGGATGAGACATCCTACGAGTAAAACCAGACCTCGAGTTTCCAGGAGGGGGCCCCGCAGTCTACTCAGTTCGGACCAACACTCGAAGGAGCACTGGCCTGGGGGGTTAAAATAAGATGACCCTCGGGCTCGCGAAATCCCGGGGAAAGGCTTAGGTGGCAAATGGTAAAACCAAGGTTGGGCCTTGCTGGAGGAGTTTTATTCAAGGCGAACTGTCAAGGGGGTCCCATAAATCACCCAACCGCGTAAGGAACGCAAACTCAAGGAACATAATACCGGTATGACAGAAACTAGGGCGGCAAGAGTGGAACAAAACACCAGGCATAAGGCCGAGCCTTCCACCCTTTACCATATATATAGATGCATTAATATAATAAGAGATATTGTGATATCCCAACATATCCATGTTCCAACATGGAACAAACTTCAACTTCACCTGCAACTAGCAACGCTATAAGAAGGGCTGAGCAAAAACGGTAACTTAGCCAAACAACGGTTTGCTAGGAAAGGATGGTTAGGGGCTGACATGGCAATATGGGAGGCATGATATAGCAAGTGGTAGGTAGCGCAGCAAGGCAATAGAACGAACAACTAGCAAAGCAAAGATAGAAGTGATTTCGAGGGTATGGTCATCTTGCCTGCAAGGTTCGCAGAGTTGTCGAAAGCTTGATCCTCGTAAGCGTACTCAACAGGTTCCTCGATCACGAAATCGTCTCCCGGCTCTACCCACAACAAGAACACTAGCAACGGAACCATAATCAATCACGGGGAATGCGCAAGCAACATGATGCAATACATGAAAGATATGCAAGATATGATATGCGATGCATATGCGTGCTCCGGAAGAAAATGATGAACAAGGCAGTAACTTGGCAAACCAAGCATGCCACTGGAAAGATGAGATGATTTCGGTCGATATCGATATAAAGATCACCGGAAACGGATGCACGGTTTGCAAATGGCAAGCAAAACAAGAATGACACGAATCTGCGATTAACAGCATGATAGCACTTAGAATGCAACAAGTAACAATGCTACAGCACTCCAACATAGAAACAAATCATAAGGCAGTAATCTACAGGCGATGCTTGACAAAAGATGAACACTGAACTACGGCTAGATCACAACATAACAAGCTCAAACAAGCATGGCAAAAGTGCAAAAGATAACAGGATCACAGACTTAGTGAAATTACTGGACATGACAGAAACAGTATCAGGTAGCAATGTTCAGAGCACGAAATTAACATGCTACATGAAATTAACATGGCAAAACAAGGCATGGCAGTAATCTACTAAATGCATATGACAAAAGTCCCTTGCTGACCATAATCCAAAAAGGACCAGAATATATGATGGCAACCATGTAACATAGCAAGTTTCGTTAACAGGTTTCAGACTTGGCAGAAAACAGAGCATGGCAGAAACAATAACATGAAGGCATCTTGGTGAGCTTGATACACTCACCAAAAGGCAACGCATGACAAAAAAAGCATACCTACAGAAAGATGGCATGTTTATGAAGCTATCAAGGGCAAGATCAAGTACATATCATGAATGAAACAACTACAACAAGCTTGGCAAAATTGAATAACACGTAAACAATCTGCCAGAAATATTTTATAACAAACGTAGAGCAAGATTGAGTCATGCTATGGCACTCCATAATTGCAAACAAGGGCAGGAATGGATCAAATACAACAATATCTACAAGACATCCTTACTGAACATCTCCAAAATATGCATGGATCTCTCCGTAGCATCAAGTTTACATGGCAACAAAAAAACAGCAGACAAAGAATTAGAGAAATTACCAAGTCCCTGAAATCAGAAACATTATGGAGCCTAGTTTGCATGCTTGTGCTAGTCACCACAGAGATCACAAATATACATGGAATACACCACTGAAAACATGGCATGGCATACAACAAAACACATGTAGAGCTCATGCCCATAAGATGCACAGATTAAATGCAACAAAAATAACAAATCCTCAAGTTCTGCTAAGTAACAGCAGACAACAACAACTAGCACTCTTGCACCAGAGATTTGGGCATCAAGATGGACTCTAATTAACATGGCGCAATTGAACAAAATGGAGAGCGTCACGAGGCGAACATTTCGATATATTACACGCACGAAATGGAGCTATATGCAGAGAGTTATGATGCGATGAACAGGGGCATGTATTGTGAAAATCATGAGACTTGGAAAATATTTCGGGGGGGGGGGGAGAGAAAAAGTCAACTACCACTGGATCGATTGGATCTGGCCGGAGGAGTTCGAGCTCGCCGGAGCGAGGGAGGAGGAGGAGGCAGCGGCCGGCCGGAGGAGAGGCGGAGGAGGCGCTGGGGACGGCGAGGAGGCGGAGCGGCGCGGGCACGGACGCCGAGGAGGCGGCGACGGCGGCGGGCAGCGCGAGCGCGGCGGGGCGACCGGTGGCGATGGCGGGCGGCGGCCGGAGGCGAGTGGCGGCGAGGCACGGCGGCGGCGCTGGGCGGCGCGGAGGCGCGGGGAGGCACGGGCCCGGCGGGCTCGCGATGGGCTTCGCGGGCCGATGCGGTACGGGCGACGGCGGGCGCCACGTGGCAGAGGGTGAGTGGACGAGGGCGGCGGCGCGGGCTTCGTCCGGCGCGGACCGGACGCGTCCGGCGGTGGAGAGGGAGCGGGGCTAGGGTTGGACTGCGAATGTTTTCGGGAGGTCTCACATATTTATAGGTAGAGGGAGCTAGGAGAGTCCAAATGAGGTGCGGTTTTCGCCCACACGATCGTGATCGAATGACCTAGAGTATGGAAGTGACTTAGAGAAGTTTTGGGATGGTTTTGAGGGGGGGTTTGCTGCAACACACAAACGACCTCTGCGGTTACCCGGTTAACCGCTTGAGTACCAAACGACCTCCAAATGGAACGAAATTTGACCGGTGGTCTACCGGTGGTATACCAAGGCCACTTGACAAGCCTCGGTCCATTCCGAGAATGTTTGACACCCACTTACGAAAGAAAACAAGAGGGGTGCGCCGGAGGAGGTGGGAGCGTCGGATTGCAAAACGGACAACGGGGAAAATGCTCGGATGCATGAGACGAACACGTATGCAAATGCAATGCACATGATGACATGATATGCATGACATGAACAAAATGCAAAACGAAAGACAAAACCCGACCACAGAGGGAATATCATAGCACATAGCCGAAAATGGCAAGAGTTGGAGTTACAAATATGGAAAGTTACATCCGGGGTGTTACAACACTCCACCACTACGAGAGGATCTCGTCCCGAGATCTAGGACTGAAAGAACTCCGGATATTCGGAAGGGAGATGGTCCTCGCGTTCCTAGGTGGCTTCCCGGTCGGAATGGTGCGACCACTTCACTTTCAGGAATTTGATAGACTTGTTGCGAGTCTTGCGCTCAGTTTCTTCAAGAATAGCAACGGGGTGCTCATGATAAGACAGATCTTCTTGGAGGTCAATCTCTTCGAAGTTGATTGTGCGCTCAGGCGTCTTGAAGCACTTGTGGAGCTGTGACACATGGAACACATCGTGCACGTTCGCGAAGTTGGAAGGAAGCTCAAGTTGATAGGCGAGGTCGCCTCTTTTGCCAATGATCTTGAAAGGACCCACGTATCTAGGGGCAAGCTTCCCTTTGATACCGAAGCGACGAGTGCCTTTCATTGGAGAGACGCGGAGGTAGACATGGTCTCCGATCTCGAAAGCAACATCACGGTGCTTACTATCATAGTAACTCTTCTGGCGCGATTGCGCGGCTTTGAGATTATCACGGATGGCTTTACACATTTCTTCAGCCTCTGTGATTAAGTCATTGCCAAGAAGTTGGCGTTCACCAGTCTCTGACCAATTGAGAGGAGTACGACACTTTCTGCCATAGAGAATCTCGAATGGGGCCTTGCCCGAACTCGCTTGGAAGCTGTTGTTGTAGGAGAATTCAGCATATGGAAGACAATCTTCCCATTTCATGCCAAAGGAAATGACACAAGCCCTGAGCATATCTTCAAGAATTTGATTGACTCGCTCAACTTGGCCACTAGTTTGAGGATGGAAAGCTGTGCTGAAACGAATGTTTGTGCCCATGGCCTTCTGGAAGGAGTCCCAGAACTTAGAGGTGAAGATGCTTCCATGATCTGAAGAAATCAATTGTGGAATGCCGTGCAAGGAGAAAATTTTGGAAGTGTAAAGCTCTGCCAACTGAGCTGCTGTGATGGATTCTTTGATTGGAAGGAAATGAGCCACTTTAGAAAGCTTGTCGATGACAACGAAGATAGCATCATTTCCACGCTTGGACTTTGGAAATCCAGTCACGAAGTCCATTTCGATATGATCAAACTTCCACTCTGGGATAGCAAGAGGTTGGAGGAGACCAGCTGGTCGTAGGTGTTCTGCTTTCACTCTTCGACAGACATCACATTCGTTCACGAATTGCGTGATTTCTCGCTTCATTCGAGTCCACCAGTACGACTGCTTGAGGTCATGGTACATCTTCGTACTTCCAGGATGAATGGAAAGGAGAGAATTGTGCGCCTCGTTCATAATGACTTTCTTTAGATCACCTTTAGGAACCACAATCCGGTCCTCGAAGAACAAAGTGTCTCTGTCATCAATGCGATAGCACTTGTATTTGGAAAGACCTTGTCGATACCACATTTCACCTTCTTCACCATGGTATCCAGGAGTTGTGCCTCACGAATTTGATCTTCCAAAGTAGGAGAGACTACGAGGTTGGCAAGAACGCCTTGAGGAACAACTTGGAGATTCAGCTTGCGGAAAGCTTCACAAAGATCCGGTTGGAATGGCTTGAGAATTAAGCTGTTGCAATAAGCCTTCCTGCTTAAAGCATCTGCAATGACATTGGCCTTGCCTGGAGTATATTCAATACTCGGATTGTACTCTTGAATCATTTCGACCCATCGAGTCTGCCTGAGGTTGAGGTTGGGCTGAGTGAAGATGTACTTGAGACTCTTGTGATCGGTGAATATGTCAACTTGTCTTCCCAACAAGAGATGTCTCCACGTTATCAATGCATGGACAACTGCCGCCAACTCAAGATCGTGAGTGGGGCAGTTCTTCTCATTTGGCTTCAACTGACGAGAGGTATAGGCCACAACTTTCTTCTCTTGCATTAACACAGCACCGAGACCTAGGAGGAGAGGTCGGTGCTTTTGTCGGTCCGGGTGTGCCGCCGGCTCTCATGCACCTGTTGCTTCAAAATAAATTGAGGGTCTTGATAAGCTAAAGGATGTGAAAAGCTTACTTTCCGGGTTACCCTTCGGATTTTCAGCCTTGGCAAGGGCTCCGAGTCGGAGGAAAATGTCGTTACCTCTTCAACCACCGGGTTACTTGCTCCGGTGTCGTCCTATTGATAAACAAGTATTGATAAGGCGGACAGAAGTAAACAACAAAGTACAACAAGGACTTACAGGCTCAGGGGTTACCTCTGACTCGGAGCTGTCGCTTAGTTGCATCAGCTCTGAAGCAGTAGGCCTATTTCCTTTTTTGCGAGGGGCGGCTTTCTTGGCGGCTTTCTTCGCCTTTCTGGCCTTCTTGGCCGCCTCATGGTCATATTTGACCCGCCAGAACTTATCATCGGCCTGGAAAATACAATAATGATTTCTTAAAACGATTCAGATGAAAGCTATATGCAGATAAGATGTTCAGATCAGCGGCTTACCGCTGGGGCTGGGTTGGTCTTGCAGAAGGGGGCTAGGCCGGTCCTTCCGCAGTCTGCCAGGCTCTCGTTCAAGAGAGCCTTGGTCATCTCCTCTGCAACATCTTCAGGAAGATCGTTGCGGCTGTGTCTCTGGGGGTCATCCTTTCGGCCCGTGTACTCACACATTAAGCCGGGGCGGCGGCTCAATGGGATCACCCGCCATGAGATCCAGACCCGGACCAGATCGATTCCGTTCAGACCATTGCCCAGGAGAGCCTTGATCTTGTTGATGGTGGGGAGCAGAGGTTGGCGCTCTGCTTGAGTCAGCTTGTCTGACAGTGGGTGAGTCGGCTCCAGACGCGAGGGGCGAAAGCTGGGCAACGGACTCTCATCAGCCGGCGACGTGTCTTGGCAGTAAAACCACGTCAGATTCCAGTCTTTGGGGTGGCTTGGCGGCTCTGCGTACGGAAAAAGGCAGTCCCTGCGCCGCTGGATGGAGATGCCGCCTAGCTCCAAACTTGGCCCGTTGGCGCACTCGTTCTGGCGGTTTAAATAGAAAAGCTCTCTGAAGAGCAGCAGACTGGGTTCTTCTCCAAGATAAACCTCGCAGAACACTTGGAAGTTGCAGATATTGGACACTGAGTTGGGTCCTATGTCCTGAGGCCGCAGATCGAAGAAATTCAGAACGTCTCTGAAAAACTTTGAGCCGGGCGGTGCAAAGCCCCGGCTCATGTGATCCGCAAAAATGACCACCTCTTCGTCCTTTGGCTGTGGTCTCTCCTCTGATGGGTCAGGGGCACGGTAGGACATGACGTCCTTCTTGGGCAAGTGGCCTGACTTGACAAAATCCGCTAGGGTCTCATTGGTGACGTTGGACCTCATCCAATTGCAAGTAATGGAGGCCTTAGGAGCTTTGGGAGGCATGGTGAAAGTCGGCAGCCTATGATAAAAAGAACGTCCGGTTTAAGTATAAGCCGGAGGAAAGTTATAGTTCAGTGTTAAGTGGCGGCTTACGGAGGGGCCTAATGATATATATCTGAGTACATTGAGTTATCTAAGACGCAGAAAAGATGTCAAGAGTAATTCAAAATTGTCTACGGCCTTATCACGGATGAGCCGGAAATTCTATGGTGCATGGTCTCCTTTAAGCCGGAAGATTCTACGGCGCGTGTTTTCTTTAAACCGGAAATGTAACCCGCCATGACTCAACGAGTGCAGTTTTTTTACTAAGTGTGGTGAAAACAAGTTTCACACATGGCGGTAAATAATTTGGATCAAGTGGTCGACAGAAAAAGAAAATTTCTAGACCTAAAAACAGACGCGAGGGAAGTTCTTGAGCTCGAATGAGGCCTTTATGTAGTAAAAAGAGGCCTACTTGCATTTGAAATGAGTGCTAAACAGCCGCCGCACTAGTTCTATCCTATACTAAGATCAAAGAGAGGCGGTAAAAATCAAATCTACTGAGGGCCGCGATGAACTATGAAGAACAGAGGAAGAACTACGGAGCCCTAGTGCGGATCTATCCTATGGAATGGCGAAGGACTCACCGGTGCTGAAGAGACGCGGAGGTCGTCGCGTTTCTCTTGTCAGATCAGGGTGATGCAGCGGCCTGAGTTGGTGACGATGCGAAGACCCGCGGCGGCGGCAGCAGCAGAGCTCGGGCAGGGGAGCAGTAGCGCGAGGAAGAAGACGAAGGAGAGAGAAGTGGCTGAAGGCCCGTCGGGCCGGACTATTTATAAGGGCGAGCTCATAAGTGGGCGCGAGAATCAAGGAGACCACGGCGTGGTTATCTCCCCACGAAACGCCTCGATTTTCGGGATGACAGTAAAGATAAGATCCGTTGCGGATCTGGCGAAGTAAAAAACGGACTTAATGGAAGATGATGTCACGGCGGATTACCCGGAGTCCAGAGGATGACGTCACGCCGGGTTATGGCCTTCACATAATTGTAAGCCGGAGATTTTCTGTCGGAAAGATTGAAGATTGACATGAGCCGGCTCAAATCAATCTGGGGCCTAATGTTGAGGATATAGACCTTAGAGTCACCCGCCAGAAGGGGCCGGGTCACTCATATGGTCATTGCCAGAAGCCCGGCGTCAAGCTTAAAGACGGTGGGCCAGAGATGGGCTTAAGACTCGGATACGGCTTAAGGCCCGTAGTTGCAATTATTATCATGGTAGAACTTGTAGTGTAAGTCAAGAATAGTTGAGAGTCCGAGCCGGACACTCTTATGAGCCGGTCGGGACTCTGAGAGCTGCTGGGCGTCGGCCTCCCTATATAAGGGGACGACCCAGCAGCGGTTTAGGGACAAGCAAGATCTCATCGAGAACCAGGCATAGCGGTCTCGCTCCCTGGTCATCGAAACCCTAATCAATACCACCTCAAACTGGACGTTGGCTTTTACCTTCACCGTAAGGGGCTGAACCAGTATAAACCCTCGTGTTCCTTGTCCCACTTAACCCTTTCAAGCTTCCTAGTCGCGATGGCTCCACGACTAAGTCCTAGTTCGAGGACATCTGCCGTGACAATTCCATGACAGAGATGGTCCTCGCGTTCCCAGGTGGCTTCCCGATCGGAATGGTGCGACCACTTCACTTTGAGGAATTTGACAGACTTGTTGCGAGTCTTGCGCTCAGTTTCTTCAAGAATAGCAACAGGGTGCTCATGATAAGACATGTCTTCTTGGAGGTCAATCTCTTCGAAGTTGATTGTGCGCTCAGGCGTCTTGAAGCACTTGCGGAGCTGTGACACGTGGAACACATCATGCACGTTCACGAAGTTGGAAGGAAGCTCAAGTTGATAGGCGAGGTCGCCTCTTTTGCCAATGATCTTGAAAGGACCCACGTATCTAGGGGCAAGCTTCCCTTTGATACCGAAGCGACGAGTGCCTTTCATTGGAGAGACGCGGAGGTAGACATGGTCTCCGATCTCGAAAGCCACATCACGGTGCTTACTATCATAGTAACTCTTCTGGCGCGATTGCGCGGCTTTGAGATTATCACGGATGACTTTACACATTTCTTCAGCTTCTGTGATTAAGTCATTGCCAAGAAGTTGGCGTTCACCAGTCTCTGACCAATTGAGAGGAGTACGACACTTTCTGCCATAGAGAATCTTGAATGGGGCCTTGCCCGAACTCGCTTGGAAGCTGTTGTTGTAGGAGAATTCAGCATATGGAAGACAATCTTCCCATTTCATGCCAAAGGAAATGACACAAGCCCTGAGCATATCTTCAAGAATTTGATTGACTCGCTCGACTTGGCCACTAGTTTGAGGATGGAAAGCTGTGTTGAAACGAATGTTTGTTCCCATGGCCTTCTGAAGGAGTCCCAGAACTTAGAGGTGAAGATGCTTCCACGATCTGAAGAAATCAATTGTGGAATGCCGTGCAAAGAGACAATTCTGGAGGTGTATAGCTCTACCAACTGAGCTGCTGTGATAGATTCTTTGATTGGAAGAAAATGAGCCACTTTAGAAAGCTTGTCGATGACAACGAAGATAGCATCATCTCCACGCTTGGACTTTGGAAATCCAGTCATGAAGTCCATTTCGATATGATCAAACTTCCACTCTGGGATAGCAAGAGGTTGGAGGAGACCAGCTGGTCGTTGGTGTTCTGCTTTCACTCTTCGACAGACATCAGATTCATTCACGAATTGAGCGATTTCTCGCTTCATTCGAGTCCACCAATACGACTGCTTGAGGTCATGATACATCTTCGTACTTCCAGGATGAATGGAAAGAAGAGAATTGTGCGCCTCGTTCATAATGACTTTCCTTAGATCACCTTTAGGAACCACAATCCGGTCCTCGAAAGAATAAAGTGTCTCTGTCATCAATGCGATAGCACTTGTATTTGGAAAGACCCTTGTCGATACCACGTTTCACCTTCTTCACCATGGTATCCAGGAGTTGTGCCTCACGAATTTGATCTTCCAAAGTAGGAGAGACTACGAGGTTGGCAAGAAATCCTTGAGGAACAACTTGGAGATTCAGCTTGCGGAAAGCTTCACAAAGATCCGGTTGGAAAGGCTTGAGAATTAGGTTGTTGCAATAAGCCTTCCTGCTTAAAGCATCTGCAATGACATTGGCCTTGCCTGGAGTATATTCAATACTCGGATTGTACTCTTGAATCATTTCGACCCATCGAGTCTGCCTGAGGTTGAGGTTGGGCTGAGTGAAGATGTACTTGAGACTCTTGTGATCGGTGAATATGTCAAGTTGTCTTCCCAACAAGAGATGTCTCCACGTTATCAATGCATGGACAACTGCCGCTAACTCAAGATCGTGAGTGGGGTAGTTCTTCTCATTTGGCTTCAACTGACGAGAGGTAGAGGCCACAACTTTCTTCTCTTGCATTAACACAGCACCGAGACCTTGGAGAGAAGCATCACAGAAAACTTCAAATGGCTTGGATTCGTCAGGAGGAGTTAAGACATGAGCTGTGACTAGTTTCCCTTTGAGAGTGTTGAGAGCAACGTCACACTCAGGGGACCAGACATACTTCACATGCTTCTGAAGGAGGTTGGAAAGAGGCTTTGCAATCTTAGAGAAATTCTCAACGAATCTTCGGCAATAGCTTGCAAGACCAAGAAAACTGCGGAGCTGCTTGACATTCTGAGGAGGTTCCCAATTCACAATTGCGGACACCTTCTCGGGGTTAACAACGATGCCCTTGGCAGAGATGATGTGACCAAGGTAAAGAACTTCATCAAGCCAAAACTCACATTTTGAGAACTTCGCATAGAATTGATACTCTCTGAGCTTGTCGAGCACCAATCGCAAATGTTTGGCATGATCCTTCTTATTCTTGGAGAAGACCAATATATCATCAAGATACACCAGGACGAATTCATTGGTATAGGGGTTGAAGATGAAATTCATCATCCAAGAGAATGTTGGAGGAGCATTGACAAGGCCGAAAGACACGACAGTATATTCATAAGAACCAAAGCTTGTTCTGAATGCTATCTTGGGAATATCTTCTTCACGAATGCAAATTTGATGATAACCCATACGAAGGTCAAGCTTGGAGAATACTTTAGCACCTTTGAGTTGCTCGAATAGCTCATTGATGTTGGGAAGTGGATACTTGTTCTTGATTGTCTTCTTGTTCAATGGACGGTAGTCGACACAAAGTCGGTCCGTGACATCCTTATTCTTTACAAAAAGAACACCACAACCCCATGGAGAAGAACTCGGTCTGATCAAACCCAGACGCTCTTGTTCATCGAGCTGTTTCTTCAATTCCTTCAACTCCTTGGGTCCAAGCTTGTATGGACGCTTGCAAACGGGTTCAGTGCCCGGCTCAAGATCGATAACGAACTCAACTGGCCGGTGAGGAGGCATACCCGGAAGCTCTTCTGGAAAGACATCTTGGTACTCACAAACGACTGGAATTTGAGAGATGGCATTCAATTCGCCCTTCTCATTGAGAGAAAATAACCGAATGGTTTCATCACGAGCGGCATAAATGATAACATCCTCAGAAGAGTGTGTCAATTGGATTTCCCTGGCAGCACAATCAAGTTGAGCCTTGTGCTTAGAAAGCCAGTCCATCCCGAGAATTAGATCAATATCTGAGTCACCAAGAACAACTGGAGAAGACAGAAATTTATAGTTCCCCATCTTGATGGAAACATCGGGAGCAACCAAACTAGAAGTCAAAAGCTTTCCCGGAGAAACAACTTGCATAACTTTGGATAAAATCTCTGTGTCAACATTTGCTTCGATGCAAATGGGTATGAAAAGAAAGAATGCGATGCACCAGTATCAAATAAGACTTTTGTAGGAATATCATTAACTGAGAGATTACCCATTATCACATCAGTAGATTCCTCCGCTTGAGCTGCATTCATCATGTTCACCTTTGCAGACTTTGGATTATGCTTGGCCACTGCATTGCTGGAAGATCTGACAGGAGGAGGAGGCGGAAGACGCCTTTGGTTGAAGCACTTGTTAGCATAGTGACCTTTCTGCTGACACTTGTTGCAAGTCACCTCTGAGAGTGGACGGTGATAAGGAGCATTGGACTTTGGAGCTTGATTCTGAGACTTGTTTTGATAGCCAGAGTTGGAAGAGTTGGAAGAACCATGGCCACCTTTGTTCTTCTGCTGGTAAGGCTGGCGAAACGGAGGAGGAGGAGGCAACCAGAACTTCTGTTGCTTAGCTGCCACAAGTGAGGAAGAAGAAGATTGAACCGCGTCCCTGACTCTCTTCTTAGAAGCCTCACACTTGAGCTGAGCAGCCTCTTTCTTCAGTGCCATGTTATAGAATTGATCAAACTGAGTAGGCTCAACAAGAACGAGAGCTAACTGCAGATCCTCTCTAAGGCCACCTCTGAAGTGATAGATCATGCTCTTTTCATCAGGAACGTCTTGTTTAGCGAAGCGAGCAAGTTTCTGAAACTGGATGTGGAATTGATACACTGACATGTTGCCTCGCTTGAGATTGCGGAACTCCTCACGCTTACTCTCAACAACACTTTGTGGAATGTGGTGCGCTTTGAAGTCCCGACAGAGGTCAGTCCAAGTGATCACACGACCTCCTCTGGAATCTTTGTATTGCTGAAACCAATCAGCAGCTTGGTCCTTGAGCTGAAAAGAAGCGAACTTGACATAGTCCTCAGGCCTGACATTGCTACATTCAAAATGCTTGTTGATGTCCACGAGCCAATCATCGGCATCCATGGCCTCGGCACAGTAGCTGAAAGACTTGGGCTGATTTGCGAGAAACTGGTTGAGGGTAGCGAAATGAGGCTGATTGTTGCCTTGACCTTGATTCCCTTGATTGGCTTGCCCTTGGGTGCGTTCTTGCAAGAGTTGCAGAATCATCTGAGCATTGGCGTTGGTGGCTGCCATGATAGCTTGCCATGCCTCCGGAGGCGGAGGTGGTGGCGGAGGGTTCGCCTGACTCCCTTCATTGCGATTCGGATTCTAACGCGTTGGCGGAGCCATCCTGAAGAGCGTGACATCCGTTAGCATCTTGATAGACAAATAGACAAGTAGAATCAACGGATAGAAATTGCAACATATAGTCTTCACAATAAACATTCGAACGAGAATGAACGAATGAATTCCATAGTGAATCATCACACTTCCATAAATTGAGAAGCCACTTAGAAAAAGATATGGAATCAACATTTGATTTCGAAGCAACTCGAATACCACAATTGAAAACAAAACAAAGTATTGGCTTGCAGAATAAGCCGGAACAAACATATGATAGAGATTTCGTCCGAAGTTTTCGTGGTGGGGCCCACACGGGCTCGATCGTACAGCACCATCATGTACAAGGCTGTGCACATGACATACGAAGCGTCCCCGAGTCGGCATAGCCATGGACTCTTTAAGACACTACGAGACCACTGTAAAACCAACCGTGGAAAGGCGGACCACTAGACGTCGAACCCCAATCTCATATCATGGGTCTGTCGGAAAGATATCCTAAGAGCTACTTGAATTCCCACTTATAAACTCCCGAAACTTTCTGGTTATGCAATCTGGTGTTGGGGATACAGGGGACACAAAATATATCACCCAAACTAGCAATCCCTAGATCCAGCTGTATCCATCCGTCAACACATAACCAAGAAACCTTCGGAAATCGTGTACCTCAACCTTCGAAAAGCATCCGTTATACGAGTTATGGCAATACTCCCGAACTCCCGCCCCAGTACTGGGTGGCGTCGAGGTGATCTCACCAACAACTGCATAAAAGAGATTTCGATGTCGGCGGAACTCAGGTATTCCAGAACTGCAACGATAAAATTGTGACGACAACACCTCGGAGCTCAACTCCCCGGGACACTGCCACAACCCCTAAATGTCAGGAGGCACCAAGAACAATGTTCTCATCACAAAACCATCAGAACGATTCCAAGATACCCGCGTGATCCAAATTTTTTTTAGTGAAATTTGAGGAGAGAAGAGTCAAAACTTCTACGTCAGGAGACCTCACCAGAGCGACGAAGGAACTGAGGAGTAAAAAGAATCCTACTCTCCGATATATATAATCCTAAGACTCAAAACATTTTTGTTCTAGACTCAACAATGCCAGCGATTCGATCAAGCAGGGGGCTCCTAAGTCGGGGATGGCTCTGATTACCAACTTGTAACGCCCACGATGCGGCTATATCTCCCACGTGTCGAGGCACGACTTAGAGGCATAACCGCATTGTGGTTTTGTCGCAAGAAGGGTCATCTTCACACAATCCCATGTAATGAACAAGAATGGGATAACGAGAGTTGGCTTACAATCGCCACTTCACACAATACATGAATATAATTCATACATCATCCAAAATACACACATAGACCGGCTACGGTTAAAACCAAATGAAAATAAGATAACCCCAAATGCTAGATCCCCGATCGTCCCAACTGGGCTCCACTACTGATCATCAGGAAAAGACACATAGTAACGACCACGTTCCTCATCGAACTCCCACTTGAGGTCGATCCCATCATCTGCACTGGCATCGTCGGCACCTGCAACTGTTTTGGTAGAATCTGTGAGTCACGAGGACTCAGCAATCTCACACCCGCGAGATCAAGACTATTTAAGCTTATAGGAAAGGATGGTGAAATGAGGTGGAGCTGCAGCAGGCAATAAGCATATATGGTGGCTAACTTACGCAACAGAGAGCGAGAAGAGAAGCAACGGAACGGTCGTCATCTAGTAATGACCAAGAAGTGATCCTGAACTCCTACTTACATCATTCATAACTCAAACCGTGTTCACTTCCCGGACTCCGCCGAGAAGAGACCATCACGGCTACACACACAGTTGATGTATTTTAATTGGGTCAAGTGACAAGTTCTCTACAACCGGACATTAACAAATTCCCATCTGCCTCATAACCGCGGGCACGGCTTTCGAAAGATAAAACCCTGCAGGGGTGTCCCAACTTAGCCCATCATAAGCTCTCACGGTCAACGAAGGATAAACCTTCTCCCAGAAAGACCCGATCAGTCTCGGAATCCCGGTTTACAAGACATTTCGACAATGGTAAAACAAGACCAGCAAAGCCGCTCGATGCGCCGACAAATCCCGATAGGAGATGCACATATCTCGTTCTTCGGGCACACCGGATGAGACATCCTACGAGTAAAACCAGACCTCGAGTTTCCTGGAGGGGGCCCCGCAGTCTACTTAGTTCGGACCAACACTCGAAGGAGCACTGGCCCGGGGGGGTTAAAATAAGATGACCCTCGGGCTCGCGAAAACCCGGGGAAAGGCTTAGGTGGCAAATGGTAAAACCAAGGTTGGGCCTTGCTGGAGGAGTTTTATTCAAGGCGAACTGTCAAGGGGGTCCCATAAATCACCCAACCGCGTAAGGAACGCAAACTCAAGGAACATAATACCGGTATGACAGAAACTAGGGCGGCAAGAGTGGAACAAAACACCAGGCATAAGGCCGAGCCTTCCACCCTTTACCATATATATAGATACATTAATATAATAAGAGATATTGTGATATGCCAACATATCCATGTTCCAACATGGAACAAACTTCAACTTCACTTGCAACTAGCAACGCTATAAGAAGGGCTGAGCAAAAGCGGTAACTTAGCCAAACAACGGTTTGCTAGGAAAGGATGGTTAGGGGCTGACATGGCAATATGGGAGGCATGATATAGCAAGTGGTAGGTAGCGCAGCAAGGCAATAGAACGAACAACTAGCAAAGCAAAGATAGAAGTGATTTCGAGGGTATGGTCATCTTGCCTGCAAGGTTCGCAGAGTTGTCGAAAGCTTGATCCTCGTAAGCGTACTCAACAGGTTCCTCATTCACGAACTCGTCTCCTGGCTCTACCCACAACACGAACACAAGTAACGGAACCACAATCAATCACGGGGAATGCGCAAGCAACATGATGCAGTACATGAATGATATGCAAGATATGATATGCGATGCATATGCGTGCTCCGGAAGAAACTGTTGAACAAGGCAGTAACTTGGCAAACCAAGCATGCCACTGGAAAGATGAGATGATTTCGGTCGATATCGATATAAAGATCACCGGAAACGGATGCACGTGTTTGCAAAGGGCAAGCAAATCAAGAATGACACGAATATGCGATTAACAGCATGATAGCACTTAGAATGCAACAAGTAACAATACTACAACACTCCAACGTAGCAAAAAAGCATATGGCAGTAATCTACAGGAGATGGTTGACAAAAGATGAACACTAAACTACGGCTAGATCACAACATAACAAGCTCAAACAAGCATGGCAAAAGTGCAAAAGATAACAGGATCACAGACTTAGTGAAATTACTGGACATGGCAGAAACAGCATCAGGTAGCAATGTTCAGAGCACGAAATCAACATGCTACAGGAACTTAACATGGCAAAATAAGGCATGGAAGTAATCTACTAAATGCATATGACAAAAGTCCCTTGTTGACCATAAGCCAAAAAGGACCAGAAGATATAATGGCAACCATGTAAACGTAGCAAGTTTCGTTAACAGGTTTCAGACTTAGCAGAAAACAGAGAATGACAGAAACAATAACATGAAGGCATCTTGGTGAGCTTGATGCACTCACCACAAGGCAATGCATGACAAAACAAGCATACCTACATCAAGATGGCATGTTTATGAAGCTATCCAGGGCAAGAGCAAGTACATATCATGAATGAAACAACTACAACAAGCTTGGCAAAATTGAATAACACGTAAACAATCTGCCAGAAATATTTTATAGCAAACGTAGAGCAAGATTGAGTCATGCTATGGCACTCCATAATTGCAAACAAGGGCAGGAATGAATCTAATACAACAATATATACAAGAAATCCTTACTGAACATCTCCAAAATATGCATGGATCTCTCCGTAGCATCAAGTTTACATGGCAACAAAATAACAGCAGACAAAGACTTAGAGAAATTACTAAGTCCCTGAAATCAGAAACATTACGGAGCCTAGTTTGCATGCTTGTGCTAGTCACCACAGAGATCACAAAAATACATGTCATACACCACTGGAAAGATGGCATGGCATACAATAAAACACATGTAGAGCTCATGCCCATAAGATGCACAGATTAAATGCAACAAAAATAATAATTCCTCAAGTTCTGCTAAGTAACATCAGACAACAGCAACTAGCACTCTTGCACCAGAGATTTGTGCATCAAGATGGACTCTAATGAACATGGCGCAATTGAACAAAATGGAGAGCATCACGAGGCGAACATTTTGATATATTACACGCACGAAATGAAGCTATATGCAGAGAGTTATGATGCGATGAACAGGGGCATGTATTGTAAAAATATGAGACTTAGAAAATATTTCGGGGGGGGGGGGGGGGAGAAAAAGTCAACTACCACTAGATCGATTGGATCTGGCCGGAGGAGTTCGAGCTTGCCGGAGCGAGGGAGGAGGAGGAGGCGCCGGTCAGCCGGAGGAGAGGCGGAGGAGGCGCCGGGGACGGCGAGGAGGCGGAGCGGCGCGGGCACGGACGCCGAGGAGGCGGCGACGTCGGCGGGGAGCGCGAGCGCGGCGGCGGCGACCGGTGGCGATGGCGGGCGGCGGCCGGAGGCGAGGGGCGGCGAGGCGACGGCGGCGCGGAGGCGCGAGCGGGGGCGCGTGGAGGCACGGGCCCGGCGGGCTTGCGATGGGCTTCGCGGGCCGACGCGGTATGGGCGGCGGCGGGCGCCACATGGCAGCGGGTGAGTGGACGAGGGCGGCGGCGCGGGCTTCGTCCGGCGCGGACCGGACGCGTCCGGCGGCGGAGAGGGAGCGGGGCTAGGGTTGGACTGCGAATGTTTTCGGGAGGTCTCACATATTTATAGCTAGAGGGAGCTAGGAGAGTCCAAATGAGGTGCGGTTTTCGCCCACACGATCGTGATCGAACGACCTAGAGCATGGAAGTGACTTAGAGGAGTTTTGGGCTGGTTTTGAGGGGGGGTTTGCTGCAACACACAAACGACCTCTGCGGTTACCCGATTAACCGCTGGAGTACCAAACGACCTCCAAATGGAACGAAATTTGACCGGTGGTCTACCGGTGGTATACCAAGGCCACTTGACAAGCCTCGGTCTATTCCGAGAACGTTTGACACCCGGTCATGAAAGAAAACAAGAGGGGTGCACCGGAGGAGGTGGGAGCGCCGGATTGCAAAACGGACAACGGGGAAAATGCTCGGATGCATGAGACGAACACATATGCAAATGCAATGCACATGATGACATGATATGATATGCATGACATGAACAAAATGCAAAACGAAAGACAAAACCCGACCACGGAGGGAATATCATAGCACATAGCCGAAAATGGCAAGAGTTGGAGTTACAAATATGGAAAGTTACATCCGGGGTGTTACACTGAGGGTTTTGGAGCAATATCACTAAGCACTTGAGCAACAAGATCGTTAAGCAACACCTCATCCCCATTTAATAGTTTTGGCTTTCCTATGGACTCAATGTGATCTTGGTTCACTTAATCAAGAATGTAGAGTCTTGACATTTTGCCAATCCTTGTTCTTAGCATTTTGAGCGGTCCACATCTCTATGTCATGCCATGCCAATCATTGAGCATCCTTAAATATTTATCTTGAAAGGATATTAGTTCAATGAGATATATGTTGTTATGAGTTACCAAAACCACCCAGGGATTAGTTGCACTTTCAATCTCCCCCTTTTTGGTAATTGATGACAACATATAGATCAAAGCTTCGACAAATGATTAAATAAATGAAATACATCGTCCCTTTGAGAAGTATGTGATAAGAAAGATCTCCTCCTAACTTTGTGCATTATAAAAAATTTGTGTTTGAATGCAAATGCGTAATTGATTAGGATCATGGGTCACTCTTCCATGTCATATACATCCGTGCAAAGAAAATGATAGGAGTGAAATAACATGCACGCATCACCAAGGAGAAAAGTGAATGATCATACACAAAAGATGATAGGAATAAACATTAACCACACATTAAGCATAGTATGATCAACCACATAGGACAAACTTAGTATCTCACAAGCATAACGATCAAGTAGCACGAATGGGACGAACATAGTAGCAAAAATTTGAGAAAACCAAAGAGCAAAAAGCGAGACACACACTCTCTCTCTTGAAGCCAAATGATCTATACAATTTCTCCCCCCTTGTCAACAAGTACCAAAAATCTTGAAAAGGTATAGAGCTAAGCGTTTCTCTAAGCACGTTCATCGGGAGCTCCTGAAGGTGTCTTCTGGCTGGTGGCTCGAGTGTGCGTAGATGGCGTTGAGAGAACTGCATCCGCAAATGCTTTTGACGATGTCTGCTGAACTCGTGGTGTAGACACTGGAGCAGTAGCGGCAGGTGCAGAGTGAGTGGGCCTCGTGTCTGCAACTGGCACGACTGAAGATCTGGGTGCTTTGGGTACAGTGTGAAGCCTGTCAGTTGTCTGTCTGTCATCTCCACTCTCAGCATCATCTCTGAGCTTCTCCACAATGCACTGAATATCTATGACCTTGACATCAAGATTGTACATTTTGTTTTCTACTATCTGCTCTAAGCTCTCCTGATTCTTGGCTAGGTTGGCCAGACTTCGCTCAATCCTCAGTGTTGCTTCCAGCAGATATGTCATTTGGTCATTCTTTGATTGGAGATTTGTTATGGGTGCATTGGGAGCTGAAGCCTCTTTTGCTGCTTTTGCTGCTGCTGCATGGATCTTCTCTTGAGCCTCAACAGACACTACAAAAAAAGACACTTCTGTGATGATACGTGTTTGTCACAGTAGGTCATGTTTTCTGTCATGCATGTACATCCATGACGATTTTATGACGGAATCAAGATAGTCATACCTGTGCTGTCGTAGAAGTGTTCCATGACATTACCAAAACTATCATCACGCAAGTGTCCACTTCCATGGCGATAAATCGCGCGTCATAGAAGTGCTTTCATCAAGGGTGACCGACACGTGCCATCCACCGTAATGGGTCGCCGTTAAGCTATCGAGTCCGGTTTTGGATTCGATAACCCGTTAACAGCCAAGACCAATGAGGACTTTCCACGTGTAAAATTGTGATTGGCCGAAGGAAACACGTGTTGGCTCATCGTTGGGACAGATGTCATCCATTCATTGGAGAGGAGGCGCCTATGATACGTCGACATGTGGCACGACCCAACAAAGGAATATAGGTTAAAAAGGCCGGCCCAATCAAAGGCCTGTAGTACTTACTCAGGTACCAGTGGGCCAGCCCAATAACGGCCTGTTTAATAAGGCCCATTTACGGCCCGAAGCCAGATCTGGCCCGTTAATTGTTCGCCGAATATTTGGGCCCAATTACGGCCCAGTGACTTTCGGCCTGTTAGAGGCCCGATGTAGACATGGGCCCATTTCAGCCTGGTGTGTCTTTCGGCCTGGGAATTGCCCGTGCTGCCCATGGGCCATATATGGTCCGACGCGACATCCGGCCCACTAACGGCCCGTGATAAAGGTGGCAATAGTTCAGCCCAATGTGACTTTGGGCCTGTTAAAGGCCTGTCGTACAATTCGGCCCGTTGATGCCTGTACTAAGCTTTCGGCCTCTTAAAGGCCCATGATAACAGTGGGCCAACTAAGGACTGAAATATGTTTCGGCCTGGTAACAGCCCGTCATATAACTGGGCCAAAAAAGGCCCGGTCTACCTGTCAGCCTGCTGAAGGCCCGTCGACGAGTAGTGAAAATTGAGGCCCAACATGAATTTTGGCCTGCTAAAGGCCCATGGTTTCTTCTGGGCCGTACCAGGCCACCAGAATATTCAGCCTGTTAATGGCCCAACGCTACATGGGCCAAACTAAGCGCTGGGTCCACAAATGGTCCAACTAAAATTTGGGCCGAATATAGGCCGGAGTAAGTTGTGGGCGTGGCGCAAAGTATGAAGGCCCCAATGGCCATTCGGGCCCAAGAAATGTGCAGGCCGGCCCAATCGTGGCCCGCTAAAAACCAGGCCCGTTCGAGGCGAATGTTTCGGCCCGGTCGATTACATCAGATTTTTTTCAGATAGCGAATGATGGCAGTAACTAGTAGGAATTAAGAACAAACCTACTCTATACAATAAAGAAATTATGGCATAGTAACTTAGAATAAACCTACACTATACAATAAAGGATTTATGGTATATTACATCCACTGGGCATCGAAGTTCACCACCAGTGATCATAAAGCGCAATGAAGAAGAAGATTACAAAAACTGGGCACCATTGCGGCGTAACAAAATAATACTGAACCGAGACCACTTCCAAGACAGTTCAAGAAAGGTTAGCCTTGCGCTGAAACTGCTGCGCAAGCTGCTGAGCAAGGCTGTGAGACCGGCCTAGCATGTCGGTCATAGCTTCCATGTGTAGCTATTTAGCAATGAGGTTCTCATTGGTGTTCTCCGCAATCTTTCTTAGAGATAGCACTTCAAGTCGAAGTTGAGTTGCAGAATGCCTTTCTGCTAAAACTTGGGACTGAAGAAGTCGAACTGATTCAGAGAGTGAATTCTGTGAGCTTGTCTGACTGCTAGTCTCAAGTAACTTGAACACTGCATCAAGACAAGACTTTGGGGTTGTCTCGCTATCTTCAAGATGTTTTGCCTTCTTTGCTGCAATATATGTTGGGTTTGTGTCACAACCTTCAACAGACTTGTGCATGCCATCAGGCATATCACCCTGAAACAAGCAAAGAGATGACATGTTTTGCACGTGTATAAACAAAGATGATAACTGTGCTGTCAATTCCATCCAATTTCAAATTAGAAAATAAAGAATAAGTTCAAAATATCAATAGCATAATTTGGCATTGTTCATAATGCGGGGAGCTTCACCACACTACTGGATTACTGTTGAGGACATAACCATTAGAGTCACCCGCCCAGGAGGGGCCGGGTTACTCATAATGGTCATCATGCAAAGCCTAGTACCGAGCTTGAAGACGGCGGGTCAATAATGGGCTTAAGACCCGGAGATGGCTTAAGGCCTGTAGTGATAACCGCCATTATGGTGGAACTTGTAGTGTAAGGCAAGAATAGTTGAGAGTCCGAGCCGGACACTCTTATGAGCCGGCCGGGACTCTGAGAGCCGCTGGGCGTCAACCTCTCTATATAAAGGGGCGACCCGGCGGCGGTTCAAGACAAGTAAGATCTCGTCGAGAGCCAGACATAGCGATTAAGCTCCCTGGTCATCGAAATCGTAATCAATACCACCTCAACTGGACGTAGGCTTTTACCTTCACCGTAAGGGGCCGAACCAGTATAACCCCCGTGTTCCTTGTCCCGTTTAACCCCTTTAAGCTTCCTTGTTGCGATGGCCTCGCGACTAAGTCCTGATACTAGGACATCTACCGTGACAATTCCACGACAGTTGGCGCCCACCGTGGGGCTAGCGCACGGTGGATTTGAGTTCTTGAAGGGCAGCTTCGAAGGGCTCAAGGGATACGCTGTGGGCCAGATGACCAAGAGTCGTCGCGGCAAGCTCTACATCGACGATGCAAATTGGGGCCCCGACGCCGGCTCAATTGAGTACGGGTACCGGGTCCCCTTCGGCGGAATTCATGTCTTCATTGGCAAGATTGGCGAGCCGGGCCCTGAGCCGGATCTCTGCGCCAACCTCATCGAGACGGCTCAGCGTGCACGACCCGCCCGGGCTCTACCTGCCTTGAAGCATGCTTTTGTGGGATGTGTTCATGGAGGACTCTCTGAAGGATCTGGATCTAGTGATGAGACGGCCGCCGGCTCTGACGGCGAGTCGTCTACGGATGAGTCAAACTCGTTGTATCAACTTCAAGATGGCAGGCTCAGGGGTTGCTTCGACGGCGACAGTATTCCGGACCCCTTTGAACCGCCGAGTCGGGTTGGAATCTTCATGGCCGGTGCACAACCTGTTCAGAACCCTGCCTCCGGGTTAGGAATCCCGGTGCCTTCACCGGCTCAGGTGCTGATGGATCTCACAAACAAGATGACGGTCCTGTTGACCGCTACGGTGGCTCCGGCGGATCAAGTTCAACATGAAGCGGAGGTGGCACAGTTAAAGATGGATCTAGCAAAGGCCAAGGAGGATCTGGCAGCGGAGGGGATCAGGATGGCTGCAGAGAGGGCGGCTCTCGACGCCCAGACTCAGCTGATTCAGGCACAGTCCTTCCGGCTCACGATGGATCAAAACGCATCCAATGAGATCATGAGAAGGAGGCACCAAAAGGCCCAATCTCGACTCCCTCCGGTTTATGATCCTCGAAACCTCTTCAACACGCCGGGTGCAGGGTCTAGTAACCCACCGGAGATCATAGTGCCCGGGGCTGGGACAGCAATCCAGCCCCAAGTGATGGGACCTCCCCGGGTGAACCCTGCCCCGCCTCAGTACGTGCCAATACCACCGGGTCACTATGCCAACCCGCTGGAAAACATGGTCGCCGCGGCGGCACGGCTGGCGGCTCTCCCAATTGATGGCGACTCTCCAACGGCGGTTGAAACCCGCCGGGTCAGAGAACTCCTTCAGACAGCTCTGGCGCAGCAAGAGGCGTACTCTTATAGCCGGGACAGGATCCATTCAACCCCTCGTCCAGGCCGGAGCCCGAGTTATAGCAGACACATGGGATCAGCGACCGGCTCAAGTAATGTCCGACGCCATGACTTGCCACCTGGCCACGGCCCGGCTCATAACGGGGCCTTTCACGCAGCAGACCAAGACAGAGCATGGCAAGGGGCGGAGCAGGTGCCTCAGTTGACGGCTTACCAGACACCCCCGGCTTATCCGACGGCTTCCGCCGATGTGGGTATCCCTACGAGGACTGGAGGTGTCCCTTGTTTAGTGCCGGCTCTCCGCAATGAACGTCTACCCAAGGACTTTAAAGGGCCTAGGAAGGTGCCTAATTACACGGCTGATTTACAACCCGGAGCCTGGATCGAGAGTTATGAGATGGCTATGGAATTGCTGGAGGTCAGCGAAGCGGCGATGGCCAAGTACTTCACCATGATGTTGGATGGGACTGCCTGCACTTGGTTGAAAGGGCTGCCACCGAATTCTATCGGGTCTTGGGCTGAGCTGAAAGCCCGGTTCATCCAAAACTTCAAAGATACATGTAGGCAGTCTATGTCAATTGTGGATTTGACTAATTGTAAACAGCAGGAGGGTGAGTCTACGACACATTGGGTTCGCCGGTTCAAAGAGATAATACATTCATCTGATAAGATGGATGCCGGCTCTGCAGTCTTAATGTTGGAGCAGAATTGTCGTTTCCTGCCCCTGAAGATGAAACTCGGGCGGCTCAAGCGCGACTGCAATGATATGGGTACGCTGATGGCAGCTCTCGTCAAGTACGCCGACTCTGATAGTACCAAGGACCCCGCTTCTGATGATGAACGGGCAGGGAAGGGAAAGAAGAACGGCAACGACAAGGGTCCTCAGCATAACCCGGCGAACCAAGGAGGTAACAAGCGCAAGGCTGATGGCAGCATGGAGTTTGTGGCCAATGCCAGCTCACAGGGTAACAACTAGCGACGTAAGGGGAGGCCACCTCCCCGAGCCGGCGGTTCAGGCCCAACGCTTGAGCAGCTGTTGAATGAGCCTTGTCCAAGGCATGGCTATAGGGAGAAGCCAGCTACCCATCTATGGAAAGATTGTGCAATCATGAAGACCTTTAAGAATTCCAATGCCTTTAATGGCAACAATGGCTCGGGCGGCGGCTCAGGCGCCGGCGGCTTTCATGGCCCGGGCGGCGGCTCAAATTCCAATCCGCAAAATGTTCAAGGGGGCTTTAATCAGCAGTCCGGCCAGGGCCATCAATAGCAACAGGGGGGATACCAGACCAATCCAAAGCAGCTCAATGGTGGACAGTACCATGTGTTTACCACCAGTCTGTGTAAGCGAGATCAGAAGCTTCATAAGAGGGCTGTGAATGCTGTTGAGCCGGCGGTTCCACGCTATTTAAGATGGTCTGAGCAGCCTATTGTGTGGAGTAGGGAGGATCACCCTCCCCGGGTTGATAATCCGGGTCACTTGGCCCTGGTGGTGGCTCCTCAGGTGGGAGGATATAAGTTCACTAAGGTGCTCATGGATGGAGGCAGTAGCATCAACATCCTCTATTATGAAACCTTCCGTCGCATGGGGTTGATTGATAAGAACCTCAGCCAGTCCAATACTGTTTTCCATGGTGTGGTGCCTGGTAAGTCGGCTTATCCAGTTGGTAAGATCGAACTAGAAGTGGCCTTTGGAGATGAATACAACTACAGGGTGGAAAAATTGACCTTTGAGGTGGTCAAGATAAGAAGTCCGTACCATGCCATATTTGGGCGGCCGGCTTACGCCAAGTTCATGGCACGGCCGTGTTACATATACTTACAGCTCAAGATGTCGGGTCACAATGGGACCATTACGGTTCATGGCAGCCGAAAGATAGCCTTGGAGTGTGAGGAAGGCGACGCGGCTTATGCAGAGTCTGTTTGTGCAACGGAGGAGTTGAAATTTTATAAAGACAATGTTGACCCAACAGATATGACATCTCTGAAAAAACCGACCTTGGAGCATGAGCCGGCGATGAAATTCAAGTCGGCTGATGAGACTAAACTTGTTGATTTCGTTCCAGGTGACTCATCTCAGCAGTTTAGCATCAGTGCCAATCTGGATCCAAAATAGGAAAGCGCGCTCATCGAGTTCATCCGTGAGAACAGGGACATTTTTGCATGGAAACCTTCTGACATGCCAGGTGTATCTAGAGAACTCGCTGAGCACACCCTCAATATTGATCCGAAATTTAAGCCGGTCAGACAATTCCTTCGGCGGTTTAATGAAGAGAGGCGAAAGGCCATTGGTGAGGAGGTGGCCCGGCTCTTGGCGGCCGGGTTTATTGTCGAAGTCTTTCATCCAGAATGGTTAGCTAACCCGGTGCTCGTGCTCAAGAAGAATGGCACCTGGCGGATGTGTGTGGACTACACAGACTTAAACAAGGCGTGTCCGGCTGATCCTTTTGCTCTCCCCCGTATTGATCAAATCATTGATGCTACGGCGGGTTGTGAACGCTTAAGTTTCTTGGATGCTTATTCTGGATACCATCAGATTAAAATGGCAGTTAAGGACCAGGAGAAGATGGCGTTCATCACTCCCTTTGGAGCCTTCTGTTATGTGTCTATGCCTTTCGGACTCAAGAGTGCACAGGCGACTTACCAGCGTTGTGTGCAGAATTGTCTTCATAACCAGATTGGGCGCAATGTTCATGCCTATGTGGATGATATCGTGGTTAAATCCAGGGAAAAGGAGACTCTAGTTGATGACCTTAGAGAAACCTCTGATAATCTCCGGGTTTACAAGATGATGCTTAACCCGGCCAAGTGTGTCTTTGGTGTTCCTGCAGGCAAGCTCTTGGGTTTCCTGGTTTCTAACAGAGGCATTGAAGCTAACCCGGAAAAAATCAAGGCAATCACCTCTCTGGCTAAGCCGGCGTGTCTAAACGACGTCCAGCGTCTAGCAGGCCGCATTGCTGCTTTGAGCCAGTTTATAAGCCGCTTGGGTGAAAAGGCCATGCCACTGTACCAGTTGATGAAGAAAACTGATGACTTTGTCTGGATTGATGCTGCTAATACTGCTTTTGAGGATTTGAAGAGGCAGCTGGCGGAGCCCCCAGTCCTTGCTGCTCCGGTTGACAAGGAGGCCTTATTACTGTATGTGGCTGCTAACACACGAGCCGTCAGTGTGGCTGTGGTGGTGGAGCGCAAGGAAGATGGTAAGGAGTATCCGGTTCAGCGGCCGGTTTATTACGTCAGTGAAGTGCTCATCGAGTCCAAACAGCGGTATCCACATTGGCGGAAGCTTGTTTATGGTGTGTTTATGGCAAGCCGGAAGCTTAAGCATTATTTCCAGGGTCACCCTATCACTGTGGTTAGTTCTGCTCCCCTTGGAGATATCATCCAAAACAGAGAAGCCACAGGAAGAGTGGCTAAGTGGGCTATAGAGCTCGGGCATCATGGTCTGAAATACATACCGCATACTGCTGTTAAATCTCAAGCTTTGGTGGATTTCATCAACGATTGGACAGAGCTGCAAGTGCCTGAAGAAAAGCCGGATAATACATATTGGGCTATTCACTTCGATGGGTCTAGGCAATTGGAGGGCTCGGGGGCTGGAGTCGTGTTGACTTCCCCTAAAGGTGACAAATTCCGTTATGTGCTACGGTTGATGTTTCCATGCACTAACAATGCGGCTGAGTACGAGGCTTTGCTCCATGGTCTTCGGGTGGCTAAGGAGATGAGCTTGAGCAGAGTAAGATGTTTGGGCGACTCAGATCTAGTGGCTCAACAAGTATCAAGCAAGTGGGATTCCAAGGACCCTCTCATGGCGGCTTATCGCCGTGAAGTTGATGCCGTTGCTGGACACTTCCAGGGTTACCAAGTAGAGCACATCGATCGCAGGAAGAACGAGGCGGCGGATGCATTAAGCCGGCTGGGCTCTCAGGGAAAGCCGGTGCCACCTAATACTTTCTTGGACATCTTTCATAACCCTTCTGTTAAGTTACCTACAGAGGAAGACTTGGCTGTCCCTGACCCGGAAGCACAGTTGGTGGCGGCTCTCCACATCACCCCAGACTGGACAGTACCATACTTGGCTTACATGACCCGGGGAGATTTGCCTGAGGATGAAACTTTGGCCAGACAAATAACCCGGCGGTCTAAGTCAATGGTCATCATCAATGGCGAGCTGCATCGTCGCAGTGTTACTGGAACTTTCCAGCGTTGTGTTTCCCCTGAGGAAGGCCAAGAGATTTTGCGTGAGATTCACGAGGGGGATTGTGGCCATCATGCCGGCTCAAAATCTCTTGTGGCCAAGGCTTTTCGTCATGGTTTTTATTGGCTGACGGCTCACGCTGATGCGGAGGACTTGGTCAGTAAATGTGATGGTTGTCAGAGGTTCTCGCGACGGGCTCATGTGCCGGCTCAAGAGTTGAGGATGATACCAATCACTTGGCCATTTGCAGTCTGGGGGCTTGATATGGTTGGACCTTTTAAAAGGTCCAAGGATAAGAAGACCCACCTTTTGGTGGCAGTTGACAAGTTCACAAAGTGGGTTGAGGCAGAGCCAGTTAGCAAGTGTGATGCGGCCACGGCGGTTCAGTTCATGAAAAGGGTGATATTTCGCTTCGGCTTTCCACACAGCATTATAACTGACAATGGTACCAATCTGTCTAAGGGCGCCATGGAGGAGTTTTGTCAACGAGAGCATATTCGGCTTGATGTTTCATCAGTGGCTCATCCTCAATCCAATGGTCAAGCTGAGAGAGCTAATCAGGAGATATTGAAGGGCATTAAGCCCCGGCTTTTGGTCCCTTTGCAACGGACGCCGGGTTGTTGGGTGGAGGAGTTACCCTCCGTGCTATGGAGCATCAATACTACTCCTAACAGGTCTACGGGTTACACACCTTTCTTCATGGTTTATGGAGCGGAAGCAGTCCTCCCCAGTGACATCCTTCATGACTCGCCTCGAGTGGCGGCTTATGTTGAGGCGGATAATGAACAGGCGCGCCAGGATGCTCTTGACTTGTTGGACGAGCAGCGTGACGTGGGAGCAGCTCGCTCAGCGATTTACCAACAAGACCTGCGCCATTATCACAGTCGCCGGGTTAAGTCCCGGGTCTTCCAGGAAGGTGATCTGGTGCTCCGGCTCATCCAAGATCAAACAGATGCGCACAAGCTATCCCCGCCTTGGGAAGGGCCCTTTGTGGTCAGCAAGAACTTGCACAACGAGTCATACTACCTTATTGATGTTCGGGAGCATAAAGATTCATGCAAGTCGGAGGAAGAGACCCGTCGGCCGTGGAACATAGCTCAGCTTCGGCCTTATTACACCTGAGCCACCGGCTCTCATAATGTACATATTTCTATAGCCATGTATATATTATGTTCAATAATAAAGCAGGACCGCTGTCCTTTTCTCCTCCAAAGGTAAACGTGTTATTTCCATTACAACATCACATGGTCACTTGGAGGTGGATCCGGCTTATGATCGTATTCGAATCTAGCCGTAACCAATATAATCACCTGGGGGCTTCCTGTTCAAACATAGGTCGTATTCGAACCAAAGAGAACATAGCTGTCGATACCCACTTGATTGGCAAAGTGCCGAGCTCATTGGGGAGTTTTGTTGATCCTATTTGAATCATAGCTCAACCCCCTTTGGGAACCGACGTGGATCGTATTCGAATCAGCGTCGTTAAACAACTCTTAAGGTCATTTAGGGGCTTCCTGTTCAAACATGGGTTGTATTCGAACCAAAGAGAACATAGCTGTCGGTACCCTCTTGATTGGCATCGCCAAAGCCACTCGGGGCTATATGATCGCATTCGAATCTTAGCTTAACCCCTTTGGGACGGTTCTCTGGTCGTATTCGAACTGGAAGCCCCTAAGTTTTTGATCTTCTGACTTACAACAAGTTCTGTTGGTCACATCAACAATGTGCCGATTTAATTTTGATTCACAATGTTGATAACACATAGTAAGTATTCTTGATGCTGGTAAACTGGAGTTGAGATCTTCACCTCATTATTCGGGTTACATAAACCGGAAATATACTTGAAGGCTTGTAAGTATGCTATTATGGTTGCATCAAAGATATGATTGAGGGCCAGTCTTTGGTGATTTTTAATTCATATTCCGGGTTATATATATAAGGTCTATGATTCTCAGTGTGGTAAGCCGCCTAGAGACTTGTGACTTGTTTTCTATGCAGGATGGTTAAAGACAACTATTCGAGCTTAAGGGCAATAAATGATCAATTATGACCCGGAGGAATATAAGGAAGCAACTTCAATGGAGTTAAGCATTCAACACGTGCACGATGGCACGACAAGGTTAAAATGTTTGTCCTATTCTATTACAAGACTCCCCGAGTCCAAAAGATGAGGCATTGTTTTAAAGGCGTAACCATGGGCCGCCTAAAAGTCAAGATGCTTGCTGGGTCGAAGCTTCCGGCTCATCCCTCTCCGCTCCTCCGGCTGTTCCCATGACCTGGAAGGTTGACGATTTCCAGTCAATGCCGCTCAAAGCTTCAAACTGAGCCTCCTCGTCAATCAACCCGGCCGGGTCAACTTTCTGGGGCGAAGGTATGCTTACGAGTCGGAGGGATCAAGCTGATTGCTTCATAGCGTGGAGTGGGGATCCTCTGATTCTCCGAGTCATAGCCCGGCTGATACTTGGTGAGGTCGGTGTCATTCCCAATCGAGGTAGCCACCGGACGCACACTCTTCACGTAGGCAGCAAAGTCTTTTTGATCAAAGGGAGTGCCGTCCTCCTTCAGACTGGGGTATCCAAGCGCGATCTCCGCCGGGTCTAGCTCCGGGAGGAAAGCCTTGGCCCGGCTCAGAGCAGCTATGGCTCCGGCTCTTGCAGAGGCCCGTCGTAGCTCTTGGAAGCGCTGAGGAAGAACGGCAAGCCGCCGAAGCACGTCCGCCAGGTGAGTTGGAACCTCATTGTACAGGGCCACAACGGCCAAGGCGCGCTGTGACCCGGTGTAGAGTTGCTCCACCAAGGTGTACACGGCCTTCAGTTTGGTAAGCACATTCTGATTGAGGTTGGCGCTTCTGGGACCTGTTTAACAAAGTAAGGTAAGCCGCTAGCAATGATGGGACTTATGAGATATGAAGAGTGTACACTTGTTGAAGGCCCGCGGAATGACTTACCGAAGATTGCGGCGACCATCTGTGATACATGGCGTTTTAAGCCGGAGAGTTCGGCGGTTCTCTCCGTCAAAGCCGCCTCCGCCTGTTCGGCCCTGCTGACCAGAGCAGCCTTCTCCTCGGCCCAAGTCTTCCTTTCGGTTTCAAACTTCTTCTTCAGCTTCTCTTGTGCAGCAACACTGAACTCAAATTTAGCGTTGGCCTTCCGGGTCTCAGTTTCCTGAGTCTTCAGGCGGTTCTTCAGCTCAGAGATATCATCTTCAAATTTCTTGCAAGCAGCCTGTACAAGTTCCGGGTTATAGTATGAGTAATTATTAGACAACATTAAAGTCCCAAGCACTTTCCAAGCAAAGACACTTGGCACTTGGGGGCTAATGCATGTTGAAAGGTTCTATTTATAAATTGCCGGTCCATGAAAGTAAGCCGGAAGTTAAGTCTACAACATATTCTATCATCAGTGGTAGACTTGGGGGCTAGCATGGGGAGAATGACTATGGATTAAGCAAGAGAGGTACCTCAGATTTTTGCTGTATTTGCTTTACCATGTCAATCTCTAAGTCTCGGCTGTTGTGCACTTGACCAATGTAACTTGAGACGATGTCTCCAATGCTCAAATTCGCGTAGTCAGTGATCTCCAGCCTGGCCCTGCGGCGCTCCAACAGTTCTTCTTTGGCGGAGCATTTGGCCAGCGCAGTGGGTCTCCCCGGCTCGACATATTCCGTCCGGGTGATTACAACGTCCGGGTCATCGGCCGGCTGAGCTGGGATGGAGATCTCCAGGTTAGTTGAAGTCTCTATGACTGGCTCGCCAGTTGGAGCGGTGGCCTCAGGAGCTGAGGCAGATGGCGGTTCTTGAGCTGAAGCTTCCGGTTCAGTCAGGACCGGGTCTTCGACCGGTTTATTCTTCTTCGCTCTCTTGCTGAGTTTTGCTTGAGCACTGAAAGAACAAAAGGTTAGTACAAAAGCATGAGTAAAGATAAGCACAATATAAGATGATCATCATTACCCGGGTGCGGTCTTGAAAGCCGGCAGGTTCGATTGCATAGAATCACCAGAAGAAGGTGAAGTGTCCTGATAATTTGAATCAGAAGAATTGAGCGGTTGACGAGTAACGCCCGCCAAAGGATGAAAAGGATATAAGTTGGAGATAACCTCGGTCCGGCGCTTCCTTGATGCTTCAGGTAAGCCGGAGGAGAGGTCTGCATCCTTGTTGGTCCGGGTGTGCCGCCGGCTCTCATGAATCTGTCGCTTCGAAAGAAATTGAGGATCTTGATAAGCTAAAGGATGTGAAAATCTTACTTTCCGGGTTACTCTTCGGACTTTCAGCCTTGGCAAGTGCTCCGAGTCGGAGGTAAGTGTAGTTACCTCTTTAGTCACCGGGATACTCGCTCCGGTGTCCTCCTGCTGATAATCAGTATCGATAAGGCGGATAGGAATAAATAAGAAACAAAAGAAGAACCTAAAGATTCAAGGGTTACCTCTGACTCGGAGCTGTCACTTAGCTGAAGCAGCTCTGAGGCAGTAGGCCTGCTTCCCTTCTTGCGAGGAGCGGCTCTCCTGGCGGCTTTCTTAGCCTTCCTGGCTTTTTTAGCCGCCTCATGGTCATATCTGACCTTCCAGAACTTGTCATTAGCCTGAAAAACACAACAAAGGTTTTTTAAAGTTCAGATGAAAAATATTGAAAGGGAAATCAAGGTGTTCAGGTCAGTGGCTTACCGCCGGAGCCGGGTTAGCTTGGCAGAAGGGGTTTAAGCCGGTTCTCCCACAGTCGGCTAAGCTCTCATTCAGGAGAGACTTGGTCATGTCGTCCACGACGTCCTCAGGAAGATCGTTGGGGCTGTGCCGCAGAGGGTCATCCTTTCGGCCCGTGTAGTCACACATTAAGCCGGGGCGGCGGCTCAAGGGGATCACCCGCCAAGAGATCCAGACCCGGACCAGATCAATGCCGTTGAGGCCATTTCCCAGGAGAGCCTTGATCTTGTTGATGGTGGGGATCAGAGGTTGACGCTCAGCTTGAGATAGTTTGTCTGGCAAAGGGTGATTTGGCTCCAAACGCAGGGCACGAAAGCCGGGCAGAGGGCTCTCGTCAGCCGGAGAGGTATCCTGGCAGTAGAACCACGTCTGGTTCCAGTCCTTTGGATGGCTTGGCGGTTCAGCGTAAGGAAAAAGGCAATCTCTCCGTCGTTGAATGGAGATTCCGCCAAGTTCCAAGCTAGGCCCGTTGGCGCACTCATTCTGGCGGTTCAGATAGAACAACTCCCTAAAAAGCAGTAGGCTGGGCTCTTCTCCAAGATAGACTTCGCAGAATACTTGAAAATTGCAGATATTCGACACGGAGTTGGGTCCTATGTCTTGCGGCCGTAGATCAAAGAAGTTCAGAACCTCTCTAAAGAATTTTGAGCCAGGTGGTGCGAAGCCCCGGCTCATGTGATCAGCAAATATCACCACTTCACCATCTTTTGGTTGAGGTCTTTCCTCCGACGGGTCAGGGGCACGGTAAGACATGATCTCCTTTTTGGGCAAGTAACCCGTCTTCACGAAATCAGCTAAAGTATCGTTGGTGACATTGGATCTCATCCAGTTGCACGTGATGGGTGCCTTGGGAGCTTTGGGTGGCATTGTGAAAGATGAAGCCTATGACAAAAGGGAAAATGTCCGGTTCAATTATAAGCCGGAAGACGTCTACAGTTCAATGCTCAAATGGCGGCTTATGAAGGGGCCTAATGACATATGGCTAAGTGCATCGGGTTATCTAAGCCGCTGAGGGCGTCGTGAGTAATTCAAATTGTCTACAGTTTTATCATAAATGAGCCAGAAATTCTACAGTGCGTGGCCTCCTTTAAGCCGGAGATATGAGCCGCCATATCTAAACAGAGGCAATTTTTGACTAAGTGCGGCGCAAACAAGTTTCACAGATCACAGTAGTTATTCTGGATCAAACGATTGACTGGAAAGGGAAAATTTCTAGACCTAGAACTAACACAGAGGAAGTTCACAGGTTCGAACGGAGCCTCTGTGCAATGAAAAGGGATCTATGTACATTTGGAACAGGTGCGAAACAGCTACCGCAGCAGTTCTATACTATCTAAAGATCAAGAAGGGGTATTAAGAGTGGAATCTATCAAACGTTCATGACGAACGGTGACGAACACCGACGAACTCGAAGGTCGCTAATGAGGATCTGAGGAACAGGGAGGAGAAAGCTTACAGATGCGGAGTTACTGCGGAGGTTCGTCGCGTTTCTCTGGTCACGTCAGGTTGATGCAGCGGCCTGAGTTGGTGAAGACGAGGAAACCCGCGGCGGCGGCGGCGGAGCTCGGGCGGCAGCACAGTGGCGAGAGGAGGAAGAAGATGGAGGTGACGAGTAACTGGAGGCTCATGGGCTGGGCTATTTATAAGGTGAGGCTCATAAGTGGGCGCGAGAAACGAGGAGGCCACGGCATGATTATCTCGCCACGAAAGCGCCTCGATTTTCGGGATAGCCATTAAAGATAAGATCCGTTGGAGTATAACAGAATAAAAAAATGGACTTAATGGAAGATGACGTCACGGCGGGTTACCAGGACTCCAGAAGATGACGTCACGGCGGGTTATAACCTTCGCACGACCATAAGCCGGAAGATTTTTTTTCTCAAAGGAATTGAAGATTGACATGAACCGGTTCAAATCAATCTGGGGCCTAATGTTGAGGATATAACCATTAGAGTCACCCGCCCAGGAGGGGCCGGGTTACTCATAATGGTCATCACGCGAAGCCCAGTACCGAGCTTGAAGACGGCGGGTCAATAATGGGCTTAAGACCCGGAGATGGCTTAAGGCCCGCAGTGATAACCGCCATTATGGTGGAACTTGTAGTGTAAGGCAAGAATAGTTGAGAGTCCGAGCCGGACACTCTTATGAGCCGGCCGGGACTCTGAGAGTCGCTGGGCGTCAACCTCTCTATATAAAGGGGCGACCCGGCGGCGGTTCAAGACAAGTAAGATCTCGTCGAGAGCCAGGCATAGCGATTAAGCTCCCTGGTCATCGAAACCGTAATCAATACCACCTCAACTGGACGTAGGCTTTTACCTTCACCGTAAGGGGCCGAACCAGTATAACCCCCGTGTTCCTTGTCTCGTTTAACCCCTTTAAGCTTCCTTGTTGCGATGGCCTCGCGACTAAGTCCTGATACTAGGACATCTGCCGTGACAATTCCACGACAATTACCATGTCAACATAACAAGCATAGATGAAGTGCAAAGACAATCATTGTATCTATTTTGGTTAATGTGCAAGGCATGTTGTTCATATCATCACATCAGTAAGATAAAACAGGAGATGACAAGGTGCAAATGTGGGCTGGTTCACCACACACTGGATTATAGATCCACAAAAACAAGCATACATATAGGGAGTATTGAGTAATGTGCATGGTATGGATAAGGAATTTGGTTACAAGTAAAACTTGGAACTTACGGTTGTTGCGAACATGCATTTTGATAGAAACAGCAAACTAAACAGAAGTAAACGATAGGGAGTATGAGAAAATTAAACAGCAGTTGAGGATAAAGGCTTTAGAAGGATTGACTTACATTAACAGTTAACACCGGCTTTATAATGCCCTTCTCCATGTCAAGGGAAGGATAACTCAAGAATTTCAGCACAGAATCTTCTTCATAAGCATTGCCTGTACTCTACATTTTGTAGAGAGTAATTATATATATGATAATACTGGAAGGGATAGAGGATAATGAAGATGAGATGCAGATTGATGCTACATAATCAACTACCAATCCCTGGAAGTACAAGTATTACAGGACAAAATGTACTGACAAGAGCAATGGGCTACACTTCTGCACTGGCATTGTCTGTGTATTCAAATTTTTTGTAAGATTAAATATAGATCTGATATTCTTTAGTAAATGGTGGGCGAGGGAGATAAGATGCAGAATGCTACACAATGAACCAATACCTCTTCCCATAATACAAGAGTGTTTTGAACTGGTGTACTGTACAAAACGTTCTTATATTATGGGACGGAGGGAGTAGCTGTTAATGTAAGTACAGTGATAGACGACGTTCAGTCCTTACGAGAGGACTGCAGAGCTAAACCTCTTCAAAAGCATTGGGTTGATTCTAAATTTATGTAGGAGTCCATGCGGATCTTATAATGTCCACCAAATGGACGATAACGAGGCTAACATATGCAGTGATGCTACATAATCAAACAGCTATGAAAGTAAGTATGGTCATACAGGGCAAGAGGTACTCACAAGAGCAATGGAGTGTGCAGTATAGTTGCGAGATTCTGTGGTCCCTTGAGAATGAATGTTCTTCTGCTAACATTTTTTGTACAAGTGAGATGTTAAGGCAAATGCAGAAATGTAGTTCAAATTGTGATGTGATATCATAGACAGTACCTTACACTGCAGACGAGACCAATGTGTAACAAGATTATTCCAGCCACTGTCTGATAAATGTAGCATCGGAGACTTTACAGAAATTTCGTTTAGAGGCTTGCCATCGAAGTGCGCTTGCCTCAGGTAGGAACGATACTTCATCAACGAGTGGTGGAAAAGTGCAACCAACCCTTGCTCGTCTTGACAATCCAGTTTGGTCCTCGCCTATTAAAAGAATGAAATCTTGTGTCTTCTGTCAGCAGAAACATATGCAGTAATTACCATGAATAACATTAGTACATTACTTACGCGTAAGTTGCGGAGGAAGACTGGAAATTGTTCTGTGTCTGTGGTATAATCTTGCCATGAGGGAAAGATGCGCATAAAGTTCCTGACAACAATATAAGCTTCATATTCTAAACTGGGAAGAAATGGAACATGGGTCCTATTTGCTGCAATTAGGGCTCTCTCTGGTCCAAAAAGGGATTTGGCAACTGGATTTGGTGTACTCTTTGCTGAAATGGATGTTTTGCATCGTAGAGCTGGTGCTATGTCAACTGGCATCATCATACTGTTTGCTGCAGTTGGGGTCTGCTGAGTTGGGGCATCAGAAATGACCAGTGTAGTAGGGCTAGAGTCTGCTAGAGTTGGGGTGTTTTGTGGGTCAGGTAATATTGCAACTACACCTAATGGGCTATTTGATTTATCAGGTGTCACTACCTTTTCAAAATACTTTGCTCGTGCTCGTCCGCGATCAGCAATCTCCCTCTTCCTTTTGAACGTCTGATACACAAGAACAACATTTGAATGGATAAATATGGTATGATGATAGATGGAATATGTACTGAAAATGGATAGGCAGGGCGTATTCACATACACGATGTGTAAACTAAGCTAATGGCAGTGCAACAAAGTAGAAGCAATGCAAAGCATCAGTTGCAAGATATGTGCGACCAATATAACCTTGAAAAGTTAGAGCAAGCACCTTGATGGGTGAATAAGATAGGGCATCTGCCTCTGACTCCTCCACTAGGGAGCTACATTGACTTAGGTCTCCCTCTAGCTCAGAATCACTGTTTGGATCATATTCTGAGCATGAATATGTAGGTGGAGAGCGTTTGCATTGCATTGCATCCAGACTTGATTTCAGTCCCTTAATGCCAAGTTTGACAACCATGGCATTGTTCTGCTTTATTCTTTTCATGCGCGCAAGCTCATAATCATTATGATGCTGTTTACAATATGAGATTCATGAAAACATAAAAAGTATTCATATTATCTATGGAATGCATTGCGGATTCAACTCGAAGAGTGTCTCCCTATAAACCCCTGCATATGCAAAGTTCACCCCCAACCGTGCTGACCAGACCACACACATAAATACAAACTTCTTATGTCTCCATAATAGGCAGACACACATTTCAAAACAGAAGTAGGAACATTAGAATCATATCAAATTCGTATTTGAACAAATAAACTAAGGAATTATCAGTGGCATAATGTTTAGCTTCAAGGGTGGAGTGCTGATAGTGCGACACAAAGCAAGTAGACAGATTGTATTCCATGTAAAAGATCGTAGTCTACGTAAAAGCTGGAAATGACACTTTCTTTCTATACAATGCAGTGCTCGTTGCCCACACATGATTGAAGAGATCACACAGAGAAATACTATTCACTCATGTCTATGGTTCCAGTATTTTGAAACAGGGTGGTCCACTCTAAAAGAATATTGACAACAAATATGACAAGGCAATCATAGATGTAGTGAATCAATCATTTACTTGTGAGCTTACTAGGACAGGTATGCAGAATTGTAACTGCAGTAAGAGACCGTCCACAATCTGAATCAAGAAGTTTGTCTAGCACTTATTGTTTGCAACTAATCGACGTGAATAATTGGATATCATATCGAATGAGTAAGAAAGACAAGTAAAATTGTCAACAAACCTGGCCTGCAGTAGTAATCTGGGTCAATGTCACTACGACCAACAATCCAAAATGACTAGTGTCTGTTCCTAGGGCCGGAATTTTGAAACCCTGTGGACTTTACTGGTACTAAAGATTACTGAAATACATCTGAACCATTAAGTGTAGGTAGAACTCAGCACACAACAAACCCTAATGACAGTCCTTCCTAAGGAGTAATGAATCAATTAGAAAATGGGTGATGAGGAGTGGCTGCTGAGTGTTGAGGACGTATGTCAGGATAAATCGGGCTGGCTTAGTTGGTGCTGCACGCTTGAGCCTTGAACGAACTAGGAAGGTAGGCACGGTGGCGCGCCTGGGCAGCGGTGACGCTGTTGGGCGAGCGGCTCCTGACCTCCTGTTAGTCCGGCGTCTCCTCCTAGAGTCATGCCGTCCGGGGACGGCAAGTCGCCGGCGAGGCAGACGGCTGGGGGCGAGTAGAGATCGGAAGCGCGCAGTAGAACAGAGGGGTCGGGGCCTGGGCCGACCCAAAATCCCAGGGTGGGCTGCGGCCCACCGTGGGCACCCTGTAGAGATACACACCCGAGGGGCGAACATGCATTTTCGAAACTAAATTAGGAACATTTAGCTGACCAATTCAACGACTCTGTTTTAGTAATATCAGATTCATATTTGAACAACTAAGCTTGTTTAGCTTGATGGGTGGAGCAGTGCTATTATGACACGAAGCACATGTATGCTGATCGTATAGTGATCATAACAGGGGGAAACCCTAAGCATTTTTTTGAGTAAAAGAGGGCTTCCCATCCGAATTCTATTAAAGAACCCACCACGGAACCAACATGATCAATTAAACCCTAAGCATGATCAATTAAACCCTAAGCATGATCAATTAAACCCTATTATGACTGTGCCATGGCTGATTTAAAGCTGCAAACTGGGGAAATGCTATTTAGCATCCATTGTTTTCTTTGAACAAAGAACTAAATTCTAAGAGCTGAAAACAAAGTACAGTAACCAAGTTACGATCTATTTTCTGGTTGAGATCAAAAAGTTGTGGAGATATGAAGTACCACCTCTCTTGCGGCGCCGTGTAGGCATCGGGGGTGCGATGGCTGTCAGTGGCGTTGAAGCAGATCTGCGACGGTAGACGGGTGCATCGGGTGATAAGTCCCGTTGCGGTGGAAGAGAAGGTCGTGTGAGGGGCCCCGGTAAAGAGGACGACGGCGCCGATGAAGCGAGAGGACGTGATGCAAGGATCTTGGTCCGCCGCCGTGGATGAGAAACATCCATCTCTAGCAGTGGATGATGTGGTCTTGGTAGGCGCTCCGGCATGGTGGAGGATGGTGGCGATGGATGGGGTGGAGGATGGCGGCGATGGATGGGGTGGAGGACAGCGGCGATGGATGGGGTGGCGGACGGAGGAGGCTGGTGTTCTAGCACGGACGGTGTATGAATGGGAAAATGGAGGGAGAGGTACGGGGAACCATGTTTTTGGGACACACCTATCTGAAATATGGGAAAGTTACGAACTTAGCCCCCGTTTAAAATTTGGACGTCTTGTCGGTTGGGGATAGGACGGTAATCTCGCATCTCGCAAATATTTGCCCAGAGTGATTTCGGGCGAGGAGAGGCTGTTTTGGCGCCCATGGTTGGCGCCCACAGTGTATGAACGGGGCTGACAGGTAGGGCGGTTGTGTCACGTTTGAGTGAAGTTACAAACCTGCCCCTATTGAAATTATTTGCCTACATCAATTTCGGCCGAGTCGAGTTTGTTTTGCCGCCCACCGTGTATGAATGGGGAAATGGAGGGAGAAACAGAGGTCTTTCGGACGAGCTTTAATCAAATGTGTTTTGCCGCCATGTTTGGCGCCCACCGTGTCGGAATGGGCTCAGAGGCGGTCGTGTCACGTCTAATTGAAGTTACTAACCTACCCCTATTGAGAGCAATGGAAATCGGGCCGATGGATTGTCCGTGTAAGGGGTAGACAGTAATTTCCATCTCCCAAACACTTGGCTTCGGGCAGCCGACGTGGGAGTGGACATTTTGCCGCTTCTTTCGAATTTTGGGACAATAAGCATCCACGTTTACCCTGGCAACTAAATTCAAATCCATTTTGTATTCCTATACGAATCTTTATAAATCATTCTATGTGTTTTTATATATCTTCAAAAGAACGACAAAGATGTATTCCGCTGTCATATATGAATATGATTTACAAATGCCGATACTCGAATTCAGAAGCTAGAATCCAATTTAAGGTGAATTCAAATATTTGGAACACTTTATGTCCGATTCAAATGTCACACGCAGCATAATGTGTACTCCCATTTAGATATGTACACAAGCGATGTATCAAGATTCAAATACCGAGTCAATCAACCAATAATGTACAAAACTAGCAGACATATAAATACTTATAGAGTATATGGATCAATAATATCAACTAACATACATAAGCCAGGCCGCTGTACTTTTTTTTCTTGAAGAGCATCCTTTTTTTAGCGAAGCTAGTACATCATCTTGGCCCTTTCCGATGCGTGCCACTTATGGTCCATCTATACTACTATTATTGTTGAATGCACATTCAGCCCGATTGGCATATTTGTAGGTCTGGCACAACAATCAAAATGAAATGTCTCTGAGTCTTATCAATTAATACAGACTTGTGCTCAAATAAAATTACAAACCAAAAAACAAAAAACAATTATTACATGATCTCTAAAACAAATGGTTTGATCGATTACATGAACAAACAACACAAAGGTTATTCAATGATGGAAAGAACATTTCACCTATGATTTACCAAGTGGGAATTTAATTTCCTTTTTCCTTCAGGACCTTAACAATGCAGTCAGTCTCAGCTTGCTTCGTTTTGAAATCTACCAAATATTTAATAGTTGTGTTGAGTACTACTTGTGATTGTGCTGTTTGCTTCCTCAACATGTCAACTTCATCTTTAAGTGCAGAAGAAGAATCTCTTTCTACCACTAGTTTAGCCTCTAGAGCATCAACAGTTGGCAATTCATGATGCACGATTGGGCCGGTGCCACTGCTGTGGGATGATACAATGTCCATGGGGACCTCGCTCTTTGATCTTGGGCTAACCTATTTTGCCATTAAAGTTCCGATTGGATTCTGAAAAGTTGAAGTTAGCAAAACATCTCAACTGGGAGTTATAACAGCAAACCAGTTAAACAAATAAGGAAATAGAGAGTTTCAATTGGATGCCGAAAAGTAGTTATTAACATCATTGTAACCGGTTGTTGCAGCAGCAAAGCAGTTAAACAAACAAGTTTTGCAAAAGGTACCTGTTGTGGCATTGGAGTTTCTCTTGGATCCTGAAAAGTTGAGTAGCCAGTAGTGTGATTAGAGCAACCGGTTGCAGCAGCAAAGCAGTTAAACAAACAAGTTTTGCAAAAGGAATCTATTGTGGCATTGGAGTTTCTCTTGGAGCCTGAAAAGTTGAGTAGTCAGTAACTTGATTAGAGCAACAAGTTACATCAGCAAACCTGTTACACAAATATATTTTTGAAAATGTACCTGCTATGCAATTGGACTTTTAATTGGATTCTGAAAACTTGAAGTTGGTAAGATGATTACAGCAACAAGTTACTGCAGCAAACTAGGTAAACAAGGAAGTTTCTGAAAACATACCTGTTGTGCCAACGGAGTTTCAGTTGGATCCTGCAAACTTGAATGTTAGCAATCAATAAATAAAGTTTTGCAAGAGCCATAATAAACTAACATCAAACTAGTAAAACTAACTAGTTTTGGCAACTTATTTAATTACACATGAACTAGTAAAACTAACAAGTTCTTGGCAACGTATTAAAGTAACAAGTCGGTACCGTTTACCAGCAACACAGACATCTGTAAATTTCTTTGATGTAAGCAAAATGATTCCAACACACATATAAGTTAAAAAGACGGTGTCCCTCATATAAACCTGACAGTTGTCTATCTATGAACATTCAAACATTACTAGTGCTACAAGTGATAACAACAAACCATTTAAACAAACAGGGTATCAGAACGTAAATTACACGTGAATTCCGCTGCACCCTAGAAGTACATATGACCAGCTAATTATGTGCTTAAGTAGCTATTTAAGTTCAGGCAAACAATTAATTCTTAATAGTAAGTATCATACACATAGATAGGTGCAGTCTATAATAGGATTAACAGGCTATGGTATTATGTAATCAATAGCAAACTAAATTAAGCCAAGCAACGTAATTGAACAATTTTGCAATAAGTGGCTAACTAAAATTCCGAGAAGCGGGTAACTGAACTTACGCTAGCTCTTTGTACATGCACACTGCAACTTCTTTTTCACTTACAAGGTTCTACGAAGGAGTCCATGGCATCAATTGCTTGGATACGCAGTCCCAATACTTCTTTCTTTCCACACTGCATTGGTAACTCGAATGGTTAATCTGGTAAGATGGTGCGTCCTTGATATGTTATACGAGGACGTGTAGTCAGACTAGTTGTAGCCACACACATCACACTGGCTTTTACAGTATATTTCATGCGATTACATTTGGCATATCGAGATCTAAGCAATCTACAATAGGATGAAAAGACTGGCATCCTTCACATTATTGGCGAACTCAGTTCATAGAAACAAGCAATTCAACCATTCTGTGCGTAAATCAAAAGCGCCACTGGAATATTTTTCACTACCCCAATCATACACGCAAAAGGGGCGACGCCACCGTAGGGGCTGGTATCGGTGGCCGCCTCGGGTGGTTGGAAAGTGTGCACCTAGTTTGAGTCGTCTAGGTTGGCCCAGACTAGTTATGTTCGTCCCAACGAACGAGCAGGCAATGTAAAAAAATGAAGAAAAATGTTTCAATTTGTATGGGCCAATAACGTAAGTGCAAGGCAGGCCCTATAGCAGGCTCGCGGCCCAAACGAGTGCCTCCCATATCGATCGACAGCAGGAAAAATCCCAATTCGTTCGCTCTAGCCTCCAGTCTGGTTCGCTCCTAACCGAGCCGCCGCTGGACAGACCGACACAACACTTCCTCGCGCCCTCGTTGGAGGGCGGTCGCCGGGCTTCAAGCGAATGGAAGGACAAGAAGATGAAGATCCAATGTCAGGACCGGATTTTCGGGATATTAATTTTCCAGAAAATGGCCCTTGTGCTCACCAGCCCCAGGATTACTGTTAGCTGATGAGGCACCAACTTGATACAGAAATTCCAAGCAAAGTACAAAATATGCAGTACAAGACCATTGTGGCCTATGAGTACAACACTTGGTTTCTAGTGGTTGATGGCGGAAGCGGTTTGTGGTTCATCTGCGTCTATGGGACTCCATTTCCCACAAGAATAGCTGACCAGGATAACTCCAATCTTCGCGAGGCTGCTATCATCATTACGTGCGTTCCGGGGCTGTCATCGCAACGTTCCTCCCCAAGCAAGAAATCTGGCCAAGACAATAGCCAGGGACAAGCCAGTGAGTACGTTTGAATGTACTCGCAAACATTATGAACACGGGTACAATATAACAATGGATAATCATGCTCCGAAATATTCTATGATCATAACGTCTGTCATGAAATAAACGAAATCCACGATGCACGCATGCGGGTAAAATATGAATATGCAATACGGGAGTAAAAAATAGAATGCACCGATCGAGTGTCTGAAGCGACGCCTCGAAAGGATAATAAGATAAATCATGCCTCAGTCGGGCGTCTGAGCGACACCACATAAAGGGCTTATAAAGAATAAATAAATAAAAAACATGCCGCAGTCGGGCGTCTGAGCGACACCACATAAAGGGCTTATAGAGAATAAATAAATAACAAGCATGCCGCAGTCGGGCGTCTGAGCGACACCACATAAAGGGCTTATAGAGAATAAATGAATAACAAGCATGCCGCAGTCGGGCGTCTGAGCGACACCACATAAAGGGCTTATAAAGGATAAATAAATAACAAGCATGCCGCAGTCGGGCGTCTGAGCGACGCCACATAAAGGGCTTATAAATAATAATTGCAGTGAGTATCCAGGAGGTAGAACCGTCCCAGGGATACTTAATAATTCAAATAATGTAAATGGTTAGTCCATAATAATAATAAACATAATCCTCATATGTCATAGGTCATAATCAATGTTCTAGTATAGCCGTTTCTCCATCCGAAGACCGTCACTATGTTCTAGTTTAGCCGTTTCTCCATCCGAAGACCGTTACTATGTTCTAGTTTTAGCCGTTTCTCCATCCGAAAACCGTCACTAGACCCATCTCAGACTGTAGTCCTTACCCATGGACATGACTATCCAAATAGTTATAACCTCTGCAGAGGGTGTACTCTTTACCCACGAGTAACGGATTTATTTAGTCCATCGGGACTAATTCCGCCTACGGCCTTTTAATTGAAAACACGCCTGACCTGCACACACCAGCTTAACTTACCGGTGCCTGGAATCACCCACGACACCTGTCAAGCAAAACTCTAAGTGGGGAGGCTAGAACCTCGACGTAGCATGGGATCAAATTTATATCGCGCGCTCTAAGGGGTGCCCCCCTCTCGGTCCCAACCGGAAACACCCATGCCCCCGGACCAGGTGGCATGCCTACCGGATGCAGCCGTTATCTTCCACCATGGCCTCTGTGTACGGTGTGTGCTTTGGTAAGGGGTTGACAACTTACTGAACCGTACCCTACCTGCGGCAGGGACAAGTGGTAGTACGAAACAAGTATGGGGGTTTACTGGAACAAGACTCGATCTATGGCTGACTCAGGGCGTTCAAGTATTCTCCGTATAATTAGCATGACAAATATATCTCAACTAATAGACAGAATCACCGCTCATCATTCCTCATCATGCCATACCGGACACACTCGTCTCGACGAGGAACTAGGGACAAGCTCGTGTCTACCCAAGACCACGACTTTCCCGGCTTCCTGCCGGTATGCATGAAAAGCTCACGAGGATGATCACTATCACCAACATATCCATCTCTAACAGCAAAGAATCTCCATTGTGCACTCGTGCGTATGATTTTATCGTCACATAAAATAACGCATACTCCAAGTCAAGGTGGTGTTGTAACCGTATCAACAACACCCAAAAATATTATGCCAGAGTTCAGAATGCTTGCCTTCAAGAGTATGCAAGGGGGGTGCACTTTTTGAAAGTTTTCTTCTCTCCCCATTTCCTATTTTGAAAAATATTCAAATAACATATATTTCAAAAACAGTACAAAAAGTTGTCCCAAATATTTTTGAAATAAATCTTAAAATAAACTAGATGAAATTTGAGAGAGGTAGGAAAAAGAATCAACTCATTTGGAGTTTTATTTTAAAAGATATAGCCAGTCAAAGTTTAGTCAAAGTTCTGTTTTAAAATAAAACAGAAAAAGAAAACGTTTCGGAGGGGCTTACGCTTTCTGTTTAGCGAAAGCGTATTTTGCAAAATACGCCTCCACTTAAAACACACGTCGGCGGGGCTAGGTCGCTGACAGTGGGTCCAGCGGGCCCACTGGTCAGGTTTGACTAGTCCATCTCCCTCCTCTTCCTCTGCCCGAGCGGAGGCGGAACTCCGGCGATCGACGCCGGCGAACGGCGGCTCTTCGCGGGCTCCGGAGGGTAGGGATGGATCCGTGGTTCCAGGGCGGTTCTCCCGGTGGTCGCTAGGCAGTTGGGCACGGAGGGAGTCGCTGGCGGTGAGCTCCGCGGCGGAGGAGGCTTCGGGTGGTATGGGGGTTTCGGGCTATGGTGGTTCTTGGTCGCGTTTGAGAGGCTGGGCGGCTCCATGAGGTCGAGGGGGAACGGGTGGCGGTGTTGGATGAACGGGGGAGGGTCTGGTTGCGTCGAATGGCACCAGGAGGCGGCGGCGGCCGAACCTACCGGAGTCGAGGAAGACGGCTACCATCCGCCAATTGCTGGCTGAGGGGGTGCGATGGGGGTGGCCTGGGGTCGCCTGAGTGCTCGGACGAGCTCGGGGGCCTCCTTTTATTGTGCAACGAGGCTGGTTCCGCGGTGGTGGATAAGAACGACGGCGAGTCGCCGTTCTGTAGTGGCCAGGGCGACATGGCGGCGACGAGCACTAGCAGACGGGCTTGTGGATGAGCCCGGGCTGTTCAAGGGGGCAGCTGGCGCGCTGCTGCGGCTCGGGCGGCGCCGTCCATGGCAGGAGGCCACTGTGGCCGGCCGCTAGCCGCCGTGGCCGACCTGACGGCGGTGCTGTAGCGTGCCAGGGGCGGCTCTGCGGCGAGGGAGGGGGCGGGCGTGCTGGCTGCGAGTGGGGAGAGGCCGGAGCGGGCGCGGGGAGGCGGCCGTGCGACGCGGCGGCTCGGGCGCCCGCACGTGCAAAACATGCGCTCTGGGCGTGCCCAGAGCACGCACGGGACGTGCTCGACATAATGCCAGGGCAGCCTAGCATGCTAGAGCGAGGCTGGCAATTAGCAGGTTTAGGTTAGAGCTAGCAAGGAGGTTAATGGACATGGTGGTTAGGTCAGGGGATCAAGTTCATAATGCAGACTAGAAAACATGCCAAAACTGTTCCTGCACACAAGGTGTTCGACAGAAAGCTAAGTGCATCTAGGCAACTCTTGGAGAGGCCAAAAACTCCAGATCAGGGTCTCCCTAGATGTAGGTGATGATGGCAAGATCATTTGGGCAAAACCAGAAACTTGCTAGTGCAAGTTTTGCAAACTTTTAGTTGTGGACAGAAAGAAAAAGGCCTTATTGCATGCACTTAAAATCCTCCAATGGGTCCTCTCTCCTGGACTTAAGGGTTTTGCAGGGTGGTCTACAAGCAGGAAAAAGCTCATGGGCACTAGAGCAAAATAAAATAGGGCTGCAGTACAAATCACCAAACTGGACCAGAATAAAGATGAGGATGATTCACTCAAATATTTCAAAGAACACCAATGGGTTTTTGCATAAAGTTGAATTATAGGCATCTACTAACATCTGCAAACACTTGGAAGAATTTTGAAAAGAATATTTAAATAGGTTGTAGTGCAAAAATACCTACTGGACCAGATTTGAAAAGTTGAGGTAGAGCTCAAAATCTCCAATGACCAAAAGATATTTTTGCATAAAAGTGATGTGGAAACATCACATGACATCCCCAAATTTTGGTGAAAATTTTAAATGCATTTATCAAATGGTTGCGGTGCAACAGAGGCTCCAAATTCATGAAAAATCATTTTAAAAGAATAAAGCTTAGGAAAAGCAATTATGCAAATAAATCCACTGATAAAGGATTGTCTTATTGAGAGAGCATACAAATCCAATAATACTTTTGGCAAGTCTCCACTTGAGGTAAAAACCCACAATATTAAAGAGAATAGAGGTTCTGAAATCAAGAGATAAATCGAGAAGATAAAAATTTAATTACCTGGCAAAATTTTAATTAATAAAACAAGGTCAAAATTTTGGGGTGTCACATCCAACCCTGGGTGTAGCCTGCGTGGGAGGCAGCGGCGGCAGCACGGGCATGGCATCGAGCTTGCGCAAACGGACAGTCGTAGCTTGCAAGAGCAGCATGCGCAACGAGCAGGTACATCACATCCCTGATTATATCTAATTCAACTGTTCAATTTCTGGCCAATAGTTAAACCTGACGGTGTTGTGAAACTGCTTGTATGTAGTGAATCTATGAGAAAATGAAACCAATTTCTGCTTATTTTATAACTCCCCCAATCAATACTGAACTGACTGAATCTGATGTATCTAATCAAGTTTCCGGTGCAAACATGCAAGCTCATGTTGTTCTTGAGCCTGAAGTGTCTAATGAACAGACTGCTAATGAAGGATTTGATGCAAACATTTTACATGCTCCTGGTGATGAACATATAGTGTCTAATGAGGGATCTAATGCAAGCATTTTGCAAGCTCCCATTGAAGGATGTAGTGTCTAATGATGATCTGCTATGTTGAGAGAGACATAGAGATTTGCAGGCATTGATGACAAGCAAATTATAGTACATTTTCATGGCTTGAGGAAACGTCGAGGCCATCTACCAGAAAGTCCCCGTATCATGACAACGTAGCATAAATACTTTTCTAATTTGTTGTTTGAAACTATTGGCATACTTGTGCAGGATAGATATATTTATATGCAGTTTGCGCACTGGTTATAGGTGCAATTACACTTGGATATTTTCAGCCAGAGAACGAATATTTCAAGCAGGTACAGACCATGTTAGTAGTCCTTGTACACCATGTTGCATTTTGTGTTTTTTGGTGCTTGCATCATTTAGCGTTTTATAATCTGAACTACTTTGGATCATTAGCTGGTTTTCAAAGTGCATGTAGCTTCACATTTCTCAAGTTATGTTGATTTTCGGAGTGCAAGTGCCTTCGTATTTTTTAAGTTAAATGTTCGCCCCTGGTAACTTGAATTTGTGGATCCGCCACTGCACACAAATCATACACACATGCCAGTACGAATGAAATGAAATGCAGGGACTTACGCTAGCTCGCTGTACAGGCTCACTACAGCTCTGCTTGTGCTTGGGATGTTCCACGTACAAGTCCATGTTACCACTTGCTTGGATGTGCAGACCTTGTGCTCCTTGCATCCCCCTCTGCATTTTTGACTCGGCGAATGGTTGATCAAATAAGAGGAATCGACCTTGCTGTTGTACCGGAGGACAGATAGTTACAAGGTTATACGGGTGTGCAGGATGTGTACCAGATACCGTAGCACCGTCATGCTTCGCTAAAAATGGTTTTGCTTGTTTCAGATGATATCTCCAGAAGAAACAAGAGTTAAAGTCAGAGTTGCATAGGCGTGTAAGCTAAGAGAGCAGTGAAAGGATATCCAAACATCGTCAGAACAGTGCACAAGTGATGTGTGGATACCTAGTCCGGGCCGGCGTTTGGGCATGCTCGCCTAGCTAGAGTGCGGGTCACTTCAGAGCCGTTGAGGGTGATGCACTGGCATTGGTTGGCCGTGCACGGATGCAGATCTTGAGTGGCAGCGGAGCGCTACGATGCGGTGGACGAGACCGTTGGTGAAGCCCCAACGGCCTCGAGGGGCGGAGGTGCGACGATGTTCTCGGTGAAGTAGCCCTGCTGAGGTGGGAGACGGCGTCGGTGAAGCGCACTTGATGTGGTGGAAGTCGGTGTCTATGAGGCACGTCGGTTGCGGTGGCCGACGTTGTCGGTGGACCACCCGGTGCGGTGGATGAGGGCATAGATGAGGTAGCTCCGGTGCGGTGGTTAAGCGCGACCGTCGTCTTCGTCGTCGTCGTCCGACACAGAGGTGGGGAAAGAGACGAGACGAGGGGCGATTCGAACTTTGCTTGGGTTGGCGGCGAATTAGGGATTTGAGCAATCTGGGCGCGGAAGGGGGCGGTGGAGATGGGAGATTTTGCATGGCTGGAATTGGGGCCGCCAGATATTTCAATCCGAAACATGGAAGTGCGAACTTATTTTGCCGTCGATCTTTTTGGGGGGGGGGAGGGAGGGGGTGGGTGGCTGGGTGCTAAGTGTCCGTACGACACACACGACCACCACGACACGACCCTGGTTTGCCTGGTGCGCCTACATTTGAGAATGCAAACGAATCTTCTTTCATTTGCAAACAAATCTATATGTATTACCATGCCCTTGTTTTCCTTGCAAATAATTAGTCATTCGAAACGAGATACTATAAATTAATTAATGAGGAGTTATTAAAAAAATTGAAACGGTATCCACGGTATCCACGCTAACGTGGATTAGAGTATGTGTGTCACATAATTAGTTATTTGAATTAGAGTGTGTGTCACATAGCAATCTCCAATTCTAACGTGGATTTCGCATTTCACGGTATCCACGCACTTTTTTAATACAAATTCATATGTATATGATGAACACCATGGTAGTGAGAAAACTTTGGATGGATTCAAACATATGGGCTACAAAATAGCACAACAATCAAGTCAATGTCAACTTTTCCAAACCTAATATGGCATGAATTCGAAATAATTACCCATATGCATGGTCCTTAGTTCAAATCTTACAATGTAAACGGAATTGAAACATCGATATTAAGTCTCGTACTATCTACATTCAAATGTTGTTTTTAGCCCCACCCACCCCCTCGGCACATACGCTACATACTTCCTGTATCGGTCAATCTTCCTCTCCTAACCACCTTAGGAGGCTATCGGTTTCCGACACACGTTCATTCTTTCTGTCCATGTTTTGATCTCTAACTCTCTCAACTACACAACCCCCTTTTTCCACTCTGTTACCAAATGTATTTACCTCACACACCCGCCATTGAACCCATGCCGAGCTCTCCCTCTCTCACTCTCTCTCTCTCTCTCTCTGTATCGGCCACACTCTCTCAATCTCGCTCTCTTTATCTGAGTCTCGATTAACCTCGTTTTCTTTCACACACAAATGATATATCTCCCTGTTCGGGCCTCGATCGACACACTCTATACTCTCTCACACAGATTGTCTATGTAGGCCAGTCCATCCAAGCCGCCCCACTCTTTCGACCTCATGGCGGGCTACGCTCGCTCTCTCTCTCTCTCTCTCTCTCTCTCTCTCTCGCTCGCTCTCTCCCTCTCTCTCTCTCTCTCTCTCTCTCTCTCTCTCTCTCTCTTTGTATGTCTCGATTGACCTCGCTCTTTCTCGGACACAAACGATATATCTCCATGTTTGAGCCCAAATCGACATATTCAAATTGTATGCTCTCTCATGCACATTGTCTATCTAGGTCACTCTCTCCAACCCGTCTCACTCTTTTGATCGCACGACGACCCACACTCGCTCAATCTCTCTCCCTTTATATATGTAATCGATTGACCTTGCTTCCTCCAATGCACAAAATATATCTACATGTCTGTGGCTGGATCATCTCTCAAGCTCTATCTTACAGCCCTCACCCTTCCCAAAAGCTCAATCCAACAATATCTCTCCAGAGCATATATATCTTTTCAATGAATGTTGGACCACACTCACTTTGTCTCTCTATCTATATGTCTCTCAATTGACCTCGCTTTCTCACGCCGTATCTTCCACACATTGAAGCTACCTCTCCATCCCTCGCAAAGCCGGAGCTATTTACATTGCGAGGGGGACTCCAACCTTGGATTAATTTGTGTAGGCATTTATTCCGGTGGGTTTAGATTATATTTTTGTAGCATTCGGCCCACAACTACTCCAAACACCGTTGCAACCCCCGCACCTCCCCCAATTGATTTCCCTCTGGCTCGATCATTGCTCTCTTGTACGTCCTTTCTCGCCTTCAATGTCGCACCATGGTATTATAGCAAAAAACTCTGTTGTTCTCTTTAATTATTACAAATGAGCTACAAAACTACACACCGATAGTCCACCTGGAATGGAACAAATTTCGACCCACAAATTAAAGTGCTACAAACTACACACCAAGGGGACCACTTGCCATGAAACAAATTTGGACCCATATACAAATTAAAAAATAAAGGAAGAGGATCGAATATGCGACCAGGGCCTTCAAGCCGCACGTCAATAGGCAACATACGTAGAACAACAATGTTTGTTGTACCCCCCTTTGTTCATATAATGTTTTATATTACCACAACCTATTTAATTAACATGTAATATTATTTTTAGTACATTAGTGAGAGCGGCTCGTTAGCACGTAGTACTATTCGCCTTCACTTACTAGTGGGTTCCATGTGTGCTCTCTCTCTCTCCTCCCCTTCTGCGTTTAGATGCACAGGCAAACACAAAGAACTCGTGGGCGATGTTGCCGTTGACCATATCTGAACGCGTTCACAAGTTACGACACCAATTTCACATACTAGTAGTACTAGTCAATGTGTACGTGCAATGCACATTAATTTGGAAGTATATTAAGTGCATGCAGATATTAAGTAGGATATTATTTGCGTGTTATTGTGTGATTAGCACTATTTTTTGCATGAAATTAACTGCACGCTAAATGTGTTGAGCGCTCGACATTGAAGCAGTCTAGGTCATTGGATGAGAAGGAATACATGTGGCTTGATGACGTTTTATATTTAATTTGATACGGCTCTAGCAGTACATTCAATCGATCAAAGCATAGATTTCATTCAGTCTGACTCCGACTTTACATTCATACGACGATCGATCTAAAATAAACAGAAATGATAAACGTTCGGATTTTAAGCATGGCAATCTGAACGTTTTTCATGGCAAATTTAGATTACGCGGCGGCTGCGGGGGCATCTTGCGGTGTGAAGCGGCTCCTCTGCCGCGCTCTGTGTGTCATCGGGCCACTGACTGACAGCGAAGGCGGCGTCTTGCGCCGTTGTTGGCATACTCCTGGACGTTGGCCCTAGCTTCAAGGAAGGCCACAATGTTCTGGAGTTCGGTCTTCAGGAGCGAGTCAACTGGCGGGAGGAGCCGACCGGCGTTGGTGCAAGGAAGCGGTCGACGACGGCCATCCATGCCGCTGAGGGGGGCACTAGCACCCGCGCGGGGACATGCGCTGGCAACGGCGCGGCAGAGACATTCATGTGCACGGGCACCGGCACAGGTGCGCACGTTAGTGCACGTGCAGGCGCATGCGCTGGCAGGTGCACGGGCGCATGAAAGTCGGCGGGGACCTCATGGAACCCCGTGGCATCAAGCTCGACGACAATGTGCGGTTCCCAGCCCATCAAATGCCACGGGGATGGGCGCTGGCGCAGTCTGGGCGGCGGGAGCCGGAACGGGAGCGGGGACAGGCGCGGCGTCTTCCCGCAAGGCCGGTTCAATCTCGTCCCAAAGCGCCTTATGTTCTTGAGACTCCGGCTGGGTGTCTTCCTCAGGAAACTGGAAGACTAAGGGCAGACCATCGTGATGCGGCATGGCGTACGGTTAGGTCAGGCTGGTTGGAGGTAGACGACAGGAGAATCGGAGAGGAAGAGAGAAGATTGTAGCGCTACCGGGTAGAGCGAGGTTGATTTTAAACTGCGGCACCGGCGACATTAAAAGTGGGAGCAGTTGGGACGAAGGTGGGCGGCGGAGCCTGGTCAAAGGGCTCGCCTCCCGGTGAGCCTGAGCAGCGGTCTGCTCGCACGCCTCCTGTCAGCCGGCGCAACGGTCTGCTCGCACGCCTCCCGTCGACTCACACGCTTGCTCGGATGGCACCTGCCGATGAGAAGCAGGACTCGTGGCAGCACGTAAACGCACACGGTTTCAATAGTGAAAGCGTTCGCCTTAACCTGACAAGTCTTTGTTCCAAAATACCTTGGCTCTTAATTTGTGCAACTTCACATAAGCAGCCTGTCTCAAATTGAAGAAAAAATTTACGTAGGAATATTTGTGCCATATCACGTGACCATGCTTAGTTTCATGAATTTCTGGTCACTTTTGGATTTTCTGAAATTTAAAATCCAGGATTCGAAACAATATCATAACCTGCATCATGCAATAAATTTTCAAGCGATACACCTTTCCTGTTGTATTTCTTAAGAAAGGATTTGGTTAAAAAATTTGCTTAGTTAGACTTCAGACAAGTTATATATGCGGAGTAAAAGGATAATCCCTCTGTACCAGTGCATTGCCTGATATATTAAGTCGAGTACTAGGCATGAACAAACGAGCTCAATTATGTGCTCATCCTGGTGTAGTACTCCTATTAGTACTAGGCAATGCAGTTGACGGGTGACCTTGGGTAGCGGCGACCGAGGGAATTGAACCGTGCTCCGCATGGTAGGTAACATTGTCTAGTTACTAAAGCATCCCTGCACTGTTCATCGGTAGTCACTATGGACCGGGGACATGAGGGGAATTTCCTAGGGGTGGAATTTTGGCCGCCAGATATTTCGACTCGAAACACGGAGGCTCGACTGGTTGGGGTTGGCTAATGTGCGTACAACACACGCCACCAGAAGGACACGAGCCCGGTTTTTTAGGATCAACACGAGCCAAGGTCTGGCTGGTACGCCGTTGGGTCCTACCATTCGAGTATACGAAATGAATCTTTTAAATTTCTGAACGAATGTATGTGTATTACAATGCCCGTATTTTCCTTGCAAATAGTAATCTCAACGTGGTAATTGATTTATGACGAGTTCTTGAATTAGAGTGAGTTTGTGATATAGTGATCTCAACGTGGATTTCACATTTCATGGTATCCCTAGTAAGTTTTTCATTGCAAAGTCAAATTTAAAAGATGAACGGTATGGTGGTGAGAAAACTTTGTATGTATCAAGCATATGACCACACACACACAACAACAACAACAACAACAACAATCCAATAAGTATAGTGAATCTATTTTTCCAAACCATGCATGTATGACATGAATTCAAAAATACTCCTTCTGTTCCTAAATATTAGTCTTTTAGAGATTTCAACAAGTGACTACATATGGAGCAAAATGAGTGAATCTACACTCAAAAATATGTCTATATACATCCGTATGTGGCAGTCCATTTGAAATCTCTAAAAAGACTAATATTTAGGAACGAAGGGAGTAAAATGTAAGACATGCATGGTCCTCAATTCAATATTTAAAATGAACATGAAACTGAAACATGAATATTAAGTCTAGTGCTACAGTACATGCAAATGTTGTGTTTAGGCGGAGCTATGTAGATTATCGAGGGTTAACCCCTCGACCTTAGATAAAATTGTGAAGCTGTGTTTAGGATTGTTTAGATTATATTTGTCCCCACCCTCCCAAACACCGATTGGTTCTGCACCCCCTCCTCCCCGGGAGAATATCATGTGCCCCCACACCTTAGATGCTATTTACTGATACGGGTTCCTTGGAGCTTGTAGATCTGAGATATAGCAGCTCATAGGATGTCTTAATATTTTTTACAGGAAACCTTCATGAGTTTGAGAATTGCACACAATTTGTACAAAAACTACTCAGATGCCCTTGGATCCCATATCCAACGACCTTGAAGCTCGTATCACCGTAGCATCTAAGATGAAGGAGGACATCATATTCTCCTGTATGTAAGAATATCATGTGCTACCACACCTTAGATGCTTTGGTGATACAAGCTCTTCGGAGCCGTTGGATTTGTGACCCAACAACTCCTCGGTGGTTCGAATGTTTTTTTGCAGAAAAGTCCCAAAGAGTTCGGCCACTTCTTACAAGCACAAAGACTGCACAGATGCCATTGGATCTCAGATCAAACGACCTCGAAGCTTGTATCACCGTAGCGTCCAAGATGCGAGAGCACCTGATGTTTTCTCGCATGGGAGAATATGAGGTGCCCCCGCACCGTAGATTCTATGGTGATACGAGTTCACGGAGATCTAACGGCTCACAGTAGGAGGTTTGAATGTTTTGGCAATATACGCCTGAGAGAGTTTGGGAATTGTGCATAAAGTACAAGTACTATGCATGTGGCAACTGATCACAGATCATACGACCTAGATGCTCGTATCACCGTATCGGCTAATTAAGCTACGGGGAGCACCTAATATGAGCAACGGGGAGCCGTTGGATCCAAGATGCAGTGGCACACATGAGGCCTGAATGTTTTATTTGCAAAAAAACCTTGGAGAGTTTGGAAATTGCGCATAATTACAAAGAGTACTCCCAAGCCATTGGATCTGAGTTCCAACGATGTAAAAACTCGTATCACCATAGCATCTAAGCTACGGGGTGGATGTGATATTCTATGCCGCTGTCATTTTTGTTCGTAAACTTGCAAAGTATGTGTAACTTGTGCCGTTACTTGTCTAACCGCGCAAAATGTTTGTTCAAAAAAACCATCCTACACTGAAATATCAGAAAAACACACGGGGGTCCCACTTCTCATTGATCAAGTTTGGACCTAAAACTAACAAATATGTAAGACGAGATTCGAACTGGCAACGTGGACTACAAAGCATAAGTCGATACCCTGAAACAACAACGGTTGTTGGCTTGGTCCCATAACTTGATTTTATACAGTATTACGTTGAGTAGAGTAGAGGGAGTGGCTCGTCAACACGTGCATGACCATTGACTCACTTACTAGTGGGTCCCAGGTCTGCGATCTCTCTCTCCTCTCGATCGTCTAACCTTTAGAAGCACCGGCACACACGTAGAGCGGTGCTAGCTTGCCGTGGTGTTATTATAACTAAAAAAAGCTTGGAAAATAAAAGAATCGCCTACAACAAGAGACGTTGTGGCTGGTCGAGACGGAGCTAACCATACCTATCCTCCGTGCCACATTAGCATGATGAAGCTATGTGGCTAGTGGGATGTTTTCGACCGACTGCACTACAAAAAAAGACACATTTGTGACATTTTGGGCCGAACGAAAATCTTTTCTGTCATACTTATGACACTTCTGTGACGACAATTGTGACAAAACCCGGTATCATCATAGATGTGGTGGGGTCCTACTTCTATGACAAAAAATAATGACAGAAAATGGGCTTTTCGTCCTGGGCGGGCCGGAGACGCAGTTGCATGACATTCTTTGTGCCGTCCATGACGGAAAAAACCGTGGTAGAAGCGAGGGCGCGGAATATCGGGGAGTCCCCGGTTATGGTGGGTGGTCGGGGGCTGAGCGATGCGCGTTTCTCTCGTACGTACGCGCGTGTGTGTGAGGCGTTGGGCTCTAACTGAACCCGAGCGATTGCACTGCAGGCTACACGTTACTGAACCTGAGCGATCGATCGATGGCTGTTAACTGAACCCGATCGAGCCATTCCTTCGCTATTGCTGCTAACTGAAGCCGATTGATGCTGCCTCTGGATGAACAATGAGCGTTGCGCGGGGGGGGGGGTTGGATGAACAGTTCCGGGTGGGGGTGGATGAACAGGACCCCGTGGCGTTGCCTCTGGATGAACAGTGAGCGTTGCTGGGGGGTTTGGATGAACAGTTCCCGGTGGGGGTGGATGAAGAGGACCCCGATCGTTCGAGCCGGTTGGGGCTGGATGAACAGGACCCCGTGGAGGGCAGGATGAACACGACCACCCCGTGGAGGGCAGGATGAACAGTAGACGATGGAGGGTTGGATGAACAGTAGCCCATGGAGGGGTGGTTGAACAGGAGCCCGTGGAGAGGGCTGGTTGAACAGTAGCCGGTGGAGTAGCGCGCGGTGGAGGCTGGATGAACAGGAGCCCGTGGATGAACAGTAGCAGGTGGAGGCTGGAGGAGGTCGACGGTGGATGAACAGTAGCCCGTGGAGGCTGGAGGGGGTCGACGGTGGAGATGAACAGTATCCCGTGGAGTCCCGTTTTGCAGTACGCCACACCCATCCCGATGAACAGGACCCCCCTTTCGACCGTAGCGCTCCAACATAAGTACGTTTCCTCTGTTTTGCGGTACGCCACACCCCTCCTGATCAACAGGACCCCCGTTTTGACCGTAGGAGGTCCGTTTCCTCCGTTTTGTGGTACGCCAGATCCCTCCCGATGAACAGGATCCCGTTTTGAACATGGCCGGTCAAACACAAGGCCATTTCCTCTGTTCTGCGGTACGCCAGGCCTCGTTTCCATCGGCTGTTCCGTCCAAGCCCTCCCGATGAACACGACGACACATTCCGTTCCGACCCAGCCGGTTGGCTCCCCATGAACACGACGACGATGCTGTTTCTCCGTTCCGACCCAGCCATGTAGACGAGCCCTGGCCGTACGTACGCGCGAGTAGGCGTTCGAGACCCCGCCCGTATGTACGTACGTGGCCGTATTTACTTTCTTGCACCCTGGCCACTGTACGTACGTGTACATGCTACGTGCGCGCCTCTACTACGACACATGCACGCCTCTACATCGACCAGTATGTATGTACACGTTCGCAACCAGAATGACAACGCTACGTACGCTTCGACCAGGTGGGTCCCGACTGTCAGGCACTTCCTTGCGTGCGAAGATGTAGCTGGTGGGTCCCAGTAGTCAGGGGGGCGAATCGTTTTTTTGTTTTTGCCTGGACGCACTTCCTTGCGTGCGAAGATGTAGCTGGTGGGTCCCAGCAGTCAGGGGGAAACTTTTTTTTGCGATATACGGTGGCCCATCCGATGGGTCCCCGCTGTCAGGTGGAGGAATAATTATTTTGCGCGTAATAAGGAGGCACTTCCTTGTTGCGGCCGTGGACCCAGCTGTCAGCCTCTCCACGTACAGTCCACGTCTGATGGAAGCCATTCCTTGACCACGTTGACCACACCGCGCCGAGAGGACTAGGGCGGTGGACGACGGCGAGGCCTAGGAAGGGGACGACGCGGTGCCGGGGAAGACGCGGTAGTGGAAGCCCGCGCGGAGAGGAGTACGGGGGTTCACTGGTTCGGCTACAGTGTGAGGCTGCCGTCACCGCAGGCCCTGGCCAGCGGTGGGAATAGTAGGGGCCGGTGAGGCCTCCGCGGCAGCACAGCCGGCCACGGGAGGCAGGAGCATGCGGCACGACCGGCGCTGCTTTGGGTGGCTGGAGTAGAGGTTGAAGAAGCACTACGGCCGTTGGATGGACATCGTACGGTCACTGGAGCTAGAACCGTGCATATTGACTAAGTTGACAAAGCCCTCCGTCCCCGTCAACTTAGTAGGCCCACAAGTCAGCCTGCCACTATACTGGGTCCCATCTAGCAGGGGGAGTATTCATTTTTTGTGCGTAATAAGGACGCACTTCCTTGCGTGCGAAGATATAGCTGGTGGGTCCGAGCTGTCAGCGGCGGTAACGTTTTTTCACGAAATATAGAGGCCCTTTCGATGGGTCCCAGATGTCAGGTGGAGGAATCATTATTTTGCGCGTAATAAGGAGGCATTTCCTTGCGTGCGGCCGTGGACCCAGCTGTCAGCCTCTCCACGTACAGTCCACTTCAGATGCATGTCGGTCATTGACCACGTTGACCAGGCCGCGCCGAGAGCACCAGGGCGGTGGACGACGGCGAGGCCTAGGAAGGGAAAGACACGGAGGCAGGGAAGACTCGGCAGTTTTTTTCCCACGCGTAGGGGAGTACGACTGTACGAGGGTTTACTGGTTCGTCTGCCATCGCCGGAGAATAACAGCAGGTGTGGGTGAGTAGAGGGATGGCTAGGCCAGCGATGGGAGTACAGTGGGGCGGTGAGGCCTGTGCGGCAGCACAGCCGGCCGCGGGGAGGAGGGAGTAGGCAGTCCCGCCGGCGCTTGTTTGAGCGGCTGGAGCAGGAAGAGCAGAGATTGAAGAAGCACAACGGCCGTTGGATGGACATCCAACAGTCACTGCTTGTGCGTCAACCTTTTTTTTAGGAAAGCCTCAAATCTGTGGAAAACAGCATACATCCCATCTGCCATTATTTCTAATAATTTACAGCCCATTTGCTAATTCTTAAGGTTTTTTTGGAGCCCATATTCTTTTTGTTAGCATTACAACCATATTGTGGCCACAGTTAAAAAATTATACGAAATTTTGCATATTTCGGTGCGGTTCGAACTATTTTTAATCCCGAAATTTCGAGTCACATTCAAACTGATTTTAAAAATAAATGTATATCAATATAAAATCCAACAAATTGTCCATGCATAAAAATCAATGCAATTTAAAATCTCGAAATGAAAAAAAGAAATTTGAAACTAATTGCCGGTTTGATGTGTTTTAAAAATGTACAGCCCATTTCTCATTATTGATAGGCCATTTTCTCGGCCAGCCAAATGAAGCTCTCCTCGTCTTGAAAGATTTGCAGCCCAACAGGCCTGACAAAGCGACTTACTTGGCAAATCACAAAAAAAAACTGGGCTAGCCATTTTCAGAAAGAAAAAAAACTACTAGGTTGGTCTATGGTAAACATAAAAGAGAAGGCTGTCTAGACAGGCCAGAGTGCCCCGCGCAGCCCAGTTGACACCCTGCTTCCGTATCAAAAACAAATTAGATAAATGCCACTCCAATTATGGCGATTCATAAAAATGCCACTGCAATTTCCAAACTTTGAAAAACGCCACTGCAATTTGCAAACTTTGAAAAACACCACTCCAGAGTTCGAAAAATGCAACTGGAAATGGCATGAAATGGCATTTTTCAAAGTTTGGAAATTGCAGTGGGATTTCTCAGAAACACCATATTTGGAGTGGCATTTATCAAATTAACCCAAAACAAAAATAACTGGGCGAGCTGCTGGGTCCCTGGTGTCAGCCGCTCGTTGTGCTATTCTCTCGTTTATTGACTACGTTGACAATGGCATGGGACCCAGATGTCAGAAATCCATTAGGAGGAGCCATTTTATTTATTGGCTTGAAATAAGGAGGCACTTGCTTGCATACTGCCATGACCTTGGCGGGTCCCTGCTGTCGTCCTCTCCACGTACAATCATCTCCTGATTGTGTACACGTCAACTTGGTAGGCCCACACCACAAGTCAGCCTCTAAACCCATGGAGGACAAATACAACCCATTTAAAAAAATAACAGCCCATTCCATATGTTCAAACGGAAAGTTCAACATTCAGAGCAAAGTAACAGGTCTGATCCACATATAGAGTACTGAACTTCCACGTTGACAACCATCATAGCCAAGTTAACTATCTACTCCCACTAATACTCTAGTAGCATACAAGTACTAACTAGACGATGCCGGCCACCATCTGCGGTACACGCTAAACGCCGGCACCGGCGTCCTCCGCCTCGCCTCGGACTTGCCAGAGGTGCGATAGGGCGCGTTGCTCGCGCGCGTTGGCCCTTTCCATGCCGGCGTGGTCCACCGAAGCTTCGGCTTCTAAGCGGGAAACCCACTTGATGAGCTGGTAGTAAAAATCGGTGTCGCGAACGCGTGCGTGCCCGACAGCCTCGAGGGCTATTTGCTGAGCGCCGGCCTCCATGTAGTCGACCCAATTGCGGGCGCTCTGCTCGTGACTCAGAGCGTCGGTGCGCTGCTGCTCCATGTCCCGCTGGCAGCGCAAATCAGCGATACGCTGCTCCTCCGCCAAGCGGTTGCGCTCCAACAACTCCTGCTCCTCCGCTAGGCGGTCGCGCTCCAACAACTCCTCGATCTCCGCATTGCCATCTAAAGACCGATAGAATGCCTCCTCCCTCCGTCTGCCTTTCGGTGAAAAACCGAACACTAGTTTCGGCGGTGACCGCCTCCGGTGTCGCCTATCGTAGACGGGCGGGGGCATGGCGGACGTGGCGAGCGACGTCGGGCCGGTGAGGGCTTATGAGGATAGGGAAAGTTGGGTGATGGTGCCACCGGAGAAGCCCGGGAAACAGTAATTATAGGCGGAAGGTAGGCGAACTAGCGTGTCGCGGGAAACGCGACGGTCAACGCGGTCATCGGAATTCAATGCATAAGCAGGCATGGCTTAGCGCGCCAGCTTGCCGTGGAAAACTAGAAAAACTGAAATTATGACTGTGCCGTCCCGTCCCTTTAGTGGTGCGTCCCGTCCGTGCTGGGTCGCACGCCGGCATGACGGTCAAACGAGTGCACTCGAATCATCCAGATGAGGTACTCCCTCCTTACATCATCTACCTTGGTTGGTTAGATTTTTGAATTAAGCCATGCAAACCGGAAAGGAGGTAGTACGTGCGTGATCCGCTATTTATTCTTGTAGGATCGAGTAGGTCGTTTTTTGAATTGAGCCCTGCAAACCGGAAAGGAGGTAGTACGTGCGTGATCCGCTATTTATCCATGTAGGATCTAGTAGGTCGGATAGTGTACGTGTAGGATCGAGTAGGTCGGATGGTGTACGTGTACGATCGCATTAGCTGATGAACGTTCGCTGGGAGATAAGGCATTTGCGAACATTTTTGCTGGCAGTGTCTTCAGATTCGCATGGCATTTTCTTTAGAGCAGCTTGAGTTTCTTCAGAGGTAGGCATTTTTATTCAAAAAACTACCACTTCGGATCTTGCATCGGAACTAAAAATGCCAGGAGCGCATTAGTAGGCTAGCTAGTGATCGATCAGTAACTTGTAAACACCGAGCGAACAGAAATAAGGAACTGTTAGTAACTTGTAAACACTAACACAGAAATAAGGATCATGCTCTGCACAGCTGTAAGAGCCGATCCGTTCAAAATGTTCACACGAGACTCATAGGCCTGGCATTGTAATATGTTCACATTAGTAGCCCAAATTCAAAACCAACTAGTATTATTCCCATACATAAGATCAACATGTTACTGCATCTCAATGATTCACAGATCATATATAAATATATTGCTCCAAAAGCAAAGATCTAGAAAAAACATCTGTTCTTCCTACTAACATGGATGCTTCTCTTGGCCAACATTCAGCACTGACTGAAAGATAAATTTGTTTGTGAAGTCTACAATTCCTCTTGCAAACGTAAGTGGTTTCACCAACAGCTGGAACCATGAGAGTGAACCACACATGATGGAGGAACATCCGCTGCAATATGATTTGGTCTTCTCTCGATCACATGGCGAGACTATTTTCGGAATACAAACTTTAACTTAGGCAAAATGATGCCCATTGTATAATAACACCAAAGCAATGAAGCACCTAGTGTTGGCCAATAAATAGTACAATACTACTTTTCTGCAGTCCATGAAGTGACTATCCAATCTTTCTGTGTCTATTTTCAAATGGCACTGCATGCAGTGACTATAATATTCTCTTGTGCAGTTCAACCAAAATTGCGGTCACTTTGTGTTTTTGCCAAATAGCAACGAGCAGACATCTTTGTCTGCACAAATATCAAGCAGCTAGTAAACATATACCCCACCTTGTATTTTCGGTTTAGACATGTCTCTTTCGCTTAGCATCTGTCATGTTTTGCACTGGACAATTTGATACAGTCATGTTTTGCCCTGGACAATTTCATATTGAATTGATTTGCTGGTTCAGAGCAGAAATATAGCGCCTATTCTTCATCAGACCAAGGATATCCATGTTCGCAGTGATGGAAGAGGTGAAATCGATACAACCGAAATTGAGCATCCAATCATTGAATCCTGTCCTGCACCTCCAATGTAGGTCCACCCTGCCAATAAATTCACATGAAAACCACTAGTATTACTATCTAATGACAGTACAAAAAGAGTAGCAAGATAGTAGCAAACCATGTACCTTCGTAATGAACAGCTCATAGTGCCACCAACTGGATATAAAGGTTTGGAAGAAAACATGCTCCTAATGTTGAACCAGTTGGACTTTTTGTGCAGTTCCACTAAAATCGAGCATCCCTGTTTGCATAGATATTGAAAGTGTGATTACTATAAAAGTGGCACTAGTTGAAGCATAGACTCACAAATATAAGCATTCCAATTTCTTAATGGGAAAAGGTAGCAAGACTGTTTCTAGCTAACCACCTGTTTGAAGGAATAAATAAGGCAACATCGGCTGATGTCAGAAAGGCATATATAGTTCTTTCTGAAAGAATGATCGATTCCGGACCTTTCCTCTTCTTTTAAGCATATTTTGTGCAGTTCAACCAAAATAAAATGCCATCACCGCCTTGACAATTCAGTGACACTGTACAAAAGGAAATGACTTAACATTACATCACGATGTCAGGTATGTAGTCGACAGGCATTAGAGACAAACATACAGACCTCCTCCGATAACATAATGAACATTAATTTTAACAAAGGTGTGACCAGCTTTACCGGGATAATTTGAGTGAACTCTACACCCTCTGTTCCTTAATATAAGACGTTTTCGCAGTTCAATTTAAAGTACCCAAACGTTCAGTATTTAGAAAAACAGGTAGTAGTTTTCTTGAGCATATATCTGGGAAAGCTTGCCACACTTTATATATGTCCATACGCTAATGCAACACCATTCGAATAGTACAAATATACACTAATCCAGTGGCTAGTGCAACAGTAGAGTAGTTATTTTATTACAGGGTACCGTACAATGGTTTTACTGAACATATTTCCATAAGCTCTAGCACTGGAAGATTTCTATTAGAATTAACAATACAAAATGTAAAGGTAACAAGTTTCAGCATTGGTATACTAGATGTGCAAGAGCATTAAACCAAATACAAAAGTCTGAAGGTAACTAGCATTATTAACTAATGACAGTATTAAAAAATTGCAAACCATGTACCTTCAAGGTAAATATCATTTCGAACTCGAATGGACATGAAAAATTGCTATCCCAATCTTGATAATCGATCAAACATAAAAACTTGATCGAACGAATCAATACAATAGCCAAAGGAGGAGGTGCCCACTCTTGACCTTTCCTCTTGTCTTCATAATTTTTTGTGCAGTTTAACCAAAATAAAATGACATTAGCGCCTTGGCATTTTGGTGACACTGTACAAAAAAATTGACTTATCTCATGAAAGTGAGGTATGTAATCTATAAGCATTAACAATGCAAAAATCTGAAGGTAGTAACAAGTTTCATCGTTGGTATACTGGCTGTGCAACAACATTAGAATGCCTTAGCTAAAAAATCTTTAATACGTCCATAATCAACAGCTAACCCTGAAATAATCCAGAGACATTAAATGGCATTGCTTAAATTTATCGGTGGCATTAGACTGAATGCGGCATTAGTTAAATGTGGCATCACTTTAGAAGTAGCATTGGTTGACTTTACCGCTGGCGTTATACTAACAGCAAAAAAGTGGCAATAAGAGCATGGGAGACCCATTCGGACAGTGGGCGCACCAGTACGATGTACCTCCATGGACGCGTAGAGTGGTGAGGGAGGTATGGTTGCCTAGAGCAACAAATATCCATGCAGCATATGTGGATTACGTACCATTTTTGTTCTCTTTAGCCACCTTTTTCCTATGTGAGGACAACAAACCGATCGACCTGGTCATTCTCTATTGCGTTGTCATGCCTTTCTATCCTTCTTCAACCAAGAGACACGAGACTCGTTCCTTAGCTACTGATTTTCCCCTTTTTAACCTAGATGCGGGTTCGATGCCTACTCTCTTGGACAGTACAGTCTCCCTTCCTTTCCTTATTCAACCCAGACATGGATTAGTCTGCATGAAGTAGGGTTTCCTTTATAGTGCAAATTAAGGTCTTCGTCTGCATGACCAGCAGAGCAGAGGACAGGAAATTGGGAAGATGGTGGAGTGGAAAAAGATTCACATGCAGCGACAGTGGCGGAGCCAGCTCAAGTTTAGAGCCTGGGCAAGATCTAAGTGCTGCCAAATTAATTTGTTTTTGCCCAAACAAAATTCTACGCTCGTGGCAGATGGGGCAATGGAACAAGGGTATGGTTCGAAAAGAGGTAGCATACCTGAGGGTCGGCGGGAAGTGGCTTCGCTCGTGGTCGTCGTCCTCCGCATGCACTACGGCAGCGAGCTTGGGGACGGAGGCCATCCCGCGCGGGCGCTAGGTCTGAGAGGACGTCCTTGTCGTCTGTGCGTGACCTCGCTCGCCGACGACGAGTGCGTCAACGTTGCACGTCCTTTTCTTCCCCGGCGGATCTATGACCACCGGTGAGGAGGGAGAGAGAGGCCGTCTTTTTTAGATCTGGAGAGAGGGTGATAGTGTGTGAAGGAAGTGGGCAGCCCTTAGCAAGAAAGCTCTGAAGCTCCAGCCTATATATCTTTTTTATACTACTAGTACTAGAGGTGGAGTAGTGGTTGAGTAGTTTATATTTTCTCTGCAAACAGTACCAGTTAGTCGTGCTTCAAAACTGAACGGCATGCCATTAAAAAAATAAAGTCAATGAATAATGTGGCACCTCGGGCCAACGCGGCCAGATCGCATTTTGCACGAGAAATTACACACCATGTTTCGTTGAAATATGGTCCCGTTCCAACATGTCAGTGAGACGACGGCGAGTCCTTTTGTACAATTTTCGAAAGGACGTGTAGGCCGGGGCGCCTCTTCGTGTACCGTGGCAAACTGGCAACCGTCCACTGACTCTTCGCCTTTCCCTCTCGATTCGGAACTGCTGTCGCACGCTCTTCCTCCCTCCTCCATTTGCCTTCACCCTTCCTTCTGCCATTGTTCGATCGTCTTCTCCATGGAGGGAACAAGCCGGAAACGACCCTGTTATTCTTGCCCCGATCTGAAAGATGACGTGGTGGGGGAACTCATTGATCGGTGCGACGTCATCACCTCGGCTAGCATGGCAGGGTCATTCAAGCCCATTCTCGACTCAACTAATAACATCATTACAAGGAACGCAAGGGTCCAGGAGCGGTTTGATCTCCCCTATCTTCTTCGCCATGACCCTGCTCGCTGGCGAGCGGACGACGGAGACCTCGCCTTGTGCAAGTTAATGCCGCTTGATAATGATACGTGTGATGTCAAGATGCCATTGCTTAAGGGTAAGTCCTGGGCTGGTGCAAATGGAGATTGGGTTGTTTATATTGGGTACAATTGCGAGTGGGAACTTATGAATGTGTACACTCGTCAGCGGATTCCACTTCCAAAAATCTCTGAGTGCCCTGAGGTTGAGCACACAGATGATCTACGTACGTTCAAATACGATCATGGTGACTGTCGTCTACTGAAGATAGCAATTTGTCGAGTTCCCAACCGCTCTTGGAATTACAAGAACTATCAAGTTGTTGCTATCTTCGACAAGCTTGTTGTTGTCCTTCGTGGTTCGACTGGATGGATGTTGCTCAAAAATCAGTTTCTATACATGGATGTGTACTGTGATGCAATTGAATACGAGGATCTTGTGTTTGCTGCCACCACTCGTGGCACTGTTTTTGCATGGGATCCTCGTAGTTTCGGTACGTTTGTCTTCCACCGTAATTATAATTGTTTCATCCACATGCATGCGAGTTAGCAAGTTTCCCTTCTCTACTAATTAACCTTCTTCTTGTGTTTCCAAGGTCCTGTGAACATTCCACCACCTATGCTTGAAAAAATTTATAAGTAAGGGGGAGATGACGATGGTGATGATCACGAGCATGAGGAGGAGCAGAACTTATATACTCAGTGGCGCCTGGCAACTAATTCTGATGGATCACCTCTTCTTGTTTGTATACAGTGCACTCAGACTGTTACTACGGAGGAAGCATGTGTTGTCTCCCATGGTCGCCCTCTCCTGACCTATTCCAACACCAGTTGCATGGTATTCAGGATGGATACTAGTGTGCTAGCGCCAACACCTTCTCCCTGGTTCAGTATTGATAGTCTTGGAGCAAACTCGCTCTTCCTTGGACCAAAGTATCCAATGATGGTGAAAGGCGATCCAGCTGCTGTTGAGACAATGTTACTACCATTTATGAGAAGTAACTGTATCTATACCTCGGACATTTCGGTGGTTCCCTACCCTGGTCCTGATATATGACGCTTCAGCCTGGATGATCAGTCCTGCGTTGCTCTTGATATTGACAATAGCTGGCCCTTCCCAGAGCACCTATGGTTCAAAGCAAGCGTTTCCAACGCCGAGGATTGGTTGAGTTGAAGTTCATTTCATTGCTTGTTATTTGTTGTGTGATGAAAACTTTAGTATTTGCTAGAATGTTTTGTTGGAAATAATCTATAATCCAACATGTATCCTCGTTGTCGTTGTGTGTTGATGACTTGTTGTATTTAATGAATGGTACATTTCAGTTGCAAATGCATGTCATAGACTCAATATATGAATGGTTTTCGAGTCACTTCTTGGAGTGTGAGTACCGTAGTAGTATAGCCAGCATCTGGTTAGTATATGAAGTTGCCACATCACATAGAACCAACCTAATATTGGAGTATGCTAGCCTCCACCAGCGCGCCGCTTCAAATGGCGGAGGAAGTGAGAGGTCGCGTCACCTTGTGTCCAGATCTGAGATGCCACGTGTACCAGATGAATGACTCCAAGTTCGACCACCGTGATGCTAGGTGCGAGCTGAGGAACACTGTTGGAGAGACCCCCCCTCATAATTTTCCTACATTGGTCGTCTGATTCATAAGATAGAATGCTATAGGATTTTTTTCCTATGTAGTCATGTTTTAATTGGCAATCTAGCATCCACTCCAACTTTTGTTTCACTTCCTTTGTTCCTACGAAGAGAGTACTTGCTCTAAATGATGTGCCGCTGCAAGAGCCGCCTATATTTATTAACCATGCTCTAAAAAGGTGGACCAGCTTTGGCTATAGTAGTACTGTACTAGGTTAGTAGGTCACCTTGTGCTTGGCTCTTCTCCTCTTCCGGAAGTCGAACAATAATGATGGTACTACAGTAGTACTTCTGGCAATCTGACACCAAATGAACTGCTGCACGTCCACCGCTTGTAAGCAAAAGTTTCTCCTCGTGCTGCGAGCCACCGCGCACGCGTTGGCGAGGGAGAAGGCATAGTAAGAAAGCTTCTCGTCGTTCTGCGAGTTGACGGGACACATCGAAGTTATTTATTAGTACTCTCTTCAAAAAGGGCCGACCATGTCCATGGCTACCATCCCGTGCTCTGTCATTGAGTACGTGCACTATTCACGTGCCATCGAGGAGAAAAAAATATAGCGTAGTACTAGGTGCCATCGAAGTGCACGACTCACTTACGCACTGCATATCTCCATTTTCTTGCATGACACGCCACCTTGATGCTAGATTTCCCGCGTGTCATGGAGGCATATAGTATGATTTTGTAAAATGGAGGCATATAGATGTCCCACGTGTTGGCAAAAGGATGAGCAAAGCTCATGTCTTAAACGAAAGAGTGGAAGAACATAGATTCCCGACGACCGAGAAGGAGCAACAAACCTCGGGGTGGAGCGTCTGCACTCATAATATTTTATATTATTCAGCGATATAAAATCAACCAAATCTCTCCACGTTCGTATACCATTCTATAGTATCAGAATAACTTTGAACGTAATCCATTGATTCACTCTATCCAATGTTCATAGTTGGAAAATCCAAACAAAACCAAGCATTGGATCAACTCTTTTTTCGAGATCAAATCTTTTAGCACTTACCGCCTGCCCACCTAGCCCACCTATATATCTGCTCACGCGTGATGACCACAGGAGCTATCCACTCAGATTGTATGTTAAAAAAAATAAAGGTCGATAACTAATGCGGCACCTCGGGCCAACGCGGCCAGATCGCATTTTGCACGAGAAATTACACACCATGTTTCGTTGACATGTGGTCCCGTTCCAACATGTCAGTGAGATGACGGCGAGTCCTTTTGTACAATTTCCGAAAGGACGTGTAGGCCGGGGTGCCTCTTCGTGTACCGTGGCAAACTGGCAACCGTCCACCGACTCTTCGCCTTTCCCTCTCGATTTGGAACTGCTGTCGCACGCTCTTCCTCCCTCCTCCATTTGCCTTCAGCCTTCCTTCTGCCATTGTTTGATCGTCTTCTCCATGGAGGGAACAAGCCGGAAACGACCCCGTTATTCTTGCCCCGATCTGAAAAATGACGTGGTGGGGGAACTCATTGATCAGTGCGACGTCATCACCTCGGCTGGCATGGCAGGTTCGTTCAAGCCCATTCTCGACTCAACTAATAACATCATTACAAGGAACCCAAGGGTCCAGGAGCGGTTTGATCTGCCCTATCTTCTTCGCCATGCCCCTATTCGCTGGCGAGCGGACGACGGAGACCTCGCCTTGTGCAAGTTGATGCCGCTTGATAATGATACGTGTGATGTCAAGATGCCATCGCTTAAGGGTAAGTCCTCGGCTGGCGCAAATGGAGATTGGGTTGTTTATATTGGGCACAACTGCGAATGGGAACTTGTGAATGTGTACACTCGTCAGCGGATTCCACTTCCAAAAATCTCCGAGTGCCGTGAGGTTGAGCACACAGATGATCTACGTACGTTCAAATACGATCATGGTGACTATCGTCTACTGAAGATAGCAATTTTTTGAGTTCCCAACCGCTCTTGGAATTACAAGAACTATCAAGTTGTTACTATCTTCGACAAGCTTGTTGCCGTCCTTCGTGGTTCGAGTGGATGGACATTGCTCAAAAATCAGTTTCTATACACAGATGTGTACTATGATGCAATTGAATACGAGGATCTTGTGTTTGCTGCCACCACTCGTGGCACTGTTTTTGCGTGGGATCCTCGTAGTTTCGGTACGTTTGTCTTCCACCGTAATTATAATTGTTTCATCCACATGCATGCGAGTTAGCAAGTTTCCCTTCTCTACTAATTAACCTTCTTCTTGTGTTTCCAAGGTCCTGTGAACATTCCACCACCTATACTTGAATTTTTTTTAACTAATGGGGAGATGACGATGGTGATGGTCACGCGCATGAGGACGAGGAGGGCCCATACACTCAGTGGCGCCTGGCAACTTCCCATGGATCACCACTTCTTGTCTGTATACAGCCCACTACTGATGTTACTACTAAGGAAGCAGGTGTTGTCTCCCATGGTTGCACTCTCCGGACCTATTCCAACACCCGTTGCATGGTATTCGGGCTGGATACTACCGTGCTAGTGCCAACACCTTCTCCCTGGTACAGTATTGGTAGTCTTGGAGAAAACTCGCTCTTCCATGGACAAAACTATCCAATGATGGTGAAAGCCGATCCAGCTGCTGTTGACACAACGTTACTACCATTTATGAGAAGCAACTGTATCTATACGTAGGACATTTTGGTGGTTACCTACCCTGGTCCTGATATAGTAGGCCGCTTCAGCCTGGATGATCAGTCCTGCATTGGCCTTGAGATTTACAATAGCTGGCCCTTCCCAGAGAATCACTTGTGGTTCATGATACGTCTCCAATGTATCTATAATTTTTGATTGCTCCATGCTATATTATCTTCTGTTTTGGACATAATTGATCTTTATAATTCACTTTTATATTATTTTTGGGACTAACCTATTAACCGGAGGCCCAGCCCAGAATTGCTGTTTTTTGCCTATTTCAAAGTTCCGCAGAAAAAGAATATCAAACGGAGTACAAACGGAATGAAACCTTCGGGAACGTGATTTTTGGAACGAACAAGATCCAGGAGACTTGGACCCTACATCAAGAAATAAAAGAGGAGGCCACGAGGTAGGGGGGCGCGCCTACCCCCCCAGGCGCGCCCTCCACCCTCGTGGGCCCCCTGTTGCTCCACCGACATACTCCTTCCTCCTATCTATACCTACGTACCCCCAAACGATCAGATATGGAGCCAAAAAACCTAATTCCACCACCGCAACCTTCTGTACCCACGAGATCCCATCTTGGGGCCTGTTTCGGAGCTCCGCCGGAGGGGGCATCGATCACGGAGGGCTTCTACATCAACACCATAGCCCCTCCGATGAAGTGTGAGTAGTTTACCTCAGACCTTCGGGTCCATAGTTATTAGCTAGATGGCTTTCTCTCTCTTTTTGGATCTCAATACAATGTTCTCCCCCTCTTTCGTGGAGATCTATTCGATGTAATCTTCTTTTGCGGTGTGTTTGTTGAGACCGATGAATTGTGGGTTTATGATCAAGTTTATCTATGAACAATATTTGAATCTTCTGAATTCTTTTATATATGATTGGTTATCTTTGCAAGTCTCTTCGAATTATCAATTTGGTTTGGCCTACTAGATTGATCTTTCTTGCAATGGGAGAAGTGCTTAGCTTTGGGTTCAATCTTGCGGTGTCCTTTCCAGCGACAGTAGGGGCAGCAAGGCACGTATTGTATTGTTGCCATCGAGGATAACAAGATGGGGTTTTTATCATATTGCATGAATTTATCCCTCTACATCATGTCATCTTGCTTAAGGCATTACTCTGTTTTCATGAACTTAATACTCTAGATGCATGCTGGATAGCGGTCGATGAGTGGAGTAATAGTAGTAGATGCAGGCAGGAGTCAGTATACTTGTCTCGGACGTGATGCCTATATACATGATCATACCTAGATATTCTCATAACTATGCTCAATTCTGTCAATTGCTCAACAGTAATTTGTTCACCCACCGTAAAATACTTATGCTCTTGAGAGAAGCCACTAGTGAAACCTATGGCCCCCGGGTCTCTCTTCATCATATTAATCTTCCAACACTTAGTTATTTCCTTTGCTTTTTACTTTGCTTCTATTTTACTTTGCATCTTTATCATAAAAATACCAAAAATATTATCCTACCATATCTATCAGATCTCACTCTCGTAAGTGACCGTGTAGGGATTGACAACCCCTTATCGCGTTGGTTGCGAGGATTTATTTGTTTTTTTAGGTGCGAGAGACTCGCGCGTAGCCTCCTACTGGATTGATACCTTGGTTCTCAAAAACCGAGGGAAATACTTACGCTACTTTGCTGCATCACCCTTTCCTCTTCAAGGGAAAACCAACGCAGTGCTCAACAGGTAGCAAGAAGGATTTCTGGCGCCGTTGCCGGGGAGGTCTACGCAAAAGTCAACATACCAAGTACCCATCACAAACCCTTATCTCCCGCATTACATTATTTGCCATTTGCCTCTCGTTTTCCTCTCCCCCACTTCACCCTTGCCGTTTTATTCGCCTTCTTCCCGTATGCCTTTTTTGTTTGTGTTTCCACGTGCCTTCTATTTGCTTGCATCTTTGCTTGCTAAAAATCTATTGATATGGATCCACTTAAAGTGTTTTACTTGGATCATCTTCGATCCTTATGCGCTCGTGCTGAAACCCCAACTAGCCTAGTTGATGGGAAATCTTTAGATGAGCATGCTCATTTTGTGCATCACCGTTTGTCTGAAAAAGGGGAGACTCTTATGGAATCAAATAAACTAATTGCTATGCTATGCTTGGAATCTTTGTGAAATGTGTGATTTTACTTGTTGCTCTAAGAGCCCTAAAAACACCTTCCCTACCTATGTGAGTTCAATGATAATGAAATCTTATCTTCTTATGCAAAGGGTGTTTATAGTTACTATGATATCGAATAAATTGAAGAATTTGTCTTTTTTAAGGGTGCTCATGAAGTTGCTTCTTTGATTGAAAAGTATGATTTTACTATCAACAAATCTGAAAATTCCGTCATACTTAAATATTGCAATGAAAACTTTGCTCATAATGTCTATGTCCAAGAATTTATTGAGAGAATGACCGTTGCTTTGGAAGAAAATAATGATTTGCATGAATCTATAGATAATAATGATTCCGATGACTCCGATGATTCTGATGATTTGATTGAAATATCCCTTGATGAACATGATGCTTGCTATTCTTGTGGCCATGATGCCAATATTTATGAAGAAGAATTTGCTACAGTTCCTTATGCTAAACATGAGATCGTTGCTATTGCACCCATACTTGGTAGTTCCTTTGATGAAAATCATGATTGCAATGATGTTATTATAAATTCTCTTGATGTCAATTGTGCTAATAATATGCAAAACCCTAAGCTTGGGGATGCTAGTTTTGCTATGTCTATTACTTGTTGCAATGATCATGATTGGGGTGATTCTTCTTACGATCTTGAAAATTTATTTGAGCCCCATGATGAATATGAGATTGATAATAATTCTTGCAATAATATTGAAAGTGGTTTTGGAAGAGTGTCAACTTTAGATCCCACATATTTGGAGAATGTTCAATCTTATGGTATTTTTGATAAAAGTGGGTTTGGAGAGGTCATGACTTTAGTTAATGATAATCCCACTATTTTGGAAGAGTGTCAACTTTGCATACATGTAGATCATGTTAAGCATATGTTTTGTGATAGCTATATTGTTGAATTTGCTTATGATCCTACATGTAATTATTATGATAGAGGGAAATATGTTTGTAGAAATTTTCATGTTACTAATTTACCTCTCGTTATGTTGAGATTGCTATTGTTCCTTTCTTCTTCATTGCATATGGTAGTTTTTGCTTGCCTTGATAATTTGTTTGCTTATAAAGTACTTATGCATAGGAAGTATGTTAGACTTAAGTGTGTTTGTCACATGCTATATGATGCTCCTTTTGTGCTTCAATTCTTGTCTTTCATGTGAGCATTATTAAAGCTATTATGCCTAGCTAGGGGCGTTAAACGATAGCGTTAGGAATAAATATTTGTTCTAGCCTCTGGTTAGATGTGTTTTTATGTTTTAATTAGTGTTTGTGCCAAGTTAAACCTATAGGATCTTCTTGGATGATAGTTATTTGATGTTGCAGAAATTTCCAGAAACTTTCTGGTCACGAAAATAATTGTTAAAAATCACCAGAACGTGATAAAATATTGATTCCAATTGCTTCTGATCAATAAACAAATTGCCTAGGTCGTCCTATTTTGGATAATTTTTTGGAGTTCCAGAAGTTTGCGCTAGTTACAGATTACTACAGACTGTTCTGTTTTTGACAGATTCTGTTTTTCATGTGTTGTTTGCTTATTTTGATGAATCTATGGCTAGTAAAAGAGTTTATAAACCATAGAGAAGTTGGAATACAGTAGGTTTAACACCAATATAAATAAAGAATGAGTTCATTACACTACCTTGAAGTGGTCTTTTGTTTTCTTTCGCTAACGGAGCTCACGAGATTTTCTGCTAAATTTTGTGTTGTGAAGTTTTCAAGTTTTGGGTGAAAGATTTGATGGATTATGGAACCAGGAGTGGCAAGAGCCTAAGCTTGTGGACACCCATGGCACCCCCAAGATAATCTAAGGACACCATAAAGCCAAAGCTTGGGGATGCCCCGGAAGGCATCCCCTCTTTCATCTACTTCCATCGGTAACTTTACTTGGAGCTATATTTTTATTCACCACATGATATGTGTTTTGCTTGGAGCGTCTTGTATTATTTGAGTCTTTATTTGTTAGTTTACCACAATCATCCTTGCTTTACACACCTTTTGAGAGAGACACACATGATTCGGAAATTATTAGAATACTCTATGTGCTTCACTTATATCTTTTGAGCTATATAGTTTTGCTCTAGTGCTTCACTTATATCTTTTAGAGCACGGTGGTGGATTTGTTTTATAGAAACAATTGATCTCTCATGCTTCACTTAGATTATTTTGAGAGTCTTAAAATAGCAGCAATTTGCTTTAACTAATATCATGAGAAAATTGATGCTTGATAATTGTTTTGAGATATAAAGGTGGTAATATCATAGTTGTGCTAGTTGAGTAATTGTGGAATTGAAAAATACATGTGTTGGAGTTTGTGATTCCCATAGCATGCATGTATGGTGAACCGTTATGTAATGAAGTCGGAGCATGAAGTATTTGTTGATTGTCTTCCTTTGTGTGGCGGTCGGGATCGCGCGATGGTTAACTCCTACCAACCCTTCCCCTAGGAGCATGCGTAGTAGTACTTTGCTTCGAGGGCTAATAAATTTTTGCAATAAGTATATGAGTTCTTTATGACTAATGTGATTCCATGGATTATACGCACACTTACCTTTCCGCAATTTTCTAGCCTCTTCGGTACCGCGTATTGCCCTTTCTCACCTTGAGAGTAGGTGCAAACTTTGCCGGTGCATCCAAATCCCGTGATATGATATGCTCTTTCACACATAAACCTCCTTATATCTTCCTCAAAACAGCCACCATACCTACCTATCATGGCATTTCCATAGCCATTCTGAGATATATTGCCATGCAAATTTCCACCATTTAATTTATCATGACATGCTCCATCATTGTCATATTGCTTTGCATGATCATGTAGTTGACATCGTATTTGTGGCAAAGCCACCGTTCATAACCCTTTTATACATGTCGTTCTTGATTCATCGCATATCCCGGTACACCGCCGGAGGCATCCATATAGAGTCATATTTTGTTCTAAGTATTGAGTTGTAATTCATGAGTTGTAAGTAAATAAAAGTGTGATGATCATCATTATTAGAGCATTGTCCCAAGTGAGGAAAGGATGATGGAGACTATGATTCCCCCACAAGTAGGGATGAGACTCCGGACTAAATAAAAAAAAGAGGCCATAAAAAAAGAGAAAAGGCCCAAATAAAAAAAATGAGAGAAAAAGAGAGAAAAAGAGAGAAGGGACAATGTTACTATCCTTTTACCACACTTGTGCTTCAAAGTAGCACCGTGATCTTCATGATAGAGAGTCTCTCATTTTGTCACTTTCATATACTAGTGGGAAATATAGAACTTGGCTTGTATATTCCAATGATGGGCTTCCTCAAATGCCCGAGGTCTTCGTGAGCAAGCAAGTTGGATGCACACCCACTCAGTTTCTTTTCGAGCTTTCATACACTTATAGCTCTAGTGCATCCGTTGCATGGCAATCCCTACTCCTCGCATTAACATCAATTGATGGGCATCTCCATAGCCCGTTGATTAGCCTCGTTGATGTGAGACTTTCTCCTTTTTTGTCTTCCCACATAACCCCTACCATTATACATTATTCCACCATAGTGCTATATCCATGGCTTACGCTCATGTATTTGCGTAAGAGTTGAAAAGGCTGAAGCGCGTTAAAAGTATGAACCAATTGCTTGGCTAAAACCGGGGTCGTACATGATATGAATATTTTGTGTGGGGAAGATGGAGCATAGCCAGACTATATGATTTTGTAGGGATAACTTGCTTTGCCTATGTTATTTTGATAAGACATAATTGCTTAGTTAGTATGCTTGAAATATTATTGTTTTTATGTCAACATTAAACTTTTATCTTGAAATCATATTAAATCCGAACATTCATGCCACAATGAGAAGAATTACATTGAAATTATGCCAAGTAGCATTCCGCATCAAAAATTCTATTTTTATCATTTACCTACTCGAGGACGAGCAGGAATTAAGCTTGGGGATGCTTGATACGTCTCCAACGTATCTATATTTTTTGATTGCTCCATGCTATATTATCTTCTGTTTTGGACATTATTGGGCTTTATTATTCACTTTTATATTATTTTTGGGACTAACCTATTAACCGGAGGCCCAGCCCAGAATTGCTGTTCTTTGCCTATTTCAGAGTTTTGCAGAAAAAGAATATCAAACGGAGTCCAAATGGAAAGAAACCTTCGGGAACGTGATTTTTGGAACGAACAAGATCCAGGAGACTTGGACCCTACGTCAAGAAATAAAAGAGGAGGCCACGAGGTAGGGGAGCGCGCCTACCCCCCCCCCCCCAGGCGCGCCCTCCACCCTCATGGGCCCCCCTGTTGCTCCACCGACGTACTCCTTCGTCCTATATATACCTACGTACCCCCAAACGATCAGATAGGGAGCCAAAAACCTAATTTCACCGCCGCAACCTTCTGTACCCACGAGATCCCATCTTGGGGCCTGTTCCGGAGCTCCGCCGGAGGGGGCATCGATCACAGAGGGCTTCTACATCAACACCATAGCCCCTCCGTTGAAGTGTGAGTAGTTTACCTCAGACCTTCGGGTCCATAGTCATTAGCTAGATGACTTTCTCTCTCTTTTTGGATCTCAATACAATGTTCTCCCCCTCTCTCGTGGAGATCTATTCCATGTAATCTTCTTTTGCGGTGTGTTTGTTGAGACCGATGAATTGTGGGTTTATGATCAAGTTTATCTATGAACAATATTTGAATCTTCTGAATTATTTTATGTATGATTGGTTATCTTTGCAAGTCTCTTCGAATTATCAGTTTGGTTTGGCCTACTAGATTGATCTTTCTTGCAATGGGAGAAGTGCTTAGCTTTGGGTTCAATCTTGCGGTGTCCTTTCCCAGTGACAGTAGGGGCAGCAAGGCACGTATTGTATTGTTGCCATCGAGGATAACAAGATGGTTTTTTTATCATATTGCAAGAATTTATCCATCTACATCATGTCATCTTGCTTAAGGCGTTACTCTATTTTCATGAACTTAATACTCTAGATGCATGCTAGATAGCGGTCGATGAGTGGAGTAATGGTAGTAGATGTAGGCAGGAGTCGGTCTACTTGTCTCGGACGTGATGCCTATGTACATGATCATACCTAGATATTCTCATAACTATGCTCAATTCTGTCAATTGCTCAACAGTAATTTGTTCACCCACCGTAAAATACTTATGCTCTTGAGAGAAGCCACTAGTGAAACCTATGGCCCCCGGGTCTATCTTCATCATATTAATCTTCCAACACTTAGTTATTTCCTTTGCTTTTTACTTTGCTTCTATTTTACTTTGCATCTTTATCATAAAAATACCAAAAATATTATCGTATCATATCTATCAGATCTCACTCTCGTAAGTGACCGTGTAGGGATTGACAACCCCTTATCGCGTTGGTTGCGAGGATTTATTTGTTTGTGTAGGTGCGAGGGACTCGCGCGTAGCCTCCTACTGGATTGATACCTTGGTTCTCAAAAACTAAGGGAAATACTTACGCTACTTTGCTGCTTCACCCTTTCCTGTTCAAGGGAAAACCAACACAGTGCTCAAGAGGTAGCAGTTCAAAGCAAGCGTTTCCAACGCCGAGGATTGGTTGAGTTGAAGTTCATTTCATTGCTTGTTATTTGTTGTGTGATGAATACTTTAGTATTTATAATGTATCCTCGTTGTCGTTGTGGGTTGATGACCTATTGTATGTAATAAAATGATATGCCTGTGATAAACTTAATAAATTTATGAATGGCTATCGAGTCGCTTCTTTGAGTGGGTGCTGCGACGAGGCAAAAAAATATTTTCTGAATACATAATTGTACGTGCATTGCAACAGGTTATCGGATGAGGCCAATCAACAATAGTACACTATTTGTACTAGCTTCACATGCTGCACTATCTCTACGTCTACGTACGTAATACAACAAGTTTTAAACTTGAGACCAGCCACCCATCCTCACAAAGAACACTTTTTAACCTAGCAAAGACTCCAGGAAATTTGGCCACAGTGTGAGGTGGGCCATATGTTAATGTGTTCGCTGTACGTAACCAGCACCTCGAATCCTTGATACTACTACTATAAGTAGTACTAGGAGTAGTATGGTGGCATGGGCCAGAACAAGCATTCACGTCCAGGAGTATGACACACGCCACCAGCACGACTTCCATCTGACACCATATTTCTTGGAGTCTGTGCTACATCAATCTCTTCAACCTAGTCGTTTCTCTAACTCAGCCATCGCGCGGCGGGCGAGGTGGGGGTTTGCCGATAGTCGGTTTCCTCAACTGCGGTCCTACTTGTAAGGCCAACTCCAACGCACGACCCCAAACGGACCTCAGTTTTGCCCGGATTCTCCGTTTGGGTAGGGCAATGGGGTCGTGTCTGGGCCATTTCTCGGATGCGGTGGTCGTGCGCCGAACGCACGACCACATCCCGGCCGCGTACATTTTTCTTTGCAAACACATATCTTTTTTTCATCGTTGATTTTTTGGTACATGGAAATACATCACCAAAATTTTGACTAGAAAAGCATGACCAAAGAAAACAAGAACCACAAGAATACATTTTAGAAGATATCCAACTTCCATAACTGCTCCTGTAAGTTGGATTAGTGCCTTCTCGATGCATTCATTGTTGATCTGCGGAGGCTCGATCTTGCGTGCTTCTTTCTTCTTCGAGTGTAAAGAAGTAGACGTGTCTAGCCTCTATTCTATCAACAAGTGCACTAGTCTCATCTCTAGCCTCTATGCCAGCTAAAAGTGCTAGAACATCTACTAAATTGCGCTCTATCAATATATCGTTGTACTCTTCTTCCCAATACCAAAACTTGCATCCATTCTACACAATAAAATTTTAAGTTAGCACAACTAGTCTAATCCGAGAGCACAACCGAAGATTTGGTGGAGTTCTTCCTCCTTTTGCCGACACGTGGGACATCCAGCATCCAGGTCGTGTCATGCAAGAAAATAGAGTGGTAGGTGAAGCCACGTGATGTGCATCTTGGGTTAAACTGTAAATAGAATCTTACTACTCTTGAGTAACTCCAAAAGCGGCCACCGAAGATCTTTATTGGATTTGTTTTTCATCACCAGCACGTCGAGGTGAAAGATGTGCAGGTTTGCATTTTCACTGACATGTGGGACCGCATATGAGCAAACAGACGATGGGCTCCGCGTATCTGCTGGCTGGCTGAGAAGAGAGATAGAGGAGGGCTGAGCACGGACTCCAGGAAATTTTTTATACATACTCGATATAGTGGAGTAACCCGCACCTCGATATAGTGGGGTGGCATGGGCCATAACTAGCATTCATGTCTAGCAGTACGGCACACGCCACCCACACGAGTCCCATCCGACACCAATTTTCTTGGAGTCCGTGCTAGCTACAGCCATCTCTTCTCCCTCCTGTTTTCTCAGCCATTGCGCGGTGGGCGGGGTGGGGGTTTGCCGATAGTCGGTTTGCTCAACTGCGGTCCCACTTGTAAGTGAAAATGCAACACAGCACGCATTCCCCCTTGAGCGGCGTGCCGGACAAACCGTGTGGGGGTGCGACGCAAACACGACAGGCTTTTCCTTTTGAACTTGTAACTTGTAAATTTTGGTTCTGCTCCATGGGGCGACCGATAGATAGAAATATCGATTTTCCCTAGAGCAATGAGAAGTTTGGTTCTGGCGCGGTTCATGCATGGAGTACGTACGAAAATGATGAAGTTGATGCGAAAGGTAAGATAATTACTAGTAGTACCATATACTACTACATGGATTTGACAGAAAGATAAAGATACATACGGATCCATCAACGACATCCTCACGCCCTAGTGCACCGGGTCACCAACCGACGTGCGAGGAGCAGCGGCGTTGGCGGCAAACTCAACGTGCTTCTGAACAATGTCGTCCAAGGTTGCCCTGCGGTCCAAGAAGGCCAGCTGTCGGATGTGGGGTTCCGGCAAACCCTTAAGGTTCAAACACTAGGGTGCGCGCGAAGTCTCCCCCTCCTACCGATCTACGCTCTAGCTCGCTAAGATCTTACGGACGAACTCGATGAACTTGCAACACAGAAAGACACGAGGTTTATACTGGTTCGGGCCACCGTTGTGGTGTAATACCCTACTCCAGTGTGGTGGTGGTGGATTGCCTCTTGGGCTGATGATGAACAGTACAAGGGAAGAACAGCCTCCTGAGGTTGAGGTGTTCTTGTGCTTGTGAACTTGTGGCGTGAGGATTCGTCCAGTTCAACCTGCCTCTACTGTGGTGGCTAGCTCTACTTATATAGGCCCTGGTCCTCTTCCCAAATATCGAGCGAAAAGGGAGCCAACAACGGCGGGCAAATTTGAAGGGGGACAACTATTACAAGCTATCCTGACAAAAGCGGTCTTCGCCTGCGAAAAGCCCTGGGGTGACGCCGTCTTGGGCTCCACGATGACCTCCGCTTGGCCGTCCTCCTGGTCTTGGTCTCGTTGCACCAATATGGCAACCTTTGCCTGATGCCTCGGTACTCTTCGCCTGCGCTGGCCTCCTTAGCACCAAAGAGGAAATAAGGACGCTGCGCGCACCGGCTCCCGCCTGGCACCCGCCTGGTACCGTTCGTCATGGGCCACGTCACCAGAGCCTCGTGAGGTTTGCCTCGCCTTGATATCTCCACTCCTCGTGAGCCTGCCTGGCTAGGCCACTCCAGAGGAGGTCTTGCGTCGTCCGCCTCGCGAGGGTCTTGGGTGTCTTGCTGATGAAGATGGGCCGTACGGCCTGCTGCTTAGCCACGTTGTGGGCCGCAGGCAGGCAAGTATGGGGACCCCCGTTCCCAGAACGCCGACAGTAGCCCCCGGGCCCAAGGTGCGCTCGGGCTTGGCTTCGCGGCGAAGCCAAGGGTCAAGTTCGGAGCACCGCGGGCCCCAAAATCCTGCGGCCTCGGTTGACGCTTGGCGGTTGATTGGACGTGGGCGTCTCCGCTTCCCCACGCTGCCTCGGCAACTGCACAACTTGACAAGTCCCTGCGACATGAAAGGAAAACCATCATTACCTGCGATCGTGGGAGACGCCGGTTGGCCTTCTCTTGCTATAAATGGGGAGGGGGGCGGAGCCCCCGTTGCCCATCTCTTTCTCGCTTGCTTGCTTCTTCCTTGCTCCACTGCTGACAACAATGGCGCCCATCAGAAGGTTTTCCGCCGAAGAGAAAGGAAAAGCTCCCCGTGACGACCCGGGACCACTTCCACCGAAGAAGAGGTCGATCCATCGCCGCGACGAAGCGTCGATGTAGGTGGTGACAAGGCCTTGGTGCGAGCGGCCTCCTCCGGGGTACCCGCTACCCTTGTACGCCCGAGCCGAGGGCTCGGGAGGTCGGAGCGACGAGCAGCGCCGCCCAAGCCGTGTACGGGGTCGCCGCGCCACGGCGACGCGTGCCGTTGCCCCTGGGGTCCACGCCACTGACTCCTCGCGCGAGTTGGTGCTGTGGGCGCCGATGCCTCCAAGCTCCTGGATCCGCTTCCCGCGGTTCTTCTCCGACATGATGCCGCCGAGGGGACCTCTCGAGCTCTGGCTGCAGCATGCCGACCGCAGCGCTCCGGCGACCGGAGCGGAGATCGAAGCGGTCCCCACCGGCAAGATCTTCATGACTCACGGCTGGGGCGAGATCGCGCGGGTCTGCCGTGCGAGGGGGGCCCTCACGATCCACTTTGAGTACGACGGCGCCTCCACGCTCTTCTTCAAGGTCTTCGACGCCGAGGGCCGCTGCCTGGAGTGCTGCCCTGGAGAGGAGCGCCAGACCGACGCGCGCTCCGCCCACAGCTACTCCAACAGCAGTAGCCCTTGGGAGTCCAGCAGCTCTCCTAAGCTTTAAGAGACTCCGGAGACGAGCGACGACAGCTACGTGCCCCCGAGCTCTCCCCGCGCTCGGAGCAGGGCTGCGGCGTCCGGCCGTCACCGCCGCTGATCTGGATGGGGTTGGCGCCGGCCTCCCGTGGCCCACTGTTGATGATGGCCTCTGCCACGGAAGGGTGTAGATAGGATTCCCCTTAGTACCAGCTTTTGTTTCCTGCGAAGGATCATGAATCATCCCGTGGGGGCATGTAAGGGTCTGTAATATCTTTGGTGCTTATCTTTCTTGTTATGTAAACTTGATGAGCGCATGGCCCGTTAAGGCTTGGTCCCCCCTTTCTTTCCTCGCAATGGCTTGTTGCTCTACGCTGACAGGACCCGGTCCCCAGGCAGGCTACAGCCGTCGCTGGTATGCCAGGTCGCGTGCCGTGGTCAAGGCCAGGAGGTGTGCGGCCCGAGGTCCAGTAAGAGCCCCTGAGGCGCGATGCTCAGGAGGTCCCCCTTAGCGCTCAAACAGCCATGGTAAGGCAAGAGAGGAAAATGACTTGGCCGCAACGGGGCTACGGTATGGCGTGAGTGACCATTAGGCCCAGATATTTAGCCGATCCTAGAGCAAAACTTATCTTGCTTACTTCGCGGCGATTCCTGATGTCGCGCTAGGGCTGTGCGGCAACTCATGCGGCATAGCCAGGTCGGCCCATACGAGTTCCCCTCCCCTCATGCTCTCCTTAGTGCTCTACGTCCTCAGGTCCCGGCCCTCGAGCGAGCTCAGCCGCCGCTGGTATGCCAGGTCGCGATGCCGTGGTCAAGGCCAGGGGTGAGGGCTGGAGAGCCAGTAAGAGTACCTGATTCGCGATGCTCAGGAGCCCCCCTTTTAACGCGCAAGCGAATTGCACGAGAGAAAAAGAGACTCGCGGTACCGCCTGCTATCCTTCCCTCGGGATCCCTATGAGCAGGCACAAGAAGGAACATGGTTTGCCGTTACAGCTGTTAGCCTGCCGCTAGTTGCTCTGGATGAGGTGAAGGCACTGAGGTCCTGGTGAGGTGACGTGCGCGGCGCGTGCCTTGAGCCAGAGCTCGACCACTCAGATTTGTCGGCGTGGCAGGGACTGACCCATGCACCAGCGCCGTGCCTGTGTGAAGGCCCCGGGGGAGGCGATGATCGAGTAGGTGATTGCCGTTGGCAGGTTAAGCATGAAGAGCAGATCAACTTGGATAAATGCAGGAAGATACATGCCACCGGGTTCGGCCCGAGCGGCTTGGGGATGATGCAGCCCGAGGGGCGCCCCCAGCAAGGTAAGCTAAAGACTTAAGCAAAAGGGATACACGCCACAGGGACGGACCCATGCGGCCTGGGAATAATGCAGCCCGAGGGGTGCTCCCAGCTTAAACGAACTTGGAAGATGTCACCTAGTTCTGTAGACGAAGTAGAGTTGGTGCAGCTGAAGCCGCGTGTTGAAGGAATGGCTCCTCATGAGCCACCGGGGCCCTGAGCCTCAGGAGGCATTGGGGGTTCAGGAGGTTCCCTGAAGGCCATCTCCATCTCCTCCAGGACGGCGTGGAACCTGGCCTCCTGAGCCGCCAGGACTTGTCGCACGTTCCGCTGATAGGCCGACGCCATGCCCGGCAAGCCGAAGGGCATGCGAACATAGCTGTGTGGCGGGCCCTCGCAGTGGCCCGCACGCGATGGCCAGAAGTGCTCCTGAGATGCGGCCCTGTTGAGCCCTGGGATGTCGACGCAGACACGCAGCCCGGTATCCACGCCTGGATGGGGAGCCGCGCCATGTGAGCGGCTGTGGCCGTGCATGGCTCTTGCTTCTTGCAGTTCCTGGGTGGTCTTGGTGATGAACTCCTCGGTGGTGGGCACTCCTTGCCCTGTGTTTTCCTAAGGGAAACGTGCCGCGAAGCACGCCTCCAAGTGGTGCCCAAGCGCCTCCCTCGTGAGGTTGGCAAGGTCTATGGCCCTCCAGAAGAGAGCCCCCGAGCCCTGCCCGAGGAGGGCGCCGGGCGCGCCTTCCTATGCGACAGAGGGAGGCGCCCCTGGAGCGGGCGCTGATCCTGACGAGGCTCCAGCTGCGTCGCCGCCCTCCTGAGATCCTGCTCGGTGTAGCTGCTCCTTCTTGGGGATGGCCTCCGGAGGGCCTTCACTCCTGCTGTCGGGGTCGTCGATTGCTGCGGCTTGAAAGGCGCGCTCAAGGGAGCACACCGCATCCCTCTCTTCACACAGGACCGTGATGATTCCTCCGCTTCCTAGCATCTTGAGAACGTTGTAGCCATGATGAGTGACTGCCATGAACTTGGCCAGGGCTGGATACCCGAGGATGGCATTGTACGGCAGGCGGATGTGCGCGACGTCGAAGTCAATGAGCTCGGTGCGATAGTTCTTGCGCTCCCCGAAGGTGACAGGCAGGCGGACCTGCCCTATCGGTGTGGTGGAACCGTCGGTCACTCCTGAGAAAGGCTTGGTTGGCTGGAGCTGCTCATATGGCACTTGGAGGTTGTCGAACGTGTCGACGGACAGGACGTTGAGCCCTGCGCCACCGTCGATGAGGGTCTTGGTGACTTGCACATTGCTGATGACTGGGGAGCACAACATAGGGAGGGCGCCAGCGGTGGCTGCGCACTTGAGCTGGTCTGCCGAGTTGAAGGTGATGGCACATTGGGACCACCTGAGCGGGCGCGTGGCCTCGAGCTTGGGGAGCACCGCATTCACCTCGCGAGCGAAATGTTTGAAGATGCGCTGAGAGGCTGGGGCCTGGGCACCGCCCAAGATGTAGGTGATCGCACGCGGCTCCTGAAAGCCCCCAGCCCCTTCGTCCTGGTGGTGGTCGTCGTTCCTCCTTAGCGGCGGCAGCGGAGGAAGACCGGCATTGCCCTGGGGCGATCCTCACGAGGCTGGTCCCTCCAGGCACCCTCGCGAGGTTGGTCCTGCCAGCGGTCCTCACGAGGCCGGTCGCGCCACTCCGGGCGCGGGCCACGGTCGTCCCAGCGTCCGCCTCCACGTCCTCCTCCGTGGCCATAGCCCTGATCATTGCGCTCGGGGTGTCGACCGTAGCGTCCTTCCCGTATGGCTCTGAGCTCTTGGCAGTCGCTGGTGTTGTGGGTGTTCAGGTTGTGGAAGGCGCAGAATGGTCGGCCGTTCTTGGATGACTCGGGCTGATCTCTGCCTCGCTTGGTGTCGGGCTCCGCTGCGAGCACCACTGTCTCTTTGCGCTTCACATCCTTGGCCTTGGCCTTCTTCTCCTCCGCTCCTGCAGCTGGCAGCTCAAGGAGAGAGAGGCGCCCCTCCTCAGCTCTTGCACACTTGGTCGCCAGGTTGAACAACTCCTGAGATGTGCAGAGCTCCTCGTGGATAGCGAGCTCTTCCTTCATCTTGATGTCACGGACGCTGTCTGAGAGCGCGGAGATGATGGCTTCGTCCGTGACCTTGGGGATCTTGAGGCGGGTGTTGTTGAAGCGCTGGATGTACTTCTGGAGGGTCTCTCCTGGTTGTTGCTTGATGCGGCGTAGATCACCCACGGCTGGTGGGCGGTCGCGAGTGCCCTGGAAGTTGGCGACGAAGCGGTCGCGCATCTCGTCCCAGGAGGAGATCGAGCCGTGCTGCAGGTTCAGGAGCCAAGAGCGGGCCCCATCCTTGAGAGCCATGGTAAACCAGTTTGCCATGACTTTTTTGTCGCCGTTGGCCGCTTCGATGCTCAGCTCATAGAGCTGCAGGAACTCCGCGGGGTCGGCGGTGCCGTCGTAGCGAGGAGGCAGATCTGGTTTGAACTTGCTTGGCCAGGCGACGCTACACAGCTCGGGGGTGAAGGCGCCGCAGCCGGCCGTGGTCGCCGGGCCCGCTTCTGAGGTGGAGCTTGGTCTTGGCGAGGTCCGCGCTGCGCCGCTGCAGGCGGCACGCGGTCTTGACGAGGTGGTGCGGGGAGCGCCGGTGCAGCTTCTCGCGGCCGTGGGATTTCTTGGCAGCTTCTTTCTTCACGCGCGGGCGCTGGGCGCGGTGGATCACGCCGCAGAGGCGCGCGCCTTGGTGCCAAGGCACCGTCTTGGGGTTGAGGTGGTGGAGGCATGCCATGAGCCCCGTCGCCCGCGGCTGGTTGAGGAGGAGGCAGATAGTGGGACGGTGCCGGAGAGCCCCCTGCAGCGCGGACGAGCTCGGCGACGCGGTCGAGCCACTCCCCATAGAGGTCGTCGACGGGGCGATAACGCAGGAGCTCGTTCGCCGCGATGAGCACGGCTCGTGCTTCCATGGGAGCGCGGTGCGCGTGAGACGAGGAACCAGCAGGGGTAAGCGACGGAGTAGCGGTGCGGCCGTCTTGCCGCACCGAAGGATGCAGCGAGGACGCTTGCTGCTCGTTCCCCGCCGGGCCGGTGGCAGCGTTGGCGGCGGCAGACGGAGAACGACGAGGTGGCCCACCTACGGGAGCCGTCTGAGCGACGCGGGCGGAGAGGGCAGCCCGACGCTGAGCTCGAGCACGGCGAGCGTCCACCATGGAAACGACGGAGCGATGGAGCAACGAACTGATGGAAGGGAAACTACGGCGCACCCCTACCTGACGCGCCAAATGTCGGATGTGGGGTTCTGGCAAACCCTTCAGGTTCAAACACTGGGGTGCGCGCGAAGTCTCCCCCTCCTACCGATCTACGCTCTAGCTCGCTAAGATCTTGCGGACGAACTTGACGAACTCGCAACACAGAAAGACACGAGGTTTATACTGGTTCGGGCCACCGTTGTGGTGTAATACCCTACTCCAGTGTGGTGGTGGTGGATTGTCTCTTGGGCTGATGATGAACAGTACAAGGGAAGAACAGCCTCCTGAGGTTGAGGTGTTCTTGTGCTTGTGAACTTGTGGCGTGAGGATTCGTCCAGTTCAACCTGCCTCTACTGTGGTGGCTAGCTCTACTTACATAGGCCCTGGTCCTCTTCCCAAATATCGAGCGGGAAGGGAGCCAACAACGGCGGGCAAATTTGAAGGGGGACAGCTAGTACAAGCTATCCTGACAAAAGTGGTCTTCGCCTGGGAAAAGCCCTGGGATGACGCCGTCTTGGGCTCCACGATGACCTCCGCCTGGCCGTCCTCCTGGTCTTGGTCTCGTTGCACCAATATGGCAACATTTGCCCGATGCCTCGGTACTCTTCGCCTGCGCTAGCCTCCTTAGCACCAAAGAGGAAATAAGGACGCTGCGCGCACCGGCGCCCGCCTGGCACCCGCCTGGTACCATTCGTCATGGCCCACGTCATGAGAGGCTCGTGAGGTTTGCCTCGCCTTGATATCTCCGGTCCTCGTGAGCCTGCCTGGTTAGGCCACTCCAGAGGAGGTCTTGCATCGTCCGCCTCGCGAGGCTTGGACCCTCGCGAGGGTCTTGGGTGTCTTGCTGATGAAGATGGGCTGTACGGCCTGCTGCTTAGCCACGCTGTGGGCCGCAGGCAGGCAAGTCTGGGGACCCCCGTTCCCAGAACGCCGACACTAGCATCCTATCGTCCTCCTCTTGCATGTAGTAGTCCTTGTGGACGATTTGCGCATAGACGTGGGTGATTATGTCGATGGTGTCTTGCTGCGCCAGGCGCTGCGCGGCGAGCGCGACCTCGAGGTGGACATTCTCCGGCGCGACGGCGGGCAGTCGCAGGGCCACCAGTGCGTCGAAGAGGTTTTCACCATAGAGGCCGTTGAGGGTGGCAGGCATCGCAGAGCCTGGGCACGTGGGCTGGAGGCGTACGTCAAGGTCGTCCGCGAGCTTCTTGACGACGGTGAAGTTGTCGAGGAAGCCGACGAGGACCTCGTCGAACAAGGAGGCGAAGCTGTTGTCCAAGCGGCCCCTCGCCCTGGCGGCCTCAAGCACTACCTGGAGACGTTCCTCGGTGCCAGGCCGCAGGCCGGCGTCGTGGACCATCTGGCACAGCCGGCTGATGCTCGCGCTCATCGCCTCCATGGGTCTAGCTTCTATTCAACTGATCTTGCGATTGGAGTGATCACTCTTGCCCTTGGGTGCGTAGGTGCGTAGGATTTCGTAGATTGGACTGGCGGGAGCCTTTATATGAGAAGTGCAAACTGCGTTGAATTCACGTGCGTGTTGGCCATCTACTCCTCGCCCCTTTACTGCACCTGCCTTTGGCTGTATGACAGGTTGGCCAGCCACCCGTTGGGCCCACGTGTCATACACCCAAAGGCAGGTGCAGTAAGTCAATGAAGTTGCGTCCCCCTCCATGCCCGTGCATGCTTTCAATGACTTGAGACTACCAAACATCACATGCGGTGGTTACTTCATTGCATGTAATCCTATTAAGTAGCAAAAAGACATTAAGTTATCTCGCCAATAGGAATAAAATAATACACCATGTATTTATTTACACAGGGAGTAGTACAATTTTTGTGACATTCATTACTAGATATTGCTAGTCAAATACTAAATCCAGATGGACGTGGTAGTACTACTAAATCCAGACGGTGGTGCTAGTACTAGTAGTAGTAGTACTACCAATGTAGTAGCACTGTACTACCTGTTGGTCAAATTATCACGTGCTGCTCCTCACAGTGAAGTGACAAGACCCTACGCCGGAGATGACACCTGAGTATAGGCGCCGTGTTCGGCATACCATAGTCAACCTCACCGTCTTCACTCACTATCATCATGGCTGTAGACCTAGCCTGCTTACAACTAGCCGTGTTTGACATAATTTCCCGTGCGTAGATGCCCGTGCATTGCACGGAACACCAAGATTGGGGGGTGGACGGCGCCGGCAGTGGCCATCGCGCCAAATTTTTCCATGGCCTTCTAGATGTGGTGGGGAGGAGATAAGGCTGATTGTGAGAGACAAGGAGTTGTTTGTAAATAGGGAACAAGTGCTCGCATCTTTTTGCAAAACTGGAGAAGTTTGGTTTGTATGCGTCAGATCTAGATCCGACGGCTATTGGTGAAAGATGGCAGGCACAACATCATCACCAACTCAGGACCTGTTTGATTCGCAGGATTTTGAAAACGCAGGAATAGGACACGGCAATATTACAAGTTTCAAACTGATATTACAAATGTTAGGAGTAATGCTGCACCTACGAAGAGGGAATTACTAGGAAGTTTACGTAATAACTTTCGTTACTTTAGGTGGATGCAACATTATCGTACAAACTAAAATCCACCGCCCTGACAAGTAACTAATAGGCAAATAAGTTTTCGAGTCTCTGGCCACTTGATGTTTCAAAAACAAATTCAGCTTCTGCGGAGACTTTGTCATTTAGCCTTAGACGCTTGCGGTGATCAGCACACCATTCATTGTTGTGCCAGAGAATGCCAAAACTCATTACCTTGTGCACACTTGCCTCCAGAACAAAGAACCTGGCCAATTTAATCTCAGATGTGCTGCCTCGGTAGTCGATCAAATCAATTTCTGTAAGATGGAGATCAAGGCATTCGCCGAGATTGTTATAGTGCAGCACATTTTTCACTTTCGGGTCTTTTTTTATCTGCAAAAGAAGAGAGCATATTAGAGCAGCTGGCTGTATAAGATTGCCGTGTCATCAAGAGGTACCAATATCATTCGCTCATACGATAGGGTTGGCTGGCTAGTGATATTTTTTCACTCTCTCTCTCTGTTTCTCTTTCCTCTCATTTACCTAGGAGTACGTGAAGAGCTTGGGCATTTGTTGCCTTCCACTATGTGGCCGATGCCATATTTCGCAAAAGTATGCCACATAATACGCATCGATGTCAAATCAAAAGATTTTGGCACCGCTCTCGCGATGTGAGAGAGTTGGCACCGCTGTGCACACAGACCCACATGTATAAACAAATCAATCAAACCAACAACACCAGCCTCTCACTCTCCCAAACAAGTGTTTTTTATTGCCTCAGTCCTCTCTCTCTCTCCCACGCAAGTGTTTTTTCATTGCGTGAGTTAATTTGGCACCGGAGCAAAGTAGGTGATCCAGATTGGGGCACCAGGTGAGCAATGGAGGGGCATCGATGCCAAATGCATCACAAGTGAATTTGGCACGTGTTTTGGCCTACATAGTGGAGGGCCATTATAGCCCACTTTTGTACTACCTCTTATTTAGTTTAAAATTTTGACCATATATTTATGTAAGAAAATGCCAATGCATGTCACTAAAAATTACACCATTTGAAATTATGTTCAAATACGAATCCAACGATATAGTTCTTAGTAACATGCATTAACATTTTGTCAGTTAAATCTATGGTCAGATTTTCATACTACAAAATAGGAAGAGTAAACCAGGACGAAGGTAGTACTTGCTCTTAGGGTAACCATAGAGTTACTGGAGTAGTCTAAGCTACTTTCCACTATGACTAGCCTAGGCTACTATAGTAGTACAACAAAAAAACGATGCAGGTGATCACGTGAGCAAAAATACTAAAAGCATTTTTTTCGGTGCAGTGCGTAGATGCAGTTTTGAACACTACACTTGTCATCGTAATTTGAGAAAATTACGAAAAATTTGAGCTACGTTGTGATTACCGTTTACTAATAGGAAAGAAGTTTCACCTCGATGAGTAGCTTCTCCGTGCACAGAAAGCATGTAAGGAATCCAACAACTTGATCCAGATTGGGGCCGATAGATTTTATTGCCAAGATCTTCACTGTGCGCATAGACTGGGTCAAGCTTGTGGGAATCATTTTCTGGAAGACGGTCGTAAATACATCAAGAAGAAATTAAAAAATGTGAATTTCAAGAAGACGAAGAAGAAGATGAGTGCTGTACCTGAACGATTACAGATCCAATAAAGAGTTCAGAGAATTTGGCAGACGAGTGCACCAACGCTGTCAATTTCGGCGCGTCAATGACCCTGATTTTTGTTGGACCTTCTAGATCCGATACACGCAATCTCTCAAGGAAAGGCGCATTCTCAATGACCATAACATGGAACAGCTGGAGTGATCTCTTCCCAATTGATGTCTTTTTGCAGGGCCAGCAAGACACATAAATCTAGCGGAGATTCGTCGAGGCGATGTGGAGGCTAATGAACCCGTGGATCTGCTCAAGACGAAGGTACTCGAGCGCAGTACAGCTGCGGAGCAGGTGCTCCATAGCCTTCTTCGAGATGACAACGTCGAAGAGGTCGAGCTGCGTGAGTTGAGGGAGAAGAAGGGCGGGCGCGGCATTAATCTAGGGAAGATAGCAGGAGCTGAAGCTGGCGCGGTGCAGCATTGGCGCGAGGCGGAGCGTGGACGGCGGCAGAGAGCGACATCGTCCAGCTTCAAAGCTGAGCTCCTCGAGCTGATCTAGGGCGGGGGATAAGAACCACTCGTCGAACTTGGGTTGGACCTTGCAGTTGGTACTGAACATGCGGATGTCAAGGCGTCTGGCTGGCCCAGGGTGCGATGAAAGGATCTTGGAGACTGCGGCCATGCGTTTGCAATCCCCGTCGCAGAGGCAGCTGACGACGGTGAGGTTGAGGGGGACGCGGCGCTAGAGGGGGCGCCACCGCCGGGAGAGCAGGGCGGTCCGCACGGCAGATTTGGTGGGGAGGAGGCCGATGATGACGAGCAGCATGTCGTCAGGAAGGCTGCTGATGAAGTCCAGGCTCGCCGGATGCGGTTTTGGCTCGAGCCGCCTCCGCTTGTTGGCTGCCTCGCCGTCCATCTCAACCGGCGGCGACGCCGGTGTACACGTGTGTTGGGTGTGCGCGAGTGCGTCCTTCTGTGCATGCCGCCGCGCAGTGGTGAATTGTGCGCGAGTGCATCCTCCACGCAGAAGAAGTGTGTGCTCAATGCGCCCTCAATTTACTAGCGTGCGGGGTGCTACCCCGAGTGGTTTCAACTTTGTTTACTTCACCGCGTGTCAGATGGGCCTCTAGTTTACTTATTTTCACCCGCTGCCACATGGGCCAGCACACGAAGATACATAACACGAGCTGACAAGGCAGCATGTGGACTGGTTGACCGGTTAACTAAACAATATACAGAGCTATATGCTGACACAGTGAGCGTATAACCCGTCGATATAGAGTGTTCGTGTGATAGGGGAGGCCCGTGAGAGATAGCAGAGATAGAGAGAGAGAAAGAGCTACTCCCTCTATTCGATAATGTAGTTCCAATTTTTTTTAAAAGTCAAACTTTTGAAACTTTGACCAAGTTTATAAAGAAACTACTTATATCTACAATACCAAAGATAAATGATAGTATGAAGTAAATACATGTTGTGATGAATCTAATGATCTTTCCAGATGTAAATGTTTTTCTCCACATATACCTAGTCAAACTTTTCTGAGGTTTGACTTTTCGAAACATCCATATGCTTATGGACGCGAGAGAGTCCCTAACTAGAGAGAGAGAGAGAGAAATAAAAAGAGTGAGTGAAAAAAGTGTGTGTGCGTGTGTGAAAGAGACATGGACAACACTGAATAAAAGTCGAGAAAAAACGTGTGTGTCTTATGCAAACATATCACAGATGCATCTTCGACAACGGAAGCAAGGTGAGGAGATAGTGTGTGGTTGTTTGCAACCGAGAGAGCAAGACCCTAGCACGTGGCCAAGAGGGGTCTGACAAACAAGGGAGAGAGGTCGAGAGAGACGTACGGAGAAAATGCAAACATGGGGATGAGAGAGTGTATGTTTGTCATAGAGAGATCCCCTGGAGATCGTGATGGGATTACATGGGTGGGAGATCGAGTGACAAGGTGTGTGCGCGATAGAAGATACCCCGAGAGATATCGAGATAGACGTATGGATGGAAGGAGACAATATGTGTGTTCCTGATGGCTTGTGAGAGATAATCATACTTAGGGGGGAGTGCTTGTGCCTATGATGGAGTGAGGGATTATGGTACTTATTAGGGGGGGTGCGTGTCACATAGAGAGAGAACAAGGGCGGAGAGTGTTGGATGGGTCTATATGTATAGCGTGAGCGATACATGTGTATGTGTGAATCAGGGAGATATAAAGTTTGAGAGAGATTGAGGAGCCCCGATAAGGCTGAGTGGTGCGTCAGATAGCTGAGAGGGGGAAAGAGATATTCCATCCGCTCGATAATGCAGTGCATGTAACTTTTTTAGAAGTCAAACTTTGGAAACTTTGATCAGGTTTACACAAATGTTATTTATATCTTCAATACCAAAGATACATCATATGAAACTACATCTCATGGTGAATCTAATGGTATATGTTTGCCGTTCCAGATGTATTTTTTTTCTCCACGTACATGGTCAAACTTTGTGATGTTTGACTTCTCAATAAATCAATATGCTATGGACCGAGGAGAGTGCCTAAGTCGAGAGGGATCAAGTGCGTGTGAAGGAGAATGAGTAAGTGTGCAAAAAGAGTATGTGTGTGAAAGAGAAAGTGACAACAAACGATAAATTAGAGAGAGAGAGTGTGTTTTTTCGTTTCTTAGGCGAACATATCACGCATGCATCTCCGAGATAGAAAAGCGAGGCGAGGAGATACACGAAGATAGATAGTGTGTGATTGTTTGCAACGGAGAGAGCCACCCCTATAGCACATGTCCAATAGAGGTCTGGACAACAGGGTACAAAGGTCGAGAGGGACACATGGAGAACATGGACGCATGGGGAGGGCGAGAGGGTGTGTTTGTGATAGAGAGACCCCCTCGAGATCATGAGGGGACTATATGGGTGGGAGATCGAGGGAGGTGCGTGCGCGATAGAAAGATGCCCCGAGAGAAATCGAGATAGACCATGCACATGTTTGTGATGGAGACTAAGATTAGCTAGTCATATACATATAGGGGGGACTGCGTGTGCCTACAATTGAGTGAGAGACCATCATACTTGGCTAGCTAGCATGAGATTGTGTGTGTGTGCGTGTGAGATGGAGAGAGAACGAGGGAGAGAGATAGAGTTTTAGATGGGCCTATCGAGTACGACTGAGATATGCATGTGTATGTGTGACCCGGGTAGATGGAGAGTTTGAGAGAGAGGGGGAAGACCTCCGAGACGACATAGTGGTGCATGAGAGAGTTACGGGCAACGAGCCAAGGAATTTGTGTGCGTACGATGAGTGCACCCAAGATATCTAGCTTGGACTAGAGAATCATACATAGTGTGCGAGAGAGACCTATAGATGGAGTATATATGCATGCGAACTAGAAAGACCCCCCCACCCACGCACACACACAAAGAGAGAGAGAGATGGAGAGAAATAGAGAGGACCAACAAGGTTTGTGTGTTGGATGCGTGCGACAGAATTGAAGATTGTCGGAGAGAGAGAGAGAGAGAGAGAGAGAGAGAGAGAGCAGGAGTCCGGGAGAGGGGGAGGTCGCGTTTTACGTATTAAAGACTGATATAAACCATGTTTCGATATAAACTTGTATTCAAATATTTAAATTGGAGAACATGTTGTCTGCAATCCACACATGAACGGATATATGCGTATATCAAACAAGTTCATTAATTTGACTTTCAACATGTTCATGGAGTACTATAATACTGTACAACATCCTATTCGATTGAGGTGTTCAATTTTGTATTTAGTTCACTATTTTGACCTGGTGAACGAGCTATTTCATTGAATCGAGATATTTCATTTTGGGTTTGATTCCCGTTTTTGAGTGGGTCAACTATTTGTCATATAGTAAATCGCTAGCAACGAGCATCTAAAAACACATTGCTCCCGAGCATCATCTCTCCATCTAAAAAAGAAGTGGCAAGCTAATATTTCTAAATTTGATTCGAATCGACTTTTTTTTGAGCTTGATTCGAATCGACTTGGTAAGGTAGACGTGGATGCTCGTTCTCCCAAATTTTGAACGAACCGTTAAACATCCTCTGCTCGATGGAATTCGCCCGAGCAAATAAATGGGAGACACATTAATTGGCCCGTTGTGCATCGAGGGTAGGTTCGTAACTTCATCCAAGCGCGCCTTCTCCTCGGCCGAAATGACATGTGCCGAATAATTCATAAACCATGGTCAGCAAAACACGCTCTCCTCGCCCGAAATAGCTCGCGCCCACTATTTCAAAACACACTCTCCTCGCCCGAAATCGCTCGCGCCCACTATATTTCAAAACATGCCCTCCTCGCCCGAAATCGCTCCCGCCCACTATTTGGGGAGAAGCAAAGTTACTCTACTATCCCTGACCCTCAGTACACAGACCCAAGCCGAGAAGCCTAAAGGTAGGGGTAGAACTGTAACTCCTCCTCACACTTCAGACAAATGCGTTCGTATCCCAATTCCCCCTCGCCCATTCATACCTCGTGGGCGCCAAATCACCTTCTCCCCGGAAGCTCCCTTCTCCCGAGCTGCGAAACCTCAGCCCCTCCGCCATGGCGCACCCACCGCACCAATTTCACAGCCGCCCTCCTCCCTAATGCCGGAGACACTGTCCATTTGCCGTCGTGAACTGGGCCGTGTGCCTCTTACTCCGTGCTGCTGGAGCTGCCTCGACGACGGCCGCGTGAACCGTACCGGAGCCGATTCATCCCCGCCGTTGTTCACGGCACCGGAGCGGCTCCAACTTCGGATCCATCTAGAGTCCCGGTGCTGCTTCCCCGTAGCCGTCGACCGTCGCGACATCGCTGTTTCCCTGCCGCTGGTGGCCACCGCAACACCGCCGGCCTCACCGACTCGGCAGCTGGACCTGCCTACTTCACCATGCCGCCAAATAGGTCGCACCCTCATCTCAAATCACTTTATTTCGGCGTCAGTTGTCTTAATTTTTATTCTGGGCCAATCGATTCCCAATGGGAAGCAGCACCCCTCGAGGCGGCGAAACTCCTAGGCTGCCGGTTGGCTGGTGTCTAACGTAAGGGTGCGGGGCCACAAGTTCGCCGCGGTAGCAACGCTTAGATGGCTATCTTAGAGTTGCGTGGGTTCAAGGTACTGCCGCCGCCGGATCTGAATGACGGGGAGTCTTTGTGGATTGGCCCGGGGGCGGCGCAACCACGGCAGTGCGGTGGGGCGGGGTTTTGGCCGGGGCCACGGACGGCGGAGGCAAGCTGCTCTGCCGTTGGTCGCTGGCTCTTCGGGGAAGATTCCTAACAGTGTCATCCGGGAGGCACAAGATGGCCATCAAGACATCCGGCGTAGATCGGACAGTACCAAAATAAAATAAAATCGTGTGACCCCAATTTAGTCTCAGTCAACAGACGTGTGACCACTCTCATACCTTGCTGTTGATCTCTTACTGTATTTCTTCATATCAAAGAGATGTGTCGTTCTTAACATTATGCATTATCTGCATCTTCAGCCACACCGTCTTCCGACTCACCGCAGCTGCTCCAACAAGGGAAGCATACACCAGAAAGGAGCTATAGTCCCCACTCAACAGTTCCCTGCATCGAATGCACGTGCCCGACATGGACAGCCACAACAACTGCAGGGCCATCGACAAGTCAGCACATGATGCTCACTCCTATGGATGGCGGCCAGTTAGGTTGTACCCTCATCTTAGTTGTGTGCAACATTTATGGCTTTGTTATTCATCTAAGCATGGAAAATAGATTATCACATTTCACTGTATATTCATGCTGATCTCTTACGGGTCTTCTTCAGGAGTTAACGTTGTTCCATAGTTCAGCTAAGATACTTGTTCTTTAGGTAACGCTGTTCCATAGTTATCATCCATCAACCAATGCTATCCCACAGGCTGGTGATTATAGTATTATACCACTTCTAGTATTACCTATGTTGTTCTTTAATACTTTTGTGTGCCATCTAGTTAATCTCGAGTACAAACGATACATATTCTGTAGCTTTCATCTGTGTTCTCCCTTTAGTTTTTGAGACCTGTTGCTGCTAGTTAACCCCAGTCCTACTAATTATGTCGTCTCCTACAGGCACTCATTACATCAATCTAACTACTAGTTGACTTCCATTCATGTCAGATATAATTGCACACACTGATATATCCACAAGAACCTCACGGAGCAATGTAAAGGCCAATAAACTTGATGTCAATGATACCCAATATGATGGAACATGTAAAGGCAGTTCTTCAGAAGACTTGCAGAAAGATGTTGAATCCTCTTCACCCCACAAGGTCCTTGCTCTAACTTGGCCCGTGATATGGGTACAACATGCATATAATGTCCTGGAGTGTATGTACTCTGTTGCAATGCCATGTGCTTAGCATGCTAATCATGCATCTAAATATGTCATGCCTTCCTGTTTTTCAGTACCTATTCCATTCATGATAACATGTTTTCAAATTCAAGTACTGTCATTCTACTCTATCGCAATGCCATCTGCTTAATTTGGACATCATGATTCTGAATATCTTATGCATTGTTATTCATCAGTACGTACTTCATCTGTCTACCATACCATGTTTTTTTTACATTGAAGTGCTGTTCTAGTGCTCTGTTGTAATGCCATCTCAGTTTCCCAATCATACACGTGTATGATGCGTTAGTTTTTTCTGTATGTATTCCGCTAGCATACAGTTTTTCATTCAACTAGTGTTTTTTACTGTGTTGTCCTGTTGTATCCCTAGCTCTTACACCATACTCCCTCCGTCCGGATTACATGTTGCCGAAATGGATAAAAAAGGATGTATCTAGAACTGAAATACGCCTAGACCCATCCATTTTTTTTCCGGATGGAGGGAATACATGTCAATATGTCATGCATTTCTATTCTTCAGTACCTATTCCATCTCTCTACTTTAGCATGTTTTATAATTGAAGCACCATTCTTCTATACAAGGCATGCAAGGGGAAGACGACTATGTTATAATCTAAAGGGTTACAAACCAGGTCTTTGCAAAAGATCCAACCGCCAGGAGATAATAAACCAACTCCAATTTTTATAGATACTGCTCCAGCACACAGAAACCCAACTCCTACTGATAATAAGCAGATTCCAGTGGCCAAAGAACTAGTCCGCTCCAGTCCAGCAAAAATATGTCAACTCCATTCTAAGAAGCGTGTGCGTATCCTTGCATCATGAAATTTTATAGCATGCTGATCATATTTTCTACATGTTTCTTACCCATCTCTCTTTTAGAAAATAAGCTTAACAGATAGAAGAATTTCTGCACTGGTATCATCTGTGAGGAAAGATTCTTGCAGGAATTCTCTGTACTCCAATGCAGATGTAAGTACCTGTTGTATATCACTATATTTTTCATCAGCATGTATTTTGTTAATCGGCGTGAATCCAACCTTTATCTGATCTAAATTTAGTTGTAGCAAAATGTATGATTAAAGGCCACAATGTTGATTTTTGTAAGGAAAACTGCCTGGTAGTTTTGCATCCTGAGCTGCATGAGTGTACTATCTCATATCAGTGGGTTTGATTACTTTGGTTCTGCAGTGGGTTTTCAGTGTTTTTTTACTGTGTTGTCCTGTCGTATCCCTAGCTCTTACATCATACTCCCTCCGTCCGGATTACATGTCGCAGAAATGGATAAAACTGGATGTATCTAGAACTGAAATACGCCTAGACCCATCCATTTATTTCCGGATAGAGGGAATACATGTCAATATGTCATGCCTTTCTATTCTTCAGTACCTATTCCATCTCTGCTATAGCATGTTTTATAATTGAAACACCATTCTTCTACATAAGGCATGCAGGGGGAAGACGGCTATGTTAGAATCTGAAGGGTTACAAACCAGGTCTTTGCAAAAGATCCAAACGCCAGGAGATAATAAACCAACTCCTTTTTTCATAGATACTGCTCCAGCACAGAGAAACCCAACTCCCACTGATAATAAGCAGATTCCACTGGCCAAAGAACTAGTCCGCTCCAATCCAGCAAAAGAATGTCAACTCCATTCTAAGAAGCGTGTGCGTATCCTCGCATCATGAAATGTTATAGCATTCTGATCATATTTTCTACATGTTTCTTAGCCATCTATCTTTTAGAAAATAAGGTTAAATGATATAAGATTTTCTTCATTGGGATTGCATTCGAGGAAAATATCTTGCGGGAATTCTCTGTGCTCCAATGCTGATGTAAGTACCTGTTGTATATCACTATATTTTTACATCAGCATGTATTTTGTTAATCGGCGTGAATCCAACCTTTGTCTGATCTAAAATTTGTTAAAATGTTAAAGGCGCCAATGTTGATTTTTGTAAAGAAAACTGCCTGGTAGTTTTGCATACTGAGCTGCATGAGTGTACTATCTCAAATCATGCACGTTACTGGATTGTAGTGCTGCTCTGCTTGCCCATTCATTCATTGTGTCAATGTTGCTTTCGTATTACCTTACCTGGCTGATGATAGCTGTGCCATATTGTGTTAATTTGGTGCTGGCTAGTTGCCCAAACGTTCGTTGTGCCAATGTTGCTTTCCTATTATCTGACTTGGCCAATGATAGCAATGCTAGTGTCTTAATTTGGTGCAGGCTGCTGAAGATAAGAAGACAAACTCTGAAAACAGCAAGGCAACCCCATTGTTTCTTTCCAATAAATCTAGGCTAGGTAATTTGCCAATAGCTCATGATTAATCTATTTGGTTCCCCTCCTAATTTATGTTATGATGCAGTGGTCGAGACACTCTCCACTATCAATAATATAAGCCTGCCAAAATCGCCATCTGAATCTGTTCAGTATCCTCTGTCTCGAATGCAACGGAAAAAATGTATGTTTGTGAACCAATTAATGGCTGAAGGAATGATGGAAATGGTGGAGGAATCAGAGGTGCAGAGTCGTGCGACACAACAACTGATCAATGTTTTCAGAGACAGTGTAGCAAAGCAGCAAGAACTTGCCCACATGCTTATGGGCATCATCCGTGCTGAGGTTGCAGATTGTGACGTTGTAGATCGTTAGGTTCTGTTCATTTATTTGCACTGGCATCAAACTTTGATTGCCCAGTGGATGTAATTTCCTGTAATATATGCTGGATGTGCAACGTTTTTCCCTGTATGCCGTACCTTTGCTTGATCAGTTTTGGTCCTGTGCATAATTGCTCATCGTAATGGGCTCAAATTATCTAATTTGACCTAAAGACATGTAAGAACTTTAGTGGGCCCATTAAGTTAATGGGCCGTTACCAGGCCGAAAGTTAATGGTCGGCCCTCTTAACTCCCGGGTCGTTAACAGGCTGACATCGAAGCGGGCAACAGGTGGGCCCAATTGATTTCATGGGCTGTTAACAAGCCGTTACTAAGTCCGGGCTACATATGGCCCAACTATACTGTGGGCCTTTAGCAGGCCGAAAGAGACAGCGGGCTTGTACTGGACCATGTAGAGCATGGGCCGCTAAGAGGCCAAAAGTCAGGTCGTATTGTAAATGGCCTAGCTGTGTTGTGGGCCTTTAGCAGGCCGAAAGAGAAACCCGGCTGGTATTGGACCATGAAGGGCATGGGCCATTAAAAGGCCAAAACTCAGGTCCGACTACAAATGGCCCAACTCATTTATGGTCCGTTAACAGGCTGAAAGGCAGACAGGGCCGGGAATTGGCCCAACACTTAAATGGGTCGCTAAAAGGCCAAAACTCAGGTCCGACTACAAATGGCCCAACAGCTATATGGGCCGTCACGAGGCTGAAAGACACACCGGGCCGGAAATTGGCCCAACACTTAAATGGGTCGCTAAAAGGCCGAAACTCAGGTCCGACTACAAATGGCCCAACTGCTTTATGGGCCGTCAACAGGCTGAAAGACACACCGGGCCGGAAATTAGCCCAATATTTAAATGGGTCGCTAAAAGGCTGAAAGATGTACATCGTGAAAATTGGCCCATCCACTAAATGGGCCGTTAATAGGCCGAAATCTCATCGGGCCGATATTGAGCCCAAATATATAGCGGGCTGTTAACGGGCTCGAACTGACGATGGGCTGCAATGGTGTCAAATCTTTAACGGGGCGTTGACGGGCTGAATTGGCACATCTCGTATGGGCCGTGGGCTTAAATGGACCTGACACAAGTAGGCCTTATATGGGCCGGCCTGCTATTTTTTACTGGGCCGACCTTTTTCACCAGAATGGGCCACTGTTGGGCCGTGCCACGTGTCGACCTATCATAGGCGCCTCCTGTCCAATGAGTGGATGACATCTGTCCCAACGGTGAGGCAACACGTGTTTCCTCCAGCCAATGATGATTTTACACGTGGAAAATCCCCATTGGTCCGGGCTGTTAACGGGTTATCGGATCCAAAACCGGACCCGATAGCTTAACGGCGTTCCGTTACGGTGGATGCCACGTGTCAGTCACCCTTGACAAAAGCACTTCTGTGAAGCGCGATTTATCGTCATGGAAGTGGACACTTTCGTGATGATATTTTTGGTAATGTCATGGAACACTTCTACGACGGCACAGGTATGACTATCTGTGACACCCCAAAATTTTGGCCTTGTTTTATTTATTAAAAATGTTGCCAGGAAATAATTTTTTCCATTTGACTAGTTTTACCCTTTGTGATTTTTGATTTTTTCCTCTAGTGGGAAAAACCTTCAAAGGTATTGTTGGACTTGAATACTCTCTATAATAAAACTTTATTTATCAGTGGATTCAAATTTTTGCAAGATTTATTTCCTCAAAGCTTTATTCCTTTAAAATGTTTTCTTTTGCATTTGGAGCCTGTTTTGCACTACAACCTTTTGACAAATGCATTCAAAATTTCCACCAAAATTTGGGGATGACATGTGATGTTTCCACATCACTTTTATGCAAAAATACCTTTTGGCCATTGGAGATTTTGAGCTCTACACCAAGTTTTCCAATCTGGTCCAGTAGGCACTTTTGCACTACAACCCATTTAAATATTTCTTTAAAAATTCTTCCAAGTGTTTGGAGATGTCAATGGATGCATACAATTCATCTTCAAGCAAAAACCCAGTGATGTTCTTTGGAAAATTTGAGTGGATCAACCTCTTTTGCATTCTGGTCCAAATTGGTGATTTGAACTGCAACCTTATTTTTCCTTGCTCTAGTAACCCTGAGCTTTTTCCTACTTGTAGCCCTCCCTTCAAAACTCTTAAGTCCAGGAGATTGGACCCATTGGCATATTTTTGGTGCATGCAATGTCAGCCTTTAGTTTCTGCCCAAAACTGGTTTTCTCAAATTCCTGCACTATCAACTATCTGTTTTTGCCAAACTAATCTTACCACCATCTCCTGCATCTAAAGAGACACTAATCTGGAGATTTTGGCCACTCCAAGAGTTGCCTAAGTGCATCTGGCATTCTGTCGAACACCTGGTGTGCACAGTCTGTTTTGGCATGAGTTCTTTGTTTGCACTGTGATTTTGTTCCACTGACCCAACAACCTTGTCCACTGAGCTCCTAGCCACCCCTACCCTTGTTCTGTTCTTTGCCAGCCTCGCCCAAGCTCTCTAGAACACACTGGCATTGCGTCGAACACCTGCCGTGCGTGCTCTGGGCGCGCCCAGAGCGCACGTTTTGCACGCGCGCGCACTGAGCCGACACGCCGCTCTGCCGCCCCCGTCGCGTCCCATCTCTGGCCCCTGCTCACCTGCTGAACCACGCCAGGCACTCGCCCTCTCTCCAGTACCCTCCAAGATCTCCCTGGCACCCTGCAACGCCGCCTTGGCAGCACGCCGGCGTCGGCAGCGGATTCCGCCGCGGACGGCGCCGCCCAAACCGCCAGCTGCCCCAGAGCACAGGCCGTGCTTATCCTCCCGCTCGTCGGCACGCTTTCGTCGCCGCCACGATGCCCTGCAACTACAGAAAAGTGGTCGCCGGCAATCTTATCCTCGGCCACCGCAGGAGCCAGCCTCGAGCGCCTATTTAAAGGGACCCCGAGCTCAACCGAACACTCAAGCAACCCCAGACCACCCCCATAGCCCTCCCACAGCCAGCAATCGACGGGAAAGCTCTTTCTTCCCCGCCTACGGCAAGTTCGGTCGCCGCCGCAATCCAGTACCGTTCGTCGCAACCGGAGCACTGTGTATGTTCAAGTGGCTGCCGTGTTTCGCACTCCTCCGTCGTAAGAGTGGAAACGCTTGCTGTAATCATTTTTTTCTTCAGAAAAACAGTGGACACGCTCTACCATGTGGATCCTCCTCGACGATCGTCGGGAACCTTCCTACTCACTTTCGCGAACATGTGGGATAGCCAGCATCGGGGTCCACCAGCCATGCACTAAATTACTCCGTAGTAGAGTGCCCAACTGTATGGTAGACTACCCCGATCGAAGCGCCGCAGTAATGCCCAATGAGCCGTCAAATCACAAAACCCCTTCCATTCCAGCAGTATGTTGGACGGACGGAGCAACCATCATTTCATTCTTCTCTCTTAGCTTCCTCTCTTGAAGGAAACCCCCACTCGCTTCTCCCTCATCTTGTTCCTCATTTCTTCAAGAAAACCCCGACCTGCTTCTGCCATTGTTCTTCTCTCCCAAAGAAGGAAAGGTGAGCGCATCAATGGTGTTGATTTTGGCCAAGGCCCGGTCTTGCAACCCCGAGACTGATCCTATAACCCCCTCTCTGTTCTTCTTTTGGGTTTGTGATTATGGTTTCTGTTCTTTTATTTCTATTTGACAGTTTCTTGATGGACGCTGGAGCACTGGCTGAAGTGATGTCTATGGCTCTGGCCAAAACCGTCGAGGCTCATGGTACGAAGAAGCGCAAGCACCCCGCCGAGACTACCGCAGACAAGCTCAAAGCCATCGCACTGTCCAAGCTCCCCTCTCCGGGATCCCTCATTAAGCAAGTCCAGGTAATATCTCTTCTTGACTATCTTTTTCTCGATCTTGATCATGTTTTTTCATCTAACACGCAGTACTAGTACTACTAGTACAACTTTCTAGGTGATCTTGCATGTGATTTTTGTGTGCCAAATGACGGTTCTAAATTCCTCTTTTGACCAAAACAAGCGAGAGGTTGACACTGATTTCTTATAGATTACTTAGAACTACTTTATGAACATCAATGCTACATTTGAAGAGAGTATATTTGCCTCAGTAACTTGTGTTATGGATATTGCAAGTAATCCCTCTGCTCTCATGCCTTTGAAGACACGTTCTAGTGTCTTTGTTCACTCATTTCTGTGCGTACATGTAGTCATATATGGAGTAAAATATCAAAAATCATCTTATATTTCTGAACGGAGGTAGTAATAAAATATTTTGTTTCTGTTTGAATTAGAACCAGGTCCGCGGTGGAGATGAAGTTCTCAAAGTCATGCCGTGTGAACTAGAAGACCTGAGGATGAGTTCTACTGCTAAGCTATCCAGCTGATGTGTCTTTGTCGCCACGTGTCCTGAACTAGTGTTTTCCTGTAGCATTGTTGTCAGGCGTGTTCTCGAGGTTGTACTTGACCACAACAATTTCCTGGCCGTGCCTTCGATTACGAAGGGTGTGGTTCTTGTAAAGCTTCCCGACAAATCTGATGCGTCCTGTCTTCATCGTCATGTTTATGAGTGGAAAGACCACTCTGTTAGGTTCTCCAAGGTTGACGAGATGGTGATGGTGCCGGTAGACATCTCTCACGAAGTCCATGGCCTAGTCAGTTATGCGGGGTTCATCCCGTAGGTCGGTGGCAAGAAATAGTCTGCAGAGTTTAATTAGTGCAACTTTGCTTGTCTGTACTAAGTACTATTATTCAGTACTTGATTTGTGTTTGTGAACCTTGTATTGTTTAGTACTGCCGCTTTTGGTGTGTGGTGAGTCCTGAGAATAGTCTATGTTATTGTCTGTCCACTCAATTCAGTCTGTATATTTTGAAGTATCTAGATCATCTTTTTTGTGAGGACGGTTTATCAATTATGGTTACACTCCAATATCTATATGCATTGCAAGGTTTATCGCACCCACCAGGATTTCCAGTCCCATGGATGTTCGGTCCATACGATTTGTCACAAGCTTTGGACTGTCCTGCTTGTGGGAGTAGGCGGGAGCCCTGCAAGCCACGCGTAGTTGGACAATCAATCTTCCGTTTAGTACTTCAACATAGTGGTTTCCTGGTAAGGATTCACTCGTGTCACATCAAGTAAATCTTATTGATTTACTGTCTAAATCTTATTGATTTAGTGTCATGTTTTCTTTCTTTTGCTGCAATTTTACGATGGAGGTTTTGCCATGTCATCACAGAATAAACCATTTGGTTTGCTCTATGATGGATATTTTTGCAAGTTTCACTTCTTATGTCGTGTCAGTAAGGAAGGCACTGTCCATCACTTATATTACTGGAAAAAATTGGATCACTCTGTTGTCTGAGTACAAGCTGAATCCCTATGATGAACTGCAGTTTGGTTTAACAAACACACCACAATTAGTCCTTCTCACGTTTAAAAGAAATGAAGAAAAAGACTGGATCACGGTCACGGAGCCTACTCAAGTTAGAAAGCTGATCATAGCAGACCAGACACGATCGCCGCAGTCTCACACATCGGTACCACCTTCAGCAACGGATCGAGCACCGGCAGTTGCTCTAGCACTGACAGCGACAGCAACTCAGTCTGATTCAGCTGAGGATTGGGCACCGCCCGCGTCAGCGGATCAGGCTGATCTACCGGAGGATCGGGCATCGACACCGTCACCTGCTCCGACACCGGCACCAGCTCTACAAGGATCACCATCTCCAGCAGCAGCAGCGGCACTACCAGTCGCACCGGCACGGGCACCAACAACGGATTTGGCACCTGCACCAACACTTGCACTTGCATCTGCTCCGGCCCATGCAGCGGCAACGGAACCAGCAGTTGCACCGACAACAGACTGGGCTGCAGTTTGCACTTCATATACCAAAGTCCTTACAAAAACCGACATGTCCACCTTCTTGGTAAGCATTGGCCGCCCAAGTGCTTCGTTCTTTTTTGTTTCCATGTTGTTTCACATGATTCACTATGTTGATCTAACTGTTTGTGTATGTCTTCTTGTTTGCAAACAGAGAATTCCTGGAACAACGAGGGAGTCGTTCAACAATCCGGGGACCATGGCCAAGTTTCTCTTACCATGCGCAGCCTTGGTGTGAGTGAACCTGCTCAATATACCGTAAGTACAAAGGATGGTCGCATGATGATTGATGCTAAAGATTGGTCAAGGTTTAAATCTAAATCATATCTTGCGGTAGGGGATGATGTCAAAATCGAACTTTCTCGGCAAGGAGAGCTGGTCCAAATCAACTTTGAAATTATTCAGTAGCAGCACGCAACTGCCGAACTGATCTATCCTCCGAGAGATTTTGATGCAATAATCTGGCATGGTGAAACAAGTGTCCTGTGTGTATAAGTACTATGACAGTATTATTTATCACATGGTATATCGTTGATAGAATTGCAACTCTGATTGCTGGTTAGGAACTGTCGTTCGATTTCATTCTAACAGCTGCCGTGCTTTACTCAATTTTGTGTATTCGCCTTGCGACCGCATCTAAAACCAGCACCGTACCGATCGCTTGCAATATGAAAAGTGTTGAGGTAGAACACATGGGCCCCCAAACATGCATGCCTACCGGCCTGCGGCCCAAAGTCCAGAACCGTGAGCCTGTATGAGTATTATATTCTCAGCTGAACCCCCATAATGCCCGTGCGTTGCACGTAACATCAAGGGAAGGCCGTATTTGCAAGTGTGGAGAGGTGTGTGGGTACCTTTTTGCAAAATTGCCATAGTTTCCTTCCTATCTGTCAGATATAAATTGGACGGCCTATATTGCAGGATGGCAGGCACACCATCATCACCACTCATCTATAATGTGCTAAGAAACTCTATTTTTTATAATTATATATGTTATATATATTCCCCTTGATTTTTCTTATGTATAAAGTTGTGATATAAAAGATTTTTATATTTCTTTACAGAGGGAGTATCTCTGTGTCAAAAATATATTTATGTGTAACTAGTTACTCTTGTCTTTCTACTTCCTTTCGCTGATATGTAGGGCATCCGACAATGGGGTCCACGTGCCATATGCACCAAATTAGAGTGCACAACTGCACGGTAGACACACCCCGGTCGTAGCGCCGCAGTAATGCCCAATGAGCCGTAAAATCACAACCCCCCACACCACCTTTCCAACTTTAGCAGTAAGCTGGACGGACGAAGCGGCAATATTTCACTGGGCCTGAATCCCCTTCTCCCTCGTCTGCTTGTTCAGAGAAAACCCCCACTCGGCGATTGCATAGGGTTTTCTCATGGAGAAACTGGTACGAATTCTTCATCCATCCCCGATAAATCCAAGTCCCTTGGTCGCGGGTAATCCTAGGATGGCAGCCGCCGTCGTTGATGCATTTCTCTTCCTACTGAATCTAGTGTGTTTCATTTGCAGTGCCCAAAGTGCGAGGACCCTACAAGTATCTGTGCCCTCGATGAGACGCCACACTTGTTCCTTCTCATCCTAACACATGATTTTAAAATGCGCACAATATGTTCTTAGAATCCTCTTTCCTATCCGGGAGGGTGGGGGTTTTTTGAACATGCTGTCGACTAATTTGGAAATTTGGATTGCTATATTTGTAAAAGGTACTAGTACCATGGTCAACACTGACGTGAAGGAGGAAATTATTTCTAGATTTGGATAGGGAATACATTGTGTTCTCATATTATTTTTCCTGCAGTGCATTCCTTGCTCTGCCAGAACACATGTACTCAAGATGCTCGGCCTTGCCATAACTAATACACCAGTTTAATGGTCACAATGAAGACAAGCCATGGATATAAGTTCCGAGTTGGGTTCATGAACCAAGAATATCGCTGCTTTTTTATGGCCGAACTTGGATAAACTTTCTCAAGTGTTACAGACTGAAACTTGGCGCACGAATGTTGATGGAAATAGCAGAACCTGGTCTCATCTTCACTGTGATCTTCCACCCCGACCGTTCCAATTGTTCATCCATGTTATTTTTGTATCTGGTTCTTGCTTGTTGCCTAGATTACTTCTTAATCCACCTATTCTGTCTAACTAATCACAATTTAACTTTAGAAGTAGCAATGAATCTCTCACGAAGATGCTACTTCTAACTACTATTTTCTTATAATTGGTGGCACGTGTAGGTTTTTTCAGAGTTAAGCAGGCTACTCGTTTGCTATTCTGTAAGAACTCTGCTGTTACTGATGGCACTGAAGTTGACTGGGATGACATCCACAAGTTCCTACACTTTATTGATCGTCTTGAGGTCCTTGTGGGGTGTTTCAATGGTGGAAGGCCACGTGGGATATGTGTGCCACTGTTGCACTCGTTGAACAGGTCCAACTGTGTCGAGAAACTTATGGTACGAGTTGTTTTCTATTATATATGTTGTTCATAAACTCTTGCCTATACATAGTTTTACAGTTGTGATCTTCTTGAAACAGAAACTGCCCAGTTCTATTGTTCCTATACAGATGCCTGACCATGGTCGGGTTAGACTTGCGCTTGGTCACAACATGATGTTTATGTCGACCTACTCCATTCCCCTTGGAGGTGAAAAGATACTTATTCATGGGTGGTCTCAAATAATGAAGGCCCGTCCATCTTGGAGAATAGGACAGAAGATTATGTTCCTGCTTTTCCATGGCTCTAAAGTGAATATACTGTTTATTGAACACATTGCGAGATGAAGCCGCTTTCAAAAGGTTGTGGATGCGCGGGGTGGCGCATGGGCCTTGTCCTGGGGCTTGGCGGCCTCAACCTTGGTTAACTATAGGCAAAGTAGCACTGTTCGAAGCGTATTTTGTATGGTTGAACCTGTATAAGTACTCATACTGCTTTCAGCTATGGTTGTTAAGTGCCCCTGCTGGTTTCAGTTAAGGTTGTTAAGTACTCCTGCTGCTTTTACAGCCTGTCGTGTTTCTTTAGTCCTATCTCCCTCCAGCCACCAAAACTAAACTAGCGCCAGCGGGGCCGCCTGCTTCCGCCTCCCACGGCTGGCTTCGCCTCAACACTCGCATCGCCGCCCCACCATCTCCTAAATCGTTAACGCCGACGTCCGAGGCCTCGCCGTCGCCCTCCGCGCGCTTTGGTGCGCTCGCCGCGGCACCGCCCTCTTGCGTTGTCAACATGGTCAACAAACAACAGGAATCAGCAGACTGTATGTGGAGAGGATGACAGTAGGGGCCCACCATGTCCATGGCCGGACGCAAGGAAGTTCCTCATTTTTTGTTATATATACTCCATTGTCAGCATATGGAAAAGGAAAATGCTTCCTCCTAGTGGTTTCCTGACATCTGGGACCCACGACATTGTCAACGTATATAGTCAATAGACAAGAGAACAACACCACAAGATCGGCTGACACCTGGGACGTAGCTGCTCGAGCAGCATTTTTTTTGTTATTGTTGAGATGGAGCAGGGTTTCAACTGGGCTGTGGCCCGTCTAGCCCAGGCTTATATTTTATGTTCACCATATGACCAGCCCAGCTATTTTTTCTTTGTGAAAATGAGCCCAGTTTATTTTGTCTGAAGAATACCCAATCCAGGCCTACTTATTTTTCTATGCCCTGATGGGCTGCAACTCTTTCAAGACGCCTGCAAATCTTGAAAGTAATATGAAATGGGTTGTAAATATAAAAAGAGATGACAAATTAGCAATTACTTTATAATTTCTGAATTTTTTCACATTTTCAGATTCCTATTTCACTGGGCTTTAACCTAATTTAAATATATCTTCAAAGTACTTTAAATCTGGCTCGACATTTCGGTATTAAAAATAGTTTGGAACCCACAGAAATATGCGAAATTTTGTTTAAATTTTTTAACCCTGGCCCTGGCCAACAAAAAAATGGACTGCAATAAATTGCATAAGAAGTTGCAATGAGCTATATATAAATTATTAAAAAATAGGGAATGGTCTGACTTGTGGGCCTATTAAGTTGACGCGTATGCAAGATTTTTTACTTATTATATACGTCAACAAACGATTCTAGCAGATGTAACCGTTGGATGTCAATTCAACGGCCGTCGTGTTTCTTCATTCTTGCTCCAGCTGCCATATCCAGCGCCGGCGGGACCGCCTACTCCCGCCTCCCGTGGCCGGCTGTGCTGCCGCGCAGGCCTCACACCCCCTACTACTCCCACCACTGGCCAGGCCATCCCTCTACTCACCCACATCCCTCCACTGCTGTTGCTTCGCCGCCTCCGGGTCATTCCCTTCCTGGGTCTCGCCGTCGTCCATCGTGCTGGTGTTCTCGGCACGGCGTGGTCAACGTTGTCAACAAACGACAACATCAGAAGAGGGATGTACATGGAGAGGCTGACAGTTGGGACCCACATGCTCCATGGCCCCACGCAAGCAAGTACCTCCTTATTACCCCAAAAATAATAAATACTCCCACTGATAGTTCGGACCCACCAGCTATATCTTCGCACACAAGGAAGTGCCTCCTTATTACGCACAAAAAAATGAATACTCCCCGTGCTAGCTGGGACCCACCATAGTGGGAGCCTGACTTGTGGGCCTACTAAGCTGAGGCAGACGGATAGCTTTGTCAACAAACGATTCTATCACCAGTGACCGTTGGATTGTTAACATCCAATGGTCGTCCTGCTTCTTCAACCTCTGATTTTCTTACTCCAGCCGTCCAAATCACCGCGTGCTCTTGCCTCCCGTGGCCGGCTGTGCTACCGCGGAGGCCTCACCGCCCACTACTACTCCCGCCGCTGGCCAGGCCATCCCTCTACTCACCCACACTCCCTGTTATTCTGCGGCGATGGCAGGCTCACACCGCAGCCAAAAAAGTGAACCCTCGTACTCCTGTCCGCGTGGGCTTCCACTGTCGTGTCTTCCCCGGCTCCGTATCGTCCTCTTCCTAGGCCTCGCCGTCGTCCACCACCCTGGTGCTCTCGGCGCGGCACGGTCAACATGGTCAAGGAACGACTTCCATCGGAAGAGTACTGTACGTGGAGAGGCTGACAGCTGGGTCCACGGCCGCAGCAAGGAAGTGCCTCCTTATTACGCGGAAAATAATGATTCCTCCACCTGACAGCAGGGACCCACCGGACGGGCCACCATATTTTTCAAAAAAAAACCGTTTCCCCCCTGACTGCTGGGACCCACTAGCTATATCTTCGCACGCAAGGAAGTGTATCCATATTACGGGCAAAAAAATGATTCACCCCCTGACTGCTGGGACCCACCAGCTACATCTTCGCACGCAAGGAAGTGCCTGACAGTCGGGACCCACCTGGTCGAAGCGTATGTAGCGTTGTCATTCTGGTCACGAACGTGTACGTACATACTGGTCGATGTAGAGGCGCGCACGTGTTGTAGTAGAGGGGTGCACGTAGCATGTACACGTACGTACATCGGCCATGGAGCAAGAAAGTAAATACGTCCACGTATACATACGGGCGGGGTCTCGAACGCCTACTCGCACATACGTATAGACACGGCTCGTGTACATGGCTGGGTCAGAATGGAGAAGCTGCGCCATTGTCGTGATCATGGGGAGGCAACCGGCTGGGTCGGAACGGAATGCGTCGTCGTGTTCATCGGGAGCCAACCAGCTTGGATGGAATAGCCGATGGAAACGAGGCCTGGCATACCGCAGAACGGAGGAAATGGCCTTGTGTTCAGCCGGCCACGGTCGAAACGGGATCCTGTTCATCGGGAGGGGTCTGGTGTACCGCAAAATGGAGGAAACAGACTTCTCTTGGACCTCCTATGGTGGAAACGGTGTCCTGTTGATTAGGAGGGGTGTGGCATACCGCAAAACGGAGGAAACGGACTTGTGTTGGAGCGCTACAGTCGAAATGGGGGTCCTGTTCATCGGGAGGGGTGTGGCGTATCACAAAACGGGACTCCACGAGATACTATTCATCTCCACCATCGACCTCCTCCAGCCTCCACGGGCTACTGTTCATCCACCATCGACCTCCTCCAGCCTCCACCTGCGACCGTTCATCCACGGGCATTTGTTCATCCAGCCTCCACCGCGCGCTCCTCCACCGGCTACTGTTCAACCAGTCCTCTCCATGGGGTCCTGTTCAACCACCCCTCCACGGGCTACTGTTCATCCAGCCCTCCACCGGCTACTGTTCAACAGCCCTCCACGGGGTCCTGTTCATCCAACCCTACACGGGGTCCTGTTCATCCACCCCCCAACCGGCTCGATTGATCGGGGTCCTGTTCATCCAGCGGCAACGGCCTCTACTACCACGGGTTCCTGTTCATCCAACCCCCACCGGGAACTGTTCATCCAAACCCCCCCAACAACGCTCACTGTTCATCCAGAGGCAGCATCGATCGGCTTCAGCTAGCAGCAGTAGCGAAGGAATCACTCGGGTTCAGTTAACAGCAAGGGATCGATCGCTCGGGTTCAGTAACGTAGCTAATGCAATCGCTCGGGTTCAGTTAGAGCCCAACGCCTCACTCGGGTTTAGTTAGAGCCCCACGCCTCGCACACACGGGCGTACGTATGAGAGAAACGCCCACCGCTCGGCCCCCCGAGCACCCACCGTAACCGGGAACTCCCTTGATATTTTCCTTGCCCTCGCTTCTACCACAGTTTTTTCCGTCATGGACGGCCCAAAGAATGTCATCCAGCTGCGTCTCCGGCCCGCCCAGGACGAAAAGCCCATTTTCTGTCATGATTTTTTATCGTAGAAGTAGGACCCCACCACATCTATGATGATACCGGGTTTTGTCACAATTATCGTCATAGATGTCACGGATGTGTCTTTTTTTTGTAGTGAGATGTGGGGTATGAGGAATCCATCACTAGCACATTATCTTGAAACTCAGGCTGAAGAGGGAGATGCTCACGATCAAGTAGATATGTGCTCATTCCAACTTTGGAGTTGATGAGCATCTGAATATGTGGAGCATATCCACAAGACCTCTTCTCGCCAGTAGCTGTCCTCTTGACCGTCTCAACAATCAAACTCATAACCTTAAACTTCTGAGGGGTGTCAAATAAATGGAGCAAATTGATGGAGTGGCCGCGTATCATCTTGTCATCTCCAGACTTGGGCAAGAGAGTATGCCTCAAGATAGTGTTCATGGTGGCCAAACCAGCTAGCAAATGCTTCACATGACCGAGCTTATGACTCTCAACATCCTTGGGAGGGATTTCCTTGTACATATTGGCCATAGAGTTGTGGTCCATCCTGGGCTTCCCGTACGCATCAATGTCATTTTCTTCTTCCTCGGGGGTATCAAGAAGTGCAGCCCACTCAGAGATGGTTGACTGGTACTTGTGTCCCTCAGTCACCATGCAATCTTGCATTCTAGATAGAAATGAGTTGTGGAATAGAATTGCATGATCATCTCATCGTTCCACTTGGTGAGCTTCTGACCAAAAAAGGCATCCACTCCAGCAAGGCTAAAACTCTCATGAACATGGGGGAAATAGTCTTCATTTGCATCAATATATTTCTAGTCCACCCACTTCATGTCACTGTCGATAGGCTTCTTATCAAGCAAAATAGTTTCATAGAAGTCTTGTTGTTCTCTGGTGTGAAAGAGGTAATCATAGGCAGTCCGCCTCCTGTCAGAATAAGGATCAACTTTCCTCCACTCTCTCAATCCCTTATCCATCTTGAGCATCATGTTTTCTGCAACAGGATGAGCATTATCATGATTTGGGACATTGGGCTTGAGCGTGAGCACTAGTGGCTCATCATCAATATCAGCTTCAGGCACTCGGGCCTTGTTCTTCTCAGCAGCTGGGATGTTTCTTTTAGACCTTTTAGGTGCAGCAACCTTGGGCTTGGACCTAGCTTGGAGGGAGCAGCTATCTTCATGGCATTATACATGAGTTTATGTGTCTTTGCAGGAGGTGCTTCAACTTCTGGTTCTTCTTCCTCCTCCTCCTCATCAATCATCATGGAGCGTCTCCCTATTACCCAAGCAATTGTCTTTCTCACTCTCTTTTTCTTCTTTGCTGCAGCAGCCTCTTCATCACTTGGCTCCTCCAAGGTGAATGTCATTGTTTCTTTTGGAGCTGAGACTTTGCTTGCCTTTGATAGTGGCACTTTTCTCACAACAGTCCTTTCTTTGGCACTTGGCCTGGGGCTAGCTGCAGAGCCCTATTCCTTCCTCAGAACTACCTTCTTATTTGATGTGGCCTCACTAGCCACAAAGTCTTCACCCTCATCATCTGAGGTTCTCTTCTTATTTGTCCTTGTGGCAGCCTTTGGTAGCTCCGAAGAGCTCCTCTCTCCCTCATAGTAGCTCTCATTGGGACTAGAGCCCTCACTGAGGTCAATGTTCTGCTCTGACTCATTCTGACTGTCAATAGCACTTGATATCTTGCATACAGACCCTATGAATAGATGGGTATGGGCAGAATAGATGAGTTGTCACAAAAAGAAAATAATTTTTCAAAAAGTTGAGTTCAAACTTTAGTTCTAGGTTTTCACAGAATGCATTTCGGAGCTACTGAGTTGGTCATTTCGGTGACACCGAAGCACTCACAGAACCAAAGCACTCCATTTCGGTTGGACCAAGATGAGGTTCGGTGGCTCCGAGTTGCTAGGGTTTCACTAAAACCTTAGTTTCAGTCTCACCGATTATTACGTTTTGGTGCAACCGAGTTGTACTTGTGCAATGGCCAGGGCCAAATCGGTGGGACCGAAAATTCCTATTCGGTCGGTCTGAGATGCGTTCGATGGAAACCTAAACCTAATTTTTTTTGCTCGAGTCTATTCTAATGAACTAATCTGGTGGATGGAAGTATTGCAATCATGGCAAGATATATGGCATTGTCCTTGAATCGGAGAAATGAGGCACGAGGAGATCGAATCTCACCCTAACTCGATGGAGATCCTCTACGACGGCAATGGAGGGGTAGGTTTCATCGACGGCGGCGGATTCCTGCACCGAAGGCGCACATGAGACGACGGCAATGATCCGGAGTCCAAGGGGGTGGCAGCAACGGGGCATGGCGATAGAGGCGAAGGTGTCCCGATGTTTCGATGAGATGGTGTCGATCATTTTCTGTGGGAGTCGACCTTGACGATCCGACTACGAACGTGCGAGACGTCGCGCCTTAGCAATCGCTAAACCAACTTCCGAGGGGTTATTGACCATGCCAGAGCACGATCAACCTGACCACGAAGGTCTATTCCTGCATGCAATCAAAGAACAAGCAAGAATATGATAAAAGCAATCTGAATATTGCAAATATGGATGAAGTATTGATAAAGGTGGGGATCCGGAAGCGGTCTTGGTCTGGTTGTTGGACAAAAACGAAGTACGCGAAGTTGCAATGGCTAACTTTTAACTAAACAAATCCCAAGGAAAAAGCTACTAGATGGATCTACTTATATAGGAGCAAGGGGTGGCGGCCAAGGAGGTGGGAGGACGTCCCAAGGCATCCTAAAACCAACCCTAGGTCGTACAAGGCTCATGGGCCCAAGTTGAGGTGCTGCAACAGCTTTGGACTTGTATAGAGGCGAGGTGTCCCGTCTTTCGATGAGAAGGTCATTATCGTTTTGGTGGAGTAGACTTTGACGATCCGACTACGAACGTGCGAGGACGTCGCGCCTTAGCAATCGCTAAACCAACTCCAAGAGGTTATTGACCACGCTGGAGCACGATCAACCTGACCACGAGGGTCTATTTCCTGCAAGCAAACGAAGAACAAGCAAGAAACTGAGAATGCAATCTGGATATTGTGAATATAAGATGAAAGATTTATTGATTAAGGTGGAGTTCTGTGACGCCTTGGTATGGTCGTTGAACACAAATGAAGTATGCAAAGTTGCAGCTATGGCGAACTTTTAATCTAAACAAAACCCAAGGAAAAAGCTACTGGATGGATATACTATATAGGAGCAAGAGGTGGCGGCCAAGGAGATGGGAGGACGTCCCAAGGTATCCTAAAACCAACCCTAGGTCGTACAAGGCTCATGGGCCCAAGTGGAGGTGATGCAACACCTTTGGACTTGTAGTTTGACTTGGATTCTGTTGCAACGTCTGATTGTTTCATCCATAACTGAAGGCTCCAGACAAATTTGAAGGTTAATACAACTGTGTTGGAAAGTGCATGAAATCTACTTTCCAACAAAAAAAGAATCACCCAATTCGGAGTCCGTATGAAAGAGTTATTGGCATTTTGATTCAGCTATGTCTGTGCACTCCGAATCTGAATCCAGAACGTGAGAGACCTTGACTCTATCTTCTCTTGGCCCAAAAGTGACGTGAGAGGACTTTTTGAACAGCACATAAACTTCTCTTTTTCCTTTATCTTCATATGTGGATTGTACAAATGTCCCATACACCTGCAATTAGACATGGCACAAAAGTCTGTGAAGTATTTTTGTACTGGATGACATAAATAAATTATTGCATAGTTTGCATTAGAAATCACCTCACAAATATACATGTATGCAATATTTTTGGTCGTATCCAAGGTAGTCATGTCCTCATCACGTGGGTTCATGACGTTTGAAGTAGTTTTCAACCGTACGGTCCGCTAGATATATATATATATATATATATATATATATATATATATATATATATATATATATATATATATATATATATATATATATATATATATACCCGCCTGCTGTCGGTGGCACCGAGTGGAACAAATCGGTGGCACCGAGATGTGCAAGAGCGTGTAGTTACAACAAATCTGTGTGACCGAGTTGGTCTAATCAGTAGCACCTAGATGAAAACCTAGATCAGTCTTTATGATTTTGGTTCAACCGAGTTTGAGTGTGTTGGTCTGACCGAAATGCATGAAGAACGTTTTGGAGATCAGCCCTTGACGGATCGGTGGCTCCGAGTGCTCCTCACCTCGAGAGTCCGAAACAAACTAGTTCAATTTTTGTGATATATTATGAAAATATTTGAGACAAAAAGAGCATAGATAGCTAGAGGAGGTTCTTAGGCATTCTTGTACATCCATTTGGCCAATAAAAACCAAGACAATCAAAACAACAAATGAATGTCCCCTAATGGAGAAAATATGCAAACCAACATGCTCACACAATAAAATATCAAATGAAATATGTGTCAAACATGCATAACCAATTCCAGCATCTATCAAGCAATTGGCGATGACTAGGTCATCTATATATGAGTATATTGACTTAGGAGTCAAATGAGAACATTTGATCATAGGTCATACTCATCGTTTAAGCACAAGTGGGGTTACCACTTTTACATAAAGCATTAATGTGTTCACACCATTAGAGTTGCCTTAGCTCAATTTTTTAGAGAAAAACTCCCCTGGATGTGATATGCCCCCAAAGAGGGATGAACTAACCTTGGGTTTTGTCGATTGTGACTTCATGTAGATAGTGAAGATGTAGATGCTCAATGTTGACGTAGATCATTCGGAGCAATCCTTTGGAGTGTTGCACTTTCAATACGTACATGGGTTTGTCCCACAAGGAACATACAAGGATATCCATAGACATAGAGTGAATTGCACGTATGATGATGTCCCTGAAAGCATTAGGTTACCTTGTCCCTTATCTTACCAACAAGAGGGTTTGTGACTCCATGAACTAGTGCAAATATGAAAGTTGTGCACAAGTCCTTGCCAAAATGAATATGAGTGAAGTATGTTGGCGGAGTCACCCTCAAGAACAGTCTAGTTCTTCTTCTTTGGGACCCACATCAACTTGATGTGAATCCTTGGAGTTGTAGTTGAACTTGATGAACTAGTGCCTGACGTAGTCTTGGGAACCCACTTGACCATGGCCTTAGGAGCTTCTTCAAATGAGTCATTCTCTTCTTGAAGCTTATCCTTGCCTTTAGCTTGTGATCTTGTGGTGGAAGATCATCTTGAGCTTGTGTTCCCTCAAAAGAAGTGGGGTCATACTTCTCTTGTTGAGGCATAAACTTCATCTTGGTATATCGATCTTCTTCTCATTCAACTCCATTGGCATTGAACTTTCGTTCAAAACCAACACCTTGATTCTTCCTGTGCCTTCCTTGCTTGTGAACAATTTCCTCAAATTGCTTACTTCCGGCAAGACTCTTGTAAACACCTTTCTCTGTAATTCCCTTTAATAATTTTGCTCAAGTGTAACTTGGCTAAGAGAATAATTAGTGGAATCAAGAGAATTGCTAGAAGCAACAATATTGGATTTAGCATGGTCATTGTTACTACTAGAAGAAGAATCTTTCTTGCTCTTGTTGCTAGATTTTACTTGTGGCATATAGGTAGACAAGAGGAGACATTTGGCAATGTAAGAAGAACTCTTCTTTCGAAGATCATCATTGATAGCTTTTAGGAACTCATGCTCTTGATCTAAATTTAGCTTCTCGAAGCGTAGCTTCTCATGAGTCCTTAGGAGCTCTCTATGATCCTCTTGAGTTGTTTCATGAGCTAACTTAAGAGTGTTTAGTTCTTTAGTTAGACGATCAATTTCCTTCTTATCATTGTCATTCATTTCATCTTGATTAGCATGATTACTAAAAAGTTCATTTTCATCACTAGTTTTATCAACAAGTAAATCATCATCACCTAGCAAATCATCTTCATCACTATCAAAATCAAGATACTCGGGGTGTGTGATACCTTGGGGCCTTTAGCCATGAAGCATCTTCCAATTCCTTCATTTGGTGACTCAAATATGTCGTGGGAGTTGGATGGTACTAGAGCAAGTCAGGCAACACCTTCATCCTGAGTATATTCCGAGTCGGGGTGATAGCTTCCACTACAAAAAAAAGACACATCCGTGACATTTTGGGCCTAACGAAAAAAAATTCTGTCATACTTATGAAACTTCTATGACGATAATTGTGACAAAACCCGGTATCATCATAGATGTGGTGGGCTCCTACTTCTATGACAAAAAATCATGACAAAAAATGGGCTTTTCGTCCTGGGTGGGCCGGAGACACAGCTGCATGACATTCTTTGGGTCGTCCATGATGGAAAAAACCGTGGTAGAAGTGAGGGCGAGGAAAATATCGGGGTGTTCCTGGTAATGGTGGGTGGTCGGGGCCGAGCGATGCGCGTTTCTCTCGTACATGCATGCACGTGGGTGCGAGGCGTTGGGCTCTAACTGAACCCGGGCGAGGCGTTGGGCTCTAACTGAACCCGAGCGATTGCACTGCAGGCTACGCGTTACTGAACCTGAGCGATTGATCGATGGCTGTTAACTGAACCTGATCGAGCAATTCCTTCGCTACTGCTGCTAACTGAAGCCGATAGATGCTGCCTCTGGATGAACAGTGAGCTGGGGGGTTTGGATGAACAGTTCCCGGTGGGAGTGGATGAACAGGACCCCGTGGTGTTGCCTCTGGATGAACAGGACCCCGATCGATCGAGCCGGTTGGGGCTGGATGAATAGGACCCCGTGGAGGGCTGGATGAACAGAACCACCCCGTGGAGGGCTGGATGAATAGTAGATGGTGGAGGGCTGGATGAACGGTAGCCCGTGGAGGGGTGGTTGAATAGGAGCCCGTGGAGAGGGGTGGTTGAACAGGAGCCCGTGGAGTAGCGCGCGGTGGAGGCTGGATGAATAGGAGCCCGTGGATGAACAGTCGCAGGTGGAGGCTGGAGGAGGTCGACGGTGGATGAACAGTAGCCTGTGGAGGCTGGAGGGGGTCGACGGTGGAGATGCATAGTATCCCGTGGAGTCCCATTTTGCGGTACGCCACACCCCTCCCGATGAACAGGACCCCCGTTTCGACCGTAGCGCTCCAACACAAGTCTGTTTCCTCCGTTTTGCGGTACGCCACACCCCTCCCGATCAACAAGACCCCCGTTTCGACCGTAGGAGGTCCGTTTCCTTTGTTTTGCGGTATGCCAAACCCCTCCCGATGATCAGGATCCCGTTTCGAACGTGGCCGGTCGAACACAAGGCCGTTTCCTCCGTTCTGCGGTACGCCAGGCCTCGTTTCCATCGGCTGTTCCGTCCAAGCCCTCCCGATGAACACGACGGCGCATTCCGTTCTGACCCAGCTGGTTGGCTCCCCATGAACACGACAACGATGATGTTTCTCCGTTCCGACCCAGCCATGTACACGAGCCCTGGCCGTACGTACACGCGAGTAGGCGTTCGAGACCCTGCCCGTATGTATGTATGTGGCCGTATTTACTTTCTTGCACCCTGGTCGCTATACGTATGTGTATATGCTACATGCGCGCCTCTACTACGACTCGTGCGCGCCTCTACATTGACCAGTATGTACGTACATGCTCGCGACCAGAATGACAACACTACGTACGCTTCGACCAGGTGGGGCCCGACTGTCAGGCACTTCCTTGCGTGTGAAGATGTAGCTGGTGGGTCCAAGCAGTCAGGGGGGTGAATCATTTTTTTTGCTCGGACGCACTTCCGTGCGTGCGAAGATGTAGCTGGTGGGTCCTAGCAGTCAGGGGGAAACATTTTTTTCGTGAAATACGGTGGCCCATCCGGTGGGTCCCTGCTGTCAGGTGGAGGAATAATTATTTTGCGCGTAATAAGGAGGCACTTCCTTGTGGCCGCCGTGGACCCAGCTGTCAGCCTCTCCACGTACAATACTCTTCTGATGGAAGTCGTTCCTTGACCACGTTGATCACGCCGCGCAGAGAGCACCAGGGCGGTGGACGACGGTGAGGCCTAGGAAGGGGACGACGCGGAGCCGGGGAAGACGCGGCAGTGGAAGCCCGCGCGGAGAGGAGTACGAGGGTTCACTGGTTCGGCTGCGGTGTGAGGTTGCCGTCGTCGTAGGGCCTGGCCAGCGGTGGGAATAGTAGGGGCGGTGAGGCCTCCACGGCAGCACAGCCGGCCACGGGAGACAGGAGCATGCGGCATCGACCGGCGCTGCTTTGGGCGCCTGGAGCAAGAAGACCAGTGGTTGAAGAAGCACTACGGCCATTGGATGGACATCGTATGGTCACTAGAGCTAGAATCATTTATATTGACTAAGTTGAAAAGCACTCCGTCCCGTCAACTTAGTAGGCCCACAAGTCAGCCTCCCACCAAGGTGAGTCCCAACTAGCAGGGGGAGTATTCATTTTTTTGTGCGTAATAAGGAGGCACTTCCGGTGGGTCCGAGCTGACAGCGGGGGGCACGTTTTTTCGCGAAATACGGTGGCCCGTCCGATGGGTCCCTGCAGTCAGGGGGAAACGTTTTTTTTTCACCAAATACAGTGGCCCGTCTAGTGGGTCCCTGCTATCAGGTGGAGGAATAATTAGTTTCCGCGTAATAAGGAGGCACTTCCTTGCGGTTGCCGTGGACTCAGCTGTCAGCCTCTCCACGTACAGTACTCTTCCGATGGAAGTCGTTCCTTGACCATGTTGACCACTCCGCACCGAGAGCACCAGGGCGATGGACGACGCCGAGCGGCGAGGCCTAGGAAGGGGATGACGCGGAGCCGGGGAAGACGCGACAGTGGAAGCCCGCGCGGAGAGGAGTACGAGGGTTCACTGGTTCGGCTGCGGTGTGAGGCTGCCGTCACCGCAGAATAACAGGGGTGTGGGTGAGTGGAGGGATGGCCTGGCTAGCGGTGGGAGTAGTGGGGGGCGGTGAGGCCTCTGCTACATCTTGAGCACTGCGTTGGTTTTCCCTTGAAGAGGAAAGGGTGATGCAGCAAAGTAGCGTAAGTATTTCCCTCAGTTTTTGAGAACCAAGGTATCAATCCAGTAGGAGGCTATGCGCGAGTCCCTCGCACTTACAGAAAACAAATAGATCCTCGCAACCAACGCGATAAGGGGTTGTCAATCCCTTCACGGTCACTTACGAGAGTGAGATCTGATAGATATGATAGGATAATATTTTTGGTATTTTTGTGATAAAGATGCAAAGTAAAATAAAAGCAAAGTAAAAAACCAAGGGAATAACAAAGCGTTGGAAGATTAATAAGATGAAGATAGCCCCGGGGCCATAGATTTCACTAGTGGCTTCTCTCAAGAGCATAAGTATTTTACGGTGGGTGAACGAATTACTGTTGAGCAATTGACAGAATTGAGCATAGTTATGAGAATATGTAGGTATGATCATGTATATAGGCATCACGTCCGAGACAAGTAGACCGACTCCTGCCTGCATCTACTACTATTACTCCTCTCATCAACCGCTATCCAGCATGCATCTGGAGTATTAAGTTCATGAAAACAGAGTAAGGCCTTAAGCAAGATGACATGATGTAGAGGGATAAATTCATGCAATATGATAAAAACCCCATCTTGTTATCCTCGATGGCAACAATACAATACGTGCCTTGCTGCCCCTACTGTCACTGGGAAAGGACACCGCAAGATTGAACCCAAAGCTAAGCACTTCTCCCATTGCAAGAAAGATCAATCTAGTAGGCCAAACCAAACTGATAATTCGAACAGACTTGCAAAGATAACCAATCATACATAAAAGAATTCAGAAGATTCAAATATTGTTCATAGATAAACTTGATCATAAACCCACAATTCATCGGTCTCAAATAACACACCGCAAAAGAAGATTACATCGGATAGATCTCCACGAGAGAGGGGGAGAACATTGTATTGAGATCCAAAAAGAGAGAACAAGCCATCTAGCTACTAACTATGGATCCGAAGGTCTGAGGTAAACTACTCACACTTCATCGGAGAGGCTATGGTGTTGATGTAGAAGCCCTCCATGATGGATGCCCCCTCCGGCGGAGCTCCGGAACAGGCCCCAAGATGGGATCTCGTGGGTACAGAAGGTTGCGGTGGTGGAATTAGGTTTATGGCTCCGTATCTGATCGTTTGGGGGTACGTAGGTATATATAGGAGGAAGAAGTACGTCGGTGGAGCAACATGGGGCCCACGAGGGTGGAGGGCGCGCCCTGGGGGGGTGGGCGCGCCCCCTACCTCGTGGCCTCCTGGAAGCTTCTCTTACGTAGGGTCCAAGTCTCCTGGATCATGTTCGTTCCAAAAAGCACGCTCCCGAAGGTTTCATTCCGTTTGACTCCATTTGATATTCTTTTTCTGCAAAACTCTGAAATAGGCAAAAAAACAAGAATTCTGGGCTGGGCCTCCGGTTAATAGGTTAGTCCCAAAAATAATATAAAAGTGGATAATAAAGCCCAATATTGTCCAAAACAGTAGATAATATAGCATGGAGCAATCAAAAATTATAGATACGTTGGAGACATATCAAGCATCCCCAAGCTTAATTCCTGCTCGTCCTCGAGTAGGTAAATGATAAAAATAGAATTCTTGATGAGGAGTGCTACTTGGGATAATTTCAATGTAATTCTTCTTAATTGTGGTATGAATATTCAGATCCGAAAGATTCAAGGTAAAAGTTCATATTCACATAAAAATAATAATACTTCAAGCATACTAATTGAGCAATTATGTCCTCTCAAAATAACATGGCCAAAGAAAGTTCATCCCTACAAAATCATATAGTTTAGTCATGCTCCATTTTCGTCACACAAGAATGCTCTCATCATGCACAACCCCGATGACAAGCCAAGCAATTGTTTCATACTTTAGTAATCCCAAACCTATAAACTTTCACGCAATATATGAGCGCGAGCCATGGACATAGCACTATGGGTGGAATAGAATATAATGATGGGGGTTATGTGGAGAAGACAAAAAAGGAGAAAGTCTCACATCAACGAGGCTAATCAATGAGCTATGGAGATGCCCATCGATTGATGTTAATGCATGGAGTAGGGATTGCCATGCAATGGATGCACTAGAGCTATAAATGTATGAAAGCTCAACAAAAGAAACTAAGTGGGTGTGCATCCAACTTGCTTGCTCACGAAGACCTAGGGCACTTGAGGAGGCCCATTGTTGGAATATACAAGCCAAGTTCTATAATGAAAATTTCCCACTAGTATATGAAAGTGATAAAACAAGAGACTCTCTATCATGAAGATTATGGTGGTACTTTGAAGCACAAGTGTGGCAAAGGATAGTAGCATTGTCCCTTCTCTCTTTTTCTCTCATTTTTTTGGGCCTTCTCTTTTTTTTATGGCCTTTCTCTCCCTTTTTTTTATTCCTCACTTGGGACAATGCTCTAGAAAATGATGATCATCACACTTCTATTTATTTACAACTCAATGATTACAACTTGATACTAGAACAACGTATGACTCTATATGAATGCCTCCGGCGGTGTACCGGGATATGCAATGAACCAAGAGTGACATGTATGAAAGAATTATGAACGGTGGCTTTGCCACAAATACTATGTCAACTACATGATCATGCTAAGCATATGACAATGATGAATGTGTCATGATAAACGGAATGGTGGAAAGTTGCATGGCAATATATCTCGGAATGGCTATGGAAATGCCATAATAGGTAGGTATGGTGGCTGTTTTGAGTAAGATATAAGGAGGTTTATGTGTGAAAGAGCGTATCATATCACGGGGTTTGGATGCACCGGCAAAGTTTGCACCAACTCTCAATGTGAGAAAGGGCAATGCACGGTACCGAAGAGGCTAGCAATGATGGAAGGGTGAGAGTGCGTATAATCCATGGACTCAACAGTAGTCATAAAGAACTAACATACTTATTGCAAAAATCTACAAGTCATCAAAAACCAAGCACTACGCGCATGCTCCTAGGGGGATAGATTGGTAGGAAAATACCATCGCTCGTCCCCGACCGCCACTCATAAGGAGGAGAATCAAAGAACACCTCATGTTTCAAATTTGTTACATAACGTTTACCATACGTGCATGCTACGGGACTTGCAAACTTAAACACAAGCATTTATCAAATTCACAACTACTCAACTAGCACGACTTTGATATTATTACCTCCATATCTCAAAACAATCATCAAGCATCAAACTTCTCTTAGTACTCAACACACTCATAAGAAAGTTTTTACTAATCTTGAATACCTAGCATATTAGGATTATTTAAGCAAATTACCATGCTATTTAAGACTCTCAAAATAATCTAAGTGAAGCATGAGAGATCAATAGTTTCTATAAAACAAATCCACCACCGTGCTCTAAAAGATATAAGTGAAGTACTAGAGCAAAACTATATAACTCAAAAGATATAAGTGAAGCACATAGAGTATTCTAATAATTTCCAAATCATGTATGGCTCTCTCAAAAGGTGTGTACAGCAAGGATGATTGTGATAAACTGAAAAGCAAAGACTCAAATCATACAAGACGCTCCAAGCAAAACGCATATCATGTGGTGAATAAAAATATAGCTCCACGTAAAGTTACCGATGGAAGTAGACGAAAGAGGGGATGCCTTCCGGGGCATCCCCAAGCTTTGGATTTTTGGTGTCCTTAGATTATCTTGGGGTGCCATGGGCATCCCCAAGCTTAGGCTCTTGCCACTCCTTGTTCCATAATCCATCAAAATCTTTCACCCAAAACTTGAAAACTTCACAACACAAAACTCAACAGAAATCTCGTGAGCTCAGTTAGTGAAAGAAAACAAAAGACCACTTCAAGGTACTGTAATGAACTCATTATTTATTTATATTGGTGTTAAACCTACTGTATTCCAACTTCTCTATGGTTTATAAACTATTTTACTAGCCATAGATTCATCAAAATAAGCAAACAAAACACAAAAAACGGAATCTGTCAAAAACAGAACAATCTGTAGTAATCTGTAACTAACGCAAACTTCTGGAACTCCAAAAAATCAGCCAAAATAGGACGACATAGGCAATTTGTTTATTGATCAGCAGAATTGGAATCAGTATTTTATCACATTTTGGTGATTTTTAACAATTGTTTTCGTGAACAGAAAGTTTCTGGAAATTTCTACAAGATCAAATAACTATCATCCAAGAAGATCCTATAGGTTTAACTTGGCAGAAACACTAATTAAAACATGAAAACACATCTAACCAGAGGCTAGATCAAAGATTTATTCGTAAACAGAAGCAAAAGGAAAAAAACTAAAAATAAAATTGGGTTGCCTCCCAACAAGCGCTATCGTTTAACGCCCCTAGCTAGGCATAAAAGCAAGGATAGATCTAGGTATTGCCATCTTTGGTTTTAGGGAAAAAGAGAGCAAACTTGTTATCTATGGAATTAATCTTTCTATTTTGACAAAGTACGTGGCCATTAATGGTAGAAGATAGATGAAGTATGCTGCGGAAATTGGCATCTAGGCTAGCTTTTATCTCTTTGATAGATTCGTTTTGGTAGGAAAGCAAAAGAGATGTGATTTCAACTTTCTCATTAATGGGGTGCCCATATATAGTTTTCATCTTTTCATAGGTGTCTATGTGGTCCCCTTCAAGAAAACCCTCTTCAAAAATAGAATCCAAGACTTGTTTGAACGAAGCGGGCAACCCAACATAAAAGCTTTTTAAGTAAACCTCAATTTGGTATTGAGGTACATAGCTGGCACGGATCCTTAATAGCCTATCCCAAGCATCTTTCAAAGATTCATCGAGTAAATAACGAAATATTTCAGAATCTTCTTCATCAAAATTGCTAAGGTTTTCATTGATAACTCCGGCAGGTTTTTCCATAGTATTTTTATTTATGAGTTTAGATAAGATAGCAGGATTGTCTAAAGCGCTAAAACTCGGGAGAGAAACCCCAACTCTTTTTGGTTCTGACATGGCGAGGGAAAAGCGAACGAAAAGAGGCAACCAGAAAAGAGAGGGCGAATAAAACGGCAAGGTGAAGTGGGGGAGAGGAAAACGAGAGGCAAATGGCAAATAATGTAATGCGGGAGATAAGGGTTTGCGATGGGTACTTGGTATGATGACTTTTGCGTAGACCTCCCCGGCAACGGCGCCAGAAATCCTTCTTGCTACCTCTTGAGCACTGCGTTGGTTTTCCCTTGAAGAGGAAAGGGTGATGCAGCAAAGTAGCGTAAGTATTTCCCTCAGTTTTTGAGAACCAAGGTATCAATCCAGTAGGAGGCTACGCGCGAGTCCCTCACACCTACACAAAACAAATAAATCCTCGCAACCAACGTGATAAGGGGTTGTCAATCCCTTCACGGTCACTTATGAGAGTGAGATCTGATAGATATGATAGGATAATATTTTTGGTATTTTCGTGATAAAGATGCAAATTAAATAAAAGCAAAGGTAATAACAAAGTGTTGGAATATTAATATGATGAAGATAGACCCGGGGGCCATAGATTTCACTAGTGGCTTCTCTCAAGAGCATAAGTATTTTACGGTGGGTGAACGAATTACTGTTGAGCAATTGATAGAATTGAGCATAGTTATGAGAATATGTAGGTATGATCATGTATATAGGCATCACGTCCGAGACAAGTAGACCGACTCCTGCCTGCATCTACTACTATTACTCCACTCATCAACCGCTATCCAGCATGCATCTGGAGTATTAAGTTCATGAAAACAGAGTAAGGCCTTAAGCAAGATGACATGATGTAGAGGGATAAATTCATGCAATATGATAAAAACCCCATCTTGTTATCCTCGATGGCAACAATACAATACGTGCCTTGCTGCCCCTACTGTCACTGGGAAAGGACACCGCAAGATTGAACCCAAAGCTAAGCACTTCTCCCATTGCAAGAAAGATCAATCTAGTAGGCCAAACCAAACTGATAATTCGAACAGACTTGCAAAGATAACCAATCATACATAAAAGAATTCAGAAGATTCAAATATTGTTCATAGATAAACTTGATCATAAACCCACAATTCATCGGTCTCAAATAACACACCGCAAAAGAAGATTACATCGAATAGATCTCCACGAGAGAGGGGGAGAACATTGTATTGAGATCCAAAAAGAGAGAACAAGCCATCTAGCTACTAACTATGGATCCGAAGGTCTGAGGTAAACTACTCACACTTCATCGGAGAGGCTATGGTGTTGATGTAGAAGCCCTCCATGATGGATGCCCCCTCCGGCGGAGCTCCGGAACAGGCCCCAAGATGGGATCTCGTGGGTACAGAAGGTTGTGGCGGCGGAATTAGGTTTTTGGCTCCGTATCTGATCGTTTGGGGGTACGTAGGTATATATAGGAGGAAGAAGTACGTCGGTGGAGCAATGTGGGGCCCACGAGGGTGGAGGGCGCGCCCTGGGGGGTGAGCGCCCCCCCTACCTCGTGGCCTCCTGGAAGCTTCTCTTACGTAGGGTCCAAGTCTCCTGGATCATGTTCGTTCCAAAAAGCACGCTCCCGAAGGTTTCATTCCGTTTGGACTCCGTTTGATATTCTTTTTCTGTGAAACTCTGAAATAGGCAAAAAACAGCAATTCTGGGCTGGGCCTCCAGTTAATAGGTTAGTCCCAAAAATAATATAAAAGTGGATAATAAAGCCCAATATTGTCCAAAACAGTAGATAATATAGCATGGAGCAATCAAAAATTATAGATATGTTGGAGACGTATCAGCCTCCGCGGCAGCACAGCCGGCCATGGGAGGCAGGAGCAGGCGGCACGACCGGCGCTGCTTTGGGCGACTGGAGCAAGAAGACCAGAGGTTGAAGAAGCACTACGGCCGTTGGATGGACATCGTACGGTCGCTGCAGCTAGAATCGTTCATATTGACTAAGTTGACAAAGCCCTTGTTACGCATCAACTTAGTAGGCTCACAGGTCAGCTTCCGAAATGGTGCGCCCCAGATGTCAGGGGGAGGAATCATTTTTTGGGCGGGTGAAGCAAGAATATCCGAGATTGAAGAAGAAGCACGGCATCCGTTGGATGGACATCCAACGGCCACTGCTGCTAGAACCGTGTGTTGACTATAATAAGTTGACAAAGCCTTGCATACGCGTCAACTTCTTTTTTTAGGGGATGCGTCAACTTAGTAGGCCCACAAGTGTGTGGCAGAGAACTTATAGCCCATTTGCGATTTGTAAGAATGTACAGCCCATTTTTGAATTCTAATGGAATTTACTACAGCCCATTTATAGTTTGTTAAAAGTACATCCCATTTTCTAGCTAGGACAACGATTAATAATTTCAACCAACCGTTCAAGACAAAATTCAATAAAATTTCCCACATTTTGATGGGATCCAAAATATTTTTATCCCGAAATTTCTAGTCATATTAAATATAAATTTGTATTACGTAAAATCTAACGAAACATTGCGCGCGCAACAATTAAAAATTAAGATTTTCAAAATCCATAAATAATATTTTATAAACTAATTTCGTGCTTGGTGCATTTTTTATAGTTACTGCCCATTTTTTATAATTACATCCCATTTATTATTTTTTAAACCCATTTTCCTGTTAAGCCTAATGCATCCCTCCTAGGAAAGATTTGCAGCCCAGCGGGGCGGAGAATAACAAGTTGACCTTGCCTAGGTATTCCTCAAAAAAACGTATAGCTGGGCTAGCCATTTTCATCTTGAAAAAATTAATATCTGGGCTGGATATCTGTCCTGGGCTAGACGGGCCACAACCCGCCTAGTTAATACCCTGCTCTCCTCTGAACAACAATGAAAACATCGCCAAGAAAAACTCTGCAGTGCTCACGCCTCAAAAACACAAATACTGCTCGAGATGCTTGGTCCCAGCTGTCGGCCGCACCTTGTGCAATTCTCTCATTTATATTGACTACATAGGTTGACAATGGTGTGGGACCGTGATGTCAGGAAACCAGGAGGACGCAAAAAAATATAGTTGTACATAATAAGGAGGCACTTGCGTACGTACGGCTATGGCCCTAGTGGGTCCCTACTGTCATCCAGTCAAAATAAAGTCATCTCCTGAATCCTCATGTTCATTGACCATGTTAACAATTCTCGGTGCCACGGCGAGCGCAACAACTCGAAGGACGACGGAGAGGGCCTCGCGGGCCCTACGGATGGTCTGATACAGCGCCCGCTGCTCATTCAGGAAGCCAGGATCATCGGACACCTATGAGCACCTTCGAGAGACTGAGATGGCATGAAACGGTAAGGCCGCGCTTGGGAGCTCTGGTTTATTTCACACCTGTATTAAGATACAAGTGTAATTTACTCGTCATCGGAAACAACGCGTAAAATACAGGCATAATGAAACCGAGGGCCCGAGGTCTGTAAGTAAAACCGGCGGGTTACGCGTGTAATTTGAGAGACCGGTGTATATTTTACTAGTCGAAATCGACCAACCAAGTGCTTCGCCCGAGACCATATGCTTTTATTTACAAGCGTCAGTTTTACAAGTGGTTTTGGTTGGAAAACGACGATCCAATCAAGGCCTAAGATGATGAGTTGGTCGGAAGATCATATGGTTTCACGGCTAACCTACCCGACTTGTCGTATAGGCTATGAATGAAACATAAGACGATGAACTGCTTAAGCACGGAAACAACAAAAGAGGATGCTCTTCCTAACAAGCAAATCACTGGCATTAGATCGACATGCAAAACAATACGAAGCATTATTCTCAGGAGGCACGGTGAACAGCTCGTGATGCCGCATACCACAACATTCCAAGCTCAACTTTGCAATCAAACACAAGGCCTGGCATTACATAGACAATATTCAGAACAAACTCTTAAAATATCTTACATAAGTCAACATTCATGTGACTATGCATCTCAGCAGAGTAAATATTTACTTCTGAACTGAAGACAGGAATAGGAAAAAACGATCGACGTTGCTCCCAGCAAAGGGTGTCCCACTCAAAAATATCAAATGCATGTCTTCTGGCTAACATCGATGAGCAAAAATTGACAAGGTTTTCCTATTCCAATATATTAAACTAATGTCAACTTTGACAAGCTTTTCCCATTCAAAATATGTAATGCCTATGATTGTGCATGGGCAGGGTTTGTCATCTGATAGTCCAGTGGCTCAAGGTGACGACGAATGATTAGAGAACCATTCGATGTATTGTGCATGCTGTGAAGTATTATGGAGGACACGAACCATCTAAACATTTTGTGCAGTTCCACTAAAGTCAAACTGAGCATCCCTGTGGATTTCGTATTTATATGCTGCCAGAAAACAAAGACACATCAACACACACATGAATATTGGCCCCGGTGTCAACCCACCAATCGGTGGACTAACAAACTGAAAGTACGGTAAACAGATTACCATACCCAGATGCACCATCATTGTTGCTTAGAGTGACATTGATAGACTTGGAGTCCTGTCCTGGCTTCTTGGTACTTTTTTGGGCACTTGTTTGCCCAGTGTTCCTCCGAACCACAAGTAAAGCAGCCATCTCTCTTTTTGTCTTTCTTCTTACCCTTCTTAATGGCCGACGCTGGCAGCACCATTCAAACATATAGTCCGGTGGCTCAAGGTGACGACGAATGATTAGAGAACCATTCGATGTATTGTGCATGATGAAGTATTATGGAGGACACAAACCATCTGGACATTTTGTGCAGTTCCACTAAGATCAAGCTGAGCATCCCTGTGGATATCGTATTTATATGCTGCAAGAAACAAAGACACAACAGCACACACATGAATATTGGCCCCAGTGTCAACCCACCAATCGGTGGACTAACAAACTGAAAGTACGGTAAACAGATTACCATACCCAGATGCCCCATCATTGTTGCTTAGAATGACATTGACAGATTTGGAGTCCTGTCTTGGCTTCCTATACTTGTTTGGGCACTTTTTGCCCAGTGCACTCCATGTGTTGTAGAGTTTCATATGCTCTCTGCAGACTAGTCATGTCACCAGCGTCTACTAATACTCTGTAAAGCTTCTCGATCATTCCTTGTGTAATGTAGCGCAAACAGTGACTGCTTCTTTCTGCAAAGTGGTAAGACCAATTGGACCCACTAATGCAGCTGTTTGCCTCAGACACATTGGCTCCTTTTGTGCAGTTCAACTAAAAACAAAGTCGAAATAAAACCGAGCTTTAATTTTGATATCCCTGTAAGCAACAAAAGGTATAAGGGAAACAATTACTGAGAAATAACGGTTGATGAGTTGTACTCCTAGAAGAAAAACATCTACTGATCTACCTTATCTTAATGTGAAACAATGCAGGAGAGTAGCAATTCTCAATCAGTGTGATTCATTCATATTAACTGAGACATTATCTTAACAATGCCTCGTTTCAACATGTATAAAGAACGACAAAGCAGAAAAGTATCATTCCTAAAACAATGCGACTGATTCATTTTAACAGAGACATTATCTTAACAATACCTTGGTTAAACATGTAGAAAGAACTACAAAGCAGGATAGTACCATTTGTAAAACACTGTAACTGATATATAATAACAGAGACATTATCTGAACAATACATTTCTGAAACATGTACTCCAGCCGATCCCCAACAGAAATGGTACTCCCGCCGATCCCTAACAAGTGTTGCAGTTTTGATCTAAGATTCAGTAGTTAATTCTGAGGAAAGTCAGTACTGACCTTTCAAGACCAAGATTTGAAACAACTGGTGAGGAAGACCTGAGAGAGATCTCAACACATATATGGAAATCTGGTCTCATTTTGTGCAGTTCCACCAAAATTAAGCGAAGCAAAATGTCGCAATAGCAACAAGTTGAATAGATATCCCTGTTTTAACAGAGGCAAAAAGGAATCAATTACTGGCCAATAACGAAGGATGAAACATGCGGCCACAAAAATGGTAATCCCGCCAATCCCTAACAAGTGTTGCAGTTTTGAAATAAGATACAGTAGTTAATTCTGAGAGTGGCATTGCTTAATTTTACTAGCGGCATTAGATTAACAAAAAGCATAAACAGTTCCAGGGGAGAGTGGGCGCAACAGCAACATATGCTTCCATCTACTTATAAAGGGGGTGATGCAGAGTTTGTTGTAACAAAGCAACAAGCATAATGTCTGGGTTGGTCCCATTTTTGTTCACTACTTAATGGGAAAAGACAGCAATACAATAGCTTCAATTCAACATTTATTTAAAACAGTACCAATCAAGTAGCACAACATCTCAAAACACACTGCACGATCATGTGGATGAAGGCAAGTACCAACCTGTCATGACGCACACAAGATCATGTACGAATCTGCCAACACGAATAGGAAATCCAATCTCGTTTTGTGCAGTTACTCTGAAATCAAGTAAAGTCGCCGGTGTGACATTTAAGTTTGCTATAGCAACAAGTTGAAGATATCCCTGGTTTAACAGAGGCAAAAAAGGAAACAATTACTGCCAATAAAGGAGGATGAAACATGCGGCCACAAAAAGAAGCATCTACCTTATCTTGATGGAAAACAAAGTATACGACAGTAGCATTTCTAAAACGGTTGCATTGATTCATATTAACAGAGAAATTCTCTTAAAATAGTTCAGTAGTTAATTCTGAGAGTGGCATTACTTAATTTTACCATTAGCATTAGATTAAGAAAAAGCATAAACAGTTCCAGGGGCGAGTGGGCGCAACAACACCATGTGCTTCCATCTACTTATAAAGGGGGTGATGCGGAGTTTGTTGTAACAAAGCAACAAGCATCATGTCTGGGTTGGTACCATTTTTGTTCCCTACTTAATGGGAAAAGAGAGCAATACAATAGCTTCAATCCAACATTTATTTAAAACAGTACAAATACAAGTAGCACAACATCTAAAAACACACTGCAGGATCATGTGGATGGGACATGAGACATGCCAGCACCATGTGCGTCCACACGTATAAATGGGTGATGCAGAGTATGTAGCCAAGCAGCATATCTCCATTGGTCCCATATTTGTTCTCTTTGAAACCCAAAGGCAGGTGCACTAAAGTCAATGAAGCTGCGTCCATATAGTACTCGTGTATACGACTAATATATAGTGCAGTGGTTTTCTTATTCTCTCCATAACAATCGTTTTAAATGTGTAAGTACAAAACGAAAATCTTTATTTAACGTACCAGTGAAGAAAACTACTACTCCCTCTGTTCCTAAATATTTGTCTTTCTAGAGATTTCAACAAATGACTACATACGGAGCAAAATGAGTGAATTTACACTATAAAAAATGTCTATATACATCCGTATGTGGTAGTCCATTGCAAACCACTTGAAAGACAAATATTTAGGAACGGAGGGAGTACTTCCGATGAACTAACGATCCACGCGTCCTGGTCGCACTTCCTGTCCTTCACGTGCGGTACACTACCCTCCCTTAAGTGAACAACCACACATGCGCCAAATTATCGGAAACGTGTGAGAGTGTGTACAAATAAAGAATTTTAATTTCAATTATCGGAAAGGTTTGAGAGTATGTACAGTTTGCCCTCTCTAATAATTATGGTTTGTTGTGTTCGGCCTAAACTTGGTCAAACTTTACAAAGTTTGACTTCAGTCAAATCTAATATGCGGAGTAAATAAAAATGGAGGGCTACTACGTCCATCTGGGTTTTTAGTCCACACCATTTTTTTAATCAAAGTTAATAGCTGGATAAATAAAATTACAGGGGAGCTGGAGACAAAGTTGTGAGAAGGCTTAGAAATCAATACAAAACTTATGCTCTTAGTACCAACGTCGATCCTTCTTCGAGGAAACATTTGTTTCATAGCCAATTGTGTGATAAAATTGCACCAACATAAAAGACGACTGCGTCTCCAACGCAACCAAGGTGAACTGACGAAGGATATCATCTTTGTGGGTAACAAGCAAAGAGCATTGATGGAAGACAACTTGTTTTTCATTGAAAATCGATCAGCTTCACCAGCCGACGCAACCATGAGGCGCAACCATGAGCATCGATAGGTCATCGTGGTGATGCATCATCCATTTGGCATCAAGTTTGGGTGAGGCACCTATGAAGTTCGACAAATCCTCACTGTGGTCTGTTTCTTCTCAGTAGTCAAGCTTGAGGAAGGAAGAACCACGTGGCAGAGGACAGTGAGGCAGAACAACAATGGCCATCCAATTTTGTGCTGTTCCACTAAAATTGAGGAAGACATGCCCGGGTATGGAGATACGCATCGCTGTTTCCAAAAATATAAAAAAGGGATATAGTGTTGTTACTTTGTTTTACAAGATTAACAACGACATCTCAATTGTCAATAAGAATTATGAAAAGTACACCAACAAACAGAAGCATCATGATTATCTTGATGGGAACTAAACCAGGATACCCAAGAAAAAAGCATTTCTTCATTTAACCAGTGATAGTATTAGATTAGCAGCAGCAATAGGAGCATATGGACAATGGCCGCACAACCACCATGTAGTTTTTGTCGAAACAACATGTATACCTCCACCGAGGCATAAATCAGGACAACTTTTCGAGTGGCATTTCCTCTATAATAGTAGGTGATGTTGGACCAGCCGACGAACCCTAGCTACTATACATGGGGAGCTGGGGAGTAGTCGCATAGAAGAAAACCCGCATGCAGCGACCTGGGGAGCTGGACCAGTACAAGAAGTTATACCTCAAGTGGGCGAGATGTCGCTTAAGCGGGCGGGCGGGATCTGCCCACACGACGGCAGCGAACAAGGGCGTGAAGGACCTTCGTCCGCGCCAGCGCCGGCTCCGAGAGGACGGTGCGCATCGGCTTCCTCCATCGCCGATGGCGACAACGTCAACGCTGCACCTCCTCACCTCCCGCAGCGGACGGGATTCAGCCAGATCTGTGACCACTGGTGAGGAGAGAGATAGTGTGGACACCGTCATCTTGTTTTGATATGGAGAGGGTGAGAGAGCGAGACGCGAGAAACTCTATCAAACAAGAGGCTATAATGGAGTAAAACAATCTCTCCATTGCAGTGGTTTTAAATAGAATATGCGCGTTCCCAGAAAAAAGAAACGAAAACCGTACCAAGAAAGAAAACTCGATCAAAAACACGCCCCCGCTTCCAGGTCGCGAGAGTCATCGCGCACACACACATAGACATAGACATGCATATCCGTGTTTACGTAAAATTCCATTTCCATCTCCATCTCCAATCATATTTGTCCAACTGGCACATTATTTACGTTGTTAATTATATACGCGGCAATATTAACGTACAACATCTCTTGTTTGCGGGCGTCCAGACCGCTGCCACGGCCGCTCCTGACCAACCCGAACCCTCTTCATCACCCGCGCGTGCTTCCCACCCGAAACGGTCAGTGCCGCATTCATGCCCGGCCAGAGCGCACGCGACCTCTCACTGGCGCCGGCATTGAAGCGGCGCACCGACCGAGAGAGCGTCGCTCGCGGCGCTTCCTGGTGCACACGACTGCTCCATATTCAAAGGTCGCAATAGCCGGCCACAACATGCATGTAAAAAGTTCTTGGGAGTCCGTGCTACAGCTAGCTGTCCTCCCCCAACTCGTCAATCTCTTCCAGTAGTACTAGTACTCCATGGCATGATCCATCGACAAGCAGCTGGGAAAGTTATCGTATACTCGGTTTGCGATGAGTGGCATGCCGAGCGACCGTGTGGGGTCGAGCCGTGGAGGAGGGTGAGACACGAACGCGACAGACGTGATTTAAACGTTGGTTTTGCTCGATGGCGCGATCCAACGAAAGGAAACGTTGGTTTCTCGCCGTTTCCATTTTTTCTCCGGAAAAATGGAAACTTTCCACTCCATTTTCATTCCTACTCCAAGGTTGCCCCGCTACAACATTCCATCAAATACAAAGGAAAACTAACACGCATGCTGATGCATCTCAATGATTCACAGATCATAGCCAATATTTACTTCACAACTAAAGACAAAAGTTGTGAGAGCGTGTACGAAAGAAAAACTACTGATGGGGTCACTACGACTTAAACCCTAAACCCTAAACAGGATTTAATTTCCTGGCCAGGTAGAACCTGTTGAAGGAAAGATGGCTGGCACCCTCGGATCATACGATGCTTTTGTGTAGTTCTACTAAAATCGAGCTGAGCATCCCTGATGGCAAAGATATTGAAGAAGTGTGATTAGAATAATAGTACTGGCACTAGTTCATGAGACATAAACTCATCACAAGTAGAAGCCGGTAGAAGTATGGAAAGATCGACATGGAGATGGAGCTACGTGGGGAGCTGCGGCAGTGGAGCAAGCCGGCTCCAAAAGGAAGATGGACTACCTGGGACGTCGGGCTGTAGCTAGAAGGGCGGTTGGGACGCGGCATCGGCCCATACCGCGGTGACTCCCGATTGGGACGCACCGACTGTGGATTTTCTCCCTCGCCGATGTCGACCGCGTCTACTCAGAACATTGTTCCCTTCCTCCAGCTGCGGGATCAGGCCGGATATGTGACCAGCGGTGTGGCCACCGTCGTTCTATGCTTGTGAAGGGAGCAACCCAAGCAAGCAGGCTTGTAGCTTAGGCTCCTGCTAGTGTATATATAGTGGTTTTCTTTTTCTCTCCATATCAACCATTTTATACTGCGTATGTGTCATTGAAGAGTGAAATGATGGTTGCGTCTTCCGACTAACTTACTGTGTGATTTGACTGCTCCTTTAGTGGCCCCTACACGTACTCCCCCTACGTGTATGCAACAGTCACACGTACACATGGACGCAAAAACGCGCGCGACACCATAATGCATGCATGTCCAAACACACTATGGAACACACACGGTCACGCTCAAGTGCTCAACCTACACGTGCATGCACACACATACTCAGCCAGGGCGAGCTAGTGACCGTATAAACACCGGAAAATGTATATATTGAGCGCAATGAGCGTATTATGAAGTCCACTGACCGTATTTTTACAAATATACAGTGACAGACAGTGTATTATCTCATTTGAAATAAAGCCATATTAACCGGAGAGGAGGCAGTATGGACTAGCATTACTTTGCTGTGTCCCGTCAACTTGCCGAACAAGGATAAGCTTGCAGGACAGGAGAAGCTTGCGCGCAGTGGCTCGCAGGACAAGGAGAAACTTTTGACTAATGAAAGCTCTCCTTCGCTCAGGCGGTGGACGTGCAACAGTTAATTCGGTGTCAGATTGCCAGAAGCATACACTGTACTAGTACTATTATTGTTGCACTTCCCGAAGAGGCGAACAACCAAGCGCAAAGTTTACTAGTACTAGTACTACTACTATAGTCTATAGAGGTATGTACTACTATACTAGTACTAGGAACCGGATGGAGGAGCGTCTGCACTCTTATTATATTTTTAAAATGTGATAAAACAATCTTCAACACATTTGGTTCTCTTCGAGGGTTCTCGCATGTGATAATGGAAGTTGATTGCATGGAACACTCGCCAGAATTCTCGCTTAATTTTGGCTCATATCCTGTTACAAATAGGAGCGCTCGGTAATATTTCCTCTTTTTTTTGTTATTCAGCATGTAAACAGGTCAGCAAACCTTGCGGCGCATCTTTGTGCGAACCGTGCTTGCTGCACTTTGAATGTGGCCGAGAGCTGGCTTGATGAAACACCTCGCTTCCCACTTCTTTTTTTGCGGGGTACCTCGCTTCCTAGTGACCAGTGTCTTGGCTGATCGTCCTAAGAATGCTTATATATGAATAAAGCTCTCTCATTTACCCGCAAAAAAGATTAAGCCATATTAACCGGAAAGGAGGGAGTATGGACTAGCACTACTTGTTGGTGTATCCCGTCAACTCGCAGAACGAGGAGAAACTTGCAGGACAAGGTGAAGCTCGCTTAAGCTTTTTGACTAATGCAATGTACCCTCGCCCAGGCGGTGGACATGCATCAGTCCATTCGGTGTCAGATTGCCAGAGGCATACACTGTAGTACCGAACATGCGGAGTACCATCATTGTTCGACTTCACGAAGAGGCGTAGAGCCAAGCGCAAGGTTTAGTAGTACGAGTAGTACTACTAATAGAACCGCATGGTGGAGTCTCTGTACTTTTTTTTAATCTCTGATAAAGTACACATTTATTCCGGAGAAGGGCGGAAAACGGCAGCCCAACATGTAATGATGATATCGATCAACCATGCTCGAATATATCTTGGCCTCCGTGCGAGCCCATCTGTGTGTTCTCGCTCTTCGTCTCTCTCAAGGAACGGCGGGTTGGCCATTTTGCCGTCAATTGAGATCGGTTTGCTCACACTCCGGTCCCACATGTCAGTGATATGCCAAGAGGAGGTGCGTTGACCGACTGGCCATACGCGTACTTGGTTTTGCACCTTCATACTACTCCTCCCTCTGTCATAGTTTATAGGGCGCGCTTCATTATGATGCATTTCTCTCAATGCATTTCCACCACCAGAGAGACTTTAGACGCGTTTGGTTTAATGCTCAATTAATTAGGGCGTGGTAACCGCAATTTTCTCTCGATGTAGTACTACGGAGTGTAGTAAGTGCATGCACGTGTGTACCCGGGGTGCAAGCACCGCATGCATGTGTGTACTCATTATTTCCTCTAGTAATAGACGTCGTGCTATAACTACCAATGCTATTTTTTAGGCCGATCGCTAGTTGCCTTGGTCCCAGAGATTTTCTCTTTTTCTGAAGCGCGCTCTATAAACAGTGACGGATGGAGTAGTATGAGCGGATTCAAAGAAGAGCGTATTGATGGTTGCTTCTTCCGAGCAACTTACAGTGGGAAAGGTGGGGCCTATGATTTGACTGCTCATTACTCACTATTAATGCGGCGCAACGACCGGTCTAAGTCTCCCATGCAGCTGTGCACTACCCCCTCGGTTCTTAAATATACTCCGGAGTATTTGTCTTTCTAGAGATTTCAACGAGTGACTACTCAAATATTTGTCTTTTTAGATATTCAAATGGACTACTACATTCGGATGTATGCAGACATATTTTAGAGTGTAGATTCACTCATTTTTCTCCGTATGTAGTCACTTGTTGAAATCTCTAGAAAGACATATATTTAGGAACGGATGGAGTAGACATACGAAGCAAAATGAGTGAATCTACACTCTAAAATATGCCCATTTGAAATTTGTAAAAAGACAAATATTTAGGAATGAAGGAGTATAATTTTGTGCATGGCACATGGACCCGGATGCCGAAGAGGCTTCTGGCAATGCTATCAAGCTTCCATCATTTGTTTACATAATTGACGTACTATACAAATAATTTTCCAGCGACATGAAATTGTACAATGGTGTCAGCTTTCAGCTTTTGTTTCGTGTGTCTTGCCATCGATGCTCTTTTGAAAACAATAAAAAACTAACTTCCTTGCTAATCAGAGCTAATATTTACATCACAACTGAAGACAAAGTTGTGAGAAGGTGTTAAATTAAAATTGATCCATGCTTTCATTGGCAGCAACGCCCCCTTAGCTCTGTCTAAATCAACAAGGCATGTTGGGAAAAAAGTAGATGTCTGGAGCATGCAACATTCCGATCATTTTGTGCAGTTCCACTAAAATAGAGCTGAGCATCCCTGTTCCAAAGATATTAAGTGTGATTACGATAATAGAGGACTGCTGATGAAATAATAAACACACAATAGAAGCCGGTCACCTTTGTAGTCTCTCTTAAGACTAACTAGTTGGAGAAGATTAGGCTCGGAGTTGGAAGAGGAGGATAGAGCAAAACCAATCTCCCTTTGTGTAGTCACACTGAAATGTAGAGACGTTGTCCGTGTGACATTTTGGTAGAACTGCACAAAACACTCTTAAGAAAAAAGTGATTTGTGCAGTTCACCAAAAGATCGCAATAGCAACGAGGTGAAATGGATAGCCCTATTTGCAAAAAAGAGGTAGAAAGGAAACAATTACTGGCCAATAACAGGTGATGAAAAAAAAGAAGCATATTCCTTGTCCTAAGGGAAGATAACAACACGGTTGTGTTTGTCTAAAATGGTGTGAGGACGAGATTGCAATATGGAAAGTACACCAGACGAGCTACGTTTTGGGCAAAGAACTATGGAAGATCCACATGCAGCGACGTGGGAAGACAGGTAGTGGAGCAAGGCTGGAGGGGATACCTGGAGCTCGTCGGGATGTAACTAGGTGAGCGGCGGCGGGCGAAATCTGCCCATACTGCGGCAGCGAGCAGGTGGCGTAGGTCCTACCACGCCGGAGCTTGGTCAGAGAGAACCGCGTGTACCGTAGATCGGGACATGCTGCCTCGGCGCAGTCGAACTGAGAAACGATGCACGTCCTCCCTTTCCGCCGGCGGACGGGATGCGGCCAGATCAATGACCAATAGTGAGAGAGAGAGAGGCCACCGCAGCCTTGTGTGAGATACTCTGAAGAGAGACAAACCAGGCAGGCAGGATCCATTGTATATAGTGGAGCGGACTACCTTTTTCTCCATAAAAATCGTTTTATATTCTGTGTACGTGCCATTGAGCGATATAACTTTATTTAAAAATAATGCGCCAATGCATCAAGTCGAACTTTGTTTCGTGCACGCGTGGTACACGACCTCCGTAGGTAAACAACCACTACACGCGTTCAAATTAGCACGTGGGCTGCCATTTCGTAAAGAAATGAGCTCCACCGTGTACCCGCGCGGGTGTGGCGGGCATGAAGCATGAGTACGTGCACGGTGCACCTATTCTCTTCTTGTATACGTACACCACCTACGTGGGGTTGTGTGAGAGAGATACAAACGTAGAGAGATAGTATAGTGTGGGGGTGGGGTCAATCAAAAAATGTAACTTATGCAATGTGTGTGAAATAGAGTCCTGGATATATCATATATATAGAGGGGGCGATCCACGAGAAGGGAGTGGAGGTATCATCGTCTTGAGGTGTCCATAGAATCGAAGAGAGGGATGATGTGTGTCTGCGCGCGCGATTGATAAAGAGTGCCATCGAATTTGTGTGTGCCCACGTCAAAGATATAGAGTGGCTGGCCTACTGGAATGTGAGAGGGGGCAGGTGCAGTTTGTCTCTGTGGCATGGTTACCTACCTACAACGCTCGACTATCGGTGTGTGGTGGGGGGGGGGGGGGAGGGAGGCCTAATTAACTATAGAGGTACAATGGCTGGTATATGTGTGGAGGAGGAGAGAGGCCTACCTCATGTATCAAGGGAGATCGATCTACCTCATGTATTAAGGGAGATTGATCGGCATCCATGCATATGTGTAGGAGAGGAATAAGGTTGGGAGAGAGACAGAGCTAGAGTGTTGGAGGGGGTGGTAGTGGAGTTGCTTCTAACAAATGGTGGGATAGGCTTGCTAGACAACCGGAGGGCACGCATTCAATATCAATAAGAGAGGGGATGGCTGCCTGTCTGTGCACGTGCGTGTGAGAGACGGGTCAGGAGGCATGCACGAATGATGAGGGGGGCGATATGGCTATGGTAAGCAGACATAACTACATAGGAAGATCAATCGTCCTTTGTCAGAGAAAGGAGAGACATAACGTGTGAGGTACGTCGATCGATGGGGGGATAGTTAAAGTCGACCTAGGTATATGTTGGGAGATCGATCGGTATACATGCATGTGTGTGTTAGAAGCAAATGACGCACGGGGAGAAGGATAGAGAGAGAGGGATGCATCTAGGAGGTGGTGCGAGAGTCATACTATATCGAGGGGGAGGAGTGTGCGAGTACGAGATCGATGAAAAGAGTGGTGGGAGCGAGGCATGGACGGTGATAAGAGAAGAGGGGAAGCTTGGGTTTTGTGCTAGGCACACCTGGCTAGAGAGGCATATTGAACGATGTGTGCCATAAAGAAGGAGCTGGGGGGCCTACACACACCGTGGGTGAACGACCTAAAGTGAAAAGACGAATTTGCGTGATGGAGCTAGAGAATGTTGAGGGAGGGTGAGAGGGATGCGGGCCTGTGCATGCACGAGAGAAAGTTAGCGCTAGCTAGCTACAAAGATAAGAGGATTGTGTGGGTGTAAAAGACGAATAGAGATCATACTTCATTATAAAAAGCGAATTCAGATATTTGAAGAATTTATCATAGTGTTTTAAACTGACGCATGTGTGAATATATATAACGGTGATACACATGGTGTGGTTATGAACATGTTATACTACATATAATATATTTTATCTCTACTCTTATAAAAAACGGAGTTGTTGATGACGGTGTGCCTGCCATCCTGCAATATAGGCCGTCCGATTTATATCTGACGGATAGGAAGGAAACTATGGCAATTTTGAAAAAAGATACCCACACCCCTCTACATATTTGCAAATTAGGCCTCCCCTTGATCACGTTGATGTTCTGTGGAACGCATGGGCATCTTGCTAGTACTACGTATAATATATAGAACATTGATCATAATTTGGGCTAATGTGTGGCTTTTGCAGCTCAGGTCTAAATACTTGTCATAATGTAGGGGGCGAGGAACTATACTATGTGTGATAAACATGGTGTACACGTATGGAACATGGTTTAGATTATGAATATATAGTTAGTACATCAAATGTACTATTATTTGGAATCAACATCAAGTGTATTCAAAAAAGAGAATTCGAGTTCATGTAGTACACATAGTTCATATATCTCTATAGTAATCATGTGGTGTGTTATTAAGGTAATACATGAATGATGGTTGAAGTTGGCAACAATCATGATTGTAGATTCTTATTGAAATAGAGAAACGAATTCAAATTCAATTCGAATTGCAGCGGTAGTATAGACATTTGGAATGCACTAAAATGTTGGTATGAGTAGGTTACATGCATTATACAGCAAGCGAAAAAAATTAATTGGACATAACATGGATTCATACTCCCTCCTTCCATCTATATAGGGCGTAATGTGTTTTTTAAGACCGCCTTTGACTATTGAGAAGATTAATAGTACATGACAAGCACAATGTGAAAATTATATCATTGAAAGAACCTTTCACAAACGAATTTAATGGTGTACTTTGTGTAAGTTGCATGTCATATATTATTGCTCTAATATTTGGTCAAAGTTAGCATCGAAAAACGCATTAGGCCCTATATAGATGGAAGGAGGGAGTAGCTTTGAATAGCATTTTTATAGTAAAACGGGGCAAGACTCTCTCTTTGTGTGGTGTGAATAGTTTTATTTTTTTCGTTTTCTTTTTGGTTGAGGGAAGTGCGAATTGATTTGGTACGTACAAGTACAATATTACACGTTAGGCTTGTCCCTAAGATTCAACCCGCGCCTTGTTATCCCGAAAATTCAGATATCGTGCTCCCAAAAGTGGTGCCTTCACAACCCGCGCCTTGCTATCCCAAAATTACAATGCGCGCGAAAACTCCCTCCAGCTGCCAAATCCCGACACGTGAAATCCCCCTTCTAACCCTGAGCCGAAAGGGCCGCTAGTTCAAATCGGTGGGGGGTACTTTTGTAACACACCCTACATTTTGGACAAGCGCGTCCCTAAGTCATAGTTCGCCCCCTCCCATCGCCTCCTTTTTGCCATTAGAAATCCCAGGCCGCCATAACCTCTCCGCTCCAGCCGCAAAACCCCACCCTCCTCCCTCTGCCACCTCACCGCTGCCCAGCCGGAGCCTCTTCCCCGATGACGTCGTCCACCGCAACAGCTCGAGGTCCCTCGTCCACCTCCCCGGATGAGGATCTGTCATCCATCTCGTCATCTCTCCGGTTCAGCCGCCCCATCCTCCACCTCCAAGGAGCTGCTCCGACGATCGCCTCGTCTACCGCGGCTGCTCCATCCCCACAGCGCCGCCTTAACCTGCTCCACCGGAACCGCAGCATCCTCACCGACTCCTCGGACGAAGCCGAGGCCTACTCGGTGCCACCAAAGAGGTTGTACACTCATTGCATCGCACCTTCTCCTTAGCTCGACCTCCCGGCGCCGACGGTGCTCCATCCCGCACCCCCATGGAGCGGCTACCTTGAAGCCGGCGCCGCCGGTGACATCTCCACGGCGGCTCTCCCCCAGTGCGAGGCCCCTTCGGCGGCGGCGGCCAGACCAGTCGGATCTCCTGCTGCTGCTCCGGCTCTCGCTCGCTCGCTCACGCTACTGCTGCTCCGGCTCTCGCTCGATCGCTCGCCCAGCTGCTGCTGCTCCGGCTCTCGCTCGCTCGCTCGCGTTGCTGCTGCTGCTCTCCCCCTCGCTCGTGCTGCTGCTCTGCTCCGATTTAGCTACACTTCAGTCGACTGAATCGACTTTTGGGTCAGTTGATTTTCAGGGGGTGGGGGGGCTCGCCGGAGTTAAGGAAGAACCACCCGCAGCGGGGACGGGGGCTTGTCGGAGAGGTACCCCACTACTATCTTAGGGTTCAGGGTGGGGCGGGGGGCCTATAGGGCTGGCCGGGGCGGCGGCGGACCAGCGGTGGGGAGTTGTTTCGGGGCGGCGAGGCGGCGCTGGGGCCGGCGGTTCGGCTGGTGGTGGCTGGCGGCTCAGGGGGGTGCAGGTTGAAGATGAACTGCATGCCCTCCCTAAACTACATGTCAAGTGCCTCTCTGCTACCATTGCGTTCAGTTTTGACAGTAACATTCAGATTCCACAGTAGATTTCAGTTTCGACAGTTAAGTTCAGAGTCAACAGTTTTTATCTCATATGTTGTAGTCAGGTGGTTTTTGGTGATGTAAATTTTACATCTATTTTACATCATCTATTGGAGATGCTATTAGAATCCCACTTGAGATTGACGATGTCTGTCTTGTGCTGCTTCAGCCTTGACGTCTTACGGCTCACCGAGGCTGCTCCAATGACAGAACGATCCATCACAACAGAGCAGTGCCCTGGACCCCATCTACAGATTCCTCAGATCTTCCTCCACACCTCCGACAACCACCTCTGCCTCAACTGCTTCAGCGACCAACCCAATGATGCTGAGGTCGACACGGCTACGACAAAGAGGTTGTACACTTGTTGCATCACTTATTACTATACATTCATGTTGATCCATTAGGGCTATTTTGGTTCGACGGAAAAATATAGAAATAGAGAATTTTCCAATGGCACTCTACTATTCAATTATTCATGCATTTTGTTGAAAGGAATGAAGCAAAACATCCACCTGGACCTACTTTTCAAAATCCTATGCATGAAAACAAGACCAAGTGCATTAGTGGCAGAATAACATTCTAACTGTACACACTTTCATATGGTTTCACTTTATTTTGGCCATGTTTCTTTGCATTCCTCTGCTCTTCCAATTCCTGTAAACCAAACACTCAAGTTGACAGAAATCCTGTGTTTACAAATGCTCTATTTACCATGTGCATTCCTATCCTATTCCGGTGTTTTTTCCTATCCCTGTGTTTTTAGAATCATGCAAGCCAAATGAGCCCTTACAGAATTACTTCAGTTACAGGTAGGTGTCGAAGGGAACTTTGTGTGGTTTGTCCTGCTCCTGCCGCGACGTCGTCCACCTCAACTGAGCCGCTCCATCGACAGAAACATCCACCAAACCAGACATCACGACTCATGACCGTCTTTCGCCGCCTCAGATCTCCTTCCCTGCCGCCGGCACCCACCGCAACGGCATCACCATCATCGACTCAGCAGATGAACCTGAGGGGTACACGGGTCCACAAGAGAGGTCGCACTCTTTTGTTTCTGCTTATGTTATGCATTGCTTAAAATTAACTGCTACTTTATCGTCCTGTTCACCTCTTGGACTCCAAGTCAGGTCCAAATTAATGTTCAAACTTGAGTTCTAAATTAGTTGCAGGGCACATATCGAGGAAGCAATGAATAGTATCTCTGTCTAATATCTGGTTCACCTAGGGTATGCCTATGTTGTTCATCTTGGGTGGGAAACAAATAGTAAAGCAATCATCATCTGTCTTTTTATTAAATTAAAGCAATGATCAGCCTGCTATCATTATTTTTGGATCCATCAACTGGTTGTTACCATCACTCTAAATTTCTGCATGCTCTCCTTACATAATCTCACCATATTTTTTTCGTATGCATGTCAGATATTGTACACAGTCATGCTGAACATGTAGAGAAAAAGAGAAGAGTTTTGCGCGGCAATACAATGTCATGCAGACATCGCTCCATGGTGGGTTCAATGGCAAACCCTCCCCACCCTTCTCCAGATTGTAATCCAGAGGAAGATATCTGTTCTAAGGCGGATTTAGACGCCGCTAACCACTCCTATTTACCCCCAAGGTGTTTGCTCTACCTTGGCATGATGATGTTAGTCATATCATGCATATGTTGCCTCGCAGTGCCTACTTTTGACATCATATATGTCATCTGCTTAGTTTAGACATGTTCTGTAATGCCACCTATTTAGTTTCTATATCATATATGGGAATTATGCAGTCTCATGTCTTTTAGCCAGCAATAATATACGTGAAATGTGCAATGCCATCCTGTTTAACCAGGCATCATATATTTGAATCATATCTTGCCCATCCTTTTCTTCATTACATTTCCATTTGTCGACATGTCTGTACATTAAACTACTCTTCCTATGAATCAGCCGTTTGGGTGGGAGATTGAAAAATCTGGAGTGAAAACAAGGCCTTCAGAGCAGACAGTGCTACCTGTCGAAGCAAATCTCTTGTTGGGTCCCGATAGCTCCTCAGAGATGGATTCAGAGACAGATGACCAGTCCTATTCCCCCACCGAGGTGTATGCTCTAACTTGGCATGGTTATACTGCTCCTATCATGCATATGTTGTCTTGCATTGCATAGTTTAGACATCATATACACAATATTCAACACCATGTTCTTAGTTAAGACATCATATCTAATGCCCTCTGTTTAGCATATAAATCACATATGTGAATTAAATGATGCAATCCTCATTACTTAGATAACATGTAGGTGAATTATGTCATGCGATCCTGTTTAGTTATTCATCATATCTTTGAATTATGTTATGCTATGCTATCCAGTTTAGATAGACATCATATATGTGAAATTATGCCATGCTATCCGTTTTAGTTAAACAATATACATGTCAACTATTTCATGCCCTCTTTTTTCCACACTATCTATTGCATCTGTCTCTCATACAATGTATGTAGATTCAACTATGTTTCCTGTTTATCAGCCATTTGAATTGGAGCGGGTGATGCCAGCATCTAGCGGACTAAAAACACGGTCTTCAAATAAAACAGTGCTACCTCTTGGTGGAGATAGCGCCCCGGTTGTACATGCATGAGAACCAGCCCTACCACACATAACCCAAACTCTCGCAGATTGTACCCCTACTGCGATGGACAGAGAACCAGCTTCACCCAATCTAACCCCAACCCCAGCAGATAGTAACCCAATTCCTATTGACACATCACCATCTCCACCATAGAGCTCCCAAACAAGAGCAGTTAGTAAGGCAGCTCTAGTGCCCAAAGGGCGAGTACTACCACGGCGAACCCCAACTCCACCAGTTAGTGCGCCTATTCCTGTGGAGGAAGCACAACCAGCTAGTCGTAGTTTAGCATCTATCACATTTGATGTTGTTAAATCGTATGTGCGTATCTTCCCATCTTGGAAATATTATACTGAAGATGAAGGAAAATGCCAGTTGCAGGTGTTTGTCCAGGAGTTATGTGTAAGTAATGTTATTCATGGCAATTACTTTGCTTTGTCCCATACATCCTACCTCCATGATGGTTATAATACAACAAAATTTCCCATTTTTCTCTATAGAGAAGGACCGATTTGGAAACTCAGGATGAGGTAACCTGTGCTAATACCTCTGCTATCTTCAAGAATGCTTGGTGGCAGTATCGGAATTACCTGAAGAAAACGTACTTCACCGGCAAAGAAACTCATCAAATTCCCTTACGTTCTCATGAGACACATTTACTGGACGATGACTGTGAACGCCTTGTTCTGTACTGGTCCCGAACCAAGAATGTGGTAAGGTCTATGAGCTCATTTTCTATTTTTAAGTACTATATTCTTGCGTCTTACTGTACTCTGTTCATGTAGAACAAGTGCCTAAACCTGAAGAACAACTGTTCTAATTTAAGATTCCATTGCTATCATAGTTCAAAAAAGCGCTAGGCGTTAATTGTGCATTTTGCCACCGCCTTGGGCTTTACTGACCAAAGCGCAAGCTTATGCACAGTTATGCACAGATTAAGCGTAGTTATGCGCAATGCGTTTCGCCAACGCCTAGAGCCTAGGCGCGCTTAAGCGCTCGCTTAGGCGCGCCTTTTTTAACTATGATTGCTATCGTGCATACTGCTTTGCTCTTGTATCACTGTATTTACTCATACAAACTTATTTTTAAATTGAAGGATCCAATCGAAACTCCAATGGCACAGCAGGTATGTTCACGCATGTTTCTTTAACAGGCTTGCTCTTATCAATAGCTCTGTTGATTTCAATTTCAATTGTGTATACAGTTGACTTCTCATATCATGCACATTACTAGCATCACAACAGAGCCAATAGTGTTGTTGTACATGTAGACCCGTGGTACCCATCTGAAATCTTGTTGTGCCATGTAGTTTCCCACGCTTTGTATTCTTTCACTGCTGCTTTGTCTTGAACTGATATGATTTGAACAGTGTCTCTATTTTGATTTGGCAAGACAATGCAGTGACCATAGGACATAGATATATGTTTGTTTGATGCTTTTATTATGTACTAGTACTTGGTAATAGAAGACTTGGTAGTTTAATCCTGTCCACCTTACTAATGAACTGGTTCACCGAAATGAGTTTCATATACTAGTACATGATAAACCTGTTATGTGTCTGCTTGTTTCTTCTTTGAGAATGCTGACAAAATATTGGGGAAGAGTGCCTTATTAAGCAATGGTAAAGGAAGTAATGCAGATAAGGTTCAGGATAGTGACACATCCTTGTTGGTCTCCAACAAAGCTGATAAAACAGCTAAGGAAGACTATCTCGAAGACAGTGAGACAACCCCAAAGTCCTGTCTTGGTTTAGTGTTCGAGTTACTGGCCACTACCGCTTGCACAAGCTATTCAAACTCACTGTCTGAATTAGTTCGGTTTCTTGAGTCTCAACTACAAGCTGAAAGACATCGATCAGCTGTGCTACGACAAGAAGCGAAAGGACTGCGGAAGTACCTGGTGCATTCAGATGCATACTTTCTGGTGCAACAACAAGCGTTGGAGGATTTTAGCGCCAAACAAGACAAAGCTAATAAGCTTGCTAAGCTTATTGCCAGCATGGTGGATACCACGTTTCTTGAGCTCTTCTGAAGTTGTTTCAGTTATGCTCTTGTTTTGCTGTCGCGTTTATTTGCACTGGTGGCCAATTTTGACGGCCAGTGTATGTAATATGCTGCTTTGTTCCCTATATTTGCACTGGTGGCAAACTTTGATGCCCAGTGGATGTAATATGTGTAATAGCGGTAATAGGCTAGCGTTAATTGCTTGCTTATTTATTTACTTATTGTCTTGTTTAGTTGTTTGCTTGTAGTCATTGCAGTTCTTTTTCTGTGTTTTTCTAGTGGCCACAATAACCTATTTTTGGAAACTAGGCCAAAATAATCATGGCAACACACGGACTGTTGTAACCATGGGCCTTCTGCGGGCCGTATGATCCATGGGCCTTCTACGGGCCGTAGGATCCATTGGCCTTCTATACGGGCCGTAGGATCCATGGGCCTTCTATGGGCCGTACGATCCATGGGCCTTTATGGGCCGTAGGATCCATGGGCCTTCTACGGGGTGTATCATCATTTCGCCAATCATGGGTCGTGCTATTCGTGGACAATAACGGGTCGTTTATAGGCCGTATTTGATAACTCTATGAAAACAGCCCAACGGATTTTTTTCGACATGAAAACGGCCCAACGTATTAACGGGCCACAAACGGGCCTACTGTAACCACGGGCTGAATTTGGCCCACAAGCAGAAAATGACAGTAACGGGCCGTAAGTAACCGAATGCTGGAAATGAGCCCAAGAATAAATGGGCCCTGAGAAGGCCGAAAGATAACATGGACTGGAAACGGCCCAACGGAATAATTGGCCGTTAATGGGTATAAAGTGATACACTGTTCATTACAGGCCAGTTTTACCACGGGCTGTTAAGGGGTCGAGGGTTACTAAGGGCCTCATATGGGCCGAAAGACATCATGAGCCATACATGGGCCGGAAGTTAAAACGGGCTGGAATTATATTGGACGGCCTAGATGACGCTACTGGACCTAATTCGGATAGGCCGTAAACGGGCCTTGGGATAGCGGGCTGTAAATGGGCTATATGTGAACAGGCCGTTAACAGGCTTGCCGTGGGCCGGCCTGCCACCTTTTGACCAAGTCAAACGGGCCGGCCTTTTCATAGGAATGGGCCTCTGTTGGGCCGTGCCACGTGTCGACGTATCATAGGCGCTTTGGGTCCAATGAGTGGATGATATCTGTCCCAACGGTGAGCCGACACGTGTTTCCTCCAGCCAATGATGATTTTACACGTGGAAAATCCCCATTGGTCGGGGCTGTTAACGGGTTATCGGATCCAAAACCGGACCCGATAGCTTAACATCATTCCGTTACGGTGGATGCCACATGTTGGTCACCCTTGACGAAAGCACTTCTGTGACGCGCGATTTATCGTCATGGAAGTGGACACTTCCGTGATGATAATTTTGGTAATGTCATGGAACACTTGTACAACAGCACAGGTATGACTATCTTGATTCTGTCATAAATTTGTCATGGATGTACATGCTTGACAGAAAACGTGACCTACTGTGACAAACACGTATCATCACGGAAGTGTATTTTTTTGTAGTGTTCTCTTGGAGTAGTTGTCGGAGTCGGAACCGGAAACCCATTCGCCAACATGAGCTTGATGTGTTCGTCTTGTGTAGCTCTTTGATGACTTGTCTTTCCTTTCTGAATCCTTGCTTCTTCGAGAGGATCTTCGTTCATAACGATCATCTCTACTCCATCTCTCTCTTGGAGGTGATTCATCTCTTCTACTCCTTATTGGTGAGTCTTCTCCTTTCTTGTAGGGAGCCGTACACTCATTGGAATAGTGTCCAGGTCTTCCACAATTGTAGCAATTACAATCATGACTTGAAGATCTTTTTTCATTGTAAGATCTTGACTTGGAGCTTCTCTCTTTGCTTATACTCTTGTAGAATTTGTTTAAGTTCTTCACCATTAAGCTCAATTCTTCATTGGAGACTAACTTGTTAGTTGATGTTGTAGGAGCATCACTTGAATCTTTGTAAGCACCACTTGACTTGTTGTGGAGCTCTTCATATCCTTGAGTGACATCTCATGACCAACAATTCTACCAACGACTTCCGTGGGCTTGAGATTTTTGTAATTGGGCATAATCTGGATCAATGTGCACAATGTATCATATTTTCCATTCAAGGCTCTAACGACCTTATTGATGATTAATTTGTCGGTCATCTCTTCATGTCCTAAGCCAGCAATCTCATTTGTGCTGAGAGCAAGCCTAGAGTACATTTTGGCGACTCCTTCACCATCCTTAATCTTGAAGTTGTCAAGTTGAGTTTGAAGCACATCCAACTTGGATTCCTTGACGAACTCGATACCTTCGTGCATATCAACCAAAGTATCCCAAATTTCCTTTGCATTCTCAAGGCGGCTGATTTTGTTGAATTCTTCGGGGCACAATCCATTGAAGAGAATATCACAAGCTTGAGCATTGTATTGCAATATCTTCAATTCTTACGCGGTCGCTTCATGATCCTGTTCTCTACCATCCTCGAAAAAATCACCTTGCAAGCCAACACGAACAACAGCCCAAATGGCGGGGTTTGACCAAGAATGTGCATTTTCATCTTATGCTTCCAACTAGCAAAATTTGTACCATCAAATTAAGGACCTCTACGGTGATAGTTACCCTCGCTAGAAACCATACTCCTAGGTTGTGAAACCAAGGCTATGATCACCAAAGCTATGGAAATCAAGGTTAATGGAGACCAAAGCTCTGATACCAGTTGTAGGATCGAAGTATGTCCAGAGGGGGTGATTAGAGTACTTGACCAAACAAAAATATTTCCTTTTCCCAATTTTAGTTGTGGGAAGATTTTAGCAATTATGACAAGTCAAGCAATCAACCTACACATGCAATTCAAAGAGTGCAGCAACGGAAAGTAAAACATTGCATATGAAGGTAAATGGAAGGGTTTGGAGAAGGCAAACAGAATGGAGACACAAAGATTTTTGGCGTGGTTCCGATAGGTGGTGCTATCGTACGTCCACGTTGATGGAGACTTCAACCCACGAAGGGTAACAGTTGCGCGAGCCCACAGAGGGATCCACCCACGAAGGGTCCACAGAGAAGCAACCTTGTCTATCCCACCATGGCCATCGGCCACGAAGGACTTGCCTCACTCGGGTAGATCTTCACTAAGTAGGCGATCTCCTTGCCCTTACAAACTTCTTGGTTCAACTCCACATCACGACAGAGGCTCCCAAGCGACACGTAACCAATCTAGGAGACAACACTCTCCAAAAGGTAATAGACGGTGTGTTGATGATGAACTCCTTGCTCTTGTGCTTCAAATGATAGTCTCCCCAACACTCAACTCTCTCTCTCAATGATTTGGATATGGTGGAAGAAGGATTTGAGTGGAAAGCAACTTGGGGAAGGCTAGAAATCAAGGTTCAAATGGTAGAAATGGAATCTCTTGATCTCAACACATGGGTAGGTGGTTCTGTCTTAGAAAATGAATGGTGGAAGTGTAGGCACGTTCTGATGGCTCTCTTACTTGGTAAGAGGAGGGTGGAGGGGTATATCTAGCCTCCACACAAAATCCAACTGTCACACACTTTTGACCCATCGTCGTGGCACCGATTAGTAAAATCGGTGGCACCGATCAGTACAAAATATGAATGTTAGGAATCTCGGTGGGACCGACGGGAACAACTCGGTGGGACCGATGTACTAGGGCTTAGGGCAAACCTCGTCTCGGTGGGACCGATTGCACCAACTCAGGTAGACCGAAATGAAGCAATAAGGCAACAGAGAGTTGGCAAGCCATCTCGGTGAGACCGATTGCTATTCTCGGTTAGACCAAAATAATTGCAATAAGTAATAGAGAGTTGGCGAGGCCATCTCGGTGAGACCGAGATCCATATCGGTGTGACCGAACTATTAGGGTTTTGGTAGTGGCTATGTCAAGATGAACTCGGTGGCTCCAGAAAGGAAATATCGGTGGGGCCGAATTGGAGTTTAGGTTTTGGACATATTTGGATAGAGAAACTGGCTGAGGGTTTTGGAGCAATATCACTAAGCACTTGAGCAACAAGATCATTAAGCAACACCTCATCCCATTTTAATAGTATTGGCTTTCCTATGGACTCAATGTGATCTTGGATCACTTAATCAAGAATGTAGAGTCTTGACAATTTGCCAATCATGTTCCTTAGCATTTTGAGGGGTCCACATCTCTATGTCATGCCATGCCAATCATGGAGCATCCTGAAATATTTAACTTAAAAGGATATTAGTTCAATGAGACATATGTTGTTATGAATTACGAAAACCACCAGGGGATTAGTTGCACTTTCAATATTTTTTATGAAGGTTTTAAGACAAGCCACGATGGGAGTAACATCGAGTCCAACTCAGCAAATTTGCCTATGTGGCAATGAGTTAATAAGGAGAGAGATAGTTTGAGTAACTTAGCTAGTTACTCATACTATGAGTAAGATCACACATACCAATACAATATGAGTATAACCTAATAAATGAAGCTTTGCATGACACCACACTTATGTTACTGTTGAGTAAATAGGCAATTTTTGATTAATTTAATCCAGGAAATAATCATGAACATGACATTGACAGAACTAACGGCGTACTAATTATGATCTTGATAAGCACGTACTACGCAAACAGTAGACACATCTACACATAATGCTAGTACGGCTAACACGGAAATAAACAGGAGCGGGATAAGCGAGTTATACCCTCCAGTAGGCCAGGCAGATCGGGAGCGGGATAAGCGGCAGCCTTCTTCTTGTCTTTGAGTTTCTCGACGGCAGCACGATCGGGGTCGGTGGACATGGGGACGACGCGGACGTGGACGATGTAGAGGAAGTAGACGGACGGAAGCGAGCAGTCACGTAGTCGCTCTCCAAAAACCTAATCGCCCCTCTCCCGTACAGGATCCGAAGAGGCGAGGTTTCGGAGGCCTGCTCTCCCGTCGACCGTGTATGCGGTGAACAGGATGGAGTCGCCAACGAAAGCAGCAACAATGGAGCGACAGTGGGTGGGGAGGCAGAGATGAGATCTGATTCACGTGATGGCTAGGGTTGGTAGACGGCCAACATATATGTGCGGCCGCATGGAGAGACATGGGCTGGACCCACGTCCGAGTCGGTAACAGCCCATGATCTGACGTCTCAGATCGTGGTCCACCTGTCAAAGACTCTCCATTCCTGACCGGCAAAAATAAGGGCATAGATGTGAGCTCGGCTTGGCTCATTCTCGTGGCGAGGCGGGCGGAGGAGGAGGAGTGCAAGGGAACCACTTCTCTTCTCAAGCTCCAATAGCATGTGGAAGAGAGTCCCTTATAAAGAGGTCCAACTCCTCTCAAACTAGCAAGGTGGGACTAAACTTCCCACTACACTTAGTGTCATATAACCCACATGGGCCCTTAGAGATTTTCTGAAATTGTTAGATGGGCCCATGGACCACCCTCATATTTCAACAATCCCCCAATAGATCTCAAGGGCCCATTTTGTCCTTTGATCCAAACATTGTTTTGACATACTAGTATTTTAGTGGAGACCTGTTAAGGTTGAGCTCCACCTAGATCAAGTAGCTACACTCATTCACAACTGAACAATGGACTATGCCTTGAATTGTCATAGTTTTGCATAAAGAAGTTTCACCACATGTCTAACTAGTACTAGACTGTCGAAGGCTGGCCCCTCGGGTGGAGCATATTAGTCACACTCCTGGCCTTTTCATGAGCTTATTAGAGATCACTCCAATCTCATAGACTGTGACTAGCATCAGGCTCATATAGGTATGTTCCTCCAAAGATCGCTCTACATGATAGCATCTTGCTTGTATAAGCTTTGGAACACATTGAGATAGTAGTCATCCTACCATACATTACCCGAGAGTGTTGCATCTCTAACGGAGTGGGTTAGTAAAGTTACTCTCTTCAGTTCACCACTGGCTTGTTTTCCTAGGTCCTACTTCACAAGATCTCCGATCAAATAGGTTGCGTTGCCACGATGGCATATCATGTGAGTGTCATACCCATCTCCCTCGATGCATTATCTATCACAACACGCGATAGCCCTTTAGTAAAGGGATCTGCCAGATTCTTAGCCGTTTGGACATAATCCAACGCTATCACTCCGAAGTTTCTTAATTTTCTGACAGCTTTTAATCGCATTCTTATATGTTTGTTGGACTTCATGTTGTCCTTTGAACTTTCAACTTTGGCAATAACAGTCTGATTATCACAGTTCATAAGGGTAGCCGGAACCGGCTTCTCAACCAATGGCAAGTCCATCAAAAGATCTCGAAGTCATTCTGCTTCGACACCAGACGTGTCTCGTGTTGTTAATTCTGCTTCCATTGTCGATCTCGTTAAGATCGTTTGCTTGCAAGACTTCCAGGAAACAACACCACCTCCAAGAGTAAACATATACCCTGTTGTGGCCTTCATCTCATCAGCGTCAGAGATCTAATTCACATCACTATACCCTTCAAGTACCGACGGGTATCTAGTATAGTGAAGTCCATAGTTCATAGTACCTTTCATATAGCACATAACTCTTTCAATAGCATGCTATACATCACCTGGTCTGGACTAGTGACTACTCGATAGTTCAGTGTGCCATGCTTTACGGCTTAGAACCGGGGCTCCAAAAGTGTTTTGAGCACCACAGAGCATATGAGATGTTCCAAGAGCTGAAATTGATATTTCAAGCTAATGCCCGGGTTGAGAGATATGAAGTCTCCAACAAGTTCTTTAGCTGTAAAATGGAGGAGAACAGTTCTGTCAGTGAACACATACTCAGAATGTCTGGGTACCACAACCACTTGACTCAGCTGCGAATTGATCTCCCAGATGAGTGTGTTCTTGATAGTTCTTCAATCACTGCCACCAAGCTACAAAGGCTTCGTGATGAACTATAATATGCAAGGAATGACGAAAATTATTTCCGAGCTCTTTGCGATGCTGAAATCGGTGGAGGTAGAAATCAAGAAAGAGAATCAAGTGTTGATGGTTAACAAGACCACCAGTTTCAAGAAAAAGCGCAAGGGAAAGAAAGGGAACTTCAAGAAGAACGGCAAGAAAGTTGCCGCTCCCGTGAAGAAACCAAAAGCTAGACCCAAGCCTGAGACTGAGTGCTTCTACTACAAGGGTAATGGTCACTAGAAGAGGAACTGCCCCAAATATTTGGCGGATAAGAAGGATGGCAAAGTGAACAAAGGTATATTTGATATATATGTTATTGATGTGTTCCTTACTAGTGCCTGTAGTAGCGCCTGGGTATTTGATATTGGTCCGGTTTCTCATATTTGTAACTCGAAACAGGAGTTGTAGAATAAATGAAGACTGGCGAAGGACGAGGTGATGATGCACGTTGGGAATGATTCCAAGGTTGATGTGATCGTCGTCGGCACGCTACCTCTACATCTACCTTCGGAATTAGTTTTAGACCTCAATAATTATTATTTGGTGCTAGTGTTGAGAATGAACATTATACCTGGATCTTGTTTAATGCGAAACGGTTATTCATTTAAGTCAGAGAATAATGGTTGTTCTATTTATATGGGTAACATCTTTTATGGTCATTGATGTTGGCTTGAACTACGTCGGTATTTCCCCAAAGAGGAAGGAATGATGCAGCACATCAACGGTAGGTGTTTCCCTCAGTGATGAGATCAAGGTTATCGAACCAGTAGGAGAACCACGCAGCACTACGTAAATGGTACCTGCACACAAAGAACAAATACTTGCAACCCGACGTGTTAAAGGGGTTGTCAATCCCTTTCGGGTAACGGTGCCAGAAATTGTCAAGTTGACGAGATAAAATTGTAGTAGATTGATAGATGCAAATAAAAGCAAATAAAATTCAGCTATGTATTTTTGGGTTTTTGGATTAATAGATCTAAAAATAAAAGCGAATAAAAATAGATCTTGAAGGCAAATATGATAAAGAAGAGACCCGGGGGCCGTAGATTTCACTAATGGCTTCTCCCAAGAAAAATAGCATACGGTGGGTAAACAAATTACTGTTGGGCAATTGATAGAACTTCAAATAATTATGACGATATCCAAGAAATGATCATTATATAGGCATCATGTCCAAGATTAGTAGACCGACTCCTGCCTGCAACTACTACTATTACTCCACACATCGACCGCTATCCAGCATGCATCTAGTGTATTAAGTTCATGGAAAAATAGAGTAATGCAATAAGAACGATGACATGATGTAGACAAGATCTATTCATGTAGGAATTAGTCCCCATCTTGTTATGTTTAATGGCAACGATACATACATGTCGGTTCCCCTTCTGTCACTGGGATCAAGCACCGTAAGATCGAACCCATCACAAAGCACCTCTTCCCATGGCAAGAAAAATTGATTTAGTCGGCCTAACTAAACCAAAGATTCGAAGAAGAAATACGAGGCTATAAGTAATCATGCATATAAGAGATCAAAAGACTCAAATAACTTTCATGGATAAAAACATAGATCTGATCATAAACTCAAAGTTCATCGGATCCCAACAAACACACCGCAAAAAGAGTTACATCAAATAGATCTCCAAGAGACCATTGTATTGAGAATCAAAAGAGAGAGAGAGAGAGAGGAAGCCATCTAGCTACTAACTACGGACCCGTAGGTCTACAATGAACTACTCATGCATCATCGGAGAGGCACCAATGAGGATGATGAGCCCCTCCGTGATGGTGTCTAGATTGGATTTGTTGTTTCTGGAATTTGCGGTGGCTGGAATTGATTTTCGTCGACTCCCCTAGGGTTTCTGGAATATTGGGGTATTTATAGAGAAAAGAGGTTGTGCGGGAGGCGGTCGAGGTGGGCACAACCCACCTGGGCGCGCCAGGGCCCCCGGGCGTGCCCTGGTGGGCTATGCCCCCTCGGAGCCCCGCTCAGGTACTTTCTTGGCCCATCGTATGTCTTCTGGTCCAGAAAAAATCACCAAAAAGTTTCACTGTGTTTGTACTCCGTTTGCTATTGATTTCCTGTGAAGTAAAAAACCAGCAAAAAACATCAACTGGCATTGGGCACTATGTGAATAGGTTAGTCCCAAAAAATGATATAAAGTTGCTATAAAATGATTGTAAAACATCCAAGAATGATAATATAACAGCATGGAACAATCAAAATTATAGATATGTTGGAGACATATTAGTCATGCACCTTTAGTGAATGGTCTATTATTGTTGAATCTTGATCGTAGTGATACACGTATTCCTAATATTGATGCCAAAAGATGCAAAGTTGATAATGATAAAGCAACATACTTGTGGCACTGCCGTTTAGGTCATATTGGTGTAAAGCGCATGAAGAAACTCCATGCGGATGGATTTTTGGAATCACTTGATTATGAATCATTTGATACTTGTGAACCATGCCTCATGGGCAAGATGACTAAAACTCCGTTCTCCAGAACAATGGAGAGAGCTAATTACTTATTGGAAATAATACATACCGATGTATGCAGTCCAATGAGTGTTGAGGCACGTGGCGAGTATCATTATTTTCTAACCTTCATAGATGATTTGAGTAGGTATGGGTATATCTACTTGATGAAACACAAGTCTGAAACATTTGAAAAGTTCAACGAATTTCAGAGTGAAGTGGGGAATCATCGTAACAAGAAAATAAAGTTTCTATGATCAGATCACGGAGGCGAATATTTGAGTTACGATTTTGGCCTTCATTTAAAACAATGTGGAATAGTTTCACAACTCACGCCACCTGGTACACCACAACGTAATGGTGTGTCCAAACGTCATAACCATACTTTATTAGATATGGTGCGTTCTATTATGTCTCTTACCGATTTGCCACTATCGTTTTGGGGTTATGCATTAGAGACATCCGCATTCACATTAAATAGGGCACCGTCTAAATCCGTTGAGACGACACCATATGAACTATGGTTTGGCAGGAAACCTAAGCTATCGTTTCTTAATGTTTGGGGATGGGACGCTTATGTCAAAAGGCTTCAGCCTGATAAGCTCGAACCCAAAGTGGAGAAGTGTGACTTCATAGGATACCGGATAGAAACTATAGGGTATAACTTCTACCCACAGATCCGAAGGAAAAATCTTTGTTGCTAAGAATGGGTCCTTTCTAGAGAAGGAGTTTCTCTCGAAAGAAGTGAGTGGGAGGAAAGTAGAACTTGATGAGGTAGTTGTACCTTCTCTCGAGTTGGAAAGTATTACATCAGAGAAAACCGTTTCTGTGATGCCTACATCAACCAGAGAGGAAGCAAATGATGATGAACATGAAACTTCAGATCAAGTTACTACTGGACCTCATAGGTCGACTAGTACACGTTCTGCACCAGAGTGGTATGGTAATCCTGTCCTGGAAGTCATGTTGTTGGACAACGGCGAACCTACGAACTATGAAGAAGCTATGACAAGCCCAGATTCTGACAAATGGCTTGAGGCCATGAAATCTGAGATAGGATCCATATATGAGAACAAAGTGTGGACTTTGGTGGGTTTGCCCGATGATTGGCAAGACATTGAGAATAAATGGATCTTCAAGAGGAAGACAGACACTAATGGTAATATCACTGTCTACAAAGCTCGACTTGTCGCAAAAGGTTTACGACAAGTTCAAGGTGTTGACTATAATGAGACTTTCTCACCCGTAGCGATGCTTAAGTCTGTCCGAATCATGTTAGCAATTGCTGCATTTTATGATTATGAAATTTGGCAAATGGACGTCAAAACTGCATTCCTTAACGGGTTTCTTAAAGAAGAATTGTATATGATGCAACCAGAAGGTTTTCTCGATCCTAAAGGTGCTAACAAAGTGTGCAAGCTCCAGCGATCCATCTATGGACTGGTGCAAGCATCTCGGAGTTGGAATAAACGCTTTGATGAGGTGATCAAAGCATTTGGTTTTATACAGACTTATGGTGAAGCCTGTATTTACAAGAAAGTGAGTGGGAGCTCTGTAGCGTTTCTAATATTATATGTGGATGACATATTGCTGATTGGAAATGATATAGAATTTCTGGATAGCATAAAAGGATATTTGAATAAGAATTTTTCAATGAAAGACCTCGGTGAAGCTGCTTATATATGGACATCAAGATCTATAGGGATAGATCAAGACGCTTAATAGGGCTTTCACAAAGCACATACTTTGATAAGATTTTGAACAAGTTCAAAATGGATCAGTCAAAGAAAGGGTTCTTGCCTGTGTTGCTAGGTGTGAAATTGAGTAAGACTCAAAGCCCGACCATGGCAGAAGATAGAGAGAGAATGAAAATAATTCCCTATGCCTCAGCCATAGGTTCTATAATGTATGCCATGCTGTGTACCAGACCTGATGTGTGCCTTTCCATAAGTATGGCAGGGAGGTACCAAAGTAATCGAGGAGTGGATCACTGGACAGCAGTCAAGAATATCCTGAAGTACCTGAAAAGGACCATGGATATGTTTCTCGTTTATGGAGGTGACGAAGAGCTCATCGTTAAGGGTTATGTCGATGCTAGCTTCGACACAGATCTGGATGACTCTATGTCGCAAACCGGATACATGATTATATTAAATGGTGGAGCTGTCAGTTGGTGCAGTTCTAAGCAGAGTGTCGTGGTGGGATCTATGTGTGAAGAAGAGTACATAGCTGCTTCGGAAGCAGCACATGAAGGAGTCTGGATGAAGGAGTTCATATCCGATCTAGGGGTAATACCCAGTGCATTGAGTCCAATGACAATCTTTTGTGACAACACTGGAGCAATTGCCTTAGCGAAGGAATCCAGGTTTCACAAGAGAACCAAACACATCAAGTGACGCTTCAACTCCATTCACAAATATGTTGAGGATGGAGACATAGAAATTTGCAAAGTGCATACGGATCTGAATGTAGCAGACCCATTGACTAAGCCTCTTCCACGAGCAAAACATGATCAGCACCAAGACTCCATGGGTGTTAGATTCATTACAATGTAATCTAGATTACTGACTCTAGTGCAAGTGGGAGACTGATGGAAATATGCCCTAGAGGCAATAATAAAGTTGTTATTATTATATTTCCTTATTCATGATAAAGGTTTATTATGCATGCTAGAATTGTATTGACCGGACACTTAAATACATGTGTGGATACATAAACAAATACCATGTCCCTAGTGAGCCTCTACTAGACTAGCTCGTGGATCAGACATGGTTAAGGTTTCCTAACCATAGACATGTGTTGTCATTTGATAACGTGATCACATCATTAGGAGAATGATATGATGGACAAGACCCAAACATTAGCATAGCATATGATCGTTTAGTTTATTGCTACTGCTTTCTTAATGTCAAATACATGTTTCTTCGACCATGAGATCATACAAGTCCCGGACTCCAGAGGAATGCCTTGTGTGCCATCAAACGTCACAACATGACTAGGTGATCATAAAGGTTCTCTACAAGTATCTCCGAAGGGGTTTGTTGGGTTGGCATCGATTGAGACTCGGATTTGTCACTCCCTGTGACTGATACGTCTCCAACATATCTATAATTTATGAAGTATTCATGCTATTATTTCATCATTCTTGGATGTTTTACAATCATTTTATAGAAACTTTATATCATTTTTTGGGACTAACCTATTGACCCAGTGCCCAGTGCCAGTTGCTTTTTTTGCTTGTTTTTTACATCGCAGGAAATCAATACCAAATGGAGTCCAAACGCAACGAAACTCCACAAGGATTTTTTTATGGACCAGAAGGAACCCAATGGGCCAGAGCTGCACCTGGGGGGTCCCCCAAGGGGGGCACAACCCACTAGGGTGTGCCAGGCCCCCCTGGCGCGCCCAGGTGGGTTGTGCCCACCTCGGTGGCCTCCCGCACCCCCTCTTTGCACTATAAATTCCCAAATATTCTGAAACCCATCGGGGTTAACCTAGAACAGAAGTTCTGCCGCCGCAGACCTCTGTAGCAATGAAAACCATCTAGACCCGTTCCGGCACCCTGCCGGAGGGTGGAATCATCTCCGGTGGCCATCTTCATCATCCCGGCGGCCACCACGACGAGGAGGGAGTAGTTCACCCTCGGGGCTAAGGGTTTGTACCAGTAGCTATCTGTTTTATCTCTCTCTCTCGTGATCTATATCATGGGCTTTGTTAATATAGTCGGATCATATGATGTTTCTACACTCTATACTCTTGTTATGATGAATTGAATCTTTACCCTTTGAAGTTTTGTCTTGTCGGATTGAATATTCAGAGATGAGAACACATGATATATGTCTTGCGGTATGAATACTTGAGGTGACAATTGGGATATCTTATTGATTCACTTGATATACACTACAAGAAAAGGCACATCCGTGACATTTTGGGCCGAACAAAAAAATTCTATCATACTTATGACACTTCTATGATGATAATTGTGACAAAACCCCGTATCATCATAGATGTGGTGGGGTCCTACTTCTATGACAAAAAATCATGACACAAAATGGGATTTTCGTCCTGGGCGGGCCGGAGACGCAGCTGCATGACATTCTTTGGGCCGTCCATGACGGAAAAAACCGTGGTAGAAGCGAGGGCGAGGAAAATATTGGGGAGTTCCCGGTTACGGTGGGTGGTCGGGGCCGAGCGATGCGCGTTTCTCTCGTACGTACGCGCGTGTGTGCGAGGCGTTGGGCTCTAACTGAACCCGAGTGATTGCACTGCAGGCTACGCGTTACTGAACCCGAGCGATCGATCGATCCCTTGCTGTTAACTGAACTCGAGTGATTCCTTCGCTACTGCTGCTAACTGAAGGCGATCGAACACTGCTGCCTCCTTCCCTGGATGAACAGTGAGCATTGTTGAGGGGGTTTGGATGAATAGTTCCTGGTGGGGGGTTGGATGAACAGGACCCCGTGGTAGTAGAGGCCGTTGCCGCTGGATGAACAGTACCCCGATCGATCGAGCCGGTGGATGAACAGGACCCCGTGGAGGGCTGGATGAACAGGACCCCGTGGAGGGCTGGTTGAATAGTAGCTGGTGGAGGGCTGGTTGAACAGTAGCCAGTGGAGGGCTGGATGAACAGTAGCCAGTGGAGGGCTGGTTGAACAGGACCCCGTGGAGAGGGCTGGTTGAACAGTAGCCAGTGGAGGAGCGCGCGGTGGAGGCTGGATGAACAGGAGCCCATGGATGAACAGTCGCAGGTGGAGGCTGGAGGAGGTTGACGGTGGATGAACAGTAGCCTATGGAGGCTGGAGGAGGTCAACGGTGGAGATGAACAGTATCCCGTGGAGTCCCGTTTTGCGGCATGCCACACTCCTCTCGATGGTCTCAGGACCCCGTTTCGACCGTAACGCTCCAACACAAGTCTGTTTCCTTGTTTTGCGGTACGCCACACCCCTCTCGATCAACAGGACCCCGTTTCAACCGTTTTGCAGTACACCAGACCCCTCCCGATGAACAGGATCCCGTTTCGACCGTGCCCGGTCGAACACAAGGCCGTTTCCTCCGTTCTGCGGAACACCAAGCCTCGTTTCCATCGCCTGTTTCCTCCACGCCGGTTGGCTCCCGATGAACATGACGACGCATTCCGTTCCGACCCAGCCGATTGCCTCCCCATGAACACGACGACGGCGCAGCTTCTCCGTTCCGACCCAGCCAGGTACACGAGCCCTAGCCGTACGTATGCGCGAGTAGGCGTTTTCGAGACCCCGCCCGTATGTACGTACGTGGCTGTATTTTCTTTCTTGCACCCTGGCCGCTGTACATACGGGTACATGCTACGTGTGCGCCTCTACTACAACACATGCGCGCCTCTACATCGACCAGTATGTACGTACATGTTCGCGACCAGAATAACAACGCTACATATGCTTCGACCAGGTGGGTCCCGACTGTCTAGCACTTCCTTGCGTGCGAAGATGTAGCTAGTGGGTCCCAGTAGTCAGGGGGAATTTTTTTCGCGAAATATGGTGGCCCGTCCGGTGGGTCCCTGCTGTCGGGTGGAGGAATCATTATTTTCCGCGTAATAAGGAGGCACTTCCTTGCTGCGGCCATGGACCCAGCTGTCAGCCTCTCCACGTACAATACTCTTCTGATGGAAGTCGTTCCTTGACCACATTGACCATGCCGCGGCGAGAGCACCAGGGCGGTGGACGATGGCAAGGCCTAGGAAGGGGACGACACGGAGAGGAGTACGGGGGTTCACTGGTTCGGCTTTGGTGTGAGCCTGCCGTCGCCGCAGGGCCTGGCCAGCGGTGGGAGTAGTAGGGGGCGGTGAGGCCTCCGCGGCATCACAGCCAGCCACAGGAAGCAGGAGCACGCGGCACGACCGGCGCTGGTTTGGGCGGCTGGAGCAAGAACACCAGAGGTTGAAGAAGCACTACGGCCGTTGGATGCACAATGTACGGTCACTGGAGCTAGAATCGTTCATATTGACTAAGTTGACAAAGCCCTCCATCCCCATCAACTTAGTAGGCCCACAAGTCAGCCTCCCACTATGCTGGGTCCCAGCTAGCAGGGGGAGTATTCATTTTTTATGTGCGTAATAAGGAGGCACTTCCTTGCGTGCGAAGCTATAGCTGGTGGGTCCGACCTGTCAGCGGGGGGAACGTTTTTTTTTTGTGAAAAACGGAGGCCCTTCCGGTGGGTCCGAGATGTCACGTGGAGGAATCATTATTTTGCGCGTAATAAGGAGGCATTTCCTTGTGTGCGGCCGTGGACACAGCTGTCAGCCTCTCCACGTACAGTCCACGTCCGATGGATGTCGTTCGTTGACCATGTTGACCACACCGCGCCCAGAGCACCAGGGCGGTGGACGGCGGCGAGGCCTAAAAGAAGGGCTCGACACGGAGCCGGGGAAGATGCGGTAGTGGATGCGCACGCGGAGAGGAGTACGAGGGTTCACTGGTTCAGCTGCAGTGTGAGGCTGTCGTTGCCACGGAATAATAGGGGTGTGGGTGAGTAGAGGGATGGCCTGGCCAGCAGTGGGAGTAGTAGGGGGTGGTGAGGCCTCTGTGGCAGTACAGCCGGCCATGGGAGGCAGGTGCAGGCGGCACGACCGGCGCTACTTTGGGCGGCTAGAGCAAGAAGACTAGAGGTTGAAGAAGCACGACGGCCAGTGGATGGACATCGTACGGTCACTGCAGCTAGAATCGTTTATATTGACTAAGTTGACAAAGCCCTTGGTACGCGTCAACTTAGTAGGCCCATAGGTCAGCCTCCGAAATGGTGCGCCCCAGATGTCAGGGGGAGGAATCATTTTTTGGGCAGCTGAAGCTAGAATATCCGAGATTGAAGAAGAAGCACGACATCCGTTGGATGGACATCCAAAGGCCACTGCTACTAGAACCGTGTGTTAACTATAAGTTGACAAAGCCTTGCATACGCGTGAACTTACTTTTTTTAGGGGACGCGTCAACTTAGTAGGCCCACAAGTGTGTGGCAGAGATCTTATAGCCCATTTGCGATTTGTAAGAATGTACTACCCATTTTTGAATTCTAATGGAATTTACTACAGCCCATTTACAGTTTGTTAAAAGTACAACCCATTTTCTAGCTAGGGCAACGATTAATAATTTCAACCAACCGTTCAAAACAGAATTAAATAAAATTTCCCACATTTTGATGGGATCCGAAATATTTTGTCCCAAAATTTCTAGTCAGATTAAATACAATTTCAATATAAATTTGTATTACATAAAAATCCAACGAAACATTGCACGCACAACAATTAATGAAATTAAAATTTTCAGAATCCAAAAGTAATATTTTATAAACTAATTACGTGTTTGGTGCATTTTTTATAGTTACTGCCCAGTTTCTATAATTACATCCCATTTATTATTTCTTAAAGCCCATTTTCTTGTTAAGCCTAATGCATCCCTCCTACGAAAGATTTGCAGCCCAGCGGGGCGGAGAATAACAAGTTGACCCGGATTGTGTACAACTGTCGGCCCAGGTGCATTGCTGATGTTAACAAAAGGCTTGTGTAGTACAGTACAACCTTACATGGCTACTCAGCCCACATTCAACGATGCCGGAAAGGCCCAAACAAGGCTTCTGTACAACTTTTTGAAGTCAATGAGCTCAATTAATAACTTAAGAAAAAAGTTAGTGTACAGTGGAACCTAATTAAATGCTGTCACGAGCGAAGAAATAATTCAACGGGTCCCACTTGTGCGTGTGTGCATGTGTGTGCGTGTTTGTGTGTGTGTTTGTGTGTTTGTGTGTGTGTGTGAGAGAGAGAGAGAGAGACACATCGGTCGATGCTCGTAAATACATCTTTCAACCATATGCATTGATGATGCTCAGTAAAAACTTATATAGTTGACACAATCATATAGAACATCATAGTAAACTGAACTTGCATACAAAAATTTCACGTAGGCGGCACAATCAGGGTGGAAGCAGTGGATCGCTACGGGTAGGGCTATGTTGAAACCAACGAACTCGTACATAATGGTTCATCGTCTTTATCAATGACGGGGAAATATCTTGAATGTTGTGCAAAGAAAACAGACACACAACACAATATATAAGTTCTGCTAGAACATTAAGTTGACGTACAACCCTTTCTAAAAAAAGTTCAGGTAAAAAAAAGAACAGGTCACAATCAAATGTACTGGCACATCAGTGCTTCAAACCCATAGCTCGGATTTAACCAGTATCTGACAAGATTTAGTTGCTACCTCAAATTAGAGAACATCCAGGCAGCCAGCCCTGCCTCTTCTCCCAAAGAAGCAGTGGCCTCCGCCGCGCGATGGAGTAGTGTCGGTGTTCTGGGAACGGGGAACGGGGGTCCCCAGACTTGCCTGCCTGCGGCCCACGGCGTGGTTGTGCGAGCAGGCCTGTATGGCCCATCTTCCTCAACGAGGCATTCAAGACCCTTGCGAGGGGCCAAGCCTCGCGAGGCGGCCGACGCAAGACCTCCTCAGGAGCGGCCTCGCCAGGCAGGCTCGCGAGGAGCGCAGATATCAAGGTGAGGCAAACCTCGCGAGGCTCTTGTGACATAAGCCATGACGATCAAGACCAGGCGGGCGCCAGGCGGGCGCCAGCGCGCGCAGGGTCCTCATTTCCTCTTTGGTGCTAAGGAGGCAGGCGCAGGCGCGGAGTACCGAGGCATCAAGCAAAGGTTTCCATATCGGTGCAACGAGACCAAAGACCAGCAGGACGACAGGACGGAGGTCACCATGGAGCCCAAGACGGCGTCACCACCAGAGCCTTTTGCAGGCGAAGACCACTTTTGCGACGCCCCGAGACCAACGCTCCAGTCGCCTTCCATATTTTTTTGTCGTTATCGTTGTGTGTTTTATTTGTTTGTTGCATTCATCATCGCATCATTTGCATTGCATCGGCACTCGTTGCTGTCATTGTTTTTAAAACATGCATCCGCTCGTAGTTGCCGCATTCCCCCTTGCCTTCGTGACCGTTCCGAGACCAACCTTGTTCTTCGTTTTCCCTCTTGCTTAAACCGGAGTCCCTCTTTGCACAGTGCATCGCCCCCTCGCCCGTGTCCGAAACTTCCCCGAACCCGAACCGGACTATCGTTACCATTGGGTCCGGATCATCCCCCAACATCTATAAAACATCACCATTTTCTTCATTGGACTTCCTAAACTATATTTTCTCAGCCGTCCGATTTTAATCAGATGATCCAAAATACCCCTTTCTTTCCCTATATAAAGACCCTAATCTAAATATGGACAAACCCTAACTTCTAGGGAGATGTCCCATCCATCCTCCTAGCCGCCGCCGCCACTCCTCTTTTGTCTCCTCCCACCTCGGGTTCTTCCCCGATCTAAATCCTCCCTCATTTTCTTCACTGGACCAATCCCGCAGCGCTCCTCCTTCTCCTGCACGAGCCCTGCCTCGCTCCTGGCCTCCTCCTCGCCTCGCGTCCGAAGACCAGCGCCGCCGCCGGCAACCACCAGGTCGCCACGCCCTGCCTTCTCTTCATTTACCCCCTGCTTCTCTCCCTCTCAACCTCTCTAATCTCTCTCGCCTCTCCCTTCTCTAGCAGGAACCCGACGCCATGGATGCTCGCGTCCCTGATCTTGCAGCGCCACCGCCTGGAGCTTCTCAGCCGGAGGCCTTCACCTCGTCCGGGTCACCAGCGTCCATCCCCGCCTGAACCTCGCGACCTCTCTGAACCCTGCGACCGCTGCATTGTCTCTACTTTGAACACGCCTCTGTCAGCAATCACAAGAGGTCGTCGTTGCCCCGGAGCTCCACTGTTGCCGTCCCCGACCTGCCTCGGTCCACCGGGAATCCATTCCCGTCCTCCTCCGCGCCGGAAATGGCAAGCACCGACCGGATCTGCTCGTCCTCGCCGTCCCTTGCACTCGCCGAGTCCCGCCATTGACTGCGCTACCCCAAGACGCACTGCCTCCTTCTGTCGGGAGAAGACAGAGGAAGCCGCCGCTGCCGCGTTGACCGCCAAGTCCCACGCCGCCCCGCCTGCTCCTTCAAGTCCTACCAGCTACATCGCCTCGCCAAGTCCGCCGCCGTCGCCCAAGGCCCTCGGCTTCGCCGCCTCGCCAAGTCCCTGCCGCCGCCCCTGCTTCCCCTGCTTCGAGCGAGACGGGACGACGCGCCCCTGCTCCTTGCGTTGACCGCGCCTCCAGCGCCTGGGCCAGCATCCTCCAGCCCCAAGCGCCCACTTCGTCAGCCCGAGCGGCCAGGCCTGCAGCCAGCTCCACCCACGGGCCAAGGCCCATGGTGAGCCTCCAGCGCCCCTGCTCCTATGGGCCCAGCCAGTTTCGGCCCCTATAGTGTTTTTTCCTCTGGACGAATTTAATCAATTATCCCAGGATTTACAGTTTTACAGATTGCACCCTCTTTGTCATGCATATAATAACTTAATAACCATGCATCATTTGTAAAAACATTATATATGAAAAATGCTCAGAAATTTGTGTAGTTTAATAATATCCAACTTTCATCCATGTTTAAACTGTTTAAATGTGTTGTTTGTTTAATTTGCTCAAATGCCGTGTTAAAATGATTTATTCCATAACCAAATAACCGTAGCTCGGATTTAAATAAAATTTATATGTAAATGGGGTAGAAAAATGCCTAGTTTAACATGGTGCCCTTCATTTTGCTGTTTAACAACATTAAAATTGTGTTTAGGGCAGAACAGTACCAAATTCAAAATATGCATATGAGGATTTTCCGGAATTGTTGTTTGTTGTTCCGGCCTCAATTAAACTTGCCTAAATAGTTAGTTTACTTATGCTTCACCTCCTGCCATGTTTAATAACATTTAATATTGTTGGGTACATAACCGAGAGTACTAAACAATTGATGTGGTGTTTCATCAATATGCAACTCGTTGCATATTGAGCTCCACTTAATTCGTAGTATTGTTTGTGCACTTTGCTTTGCCATGCCTATTTAAACCGGACATGCATCATACTTGATTGTGCATCATGCCATGTTTATGTGATGGTTGTTTACTATGTTGTTTGTTTCTTTCCGGTTTGCTTCTCTCGTTAGCTTCGGTTTCGTTCCGGAGTTGTGAGGATTCGTTCGACTTCGTCCGTTTGTCTTCTTCTTGGACTCGTTCTTCTTCCTAGCGGGATCTCAGGCAAGATGACCATACCCTCGAAATCACTTCTACCTTTGCTTGCTAGTTGTTTGCTCTATCGCTATGTTGTGCTACCTACCACTTGCTATATCATGCCTCCCATATTACCATGTCAAGCCTCTAACCCACCTTTCCTAGCAAACCGTTGTTTGGCTATGTTACCACTTTTGCTCAGCCCCTCTTATAGCGTTGCTAGTTGCAGGTGAAGATGAAGATTGCTCCATGTTGGATTATGTTTATGTTGGGATATCACAATATCTCTTATCTTAATTAATGCATCTATATATTTGGTAAAGGGTGGAAGGCTCGGCCTTATGCCTGGTATTTTGTTCCACTCTTGCCGCCCTAGTTTCCGTCATACCGGTGTTATGTTCCTTGATTTTTCGTTCCTTACGCGGTTGGGTGATTTATGGACCCCCTTGACAGTTCGCTTTGAATAAAACTCCTCCAGCAAGGCCCAACCTTGGTTTTACCATTTGCTACCACCTATCCCCTTTTCCCTTGGGTTCTGCAGACTCAAGGGTCATCTTTATTTTAGACCCCCCCGGGCCAGTGCTCCTTCGAGTGTTGGTCCGAACTGACCTGCCTGCAAGGCCACCTTGGGGAAACTTGAGGTCTAGTTTTACTCGTAGCTAGTCTCATCCGGTATTGCCTTGAGAACGAGATATGTGCAGCTCCTATCGGGATTTGTCGGCACATCGGGCGGCTTTGCTGGTCTTGTTTTACCATTGTCGAAATGTCTTGTAAACCGGGATTCCGAGACTGATCGGGTCTTCCTAGGAGAAGGTTTATCCTTCGTTGACCGTGAGAGCTTATAATGGGCTAAGTTGGGACACCCCTACAGGGTTTTATCTTTCGAAAGCCGTGCCCGCGGTTATGTGGCAGATGGGAATTTGTTAATGTCCTGTTGTAGAGAACTTGACACTTGACTTAATTAAAATACATCAACCGCGTGTGTAGCCATGATGGTCTCTTTTCGGCGGAGTCCGGGAAGTGAACACGGTTTTTGGGTTATGTTTGACGTAAGTAGGAGTTCAGGATCACTTCTTGATCATTACTAGTTGACGACCGTTCCGTTGCTTCTCTTCTCGCTCTTATTTGCGTATGTTAGCCACCATATATGCTTAGTGCTTGATGCAGCTCCACCTCACTACCTTTTCCTTCCTATAAGCTTAAATAGTCTTGATCTCGGGGGTGTGAGATTGCTGAGTCCTCGTGACTCACAGATACTTCCAAAACAGTTGCAGGTGCCGACGATGACAGTGCAGGTGACGCAACTGAGCTCAAGTGGGAGCTCGATGAAGCTCTTGTTCGTTGTGTTGTTTCTTTTCATGTTGATCAGTAGTGGAGCCCAGTTGGGACGATCGGGGATCTAGCAGTTGGGTTGTCTTCTTTTATTTTGGTTCCGTAGTCGGACCTATGTGTGTATCTTGAATGTTGTATGAATTCATTTATGTATTGTGTGAACTGGCGATTGTAAGCCAACTCTTTATCCCATTCTTGTTCATTACATGGGATTGTGTGAAGATGACCCTTCTTGCGACAAAACCACAATGCGGTTATGCCTCTAAGTCGTGCCTCGACACGTGGGAGATATAGCCGCATCGTGGGTGTGACAAGTTGGTAATCAGAGCGATCCCCGACTTAGGAGCCCCTGCTTGATTGAATCGCCGACGTTGTTGAGTCTAGAACAAAAATGTTTTGAGTCTTAGGATTATATATATCAGAGAGTAGGATTCCTTTTACTCCTCAGTCGCTTCGTCGCTCTGGTGAGGCCTCCTGACGTAGAAGTTTTGACTCTTCTCTCCTCAAATTTCACTAAAAAAATATTAGGATCACGCGGGTATCTTGGAATCGTTCCGATTGTTTTGTGATGAGAACATTGCTCTTGGTGCCTCCTGACATTTAGGGGTTGTGGCAGTGTCCCGGGGAGTTGAGCTCCGAGGTGTTGTCGTCACAATTTTATCGTTGCAGTTCTGGAATACCTGAGTTTCGCCGACATCGAAAATCTCTTTTATGCAGTTGTTGGTGAGATCACCTCGACGCCACCCAGTACTGGGGCGGGAGTTCGGGAGTATTGCCATAACTCGTATAACGGATGCTTTTCGAAGGTTGAGGTAAATGATTTCCGAAGGTTTCTTGGTTATGTGTTGACGGATGGATACAGCTGGATCTAGGTATTGTTAGTTTGGGTGATATATTTTGTGTCCCCTGTATCCCCAACACCTAATTGCATAACCAGAAAATTTCGGGAGTTTATAAGTGGGAATTCAAGTAGCTCCTAGGATATTTTTCCGACAGATGCATGATATGAGATTGGGGTTCGACGTCTAGTGGTCCGCCTTTCCACGGTTGGTTTTACAGTGGTCTCGTAGTGTCTTAAAGAGTCCTTGGCTATGCCGACTCGGGGACGCTTCGTATGTCATGTGCACTGCTTGTACATGATGGTGCTGTATGATCGAGCCTGTGTGGGCACCACCACGAAAACTTCGGACGAAAACTCTATCATATGTTTGTTTCGGCTTATTTTGCAAGCCAAATCCTTTGTTTTGTTTTGTTTTGTTTTGTGGTATTCGAGTTGCTTCGAAGTCAAGTGTTGATTCCATACCTTCCTAAGTGGTGTTCTCATATTTCCGATGTGGATACTAATCCTTCATGATCATCGAGTTTGCCATCTTAATTCTTTTCCAACCGGCGTGCTTCTCTTTTAGTGGATCCGATCATTTTCAACATCCGCAAGATCAATTCTAAGCTTTTCTCAACGGTGTTCATTTCATCCGACCCAAGTTGCCTTTGTTTTCCCACCCTCCCACCCTTTTTCTTTAAACACTCAGATTTCTTAATCAAGTATCCATCTTATAGATGGGAAGTCTCTCCATTCTTTTCCGTCAATGTTCTTATTCGGTGATTCTTAGGAAGATACTAACGGAGCCTTAACTTCATCATTATTCGTTCTCTTTCTTCTCTAGTGGATTAAATTCAAGCTTTAGCGATCATATCTTTTTCCTCGTTTCAAATGCTTTCTCATGCCGGTGCACCTCTCACTATTTTCATTGGTTCCGGAGTGTACAAGATATCTCAGAAGATTCATGTTTTCGTTCCTAATCCGTTCAAGCTATTTCGAGGTCTTACCTTTTTCAAGCCATTTAATTCAACCGGCGAAATCTTTCTTTTAAATCGTTCAACCGGTGCTATCTCCTTTTCAAGTAATCATTTGAACGGTGTTTCTTTTGAGTGGGCCCTAACCCACGGGTCTTTTCCCAGGATCTTACCTGACTCTTCTAATTTTCCCGGAGCTTCTAAAATTCTTTTCAAAGTTTGACGTAAGGATGGGTTATCATCAGTCATATGTCTTTCTCCATGATCTTTCAAATTCTTTTCATTGTTGATTCAACCTTTCTATTCTTCATGGTTCCGGAGTGCCTCAATAATTCATGGTGGCGTTTCTCATCGTCATTCTCAACATTTGAAGACCGAAGAAGAATTTCTCCTAAATCTTGGTCCGTTCTCTTGAAGATTCATAGTTCTTATGCCATCCTCTCATAATTGTTTTCGATTGTGAGAATTCTTTTCATACACATCCGAAGCATTTCATGAGTTGTTTTCGTTTCTTGATCATCCAAAGGCCATCATGTCATAATTATTCATTCCAGCTTTCAGCTCTCGTTCTCGAATTCTTCTGGTGCATCGTTCAAATATCCTCTAATCAGTTCATGATCTTTTCGTTCTCATGTGCCTAAATTATGTCATGTATCTTTATTCGTTTTCTAATTCTTCCCGGTGATTTGTGCCTTTGTTACTTTCATTCTCAATTCTTACGGTGGTTCATTCAAGAATTCTCTTCCGTTGTTATCGTATCAATTCATTCGTTCTTTTCCAAATTCTCTTCCGTAGTTACCGATGGTTCGTTGAAGTCCTTCTCAAGTTTGCGCTATATCTATCTTAATCCTTTCTATGAGAATAAGTAGTATGCCAAATCCGTTGTTTGTCATCAATCTAAATTGGTGAAGGATACGCGTAATGTAATTCTTACTCTTGTTTCCTCCAAGTGATTAATTCCTTATTCCGGAGATTTATCAAAATTATTGATCTCATTTGTTAATTTTTCTTTCCGGAGTTCCAAGTTTTCTCGGTTATCTCATCATGAAGCTCCATCTAAATCATTGCAATGCTTCAATTCTTGTTTTTTTTCTACCTTCACTTCCTTCCTACCATTTCTTTTCTTACCGGAGCTCTTCATAGAGGCTCTACAGGGTGGTTCGTCAAGGATTCTTTTCATTCTTCAATTGTTCTTCAAGAATTCTCTCGAAGTTATGATCCATCAAGCCATACTTCAAAATAAACATGGTGTTCAACACATGTTTTGTTTTGTGGAGTCCAAGCATTCTTCATCTCGCATTCTAAAGTGCAATTCGTTCTACCTTATCATTTGAGGTGGTGTTATGTCATTCTTGACAGTTTGAGTTCGTGTTTCATGATTCACATGTTGTCAAGAATGAGATATTTTAAATCCACCAATCTATTCGTTGGATTTATCTTGTGTCATGTTTCACCTAAAGCTTTCCCTAAGGATTTTGGTATTTATGGTGCTCATAAATGACCCAAGATCTTCATTTATCCTCCCGGCGAAATAAGTTTTCATCTCCTTGTTGATCCCAATTCAATCAATCATTGTTTCCGTTAGTGGCAGTTTGTCACCTCATAATGTTGGGATGTTCCCATAAGCCCACTACAAGCTTATTCTTTTCGTTGTTGGTTTTCCAACAACTCTGCTCAACCCTTCTTCGTAAGGACGTTCTCAAATTCATTTGTAGTAGAAGATGTTCTTCCTCTTCGTTCTTTTCACTCCATTATTCTTTCCGGAGGCTTTCTGATATTGCTCTCTTCGAACCATCATCTTTTCATACCAAGATCATGTTTTCTTTTCATTTCTGGCCAATTAACAGGAGTATCGTGTCCTCCATTCAAGTTCTCTCATCTTAACAAATTTTGCCTCCCTTCCCAACCGGAGTGATGTCTGAAATCTTTCTGACCCATTGTGCCATTCTTTCAATAGTTCCGGAGACAGTGTGTTGTTAATTTCATTGAGTATCCTCTCATCTTGTCAAGATCATGTTAAATTCCTTCCATTTACAGTCGGAGTGCTGCCCAAATTATATCGTTCTTATTCCTTCCCTATCTTGTTTTAACCGGAGTGGTTTAAATATCTATCGTGTCACTTAACCTCAAGGTTCTCATGGTGTTCCTTGTTTTCGTTTACTACGGAGTGCTCTCAATTCGCTTATCTCCGTTGTGTCATTTCTTTCGATTTGTTCAACCCCGCAAGGTTCTTTGGTTCCACTCATTTGTCAAAGAAGCAATTAGTTTTACCTCTTCTTTTCCTCTCCCGTTTCTCTCCGGTGCCATCCTAGATCTCGGGACGAGATCCTCTTGTAGTGGTGGAGTGTTGTGACGCCCCGAGACCAATGCTCCAGTCGCCTTCCATATTTTTTTGTCGTTATCATTGTGTGTTTTATTTGTTTGTTGCATTCATCATCGCATCATTTGCATTGCATCGGCACTCGTTGCCGTCATTGTTTTTAAAACATGCATCCGCTCGTAGTTGCCGCATTCCCCCTTGCCTTCGTGACCGTTCCGAGACCAACCTTGTTCTTCGTTTTCCCTCTTGCTTAAACCGGAGTCCCTCTCTGCACAGTGCATCGCCCCCTCGCCCGTGTCCGAAACTTCCCCGAACCCGAACCGGACTATCGTTACCATTGGGTCGGGATCATCCCCCAACATCTATAAAACATCACCATTTTCTTCATTGGACTTCCTAAACTATATTTTCTCAGCCGTCCGATTTTAATCAGATGATGCAAAATACCCCTTTCTTTCCCTATATAAAGACCCTAATCTAAATATGGACAAACTCTAACTTCTAGGGAGATGTCCCATCCATCCTCCTAGCCGCCGCCGACACTCCTCTTTTGTCTCCTCCCACCTCGGGTTCTTCCCCGATCTAAATCCTCCCTCGTTTTCTTCACTGGACCAATCCCGCAGCGCTCCTCCTTCTCCTGCACGAGCCCTGCCTTGTCCCTGGCCTCCTCCTCGCCTCGCGTCCGAAGACCAGCGCCGCCGCCGGCAACCACCAGGTCGCCATGCCCTGCCTTCTCTTCATTTACCCCCCTGCTTCTCTCCCTCTCAACCTCTCTAATCTCTCTCGCCTCTCCCTTCTCTAGCAGGAACCCGACGCCATGGATGCTCGCGTCCCTGATCTTGCAGCGCCACCTCCTGGAGCTTCTCAGCCGGAGGCCTTCACCTCGTCCGCGTCGCCGGCGTCCATCTCCGCCTGAACCTCGCGACCTCTCTGAATTCTGTGACCGCTGCATCGTCTCTACTTCGAACACGCCTCTGTCAGCAATCACAAGAGGTTGTCGTTGCCCCGAAGCTCCACTGTTGCCGTCCCTGACCTGCCTCGGTCCACCGGGAATCCATTCCCGTCCTCCTCCGTGCCGGAAACGGCAAGCACCAACCGGATCTGCTCGTCCTCGCTGTCCCTTGCACTCGCTGAGTCCCGCCGTTGACTGCGCTACCCTGAGACGCACTGCCTCCTTCTGTCGGGAGAAGACAGAGGAAGCCGCCGCTGCCGCGTTGACCGCCAAGTCCCACGCCGCCCCGCCTGCTCCTTCAAGTCCTGCCAGCTACATCACCTCGCCAAGTCCGCCGCCGTCGCCCAAGGCCCTCGGCTTCGCCGCCTCGCCAAGTCCCTGCCGCCGCCCCTGCTTCGAGCAAGACGGGACGACGCGCCCCTGCTCCTTGCGTTGACCGCGCCTCGAGCGCCTGGGCCAGCATCCTCCAGCCCCAAGCGCCCACTTCGTCAGCCCGAGCGGCCAGGCCTGCAGCCAGCTCCACCCACGGGCCAAGGCCCATGGTGAGCCTCCAGCGCCCCTGCTCCTATGGGCCCAGCCAGTTTCGGCCCCTATAGTGTTTTTTCCTCTGGACGAATTTAATCAATTATCCCAGGATTTACAGTTTTACAGATTGCACCCTCTTTGTCATGCATATAATAACTTAATAACCATGCATCATTTGTAAAAACATTATATATGAAAAATGCTCAGAAATTTGTGTAGTTTAATAATATCCAACTTTCATCCATGTTTAAACTGTTTAAATGTGTTGTTTGTTTAATTTGCTCAAATGCCGTGTTAAAATGATTTATTCCATAACCAAATAACCGTAGCTCGGATTTAAATAAAATTTATATGTAAATGGGGTAGAAAAATGCCTAGTTTAACATGGTGCCCTTCATTTTGCTGTTTAACAACATTAAAATTGTGTTTAGGGCAGAACAGTACCACATTCAAAATATGCATATGAGGATTTTCCGGAATTGTTGTTTGTTGTTCCGGCCTCAATTAAACTTGCCTAAATAGTTAGTTTACTTATGCTTCACCTCCTGCCATGTTTAATAACATTTAATATTGTTGGGTACATAACCGAGAGTACTAAACAATTGATGTGGTGTTTCGTCAATATGCAACTCGTTGCATATTGAGCTCCACTTAATTCATAGTATTGTTTGTGCACCTTGCTTTGCCATGCCTATTTAAACCGGACATGCATCATACTTGATTGTGCATCATGCCATGTTTATGTGATGGTTGTTTACTATGTTGTTTGTTTCTTTCTGGTTTGCTTCTCTCGTTAGCTTCGGTTTCGTTCCGGAGTTGTGAGGATTCGTTCGACTTCGTCCGTTTGTCTTCTTCTTGGACTCGTTCTTCTTCCTAGCGGGATCTCAGGCAAGATGACCATACCCTCGAAATCACTTCTATCTTTGCTTGCTAGTTGTTCGCTCTATCGCTATGTTGCGCTACCTACCACTTGCTATATCATGCCTCCCATATTTCCTTGTCAAGCCTCTAACCCACCTTTCCTAGCAAACCGTTGTTTGGCTATGTTACCACTTTTGCTCAGCCCCTCTTATAGCGTTGCTAGTTGCAGGTGAAGATGAAGATTGCTCCATGTTGGATTATGTTTATGTTGGGATATCACAATATCTCTTATCTTAATTAATGCATCTATATATTTGGTAAAGGGTGGAAGGCTCGGCCTTATGCCTGGTGTTTTGTTCCACTCTTGCCGCCCTGGTTTCCGTCATACCGGTGTTATGTTCCTTGATTTTGCGTTCCTTACGCGGTTGGGTGATTTATAGGACCCCCTTGACAGTTCGCTTTGAATAAAACTCCTCCAGCAAGGCCCAACCTTGGTTTTACCATTTTCTACCACCTATCCCCTTTTCCCTTGGGTTCTGCAGACTCAAGGGTCATCTTTATTTTTGACCCCCCCGGGCCAGTGCTCCTTCGAGTGTTGGTCCAAACTGAGCTGCCTGCGGGGCCACCTTGGGGAAACTTGAGGTCTGGTTTTACTCGTAGCTAGTCTCATCCGGTGTTGCCCTGAGAACGAGATATGTGCAGCTCCTATCGGGATTTGTCGGCACATCGGGCGGCTTTGCTGGTCTTGTTTTACCATTGTCGAAATGTCTTGTAAACCGGGATTCCGAGACTGATCGGGTCTTCCTGGGAGAAGGTTTATCCTTCGTTGACCGTGAGAGCTTATAATGGGCTAAGTTGGGACACCCCTGCAGGGTTTTATCTTTCGAAAGCCGTGCCCGCGGTTATGTGGCAGATGGGAATTTGTTAATGTCCGGTTGTAGAGAACTTGACACTTGACTTAATTAAAATACATCAAACGCGTGTGTAGCCGTGATGGTCTCTTTTCGGCGGAGTCCGGGAAGTGAACACGGTTTTTGGGTTATGTTTGACGTAAGTAGGAGTTCAGGATCACTTCTTGATCATTACTAGTTGACGACCGTTCCGTTGCTTCTCTTCTCGCTCTTATTTGCGTATGTTAGCCACCATATATGCTTAGTGCTTGCTGCAGCTCCACCTCACTACCTTTTCCTTCCTATAAGCTTAAATAGTCTTGATCTCGCGGGTGTGAGATTGCTGAGTCCTCGTGACTCACAGATACTTCCAAAACAGTTGCAGGTGCCGACGATGACAGTGCAGGTGACGCAACTGAGCTCAAGTGGGAGCTCGATGAAGCTCTTGTTCGTTGTGTTGTTTCTTTTCATGTTGATCAGTAGTGGAGCCCAGTTGGGACGATCGGGGATCTAGCAGTTGGGTTGTCTTCTTTTATTTTGGTTCCGTAGTCGGACCTATGTGTGTATCTTGAATGTTGTATGAATTCATTTATGTATTGTGTGAAGTGGCGATTGTAAGCCAACTCTTTATCCCATTCTTGTTCATTACATGGGATTGTGTGAAGATGACCCTTCTTGCGACAAAACCATAATGCGGTTATGCCTCTAAGTCGTGCCTCGACATGTGGGAGATATAGACGCATCGTGGGTGTGACAACTTTTGTCAGGATAGCTTCTACTAGCTGTCCCCTTTCAAAATTGCCCGCCGTTGTTGGCTCCCTTCCCGCTCAACATTTGGGGTGAGGACCAGGGCCTATATAAGTAGAACTAGCCAGCACAGTAGGGGGAAGGAAGCCTGAGCTGATCAGATCTAGAGCCAATCCCTAGCCAAACACCAAGCACAAGAACACCTCAACCTCAGGAGGCTGTTCTTCCCCTTGTACTGTTCTTCATCAGCCCAAGAGACAATCCACCACCATCACACTGGAGTAGGGTATTACACCACAACGGTGGCCCGAACTAGTATAAATCTCGTGTCTTTTTGTGTTGCGAGTTCGTCGTGTTGTCCACGAGATCTTAGCGAGCTAGGGCGTGGATCGGTAGGAGGGAAAGAACTTCGCACGCACCCCGGAGTTCGAACCTTAAGGGTTTTGCCGGAACTCGTGATCCGACATTTGGCGCGCCAGGTAGGGTGCGCCATAGCTTCTCTTCCGTCGATCTGTGCTTCGCCCTCATGGTAGGCACCCCGCCATCGACTCCGATGGCCAGCTTCGACGACAGGGCCAGGGGCTCCGAGCCCTGGCCCCAGCCTTGCGGCGGGTGCGGTGGCCAACCAAGTTCAAGCCGGAGATGCCGGCGCGCTACGACGGCGCGGCGGAACCGACGGCTTTCCTGATAGCATACGAGGAGGCCGTCCTCAAGGCCGGGGGTGACGACAAGGTCACGGCCAACTGGCTCCCCATGGCCCTCGCCGGTGAGCCGCGTGCCTCGTTGCTCAACCTCCCTGGATCCACGGTGGCATCCTGGGGGGAACTCTGCGACCTCTTCACTGCTCGCTATGCGGTACCGGCGCACCACGCAGTCGCGGCCTTGCTGGGCGGCTCCCAAGCCCCGCCTTCAGATCGCCACGTCAAGCCGTTCCTCCGCCAGATTGGTGCCGCTTCCAAGCGCCCAGGGGCTCTGCCAGGTTGGGCTGCGCCGGAGGCCGACCTCACCTTCGGCTCAGAAGACCACCCCGACTCCACCGCCGGCTCTGGGCATGCTCCCAATGCTCTGCACGCCCACCATCTGCAACGTGGCTGTTACCAAGACCCTCATCGACGGCGGTGGCGGCCTCAACTTGCTCTCTGTGGAGGCCTTCAGCCTTCTTCACGTGCCGCTCGAGCGGCTCAGCCTCAGCAAGCCTTTCTCAGGAGTTGGTGGTGGCACTGCCCGCTCTCTGGGATAGATCCGCCTCCCCGTCACCTTCGACACACGCGACAACTACCGCACCGACCTGGTCGACTTCGACATCGCCCGCATCGGCCTCCCGTACAACGCCATCCTCGGGTACCCAGCTCTGGCCCAGTTCATGGCGGCGACTCATCCGTCCTATAACCTCATGAAGATGCCTGGGAGCAAAGGCGTCCTCACCATCAAGGAGGCACCAAGGAGGTCATGACGGCACTCAAGCTCGCCCTCAAAACCGCTGCGGCGACGCAGCCTGCCGACGCGGGCACCCCCGAGCCCAAGGGAGCTGTACCGACCAAGAAGAGGCAGTTGTTCACACAAGACAAGGCGGAAACCAAGCAGGTGCCAGTCAACGAGGACGGGCCCTCAGGAGCCACCTTTACCATAGGTGCCAGCCTTGACCAGGGTCAAGAGGAAGCATTGGTGAAGTTCTTGCGTGCAAACAAGGACATATTCGCGTGGGAGCCCAATCAGCTGGTAGGAGTCCCGAGAGAGGTGATCCAACATCATTTAAGGGTATGCCCCGTGAAGCAGCGGGCGAGACGGCAGTCCAATGAGAAGCAGGCCTTCATCATCCAGGCGACCCGCAAGCTGGAGGCGGTGGGTGCCATTCGCGAGGTTCGGTATCCTGAATGGCTGGCGAACCCCGTCGTAGTGCCGAAGAAAGGCGGGAAGGAACGGATGTGCGTCGACTTCACCAACCTTAACAAAGCCTGCCCCCAAGATCCGTTCCCACTCCCACGCATCGACCAGATCATCGACTGATACGTCTCCGTCGTATCTACTTTTCCAAACACTTTTGCTCTTGTTTTGGACTGTAACTTGCATGATTTGAATGGAACTAACCCGGACTGACGCTGTTTTCAGCAGAATTGCCATGGTGTTATTTATGTGCAGAAACAAAAGTTCTCGAATGACCTGAAACTCCACGGAATATATTTTTGGAAAATATTAAAAATACTGGAAGAAGAATCCACGTCAGGGGGGCCTCCACCTGTCCACGAGGGTGGGGGCGCGCCTGCCCCCCTGGGCGCGCCCCCTGCCTCGTGGGCCCCCTGTTGCTCCACCGACCTCAACTCCAACTCCATATATTTGTGTTCGGGATGAAAAAAAGCAGAGAAAAGGATTCATCGCGTTTTACGATACAGAGCCGCCGCCAAGCCCTAAAACCTCTCGGGAGGGCTGATCTAGAGTCCGTTCGGGGTTCCGGAGAGGGGAATCCGTCGCCATCGTCATCATCAACCATCCTCCATCACCGATTTCATGATGCTCACCGCCGTGCGTGAGTAATTCCATCGTAGGCTTGCTGGACGGTGATGGGTTGGATGAGACTTATCATGTAATCTATTTAGTTTTGTTAGGGTTTGATCCCTAGTATCCACTATGTTCTGAGATTGATGTTGCTATAACTTTGCTATGCTTAATGCTTGTCACTAGGGCCCGAGTGCCATGATTTCAGATCTGAACCTATTATGTTTTCATGAATATATGTGAGTTCTTGATCCTATCTTGCAAGTCTATAGTCACCTACTATGTGCTATGATCCGGCAACCCCGAAGTGACAATAATCGGGACCACTCCCGGTGATGACCGTAGTTTGAGGAGTTCATGTATTCACTATGTGTTAATGCTTTGGTCTGGTACTCTATTAAAAGGAGGCCTTAATATCCCTTAGTTTCCATTAGGACCCCGCTGCCACGGGAGGGTAGGACAAAAGATGTCATGCAAGTTCTTTTACATAAGCACGTATGACTATATTCGGAATACATGCCTACATTACATTGATGGATTGGAGCTAGTTCTGTGTCACCCTATGTTATGACTGTTACATGATGAACCGCATCCGGCATAATTCTCCATCATCGATCCAATGCCTACGAGCTTTTCACATATTGTTCTCTGCTTATTTACTTTTCCGTTGCTACTGTTACAATCACTACAAAACCCAAAAATATTACTTTTGCTATCGTTACCGTTACTTCCATATTACTTTGCTACTAAATACTTTGCTGCAGATACTAAGTTATCCAGGTGTGGTTGAATTGACAACTCAACTGCTAATACTTGAGAATATTCTTTGGCTCCCCTTGTGTCGAATCAATAAATTTGGGTTGAATACTCTACCCTCGAAAACTGTTGTGATCCCCTATACTTGTGGGTTATCAAGAATATTTTCTGGCTCCGTTGCCGGGGAGCATAGCTCTATTCTTTGAGTTACTTGGGATTTATATCTGCTGGTCACTATGAAGAACTTGAAAGACGCAAAAACAACAATTTATCCCTCAACTACGAGGGGAGGTAAGGAACTGCCATCTAGCTCTACACTTGATTCACCTTCCGTTTTGAGTAAGCTTGCGACACCTAAACCTGCTTCTGCTATTAATTCTGATATGTCACATGTTATTGATAATGCCACTTCTGCTATGCATGATACTTATGATGAAACTACTTCTATGCTTGATACTACTGTGCCACTTGGTGAATTTCTTGATGAACAACTTGCTAGGGCTAAAGAGAATGAAATTATTGAAACTGATAATATTGATGAAAGTGATGATGAAGGCTCTCCCAATAAATATGAATTATCTGTTGTTCCTGAGGGTTATGTTATGGATGAAGAAGCTGCTAGAGCTATTTTAGCTTGCAATGATAGATATGATCTTAAGAAGTTATTAGCTAAATGGAAGTAGCAATCTCTTAATGCTAGAATGAAACCTGGCCCTGCTTTTGCTACTTCACCTATCTGTGTTACTGATAAGGATTATGAATTCTCTGTTGATCCTGAGATAATTACTTTAGTTGAATCTGATCCTTTCTATGGCTATGAATCTGAAACTGTTGTGGCACATCTTACTAAATTAAATGATATAGCCACCTTGTTCACTAATGATGAGAGAACTCGCTACTTTTATATCCTTAAAATATTTCCGTTCTCATTAAAGGGTGATGCTAAGATATGGTTTAATTCTCTTGATCCTGGTTGTGTGCATAGTCCCCATGATATGATTTATTACTTCTCTACCAAATATTTCCCTGCTCATAAGAAACAAGCTGCTTTAAGGGAAATATATAATTTTGTGCAAATTGAATAAGAGAGTCTCCCACAAGCTTGGGGGAGGCTTCTCCAATTACTTAATGCTTTGCCTGATCATCCTCTTAAGAAAAATGAAATACTTGATATCTTTTATAATGGACTAACCGATGCTTCCAGAGATTACCTGGATAGTTGTGCTGGTTCTGTTTTCAGGGAAAGAACATCGGATGAAGCCGAAATTCTATTGAATAATATGTTGACCAATGAAAATAATTGGACACTTCCTGAGCCAACTCCCGAGCCTACTCCTAAGCCAACTCCGAAGAAGAGGGGCGTTCTATTTCTCAGTATTGAAGATATGCAAGAGGCAAAGAAATCTATGAAAGAAAAAGGTATAAAAGCTGAAGATGTTAAGAATTTACCTCCTATTGAAGAAATCCATGGTCTTAATTTACCGCCTGTTGAAGAAATATATGATCTTAATTCAACACCTATTGAAGAAACTCATGGTATTGATAACCCGACACAGGTAGTAAAGGTAAATTCTCTCTATAGATATGATAAAGCTGAAATCCCTCCTACTAAGTTTGCTAGCCAATGTTTGGATGAGTTTGATAATTTTATGGTTAAGCAAGAAGACTTTAATGCTTATTTTGGTAGGCAGTTAAAACAAAATGCTTATATGATTGACTTGGGTGATTATATGTCTAGAGTTAAAGGTGAACTTAAACTCATTAGCAAACATGTTTCTATGGTTACCACTCAAGTAGAACAAGTACTTCAAGCTCAGAATGATTTGCTCAATGAATTGAATAGTAAGAATAATGATTATGTTGTTAGAGTGGCTAGTAGAACTGGTAAAATGTCTCAGGAACCTTTGTATCCTGAAGGCCACCCTAAGAGAATTGAGCAAGATTCTCAAAGAAATAATATAGATGCACCTAGTCCTTCTAAAAAGGAGAAAAAGAAAAATGATAGGACTTTGCATGCTTCTAGTGAATCTATTGCTGAACCACCTGAGAATCCTAATGATATTTCTATTTCTGATGCTGAAACACAATCTGGTAATGAACATGAACCTAGTAATAATGTTAATGATGATGTTCATGATGATTCTCAACCTAGCAATGACAATGATGTAGAAATTGAACCTGCTGTTGATCTTGATAACCCACAATCAAAGAATCAACGTTATGATAAGAGAGACTTTGTTGCTAGGAAACACGGTAAAGAAAGGGAGCCATGGGTTTAGAAACCCATGCCTTTCCCTCCCAAACCATCCAAGAAAAAGGATGATGAGGATTTTGAGAGCTTTGCTGAAATGATTAGACCTATCTTTTTGCGTATGCAATTAACGGATATGCTCAAAATGAATCCTTATGCTAAGTATATGAAAGAAATTGCTACTAATAAAAGAAAGATACCAGAAGCTGAAATGTCCACCATGCTTGCTAATTACACTTTTAAGGGTGGAATACCAAAGAAACTTGGAGATCCAGGAGTACCAACTATACCATGCTCCATTAAAAGAAACTATGTTAAAACTGCTTTATGTGATCTTGGAGCCGGTGTTAGTGTTATGCCTCTCTCTTTATATCGTAGACTTGACTTGAATAAGTTGACACCTACTGAAATATCTTTGCAAATGGCTGATAAATCAACTGCTATACCTGTCGGTATTTGTGAGGATGTGCCTGTTGTGGTTGCAAATGTTACTATTTTAACGGACTTTGTTATTCTTGATATTCCGGAGGACGATAGTATGTCTATTATTCTTGGAAGACCTTTTTTGAATACTGCAGGGGCTGTTATTGATTGCAACAAAGGCAATGTCACTTTTCATGTTAATGGTAATGAGCATACGGTACACTTTCCGAGGAAACAACCTCAAGTCCACAGTATCAATTCTATTGGAAAAATTCCATCAATTATTTTTGGAGGTTTTGAATTTCCTCTACCTACTATCAAGAAGAAATATGATATTCTTATTATTGGGGATGTGCATATCCTCGTTGAGGTAACATAGTGTTATTCGAAATTTCTCCGGTTCCATGTTATTCGGAATGAGTTTGTTAACAAGAGTTGATCAACCTTGTTAGTGGATTCCTTTTGATGAGCATGAGATGGATGAAGTTAGAAGGCACAACCTTCTGTACCCTCTTTCTACTTTCTGTTATTTAGTTGAAATAAAGTAAAAATAGTATTTTTTCTATCTGTTTTCTGATTTATTCGTGCAATATAAAAATACCCCGAAAATAAAAGTTCTCCAAATGCCCTGAAATTGGAATATGATTTTTTCTAGAATATTTGAGAATATCTGGCACTGAGAACACAGCAAGGGGATCAAGCATGTAACACCCCGGATGTAACTTTCCATATTTGTAACTCCAACTCTTGCCATTTTCGGCTATGTGTTATGATATTCCCTTTGTGGTCGGGTTTTGTCTTTCGTTTTGCATTTTTTTACATGTCTTGCATTTCATATCATGTCATCATGTGCGTTGCATTTGCATACGTGTTCCTCTCATGCATCCGAGCATTTTCCCCGTTGTCCGTTTCGCAATCCGACGCTCCCACCTCCTCCGGCGCACCCCTCTTGTTTTTCTTTCGTGAGCGGGTGTCAAACGTTCTCGGAATGGACCGAGGCTTGTCAAGTGGCCTTAGTATACCACCGGTAGACCGCCGGTCAAGTTTTGTTCCATTTGGAGGTCGTTTGGTACTCCAACGGTTAACCGGGTAACCGCAGAGGTCGTTTGTGTGTTGCAGCAAAACCCCCCTCAAAACCAGCCCCAAACCCACCAAACTCTCTTCCATGCTCTAGGTCGTTCGATCATGATCGTGTGGGCGAAAACCGCACCTCATTTGGACTCTCCTAGCTCCCTCTAGCTATATATTTGCATCCATCCCGAGATACAATCGCAGATGAAACCCTAACCCGCTCCTCCCGTCGCCGCCGGACGAAGCCGCAGCCACCCCGCGTCCGCCACGTGGCGCCCGCCGCCGCCCGTACTGCGCCGGCCCTTGAAGCCCATCGCGAGCCCGCCGGGCCCGTGCCTACCCGCGCCCCCGCCCGCGCCTCCGCGCCGCCGCCGTGCCTCGCCGCCCCTCGCCTCCGGCCGCCGCCCGCCATCGCCACCGGTCGCCGCCGCCGCGCTCGCGCTCCCCGCCGCCGTCGCCGCCTCCTCGGCGTCCGTGCCCGCGCCGCTCCGCCTCCTCGCCGTCCCCGGCGCCTCCTCCGCCTCACCTCCAGCCGGCCGCCGCCTCCTCCTCCTCCCTCGCTCCGGCGAGCTCGAACTCCTCCGGCCAGATCCAATCGATCCAGTGGTAGTTGACTTTTTCTCTCCCCCCCCCCCCCCGAAATATTTTCTAAGTCTCATGATTTTCACAATACATGCCCCTGTTCATCGCATCATAACTCTCTGCATATAGCTCCATTTCGTGCGTGTAATATATCGAAATGTTCGTCTCATGATGCTCTCCATTTTGTTCAATTGCACCATGTTCATTAGAGTCCATCTTGATGCCCAAATCTCTGGTGCAAGAGTGCTAGTTGCTGTTGTCTGCTGTTACTTAGCAGAAATTGAGGATTTGTTATTTTTGTTGCATTTAATCTGTGCATCTTATGGGCATGAGCTCTACATGTGTTTTGTTGTATGCCATGCCATCTTTGTCTGCTGTTATTTTGTTGCCATGTAAACTTGATGCTACAGAGAGATCCATGCATATTTTGGAGATGTTCAGTAAGGATGTCATGTAGATATTGTTGTATTTGATCCATTCCTGCCCTTGTTTGCAATTATGGAGTGCGATAGCATGACTCAATCTTGCTCTACGTTTGCTATAAAATATTTCTGGCAGATTGTTTACGTGTTATTCAATTTTGCCAAGCTTGTTGTAGTTGTTTCATTCATGCTATGTACTTGCTCTTGACCTGGATAGCTTCATAAACATGCCATATTGCTGTAGGTATGCTTGTTTTGTCATGCATTGCCTTGTGGTGAGTGCATCAAGCTCACCAAGATGCCTTCATGTTATTGTTTCTGCCATGCTCTGTTTTTTGCTAAGTCTGAAACCTATTAACGAAACTTGCTATGTTTACATGGTTGACATCATATCTTCTGGTCCTTTTTGGCTTATGCATTTAGTAGATTACTGCCATGCCTTGTTTTGCCATGTTAAGTTCCTGTAGCATGTTGATTTCGTGCTCTGAACATTGCTACCTGATGTTGTTTCTGCCATGTCCAGTAATTTCACCAAGTCTGTGATCCTGTTATCTTTTGCACTTTTGCCATGCTTGTTTGAGCTTGTTATGTTGTGATCTAGCCGTAGTTCAGTGTTCATCTTTTGCAAGCATCTCCTGTAGATTACTGCCATATGCTTTGTTGCTACGTTGGAGTGTTGTAGCATTGTTACTTGTTGCATTCTAAGTGCTATCATGATGTTAATCGCAGATTCGTGTCATTCTTGTTTTGCTTGCCATTTGCAAACCGTGCATCCGTTTCCGGTGATCTTTATATCGATTTCGACCGAAATCATCTCATATTTCCAGTGGCATGCTTGGTTTGCCAAGTTACTGCCTTGTTCATCATTTTCTTCCGGAGCACGCATATGCATCACATATCATATCTTGCATATCATTCATGTATTGCATCATGTTGCTTGCGCATTCCCCGTGATTGATTGTGGTTCCGTTGCTTGTGTTCTTGTTGTGGGTAGAGCCGGGAGACGAGTTCGTGAACGAGGAACCTGTTGAGTACGCTTACGAGGATCAGGCTTTCGACAACTCTGAGAACCTTGCAGGCAAGATGACCATACCCTCGAAATCACTTCTATCTTTGCTTTGCTAGTTGTTCGCTCTATTACCATGCTGTGCTACCTACCTCTTGCCATATCATGCCTCCCATATTTGCCATGTCAGCCTCTAACCATCCTTTTCCTAGCAAACCGTTGTTTGGCTAAGTTACCGCTTTTGCTCAGCCCTTCTTATAGCGTTGCTAGTTGAAGGTGAAGATGAAGTTGGTTCCATGTTGGAACATGGATATTTTGGGATATCACAATATCTCTTATTTAATTAATGCATCTATATATTTGGTAAAGGGTGGAAGGCTCGGCCTTATGCCTGGTGTTTTGTTCTACTCTTGCCGCCCTAGTTCCTGTCATACCGGTACTATGTTCCTTGAGTTTGCATTCCTTACGCGGTTGGGTGATTTATGGGACCCCCTTGACAGTTCGCCTTGAATAAAACTCCTCCAGCAAGGCCCAACCTTGGTTTTACCATTTGCCACCTAAGCCTTTCCCCCGGGTTTTCGCGAGCCCGAGGGTCATCTTATTTTAACCCCCCCGGGGCCAGTGCTCCTTCGAGTGTTGGTCCGAACTGAGTAGACTGCGGGGCCCCCTCGTGGAAACTCGAGGTCTGGTTTTACTCGTAGGATGTCTCATCTGGTGTGCCCTGAGAACGAGCTATGTGCAGCTCCTATCGGGATTTGTCGGCGCATCGGGTGGCTTTGCTGGTCTTGTTTTACCATTGTCGAAATGTCTTGTAAACCGGGATTCCGAGACTGATCGGGTCTTTCCGGGAGAAGGTTTATCCTTCGTTGACCGTGAGAGCTTATGATGGGCTAAGTTGGGACACCCCTGCAGGGTATTATCTTTCGAAAGCCGTGCCCACGGTTATGAGGCAGATGGGAATTTGTTAATGCCCGGTTGTAGAGAACTTGTCACTTGACCCATTTAAAATACATCAACTGTGTGTGTAGCCGTGATGGTCTCTTCTCGGCGGAGTCCGGGAAGTGAACACGGTTTGAGTTATGAATGACGTAAGTAGGAGTTCAGGATCACTTCTTGGTCATTACTAGATGACGACCATTCCGTTGCTTCTCTTCTCGCTCTCTATTGCGTAAGTTAGCCACCATATATGCTTATTGCCTGCTGCAGCTCCACCTCATTTCACCATCCTTTCCTATAAGCTTAAATAGTCTTGATCTCGCGGGTGTGAGATTGCTGAGTCCTCGTGACTCACAGATTCTACCAAAACAGGTGCAGGTGCCGACGATGCCAATGCAGATGATGGGATCAACCTCAAGTGGCAGTTCGATGAGGAACGTGGTCGTTACTATGTGTCTTTTCCTGATGATCAGTAGTGGAGCCCAGTTGGGACGATCGGGGATCTACCATTTGGGGTTATCTTATTTTCATTTGGATTTGACCGTAGCCGGTCTATGTGTGTTTTGGATGATGTACGAATTATATTCATGTATTGTGTGAAGTGGCGATTGTAAGCCAACTCTCGTTATCCCATTCTTGTTCATTACATGGGATTGTGTGAAGATGACCCTTCTTGCGACAAAACCACAATGCGGTTATGCCTCTAAGTCGTGCCTCGACACGTGGGAGATATAGCCGCATCGTGGGCGTTTCAAGTTGGTAATCAGAGCCATCCCCGACTTAGGAGCCCCCTGCTTGATCGAATCGCTGGCGTTGTTGAGTCTAGAACAAAATGTTTTGAGTCTTAGGATTATATATATCGGAGAGTAGGATTCTTTTTACTCCTCAGTCGCTTCGTCGCTCTGGTGAGGTCTCCTGACGTAGAAGTTTTGACTCTTCTTTCCTCAAATTTCACTAAAAAAAATTTAGGATCACGCGGATATCTTGGAATCGTTCCGATGGTTTTGTGACGAGAACATTGTTCTTGGTGCCTCCTGACATTTAGGGGTTGTGGCAGTGTCCGGGGAGTTGCGCTCCGAGGTGTTGTCGTCACAATTTTATCGTTGCAGTTCTGGAATACCTGAGTTTCGCCGACATCGAAATCTCTTTTATGCAGTTGTTGGTGAGATCACCTCGACGCCACCCAGTACTGGGGCAGGAGTTCGGGAGTATTGCCATAACTCGTATAACGGATGCTTTTCGAAGGTTGAGGTACATGATTTCCGAAGGTTTCTTGGTTATGTGTTGACGGATGGATACAGCTGGATCTAGGGATTGCTAGTTTGGGTGATATATTTTGTGTCCCCTGTATCCCCAACACCAGATTGCATAACCAGAAAGTTTCGGGAGTTTATAAGTGGGAATTCAAGTAGCCTTAGGATATCCTTCTGACAGACGCATGATATGAGATTAGGGTTCGACGTCTAGTGGTCCGCCTTTCCACGGTTGGTTTTACAGTGGTCTCGTAGTGTCTTAAAGAGTCCTTGGCTATGCCGACTCGGGGACGCTTCGTATGTCATGTGCACAGCCTTGTACATGATGGTGCTGTACGATCGAGCCCGTGTGGGCCCCACCACGAAAACTTCGGACGAAATCTCTATCATATGTTTGTTCCGGCTTATTCTGCAAGCCAATACTTTGTTTTGTTTTCAATTGTGGTATTAGAGTTGCTTTGAAATCAAATGTTGATTCCATATCTCTTTCTAAGTGGCTTCTCAATTTATGGAAGTGCGATGATTTACTACGGAATTCATTCGTTCATCCTCGTTCGAATGTTTATTGTGAAGACTATATGTTGCAATTTATATCCGTTGATTCTACTTGTCTATTTGTCTATCAAGATGCTGACGGATGTCACCCTCTTCAGGATGGCTCCGCCAACGCGTCAGAATCCGGATCGCAATGAAGGGAGTCGGGCGAACCCTCTGCCACCACCTCCGCCTCCGGAGGCATGGCAAGCTATCATGGCAGCCACCAACGCCAATGCTCAGATGATTCTGCAACTCTTGCAAGAACGCACCCAAGGGCAAGGCAATCAAGGAAATCAAGGCCAAGGCAACAATCAGCCTCACTTCGCTACCCTCAACCAGTTTCTCGCAAATCAGCCCAAGTCTTTCAGCTACTGTGTCGAGGCCACGGATGCCGATGATTGGCTCGTGGACATCAACAAGCATTTTGAATGTAGCAATGTCAGGCCTGAGGACTATGTCAAGTTCGCTTCTTTTCAGCTCAAGGACCAAGCTGCTGATTGGTTTCAGCAATACAAAGATTCCAGAGGAGGTCGTGTGATCACTTGGACTGACTTCTGTCGGGATTTTAAAGCTCACCACATTCCACAAAGTGTTGTTGAGAGCAAGCGTGAGGAGTTCCGTAATCTCAAGCAAGGCAACATGTCTGTGTATCAATTCAACATCCAGTTTCAGAAACTTGCTCGCTTCGCTAAACAAGACGTTCCTGATGAAAAGAGCATGATCTATAACTTCAGAGGTGGCCTTAGAGAGGATCTGCAGTTAGCTCTCGTTCTTGTCGAGCCTACTCAGTTTGATCAATTCTATAACATGGCACTGAAGCAAGAGGCTGCTCAGCTCAAGTGTGAGGCTTCTAAGAAGAGAGTCAGGGACGCAGTTCAGTCTTCTTCTTCCTCACTTGTGGCAGCTAAGCAACAGAAGTTCTGGTTGCCTCCTCCTCCTCCGTTTCGCCAGCCTTACCAGTAGAAGAACAAAGGTGGCCATGGTTCTTCCAACTCTTCCAACTCTGGCTATCAGAACAAGTCTCAGAATCAAGCTCCAAAGTCCAATGCTCCTTATCATCGTCCACTCTCAGAGGTGACTTGCAACAAGTGTCAGCAGAAGGGTCACTATGCTAACAAGTGCTTCAACCAAAGGCGTCTTCCGCCTCCTCCTCCTGTCAGATCTTCCAGCAATGCAGTGGTCAAGCATAATCCAAAGTCTGCAAAGGTGAACATGATGAATGCAGCTCAAGCGGAGGAATCTCCTGATGTGATAATGGGTAATCTCTCAGTTAATGATATTCCTGCAAAAGTTATATTTGATACTGGTGCATCGCATTCTTTCTTGTCATACCCATTTGCATCGAAGCACAATGTTGACACAGAGATTTTATCCAAAGTTATGCAAGTTGTTTCTCCGGGAAAGCTTTTGACTTCTAGTTTGGTTGCTCCCGATGTTTCCATCAAGATGGGGAATTATAAATTTCTGTCTTCTCCAGTTGTTCTTGGTGACTCGGATATTGATCTAATTCTCGGGATGGACTGGCTTTCTAAGCACAAGGCTCAACTTGATTGTGCTGCCAGGGAAATTCAATTGACACACTCTTCTGAGGATGTTATCATCTATGCCGCTCGTGATGAAACCATTCGGTTGTTTTCTCTCAATGAGAAGGGCGAGTTGAATGCCATCTCTCAAATTCCAGTCGTTTGTGAGTACCAAGATGTCTTTCCAGAAGAGCTTCCGGGTATGCCTCCTCACCGGCCAGTTGAGTTCGTTATCGATCTTGAGCCGGGCACTGAACCCGTTTGCAAGCGTCCGTACAAGCTTGGACCCAAGGAGCTGAAGGAATTGAAGAAACAGCTCGATGAACAAGAGCGTCTGGGTTTGATCAGACCGAGTTCATCTCCATGGGGTTGTGGTGTTCTTTTTGTAAAGAAGAAGGATGGCACGGACCGACTTTGTGTCGACTACCGTCCATTGAACAAGAAGACAATCAAGAACAAGTATCCACTTCCCAACATCAATGAGCTATTCGAGCAACTCAAAGGTGCTAAAGTTTTCTCCAAGCTTGACCTTCATATGGGTTATCATCAGATTCGCATTCGTGAAGAAGATATTCCCAAGACAGCATTCAGAACAAGCTTTGGTTCTTATGAATATACTGTCGTGTCTTTCGGCCTTGTCAATGCTCCTCCAACATTCTCTCGGATGATGAATTTCATCTTCAACCCCTATACCAATGAATTCGTCCTGGTGTATCTCGATGATATACTGGTCCTCTCCAAGAATAAGAAGGATCATGCCAAACATTTGTGATTGGTGCTCGACAAGCTCAGAGAGTATCAATTCTATGCAAAGTTCTCAAAATGTGAGTTTTGGCTCGATGAAGTTCTTTACCTTGGCCACATCATCTCTGCCAGGGGCATCGCTGTTAATCCCGAGAAGGTGTCCGCAATTGTGAATTGGGAACCTCCTCAGAATGTCAAGCAGCTCCGCAGTTTTCTTGGTCTTGCAAGCTATTGCCGAAGATTCGTTGAGAATTTCTCTAAGATTGCAAAGCCTCTTTCCAACCTCCTCCAGAAGCATGTGAAGTATGTCTGGTCTCCTGAGTGTGACGTTGCTTTCAACTCTCTCAAAGAGAAACTAGTCACAGCTCCTGTCTTAACTCCTCCTGACGAATCCAAGCCATTTGAAGTTTTCTGTGATGCTTCTCTCCAAGGTCTCGGTGCTGTGTTAATGCAAGAGAAGAAAGTTGTGGCCTCTACCTCTCGTCAGTTGAAGCCAAATGAGAAGAACTACCCCACTCACGATCTTGAGTTAGCGGCAGTTGTCCATGCATTGATAACGTGGAGACATCTCTTGTTGGGAAGACAAGTGGACATATTCACCGATCACAAGAGTCTCAAGTACATCTTCACTCAGCCCAACCTCAACCTCAGGCAGACTCGATGGGTCGAAATGATTCAAGAGTACAATCCGAGTATTGAATATACTCCAGGCAAGGCCAATGTCATTGCAGATGCTTTAAGCAGGAAGGCTTATTGCAACAACCTAATTCTCAAGCCTTTCCAACCGGATCTTTGTGAAGCTTTCCGCAAGCTGAATCTCCAAGTTGTTCCTCAAGGATTTCTTGCCAACCTCGTAGTCTCTCCTACTTTGGAAGATCACATTCGTGAGGCACAACTCCTGGATACCATGGTGAAGAAGGTGAAACGTGGTATCGACAAGGGTCTTTCCAAATACAAGTGCTATCGCATTGATGACAGAGACACTTTATTCTTCGAGGACCGGAGTGTGGTTCCTAAAGGTGATCTAAGGAAAGTCATTATGAACGAGGCGCACAATTCTCTTCTTTCCATTCATCCTAGAAGTACGAAGATGTATCATGACCTCAAGCAGTCGTATTGGTGGACTCGAATGAAGCGAGAAATCGCTCAATTCGTGAATGAATCTGATGTCTGTCGAAGAGTGAAAGCAGAACACCAACGACCAGCTGGTCTCCTCCAACCTCTTGCTATCCCAGAGTGGAAGTTTGATCATATCGAAATGGACTTCGTGACTGGATTTCCAAAGTCCAAGCGTGGAGATGATGCTATCTTCGTTGTCATCGACAAGCTTTCTAAAGTGGCTCATTTTCTTCCAATCAAAGAATCTATCACAGCAGCTCAGTTGGCAGAGCTATACACCTCCAGAATTGTCTCTTTGCACGGCATTCCACAATTGATTTCTTCAGATCGTGGAAGCATCTTCACCTCTAAGTTCTGGGACTCCTTCAGAAGGCCATGGGAACAAACATTCGTTTCAACACAGCTTTCCATCCTCAAACTAGTGGCCAAGTCGAGCGAGTCAATCAAATTCTTGAAGATATGCTCAGGGCTTGTGTCATTTCCTTTGGCATGAAATGGGAAGATTGTCTTCCATATGCTGAATTCTCCTACAACAACAGCTTCCAAGCGAGTTCGGGAAAGGCCCCATTCAAGATTCTCTATGGCAGAAAGTGTCGTACTCCTCTCAATTGGTCAGAGACTGGTGAACGCCAACTTCTTGGCAATGACTTAATCACAGAAGCTGAAGAAATGTGTAAAGTCATCCGTGATAATCTCAAAGCCGCGCAATCGCGCCAGAAGAGTTACTATGATAGTAAGCATCGTGATGTGGCTTTCGAGATCGGAGACCATGTCTACCTCCGCGTCTCTCCAATGAAAGGCACTCGTCGCTTCGGTATCAAAGGGAAGCTTGCCCCTAGATACGTGGGTCCTTTCAAGATCATTGGCAAAAGAGGCGACCTCGCCTATCAACTTGAGCTTCCTTCCAACTTCGTGAACGTGCATGATGTGTTCCACGTGTCACAGCTTCGCAAGTGCTTCAAGACGCCTGAGCACACAATCAACTTCGAAGAGATTGACCTCCAAGAAGACATGTCTTATCATGAGCACCCTGTTGCTATTCTTGAAGAAACTGAGCGCAAGACTCGCAACAAGTCTGTCAAATTCCTCAAAGTGAAGTGGTCGCACCATTCCGACCGGGAAGCCACCTGGGAACGCGAGGACCATCTCTGTCGTGGAATTGTCACGGCAGATGTCCTCGAACTAGGACTTAGTCGTGGAGCCATCGCGACTAGGAAGCTTGAAAGAGTTAAGTGGGACAAGGAACACGAGGGTTTATACTGGTTCAGCCCCTTACGGTGAAGGTAAAAGCCAACGTCCAGTTTGAGGTGGTATTGATTAGGGTTTCGATGACCAGGGAGCGAGACCGCTATGCCTGGTTCTCGATGAGATCTTGCTTGTCCCTAAACCGCTGCTGGGTCGTCCCCTTATATAGGGAGGCCGATGCCCAGCAGCTCTCAGAGTCCCGGCCGGCTCATAAGAGTGTCCGGCTCGGACTCTCAACTATTCTTGACTTACACTACAAGTTCTACCATGATAATAATTGCAACTACGGGCCTTAAGCCGTATCCGGGTCTTAAGCCCATCTCTGGCCCACCGTCTTTAAGCTTGACACCGGGCTTCTGGCAATGACCATATGAGTGACCCGGCCCCTTCTGGCGGGTGACTCTAAGGTCTATATCCTCAACATTAGGCCCCAGATTGATTTGAGCCGGCTCATGTCAATCTTCAATCTTTCCGACAGAAAATCTCCGGCTTACAATTATGTGAAGGCCATAACCCGGCGTGACGTCATCCTCTGGACTCCGGGTAATCCGCCGTGACATCATCTTCCATTAAGTCCGTTTTTTACTCCGCCAGATCCGCAATGGATCTTATCTTTACTGTCATCCCGAAAATCGAGGCGTTTCGTGGGGAGATAACCACGCCGTGGTCTCTTTGATTCTCGCGCCCACTTATGAGCTCGCCCTTATAAATAGTCCGGCCCGACGGGCCTTCAGCCACTTCTCTCTCCTTCGTCTTCTTCCTCGCGCTACTGCTCCCCTGCCCGAGCTCTGCTGCTGCCGCCGCCGCGGGTCTTCGCATCGTCACCAACTCAGGCCGCTGCATCACCCTGATCTGACAAGAGAAACGCGACGACCTCCGCGTCTCTTCAGCACCGGTGAGTCCTTCGCCATTCCATAGGATAGATCCGCACTAGGGCTCCGTAGTTCTTCCTCTGTTCTTCATAGTTCATCGCGGCCCTCAGTAGATTTGATTTTTACCGCCTCTCTTTGATCTTAGTATAGGATAGAACTAGTGCGGCGGCTGTTTAGCACTCATTTCAAATGCAAGTAGGCCTCATTTTACTACATAAAGGCCTCATTCGAGCTCAAGAACTTCCCTCGCGTCTGTTTTTAGGTCTAGAAATTTTCTTTTTCTATCGACCACTTGATCCAAATTATTTACCGCCATGTGTGAAACTTGTTTTCACCACACTTAGTAAAAAAAACTGCACTCGTTGAGTCATGGCGGGTTACATTTCCGGTTTAAAGAAAACACGCGCCGTAGAATCTTCCGGCTTAAAGGAGACCATGCACCATAGAATTTCCGGCTCATCCGTGATAAGGCCGTAGACAATTTTGAATTACTCTTGACATCTTTTCTGCGGCTTAGATAACTCAATGTACTCAGATATATATCATTAGGCCCCTCCGTAAGCCGCCACTTAACACTGAACTATAACTTTCCTCCGGCTTATACTTAAACCAGACGTTCTTTTTATCATAGGCTGCCGACTTTCACCATGCCTCCCAAAGCTCCTAAGGCCTCCATTACTTGCAATTGGATGAGGTCCAACGTCACCAATGAGACCCTAGCGGATTTTGTCAAGTCAGACCACTTGCCCAAGAAGGACGTCATGTCCTACCGTGCCCCTGACCCATCAGAGGAGAGACCACAACCAAAGGACGGAGAGGTGGTCATTTTTGCGGATCACATGAGCCGGGGCTTTGCACCGCCCGGCTCAAAGTTTTTCAGAGACGTTCTGAATTTCTTCGATCTGCGGCCTCAGGACATAGGACCCAACTCAGTGTCCAATATCTGCAACTTCCAAGTGTTCTGCGAGGTTTATCTTGGAGAAGAACCCAGTCTGCTGCTCTTCAGAGAGCTTTTCTATTTAAACCGCCAGAACGAGTGCGCCAACAGGCCAAGTTTGGAGCTAGGCTGCATCTCCATCCAGCGGCGCAGGGACTGCCTTTTTCCTTACGCAGAGCCGCCAAGCCACCCCAAAGACTGGAATCTGACGTGGTTTTACTGCCAAGACACGTCGCCGGCTGATGAGAGTCCGTTGCCCGGCTTTCGCCCCTCGCGTCTGGAGCCGACTCACCCACTGTCAGACAAGCTGACTCAAGCAGAGTGCCAACCTCTGCTCCCCACCATCAACAAGATCAAGGCTCTCCTGGGCAATGGTCTGAATGGAATTGATCTGGTCCGGGTCTGGATCTCGTGGCGGGTGATCCCATTGAGCCGCCGCCCCGGCTTAATGTGTGAGTACACGGGCCGAAAGGATGACCCCCAGAGACACATCCGCAACGATCTTCCTGAAGATGTTGCAGAGGAGATGACCAAGGCTCTCTTGAACGAGAGCCTGGCAGACTGCGGAAGGACCGGCCTAGCCCCCTTCTGCAAGACCAACCCAGCCCCAGCGGTAAGCCGCTGATCTGAACATCTTATCTACATATAGCTTTCATCTGAATCGTTTTAAGAAATCATTATTGTATTTTCCAGGCCGATGATAAGTTCTGGCGGGTCAAATATGACCATGAGGTGGCCAAGAAGGCCAGAAAGGCGAAGAAAGCCGCCAAGAAAGCCGCCCCTCGCAAAAAAGGAAATAGGCCTACTGCTTCAGAGCTGATGCAACTAAGCGACAGCTCCGAGTCAGAGGTAACCCCTGAGCCTGTAAGTCCTTGTTGTACTTTGTTGTTTACTTCTGTCCGCCTTATCAATACTTGTTTATCAATAGGATGACATCGGAGCAAGTAACCCGGTGGTTGAAGAGGTAACGACATTTTCCTCCGACTCGGATCCCTTGCCAAGGCTGAAAATCCGAAGGGTAACCCGGAAAGTAAGCTTTTCACATCCTTTAGCTTATCAAGACCCTCAATTTATTTTGAAGCAACAGGTGCATGAGAGCCGGCGGCACACGCGGACCGACAAAAGCACTGACCTCTCCTCCGGGTTACCTGACGCATCGAGGAAACGCCGGACCGAGGTGATCTTAAAATTGTACCCTGTTCATCCTTTGGCAGGTGTTATACGTCAACCGCTCAACTCTTCTGACTCAAATTACCAAGAAACTTCCCCCTCTCCTGGCGACTCTATGCAGTCAAGCCTGCCGGCTTTCAAGACCGTGCCCGGGTAATGATAACCATCTCATACTGTACTTTTGTCTTTACTTACACCATTGTGCTTAACCTTTCTGTCCTTCCAGTGCCCAGGCCAAGCTCACCAAGAGGGCGAAGAAATCCAAGCCGGTCGATGAGCCGGACTTGCCTGAGCCGGAGGCAGCCGCTCAAGAACCGCCGGCTGCCTCTGCTCCTGAGGCTGCTGCCCCAACCAACAAGCCCGCAACAGAAGCTTCTGTTAACCCGGAGGCCTCCAGCTCGGCTCAACCAGTAGATGACCCGGACGTGGTAATTACCCGGACGGAGTTTGTTGAGCCGGGGAGACCTACCGCGCTGGTCAAGTGCTCCGCCAAAGGGGAGCTGCTAGTTTCACGCCCAATATGCGACCCTATCCTAAAGAGACTCGAAGGTCCCACCAAGGATAGACCCGCATATTGAAACGCTTTTGCAAGGTGGATATCATTACATCAACATTACATAATATTTGGGGATACATAAAAGGCATACAAATGCCGCAAGAATACATCAATACATCATACAAGAGATCAACATCCGACTACGGATGAAACATAAACAGAAACTCAAACGACATCCACCCTGCTAGCCCAGGCTGCCGACCTGGAACCTATCCCCTGATCAAAGAAGAAGCAGAAGAAGAACTCCAAACAAGTAAACATCGCTCTCGCGTCATGAGCATCGCACAACCTGTACCTGCAACTGGTGTTGTAGTAATCTGTGAGCCACGAGGACTCAGCAATCCCATTACCATGGGTATCAAGATTAGCAAAGCTTAATGGGAAACGGAAAGGATAAGTGGTGAGGTTGCAGCAGCGACTAAGCAAGTATGATGGCTAACTTACGCAAATAAGAGCGAGAAGAGAAGCAAAGGAACGGTCGTGAACTAGCCATGATCAAGAAGTGATCCTGAACTCCTACTTACGTCAAACATAACCCAGAAACCGTGTTCACTTCCCGGACTCCGCCGAGAAGAGACCATCACGGCTACACACAAGGTTGATGCGTTTTAATTAAGGTCAAGTGTCAAGTTATCTACAACCGGATATTAACAAATTCCCATCTGCCACATAACCGCGGGCACGGCTTTCGAAAGATAATACCCTGCAGGGGTGTCCCAACTTAGCCCATGATAAGCTCTCACGGTCAACGAAGGATATTCCTTCTCCCGGGAAGACCCGATCAGTCTCGGAATCCCGGTTACAAGACATTTCGACAATGGTAAAACAAAACCAGCAAAGCCGCCCGATGCGCCGACATCCTGATGGGAGCTGCACATATCTCGTTCTCAGGGCAACACCGGATAAGTCAAGCTACGAGTAAAAACCAGACCTCGAGTTTCCCCGAGGTGGCCCCGCAGGCTGCTCGGTTCGGACCAACACTTAGAGAAGCACTGGCCCGGGGGGTAAAATAAGATGACCCTCGAGAGAGCGACTCCCTAGGGAAAAGAAATAGGCTAGGCAAATGGTAAAACCAAGGTTGGGCCTTGCTGGAAGAGTTTTATTCAAAGCGAACTGTCAAGGGGGTCCCATAAATCACCCAACCGTGTAAGGAACGCAAAATCCGGGAACATAACACCGGTATATCAGTAACTAGGGCGGCGAGAGTGGAACAAAACACCAGGCATAAGGCCGAGCCTTCCACCCTTTACCAAATGTATAGATGCATTAATAATATAAGAGATATTGTGATATCCCAACATAAACATAATCCAACATGGAGCAATCTTCATCTTCACCTGCAGCTAGCAACGCTATAAGAGGGGCTGAGCAAAGCGGTAACATAGCCAAACAACGGTTTGCTAGGAAGGGTGACAAAGGTTAGAGGTTCATGGCAATTTGGGAGGCTTGAAGGACAAGTGAATAGGTAGCGCAGCATAGCGATAGAACGGAGCAACTAGCATAGCAATGATAGTAATGAGATCCAAGGTGATGGTCATCTTGCTTGAAATCCCGCTAGGAAGAAGAACGAATCCATGAAGAAGATGAAGCCACGAAGACGAACGAATCCTCACGATCGCAACGACACGGGAACTATCGAGAAGAAGCACACAACAAGGTAAACACACCACGCATGAACAAGGCATGATGCTCAAACAAGAATGATGCATGACAAGGCTATATGAAGCTACTCATGACAAGAGATGATGCATGCAAGAACAACACATCAAGGCAAGTTTAAATGAGGCCGGAAACAACATATAACAAATCCGGTAAGTCCTCATATGCAAATTTCGAAATTGGTCCAGAACTGAATAAGCATTAAGTTGAAGTTGTTAAACAGCAAGTTAAATAGCACCACGATGATCTACACGACATTCTAGTCAAGTTACATATAAAGTTCATTAGATTCGGAGCTACGGTCTAGAAGATATGAGCAAGACAAGTTAAACATGGCATTGATGCAAAATGCATACAAACATCAAGCAAACACCTCAAAACAAGGATGCAACATGATAATATGAGACTACATGCAAAACTAAGCAAGTTTCATATAGAGCATGCTCAACACGGAGCAACGGTGCAACACATGCAATACAAACAATACATAGCAACAATCTGACGAAAACAGCAACTAGGCATATGGCAAGCATCAAAACAATATGCTATAGCAACTAAACATGAAAACAAAAGGCATGGGCATGAAGTAAAGGTAAAGCACAACAAAACATGAACACTGAGCTATCTCCAGAAATCACGAGAGCATGCTCAAAAGGACATGGCAAGATTGCAAATAATAACAGGTTCACAGACTTCGTGAAATACTGGACATCACAGAAATAACATCAGATTGCAATGTTCAGAGCACGAAATCAACATGCTACAGGAACTTGACATGGCAAAACAAAGCACAGCATGAATCTACTCAAAGCATATAACAAAAGTCCCTTACTGACCATAAGCCAAAAAGGACCAGAAGATATGATGGCAAGCATGGAAACATAGCAAGTTTCGTTATCAGGTTTCAGACTTAGCAGAAAACAGAGCATGGCAGAAATAATAATATGTAGGCATGTTTGTGAGCTTGATGCACTCACTACAGAGCAATACATAACAAACCAAGCATACCTACTGCAAGATGGCATGTTTATGAAGCTAACCATTGCAAGAGTATAAGCATAGCATGTATGGATCAACTATAACAAGCTTGGCAAAAATGAATGTCATGTTAAGAATCTGCCAGAAATATTTTATAGCAAAAGTAGAGCAAGATTGAGTCATGATATGGCACTTCATAATTGCAAACAATTGCGGGAATGGATCAATTACAACAATAGCTAAAAAACATCCTTACTGAACATCTCCAAAATATGCATAGATCTCACTGTAGCATCAAGTTTACATGGCAACAAAATTACAGCAGACAAGGACTTAGAGAAATCACCAAGTCCCTGAAATCAGAAATATTACGGGGCCTACTTTGCATGCTTTTGATAATCACCACAGAGATCACAAAAATACATGGCATACACCACTGGAAAGATGGCATGGCATACTTCAAAACACATGTAGAGCTCATGCCCAAAAGATGCACAGATTAAATGATACAAAAATGACAAATCTTCAAGTTCTGATAAGAATCAGAAAATAACAGCAACTAGCCCTCTTCCAACAGAGATTTGGGCATCAAGAGGACCTCTAATGAACATGGTGCAATTGAACAAAATGAAGAGCATCACGAGGCGAACAATTTGACATATTACACGCACGAATCGGAGCTACATGCACAAAGTTACGCATAGTTGAACATGCACACATATTAATAAGAACTGGGGACTTCGAAAAAAATAACGACCTCGAGGGGGGGAACGAAGTCAACGCGGGCGGCAGGCAGATCGGGCTCGGGGCTCCTGCGGGCGAGGGCGAGCGGCGGCCAGAGGAAGAAGGGAAGAACGCCGGCGGGGAGGGGGCGCCGGATCTGGCCGGCCCCTCGCCGGATCCGGCGCGGCGGCGGCGGAGGGTGGCGAAGGCGGACGGAGGCGCGGGCGACGGGGCTCCGGGGCGGCGTCCATGGCGGCGGCGGCAGAGGGACGACGCGCCGGCGGGGCGGCAGCGGAGCGCGCCGGCGGGGAGGCGCGTCAGGCGGCGGCGGCGCTGGGAGGCCGGAGGCGGCGTGGGGCATCTCGGGCGGCGGCGGCGACTCGGGCCCGCGCGGGCCCCGGATGGGCTCCGCGGGCCGCGGCGGCTGGAGGCTCCGGCGGTGACACGTGGCGCTCGCGGAGTGGAGGGGCGGCGGCTGGACGTGTCCGGCGGCGGCGCGGACATGTCCGGCGGTGCGAGGAGGGGATTTTTAGGGTTTCGACTGCGGGATTTCGGGGAAAGAGGCATATTTATAGGTAGAGGGAGCTAGGAGAGTCCAAACGAGGTGCGGTTTTCGCCCACGCGATCGTGATCGAACGACCGAGAGCATGGCGGAGACTTAGAGGGGTTTTTGGGACTGTTTGAAGGGGGTTTGGCTGGACACTCAAACGGACTTGCGGATGCCCGGTTAACCGTTGGAGTACCAAACGACCTCCAAATGGAACGAAACTTGACCGGTGGTCTCCGGGTGGTATACTACGGCCACTTGACAAGCCTCGGCCCATTCCGAGAAGGTTTGACACCCGCACACGAGAAGAAGACAAAAAGGGCCGCCGGGTGACAACGGAGTGCCGGATTGCAAAACGGACAACGGGGAAAATGCTCGGATGCAAGAGACGAACACGTATGCAAATGCAATGCACATGATGGCATGATATGAAATGCAGAAGATGACATGGCAAAATGCAACACGCAAGCAAATGACATGGCAACGACAGCGAATAACTGGCAGACACCTGGCGCAACGGATCCGGGGCGTTACAACACTCCTCCACTAACAAGAGATCTCGTCCCGAGATCTTAGGACCGAGACGGAAGGGAAAAAGGGGATGAGGTTAAATAATAACAAAAGAGAGAGGATGAACAAAGTCAAGAACACTCGAGAAGAAAGGAGGAATGTTGAATGAGACAAGACGCAACCGCTCAAGGAATAAGACTGAATTCGAAACCACTCCGGTTGGGAGAAGATAGAAAAAAGGAGTAAGAACGCAAGAGGAAAATCAAAGAATCGAGAGCGCTCGAGAAGGAAAGGAACGACGAGAGTGACGAGAATCGAATGCTCACGGAATCAGATAGACTCTGAAACCACTCCGGTTATACAAGATAAGAAACGAATTAGACTGAAAAGATTTAGACAGCACGAGCTCGAGAAATGGGAAGATACTTGACTTGAGGAGCAACACAAAATCTCCGGAAGATTAGAATTAAATAGAATGAGAAGAACGGGGAAGAAAATGACAACTAGTAGCACGAATGAAATAGAAAGCAACTTTAGAAGAAAGGATTGAACGGAGTTGTTGAAAATTCAACCACGAAAAGAATAAGTTTGTTGTGGACTTATGTTTAACATCTCAAAAAATTTGAGGTAGTAAACTACCACAAATAGAAATGATTGGATAGCTGAGGAAAAAGAAGAAATGCAGAACTCCACTTCAAAAGAATACAGAGAATTAATCGCACTTCGAGACACGAGAAGAAAGATACTTGAACTCCACCAACAGAATCTTGATGAACTTTCGAAGAATGAATTAAATCATGACGAGCCACCGTGAAGATCTCCGGTAACAAAAGAATGACAAAATAAAATAGAAGGAAGGATAGCATAAGCTCTGAGTCTTGCGATGATTTAGATGGAGGTTCCGACGATGAAGGCCGAGGAAGTTTGAACTCCGGGAAAGAAAAAGATGAAAACACTTGGAACTAAGATTTATTCATCTAGAACAAACTCTGAAGAAAAAGAATTTCTTGGCGACGATGAAATAATAATAAGAATTACGTTATGCTTATCCTCATCAAAATAAATTGATGACTAACAATGGATTTCGCATATTACTTATCTCGCGTTGGAAAGGATTAAAGGGAGATATAGCGACAAAACTTGAGAAAATCTTCGTGAACCACCAGTATGATTTGGAAAACGAATCAAAAGATATGATAACAACAGAAGGAATCTTGAGCGATCCACCGTTAGAATTCAAAAATTGACTGACGAAGGTGGATGACTCACCGGGGAAAATAGGAAAAGCAGGAATATCCATGAGGGAAACAAGATGCAATAGAAAAAAAGATCGCGAGCTGATAGAAGCATACTTGAACGCAGCACCGGAAGAAAATGGAGACGAACGAAAAAGGCAAGAATATAGAATAATCGGAGAACGGATTAGAAAACTTGGGACAAAGAAATATTCTGAAATGGAGGCCTCCGGATAAATGAGACGGAAAGAACAGCTCCTGAAAAACTCCGGATGGGTGAAAAGAAATGCACGACTAGAAACAATTGGATAGGCTAACATCGAGTTAGCACTGCGAATCACCGGGAGAGCGGACAAGATTTAAGAGAAATTCTTCTCGGTCTTCGAATATTGAGGAAGATGGCGAGAAAAACACCAAAATTGTAGAGATACTCCGGAAGAATGAAGAAACGAAGAGGTAGAGTCAACAATGAAAATAATTTGAAATTGATCTGGGAAGCGTCTGACTGATGAAAATCATACTTACGTCAAACTTCGAAAGGAATTTGAGAATAACTCCGGGAAAATTAGAAGAGTCAGGTAAGATCCTGGGAAAAGACCTATGGGTTAGGGCCCACTAAAAGAAACACCGTTGAAAAAGGATTGTTGAGGAGATAGATGATGTACCGGAATAATTGAAATATTTGAATGAGGTGGCAACCTCGAATTAATTCGAACACAGACGAATCTCCTGAGATGTCTTCATCACTCCGAAACGATTAAATAATGAGAGGGGAATGAGCATCGGAAAACATATTTGAGCCGAGGAAAGAATATGGTTACTACCGAAAAATTGGAATGGAATCCACCTGAGAAGAAAAGAGATGAAGAATGTCGAGCGAGGCAAAAATTCACCGGTAGAAATAATTGAGGAAAGACTGAAGATACTCCGCACGGATGAAATAGATGCACGAATAGACTCAGGCTCCGGGAATAAAAGGGGTGGGAGGGCGGGAAAACAACGGCAACTTGGAAGGGGAAATCGACGAATAACTTTGAAGGGAAAAGCATCGGTTGAAATAATTTAGGAGAGAATGCAAAGATTTCGCACGAGTAGAATGGATACTCGATTACAGACTCCGGTTCCGAGAAGAAGAAGGGAGGGTGGGTGGGAAAAAAAAGGACAACTTCGTACAAGGAAAACAACATCGGAAGAGAAATAACTGAGAACTGATCTCGCAAAAGATGATGAGGACCGAAAACACTCAAAGAGAAATGCACCGGATTGAAAAAGGATGGACAACGGACGAAAACTAACCACGTGATCCTGAAGAAAAATTTGAAGGGGGAAGAGGAATAGTTCAAAACACCTACGTCAAGATTTCTCACCAGAGCGACGAAGGGGCAGAGGAGTAAAAGAATTCCTACTCTCCGATATAACTAGAGTCAGAAAAAGTTTTCTAGACTCAACAACGGCCAAACTACATGATCAATCAAGGGGGGCTCCTAGGGTCGGTCGAGGCTCTGATACCAACTTTTTCACGCCCAATATGCGACCCTATCCTAAAGAGACTCGAAGGTCCCACCAAGGATAGACCCGCATATTGAAACGCTTTTGCAAGGTGGATATCATTACATCAACATTACATAATATTTGGGGATACATACAAGGCATACAAATGCCGCAAGAATACATCAATACATCATACAAGAGATCAACATCCGACTACGGATGAAACATAAACAGAAACTCAAACGACATCCACCCTGCTAGCCCAGGCTGCCGACCTGGAACCTATCCCCTGATCAAAGAAGAAGCAGAAGAAGAACTCCAAACAAGTAAACATCGCTCTCGCGTCATGAGCATCGCAGAACCTGTACCTGCAACTGGTGTTGTAGTAATCTGTGAGCCACGAGGACTCAGCAATCCCATTACCATGGGTATCAAGATTAGCAAAGCTTAATGGGAAACGGAAAGGATAAGTGGTGAGGTTGCAGCAGCGACTAAGCAAGTATGATGGCTAACTTACGCAAATAAGAGCGAGAAGAGAAGCAAAGGAACGGTCGTGAACTAGCCATGATCAAGAAGTGATCCTGAACTCCTACTTACGTCAAACATAACCCAGAAACCGTGTTCACTTCCCGGACTCCGCCGAGAAGAGACCATCACGGCTACACACACGGTTGATGCGTTTTAATTAAGGTCAAGTGTCAAGTTATCTACAACCGGATATTAACAAATTCCCATCTGCCACATAACCGCGGGCACGGCTTTCGAAAGATAATACCCTGCAGGGGTGTCCCAACTTAGCCCATGATAAGCTCTCACGGTCAACGAAGGATATTCCTTCTCCCGGGAAGACCCGATCAGTCTCGGAATCCCGGTTACAAGACATTTCGACAATGGTAAAACAAAACCAGCAAAGCCGCCCGATGCGCCGACATCCTGATGGGAGCTGCACATATCTCGTTCTCAGGGCAACACCGGATAAGTCAAGCTACGAGTAAAAACCAGACCTCGAGTTTCCCCGAGGTGGCCCCGCAGGCTGCTCGGTTCGGACCAACACTTAGAGAAGCACTGGCCCGGGGGGGTAAAATAAGATGACCCTCGAGAGAGCAACTCCCTAGGGAAAAGAAATAGGCTAGGCAAATGGTAAAACCAAGGTTGGGCCTTGCTGGAAGAGTTTTATTCAAAGCGAACTGTCAAGGGGGTCCCATAAATCACCCAACCGTGTAAGGAACGCAAAATCCGGGAACATAACACCGGTATATCAGTAACTAGGGCAGCGAGAGTGGAACAAAACACCAGGCATAAGGCCGAGCCTTCCACCCTTTACCAAATGTATAGATGCATTAATAATATAAGAGATATTGTGATATCCCAACATAAACATAATCCAACATGGAGCAATCTTCATCTTCACCTGCAGCTAGCAACGCTATAAGAGGGGCTGAGCAAAGCGGTAACATAGCCAAACAACGGTTTGCTAGGAAGGGTGACAAAGGTTAGAGGTTCATGGCAATTTGGGAGGCTTGAAGGACAAGTGAATAGGTAGCGCAGCATAGCGATAGAACGGAGCAACTAGCATAGCAATGATAGTAATGAGATCCAAGGTGACGGTCATCTTGCTTGAAATCCCGCTAGGAAGAAGAACGAATCCATGAAGAAGATGAAGCCACAAAGACGAACGAATCCTCACGATCGCAACGACACGGGAACTATCGAGAAGAAGCACACAACAAGGTAAACACACCACGCATGAACAAGGCATGATGCTCAAACAAGAATGATGCATGACGAGGCTATATGAAGCTACTCATGACAAGAGATGATGCATGCAAGAACAACACATCAAGGCAAGTTTAAATGAGGCCGGAAACAACATATAACAAATCCGGTAAGTCCTCATATGCAAATTTCGAAATTGGTCCAGAACTGAATAAGCATTAAGTTGAAGTTGTTAAACAGCAAGTTAAATAGCACCACGATGATCTACACGACATTCTAGTCAAGTTACATATAAAGTTCATTAGATTCGGAGCTACGGTCTAGAAGATATGAGCAAGACAAGTTAAACATGGCATTGATGCAAAATGCATACAAACATCAAGCAAACACCTCAAAACAAGGATGCAACATGATAATATGAGACTACATGCAAAACTAAGCAAGTTTCATATAGAGCATGCTCAACACGGAGCAACGGTGCAACACATGCAATACAAACAATACATAGCAACAATCTGACGAAAACAGCAACTAGGCATATGGAAAGCATCAAAACAATATGCTATAGAAACTAAACATGAAAACAAAAGGCATGGGCATGAAGTAAAGGTAAAGTACAACAAAACATGAACACTGAGCTATCTCCAGAAATCACGAGAGCATGCTCAAAAGGACATGGCAAGATTGCAAATAATAACAGGTTCACAGACTTGGTGAAATACTGGACATCACAGAAATAACATCAGGTTGCAATGTTCAGAGCACGAAATCAACATGCTACAGGAACTTGACATGGCAAAACAAAGCACAGCATGAATCTACTCAAAGCATATAACAAAAGTCCCTTACTGACCATAAGCCAAAAAGGACCAGAAGATATGATGGCAAGCATGGAAACATAGCAAGTTTCGTTATCAGGTTTCAGACTTAGCAGAAAACAGAGCATGGCAGAAATAATAACATGTAGGCATGTTTGTGAGCTTGATGCACTCACTACAGAGCAATACATAACAAACCAAGCATACCTACTGCAAGATGGCATGTTTATGAAGCTAACCATTGCAAGAGTATAAGCATAGCATGTATGGATCAACTATAACAAGCTTGGCAAAAATGAATGTCATGTTAAGAATCTGCCAGAAATATTTTATAGCAAAAGTAGAGCACGATTAAGTCATGATATGGCACTTCATAATTGCAAACAATTGTGGGAATGGATCAATTACAACAATAGCTAAAAAACATCCTTACTGAACATCTCCAAAATATGCATAGATCTCACTGTAGCATCAAGTTTACATGGCAATAAAATTACAGCAGACAAGGACTTGGAGAAATCACTAAGTCCCTGAAATCAGAAATATTACGGGGCCTACTTTGCATGCTTGTGATAATCACCACAGAGATCACAAAAATACATGGCATACACCACTGGAAAGATGGCATGGCATACTTCAAAACACATGTAGAGCTCATGCCCAAAAGATGCACAGATTAAATGATACAAAAATGACAAATCTCCAAGTTCTGATAAGAATCAGAAAATAACAGCAACTAGCCCTCTTCCAACAGAGATTTGGGCATCAAGAGGACCTCTAATGAACATGGTGCAATTGAACAAAATGAAGAGCATCACGAGGCGAACAATTTGACATATTACACGCACGAATCGGAGCTACATGCACAAAGTTACGCATAGTTGAACATGCACACATATTAATAAGAACTGGGGACTTCGAAAAAAATAACGACCTCGAGGGGGGGAACGAAGTCAACGCGGGCGGCAGGCAGATCGGGCTCGGGGCTCCTGCGGGCGAGGGCGAGCGGCGGCCAGAGGAAGAAGGGAAGAACGCCGGCGGGGAGGGGGCGCCGGATCTGGCCGGCCCCTCGCCGGATCCGGCGCGGCGGCGGCGGAGGGTGGCGAAGGCGGACGGAGGCGCGGGCGACGGGGCTCCGGGGCGGCGTCCATGGCGGCGGCGGCAGAGGGACGGCGCGCCGGCGGGGCGGCGGCGGAGCGCGCCGGCGGGGAGGCGCGCCAGGCGGCGGCGGCGCTGGGAGGCCGGAGGCGGCGTGGGGCATCTCGGGCGGCGGCGGCGACTCGGGCCCGCGCGGGCCCTGGATGGGCTCCGCGGGCCGCGGCGGCGGGAGGCTCCGGCGGTGACACGTGGCGCTCGCGGAGTGGAGGGGCGGCGGCTGGACGTGTCCGGCGGCGGGTGGACATGTCCGGCGGTGCGAGGAGGGGATTTTTAGGGTTTCGACTGCGGGATTTCGGGGAAAGAGGCATATTTATAGGTAGAGGGAGCTAGGAGAGTCCAAACGAGGTGCGGTTTTCGCCCACGCGATCGTGATCGAACGACCGAGAGCATGGCGGAGACTTAGAGGGGTTTTTGGGACTGTTTGAAGGGGGGTTTGGCTGGACACTCAAACGGACTTGCGGATGCCCGGTTAACCGTTGGAGTACCAAACGACCTCCAAATGGAACGAAACTTGACCGGTGGTCTCCGGGTGGTATACTAGGGCCACTTGACAAGCCTCGGCCCATTCCGAGAAGGTTTGACACCCGCACACGAGAAGAAGACAAAAGGGGCCGCCGGGTGACAACGGAGTGCCGGATTGCAAAACGGACAACGGGGAAAATGCTCGGATGCAAGAGACGAACACGTATGCAAATGCAATGCACATGATGGCATGATATGAAATGCAGAAGATGACATGGCAAAATGCAACACGCAAGCAAATGACATGGCAACGACAGCGAATAACTGGCAGACACCTGGCGCAACGGATCCGGGGCGTTACAGCTAGAGTCCCGCCGGGTTAACCTGGACCTCACTGACTACTCCAATTTGAACATTGGAGAGATCGTCTCCAGCTTCGTCAGCCAAGTGCACAAGAGCCGGGACGCAGAGATTGCCATGGTGTCCCAGATCCAGCAAAAATCTGAGGTATTATTCTTCTGTCCTCTTACTTACTGCATAGTTACCTTTACCATGCTAGCCCCCAAGTCGACGACTTATGATTGAATATGTTGTAGACTTAGGTTCCGGCTTACCCAATTGAACCGGCAATTTGTAGATAGAAACGTTCAATATGCATTAGCCCCCAAGTGCCAAGTGTCTTTGCTTGGAAAACGCTTGGGACTTTACATCTGTATAGTAACTGTTCACGCCATAACCCGGAAATTTATGCAGGCTGCTAGCAAGAAGCTGGAAGCTGACCTCGCTGATCTCAAGAACCGGCTGAAGATGCAAGAGATGGAGACCCGGAAGGCAAATGCCAAATTTGTGTCCAGCATCGCCGCGCAAGAGAAGCTGAAGACGGAGTTTGACGCTGAACGGAAAGCCTGGGCCGAAGAGAAGGCCGCGCTGGTGAACCGGGCCGAACAGGCGGAGAAGGCCCTGTCAGAGAAGACGGCCGAACTCTCCGGCTTAAAGCGCCAACTGTCCCAGATGGTGGCCGCAATCTTCGGTAAGTCATCTCACCGGCTTTCATCAAGTTGTAGAATCTTTTATATCTCATAGTTCATCCTTGTCGGCGACTTATCTGATTCTGTTCAACAGGTCCCAGAAGCGCCAACCTCAACCAGAGTGTGGTAACCAAGCTAAAGGCCGTGTATACCCTGGTGGAGCAACTCTACACCGGGTCACAGCGTGCCTTAGCTGTGGTGGCCCTATCTAACGAGGTGCCGACTCATCTGGCGGAAGTGCTTCGCCGGCTCGCCGTTCTGCCTCAACGTATCCAGAGCTGCGACGGGCCTCTGCAAGAGCCGGAGCGATCGCCGCGCTGAGCCGGGCCAAGGCTGTCCTCCCCGAGTTAGACCCGGCGGACATCGCCCTCGGCTATCCAAGTCTGAAGGAAGACGGCACGGCCTTCGACCAAAGAGACTTTGCCGCCTGCGTGAAGGTCGTGCGCCCGGTGGCCACCCTTATCGGGAACGACACAGATCTGACTAAGTACAAGCCGGGTTACAATGCGGAGAATCAGAGGATCCCGACCCCTCGCTATGAAGCCCTGAGTTTACCGCCAGCTCGTCAGCACACCTTCGCCCCGGAGATTGACCCGGCCGGGTTAATTGACGAGGAAGCCCAATTCGAAGCGCTGAGCGGCATCAACTGGAAGTCGTCGACTTTCAAGACCTTGGGAACAGCCGGAGGAGAAGAAAGAGACGAGCCGGAGACTTCAACCCAGCAAGCGTCTTAACTTCTGCAGACGGCTTATAAAACAATGCTCCACCCTTTTGGACTCGATGAGTCTTTTAATAGAGTAGGACCAACACTTTATCTTTGTCGTGCCATCGCGCATGCCGTGAATGCTTGAAGTTTTATTGAAGTTGTCTCCCTTATATTTCTCCGGGTCATTCATTCGCCTTAGTCTCAAATAATTGTCTTTAACTATCCTGCATAGAAAGACGAATCGCAAGTCTCCAGGCGGCTTACCGCCCTGAGAATCATATGTTTAGATATATAACCCGGAATATGAATCGAAAAAGACTGGTCCTCAATTATATCCTTAATACAGCCGTAATAACACACTTAGCGGCCTGCAAGCATACTTCTGGTTTAAATAACCCGGGTAAGAAGGTTGGTACCTTAATTCCGATTTACTTGTCTTAATGACACCCATTGTGTTCAACTAATACTGTAAATCCAAGTTAAACCGGCAAAATGAGACCCGGCCGTACACACTTTGAAATGATCAGAAGAAAACTTACTATGAAGCAGAAGAACTTAGGGGCTTTCGGTTCGAATACGACCAGAGACCCGGCCCAAAGGGGTTATGCTAAGATTCGAATGCGATCATATAGCCCCCAGTGGGTGTGGCGATGCCAATCAAGAGGGTATCGACAGCTATGTTCTCTTTGGTTCGAATACGACCTATGTTTGAACAGGAAGCCCCCAAATGACTTTAAGAATTGTTTAACGACGCTGATTCGAATACGATCCATGTCAGTTCCCAAAGGGGTTAAACTAAGATTCAAATATGATCAAAGAAAACTCCCCAATGAGCTCGGCACTTTGCCAATCAAATGGGTATCGACAGCTATGTTCTCTTTGGTTCGAATACGACCTATGTTTGAACAGGAAGCCCCCAAGTGATCTTATTACTTACGGCTAGATTCGAAGATGATCATAAGCCGGATCCTCCTTCAAGCTATCATGTAATCTTGCAATGAAAACAACACGTGCACATTTGGAGGAGGAAAAAGGACAGAGGTCCTGCTTTATTGCTTATTATAATATATACATGGCTTAGAGAAATATGTACATCATGAGAGCCGGTGACTCAAGTGTAGTAAGGCCGAAGCTGAGCTATGTTCCACGGCCGACGGGTCTCTTCCTCCGACTTACGTGAATCTTTGTGCTCCCGAATATCAATGAGGTAATATGACCCGTTGTGCAAATTCTTGCTGACCACAAAGGGCCCTTCCCAAGGCGGGGATAGCTTGTGCGCATCAGTTTGATCCTGGGTGAGCCGGAGCACGAGATCGCCTTCCTGGAAGACCCGGGATTTAACCCGTCGACTATGATAACGGCGCAGGTCTTGTTGATAAATCGCTGAACGAGCTGCGGCCACATCACGCTGTTCGTCCAACAAGTCAAGAGCATCTTGGCGCGCCTGTTCATTGTTCGCCTCAACATAAGCCGCCACTCGAGGCGAGTCATGACGAACGTCACTGGGGAGGACTGCTTCTGCTCCATAAACCATGAAGAAAGGCGTAAAGCCTGTAGACCTATTAGGAGTAGTGTTGATGCTCCACAGCACGGAGGGCAACTCCTCCACCCAACAACCTGGCGTCCGTTGCAAAGGGACCAAAAGCCGGGGCTTGATGCCCTTCAGAATTTCCTGATTAGCTCTCTCAGCCTGACCATTGGATTGAGGATGAGCCACCGAGGAAACATCAAGTCGGATATGCTCTCGTTGACAAAACTCCTCCATGGCGCCTTTGGATAAATTGGTGCCATTGTCAGTTATAATGCTGTGTGGAAAACCAAAGCGAAAGATCACCTTTTTCATAAACTGAACCGTCGTGGCTGCATCACACTTGCTAACTGGCTCCGCTTCAACCCACTTGGTAAACTTGTCAACTGCCACCAAAAGGTGGGTCTTCTTATCCTTGGATCTTTTGAAAGGCCCAACCATATCAAGCCCCCAGACCGCAAAGGGCCAAGTAATTGGGATCATCCTCAGCTCTTGAGCCGGTACATGAGCCCGTCGCGAGAACCTTTGGCAGCCATCACATTAACTGACCAAATCCTCTGCATCAGCATGAGCCGTCAACCAATAAAAACCATGACGAAAAGCCTTGGCCACAAGAGACTTTGAGCCGGCGTGATGGCCACAATCCCCTTCATGGATCTCACGCAAGATCTCTTGACCTTCCTCAGGGGAAACACAACGCTGAAACGCTCCCGTAACACTGCGGTGATGCAACTCACCATTGATAACAATCATTGACTTAGCCCGCCGGGTTATTTGCCTGGCCAAAGTTTCATCCTCAGGCAACTCGCCCCGGGTCATGTAAGCCAGATAGGGCATTGTCCAGTCCGGTATGATATGGAGAGCCGCCACCAGTCGTGCCTCCGGGTCAGGGACAGCCAAGTCTTCCTCTGTAGGCAGCTTAACAGAAGGATTATACAGGACATCCAGGAAAGTATTAGGCGGCACCAGCTTTCGCTGGGATCCTAGCCGGCTTAAAGCATTAGCCGCCTCGTTCTTCCTGCGATCAATGTGCTCTACTTGGTAGCCCTGAAAGTGCCCAGCAATTGCATCAACTTCGCGGCGGTAAGCCGCCATGAGAGGGTCCTTAGAGTCCCACTTGCCTGATACTTGTTGAGCCACCAAGTCTGAGTCACCGAAACACCTTACCCGGCTCAAGCTCATCTCCTTAGCCATCCGAAGACCGTGGAGCAAGGCCTCGTACTCAGCCGCATTGTTAGTGCAAGGAAACATCAATTGTAGCACATAATGAAACTTGTCACCTTTAGGGGAAGCCAATACAACTCCAGCCCCCGAGCCCTCCAACTGCCTGGACCCATCGAAGTGAATAGTCCAATATGTGTTATCCGGCTTTTGCTCGGGCACTTGTGATTTTGTCCAATCATTGATGAAATCCACCAAGGCCTGAGACTTAACAGCAGTGCGTGGCACATATTTGAGACCATGAGGTCCGAGCTCGATAACCCACTTAGCCACTCTCCCTGTTGCCTCTCTGTTTTGGATGATATCACCAAGAGGGGCAGAACTGACCACAGTGATGGGATGACCCTGGAAATAATGCTTAAGCTTCCGGCTCGCCATGAACACACCATAAACAAGCTTCTGCCAATGCGGATACCGCTGCTTGGACTCAATGAGCACTTCGCTGACATAATAAACTGGCCGCTGAACCGGATGCTCCTTACCCTCTTCCTTGCGCTCCACCACCACGGCCACACTGACGGCTCGCGTGTTAGCAGCCACATACAGCAATAAGGGCTCCTTATCAACCGAAGCAGCAAGGACTGGGGGCTCTGCCAGCTGCTTCTTCAAATCCTCAAAGGCAGTATTAGCTGCATCATTCCAGACAAAGTTATCAGATTTCTTCATCAACTGATATAATGGCATGGCCTTCTCACCCAAACGGCTTATAAATTGGCTTAAAGCAACGATGCGACCCGCCAAGCGCTGAACATCATTTATACACGCCGGCTTAGCCAGGGAGGTGATGGCCTTGATCTTCTCCGGGTTAGCTTCAATGCCTCTGTCAGAAACTAAAAAACCCAAGAGTTTGCCTGCAGGAACACCAAAAACACACTTGGCCGGGTTAAGCATCATCTTGTAAACCCGGAGATTATCAAAGGTTTCCCTCAAATCATCTATCAGGGTTTCCTCTTTTATAGATTTAACTACAATGTCGTCCACATAAGCATGAACATTGCGCCCAATCTGTTTATGAAGACAGTTCTGTACACAACGCTGGTAAGTCGCCTGTGCACACTTGAGTCCAAAGGGCATAGACACATAGCAGAAGGCTCCAAAGGGAGTGATGAACGCCGTCTTCTCCTGGTCCTTAATTGCCATTTTAATCTGATGATATCCGGAATAAGCTTCCAGGAAACTTAAGCGTGCACAACCGGCCGTAGCATCAATGATTTGATCAATACGGGGAAGGGCAAAAGGATCAGCCGGACACGCCTTGTTTAAGTCCGTGTAGTCCACACACATCCGCCAAGTGCCGTTCTTCTTGAGTACGAGCACCGGGTTAGCTAACCATTCTGGGTGAAAGACTTCAACAATAAACCCGGCCGCCAAGAGCCGAGCCACCTCTTCACCAATAGCTTTCCGCCTCTCCTCATTGAACCACCGAAGGAACTGCCTGACCGGCTTAAATTTCGGATCAACATTGAGAGTGTGCTCAGCGAGTTCTCTAGGTACACCTGGCATGTCGGAAGGTTTCCATGCGAAGATGTCCCTATTCTCACGGATGAACTCGATGAGCGCGCTTTCCTATTTTGGATCCAGATTGGCACTGATGCTAAACTGCTGAGATGAATCTCCTGGAACGAAATCAACAAGTTTAGTCTCATCAGCCGACTTAAATTTTATTGCCGGCTCATGCTCCGTAGTCGGCTTTTTCAGAGAGGTCATATCTGTTGGGTCAACATTGTCTTTGTAAAACTTCAACTCCTCTGTTGCACAAACAGATTCTGCATAAGCTGCATCGCCTTCCTCACATTCCAAGGCCACCTTCCGGCTGCCGTGAACCGTAATGGTCCCATTATGACCCGGCATCTTGAGCTGTAAATATACGTAACACGGCCGTGCCATGAACTTGGCGTAAGCCGGCCGCCCAAATATGGCATGGTACGGACTTCTTATCTTGACTACCTCAAAGGTCAATTTTTCCACCCTGTAGTTGTTCTCATCTCCGAAGGCCACTTCCAACTCGATCTTGCCGACTGGATAAGCCGACTTACCAGGTACCACACCATGGAAGATAGTGTTTGACTGGCTGAGATTCTTATCAACCAACCCCATACGGCGAAAAGTCTCATAATAGAGGATGTTGATGCTGTTGCCTCCGTCCATGAGTACCTTAGTGAACTTATATCCTCCCACCTGAGGAGCCACCACTAAGGCCAAGTGACCCGGATTGTCCACCCGGGGAGGGTGATCCTCTCTACTCCATACTATAGGCTGCTCAGACCACCGCAAGTAGCGTGGAACCGCCGGCTCAACAGCATTCACAGCCCTCTTATGAAGCTTCTGATCTCGCTTACACAGACTGGTGGTAAATACATGGTACTATCCACCGCTAAGCTGCTTTGGATTGGTCTGATAACCCCCCTGCTGTTGTTGATGACCCTGGCCAGACTGCTGATTAAAGCCCCCTTGACCGTTCTGAGGATTAGAGTTTGAGCCGCCGCCCGGGCCATGAAAGCCGTCGGCGCCTGAGCGGCCGCCCGGGCCATTGTAATTCTTAAAGGCCTTCATGATTGCACAATCCTTCCATAGATGAGTTGCTGGCTTCTCTCTAGAGCCATGCCTTGGACAAGGCTCATTCAGCAACTGCTCCAGCGTCGGGCCTGACCCGCCGCCTCGGGGAGGGGGCCTCCCCTTACGTCGCTGGTTATTACCTTGTGAGCTGGCGTTGGCCACAAACTCTAGGCTGCCATCGGCCTTGCGCTTGCCTCCTCCTTGGTTCCCCGAGTTATGCTGAGGACCCTTGCCATTGCCGTTCTTCTTTCCCTTCCCTGTCCTTTCATCATCTGAAGCGGGGTCCTTGGTACCATCAGAATCGGCGTACTTGACAAGAGCCGCCATCAGTGTACCCATATCATTGCAGTCGCGCTTAAGCCGCCCGAGTTTCATCTTCAGGGGCACAAAATGACAATTCTGCTCCAACATTAAGACTGCAGAGCCGGCGTCCATCTTATCTGAGGAATGTATTATCTCCTTAACCCGGGGAACCCAATGTGTCGTAAACTCACCCTCCTGCTGCTTGTAGTTAGTCAAATCCACAATTGACATAGACTGCCTACAGGTATCCTTGAAGTTTTGGATGAACCGGGCCTTCAGCTCAGCCCAAGACCCAATGGAATTCGGTGGTAGCCCTTTCAACCAAGTGCGGGCAGTCCCATCTAACATCATGGTGAAGTACTTAGCCATGGCCGCCTCACTGACCTCCAGCAGCTCCATAGCCATCTCATAACTCTCGATCCAGGCTGCGGGTTGTAAGTCTGCCGTGTAATTAGGCACCTTCCTAGGACCTTTGAAGTCCTTGGGTAGACGTTCATTGCGGATAGCTGGCACTAAACAAGGGACACCCCCAGTCCTGGTAGGGATACCCACGTCGGCGGAAGTCGTCGGATAAGCCGGGGGAGTCTGGTAAGCCGTCAACTGAGGCACCTGCTCCGCCTCCTGCCGCGCTCTGTCCTGGTCTGCTATGTGAAAAGCTCCGTTATGAACCGGGCCATGGCCAGGGGGTGGGTCATGGCGTCGGACGTTACTTGAGCCGGTCGCTGAGACCATGTGCCTGCTGTAACTCGGGCTCCGGCCTGGCCGAGGGGTCGAGTGGATCCTGTCCCGGCTGTAGGAGTACGCCTCTTGCTGCGCCAGTGCTGTCTGAAGGAGTTCCCTGACCCGGCGGGTTTCAATAGCCGTCGGAGAGTCGCCGTAGACTGGGAGAGCCGACAGCCGTGCTGCCGCGGCGACCATGTTCTCCAGCGGGTTATTATAATGACCCGGGGGTATTGGCACGTACTGAGGCGGGGCAGGGGGCACCTGGGGAGGCCCCATCACTATTGGCTGAATAGGGGTCCCAGACCCGGGCACTATGACCCCTGGCGGGTTACTAGACCCTGCACCTGGCGTGTTGAAGAGGTTGCGTGGACCGTAAACCGGAGGGAGTCGAGATTGGGCATTTTGATGCCTCCTTCTCATGACCTCATTGGACGCGTTCTGATCCATCGTGAGCCGGAAGGACTGCGCCTGGATCAACTGAGTTTGGGCATCGAGAGCCGCCCTCTCCGCAGCCATCCTGATCCCTTCCGCTGCCAGATCCTCCTTAGCTTTCACTAGATCCAACTTTAACTGTGCCACCTCCGCATCATGCTGAGCTTGATCCGCCGGGTCAACCGTGGCGGTTAACAGGGCCGTCATTCTGTCCGTGAGATCCATTAGCACCTGAGCCGGCGAAGGCACCGGGGTTCCCGCTCCAGCAGCAGGGTTCTGAACAGGCAGTGCACCGGCCATAAAGACTCCGACCTGACTTGGCGGCTCAAACGGGTCCGGAATACTGTCACCGTCGGAACAACCCATGAGCCTGCCATCTTGAAGTTGATACAGCGAATTTGACTCATCAGTGGACGACTCGCCGTTAGAGCCGGCGGCCGCCTCATCCCCAGATCCAGATCGATCAGAGGGCCCTCCATGAATGCATCCCACAAAAGCATGGCTTAAGGCAGGCCGGGCCCGGGCGGGTCGTGCACGCTGAGCCGTCTCGATGAAATCGGCGCAGAGATCCGGCTCAGGGCCCGGCTCACCAATCTTGCCAATGAAAACATGAATTCCACCGAAGGGGACCCGGTACCCGTACTCAATTGAGCCGGCGTCGGGGCCCCAGTTTGCATCGTCGATGTAGAGCTTGCCGCGACGACTCTTGGTCATCCGGCCCACAGCGTATCCCTTGAGCCCTTCGAAGCTGCCCTTCAAGAACTCAAATCCACCGTGCGCTGGCCCCACGGTGGGCGCCAACTGTCGTGGAATTGTCACAGCAGATGTCCTCGAACTAGGACTTAGTCGTGGAGCCATCGCGACTAGGAAGCTTGAAAGGGTTAAGTGGGACAAGGAACACGAGGGTTTATACTGGTTCAGCCCCTTACGGTGAAGGTAAAAGCCTACGTCCAGTTTGAGGTGGTATTGATTAGGGTTTCGATGACCAGGGAGCGAGACCGCTATGCCTGGTTCTCGATGAGATCTTGCTTGTCCCTAAACCGCTGTCGGGTCGTCCCCTTATATAGGGAGGCCGACGCCCAGCAGCTCTCAGAGTCCCGGCCGGCTCATAAGAGTGTCCGGCTCCGACTCTCAACTATTCTTGCCTTACACTACAAGTTCTACCATGATAATAATTGCAACTATGGGCCTTAAGCCGTATCCGGGTCTGAAGCCCATCTCTGGCCCACCGTCTTTAAGCTTGACGCCGGGCTTCTGGCAATGACCATATGAGTGACCCGGCCCCTTCTGGCGGGTGACTCTAAGGTCTATATCCTCAACAATCTCCGTTCCGAATATCCGGAGTTCTTTCAGTCCTAGATCTCGGGACGAGATCCTCTCGTAGTGGTGGAGTGTTGTAACACCCCGGATGTAACTTTCCATATTTGTAACTCCAACTCTTGCCATTTTCGGCTATGTGTTATGATATTCCCTTCGTGGTCGGGTTTTGTCTTTCGCTTTGCATTTTTTTACATGTCTTGCATTTCATATCATGTCATCATGTGCATTGCATTTGCATACGTGTTCGTCTCATGCATCCGAGCATTTTCCCCGTTGTCCGTTTCGCAATCCGGCGCTCCCACCTCCTCCGGCGCACCCCTCTTGTTTTTCTTTCGTGAGCGGGTGTCAAACGTTCTCGGAATGGACCGAGGCTTGTCAAGTGGCCTTGGTATACCACCGGTAGATCACCGGTCAAGTTTCGTTCCATTTGGAGGTCGTTTGGTACTCCAACGGTTAACCGGGTAACCTAGAGGTCGTTTGTGTGTTGCAGCAAAACCCCCCTCAAGACCAGCCCAAAACCCACCAAACTCTCTTCCATGCTCTAGGTCGTTTGATCACGATCGTGTGGGCGAAAACCGCACCTCATTTGGACTCTCCTATCTCCCTCTAGCTATATATTTGCATCCATCCCGAGATACAATCGCATATGAAACCCTAACCCGCTCCTCCTGTCGCCGCCGGACACGACCGGTCGCCGCCGGACGAAGCCGCAGCCACCCCACGTCCGCCACGTGGCGCCCGCCGCCACCCGTACCTCGCCGGCCCGCGAAGCCCATCGCGAGCCCGCCGGGCCCGTGCCTCCCCGCGCCCCCGCCCACGCCTTCGCGCCGCCCCGCGCCGCCGCCGTGCCTCGCCGCCCCTCACCTCCGGCCGCCGCCCGCCATCGCCACCGGTCGCCGCCGCCGTCGCCGCCTCCTCGTCGTCCGTGCCCGCGCCGCTCCACCTCCTCGCCGCCCCCGGCGCCTCCTCCGCCTCTCCTCCGGCCGGCCGCCGCCTCCTCCTCCTCCCTCGCTCCAGCGAGCTCGAACTCCTCCGGCCAGATCCAATCGATCCAGTGGTAGTTGACTTTTTCTCTCCCCCCCCCCCCCGAAATATTTTCTAGTCTCATGATTTTCACAATATATACCCCTGTTCATCGCATCATAACTCTATGCATATAGCTCCATTTCGTGCGTGTAATATATTGAAATGTTCGTCTCGTGATGCTCTCCAGTTTGTTCAATTGCACCATGTTCATTAGTCTATCTTGATGCCCAAATCTCTGGTGCAAGAGTGCTAGTTGCTGTTGTCTGCTGTTACTTAGCAGAACTTGAGGATTTGTTATTTTTGTTGCATTTAATCTGTGCTTCTTATGGGCAAGAGCTCTACATGTGTTTTGTTGTATGCCATGCCATCTTTCCAGTGGTGTATGTCATGTATTTTTGTGATCTCTGTGGTGACTAGCACAAGCATGCAAACTAGGCTCCGTAATGTTTCTGATTTCAGGGACTTAGTAATTTCTCTAAGTCTTTGTCTGCTGTTATTTTGTTGCCATGTAAACTTGATGCTACGGAGAGATCCATGCATATTTTGGAGATTTTCAGTAAGGATGTCTTGTAGATATTGTTGTATTTCATCCATTCCTGCCCATGTTTGTAATTATGGAGTGCCATAGCATGACTCAATCTTGCTCTACGTTTGCTATAAAATATTTCTGGCAGATTGTTTACGTGTTATTCAATTTTGCCAAGCTTGTTGTAGTTGTTTCATTCATGATATGTACTTGATCTTGCCCTGGATAGCTTCATAAACATGCCATCTTGCTGTAGGTATGCTTGTTTTGTCATGCATTGCCTTGTGGTGAGTGCATCAAGCTCACCAAGATGCATTCATGTTATTGTTTCTGCCATGCTCTGTTTTCTGCTAAGTCTGAAACCTGTTAACGAAACTTGCTATGTTTACATGGTTGCCATCATATATTCTGGTCATTTTTGGCTTATGGTCACTAAGGGACTTTTGTCATATGCATTTAGTAGATTACTGCCATGCCTTGTTTTGCCATGTTAAGTTCCTGTAGCATATTGATTTCGTGCTCTGAACATTGCTACCTGATGCTCTTTCTGCCATGTCCAGTAATTTCACCAAGTCTGTGATCCTGTTATCTTTTGCACTTTTGTTATGCTTGTTTGAGCTTGTTATGTTGTGATCTAGCCATAGTTCAGTGTTCATCTTTTGTCAAGCATCTCCTGTAGATTACTGCCATATGCTTTGTTGCTACGTTGGAGTGCTGTAGCATTGTTACTTGTTGCATTCTAAATGCTATCATGCTGTTAATCGCAGATTCGTGTCATTCTTGTTTTGCTTGCCATTTGCAAACCGTGCATCCGTTTCCGGTGATCTTTATATTGATTTCGACCGAAATCATCTCATCTTTCCAGTGGCATGCTTGATTTGCCAAGTTACTGCCTTGTTCATCATTTTCTTCCGGAGCACGCATATGCATCGCATATCATATCTTGCATATCATTCATGTATTGCATCATGTTGCTTGCGCATTCCCCGTGATTGATTGTGGTTCCGTTGCTTGTATTCTTGTTGTGGGTAGAGCCGGGAGACGAGTTCATGAATGAGGAACCTGTTGAGTACGCTTACGGGGATCAAGCTTTCAACAACTCTAAGAACCTTGCAGGCAAGATGACCATACCCTCGAAATCACTTCTATCTTTGCTTTGCTAGTTGTTCGCTCTATTACCATGCTGTGCTACCTACCTCTTGCCATATCATGCCTCCCATATTTGCCATGTCAGCCTCTAACCATCCTTTTCCTAGCAAACCGTTGTTTGGCTAAGTTACCGCTTTTGCTCAGCCCTTCTTATAGCGTTGCTAGTTGAAGGTGAAGATGAAGTTGGTTCCATGTTGGAACATGGATATTTTGGGATATCACAATATCTCTTATTTAATTAATGCATCTATATATTTGGTAAAGGGTGGAAGGCTCGGCCTTATGCCTGGTGTTTTGTTCCACTCTTGCCGCCCTAGTTCCTGTCATACCGGTATTATGTTCCTTGAGTTTGCGTTCCTTACGCGGTTGGGTGATTTATGGGACCCCCTTGACAGTTCGCCTTGAATAAAACTCCTCCAACAAGGCCCAACCTTGGTTTTACCATTTGCCACCTAAGCCTTTCCCCCGGGTTTTCGCGAGCCTGAGGGTCATCTTATTTTAACACCCCCCCCCCGGGCCAGTGCTCCTTCGAGTGTTCGTCCGAACTGAGTAGACTGCGGGGCCCCCTCGTGGAAACTCGAGGTCTGGTTTTACTCGTAGGATGTCTCATCCGGTGTGCCCTGAGAACGAGATATGTGTAGCTCCTATCGGGATTTGTCGGTGCATCGGGTGGCTTTGCTGGTCTTGTTTTACCATTGTCGAAATGTCTTGTAAACCGGGATTCCGAGACTGATCGGGTCTTTCCGGGAGAAGGTTTATCCTTCGTTGACCGTGAGAGCTTATGATGGGCTAAGTTGGGACACCCCTGCAGGGTATTATCTTTCAAAAGCCGTGCCCGCGGTTATGAGGCAGATGGGAATTTGTTAATGCCCGGTTGTAGAGAACTTGTCACTTGACCCATTTAAAATACATCAACTGTGTGTGTAGCCGTGATGGTCTCTTCTCGGCGGAGTCCGGGAAGTGAACACGGTTTGAGTTATGAATGACGTAAGTAGGAGTTCAGGATCACTTCTTGGTCATTACTAGATGACGACCGTTCCGTTGCTTCTCTTCTCGCTCTCTGTTGCGTAAGTTAGCCACCATATATGCTTATTGCCTGCTGCAGCTCCACCTCATTTCACCATCCTTTCCTATAAGCTTAAATAGTCTTGATCTCGCGGGTGTGAGATTGCTGAGTCCTCGTGACTCACAGATTCTACCAAAACAGTTGCAGGTGCCGACGATGCCAGTGCAGATGATGGGATCGACCTCAAGTGGGAGTTCGATGAGGAATGTGGTCGTTACTATGTGTCTTTTCCTGATGATCAGTAGTGGAGCCCAGTTGGGATGATTGGGGATCTAGCATTTGGGGTTATCTTATTTTCATTTGGATTTGACCGTAGCCGGTCTATGTGTGTATTTTGGATGATGTATGAATTATATTCATGTATTGTGTGAAGTGGCGATTGTAAGCCAACTCTCGTTATCCCATTCTTGTTCATTACATGGGATTGTGTGAAGATGACCCTTCTTGCGACAAAACCACAATGCGGTTATGCCTCTAAGTCGTGCCTCGACACGTGGGAGATATAGCCGCATCATGGGCGTTTCAAAGCACCTGGCCACGAGGGTCCAGGGCGCGCCCACCCCTACAGGGCGCGCCCCCTGCCTCATGGGCCCATGGTGGCTCCCCTCCACTTATGCCAGCCACCACACACTTCTTCTTCCTCCCAAAAAAATCACTATCCAGCTCAAGCACGAGTTCTAGCTCATTTTGCTGCGATTTTCGATCTCCTTGCTCAAAGCACCTCTCACAAAACTGCTTTGGGAGATTGTTCCTTGGTATGTGACTCCTCCATTGGTCCAATTAGTTTTTGTTCTAGTGCTTTATTCATTGCAAATTTATGCTGCCTAGGTGACCATGTTCTTGAGCTTGCATGTCAAATTTATGTGGTTCCAAGTAGTTCTAATGCATGATATAGGCTCTAGGCAGTTGTAGGAGTAGTTGCTATCAATTTTGTTGAGCTTGGTTCACTTTTTTTTGAAGTTACTAAAAATTTCAGAATTTTTCAGAAAATAATGAAGAGATTTTTGAGGGGCTCATCGAGCCGAAGCTCGAAGGAAAAGCATAGTGAGGAAGCAGAGAGGCCCAAATATAATCTGCCTCGCACCGTGGAGGTTTGGTCGTGTGAATGGCCTTCCGATGATTTCTTAAAAGGAGCCGGGATTTATGATGATTTTTATGAATTCGCTGAGAATGCAGGCCTCACCGACTTCCTCCGCGACCAACGCGAACACTATCTCTTACTCACCAATACTTTTGTGCTAAACTTCTACTATTATCCTAAAGAATCACCTCCTTCAGTAGAGTTTCATTTATATGATGTGGTTAAGAAGATGTCGCTAGATGAATTTTGCAAAGTTTGCAAAATACCTTTCGAGGGTAGCTTAGAGGAACCACATCATAAAGATGTGGACGGGTTTATTGACACTATTACTGTAGGGGAAACTAGGAAGGTTTCCGATGCAAGAATCACTAGCATACATTTTCCTGTTTTACGCTACTTTGCTATATTTGCTAGTCGTTTCTTAATTGGTCGCGGAAACAGTGGAAACCTTAGTGTTCCTGATATTATTATTTTGTTCCATGGGTTATTCTGTGATGACTCTGTTAGTATGGGCGGTATTATTGCAAAACGGTTAAGTCTGAACCGTACAAAGGGGGCCATCTTTGGAGGTGTTTATGCTTCACGCCTTGCTGCATACTATAACATACCTATTAGGCACTACGAAAAAGAAGAAAAATTGCTGCCTACTATTTATTTAGATTATAAGAGCATGGTAGCGCATGATTTTATTGTGAAGAATAGGGAAGGGGCGCTTAAATACAAATTTTTCTTTGATAAACATCACCCTGAGACTATTACCTTGCCTGCTCCTTCCTTGTTTGATTTATCTGCAGTTCCGTATCTCGTTCCGCTGGCGGCCATTCACACCTACCGGAACCCTACATCAGCCACAGAGCCAGAGCCGGAACCACAATTTGATCCTCCACCACAGTCTAATTACCAATGGGATCCGGAGATGATTGCCAACCAGTGGCAATCAGAGTCCTCCTCATCGCAGTACAACCCCGGTTAGAACTATGGATATTCGCCAGGCCATCCGTGGCAATAAACCAACTTAGGCCAAAAGCCTAAGCTTGGGAGAGTACGTATTTCTCACTGACATTACATTCACGTTCACACACTCATTGCTTGTTGTCGGTGCTCATACTCTTTCACTGTAATATCCATGCTAGTTTATTTTCCTTTTTCTTGCTTTCTTCTTGTGTGTTTAATAAACCTTAAGAAAACCAAAAAAAATTAGTGTAGCTTTTAGTTAATTTATCTTTCTTGCTGTAGTGTTAATAATTAAAAAGAAAACCCAAAAATATTTCCCGTTCTTCTTTTGCTTGTTGGGAGCTTTCCCGTGTAAATAGTTTTATTTCTTTTCTTTTCTTTGGGGGTCGATAGGAGAAGACCATGATGAAATTGTTGAAGTGGCTCTTATATGCATTACTGTTCATTTAACCAAGAGCCCATGTTGCCTTGTCTTCTCATGTCTATTGAATGCTCGCAGATTCCAGCTTAGTCCAACGCACGTGCACTGTTATTATTATTCACTTCATTCGGTCGTGCAAGTGAAAGGCAATTATGACGATATATGATGGACTGACTGAGATGAGAGAAGCTGGTATGAACTCGACCTCTCTTGTTTTTGTAAATATGATTAGTTCATCGTTCCTGATTCAGCCTATTATGAATAAACATGTTTGCAATGACATTTAGAGATTATGGTTGCTCATGCCATGCTTGATTGGCTAGGAGTTATAATGGTTTACCTTGCGTGCCAACATGCTATTAAAATGGTTGTGATGTGGTATAGTGGGGTGGTATCCTCCTTTGAATGATTTAAGTGAATCGACTTGGCACATGTTCACACATGTAGTTGAAACAAATCAACATAGCCTTCACGATATTTATATTCATGGTGGATTATATCCTACTCATGCTTGCACTCAATGTTTATTAATTTTAGTGCATGTTCATGACTGTTGTCGCTCTCTAGTTGGTCGCTTCCCAGTCTTTTGCTAGCCTTCACTTGTACTAAGCGGGAATACTGCTTGTGCCTCCAATCCCTTAAACCCTAAAGTTATTCCATATGAGTCCACTATACCTTCCTATATGCGGTATCTACCTGCCGTTCCAAGTAAATTTGTATGTGCCAAACTCTAAACCTTCAAATGAAATTATGTTTTGTATGCTCGAATAGCTCATGTATCAACTAGGGCTGTCCGTATCTTCCATGCTAGGAGGGTTATTCTCAAGAGGAGTGGACTCCGCTCCTCACTCACGAGAAAATGGCTGGTCACTGGGATGCCCAGTCCCATGCTTTATGCAAATCTAATCAAAATAATTGCAAACAAAACTCCCCCGGGGCTGTTGCTAGTTGGAGGCACTCGTTGTTTCGAGCAAGCCATGGATTGATGCTTGTTGGTGGAGGGGGAGTATAAACTTTACCATTCTGTTTGGCAACCGCCTATAATGTGTGTAGCATGGAAGATATCGCCATCTCTTGGTTGTTATGTTGACAATGAAAGTATGCCGCTCAAAATATTATTTATCTCTATTTCAAAATCTAGCTCTGGCACCTCTACAAATCCCTGCTTCCCTCTGCGAAGGGCCTCTCTATTTACTTTCATGTTGAGTCTTCACCCTCTTATTAAAAAGCACCAGCTGGAGAGCACTGCTGTCATTTGCATCCATTACTATTAATTTATATTGGGTATGACTATGACTGGATCTCTTTTACCATGAGTTACAATGTCTAATCAGCCCTTGATCTTTAAAGGTGCTCTGCATTTATGTTTTGCGGTCTCAGAAAGGGCTAGCGAGATACCATCTTGTTATATCATATCATGATTGTTTTGAGAAAGTGTTGTCATCCGAGATTTATTATTATTGCTCGCTAGGTGATTAGGCCATTGATATGAGTAAACATGAGACCTAAGTGTTATTGTGAATGTGGTTAGTTATAATCTTTGCTGAAAACTTGAATGCTGGCTTTACATATTTACAACAACAAGAGCAAACAGAGTTTGTAAAAGTTTTTCTTTATCACTTTCAGTTTATCAACTGAATTGCTTGAGGACAAGCAAAGGTTTAAGCTTGGGGGAGTTGATACGTCTCCGTCGTATCTACTTTTCCAAACACTTTTGCCCTTGTTTTGGACTCTAACTTGCATGATTTGAATGGAACTAACCCGAACTGACGTTGTTTTCAGCAGAATTGCCATGGTGTTATTTATGTGCAGAAACAAAAGTTCTCGGAATGACCTGAAACTCCACATAACATATTTTTGGAAAATATTTAAAATACTGGAAGAAGAATCCACGTCAGGGGGGCCTCCACCTGCCCACGAGGGTGGGGCGCGCGCCCCCTACCTTCTGGGCCCCCTGACGCTCCACTGACCTCAACTCCAACTCCATATATTCGTGTTCGGGTTGAAAAAATCAGAGAAAAGGATTCATCGCGTTTTATGATACGGAGCCGCCGCCAAGCCCTAAAACCTCTCGGGAGGGCTGATCTGGAGTCCGTTCGGGGCTTCGGAGAGGGGAACCCGTCGCCATCGTCATCATCAACCATCCTCCATCACCAATTTCATGGTGCTCACCGCCGTGCGTGAGTAATTCTATCGTAGGCTTGCTGGACGGTGATGGGTTGGATGAGATTTATCATGTAATCGAGTTAGTTTTGTTAGGGTTTGATCCCTAGTATCCACTATGTTCTGTGATTGATGTTGTTATAACTTTGCTATGCTTCATGCTTGTCACTAGGGCTCGAGTGCCATGATTTCAGATCTGAACCTATTATGTTTTCATGAATATATGTGAGTTCTTGATCCTATCTTGCAAGTCTATAGTCACCAACTATGTGTTATGATCTGGCAACCCCGAAGTGACAATAATCGGGACCACTCCTGGTGATGACCGTAGTTTGAGAAGTTCATGTATTCACTATGTGTTAATGCTTTGGTCCGGTACTCTATTAAAAGGAGGCCTTAATATCCCTTAGTTTCCATTAGGACCCCGCTGCCATGGGAGGGTAGGACAAAAGATGTCATGCAAGTTCATTTCCATAAGCACATATGACGATATTCCGAATACAAGCCTACATTACATTGATGAATTGGAGCTAGTTCTGTGTCACACTATGTTATGACTGTTACATGATGAACTGCATCCGGCATAATTCTCCATCACCGATCCAATGCCTACGAGCTTTTCACATATTGTTCTCCGCTTATTTACTTTTCCGTTGCTACTGTTACAATCACTACAAAACCCAAAAATATTACTTTTGCTATTGTTACCGTTACTTCCATATTACTTTGCTACTAAATACTTTGCTGGAGATACTGAGTTATCCAGGTGTGGTTGAATTGACAACTCAACTGCTAATACTTGAGAATATTCTTTGGCTCCCCTTGTGTCAAATCAATAAATTTGGGTTGAATACTCTACCCTCGAAAACTATTGCGATCCCCTATAATTGTGGGTTATCATCGACTCCACCGCCGAGTGCGACCTGTTGTGCTTCCTGGATGCATTCTCAGGGTATCTCCAGATCAAGATGGCGGTAGAAGATGTGGAGAAGACAGCCTTCCTGACCCCGTGTGGGGTGTACTGCTACACCTGCATGCCCTTTGGACTGCGCAATGCGGGCGCAACCTTTCAGCGACTGATGCACATCGCCTTGGGGCGGTAGCTCAGGAGAAACACAGAGGCCTACGTCGACGACATTGTGGTGAAGTCTCAGGAGGCGAGGACCCTGATTCAAGACCTAGAGGAGACCTTCGCGAGCCTGCGCCAAGTGAACTTGCGGCTTAACCCGGAGAAGTGCGTGTTCGGCGTCCCTTCTGGCAAGCTGCTGGGCTTTCTCGTGTCCCACAGAGGGATTGAGGCGAATCCAGAAAAGATCAAGCCCATCAAGGACATGAGCCCGCCGTAGACCCTTAAGGAGATGCAGAAGTTGGCTGGTCGGGTAACTGCGTTGGGACGCTTCATCTCCAAGCTAGGGGAACGCGCCCTACCCTTCTTCAAGCTGATGACGAAGAAGGGCCCATTCGAGTGGACCCAGGAGGCCGACCGAGCTTTTCAAGACCTCAAGAGATACCTGACCAGCCCTCCGGTGATGGTGGCGCCACGACCCCTCGAGCCCCTAGTACTCTACCTCGCCGCTACCCCGTACTCCGCCAGCACAGCACTGGTGGCGGTTCGGGAGGAGCACCAAGCCAAGGGCGCACTGTGCCGGGCTACAGCTGAAGCAATACAAGATCAGGAAGGCGCCGCAAGAGCCGTGGCAGCACCGAAAGAAGACCTAGCTCAGTAGGACGACGCCGCCAAAACTCCCGCAAACCATCAGGCATCAGGAGTCCCGTCACCTCAAGAGACGTCCCAACTGCTGCAAGGCATGAGCCCAGACAGCGCACCAGCCCTTGTCGAGCACCCGATGTATTTCGTCAGCATCGTGTTGCGAGATGCAAAGGCGTGATATCCCATGCCTCAGAAGCTCCTGCTTGCACTCTTGGTGGCCTCGCGCAAGCTGCGGCACTACTTCCAGGGGCACCCCATCAAGGTTGTCTCAGCCTACCCATTGGAGAGGGTGCTCAGGAGCCCCGATTCTGCTGGAAGGGTCGCTGAGTGGAACATCGAGCTGCAAGCATTCCAGTTAGAGTTCAGCACTACCAGGATCATCAAGGGAGCCGCGCTTGCTGATTTTGTGGCGGAATGGACGGTCGTCCTGACACTTGGAGTAGGCGAAGACCGGTCCACCTCGCCAGGAAGTGAGGCACCATACGGTTGGGTCATGTACTTCGATGGCGCCTTCGCGCACCAAGGCGCAGGGGCTGGAGCAGTACTCATCTCGCTCACTCAGGATAAGCTCTATTACGCCGTGCAGCTCTGCTTTCAGCATGGCGAGAAGGTCTCCAACAATATCGCGGAATACGAAGGCCTCATAGCTAGCCTGAAGGCCGCGGCAGCCCTGGGGGTGAAGCGCCTTACCGTCAAAGGTGACTCGCAGCTCCTCATCAACTTCTCCAACAAGGTAAACGAGCCAAAGGACGAGCATATGGAGGCATACCTCGCAGAGGTGCGCAAGATGGAGAAGCAGTTCTTGGGCCTGGAGCTGCAGCACGTGCCCAGCGGCACCAACAAGGAGGCCGACGACGTCGCCAAGAGGGCATCCAAGCGGCAGCCGCAAGAGCCCGGCGTCTTTGAGGAACGGCTCTTCAAGCCATCGGCGACACCACCACTTTCAAGCACAGCTCAGCCTCGGGAGGAGCTCCCACAGCCTCGTGCCATAGGAACCCCGGCCTGTGGCCCGACCTCAGGAGCTCGCTTGCTCCTGGCACTTGAGCCTCAGGAGGGATGTTGGACCAAGGAGTTCAAGGAATATCTGATGCAAGGGGCGCTGTCGGAGAAGGAGGAGGATGCAGAGTGTGTAGTTCGGCAAGCCACAGCGTACTGCATCCAGGACGGTGAGTTGTACAGGAAGCGGCCAAATGACGTTTCTCTATGCTGCATTTCCAGGGACCAGGGGAAGGAGTTGCTAACTAACATACACGATGGGGACTGCGGGCTCCACTCGTCATCAAGGACCCTCGTCGGCAAAGTATTCCATAGTGGGTTCTACTGGCCCACTGCGCTCAACGACGCAGCTGAACTGGTGAAGTCCTGTGAAGCCTGCCAGTTCCATGCCAAGCAGATCCATCAGTCGGCTCAGGTCCTCCAGACCATTCCGCTCACATGGCCATTCGCGGTCTGGGGGCTGGACATCTTGGGCCCGTTCCCTCGGGCGCCTGGGGGCTACCGCTACCTCTACGTCGCCATCGACAAGCTCACCAAGTGGGCGGAAGTGGAAGTTGTCTGTACCATCCCGGCCAGCTCTGCTGTCAAGTTCATCAAGAGCCTCGTGAGCCGCTTCGGGGTCCCCAACCATATCATCACAGATAACGGCTCGCGGTTCACTAGTAACCTCTTCAAAACCTACTGGGCTAACCTTGGAACGCAGATTTGCTACGCTTCGGTGGTGCACCTCAGGAGCAATGGTCAGGACGAACGCGCCAACGTGGAGGTCCTGAGGGGCCTCAAGACCAGGACCTTCAAGAAGAAGCTCGAGGCCTGTGGCAGGGGCTGGCACGACGAGTTCCAGTCCGTGCAGTGGTCCATCCGCACCACCGCCACCAAGCCAACGGGCGACACCCCATTCTTCCTTGTCTATGGAGCTGAAGCGGTCCTTCCTTGTCAATCGACTTTTGGCGCGCCAGGTAGGGGTGCACCGGAGCTTCTTCTCCGCCAATCGACTTGCCGACGCTCCGCGGCAACGATTTCCGATGACCCGAGGGCTGACTCCGACCGCTGGGCAGCCTGGCCAGCCCGGTCGGCGCCGCCCGCCCATGAAGACCTCAACCCTGCGCTCCAGGCGGCACGAGCGCCGTCCAATCCTGCGGGGCGCGGGCGGCGCGGCCAGGCGTCGTCTACCCTCACTCCACGACAAGTGCGAGCCGCTGCCAGAGCAGCAAGCCACGCCGCGGCGACGGCGCCGCACTCGCGGCGGGAACAGGCAAACATGCGGGTAGCACTCACCATGGCAAGGGAACTGTTGTGGTGTCGGCAGATGGAAAGCGCCCGGGACGCACTGCTGGAACGTGTTGCCGAGCTGCTGGACGCGGCGGCCTCGGGAGCGCCGCCTTTCTGTCATCAGCTCCCTCCCCAGGCCGCTACAGGGATTCACGGCGGGCCACGCCGCCACCACGCGCCGTCAGGTGCACCATGGGGCTTCGTCAACACCAACATGGCCGGCGGCGCCGGGGGCTCTGCCACCCCCATACCGCCTGCAACAAGCATGAGCACAAGCGTCGCCTCCCATGGCCCAAGCGGGATGCCGTGCTATCACCCTCAGGACGTCACGCTGGGCCGGGCAACATGGAGTGTGGGGCACTACGGCGAGGTGTTCGGGGTAACAGCCCTGGAAGCCTACGTGCCCCGCATGACGGACCAGGAGTACACACCGGAGGACGACCCCGGCTTGTTCGTTGGAGAAGATTGGGAAGAAGGGACGCTAGGAGTCGAGGCCTTCCAGGAGCCACCGGGGAACCAACATGGCCGCGTGTGCGACGACCACTCCAGGGTACCCCTAATCCCTCAGGAGCAAGCTTACGCTAACCATGAGTCACAGGAGGAACAGATCACCGCAACGGCCGGCGGCCCCAGCTCGACGGCCCCCCTGCCAGCGGGAGGATCGCGTTGGGGGCTGCAGGAGAGGGGTCGGGAGCCAGGCCCCTCCCCACGGTGCACGAAGCTAGGGGACACCAGGAGGTAGGCCCTTTGTCGGGGAGGCTTCAACGGCCCTTCCCCCGGCAGAGGACCAGTGGTCGCCGAGGGCACCGCTGGCGTCCCCTTTCCCTCTTTTGTTTCATCCTGGTAACCGGTCGGCTCAAAGGAGGTCAAGGGTGGTGCAAGGCGGGGCCCTCGTCTAGCGATATGAAGCAAGGCCGGTACCTGTGAAAAAGGCCCAGTGCCTGTGAAGAAGGCCCAGTGCCTGTGAAGCTCGCTGCCCGTGACACTCTCACGTAATAATGAGTTGGGGCTGTACACGCCCCGGAGTCTCAGGAGCGCCGGCCTCAGGCCCTAGGGCTCCCTCCCACACCTAGTGGCAGCACTTAGCTCCGCGCTGGTGAGAAGACTTGAAGACTGGAAGACTAGACTAGGTGCCAGACGCGGCCTTTTGCTTTGGATCTCTCTTTCTTTAGCTTTGCTTTCTGGATCTGGATTTAAGTTGAAGCCGAATTTTTATCGATGCGCGCGGGGGGAGCCTTTTCTCATTCGAGCAATTTCTTGCCTTCTGGACCTCATTTTGCATGGGACTCATGTCCATCGCCTTTCCCTCACAAGCTCCTCGCGAGCTGGACCGCACGAAGCGCACGCTCGTCAAGCACGCGCCAGCGCTGCGGCTGGTGCTCACCCCTTGCGGGGCCCCTTCAGACGGGGCGATAAGCTCCGCAGGATTCTCAGAACTCGCCGCTTCACGACCCGGCTCGAAGCTGGCGCAGACTAAGGTAAACCACGACAGAAAACTTGCCCCCGGATTCGCGGGTTCACGAGGACACATACTCGCATCGCATAGGAAAGTAAAAAACTGCAATTCACTTACATCAGGGGCTCCCCCTCTCAAAATGCTCTTACAAGTTTTCCAAGGGTCACGCCCGAGTTTTGTGTACAGGGTGAAACGACAGGAGAACATGGGATCAGCCAGAAATGTCACTCGCTACATCACCCGCGGACGCATCACTCGCGTCGTCATCGTCTTCGTCGGCTTCGTCGCCGCCGTCGGCGACGCCCCCGTCGCCGTCGTCAACCACGTCGCCTTCGTCTGCGACGACCACCACCGTGTCATCCTCCAAGGTGAAGGCCCTGACCAACGCGTCCACATTGTCCTCGACCCAACGCGCCAGGTCGCCTCGGATGGCCGTGGGTACGGGGGCAATGGCGGCGTCGAAATCAAAGTTGGGGTCGGCATTCAGAAGGTGCCTGAAGACACGGGAGAAAGCGCGCTCAAGCAGGCCACGACCCCTTTCCTGCACAAGCTGGCGAGCTCTGGCGGATCGAGCCTCCAGGCGCGTCACCACCTCGGTGAAGAAGGTCAGGTAGCTGGCATAGTCATTTGAGTGAGGGGCCGGTGCATCCACGTCGCAAATATGGCCCAGGGCGGTATTGGCCCTGTTCCGGAGATCCTGAAGCATAGGGGCATGCTCGCGCTCCAGCGTTCGTCATTGGAGCACTTCCTCCGTGTTTTGCCGTGCGACGGCCTCAGCGTCATCGACCCACCTCCGAAGGGAAAGCAGCTCGGCACGGGCGGAGGCCAGGTCCGCCTGCGCCGTAACCAGGGCGGCGGCCGTGGCTTCTGCACGCCTCTCCGCCTCATCCAACCTGGGCCTGAGGGCAGCGGCCCTGCCAGCATCCTTCGCACCCGCGAGCTTCAGCTTCAGGTTGTACCTACCCTCCAGGTCTGCGCGAACCTCAGCCACCCGGCGATTGACCTCCTCCTCGACTCTGGCCTCTCGAGCCCCGACGGCATCTTCTGCTTGAGCAACTTGATGCTCCCTCATCTCCAGTTGCTCGAGCTCGAGGCTGCGCTCCACGGCTTCCAGGGCCAGCGCCTCCTCGTGCTTTCGGACCTCCTCTTCCTCCACGGGCGTCCCCCTCAGCGATGCAAGAGCGGCCTTGCGCGCCTCCACCTGCTGCTCAAGGGACGCGCTCCAGGCCTGGGGCTCCCACGCACGCTCCTCCGCAGCCTCGCGACGGCGGTCAGCCTCGCGAGCCTCTTCCAAGGCTCGCGAGCGGGCTTCATGGGCAATCTTGAGGGACGCCTCAGCCTTCTCATTCTCAAGGTCGCGCTGATAGCGACCGAGGTTGATGGCCACCTTCAGCTTGCGCCGCTCCTCCACCAGCCGGAGACCTTCAGCCTCAAGGCGCGAGTCGACACCAGCGAGCTCTTCACCAAGTCGACTCATCGCGCCCATCGCCTCCTGGAAGAGCTCGTGGCGTACTACGCTCCGCCCGCGCTCGAGCTCGAATGCTCGGCCCACCTCGTCCTCCACCTCCGGGGCAGCGAGCGGGGTGCCAAGTGGCGCGCCACCTCCCGGCAGGGGGATGGGGGCTGACGCCGCACCTGACGTCAGCCAGTTCTCGCGAGAAGCCCAAGCCGATCGGGGCTCGCTGCTTGAAGAGGAGCCGAAGATCGAGGCCAACCAGCTGCTGTCCATGAGCAAAGGAGGAGTCTTGGGCACGCCCGTCAAGCTCCACGCCAGACCGTGGGGGAGGGGTGGCCAAGCCGCGGGCTCAGCGCGCCATGAAGGCAGAGAGGCTCCCCCAACCGACCCTGCTCGAGGGGCTGCAGGAAGACCAGGAACGCTCAAGGCCGATGGGAGAGTTGGTGAAGGAGGAGGCTGCTTCTCAGAAGACGCAACAGCTTGAACGGAAGGAGCCCTGAAGGACTGATGTCAGGAAAAGAAGGCTACATACAAGAAGCCATGATAATAAGATACTTACGCGTCGATGGCAATGTACTTTCGTCGCTTCAACGGTTCGAAGATATTGCTGTCGCTGGGGGATCCCTTCCTCTTGCGGAGCTCCTCGAAGTCCACACAAAGACGACCGAAGCGCTGGACGTGACGGCTGGTTCGCGGCGGGGACGAAGAAGAGCTTGGAAGGATGTCTTTAGGGGCGCCCGGTTGCGGCGAACAGCCGGGCACCGTCTCACCACAACCTCCCGAGGCTCCTGGAGCCTTGGCCTCGGGAGCCGCATGCCGCGTCTCCTTAGTGACCGACGCCTCAGGAGGGGGGTCGCAGGCCCCCGAGGAAGACGCCCCAAGATCACCGCTCGGCATGTGCTCCTCAGCACTCGAGTCACCGGCCCCCGTCGGAGCTCGCTCTCCCGCACCGTCACCTGGGGCGAGCTCGGCACCGGCGGCGAAGAAGGGAACCACGATGACGGGGTTCTCGTGGGATCCCACCAGGCCAATTGGGCGCAGCCCCCACTCGTCAAAGGAAGGCACGCTCGCGGCAAATGCGGCTTTGTTCTCGCAGCGGTACAACAGGCAGCTATTCCTGGGCATCTCATCCGGCAGAGGGACACCTGACAGGACCATGAGCACAGTTTGCTGCGTCGCAAGAGGAAGCCCCTTCTCCTGAAACCTCATGCGGTCCTGGCTAGGAGCAAGTCCCACATCGGGCGGGAGTGGCGCTGAAGTGGAGCGACTCGACACTTGACGAACTCCTTCACCACCATGGGCGCAGTCATGCCAAGGTCCTTCAACCACCTCAGCCTGGCCCAGACGAGGGAAAGGCGGGGGCTCGTGAGCTTCTGATGGCCCCAGCCGGAGTTTGGAACAGCGGGCCCCGCCAGAACTTGGAGCAGAGGGTTGAGCACGCCGGCGTCAACAAACACCCAGCATATACGGAACTCGCTCGTGGATGAAGGGAGCTCGAAGTCAATCCCCGCGCCCGCTATCACGGCCATGGCTTGGAAGCCCACGCACCCCGAGCTCTGTCGGGGACCTGTCAGATGCAACGAGAAGAGGTGGCGGAGGAGGGCCACGGAAGGAGCGATGCCCACCATGGCCTCGCACAGGAAGGCGAAGACGGCAAGAAGGGTCACAAATTGAGGGTGGAGGTGGAGCATGTGGATCTGATAATGCTGGAGCACCACGTTGAAGAAGGCGGAGAAGGGAGGAATCAAGCCAGCCCAGAGGGCCTCTATGGAGATCGGAACCTCAGTGGCTGCCCGAGCCATGCGAGTGCGAGACGCGGGCCAAGCCACCGTCTCTCCCCCTCGTTGAAACTGGAGGCAAGCATGGGGCGCACCTTGTCCATGACCTCGTCGTTGAGCACCCGAGGCCGGCCGAGTGCTAGCTCAAAGGACGGAGGCACAGGTGGCAGAGACAGAGGTTTCTTCCCCTTTTCGGCTTGTTTCAGCGCCATGGCGATGAAGCGGGCGGAGCGCAAGTCAGATTGGAAGGCCAGAGCAGGGCCTCGAAGAAGCAGGGAGATTGGGAGAGCTAGGCGTGGGTGAAGGAAGAATAACTGTGTGAGAGGCGGGGGCCGCATAGCCAGGCGGATTCAAGGGCAGCGTGGGGAAGCGGAGACGCCCACGTCCAATCAACCACCAAGCGTCAACCGAGGCCGCAGGCCTTTGGGGCCTGCGGTGCTCCGTACTTGACCCTTGGCTTCGCCACAAAGCCAAGCCCGAGCGCACCTTGGGCCCGGGGTCTACTGTCGGCGTTCTGGGAACGGGGGTCCCCAGACTTGCCTGCCTGCGGCCCACGGCGAGGCTAAGCCAGCAGGCCGTACAGCCCATCTTCATCAACAAGGCATCCAAGACTCTCGCGAGGGGCCAAGCCTCGCGAGACGGACGACGCAAGACCTCCTCAGGAGTGGCCTCGTCAGGCAGGCTCACAACGAACGGAGATATCAAGGCGGGGCAAACCTCACGAGGCTCTCGTGACGTGAGCCATGACGATCGGCGCCAGGCGGGCGCCAGCGCGCGCAGCGTTCTTATTTCCTCTTTGGTGCTAAGGAGGTCAGCGCAGGCGAGGAGTACCGAGGCATCAGGCAAAGGTTGCCATATCGGTGCAACGAGACCAAGACCAGAAGGATGGCAAGACAGAGGTCATCGTGGAGCCCAAGACGGCGTCACCACCAGAGCCTTTTGCAGGCGAAGACCACTTTTGTCAGGATAGCTTATACTAGTTGTCCCCCTTCAAACTTGCCCGCCGTTGTTGGCTCCCTTCCCGCTCAACATTTGGGAAGAGGACCAGGGCCTATATAAGTAGAGCTAGCCACCACAGTAGGAGCATCTCATCTGAGCTTGATCCAATCTGATCGAGAGCCTACCCTAGCCACAAAAACGCCTCAACCTCAGGAGGCTGTTCTTCCCTCTGTACTGTTCATCATCAGCCCAAGAGGCAATCCACCACCACCACACTGGAGTAGGGTATTACACCACAACGGTGGCCCAAACCAGTATAAATCTCGTGTCTTTCTGTGTTGCGAGTTCGTCGAGTTTGTCCGAGATCTTAGCGAGCTAGGGCGTAGATCGGTAGGAGGGAAAGTCTTCGCACGCACCCCGGAGTTCGAATCTGAAGGGTTTCCCGGAACCCCACATCCGACATTCCTCACGAGGTCAACCATCGCTCCGCACGGGTCCTGGCATTCGATGAAACGCAGCAGGACGCCGCGCGGGGGATGGACCTCGTGCTGGGGGAGGAACATTGTCACGAAGCTGCACTGAGGGCGGCAAGGTACCAGCAAGCGTTGTGGCGATACCAGTGCCGCAACATCCGCTCCAGGACGCTCGAGGCGGGCGACCTCATCCTGAGGCGGGTCCTCTGCAGGGAAGGGCTGCACAAGCTTTCACCCATGTGGGAGGGCCCGTTCAGGGTCGTCCATGTCTCCAGGCCTGGCGCCACACGCCTGGAAACGCAGGACGGGATACCCATCCAGAACGCCTGGAACATCCAGCACCTCCGGAAGTTTTACCCATGAAGCAAGGCCTAGAGCCTGTGAAGAAAGGCCCAGAGCCTGTGAAGAAGGCCCGGTGCCTGTGAAGAATCGCCGCCCGTGACACTCTCATGTAATAATGAGTGGGGCTGTACACGCCCCGGAGTCTCAGGAGCGCCAGCCTCAGGCCCTGGGGCTCCCTCCCACGCCTAGTGGCAGCACTTAGCTCCGCGCTGGTGAGAAGACTTGATGACTATATTAGGTGCCGGACGCGGCTTTTTCGTTTGCTTTCCGTAGTTGGCTCGCTTTTCCTTAATTGAAATTTGCTTCTGGTGTTCCTTGCTAATTCAGTTCCCCTGCCTCTTGCCGCATTTTCCGGCTCTGGTTCACTCATGTTCTCTCTCTCGCATACCTCGCGAAGGGGGCTGGGCAGGTGCCCTCGCGAGCATTTTTCTTCTCTCCGCCTTCTCTTGAGCGTTTTTCCTTCCCTCTGCCTTCTCGCGAGCCACCCTTGTTCGAGCCCGAAAGCTGGCGCATCTCTCCTAATCCGTGCCCCTCGGGTATCACGATACAGAGCGCCGAGTCAAGGCCCGGGTGAACGGCCAGTCTCCTGGAAAACTCCCTAACGAATTTCTTGCAGTTCTTGAGCAATCGCAGACCACAGGGTCAGGATGGGCACAAGGAAACAAACGCCTCGTAAGGAGGAGAGCGCCCCGAGTGCACCAGGCTATGTTATCTTTGCGCAAAATAGCAACACAGCACTGAAACAACAAGTGTAGCTTAATAGTTAATAAGTTATGGTCCGGTACACGCCCCTCCGGGCCCATGCTAGCTTCATTTCGATGCAGGAAGGAAAAGGGGAACAAGACAAAAGCGGCGCTCGCCCCTGCATCGCCCCTGCAGCAGCCGACGGGGGCAGGGCCCAGGCGATGTCCCGGGACTAGTCGGACCCCTCCTCGCGCTTCACCGATGCACGGCGACGAGACGACCCGCTACCACCTTCGAAGCAGGCGCGGCGGCGTGGCGGCTGGTCAAGGCCGCTGCTGCTGGAACTATCACCAAGGGAGGAGCCACCATAGCCGGACGAGGCACGGCTAGCGGGTTCGTCCTCCTCCTCCTCGTCCCGACCATCGCCAAGGCCGAGCACCTCCTCGCCGTCATTCACCTCAGGGCAGCATCCGGCGCGGCGACCGCCTTCCCCGAACACCCTCACGTAGAGGGTCGCGTCACCGTCGAACTTGAAGTGGAGGGTGCACCGCTTGCCCAGGCCGCGCACATGGGCGAACGTCTGCCAACCGTGGGCCAGAGCTATGTTGCCCGCGACGGAGACTTCGACCGCGACCCAAGAAGCCCGGCTGCAGCAACCGTCTGCCTGCAGCCAGAGCCCGCCTGGATCGGAGACCGGCAGCTCATCGGCAAAGAAGCGGGGGAGCTGGAGCCAGCTGCCGGCCGGATCCTCCGACCAGACAACTAACTCCGGCAGCACCTCTGATGCATGGAACCGCGGTCGGGGGGGCGCGCGACCACGGTGCGTCTCCTCTCGTCGACAGGACTGCCGCGACCAGAGCAACTCCTGCCACGCACTGCGGTGCCACCCCGAGTGCCAGGGGCCGCGGCGGGGGTCGCGGCATGCTTGCGGGGACGGCCACGTCCTCGCTTGGGTGCCGGGGAGCCGGGTCCCTCCCGAGGGGCCTTGCCCTTCTCCGCGGCGGAGAACCTCTTCGACGGCGCCATTGTTGCTAGCAGTGGAGCAGAGGAGGAGGAAGCAAGCGAGCAAGGAAGAGATGGGCGACGGGGGCCCTGCCCCCTCCCCATTTATAGCGGAAGAAGGCCAACCGGCGCCTCCCACGATCACAGGTAATGATGATTTTCCTTGCATGTCGCAGGGACTTGTCGAGGCAGCATGGGGAAGCGGAGACGCCCACGTCCAATCAACCGCCACGCGTCGACCAAGGCTGCAGGCTTTTGGGGCCCGCGGCGCTTCGCGCTTGACCTTTACCTTCACCGCGAAGCCAAGCCCGGGCGCGCCTTGGGCCCGGGGGCTACTGTCGGTGTTCTGGGAACGGGGGTCCCCAGACTTGCCTGCCTGCGGCCCACGGCGTGGCTGTGCGAGCAGGCCTGTACGGCCCATCTTCCTCAATGAGGCATTCAAGACCCTCGCGAGGCAGGCGACGCAAGACCTCCTCAGGAGCAGCCTCGCCAGGCAGGCTCACGAGGAGCGGAGATATCAAGACGAGGCTAACCTCGCGAGGCTCTCGTGACGTAACCCATGACGATCAAGACCAGGCGGGCGCCAGCGCGCGCAGGGTCCTCATTTCCTCTTTGGTGCTAAGGAGGCAGGCGCAGGCGCGGAGTACCGAGGCATCAAGCAAAGGTTTCCATATCGGTGCAACGATACCAAAGACCAGCAGGACGGCAGGACGGAGGTCACCATTGAGCCCAAGACGGCGTCACCACCAGAGCCTTTTGCAGGCGAAGACCACTTTTGTCAGGATAGCTTGTACTAGCTGTCCCCTTTCAAAATTGCCCGCCGTTGTTGGCTCCCTTCCCGCTCAATATTTGGGGAGAGGACCAGGGCCTATATAAGTAGAACTAGCCACCATAGTAGGGGGAAGGAAGCCTGAGCTGATCAGATCTAGAGCCAATCCCTAGCCACACACCAAGCACAAGAACACCTCAACCTCAGGAGGTTGTTCTTCCCCTTGTACTATTCTTCATCAGCCCAAGAGGCAATCCACCACTACCACACTGGAGTAGGGTATTACACCACAACGTTGGCCCAAACCATTATAAATCTCGTGTCTTTCTGTGTTGCGAGTTCATCGTGTTGCCCGCGAGATCTTAGCGAGCTAGGGCGTGGATCGGTAGGAGGGAAAGAACTTTGCGCGCACCCCAGAGTTCAAACCTTAAGGGTTTTGCCGGAACCCGTGATCCAACAAGTAGGCCCTGTGCCATCCATCGTTCCGAGCAACACGGGGAAAGTCTGACGTTGACTCCTGTAATGGACGTCGTCGACGGACCCGGGCACCAGCGGCGGCGGCAGGACTTCGATTGATGGATTGACCACTTCTTCGACATGCACAAACACTCGATACAGGTACATCCCTAACGTGGTCCGCGGCGGCCTTGGTGGCGACGAATAGTACAACCCCGGTTCCTGTACCGATATCTCAACACCAATCACCTTCGGTATGGTGGACGGCTTCTTCATCCATGCCATAACCGTTAGAGCCCAACTGTCTGGAGGAACAAACATACTTAGGAGCTCACCTCCAAGGTCGTTGATAAGCTCATTCATGGACTCGCTGTTCCAAGCACGTCGAGGCATGCCGTGGAAGGTAAGCTTTGTTAAAAACTCAAGCTCAGAGGGCACCGAGCCCCATCCTGGGTGCCACCGATCAAAGCTCTCCAGCGCGCCATTGCAGAACAAACGTCGGGAAGATTCGAACACACGACTGTAGTCGAAAGTTGTCTGGAACCTGACGAAGAAATCAGCCGGTGGCGGACAGACTTCGACAAGCAAATCACTTATTTGGATGCCATGCGCAATGCCAAGAGCTTTGACAAGGTCGTCCGGCGAGACGGGAGGCCGGTCGCTGTTGATGGTTACGATCAGCACTTTGCTGACAAACTGGTCTTCAAGCGCCGCCATGCCACTATTGAGCGATAGCACGCAACGCCCGAAGGCAGGACGGACCTCAGGATCTCCGGGTCGGAGATCCGCGTTGACCGGCGACATGATAGTGCGCTTGAGTACAGGGAGTACAGGAGGGGGATTTGGGGGAACTGGAGTAGGAATCGAGATTCGAGAGGTGGGGGAGGGGCGGTAGATTGGGGATGAAAAGGTAGCATGAATTTTGAAAACGCGCCAATATGCTCTCGGCGCGCAAGCGCACGAAAACACAGGTGGCACCCACATGTCAGCCTAAGAGTCCCTATTCTCTTTTTTAGAGCCCGGCCTTTTTTTAGGATCTTTTGAGAGCCCGGCCTGAGAGTCATAATTGACCTATTTGGCATGGCGTTACTACTCGGCCCATATTCAACGACACCTCACTGGCCCAAACAAGTGTACATCATCGAAAAGACACTGAGCTCAAATTATAACTTGAAAAAAGGAGATATACTCTGAACACTGGAGAATGGTGATGCCCTCATTTAGCCCACCAGCAGTTCGAGACAATAAACAGTTCGAAACAACGATATATATACATTCAAACACTGACTAGTGACTACTACTGACATAAACAGCAAGACATGATAGTTCATAAGAAGTCTTGCTACACCACCAAAACGCACCCATCTGCAGCGCTCAGACTCTCGTGATCCAGACGAGAATGCCATTCTAAATAGAGGCAACTATTACATAGTAAGAGTGACATAGACGAGGATGACCAAATGACAAGGAATATGCATAACAAAAGAGAGAACTACCCATCCAGAACAAGCAGCAAAGACAACAAGTCATTCGAAGAGGGATGATCCAACTGTTGGGGAACGTAATAATTTCAAAATTTTCCTACGCACACACAGGATCATGGTGATGCATAGCAACGAGAGGGGAGAGTGTTGTCCACGTACCCTCGTAGACCGAAAGCGGAAGCGTTAGCACAACGCGGTTGATGTAGTCGTACATCTTCACGATCCGACCGATCCAAGTACCGAACGTACGGCACCTCGAGTTCAGCACACGTTCAGCTCGATGACGTCCCTCGAACTCCGATCTAGCCGAGCTTTGAGGGAGAGTTCCGTCAGCACGACGGCGTGGTGACGATGATGATGTTCTACCGATGCAGGGCTTCGCCTAAGCACCGCTACAGTATTATCGAGGTGGACTATGGTGGAGGGGGGCACCGCACACGGCTAAAAGATCAAACGATCAATTGTTGTGTTTCCAAGGGGTGCCCCCCTCCCCGTATATAAAGGAGTGGAGGAGGGGGAGGGCCGGCCCTCTCTATGGCGCGCCCTAGGAGGAGTCCTACTCCCACCGGGAGTAGGATTCCCCCCTTCCAAGTAGTAGGAGTAGGAGTCAAGGAAAGGGGAGAGAGAAGAGAAGGAAGGAGGGGGCGCAGCCCCTCCCCCTAGTCCAATTCGGACTAGGCCTTGGGGGGCGCCCAGCCTCTCCTCTCTCTTTCCCCTAAAGCCCAATAAGGCCCATATACTCCCCGGCGAATTCCCGTAACTCTCCGGTACTCCGAAAAATACCCGAATCACTCGGAACCTTTCCGATGTCCGAATATAGTCGTCCAATATATCGATCTTTATGTCTCGACCATTTCGAGACTCCTTGTCATGTCCCCGATCTCATCCGGGACTCCGAACTACCTTCGGTACATCAAAACACATAAACTCGTAATATAACCGTCATCGAACTTTAAGCATGCGGACCCTACGGGTTCGAGAACAATGTAGACATGACCGAGGCACATCTCCGGTCAATAACCAATAGCGGAACCTGGATGCTCATACTGGCTCCCACATATTCTACGAAGATCTTTATCGGTCAAACCGCATAACAACATACGTTGTTCCCTTTGTCATCGGTATGTACTTGTCCGAGATTCGATCGTCGGTATCTCAATACCTAGTTCAATCTCGTTACCGGGAAGTCTCTTTACTCGTTTTGTAATACATCATCCTGCAACTAACTCATTAGTTACAATGCTTGCAAGGCTTATAGTGATGTGCATTACTGAGTGGGCCCAGAGATACCTCTCCGACAATTGGAGTGACAAATCCTAATCTCGAAATACGCCAACCCAACAAGTACCTTCGGAGACACCTGTAGAGCACCTTTATAATCACCCAGTTACGTTGTGACGTTTGGTAGCACACAAAGTGTTCCTCCGGTAAACGGGAGTTGCATAATCTCATAGTCATAGGAACATGTATAAGTCATGAAGAAAGCAATAGCAGAATACTAAAGATCAAGTGCTAAGCTAACGGAATGGGTCAAGTCAATCACATCATTCTCCTAATGATGTGATCCCGTTAATCAAATGACAACTCATGTCTATGGCTAGGAAACATAACCATCTTTGATCAACGAGTGTGACACCCAAAAATTTATTTGGCCTTTTCAAAAAATTTATTTGACTTGAGGGAGGTGTTTTAAATTTTTCTTCAAAAGAACCCTCCCTTTCAAAATATTTTTTTTATGGCAAGGGTTTTATTTGGATTCACCCAAGACTTGATTTTGGTCTTGGAGGTTCTTCTTTTTTTATTTGGACTGAAACCAAAATGCTTTTCACTTGGGAAAAATGCCTTTTGAAAATTCCTTTGAAAATGCCCTATGGCTTTTGGAATGATTCTTTTGCCCCTTCCAACAAATCTCTCTTGCCATGACCTTAGTGCAAATCCACTCTCATAAACCTTTCCTCATCTTTGGATCATGATTTACTTCAAATCCAGCAAGTTGGACCTCTCCATAAAAATTTTCCCCTTTATTTCTTATCAAAACAATTTCTGCTTCTATTCTAGCTCTTGGAGATTTACAAAGGAGCTACCATTTCTGTTTTGATTTTTGCCCCCAAACCAATTTCCCTTCCTAGTCCTTTGAACCCTCAACCAAGATCCATGAAGATCCACTCGTCTTCAGTTCAAATTTTTCAAACTATACTCGCTGCAAGTTTGGACCAGATTTGCCAAATTTGATGAAATTCATTCAAATCCCTCTCCAAAAATTCTGAGAAAAATCAGGCAGCCTCTGGGTGCATTGAGAGGTCACCTCACCAAGTCCCAGCCCCAGGAAAAATTTTCTTCATACCAAATCATTTCGTCGAACACCTACTAGACACTGTTTCTATAAGGTTCAGTTAAATTCAGTTAACAGTGTCTGAATCACTGTCGTTTTCTTCAGTGTCTGTTGTCGATCTCGCCAGTGCCCGGCGTCGCCGTGTTTCCTGTCCCCTCCCCCTTGTCCTCTGCACCACACGAACGCCTGGATGCTTGCGGGCGTCGGCGACGAGCTGGAGGAGGTGCGCCGCCCCGTGACCGACGCCAGCAGCGGCTTTGCGGCCGCCAGAGAGAGGCGCAGCGCAGACGGCGCCACCCAGCGCCGCCCACGCCACCGGAGATCGCCGCGTGGTCTTCCACTCCCCAGTGCGCGCTGCCACCCTCGTCGTGAACCGCTGGGCGCGGAGCGCGCTCTCTACCGCCGTCGTGCCCGTGCGGCCACCCCACCGTGGACCGGCGCCATTACGCCAAGACCGACCAGGATTAGCGGGGGAACGGCATCAGTACACCTCACTGATGCTGCCTGGCCACCTAAACTCCTTGCCAAGCCGCTGCCTCACCGTAATTGCTCGCCGGAGCAACCCCGTTCACGGCCACCCCCTCGAGCCGCCTATAAATAGAGGCCCCGAGCTCCAGCTAGTACCCACACCACCTCTGCACTCCACCAAGACCCTGCCTAGCCACTGGAAGAGCCCCGAGGGAGTCTCCCTCCTCGACTCCGGCCGCCGCGACCCGCCACGGGATCCAGCTTGATTCGCTCCCGTGCGTGCACCTCTGCCTCCCATCTCTTGCCAGTAGCTCCCTAGTGCATCCCTCCTTCTGACCCGCGCTTCAATTCGAAGTTTGCAGCACACCACCGGAGTTCCCCACCATCGCCCGAGCCGCCGTCCGCCGGAGAAAGTGTCGCCGTCGACGTGGTGCTCCCCGACGCTTGAGTCCACCACCCACCGACGCGGAAGGACACGCTGATACTCTTGGTACACTCCGATCTCCCTGACTCCCCGTGGTTCGACGCCGGCGACCTCCGCAGCCTTCGGGCGCCGGCGAGGTTTTTCAAACCTGACATGTGGACCCCCCACGTCAGCCTCTCTTCTTTCACCCCCGAAGCGTTTTCTGTTGGCGCCTTCGGGCAGAGTACGTTTTCTTTGTGGGCTGGCGCGTTTCTATTCGAACCGTTTTCTGTTTTCTCAGTTTAGCCCCTGGAACTTTTCTGTTTCATTACAGATGAGTCCCTGGACAGAAACCCTTATAACTTTTTAATAAAAAGTGATTTTTGAGTGATTCTTTTTCTGACAGTCTTATAATTTTATCTATTTTTATGGGATTTATTTGGAAAAAATTTGGAACAATTTTTATGCACGCGTTGGTTTTCACGTTAGTATGCCTTTTCGCTATACCGTAGGTTCCGGAAGAGGTGACGGAGCCGCGAACTTCGCCGAGCTAGACTCCGACTTCTCCGAACCAGGCAAGCATGTTTGAACCTTTGATATGATAGGTGTTTCGCATGTTTGCGTGAAAGTTTGTGCGTGGCATATGAGTATCGGTGAGTATCTTGTTGCTTGTGAGGCAACTACCCGTGTGTTCCAAAGTTACTGTGATCTCTGATGAGAGATGGCCTAGTCATGTGGTGACATGAAGGGCAGTAAGGTGGTACTGTTGTAGCATGCCAGCCTTGCGTCATCCGATAAATTCCGACGTTAACGTGGACGGAGTCACGTTATCGTTCTTCCCCCTTCCGTGCTACCACTTGTTTTCTGCCAGAATGCGGTTTAGTAAGTTGGTAACCTCTTTCCGTGTACACACCAAACAGAGGGGCCGGGATGATGGTTCCATGGCCCTGGATTAAAGCCAGTCATCTGGTCAGGGGGCATGGGTGTTTCCGGTTGGGACCGAGAGGGGGGCACCCCTTAGAGCGCGCGTATAGAAATTTGATCCCATGCTACGCGAGGTTGTAGCCTCCCCGTCTCAAGGTTTTTCTTGAACGTTGCCGAGGGTGATTCCTGGCTTCGGAATGTTGAATGGGTGTGTACTGGTTAGATGTGTTTCTTCCAAAACACCGTAAACGGAACTAGTCCCCATGACTACAGAAATTCGTTGGCTGTGGTTAAAGTACAAACTCTGCAGAGTCAAATCCTTCCGAGTCATCGTACCCATGGTCAAGTAACGTGATCAGCGTATCCATGTCTATGTCATAACCTCGTGGTATATTCTTCTTTCCGGTAAGTGAGCTTGAGTAGTAAACTTGGCTGAACGTTATTCCTGTGGATGGACTAACCCTGTTGTTTATCTCATGCCTGTTTGTTCTCTCGATATGATTTAAAATTCATGAACTGCTAAGTTATGAATATAAGCCCTTTATGTGATGTCGCTCAGACGTCCAACTGTGGCATGTTTGTCTTTTACTTTCAATATACCGACTGTGGCATGTTTGTCTTTTACTTTCAATATAAGCCCTTTATGTGATGTCGCTCAGACGTCCGACTGTGGCATGTTTGTCTTTTACTTTCAATATAAGCCCTTTATGTGATGTCGCTCAGACGTCCGACTGTGGCACGCACCGCCTTTTATTTTCTATTATAAGCCCTTTATGTGGTGTCGCCTTGACGCCCGACTGCGGCATTGTTATTCTTGCATTTTCCTCTCGAGGAGTCATTCAGACCCTCGCTTGGCACCCAGTATTTATTTTGGGATTTCGGGAGGACTACCGCCCGACTTCTCTGTTATTTTCCCATGCATTTTTGTCTCTATGTCTGTACGCACTTGTTAATCTGTTCATATGCTTCATGTTTACATTTGTTATATCTTATGTCCGAACTGTCTTGCGAGTACTTTCATAGTACTCACCTGGCTTGTTGATTTGGCCAGATGTTGACGAAGGCGACCTCTTGGATGAAGAGTTTGATAGTGAGTCCGACGCCTAGAGGAATCCCAGTCAGTCCTGTGCGATCCTAGATATTGGTCACTTGTATTATATACGCTTCCGCCACCCGCAATAAACCTCCTCGAGCTTCACCCCGACGCTCGAAGAGCTGTAGTTTGCAGGAGTCATATCACCCGCTCCGCTGTGATATTTCCACCACCGTTGTTATCGTGAGTTAGTAGTTATGCCACCCTATCCGCCGTCATGTTTTATCGGCGTGCATGTAATTAATTGTTGAGCAGTCCCCGCTCAACCTTGCATTATATTCAGTACTCCTGGTATTTTTCTTCTGTGACCAAGATATTGTCTACCAGTGAGAAGGAATTCTTCTTTACTGGTCCGTAAAAGGGATTGGTCTCTCAATAAATATTTTATTGAAAAACCGGTCGTGACAACGAGCTAGTCAAGTAGAGGCATACTAGTGACACTCTGTTTGTCTATGTATTCACACAAGTATTATGTTCCCGGTTAATACAATTCTAGCATGAATAATAAAGATTTATCATGAAATAAGGAAATAAATAATAACTTTATTATTGCCTCTAGGGCATATTTCCTTCAGTCTCCCACTTGCACTAGAGTCAATAATCTAGATCACATCGCCATGTGATTTAACATCAATAGTTCACATCACCATGTGATTAACACCCATAGTTCACATCGTCATGTGACCAACACCCAAAGGGTTTACTAGAGTCAATAATCTAGTTCACATCGCTATGTGATTAACACCCAAAGAGTACCAAGGTGTGATCATGTTTTGCTTGTGAGAGAAGTTTAGTCAACGGGTCTGCCATATTCAGATCCGTATGTATTTTGCAAATTTCTATGTCTACAATGCTCTGCACGGAGCTACTTTAGCTAATTGCTCCCACTTTCAATATGTATCCAGATGAAGACTTAGAATCATCTGGATCAGTGCCAAAACTTGTATCGACGTAACCCTTTTACGACGAACCTTTTGTCACCTCCATAATCGAGAAACATATCCTTATTCCACTAAAGATAATTTTGACCGTTGTCCAGTGATCTACTCATAGATCACTATTGTACTCCCTTGCCAAAATCAGTGTACGGTATACAATAGATCTGGTACATAGCATGGCATACTTTATAGAACCTATGGCTGAGGCATACGGAATGACTTTCATTCTCTTTCTATCTTCTGTCGTGGTCGGGCTTTGAGTCTTACTCAATTTCACACCTTGTAACACAGGCAAGAACTCTTTCTTTGACTGTTCCATTTTGAACTACTTCAAAATCTTGTCAAGGTATGTACTCATTGAAAAAAACTTATCAAGCGTTTTGATCTATCTCTATAGATCTTGATGCTCAATATGTAAGCAGCTTCACCGAGGTCTTTCTTTAAAAAACTCCTTTCAAACACTCCTTTATGCTTTGCAAAATAATTCTACATTATTTCCGATCAACAATATGTCATTCACATATACATATCAGAAATGTTGTAGTGCTCCCACTCACTTTCTTGTAAATACAGGCTTCACCGCAAGTCTGTATAAAACTATATGCTTTGATCAACTCATCAAAGCGTATATTCCAACTCCGAGATGCTTGCACCAGTCCATAGATGGATCGCTGGAGCTTGCACATTTTGTTAACACCTTTAGGATCGACAAAACCTTCTGGTTGCATCATATACAACTCTTCTTTAAGAAATCCATTAAGGAATGTAGTTTTGACATCCATTTGCCAAATTTCATAATCATAAAATGCGGCAATTGCTGACATGATTCGGACAGACTTAAGCATCGCTACGGGTGAGAAGGTCTCCTCGCAGTCAATCCCTTGAACTTGTCGAAAACCTTTTGCAACAAGTCGAGCTTTATAGACAGTAACATTACCGTCAGCGTCAGTCTTCTTCTTGAAGATCCATTTATTTTCTATGGCTTGCCGATCATCGGGCAAGTCAACCAAAGTCCACACTTTGTTCTCATACATGGATCCCATCTCAGATTTCATGGCCTCAAGCCATTTTGCGGAATCTGGGCTCACCATCGCTTCCTCATAGTTCGTAGGTTCGTCATGGTCAAGTAACATGACCTCCAGAACAGGATTACCGTACCACTCTGGTGCGGATCTCACTCTAGATGACCTACGAGGTTTGGTAGTAACTTGATCCGAAGTTTCATGATCATTAGCTTCCTCACTAATTGGTGTAGGTGTCACAGGAACCGGTTTCTCTGATGAACTACTTTCCAATAAGGGAGTAGGTACAGTTACCTCATCAAGTTCTACTTTCCTCCCACTCACTTCTTTCGCGAGAAACTCCTTCTCTAGAAAGGATCCATTCTTAGCAACGAATTTGCCTTCGGATCAGTGATAGAAGGTATACCCAATAGTCTCCTTTGGGTATCCTATGAAGACACATTTCTCCGATTTGGGTTCAAGCTTATCATGTTGAAACTTTTTAACATAAGTATCGCAACCCCAAACTTTAAGAAACGACAACTTTGGTTTCTTGCCAAACCATAGTTCATAAGGTGTCATCTCAACGGATTTAGATGGTGCCCTTTTTAACGTGAATGCAGTTGTCTCTAATGCATAACCCCAAAACGATAGTGGTAGATTGGTAAGAAACATCATAGATTGCACTATATCCAATAAAGTACGGTTATGACGTTCGGACACACCATTATGCTGTGGTGTTCCAGGTGGAACGAATTTGTGAAACTATTCCACATTTTTTTAATTGAAGACCAAACTCGTAACTCAAATATTTGTCTCTGCGATCAGATCGTAGAAACTTTATTTTCTAGTCACGATGATTTTCCACTTTACTCTGAAATTCTTTGAACTTTTAAAATGTTTCAGACTTATGTTTCATCAAGTAGATATACCCATATCTGCTCGAATCATCTGTGAAGGTCAGAAAATAACGATACCCGTCGCGAGCCTCAACACTCATCGGATCGCATACATCAGTATGTATATTTCCAATAAGCCAGTTGCTTGCTCCATTGTTTCGGAGAACGGTGTTTTAGTCATCTTCCCAAGAGGCATGGTTCGCAAGCATCAAGTGATTCGTAATCAAGTGATTCTAAAAGCCCATCAGCATGGAGTTTCTTCATGCGCTTTACACCAATATGACCTAAACGGCAGTGCCATAAATAAGTTGCACTATCATTATTAACTTTGCATCTTTTGGCTTCAATATTATGAATATGTGTATCACTACGATCGAGATCCAATGAACCATTTTCATTGGGTGTGTGACCACATAAGGTTTTATTCATGTAAACAGAACAACAATTATTCTCTAACTTAAATGAATAACCGTATTGCAATAAACATGATCAAATCATATTCATGCTTAACACAAACACCAAATAACACTTATTTAGGTTCAACACTAATCCCGAAAGTATCGGGAGTGTGCGATGATGATCATATCAATCTTGGAACTACTTCCAACACACATCGTCACTTCACCCTTAACTAGTTTCTGTTCATTCTGCAACTCCCATTTCGAGTTACTATTCTTAGCAACTGAACCAGTATCAAATACCGAAGGGTTGCTACGAACACTAGTAAAATACACATCAATAATCTGTATATCAAATATACCTTTGTTCACTTTGCCATCCTTCTTATCTGCCAAATACTTGGGGTAGTTCCGCTTCCAGTGACCAGTTCCTTTGCAGCATAAGCACTTAGTCTCAGGCTTAGGTCCAGACTTGGGCTTCTTCACTTGAGCAGCAACTTGCTTGCCGTTCTTCTTGAAGTTCCCCTTCTTCCCTTTGCCCCTTTTCTTGAAACTAGTGGTCTTGTCAACCATCAACACTTGATGTTTTTCTTGATTTCTACCTTCGCCGATTTTAGCATTGCGAAGAGCTTGGGAATTATTTTTGTCATCCCTTGCATACTATAGTTCATCACGAAGTTCTACTAACTTGGTGATGGTGACTAGAGAATTCTGTCAATCACTATTTTATCTGGAAGATTAACTCCCATGATTCACGCGATTGTAGTACCCAGACAATCTGAGCACATGCTCACTGCTTGAGCTATTCTCCTCCATCTTTTACCTATAGAACTTGTTGGAGACCTCATATCTCTCAACTCGGGTATTTGCTTGAAATATTAACTTCAACTCCTGGAACATCTCATATGGTCCATGACGTTCAAAACGTCTTTGAAGTCCCGATTCTAAGCCTTTAAGCATGGTGCACTAAACTATCAAGTAGTCATCATATTGAGCTAGCCAAACGTTCATAACGTCTGCATTTGCTCCTGCAATAGGTCTGTCACCTAGCGGTGCATCAAGGACATAATTCTTCTGTGCAGCAATGAGGATAATCCCCAGATCACGGATCCAATCCGCATCATTGCTACTAAGATCTTTCAACTTAGATTTCTCTAGGAACATATTAAAATTCAACGAAAAAACAACACGGGTCATCTATCTACAATCAACATAGACAAGCAAGATACTATCAGGTACTAAGTTCATGATAAATTCAAGTTCAATTAACCATATTACTTAAGAACTCCCACTTAGATAGACATCCCTCTAATCCTCTAATTGATCACGTGATCCATATCAACTAAACCATGTCCGATCATCACGTGAGATGGAGTAGTTTCAACGGTGAACATCACTATGTTGATCATATCTACTATATGATTCACGCTCGACCTTTCGGTCTCCGTGTTCCGAGGCCATATCTGTTATATGCTAGGCTCGTCAAGCTTAACCTGAGTATTCCGCGTGTGCAACTGTTTTGCACCCGTTGTATTTGAACGTAGAGCCTATCACACCCGATCATCATGTGGTGTCTCAGCATGAAGAACTTTCGCAACGGTGCATACTCGGGGAGAACACTTATACTTTGATAATTTAGTGAGGGATCATCTTATAATGCTACCGTCAATCAAAGCAAGATAAGATGCATAAAAGATAAACATCACATGCAATCAATATAAGTAATATGATATGGCCATCATCATCTTGTGCTTGTGATCTCCATCTCCGAAGCACCGTCATGATCACCATCGTCACCGGCGCGACACCTTGATCTCCATCGTAGCATCGTTGTCGTCTCGTCAATCTTATGCTTCTACCACTTTCGCTACCGCTTAGTGATAAAGTAAAGCATTACGGGGTGATTGCATTGCATAAAATAAAGCGACAACCATATGGCTCCTGCCAGTTGCCGATAACTCGGTTACAAAACATGATCATCTCATACAATAAATTTAGCATCACGCTTTGACCATATCACATCACAACATGCCCTACAAAAACAAGTTAGACGTCCTCTACTTTGTTGTTGCAAGTTTTACGTGGCTGCTATGGGCTTAGCAAGAACCGTTCTTACCTACGCATCAAAACCACAATGATAGTTTGTCAAGTTGGTGCTGTTTTAACCTTCGCAAGGACCGGGCGTGGCCACACTCGGTTTAACTAAAGTTGGAGAAACTGACACTCGCCAGCCACCTATGTGCAAAGCACGTCGGTAGAACTAGTCTCGCGTAAGCGTACGCGTAATGTCGGTCCGGGCCGCTTCATCCAACAATACCGCCGAACTAAAGTATGACATGCTGGTAAGCAGTATGACTTATATCGCCCATAACTCACTTGTGTTCTACTCGTGCATATGACATCTACGCATAAAACCTGGCTTTGATACCACTGTTGGGGAACGTAATAATTTCAAAATTTTCCTACGCACACACAGGATCATGGTGATGCATAGCAACGAGAGGGGAGAGTGTTGTCCACGTACCCTCGTAGACCGAAAGCGGAAGCGTTAGCACAACGCGGTTGATGTAGTCGTACGTCTTCACGATCCGACCAATCCAAGTACCGAACGTACGGCACCTCGAGTTCAGCACACGTTCAGCTCGATGACGTCCCTCGAACTCCAATCCAGCCGAGCTTTGAGGGAGAGTTCCGTCAGCACGACGGCGTGGTGACGATGATGATGTTCTACCGATGCAGGGCTTCGCCTAAGCACCGCTACAGTATTATCGAGGTGGACTATGGTGGAGGGGGCACCGCACACGGCTAAAAGATCAAACGATCAATTGTTGTGTTTCCAAGGGGTGCCCCCTCCCCGTATATAAAGGAGTGGAGGAGGGGGAGGGCCGGCCCTCTCTATGGCGCGCCCTAGGAGGAGTCCTACTCCCACTGGGAGTAGGATTCCCCCCTTCCAAGTAGTAGGAGTAGGAGTCAAGGAAAGGGGAGAGAGAAGAGAAGGAAGGAGGGGGCGCAGCCCCTCCCCCTAGTCCAATTCGGACTAGGCCTTGGGGGGGCGCCCAGCCTCTCCTCTCTCTTTCCCCTAAAGCCCAATAAGGCCCATATACTCCCCGGCGAATTCCCGTAACTCTCCGGTACTCCGAAAAATACCCGAATCACTCGGAACCTTTCCGATGTCCGAATATAGTCGTCCAATATATCGATCTTTATGTCTCGACCATTTCGAGACTCCTTGTCATGTCCCCGATCTCATCCGGGACTCCGAACTACCTTCGGTACATCAAAACACATAAACTCATAATATAACCGTCATCGAACTTTAAGCGTGCGGACCCTACGGGTTCGAGAACAATGTAGACATGACCGAGACACGTCTCCGGTCAATAACCAATAGCGGAACCTGGATGCTCATATTGGCTCCCACATATTCTACGAAGATCTTTATCGGTCAAACCGCATAACAACATACGTTGTTCCCTTTGTCATCGGTATGTACTTGCCCGAGATTCGATCGTCGGTATGTCAATACCTAGTTCAATCTCGTTACCGGCAAGTCTCTTTACTCGTTTCGTAATACATCATCCTGCAACTAACTAATTAGTTACAATGCTTACAAGGCTTATAGTGATGTGCATTACTGAGTGGGCCCAGAAATACCTCTCCGACAATCGGAGTGACAAATCCTAATCTCGAAATACGCCAACCCAACAAGTACCTTCGGAGACACCTGTAGAGCACCTTTATAATCACCCAGTTACGTTGTGACGTTTGGTAGCACACAAAGTGTTACTCCGGTAAACGGGAGTTGCATAATCTCATAGTCATAGGAACATGTATAAGTCATGAAGAAAGCAATAGCAGAATACTAAACGATCAAGTGCTAAGCTAACGGAATGGGTCAAGTCAATCACATCATTCTCCTAATGATGTGATCCCGTTAATCAAATGACAACTCATGTCTATGGCTAGGAAACATAACCATCTTTGATCAACGAGCTAGTCAAGTAGAGGCATACTAGTGACACTCTGTTTGTCTATGTATTCACACAAGTATTATGTTTCCGGTTAATACAATTCTAGCATGAATAATAAACATTTATCATGAAATAAGGAAATAAATAATAACTTCATTATTGCCTCTAGGGCATATTTCCTTCACCAACACCATCATAATTTGCAGCCCCGGTTCAGCCACCAGTGATCCGGAGACACTAGTACTCCACCCTTTCGACGCAACAGCCGAATTACCTATCAACCTGAAGGCTTGAACCACATCACTGCCTGTTGGACTCGACACATCGAAGGATCAAAGTTAATCCAAATGCCTTTGTCATTCTCACCTTCTTTTGGCTGCAGGCTGTATCGTTGACAATCAGGGGAGTTTGCTCCCGAACTCCTACGGCTCGCCATGTAGACATAGTCTTCCATAGCAAACAGAGCCTCTCTGCCATCAAGGTCCTTGCCAACGGTGATCTCCTGGTTAATCAGATAATTGGGTCCGAGAAACAGAGAGTGTGAACCAAGGCTATTTACCCGCCTCCAACTCAAAAATCATGAAGGCCCCAACAAGCTGGTATCCTGCTCATAGACGTAACAGCCATTGTCCGGATACTCACGTATTTCACGGTGCTTGCATATAGTGGGTTTTTTGCAATATAACTTTTCCGGCTCATGTGTCCGAATGATCATCAGTGTTTTGCCATCATCTGATCGAGCAAGGAACCAGTTGCGCTTCCCTGTTTTTGGCAAAGGTGGTGTGATTACAAAGGGCAGTAACTGTAGGGACACTGCATCATATAAAAAAGGACAGGCATTGTTAATGTAAGATCAACATTGTTCAGAGTATGAGTAGGATAGTGCAAGAAACAGTATTGATATGTCCCTGTTGGAACTGGGAGGAAAATACATGGAAAAGTATATTGGGTTCAAAAATATAGAAGTGCCATGCATGGTTATACTCATGTTATCTCACAATCGATTCTTCACAGGAAACTACCATGTCATGCATGTTATGTAATCATGTTCTGTCCTCACAAACAAATTCTTCAAGGAAACTAACAGACCATGCATTGTTATATACTCATGTTCTGTGGGCAAAAATTTTGTGAGCATATTATTCTAGCCATTGATTGCTGAAGGGTGAACATAGGTATGTACACATGGTAAGCATTACAGGATTTCACTACTTCCAAATATAGAGTTCTCCATATGCACATTTACTTCCCTAATGTATTGTTAGATGAAACCAACAGTGTGATGCATGTTTCTACATCATGAAAATGAGGAAACTAACATGGCCATTGATACACACTCATATTTAGTAGTATATAGATTACTATAAAATAAGGAGAATATCAATATCTTCCTAACCGTTTGATTATTCAGGGGTACAAATTGGCTGTAATGACATGGTCACAATCGCATGAATTAACTCATTCCAAATATAGCTGATTTACGGCGTCTCTAATACATTGCCATAGTTCTACTCAAATTCTGCTCAAACAGGGATATGCCAATCATCACAAAAAGTTCAAACAGTGCCATGGTGTCATCATTAACATCACACGAAAACAACTTACTCGCGCCGTCCCAGCAATACGTGGTGCCATCTGCTTTGTCGATCGCGTAGATGATGCCATTGTGTTCAATAGCATCACAAAAGTGTGTATCAGCTTTGACGACGATCCACTGCGAGCTGAGCTGTCTCCAGCTAAAGAAGGCACCGGCGAAAATATAGGCGAGTCCCTTGTCGAACAAGGCAATTAGCTTGAAGTCTGCGTAATCCGCATGTCGTGTGGGCTTGGCAGATTACAATCTTCAGCAAAACAAGGTGCGTCCAACTAACGACGTAATCTAGATGACTTGGACCGCAACGGTAAAACTCTATATCATGCAACGGAGGAAGGATAATCTCATGGGAGGTCTGTAAGTTCACGAGCACCAACTTTTTCCCGTCTTCTCTGACGGCAGCCATCCAGTGGGAGTTCATGCCGACCTAGTACATACCTGCAAGAAGTTTCGGGTGATGGTGATCGGATCGTAGTCTAGGGAAATGATGTACGGCGACCCACTACATACCTGCAAAGAAGTTTCGGCAAATGGAGGTCGGATTAAAGTAGAGGGCCATCATGTACGCCTCCGTGTCATGGTGACCAAATCTCGCAAGACCAGATAGCAGCAAGCAGGGTGTCTTGAAAAGCTTAGGCCTCGCTTCGACGATGGCCGTGTGCATGCCCCTCGAGCATGCAGCCAGCCGCAGGGCGCTCAACATATCCATACACGAACAATAGAGGTCGAGGACGTCACTAGGGAGATTGCTCCAATCGCGGATCCTATGGATGTTGCACGGTTCGCGTTCGGCCATGGTGGAGTTTGGAAGGTGGGGTTTTGGGGGGCTTGATTTACGGGGGAGAAGGCTCTCGGTGCTGGAGCGGCTAGCGAGGGAATAGTGGTACTGGGGGAGGCGAGCGAGGCAGGGGTACGCGGGGGCACAGTGAGATGATGAAGAGTGACCTCGGGATCTCCTGCGAGACGGAGATGGAGATGGAGTGGTGCTAGGGGAGAGGGAGACAAGGTGAGGCATGCTATACAGCGGCGGTGACAGTGACTGCACAGTGCACAAGGTGAGTCTGACTTTGGTAACCCAGACACGCCGCCTGGACTGGTGTCACCTCGGGCACAGGGTCTTGTCACTTCACTGTGAGGACCGGATGAATAATAGTATTTTGACCATCAAGTGTACCACAGTTGTACTACTACTAGTAGTAGGAGGAGTAGCAGGAACATGAGTAGTACTCCCATGCTAGCATGCCTCTGGGTTCACTTCATTCTCCAGGTATCATCCATATTGTGAGCAGAACCAAATTATCGTGCATGTGGAAGCGCGAAGGACTTTTTTTTTAGGATAACCGCATATTCCTTAACTAGAGAATGTTGTCTCCCACGCATGCGCCAATATCCATCCGAACCAGTTGCGACACATTTTTTTATCCGTTTGCATAGGTCCCACCTGTCAGGAGGGGTGCAGAAATAAAAAATGTCTCGCCAGGGTGATTCGAAAGAGTGACCTCAACTAGCCAGTGGCACATGTAGCGCTAGAAGGATGGGCACGTACAGGGACATGCCCCACTCCTTAGTCTACCTGCGTAGCCTTTTCGTTTAGTCTACCTAGCCGTCTAATCAACTACCTACAGGCCACTTCTCCCATTTAATTCTCCATCGGGATCCGATTTTCCTCGGCTTCTTCACTACTCCTTCATCTTCATTTGCATCCAAACCACACTGCATTCACATTGTTTTAACCTCTTCACATCCTCCTGGAGTAATTCTGAAGCCCCTTTAAATAATCATCTTCTTCAGTTAGACTAGCCATCTAATCCTAATTCTCCAAACCATAGCCCTCCGGTCCAGCGGTTCCAAATGGCGAAAAAGATCGAGATGCAGGTTTTTAGCGTCCAACATGTCCTCGTCGTAGGCTCGTTGAGCATAGTTGCCACAGTCACCGACCACCCAAGGGTTGTTCGGAAGTGGATCAACAATGTATCCAACTCCCTCCAAAAGGTGGAGATGAAGGTCATCGGTCTCGACGCAGAGTACATGGAGGGTGCCACTGGGAAGATCCAACGCGCCACCATCCTTCAGCTGTGCCTCGAAGATGATGTTTTGGTGTACCACATCATACACGCGCCCTCCATACCAGGTGAGCTTCACGATTTCATGTCTCGGGAGGACATATACTTCTGTGGGGCAACCATCGCAGGGGACAAACAGAAGTTGGAGCCGTACAACCTTGATTTGAAAAGCATCGCTCACGTACAAACCAAAATAAAAATTCCTGTAGAAGATTGTGATAAACTGACACCATCCCTATTCAACGTAGCAAATTTTGTGCTCGGAACAAATCTTCAGAAGGGTGATGAGACGCTGGCATTAAGGTCGTCTGGATGGGAGAGTTATCCCTTGACATACGAGCGGATAAAATATGCTGCCCTCGATGCCCGTGTGAGTTTCGAGATAGCTGCAAGGTCGAGAGAGCTTATTGCGAAGCCGTCTCCCACAGAAAATGAGAACAAGAAGAAGAAGAAGAAGAAGAAGAAGAAGAAGAAGAAGAAGAAGAAGAAGAAGAAGAAGAAGAAGAAGAAGAAGAAGAAGAAGAAGAAGAAGAAGAAGAAGAAGAAGAAGAAGATGCTGCACCAGCAGCAGGGCATTATGGATGGATGAACTATTTCCTCTCTTGTAAAAAAAATATTCCCTCTCTGTGTATATTGATATAGATGGACTATTTCGATGGTGTGCATGTCTTTGGAACAAGTAGTAGCGTGGGTCTGCTTGACTATAAGGAACTATTTATCCGCCTAGCTTTCTCTACTACTCCTTCCAGTGATCGGTATGCAATGCATGTGTCCGTAGACATGACAGCTTGTCCATGGAAGTTCAACTACAGCGACCATCACGTTTCATCCACTGCCACTCGCGATTCCCACGACGCCGCTCCAACCCATGGCACCACGTCCCCCGACGTGCGCCTCACCCCTCTCGGTCGCACCGCCCCTCTGCCTTTGTGTGCATGACATGTGGGCCAACTGAAATGCAGCGAGCATCAAGTTTCTACCACAGCCACATGCGATTCCCACGACGCCGCTCGAACCCATGACACCACACGTCCCCCGACCTGCAGCTCACCCCTCTCGGCCCCACTGCCCCTCTGCCTTCGGGAGCATTACATGTGGACCAGCCACCTATCGGGTCCACATGTTATTGACTCAAAGGCAGGTGTCGTAAGGCACTGAAGCTCAGACCCGAGGGCCCCGAGAGATAAATGTAACTCCTGCGCCAGGCCTTGTGGTGCTACCACTGCACGAACTCGTGGCAAACTCGAGATTTGTTTCTTTACTATACATGCACGCAACGATTTAATGGACATTGTAATATCAACATGTGATGGGGAGCTCTAAATTTGAATTTGAAACTTATAAAACAAAAAAACAAAACAAATAAATTGGGAGAGAGGGAATATACCGTAGGATGTGTCCCATACGAAACAAGTCCCCTGGTTTGTCACCGCGAAGATACGGTTAGAAAGGACCACAGCGTCTTCGTACTCGTACGGCAACAAATCGACCGCAGACAGCATCGTCCACCTTTGACCGCCATGTGCAAGGTTCGTGCTATCTTCTTCAATCTCACCATGGTTCCATCGTACCAATTCAGGCGGTGGCCCGTTGCATGGCTGATCCCAATGTTGGACAAACGTTCTACGGGAATGATGTCATCGTTGTAAATGTTGTGCAAATTGATGTTGGTACCCTCCCGCACATATGCAAGCCAATCTCCACTCGCACCAAGCCTAACCTGTGAAACAGTGGGCAGGGGAGAATTAGGAAATGGACACGGAAGTAGTCTTTAGAATGCATTTACTACGTGATTAAACTCATCTTACCTGCTCATCGGACAAAATCCGAGTGCCCCTCAACGTCGGCATCTCAAGGGGCGTCAACTTGCAACTACGGCCACGCCGCGCTGGAGAGACCCCCAAGGAAACATCCTCGTGCGTTGCACGGAACATCAAGATGCATTTGTATGAGTAGTTTATCTTGTGAGAGAAAAGGATGAACGAGGAAAGGCCTTATTTGCAAATGTGGAGAGGGGTGTAGGTTTCTTTTTCCAAAATTGCCACAGTTTTCTTCCTATCCATCAGATATAAAATCGGACGGCCTATATTGCAGGGTGGCAGGCACACCATCATCACCAACTCTGTTTTTTATAAGAGTAGAGACTAGCAAGATGCCCGTGCGTTGCATGGAACATAAAGATCTTGTGGGAGAAAAGGATGAACGAGGGAAGGCCTTATCTGCAAATGTGGAGAGGAGTGTGGGTAAATTGTCATAGTTTCCTTCCTATCCATCAGATATAGATCGAACGGCCTATATTGCAGGATGGCAGGCACACCATCATCACCAACTCTGTTTTTATAAGAGTAGAGATAGGCCATCTGATTTATATCCGACGGATAGGAAGGAAACTATGGCAATTTTGCAAAAAGATACCCACACCCCTCTCCACATTTGCAAATAAGGCCTTCCCTCGTTCATCCTTTTCTCCCACAAGATAAACTACTCATACAAATGCATCTTGATGTTCCGTGCAACGCATGGGTATGTTGCTAGTATAAGAGGGGTGTGGGTTTTTTTTTGCAAAATTGCCATAGTTTCCTACCTATCCGTCAGATATAAATCGGATGGCCTATACTGCAGGATGGCAGGCACACCATCATCAACAACTCTGTTTTTTATCTATACCCCTATATAGTGTGCGAATAATTTTGAAAGATGGTCGTTGGATGAAGCCAATCCGACGGTGCAGAGATGGCAAATCCGAGCACTACCGACTGTTGGATATCATTTGCACTTAACCAGATTCTGCTACATGTAGAATACTCCATGGTTGAACTAAAGCATAATGCACAAATCTCAAAACACAAGCACTTCTCCTTTGTTCTAGAATCTTCCGTATCATAATTCCCAAAAAAAATTCCTAGATGAATTGCCATTATTTGTTTTTACTTTATGCTTCACAACGCACAATTCCATGAATCTTAAAATAGATTATCTTTTTTTATAAAAGCTAATTGATTTTGAATGAGATGAACTATAAAAATTAAACGAACATCTACATCATGCATATATGACTCAAAGCTTACATGCTATAGTGTGGTGTTTATTCATAATTTGGTTGCCAAATCTCATCCGTGCAATGCATGTGTACCTTACTAGTAAGAGTAGAGTAGAGATAGAGATAGAGACTACTACTACCAATGTTCTACCACTGCCACACCCACACGTGATTCCCACGTCGCCGCTCCAACCCACGGCACGACGTCCCCCGACATGCGCCTCATCCCTCTCGGCCCCACCGCTCCTCTGCCTTTGTGTGCATGACATGCGGGCCAGCTGAACTACGGTGACCATCAACTTTCTGCCACAGCCACACCCGATTGGACGCGGTTTGCCTACTCTGCTCCTGTGCTCCGATCCGTACTCCCACACCATCAAATTTTCATCCAGCGGCTGTGACACATTTCATCCCGGGCATCAATCCTCAGCTAGAGTACTTCTGTACTACAGGTAGTACCCGCCGGTGTGGCCATCTACGCCTCGTAACGCCTCAACGCCCAGCTGTGGCACGCTCTCCACGGCCACGCCACTATCGGCCGGTTCATCTCGAATGAGTGAGTCGCGAACCACGCCACCACCATGAGAATGACATGTGGGCCAGCCGCATTTAAGGTACGCATGTCATTGACTCATAGGCCGGTGCACTAAGCCACTGAAGCTCGGTCCCGTGGGCCCCGAGAGGGAAATGTAACTCCTGCGGCAGGCCTTGTGGTGCTCCCGCAGTACGAGCTCGTGCCAAACCCGGATGAGATTTGGTAACCAACTAGTATGGTACACGTGCATTGCACGCATTCTACTCTCTATATCTGTATATTTGTAAAAATACGGTCAGTGGACTTCATAATACAATCATTGTGGTCAACATATACATTTTTCGGTGTTCATACGGTCACTAGCACACCCTCGCTGAGTATGTGTGTGCATGCACGTGTAGGTTGAGCACTTGAGCGTGACCGTGTGTGTTCCATCGTGTGCTCGGACATGCATGCATTAGGGCGCCGCGCGCGTTTTTGCATCCATGTGTACGCGTGACTATTGCATGCATGCACGAGGTTGTAGTCCCTCACATTCACATGTTCGTAAGTCAATGCTTTGTCAAAACGTTGCATGCAAGGTTTAATCATTCGTTGTTCATGCATGCATTCCCGATATTAATACATTGGTAAAGACAATTTCTTGAGGAAAAAGAGCTCATGAATTGAGTACAAAGGGGACCAATAAGCCAGGACGGAGGGAGTACTAGTAGTGAACCAGAAGGAGGGAGTAGGTACTAGTAGTACGTAACAACGTGCAGTAACAAAATTCCTCTATGTGCATCATGTCTACGTGTCGCTACTCTTATGAAAACAGAGTTGGTGATGATGGTGTGACTGCCATCCTGCAATATAGGCCGTCTGATTTATATCTGACAGATAGGAAGGAAACTATGGCAATTTTGCAAAAAGATACCCACACCCCTGTCCACATTTGCAAACATAAGGCCTTCTCTTGTTCATCCTTTTCTCCCACAACATAAACTACTCATACAAATGCATCTTGATTTTTCGTGCAACGCATGGGCATCTTGCTAGGTATGAATAAATAGCACTCTATCAACGAGCCCCATCACACACCAAAATTCTTGGCTTCCGTGCTACAGCTAGATCTTCCCCTTGTTTCTGTTTTCCAACCCGGCGGCGCGCGGGGTGTGGTTTGCCAATAGTCGGTTTGCTCAACGGCGGTCCCCCATGAAAGTGAAAATGCTAGGCAACACGCCTTCCCTAGCTATGTGGCGTGCCGGACGGGCCGTGGAGTATTCCCGCCCGGGCGTGTGGGGGTGCGACGCGAACGCGGCAGGCCTTTTCCTCTTACTGGCAATGTGCCCGTGCGTTGCGACGATTCCCGGGCGTGTGGGGGTGCGACGCGAACGCGGCAGGCCTTTTCCTCTTACTGGCCTAGTACATCATAGTCGTTAGATGCAGATCTGATGGTCAGAAATGACGGATGGCAGACACACCATCATCACCAACTGAGTCTTTTATAGGAGTAGAGAAATGCCAGAACTTACCTCACGGCCGTTAGATGCAGATCTAATGGTCAGAAACGGCGGATGGCAGACACACCACCATCACCAACTAAGTCTTTTATAGGAGTAGTAGGAGTAGACAAAAATGTATAAACTGTAACATTTGGTTCTGCTCCTTGGCACGATCGATAGATAGAAATAACGATTGGAAACGCTAGGGCGGGGCTATTTCCGCCAGATAAGCAGGGTACGTAGTAGCTAGGTTGGCCCATCGTCGGTTTGATCACATGCGGCCGACATGTTCTAGTGTTTCTAGCAAGATGCCCGTGCGTTGCACGAAGTTGATGGAAAAGGTAAGCACAACTTATAAATTGACGGATGGAGTACTAACAGTGATGCATATAATTAAGCAAAGGGATCGCACATGTCAGTGTTGACTGGAACAAGAATGCAATAGCACAATAAGAATTAAGGCCACGATGATGCGATTGCAGTGGTGGTTACAGGAGGCAAGAAGAAAGATGCATCCATCAACGTACGACCTCCTCCTCCTCAACTTAGTGCGCCGGGCCACCGACCGGCGGCTAAGGAGCGGCGGCTTTTGTGGCGAGGTCAAGCTGCTTCTCAGCAAAGGCATCCAAGGCTTCTAGCTGGTTGAGGAAGGCCAACGTCATAGCGTCCTCAATGGCCTTGTAGATACCTATGTACACGATTTGCTCATACATGTGGATGTGTAGGTCGACGAATTCTTGCAGGGCGAGGCGCCTCGCGGCGAGCGCGGCCTCCAGGTGGACATTCTTCGTCGCGCCGGCGGGCAGTCGCAGGGCCACCAGTGCTTGAAAGAGGTTCCGGCCATGGAGGCCGATTAGGGTTGCAGGCAATGAGGAGCCCGGGAGCGCGGGCTGGAGGAGTATGGCGATGTCGTCCCCGAGCTTCTTGAGGACGGTGAACTTGTTGGTGGTGGCAACGATCATCTGGTCCAACTAAGAGTCGTAGTTGGCGTCGCCGGCGGCCATCCACCAGCCGGTCGCGAACACCGTCTGGAGACGATCCTCGGCGCCATGCCGCAGGCCGGCGTCGTGGACCATCTGGCACAGCTGGTTGCCGCTCGCGCGCATTGCCACCACGGGTCTGGAGTGAGCACTTTTGCGCTTAGTGTAGGTGCTTAGGCAAATGCTTAGGTGCGTACGATGTGGTAGATGCATTGGAATGGAGGGGTGCCTTTATATGAGTGCAAACTGCGTTGCATTCACATTGTGCAGCCTCTTTTCCCGGTCCTCCTCCCATTACTTCCCTCATGCATGCACGATGCTAATTGAAGGAGGATGCATCATTGGCCGTTCAACATTTCGGGAACCGCTACCCCTCCCTCGTCTGCATTAAAGCCATATCGGGAACTGCGCCGCCCGCTGTCAAATCGAATAGTACTACGCCGCCCGCTGCCCGCCCGGCTGAACATGCCTCCTCGCCTCCATCAAACCCCTCTGTTAAACCCGCATGCAAACCGAGAAACTGACTCCGGCCACACGTCCGTTCATGAGCGGGCCGGAATTAAACGCAACACCGGTCGAGCTCCTCCCGTCCGCCCTCAGTTTAAACGAGGCCAGATGCCGGCCAAGCTACTATCGTCTGCCCTCTATTTAAACGAGGCCAGACAGACAGCGGGCAAGAATCGCACCCCTCCGCCGCTCCCCCATCTCCTCCTTCACCATTTTCTCCACTCTTCCGATGGCTTCCGAGGAGCCGTTCTCCAGCATACTACCCGGCTGGGTGGCCCGCCGAGCCCTCCGGATACGGGCGAGGCCGCTCGGTGCTTCATCAACCTCGCTTGGCCCGACGGAGCCAGTTGCCGCCCCAATCCGGCGCGTGGTTCAGCAACTCGCCGCTCCAGTTCAGCTCGATGAGGAGTGGCGAGTTGTTCCACGCCAGCACGGCAGCGAGCACGCCTGTACGGGAGTCATGGCTGCCGCGTCGTACCGCGCCACCAATGTCTGTGGTGGACGCGCCTCCCGTGTCTGTGGGCGCGCCTCCCGTGCCTGCGGCCGCGCCTCCCGTGCATGCGGCAACGCCATGCAGGCAGAGACAGAAGCCGGGTGCGTGGAGAGCGACGAGTTGGTGGCCAGCTTCTCCGTGTCCGCCGCCATCATCAAGGAGAAGTAGAACACGGGAGGCCGACCCCACTTGGGTCCCATGAAGGCCACCGCCGAGGCGACAACTGCGCATTCAGGTGGTTTCTTTGCTGCCTCTCAATGGCTCGCCGATCATTGGGCAAGTCAATCAAAGTCCATACTTTGTTCTCATACATGGATCTCATCTCAAATTTCATGGCCTTAAGCCATTTTGCGGAATCTGGGCTCACCATCGCTTCTTCATAGTTTGTAGGTTCGTCATGGTCTAGTAAATTAACCTCCAGAACAGGATTACCGTACCACACTGGTGCGGATATTAATCTGGTTGACCTACGAGGTTCAGTAATAACTTGATCTGAAGTTTCATGATCATTATCATTAACTTCCTCACTAATTGGTGTAGGTGTCGCAGAAACTAGTTTCTGTGATGATCTACTTTCCAATAAGGGAGCAGGTACAGTTACCTCATCAAGTTCTACTTTCCTCCCACTCACTTCTTTCGAGAGAAACTCCTTCTCTAGAAAGGATCCATACTTAGCAACGAATGTCTTGCCTTCGGATCTGTGATAGAAGGTGTACCCAACTATCTCCTTTGGGTATCCTATGAATACACATTTCTCCGATCTGGGTTTGAGCTTATCAGGATGAAACTTTTTCACATAAGCATCGCAACCCCAAACTTTAAGAAACGACAACTTTGGTTTCTTGCCAAACCACAGTTCATAAGACGTCGTCTCAACGGATTTAGATGGTACCCAATTTAACGTGAATGTAGCTGTCTCTAATGCATAACCCCAAAACGATAGTGGTAGATCGGTAAGAGACATCATATATCGCACCATATCTAATAAAGTACGGTTACGATGTTCGGACACACCATTACACCGTGGTGTACCAGGTGGCGTGAATTTGTGAAACTATTCCACATTGTTTTAATTTGAAGACCAAACTCGTAACTCAAATATTTTATCTCTGCGATCATATCGTAGAAACTTTTATTTTCTTGTTACGATGATTCTCCACTTCACTCTGAAATTCTTTGAACTTTTCAAATGTTTCAGACTTGTGTTTCATCAAGTAGATATACCCATATCTGCTCAAATCATCTGTGAAGGTCAGAAAATAATGATACCTGTTATGAGCCTCAATATTCATCGGACCACATACATCTGTATGTATGATTTCCAACAAATCTGTTGCTCTCTCCATAGTTCCGGAGAACGGCGTTTCAGTCATCTTGCCCATGAGGCACGGTACGCAAGCATCAAGTGATTCATAATCAATTGATTCCAAAATCCCATCAGTATGGAGTTTCTTCACGCGCTTTACACCAATATGACCTAAACGGCAGTACCACAAATAAGTTGCACTATCATTATTAACTTTGCATCTTTTGGCTTCAATATTATGAATATGTGCATCACTACGATCGAGATCCAACAAACCATTTCGTTGGTGTGTATGACCATAGAAGGTTTTTATTCATGTAAACAGAACAACAATTGTTCTCTAACTTAAATGAATAACCGTTTTGCAATAAACATGATCAAATCATATTCATGCTCAACGCAAACACCAAATAACACTTATTTAGTTTCAACACTAATCCCGAAAGTATAGGGAGTGTGCGATGATGATCATATCAATCTTGGAACTACTTCCAACACACATCGTCACCTTGCCTTTTACTAGTCTCTGTTTATTCTGCAACTCCCGTTTCGAGTTACTACTCTTAGCAACTGAACCAGTATCAAATACCGAGGGGTTGCTATAAACACTAGTAAAGTACACATCAATAACATGTATATCCAATATACCTTTGTTCACTTTGCCATCCTTCTTATCCACCAAATAGTTGGGGTAGTTCCGCTTCCAGTGACCAGTTTGCTTGCAGTAGAAGCACTTAGTTTCAGGCTTAGGTCCAGACTTCGGTTTCTTCTCCTGAGCAGCAACTTGTTTGTTGTTCTTCTTGAAGTTCCCTTTCTTCTTCCCTTTACCCTTTTTCTTCAAACTGGTGGTCTTATTGACCATCAACACTTGATGCTCCTTTTTGATTTCTACCTCCACAGCCTTTAGCATTGCGAAGAGCTCGGGAATTGTCTTACTCATCCCTTTATAGTTCATCACGAAGTTCTACTAACTTGGTGATGGTGACTAGAGAATTCTGTCAATCACTATTTTATCTGGAAGATTAACTCCCACTTGATTCAAGCGATTGTAGTACCCAGACAATCTGAGCACATGCTCACTAGTTGAGCGATTCTCCTCCATCTTTTAGCTATAGAACTTGTTGGAGACTTTATATCTCTCAACTCGGGTATTTGCTTGAAATATTAACTTCAACTCCTGGAACATCTCATATGGTCCATGACGTTCAAAACGTCTTTGAAGTCCCGATTCTAAGCCGTTAAGTATGGTGCACTAAACTACCAAGTAGTCATCATATTGAGCTAGCCAAACGTTCATAACGTCTGCATCTGCTCCTGCAATAGGTCTGTCACCTAGCGGTGCATCAAGGACATAATTCTTCTGTGCAGCAATGAGGATAATCCTCAGATCACGGATCCAATCCGCATCTTTGCTACTAACATCTTTCAACATAATTTTTCTCTAGGAACATATCAAAAATAAACACAGGGAAGCAACAACGTGAGCTATTGATCTACAACATAATTTGCAAAATACTATCAGGACTATGTTCATGATAAATTCAAGTTCAATTAATCATATTACTTAAGAACTCCCACTTAGATAGACATCCCTCTAATCCTCTAAGTGATCACGTGATCCAAATCAACTAAACCATGTCCGATCATCACGTGAGATGGAGTAGTTTCAATGGTGAACATCACTATGTTGATCATATCTACTATATGATTCACGCTCGACCTTTCGGTCTCTGTGTTCCGAGGCCATATCTGTTATATGCTAGGCTCGTCAAGTTTAACCTGAGTATTCCGCATGTGCAACTGTTTTGCACCCGTTGTATTTGAACGTAGAGCCTATCACACCCGATCATCACGTGGTGTCTCAGCACGAAGAACTTGCGCAACGGTGCATACTCAGGGAGAACACTTATACTTTGATAATTTAGTGAAGGACCATCTTATAATGCTACCGTCAAACAAAGCAAGATAAGATGCATAAAGGATTAACATCACATGCAATCAATATAAGTGATATGATATGGCCATCATCATCTTGTGCTTGTGATCTCCATCTCCGAAGCACCGTGCTTGTGATCTCCATCTCCGAAGCACCGTCATGATCACCATCGTCACCGACTCGACACCTTGATCTCCATCGTAGTATCGTTGTCGTCTCGCCAACTTATTGCTTTTACGACTATTGCTACCGCTTAGTGATAAAGTAAAACTATTACATGGCGATTGCATCTCATACAATAAAGCGACAACCATATGGCTCCTGCCAGTTGTCGATAACTCGGTTACAAAACATGATCATCTCATACATTATATCACATCATGTCTTGACCATATCACATCACAACATGCCCTGCAAAAACAAGTTAGACGTCCTCTACTTTGTTGTTGCATGTTTTACGTGGCTGCTACGGGCTTAGCAAGAACCGTTCTTACCTACGCATCAAAACCACAACGATAGTTTGTCAAGTTGGTGATGTTTTAACCTTCGCAAGGACCGGGCGTAGCCACACTCGGTTCAACTAAAGTGAGAGAGACAGACACCCGCCAGTCACCTTTAAGCAACGAGTGCTCCGAACGATGAAACCAGTCTCGCGTAAGCGTACGCGTAATGTCGGTCCAGGCCGCTTCATCTCACAATACCGCTGAACCAAAGTATGACATGCTGGTAAGCAGTATGACTTATATCGCCCACAACTCACTTGTGTTCTACTCGTGCATAGCATCAACGCATAAAACCAGGCTCGGATGCCACTGTTGGGGAACGTAGTAATTTCAAAAAAATTCCTACGCACACGCAAGATCATGGTGATGCATAGCAACGAGAGGGGAGAGTGTTGTCCACGTACCCTCGTAGACCGACAGCGGAAGCGTTATAACAACGCGGTTGATGTAGTCGTACGTCTTCACGATCCGACCGATCAAGTACCGAACGCACGGCACCTCCGAGTTCTACACACGTTCAGCTCGATGATGTCCCTCGAACTCCGATACAGCCGAGTGTTGAGGGAGAGTTTCGTCAGCACGACGGCGTGGTGACGATGATGATGTTCCACCGACGCAGGGCTTCGCCTAAGCTCCGCAACGGTATTATCGAGGTGTAATTTGGTGGGGGGGCACCGCACACGGCTAAGAGATCTCAAGGATCAATTGTTGTGTCTCTGGGGTGCCCCCCTGCCCCCGTATATAAAGGAGCAATGGGGAGGCAGCCGGCCAAGAGGAGAGGCGCGCCATGGGGGGGAGTCCTACTCCCACCGGGAGTAGGACTCCTCCTGTCCTTGTGGGAGTAGGAGAAGGGAAGGGGGAAGGAGAAAGAAGGAAGGGTGCGCCCCCCTTCCCTAGTCCAATTCGGACCAGACCATGGGGAGGGGTGCGGCCACCTTTTGAGGCCTTTCTCTCCTTTCCCGTATGGCCCATTAAGGCCCAATACGAATTCCCGTAACTCTCCGGTACTCCGAAAAATACCCGAATCACTCGGAACCTTTCCGAAGTCCGAATATAGTCGTCCAATATATCGATTTTTACATCTCGACCATTTCGAGACTCCTCGTCATATCCCCGATCTCATCCGGCACTCCGAACTCCTTCGGTACATCAAAACTCAATAAAACTGTCATGGTAACGTTAAGCGTGCGGACCCTACGGGTTCGAGAACTATGTAGACATGACCGAGACACGTCTCCGGTCAATAACCAATAGAGGGACCTGGATGCCCATATTGGCTCCCACATATTATACGAAGATCTTTATCGGTCAGACCGCATAACAACATACGTTGTTCCCTTTGTCATCGGTATGTTACTTGCCCGAGATTCGATCGTCGGTATCTTAATACCTTGTTCAATCTAGTTACCGGCAAGTCTCTTTACTCGTTCCGTAACACATCATCCCGCAACTAACTCATTAGTCACAATGCTTGCAAGGCTTATAGTGATGTGCATTACCGAGTGGGCCCAGAGATACCTCTCCGACAATTGGAGTGACAAATCCTAATCTTGAAATACGCCAACCCAACAAGTACCTTTGGAGACACCTGTAGAGCACCTTTATAATCACCCATTTACGTTGTGACGTTTGGTAGCACACAAAGTGTTCCTCCGGTAAACGGGAGTTGCATAATCTCATAGTCATAGGATCATGTATAAGTCATGAAGAAAGCAATGGCAACATACTAAACGATCGAGTGCTAAGCTAACGGAATGGGTCAAGTCAATCACATCATTCTCCTAATGAGGTGATCTCGTTAATCAAATGACAACTTATGTCTATGGCTAGGAAACATAACCATCTTTGATTAACGAGCTAGTCAAGTAGAGGCATACTAGTGACACTCTGTTTGTCTATGTATTCACACATGTATCAAGTTTCCGGTCAATACAATTCTAGCATGAATAATAAACATTTATCATGATATAAGGAAATAAATAATAACTTTATTATTGCCTCTAGGGCATATTTCCTTCAAGCACTGCGTTGGTTTTCCCTTGAAGAGGAAAGGGTGATGCAGCAAAGTAGCGTAAGTATTCTCCTCAGTTTTTGAGAACCAATGTATCAATCCAGTAGGAGAGTACACGCAAGTCGCCTCGTACCTACACAAACAAATAAGAACCTTGCAACCAACGCGATAAAGGGGTTGTCAATCCCTTCACGGCCACTTGCAAAAGTGAGATCTGATAGAGATAATAAGATAAATATTTTTGGTATTTTTATAATATAAACTGGAAGTAAAGATTGCAAAATAAAATAGATTGAAAATTTATATGATGGAAAATAGACCCGGGGGGCCACAGGTTTCACTAGTGGCTTCTCTCAAGATAGCATAAGTATTACGGTGGGTGAACAAATTACTGTCGAGCAATTGATAGAAAAGTGCATAATTATGAGAATATCTAGGCATGATCATGTATATAGGCATCACGTCCGCGACAAGTAGACCGAAAAGATTCTGCATCTACTACTATTACTCCACACATCGACCGCTATCCAGCATGCATCTAGAGTATTAAGTTCATAAGAACAGAGTAACGCATTAGGCAAGATGACATGATGTAGAGGGATAAACTCAAGCAATATGATATAAACCCCATCTTTTTATCCTCGATGGCAACAATACAACACGTGCCTTGCTGCCCCTGCTGTCACTGGGAAAGGACACCGCAAGATTGAACCCAAAGCTAAACACTTCTCCCATTGCAAGAAAGATCAATCTAGTAGGCCAAACCAAACTGATAATTCGAAGAGACTTGCAAAGATATCAAATCATACATAAAAGAATTTAGAGGAGATTCAAATATTGTTCATAGATAATCTTGATCATAAACCCACAATTCATCGGATCTCGACAAACACACCGCAAAAAAGAATTACATCGAATAGATCTCCAAGAAGATCGAGGAAAACTTTGTATTGAGATTCAAAGAGAGAGAAGAAGCCATCTAGCTAATAACTATGGACCCGAAGGTCTATGGTAAACTACTCACACATCATCGGAGAGGCTATGGTGTTGATGTAGAAGCCCTCCGTGATCGATGCCCCCTCCGGCGGAGCACCGAAAAAGGCCCCAAGATGGGATCTCACGGTACAGAAGGTTGCGGAGGTGGAAATAGGGTTTCGTGGTGCTCCTGGATTTTTTCGGGGTATATGGGTATATATAGGAGGAAGAAGTAGGTCAGTGGAGCTGCGAGGGGCCCACGAGGGTGGGGGCGCGCCCAGGGGGGCAGGCGCGTCTCCCTGCCTCGTGGCCTCCTCGGTTCTTTCTTGACGTCCACTCCAAGTCCTCTGGATCACGTTTGTTCCAAAAATCACTCTCCCAAAGGTTTCATTCCATTTGGATTCCGTTTGATATTCCTTTTCTGCGGAACACTGAAATAGGCAAAAAAACAGCAATTTGCACTGGGCCTTCGGTTAATAGGTTAGTCCCAAAAATAATATAAAAGTGTATAATAAAGCCCATTAAACATCCAAAACAGATAATATAATAGCATGGAACAATCAAAAATTATAGATACATTGGAGACGTATCACTACCACATACGGATGTGTATGTAGACATATTTTAGAGTGTAGATTCACTCATTTTGCTCCGTATGTAGTCACTTTTTGAAATCTCTAAAAAGATAAATATTTAGGAACGGAGGGAGTAGAAAACAGAGTTGGTGATGATGGTGTGCGTGCCATCCTGCAATGTAGGCCGTCGGAATTATATCTAACGGATAGGAAGGAAACTATGGCAATTTTGCAAAAAGATACCCACACCCCTCTCCACGTTTGCAAATAAGGCCTTCCCTCGTTCATCCTTTTCTCTACTCTTACTAGCAATGTGCCCGTGCGTTGCAACGGATCCAAAATACTCCCTCCGTCCGAAAATACTTGTCATCAAAATGGATAAAAAGAGATGCACCTAGAAATAAAATACGTCTAGATACACCCCCTTTTATCCATTTTGATGACAAGTATTTCCGGACGGAGGGAGTATAATAATACATGTTCACAAACTTGAAAGAAAAACACTCTAGTTTGGTGTATATATCACTAAAAATATACTCGTATTAGGTTTCACTCAAAATATATTCCTTCTGGCCATTTTGATGAGGTGGGGGAGGGATGTGGTTGGTTTCATGGTACTAAGGGGTTTCTGCAAATTGGAGTAGAGAAGTGGGGTCTTGTTGCAAAAATGCCATGACTTACATCATAGTCGTTAGATCCAGATCTGATGGTCGGAAATGACGGATGGCAGACACACCATCATCACCAACTGAGTCTTTTATAGGAGTCTCTACTCTTATAAAAACAGAGTTGGTGATGATGGTGTTCCTGCCATCCTGCAATATAGGCCATCCGATTTATATCTGACGGATAGGAAGGAAACTATGGCAATTTTGCAAAAAGATACCCACACCCCTCTCCACATTTGCAAGTAAGGCATTCCCTCGTTCATCCTTTTCTCCCACAAGCTACACTACTCATACAAATGCATCTTGATGTTCCGTGAAACGCATGGGCATCTTGCTAGTAGAGATAAAAAACAGAGTTGGTGATGATGGTGTGCCTACCATCCTGCAATATAGGCCGTTCAATTTATATCTGACGGATAGGAAGTAAACTATGGCAATTTTGCAAAAATATACCCACACCCCTCTCCACATTTGCAAATAAGGCCTTCCCTCGTTCATCCTTTTCTCTCACAAGATAAACTACTCATATAAATGCATCTTGATGTTCCGTGCAACGCATGGGCATCTTGCTAGTCTCTCGCGATATCTGTGTGTGTTTGAAAGAGGAGTAGATAGATTACTATCAAGATCGAGGTTCCACCCTACTCCTTCGGTGTCGGGTAGTGTGTGTGTGTGTGTGTGTGTGTTCGAGAGAGAAGCCAGTCGATAGATTAGTATCAAGATCGAGGTTTCACCCTACTCCTTTGGTGTCGGGAAGTGTGTGTGTGGGTGGGTGGGTGGGGGTGCAGTGACACTTACATATTTCTACTCTTATAAAAAAAACAGAGTTGGTGATGATGGTGTTCCTGCCATCCTGCAATATAGGCCATCCGATTTATATCTGACGGATAGGAAGGAAACTATGGCAATTTTGCAAAAAGATACCCACATCCCTCTCCACATTTGCAGATAAGGCATTCCCTCGTTCATCCTTCTCTCCCACAAGATAAACTACTCATACAAATGCATCTTGATGTTCCGTGCAACGCATGGGCATCTTGCTAGTAGGGAGAAGGAGTTTGTGTGACACATATCTATATTAAGGGATAGGTAGATAGGATGTGTGCAAGGCATACTTAAAGCATCACGGAGATAAGCAAACGGTGTACATGCAAGTGCCGGAAAAATGAAGCGATAAACAATGTCTACGCGCGCGCGCGCGCGCGCGTGTGTGTGTGTGTGTGTGTGTGTGTGTGTGTGTGAGAGAGAGAGAGAGAGAGAGCGAAATCTCAAAACAAAAGGTGCTCTCCTGTAATCCCATTGTATGTATTCATATGGTTCCGGAACTCGAGTTAACCTTAGGCATATGTGTGAGAGACATAATTATCCTTTGAGACATTGGTGGCTATGGGTGGGCGGAACTAAAGGGGTGGGCGTGTTCGACAGAGAGAGCGTGTGTGTTTCTGTGTGAGAAACATGTAGGACGGGGTAGAAAGACGAATTCTAACCTTGAAGGAGGGAGAGAAATACATGAAGTGCGCGTGTGTGATTCCAATGCCCACGGGGAAATGAGATATGTATGCGTGTGAGAGAGATTGCACAATTCATTCACGTATCACTATCTAGCGATCGTGGACGTGTATCGCTTGAATAGAAATCAATATCTACTTCGTATCGTGGCCAAAGGTACAATATCGATTCAACGCTATAAAGATTGGACACTCACATATCACATTTTTTTCTATCTAAATAAACCTTTTCAATTGTGCATGTCAAAGTTACAGTGATGTTTCTTCAAACAACCAATGTAGCTATCATGTACATGCACCATTGTTACTCTTGCATTCAAATTCATTAGTCTTGGATGATTTAAGGTTCTATTATGAAGCAATATATGTAATATTCATATATGAATTCAACGGGTACGGAATTTATGAAATGGAGGCTATGTAATCATATGAGGTAACACTTTTAAGTAGCGGGCTACAATATCCATTTCTTTTTGTGCGCCTCTATACTAACACGTCAATGCATTATGTTTAAAGTAAATAACCAATGGCACTAAATTATCTATTTACACGAGAAATACATAGGCTGAGCGTTTGATCCCTTTTTTGTGAACGCGCCTCTACACCCGTACGATTGGCCACGCCCATGTGAACGTCCAAGTTATCGGCGCATCATGCTGAGTTATTGTCTTTTTTTCTGGGGTGGACTTCACACCAGTTATTAACTGCTGACATGTGCCCCGTGTACACAGTCTTGCATGACCTTCCCGCTAGCACGGTCCAAAATTAGTTGAAACTAGATACGAACGATCCCACGGGCGGTAAAATCTCCCGCCTCCTTCTAAAATTTCTGCCACCTAGTCTTTAGCATGCAAAATTCCCCTTTTGTCCTTTGGTGCACGGAGAACAACAGTAACAATGTCGCCCTCATATACATAATAGGTCAGGGCTGCTTTGGTAACTTCCGGTTCCCCCCACCACAAGGCACCCCCATTTCCTCTCCCCCTCCCGCAAAAACGACTAACTCCACGGCACCAGTGCATCTTACATCACACCGTCCGTACTTCATCGGCCTTTCTACTCCTCCCCTCTCGAAACCCTAGACTGCTCATCCACCGGCGTACCAGTGCCCATTCACTACCAACGGCGTCCACCTCGCCGGATCTGCTTCTGCGGCCGCATCTACCCCTCCCACCTCCACTAGAAACAAGTAGACTGCTCATCCACCACTGTACCACAGCCCATTCAGTGTCGGCCTTGTCCACGGCGCCGGATCTGCTTCGCCGGTACTCCCCACCGGAGACGCTTCATCCACCCCCCCCCCCCGGAGCCGCCCCACTGACAGCCCCGTCGACGGCCTCTGATCCTCTTCGCCGACACCTTACTCAACCCTACCGGAGCCGCTTCGCCGACACCATCGCCAACCCTACCAGAGTAGCTTCGCCTATACCATTCTCAACTCACAAGTCCACGGCCACAGATCCCCTTCGTCGCACCCTAATCCAACCTACCGAAGGAGCTTCTGATGCCCCGTCCACGGCCGCAGATCCGCATCGTCGACACCATCCTTAACCCAACCACCGGAGCAGCTTCACCGACGCCCTCGTGTACGGCCACAAATCCGCTTCGCCCACACCGTAGTCCACCCTACCGGAGCCGCTCCACAAACACCCTACTCGACGGTTCTAGATCTCCTTACCTGACCCCAAGGCAGCCAGCGCAGCGTCATCACCCTTGATGTTTCTAACCTGATTCCCACCGTCTGGCAAGATGCCAAGCACCCGCCACGGCCTAGGTACTTCACCTTTAAACCCGTCCAGCATCACCTGCCCGATGTATTTCAAATATACTAACATGTCGCTGTTACCTGTTATGCAGCTGGCAAAAAGTACAAGGACGATGTTTCTTATGGATCTAACAGCTTGGCCAACCAAGATCCTGGACTGAGGCATTGCTATGATCTTGTAAGTGTGTGTCTCTCTCTCTCTTGTATTGCTGTGGGCCTGCCAACGTTCTTTGCTAGGATTTTCGACCAGTAATCCCTTTGTGCAGACAATGATTTCTACTATTAGCTGCTAAATTAGATATGTGGATGTCATACATGATACTACCTCGTACCTCTGTTCCTAAATATAAGTCTTTCTAGTGATTCCACTATAGGCTACATACGGAGCTAAATGGGTGAATCTACACTCGAAAATGCATCTATATACATCTGTATGTGGTCCATACTGGAATCTCTACAAAGACATATATTTAGGAACAGAGGTAGTACATTACACAAAATCGTAGGTGGCATGTAGGAATTCCAGTGCACTACATTAGGCTCCCTTAGAGTGCCTGCTAGTCCAGCACACAGAGTCATGGCTAGTTTATGCTACGCACACAATCGTTAATTGGTGGTTTAAATATGGGCAAGGGATATGCAATGTATTATCATGTAGAGATGTCTGAAATTAGCCGTGTCAACTTGCAGATAGGGTTACACAATGAAAAAAGTACAAGATGTATGTGGCAATTTCATGGAACATCGCAAAAAAAGGAGAGGCAGCGATGAGCCTATACAATGTGCTATGGTAGGTCACTCCTCCATTGCAATCATCGTGACATGTTATTTGTATGTCAGTTCTATTGGCCAAGTTTCTTAGGGACAGTTATTACGAGTTATCGTAAGAAACTAAGCACATGTGAATATAAGCTCCAGGTAATAAGCCAAGCAGTTCTTTTCATTGCCTTCCTTTTCAGCTTATCTTTGGTATGATGAGTGAAAAGTCTAGATTGCATTATATTTTGTCATTGTTTTGCCCATATGAAAATTAATTTGACTTGCAAACATCACAAATTGAACCCACTACAGTAATTAATATGATAGGAAAACAGACCATCACTATTTGTTCAAAATGCAAATACAAAGATACCATCTACTTGGCACAATCTACTTTGGTCAATGTCTTCCATCGAGATCCCATTGCCTAATTTAAATGAAGAAAGCATGACCCACATTTAAATGAAGAACAATTATTTATTGAAATTCAATGGTCCAACTGGCTGGTTATTATCATATAGCAGCCACCTGAAAGCATCATATAGCAGCCACTTGAAAGCATCATATAGCAGCAGCAACAGCTCATAGCAACTCATCATACAGCAGCAGCAGTAGCAGCAGTGTGCAATTCATCATATACCAGCAGCAGCTCATAGCAATTCATCATATAGCAGCAGCAGGAGCAGCTCATAGCAATTCATCATATAGCAGCAGCAGAAGTAGCTCATAGCAATTGATCATATAGCAGCAGCAGGAGCAGCTTATAGCAACTCATCATATAGCAGCAGCAGGAGCAGCTTATAGCAACTCATCATATAGCAGCAAGCAGCAGCTCATAGCAATTCATCATATAGCAGCAGCTCATAGTAATTCATCATTTAGCAGCAGCAGGAGCAGCTCATAGCAATGCATCATATAGTAGCAGCAGAAGAAGCTCATAGCAATTCATCATATCGTGGATCAGAATGAAAACTTGGCAAAAAATCAGAGGAGATCCTCACCTTGTTGGATGAGCTCATCCTTCGACAGCACCTCAAGGCCACGGCCTGGGAGGAGGGGAGGGGGAATAAGGTGCCTTCTGCCGTAGTGTGGCATCAGCTGTAGTTGTGCGGCGCCCGCTGGAGTATTTCGTTGGACGGACCACAGTGGAGCAGCTGCTGGAGACCATGAGAATGAGGGGCGGCACCATACGGAGGAGCAGCCGGGGAGATTTGGCCCTACCCGCCGGCCATGTAGCCTAGCTGGACAGAGCATCGTCGAGGACCAGGCCAGATGGGACCAGTGGCGACGGCTCGCTGGAGGAACCCTAGCGCTGCAGGCATTTGATCGAGGTAGAGGGAAAGGGGAGAGGAGATGCAAGCGGGCACGGCAATTGCATTTTGAGTGTAATATAGGCAGACAACAGAGTCATTTCACTATTCCCCTTCCCTTCAATTTTTAGTGAGCTTCTACCCGAAACACCCCCCCCCCCTCCAAAGCGAAATAAGTTAAGCCCAAGCCCATAACTCAAAAATGACTTCTTTACATCTTTTATGGCTTATTTTGACAATAAGCTCTGAAAAGGCGGAATAGAACTAGCCCTTAACCTGCAATTCAATTCTGCGTGCAATAATGAATCACTCCTGCCTACTATAGTGTACATTTAGGCATCATCATACATGGCATAACCTAATAAATGTGCATTCCATTATAGAATCTGGAATATGCAATGTTTATGTTAGTTCATACGTTGCACATGATGTTTAAATGCCCCTTAAATCTGGTCAGTCAAGTGATCGTCTTTAAGCCTCCTTCTTTGCTTCTTTTCTTGATACATCTGTTCAATTGCTTGTTTGCATCAGCCAGCCATACCAGAACGGTTTGCTTTGATTACTTGTTGTTCTTGACCTAACACTCTAACAGAGCTTGTCAACGATTTAAACACTAAGGGCTGCTGTAGTGGGGGCTTGTCTAACTCATAGGTGACATAAAGGTTTGGCTGTACACTAAAGTAGGCTCTCCAAGAGTACCTGGAGATCCAGTTCAAAGGTATGCCTAGTTTTTACATAGTGCACACATAGTAAATGCTCATTTCATTGTGTGCAAGTGCAAGAGATGTGGCATGTTTCATTATGTGGTGTTGTTTTGTTATACTCTCATCCTTTTGTGTTGTTCACAGACTGGAAAGTATGCATATTTATCTTCCAAGGAGACGAGTAACTAGTTTGTGTCACCTTGCAGAGGGGGTGCAATGAAGATAAGATTGAGGATTTCCAAGTACAAGATGTTAGGAAGGAGCCTTGCAAGAGAAGTAGGAGCAGCGTTGAGCCTGTTCAACCAGTTAAGGTAAGTCTTGTATCCAACTCAACAGTTCAATTCCTTGTTTGTTTCAGGCATAGTTAATTTGCTCTTCTCAATTGCTTTATTTGTCCTCAGTTAATGAGATGCCCAAACAATGATGCCTGATGTTGGGTACTTGTATAACTATTAGTTGACATAATTAAAGTCCTTACCATTTAATTACTCTGGCGAGGTGTGCCTGAAGCTTTGAAGTCTATTAACCAACTATTACTACATGAGGCTCACATTCTAGTTTATACTAGGCTAATGATTGCATAGCTTTGCTTGATGTAGTAGGTTTGTATGAATCCCTCTGATGTTAATTATGCTCCCTAAGACTTTAACTGAGCTACAGAATGGCCAACTCTTGCTTACTTATAGGCAACATGCTGTCTAAATTTGTAACTTGTCTGTGTTTTGGATTTGGCCCCAACATCATGCTCCTCTGGTGAGCTAAGAGAGATTTCTGTATGCACGCTGCATAGACTACCATTTTTATAATTTTTAAAATGTCACCTGCTTATGCTTCATGACGTGTAACATTATTGTTATTCCTGTCTTGCCATGTACAAAATAGTCTGTCTTGCTCGCTTCACTATTGTAACTATATTTTTGCCCTAGTCATGTGTACTTACAGAAACATTTCAGGATGAAGGGACATCAACACAAAGATCTGCGAGCAGTGCAGCATGGCCGTTACCAAATGATTATGGATTGGAATTGGAATGTGCTGATGTTCTCGAGCATCAACTAGAGGTGGCAAGACAACGTGTACATGATTCTCAACGTACAATCAACAAGTTGAGACTCGACATGCAGGTATTAGATGCAGGAGTCAAAAAAATGAAACAAGACACTGAGGTAACCACGAAGGAATTGGAGATTTTGCAGACTGAAATTTGTGCTATCTGAATCCGGCCAATCCTATTTTCTAAAGAGACTATAGTTCAAATGGTAAGTTCTGTTGATGCGTGTCCATGATGTATGAGATTTATTTGTCCAGTGTATGTAATTTGTTGTTTGTGTACGCTTTATTATCACTGGTGCCGAACTATAATGCCCAGTGGGTATATTCGGCTGTAATTTCTTTATTATATAGTGTAGGATTATTCTACGTTTCTATGCCTTATTCTTTTTATTGTATAGTGTATTTTTTAGAGGCGATAGTATAGAGTAGGATAATTCTTAAATATGCTATATCGTTGAAACGGGGGCCCACACGCCCAAACATTTCCTGGACGCCATACAAATGAACAAACATGTGTAGTCAAAGCGGGCCTTAATTGGGCTGGTCAAAATAATATTAAGTGGATCCCAAAAGACGTGGCCCACCGTAACAACGGCTCTTAGCATGTCGTTAACAGGCCAAAAGCTCAATAGGACCGTATAAATGGAAATGCCCGCGGGCCTCTAGAAAGCCGAAATAGATGTCGATTTTGTCTCGGCCCTTTTACTTTACAGGCCAGTAAGAGGCCGAAAGTGTTATGGGGCATAGGAGGCCCAATTTGCAAACTAGGCTTTTAACAGGACGAATGTCGCGCTGGGCTGAAATGATGCCCTGCGGAATGTGGGCCCCTAATGGACCTAAAGTCAAAGGCCCAACTATTGTGTGGGCCGTTAACAGGCCGAGAGACAAAATGGGCAAGGAGTTGGCCCATTTCCCAATGGGCCGATTACAGGCCTAAAGTCACAGCGGGTTAGAATTGACCCAACTGCAGAATGGGCCGAGAAAAGGCCGAAAGACGTGTCGGGCCGTTAACGGGCTGGAACTGACAATGGGCCGAGAAAAGGCCGAAAGAAGCTCGACCGCAATTGGGCCCAAAGACGTAGTGGGCCGTTAACGGGCTAAAACTGACGATGGGCTGGAAATTGTCAAATGTATAATGGGCCTTTGATGGGCCGATTCTGTGTAACATCCCACGACAAATTGGCCCGGTAAATCACACTTAAGAAGCTCAAGCTCCTTAGCGATGCATATTATCTCATGAGCCTGCTCCAATACAGGACGATTCTCGACCATCTTGTAATCGTGGAACTACTCTATAATATGCATCTCGCTCCCAGCATTGGTGGCCCCGAATTTAGATTTGGGCACCTCCCACAAGCCCTTGGCAACCCGCGCATGTAAATATGCGTCAACCAACTTATCTCCGATCACGCTAAGAACTGCTCAGAAATACAACGGTGGCTTCCTTGAACGCCTTCTCCTGTTCAGGAGCAATCATTCCCGTGGAAGGGACACTGGCGACCCAGAACACGTTCATAGCCGTGAGCCGTGAGCCATAAGGTGATTTTGGTCTTCCAACACTTAAAATATGTACCGGTAAACTTATCCGGTTTCAGTGCTGCGGTAAAACCACTAGCCCAAAAATGCCTACGCAATTTAGGTTTTTGGATTATTGAGTAAATAGGCAATTTTTCAATCAATTTAATCCAGGAAATAATCGTGAACATGGCATTGGCAGAATTAATGACATACTGATTATGATCTAGATAAGCACATACTATGCAAACAGTAGACACATCTACACATAATGCTAGTACAGCTAACACAGAAAAAAATAGGAGCGGGATAAGCGAGTTATACCCTCCAGTAGGCCAGGCAGAGGGCGCGGCAGCGACTCTCGGCTTCGAGTTTCTCGGCGACGGCATGATCGGGGTCGGTGGACATGGTGACGACGCGGATGTGGATGATGTAGAGGAAGTAGACGAACGGAGGCGAGCAGTCACGTAGTCACTCCCCATAAACCTAATCGCCCCTCTCCCAGAAAGGATTCGGAGAGGCGGGGTTTCGGAGGCCTGCTCTCCCGTCGACCGTGTACACGGTGAACAGGGTGGAGTCGCCGGCGGCGGCGGCAACAATGGAACGAAAGTGGGCGTGGAGGCAGAGATGCGATCTGATTCGCGTAGCGGCTAGGGTTGGCAGACAGACAACATATATATGCACAGCCGCGTGGAGAGACGTGGGCTGGACCCACGTCCGAGTTGGTAACAGCTCACGATCTGAGCGCAGCGTGGTGCGGCGGGCGGTGAAGGAGGAGCGCGCGGGAACCACTTCTCTTCTCAAGCTCCAATAGCATGTGGAAGAGAATCCCTTATAAGGAGGTCCAACTCCTCTTCAACTAGCAAGATGGGACTAAACTTCCCACTACACTTAGTGCCATATAACCCACATGGGCCCTTAGAGATTTTTCTGAAATTATTAGATGGGCCTCCACCCTCATATTTCAACAATTACTACCCACTATGAAGGTAGTAACATAGTTTAGGGATATGTGTATGTTACTCTTTATTGTGGCTAGTCTAAATGAAGTGGCATCTCCTTATAGCCAACAGTCGGCTACATTATTAACCATGCTTTTAGGAACAGATCTAGTTTGTTGCACCGGTGAACTATTCCACATGCAGAGTTATTGCATCAGGGCACAAAGATTGGGATTTTAATAGTTTCAGTCAATGGAACGGGTGTGCAAATTGCAGAACGTAGTCTTCATCTGCAAGAAATGGGGCAAACGATACCACGCACGTGAAGAGAACTACTCTTTTCTCACGAATACGCCGAAGCGTATCATTTCATTGATAGAAAGGAAAGAGAGTATAGGGGATCATATTACACAGATCCAAGTGAGCAGTAGGGGGACGGGGTTCTCAGCCCCTACATAAGAGTTTACGGATGTCTCGTGGGGAGGATGGCTGCTTAGAGCATCTCCAGCCGTTCGCCCCCCCCCCCCCCAGGGCGCCAAAAAAGAGCCGCCTGGGGGCAAACCGGCGCAAGATTGGCGTGTGGGGGCGACTCCGTTCCCAGTCGTCGGCCCACAGGTCGCCGCGGGCTCGGCGATATTTCATACAATTCTTTGCAAACTCGGCGATCTTTCACGAACTCGGCGAAATTTCATTGAAATTTGTAAAAAAAATAAAAACATGCAAACTACGCCTACTACTACGCCAAACTATGCCTAGCCACTGCGCCCGCGTCCACCGCCCGCCATCTACATGCCGAGAAGCTTGTAGAAGCGGGTGTGGTTGCCGCCGCCGTCGTCGTCGTCATCGCGCGCCCCGCCGGTGCAGCCACCGTTCCTGCTGCACCCTTGGCCAGGGTCGCCGACGCGCGGTGGGGCGCTGGACGGCCCGGCCTCGTCCTCCTCATCGCTGTCGAGGACGATGACGCCGCCCTCCTCGCGCCCGGGCCGCCGGGCCTGGAGCTCCGCGTATGCCCAGCGCTGGCGGAGCACCTGCTCGCGGACGTAGTCCTCCTTCGCCCACTTGAGGGCGGCCTCATCGTCGGGGGCCACCATGCCCGCGTGCTCCGGCTTCACCGGGAGCAGCCCCGGCTCAGTCTTCGGCCGGACCAGGCGGAGGGAGCGCGGGGAGGGCCGGGAACCCTCGTTGATGACGAGGGTACCGCCGCGGGTGCGGCGCCGGAGCGGCGTCTCCTCCGGCTCTGGCTTGACGGGGCGGAGAGCCGGCGAGCCGGAGGAGAGCGAGCCGGAGCCCGACGACGATGACGTCCCCGGCTCCATTCGGCGCGGCGTCCAAGAGCTGCCACGCCGGCGAGAGAAGGACGGCCGCGTCGGGTATTCGAGGTGCGGCACGTTGCCGGTCTCGATGTGGTCGAGGACGGCCTCGAGGGTGCGGCCTGGCACGCCCCACCACTCGCGCCGCCCGTCGGCGTTGAGGCGGCCGCGGGGGTTGATGCCGTTGACGGAGGCGATCTTCTCTTGGCGGCGGCGCTCGAAGTACATCGTCCACAGCGTTTCGCTGTCGGCGGCGTACCTCGGCTCATTCCGCTGCTCCTCTGTCAGGGACAAGCGGATGCGGGCGATCTTGGCCCGCCGAGCCGCCCCTTCGGGCACAGGCGTCACCGAGACGTCGCCGGCGCTCAGCCTCCACGCCCCCGGCACACGCATATCCGGGGGCGCCGGATACTCGGCCTCGTAGAGGAGGCGCGCCTCTGGCTCTTGGAGATGGCGGCGGCCGAAGCCGTTCGCCGCCGCGCCGTCACCTGAAAACCTCTCGACCATTTGTTCGTCGGCGGGAAAGGGGGGAGTGTTGCTTTGTGCGCCGGAGAGGGGGGGAATGTGAACTGTGGCGTCCACCGGCGGGGAGGTCGCCTTTTATAGCCGCAGCGGGGCGGCGAGAGGCATCAATGGAGGCTGGCCTGCGCGGCAAAGCGGCAGCCTTCGCATTGATTCTCGCGGGAACCGAGGTGTTGAGGACGACGAAGCGGCGTCTCGCTGACGCGGCGGGCCCATCCTCGTTCGCGCCAAAATCGCTTGCCCCGGCGCCCCCCAGCGCGCCGGGTTTGGCCTGGGTCCGCCGGCGCCTGTTTCGGCCCAAACCGGCGGAAAACGGGCTCCGGGGGGCGCGACTGGGCCGATTTTCGGGCACCAATGCGGAAAAATCATCTGGGAAGGGCCTGTTGGGGGCTCGGCTGGAGATGCTCTTAGGCCCCTGGCGCCCGCAGAGGCCCTACATAAGAGAACTACTCAGGATTATGAATGGCAACAAGTGCATATTTATGAGAGAGGAAGGTGAAGATGCATCGAGTAAGAGCGATGAAGGAATTCTCACTTTCTTTGAGAGTGCCATACAGCCAGCATAAAACCTCGTCAGCAAAGGCCAAGCAGACACCACCCTGAATATTACAGTGGGAAGTGCAAGAAAGTAATTAAAAACCATATATTTAATTAAAATTTAGCTAGTCAAATTCTTGTGTGTACACGGTACGAGATTAGAGGCAATACTCTTCAAAGATGCATATTTTTTTAGACTAGCCATAATGGATAGTAACATAGAGAAGTAACATGCCCATGTTACTACTCTATGTTACTACCTCTACAGTGGGAAGTAACATATGTGTGGTAACATGCAACACCTCATTTATTAGGCTATAGACTCATCTTGCGTTGATATGTGTGATGTTACTCAGGCTAGTCATAGTGGGAGTAACTTAACTAGTAACATAGCGCATTTCGAGAAAATTCTGCTTATGTGGCAAGTAATTAATAAGAGGTGGTAACATAATATGTTACTGTAACATAGCACTTTCCAAGACAAGATGAGTTTACGAGCTAATAAATGAAGTCATCTATGATACTACTATTATGTTACTTTGCATTATGAAGGTAATAACTTAGACTAGTGTCATATGCATAACACTAGTCTAAGTTACTCCCCACTATGACCAGCCTCATACTAGTAGTAACTAGCTATATTACCACATGCCTTTTTTCTTCATTTATTGCTTACCACATCATCTTTTTTATCTAGATATGTGTGATGTTACTACCTATGTTACTCCCATTGTGAGGTCCGAGCACACAACTTATATGGAAATCTACTCCATTTAGCAACACTCTCATGTGATGTGCCGGCGCATTTGAAGATCGAAGTTTGACCAATTAGCAATAAAATGTGAATTGTATATTTATATGGCACAAAAGTTGCATAGCTAGAAACTATTTTGGACCTCATGCATCTGACACTGGTACTGGATATAGTATACTCCTAAAAAAAGGGCACTGACTCTCAAAAAAAAAAGGACACTGGTACTAGATGTCTAGATGGCACAGAGCTTTATTTCCCGCGAAATGTCCAACTTCCCTTGCACCACTGCACAACAGATTTGGGCGGTGAAGACACCGGCACCACTGACAGGCGCGTCGAGCTGTGCGGACACCACCATTGCCTCCCGCGCTCGAATGATCCTCCTGCCTCGTCGTGGTAGGAAAGCCCATCTGCCGTCGTCGGCAACAGGCCGGCGCGTATCTGCTCCGGCTCGACGTGCTCGTGCTGCTCCGAGAGCTTCTTAGGCAGGTAAATCGGGGAGCTGTGCCAGACCAGCTCCAAGGGCAAACCAGATGAATTCTGGAGCGGGGGGATGTAGAAGTGGGCGCACGCCATCAGGACCTCAGCGGGCAACCGCGACCGTGGCGCGGCGCGGGGCCGCGTCGGCTCGAAGCCGTAGCGGTGGCAGCGTTGGACGGCGCGAACGAAGGACGGGTACATGGCAGACGGAGCAGGGGAGTTCCTTCCGTGGACGGCCATCTCGGCGAGAAGATCCTTCATGGCCTCACGGGCAGCGCCGAACTGGGGCGGCAGGAGCTCGACGCAGCTCGCGGCGACCCTCGTGGTATCCAGGGACTCGGAGACACGGAACGCCGCCATCATCTTGAAGTTCTTCTCCCACGCCACGTCGTGCTCGTAGGACATCCACAGGCACGCCGCCGCCGCCGTCGTCCCGTCGCCTCCTTCGAGCTCAAGCCACCATGGCTGGAGCAGCATCACCGCGGTGCCGCCCTCCATCCTGAGCGATAGTTCAGCCGCTTCCCCAGACGCCAACGACCGCGCGAACGACGGGAGGAACATGAGGGTCTTGGGACGGCCGCCGCACCTGACGAGCTCGAAGAAGCCGTCGGCGCCGTCGGCTATCCTCTCGAACCTCCGCACCGCGGAGTCGGTCAGATCGTCGCCGGGAGCTGTGCCCCGGCTGAACGGCATGAACCGCTTGGCTGCTCGCGCCACGCGCCGTGGGAAGGAGCTGCTTCGCGCCATCCCCAGCTCCTCCAAGGTACCGGTGTTTCTTTTGTTGGAGCGGATGATGCCTTTGCCTTCCTTGATCACACGCTTCAACTTGGCCTTCCAACGGAGTAGCGGGGTGTGCGTGACCTGCCAGTCTTCGGACATGGCGATGATGGTCTCGAGCTTGAGCACGGCCATTTCTACTCGATCCACCTTCATCTCGCCGGTCTCGCCTTCTCCTGATAAAAGCAAAGATAATCTTTGCACTGCCTCACCGGCGACGGCAGAGCAGACTGTGTCCGCCATTGATTTGCTTGTCAACTCAAGCAGGCACGAAGTAGTGGTAGGCTAGTCGCGACGTCATTTGGAGCATCTAATTGGTTTTGCTTATTACACCGGCTTCTCTTATTTGTTCTTTGTCTTCCGGTCAGATGTCACTGGTGTCTTTAACTATGCGTCACTTTATGATTTTTTTCTTCTTGGAGCGTCTATTTCTCGAACGACTGAATGATGTTGTTTTCTACCACTCCCTCAGTTGCTTCTTTTATGAGCGACCATCTTCAACACTGATCCTTCATCAAACATTTGAAATTGATGTGGAGGTGGTTGTAAACAGTCAACCGTCATTAAACATGTTTGACGTCTTATGTGTCTAGTCACAAGTATCTAAAAGCATCTCCAGTAGAAGATGTAGATGCAAAAATAACTAACTTTTGTATCTTCGAGGCCTAAAAACCCCTCTCCAACAGGACATGTAGACGTAAAAAAAATTAAATCTCCGTGAGCTTTAACACCTCGCGGTGTAAATTTGCATCTCCACCTACAGAAGATGTAAAAAAGCTGGTCGCGTGCCAACCGCCGCCGTTCCTTTCCCTTCCGCGTGACCAGCCCCTACCCGCCCGACTCTGCTGCCGGCTAAATCCACACCAAATCGACGCTGCCGCCCCCCGCCACGACTTTGTTGAGAAAACAGATCAAGAACATGGAACAACCACATCTCATGGGTTTTGATGAGTTTCCCTTTAAACACTCATAAACCCTACTTTCGATCTAAAAATGAAAACGCAGTGCTCCAGGCCTCCGACCGATTCGTCGGCAAAAAAAACCATGAACCAACCATGCCGTATCAGATGTTCTCCATAATAAGCTAAAAAGAAACAAATATCCAATTCAGCTCCTGAGCTCATCAACACCCTCTAAACAATAAATTTTTGTGTTGGAAGATGCTTGAGTATGTTATGTCCATGCCAGTTTCCAGCTCATTCAGACAACTGAGTAGCTTTCATGAAAAAATAAAATCAAGTCCAAACAGTGCAAAATAGTAAACTTTTTCTCATATCTCAAATTTGTCTTCGTTGCCGAGAGCTCGTCAGATGTTTAAATGCTCTGAACTTTTGCACGTACATCACGAACTCAAGCATATTTCACCACAAGAAAAATGAAATTTTCTGAATTTCTTACTCTTTTTGGCGAATTTACTGTTCACTCCCGGGCTCATCTGAGCCCGGGAGCCAAAACGCCCTGTTCGAAAAGAAACTCTTAGCATATACCGCTAGTTTACATAACTCCAAGGGGTGTTCTTGACATGTTACGTCTCTAAAATTCAATATCATCATTGGTACAAAAGTTACACATCATTGGTGCCTTGAGCGATGAACTGTTACAGTGGCAGTGTAACTCTGCACTTCCCTAATTTATAACTTGGTATTACAGAAGAAATACAGTGTTCGATGGCTTCAAAACCTCTTTGGACAAAGAGCAAACCGTGACCGTACTGCCCCCAGTTACCGACCGACCATATAGCATGACGCCGTCAGTCTCTTATGCATCTGCATCAGCCCCTCGAACTATAGCTCAAACCATTCTAAGATGCAACGCTGCTATGTAAGGTCCGTCAAAACTGTCCGTTTAGCGAAACATCAGCGCCAAAGCTTTGCTTGGGAACAGATCTAGTTTGTTGCACCAGTGAGCTGTTCCACATGCAGAGTTATTGCATCGGGGCACGGAGATTGGGCTTTTAATAGTTCCAATCGATGGAACGGGTGTGCAAATTGCAGAACGTAGTCTTCATCTGCAAGAGATGGGGCAAACGATGTCACGCACATGAAGACAAGTACTCAGGATTATGAATGGCAACAAGTGCATATTTTTGAGAGAGGAAGGTGAAGATGCATCTAGTAAAAGTGGTGAAGGAATTCTCACTTTCTTTGACAGTGCCATACAGCCAGCATAAAACCTCGTCAGCAAAGGCCAAGCAGACACCACCCTGAATATTACAGTGGGAAGTGCAAGAAAGTAATTAAAAACCATATATTTGATTAAAATTAAGCTAGTCACATATGTTGAATAGCAAGTAATTTGGTACTCCTACAAAAGAGGGTAGTTATTAGTTATCCTACGCGTCAAAACAGAAAAAGGGAATGCGGCATCAGAGTAATGGTAAGTGTACACTCCTTTCCACTATTATTTAAGATTTGGTAAGACAAACCAGTTATTCGACTTTTTTATATATGTTATTATGCTCTTCTAAGTCCTAATATTATACTCACACACTCATGTTCTTCCTTACATATCAGACTCCACTGTTGTGAATAAACAACACGGAATTAATTTAGTATACCTGCCAGTAGTTCTTTGCTTTCACTTTTTGTGTGATATCTTTAGTTCTTAGTCTCTCAGTTCGTATAAGTACACCAGCATCATTCCTGCAAAGCCAGAAAGAGAGGAGTGTAACTTGATCAAGTTAAAACCAATTTTGAACATTACAGCCAATCCATCTACACATCGCAAACAACACTGAACAGAGTCAGATAGAAAAGGTAATTGTACTCCCCTTCCTAATTGTATCAACCATATAGCCAATGTTAGAGGATTGGAATTTGAATGTCTTTCTGGTTGAATGCCTCATTATTAAGCAAATACCACAGGTTATGTAGCATGCAGTGTGTTAAATGTGTAGAACAGAAGACCATACTGGGTGAGATATGTTCATACCACTAACAGTAAGCATAAAGGTTTGAACAAAATGCTTGAAAAGTGGTCAAACAAATTAAACTGAAGGAACTACGAACTCAAAAAAGTTATGTATCATTAGGCCTGTTTTAATAGATAATTTGATACATACTAAAGCTCTGATGCATGGTGCATTCAAATCGAGAGTATGGGGCTGAGAACCCAATGAAGAATTCAGATAAGCATCACAATTCGAAATATACACGAAATGGGTTTCCTTCTGTATCTAATTGACAGCAATAGTATAGGAATTACCCATACCATAATCCTTACATATGACAACCATAAAGACTCTTGAAAACCATCTCATGTTAAGGACTTAGGATTTATTCTCTGACAGGAAGCTTGAAGTACTAACAAAGAATGCCGTGATGATTGAATACTACCTGAATCCCACGACAACATACGACACGCCAGCAAGGAATGATTGAATCTGTAATATTTAGTAAAGTAAAAGTTAATGTTTCAAGCTATATAGAAGATATGACTTCTGAAGATAAAATACTATGAAGCTGAAGTTGTGATCGCAGAGGGAATCATAACAAGATCTCCATGTAAAGTTGTTAGCATATATCCACAGTCCCCGCATATAAGAAACAAGTCATCCTCAGAACTTAAGGGAGTCAATGAAAAATCTAAGAAACTTCATAAAAGGAACTGTTCTAAGATGATATGGAGCACAGTTTCAATATAGAATTTCACGCTGTGGAAGAGAACAGAATAAGAAGTTGCAAATGATAGCTACGATAAAAAAAATGGTGACATGCAATTAGCCACAAAAATAAGAGGACAAGAAATTACCCAAAACCTAAGTAACTTCTCTCTCTCAAATTTTTCCACCGTATGATACTCCAGCTGTTACAAAATTCAGAATGGTGACTAGATTGAATATATGTGGTATCAGAACACTCAAAGCTCATGGAAAAGAAGAAGGACCTCTCTGCTTGTTTTTAACTCCACATAGAACCGCCTACCATCGTCGGTTGAATCACAGCAGTCCATCTCAGCACCCATGACAATGCGATGCGCGCCCAATTTAGTCTTTATTACAGAACAATACTCTACATTTGCATCAATGCCGCTTCCGTCTTCATCAATGGAGTTCTCAGTGGCAAGATTTTCAAAAGAATAGCCCCAAAAGCATCTGAGGATCAAGCATAGGCACCAGGAAGAAAAGGTATCAAATTGATATTCACTAGAAATTCATCCGCTGTAGTGATGACAATTCCGAATATGATTACAAACATCAAGGCACCAGCTAATTTAACAGGCAAATGACAAGAATGACATGCGGCCCTTCACACATTTCCAAGCTTCCCAGAGATACTAACATTTTAGACAACTACTCCCTCCGTCCCATAATATAAGAGCGTGTTTGACACTACAGTAGTGTCAGAAACGTTCTTATATTATGGGACGGAGGGAGTATATTTTATTACATGATATAAGATCAGAAAAATGCCAAATTAAATCAGCGTAAACAACTCAAATTGGAAAGATTACCCTTGGGCTATCACAATTCCTATAAGAACTAATTACAAACTCAAAGCATCACCATATTCAGCAGACTAAATTCCGACTATTTTCTTTGTAACTCAATCTTCCTAATGCCAGAGAGAGAGAGAGAGAGAGCACCATGAAACATCAAACTTAACAAAATACCCCCTGCGTAGGTACGATTACCATAACACTATTTCCTTTGTAACTCTTCCTATTGTCAGCAAGAACGCCAGGGGGGAAGAAGGGGGGGGGGGGGTCACCTCCTGCGCTCAATCTCGCTCTGTGGTCTTTCAGGGAGCTTATGGACATCAAGGTATACAACACCGTTTCTTTTGTGCACACCCATCTTCCATGGATCTTTTAGATAAGCCGTGGCCAATATCTGACAATCACAAATAGTCACATAGACTCTGTCAGCATACAAGCATAGTAAAAGAAATTACACAAAAAACACTTTTATTACAGTGTCCTGCAAAATATATATGCATCTGTCATTCGATTAAACTAGATACAAAAAACATGGTAAGCTGTAAGGATAACTATCTGATTCTTGTACATGGACAAACATAAGTTGCAGCAATGGAAAAGAAAAAAATATGATTTAAATAGTCTGCACTGAGAGGACCATACCTTGTTAAGGTTGTTGCGATACGTCTGCAAGAGGAGCGTATACATGATCAGAAATTCCAAGCATAGCATACCAAAATAACAAATATGAAGTTGGCAATAATGCATTTTACCACAAAATGTATATTCTGAAGAGGTAGATTTGAATTTCTTATGCATGCAAGAAGATCGCCAAATCCTTGAGAACCCAAATCTGGCATTACACCACATTAACCATGAATGAATGCTCTCAGATAAAAACGAATTCAAGAGGAAGAAAAATTTCCAAATAATTGAATTATTATCTCCCTGGATCCTACTGTTCAAGAAATAAATTTCGGAATTAACTTCAATAATTTCATTCCTTTCCCATTGTGTATTGGAAACAGTTAGTCTGTTCATTCTTCAAGATTTATTTTCTTTCACATCCTTCCTTATATGCAAAAAAAATTATCCAATCTTACGAAAAACACAGATGCAATACCTCAGCTGAAATATAGTACAATAGCGCAAACTCACTATGAAGAATGTTTATCTATGTAGATGCCTTATAAGTGGTTCACTTAAGGTTTCAAGACCCACCTGCCATACAAAACAGTTGGCTCTACCATATAGAGTAAGGGAAAGGTCCCATGCTATCAAGATCTCCATACAAATGTGTGTACGTTATTATGCGACAACTGAAACAGAGTTTGTAGGGAACAATTTTCAGGTAATAACAATAACACAGATAATATATTCTACATTAATCGAGTTGATAGTATTAACTAGAATGTAGAAACAACAAACATAACTTCAGAAAGGAAGTACCTCTTTTCTCTATAAACGTTTCAAATCCTTTATTGAGATCTTCACCAGCATAGTCACAAATATTACGTTTGAAAAGCCTCTACAAAAAAGGATGTTTAGTACAACAGCCAACTTTTAGGGCAAACTTTCTTTAGAAAAAACGTGTATTCAGAAATCAAAGGTTCACACTCGATAGATAATGAAATTGATAATCAACAACTCTGAGATCTTACCAAGCTGCGATCATCAAAATATACATCCCCACCCTCAACACGGCTGTAGCATGCGATCTCACATGGCTGCATGAGGTAACAAAGGATAGCCCTTCAGAGAACAAATACATCAAACGAAAATCAAAAGAACATGGTACTGTTATGCACCTCCTGAAAAGCAACCGCTTTCCTAGATAAAGTTTCTTCACTCTTGTTAAGTTTCATTTCTGAAACAAAACCTTCAACGTTACGCCCATTTCCATATGAAAACCTCCCGCCGTGGCCAAAATTATTTCGTCCTCCTGGATGGCCTCCTGGCCTTGGAAGAAGAGGTGGGCCCCTGCCACCTCGTCCTCCTCGAGAAAAATTGTTGGTGTTCCGTATCGGGGGCAGCACTATAAAGAGAGGCACAAAATATAAGAGGGTGTTAATGCCTTATCTCCCAACCTAGATACACCGGACCTTTTCAAAGCACTAGCTACCAAGTCCCCAGAATATCGAGTATCCAGGCAAGGGAAACAATCCAGTCATCACATTCTCCGCCAAAAAGCATGGGCGTTATGTATCACTAATGGAGTATATATGGGTTGAGTGTGCGCAGATTTCAGTTAGATACACACAAAGCATGAGCATGATTTAGGCTAGATACGCACAAAGCTTGGAAATACAGTCTCATTTTCAGTGCTGATCATTATGTTCGATTTTTAAACCTTTATACCTATCGTAGTCTAGTGAGATGGTATTGTGGAAGAAACTGTGATCAAGTTTGTTTGGGAAACAGAATGAGATTAGATTCAGCCTTATTCGTAGTTGTAATTTACTGCAGAATTAAGTTCGAATTTTAGTTATTTACAGATTGCCGTTCTTTAGTATACTTGTCTAGTTTCAACCCAAAAAGGACATGAAGATAGTCGAATGTATCTTTCCAACTCACGGCGACCCAGTTATATATATGGTTTCATGGTTCGTTCTTCTACTCTCTTCAGTACTTCTGCTTAATGCCTTTGTAACTCAAAGTCTCTCTGACCCTACAAGTTCAAGCAAGAACCAGTAGATGCTAGCAGAGAATTTAATCCAACATTATGCTCTACTTAGCCTGACATACACCGCTGAAAGTTGGAACAACGATTCAAACACAAGTCTGCAGCAAGAAGAGTTCATCTCGTGTACTGGAGCGAGAGGGTTAATTCTGCCACAGACCAAACGCTCACTGCAGCTCCCAGAGCCCCACGAGCAACAGAACCAGCCAATCACACAGAAACTGGATAGGGTTATGTAGCAATCTCCTAAGAAATTCTGCTCACTAAATACTGAGGAGACAACGTGGCCCAGAAGAAACTAGCGGCTGATTCAGTAACGAGAGGCGGACCTGGAACTAGGTAGTTGCTACGCGCGGGGGTCTTGACGTACTCCTCGTTGTCGGAGCCGAACAAATCTCTCGCCTCCTCCTCCTCGTCCCCGTACCCGGCGGCGGGCCTGACGGGCACGACGTCGAACGAGTCGTACTCGCCGCCGTCCCCGTCGTCGGCGCCGTCCTCGTCCCCGCCGCCGGCGGCGGGGCTGCTGCTGCGGCCGCTGGAGGCGGCGCTGGAGGAGGAGGAGGAGGCGGCGGCGGAGGACGAGGAGGATGAGGAGGGGGAGGAGGAGCCGGAGGAGGCGCCGCCTCCGCCCTCGGCCTCGGCCTCGGCGCCGTCGTATTCCTCGCCGAAGACGTCGACGTCCTGCTCCGCGAAGTCCATGGACGGACGGGCGGGCCGGCGAGGGTTCGGGGTCGGGGGTCAGTGGGGGACCGCCGAGACGAAAGGTTCTCTTCTTCTGTTCTGGTCGGGGGGGAGGGTTTGTAGTGGGAATCGACACGGCAGAGCTGGAGACGGTAGGACGCACAGGAATAGGGTTCACCAGACCGACTTGGGGCCGGAACAGTGTAGCAGGAATCGAACACACCACTGGCCAAAGCCATGTTTCTTTCTTTTTGAGAAAGTCTCATGTAAAAACCTATGAAAACCTGAAAACATAAATGTGGACCGTCAGATCCGGATCAGCGGCTTCTTCACTCTTCAGCTGGAGGAACCCCGATCCGAGCCTTAGGGCATCTATAACCGGACTTGGCAAATCCTACCTTTCAAATGCCCGCGGACACGACCGGGCGCATCCGCGTACACTGACCGGGCACGCCTCATATTTCCTTCTCCACATACAGCTCTCTCATATTCATCCCCTAAATCCATATATAGCTACGTACTACGTTCTATATTACCCAAATTTCATCGTTGTCAGAGATGGCATGAGTCGCCAGCACCGGAGCCTGGGCCATCTACGCCGTCTCCATCTGTTGCCGACGGTGACGCCTGGCCTCTGCAGCCGACTCCGAGCGGATGGACTTCAGGATGGTGTGCTGCTCCGGCCACACGCCCACGTCCTCCTCCATCGTCGGTGCCTCCTCCTCCCCCACATCTAGCAGCGGCGCCTTCTCCGTCGGCTCCTGCTCCTCCTCCTCTTCCTCGTCTGCCGGCTCCTGCTCCTGCTCCTCCTCCTCCTCCTCCTCTTCCTCCTTCGCCGGCTCCTGCGCCTCCTCCGCCGGCACCTCCTCCTCCACCTCCTTGAATCCTCCTCCGGTTCCAGAGGTAGCCCTGCTTCCCTACGGATCCGAGCCTGTTCAAGGAGGAAGAGACGGTGCTTGATCGTGTAGTATCGGCGTCGTGGGGCATGGCTAACGGGCTCGAGTGGCGGCGGAGGGAGGGAAGAGGTGGATGTGCTAGGGCTGGGGACGCCGGCCGGCTTAAATAGCCGGCTACGGCCTCGGGCGAGGAGCCGGAGCGGCGCCACGCGACGTTCACACCGCGGCAACGATCGAGGCGTCGGACCGTCGGGTTTCCCGACGAGTCCGTGTGGGGCCATGCTGTCAGGGCGACGTGGCGGGCGTGCCCGGGCGCCCCCATATCCGCCCTATATTTGGGCTGGATATGGGGGGTGCCGATCAGCCCAGGCGTTTGAGGGTCGTTTGAGGGGCCCGTCTGGGTCAAAAAATCGTGACCGGACAGTGACCGGGCGGCCCGCCCGGGCGTATGAGGTGGGTTTGAGAGGTCCGGCTGTAGATGCTCTTATGCGTGTAAATAGTAGGGTAGGTTTCTTCAGCACCGCCGGAACGGCGGTGGTTGTCGGGGTTATGATCCTAAAAATGAGTACTATGGGTACGAATAAGGGGCAGAGACTAGCTACGGCGTAGGTGTGACACACGGTGTTTAACGAGTTCAGGCCCCTCTCAGCGGAGGTAAAAGCCCTACGTCTCGTGCCCTGAGGCTTACTTTGATTCGATGGGTATGGTTACAGAGATTGAACATTGCATGGCTATGGAGAGGGGTGCGGCTTATACAGTGCGCTGCAGCCCCATGTCTCCCACGCCGCCGAGGCAATTAATGACATTGAATGAGTCAGTTACTAGTGTAATGAGCCTCTACTACATCAGTTACAGGTAACGGTAGTCTTAACTCTAGTTAGTGGATGACTTAGGATTCCTCGACCGTTGCAGCTCCCATGACGTTCTCATGCCTTCTATGCCCGAGTGGTGGTCCATCAGCCGAGTGAAGTGTGGTCGTCCGAGTGTCGTCGAGCTGTCCGAGTGGACTTCCTGATGTATGCATCCGAATGTTGGCATGGTCCAGGGACCTACCTATGATGGTGATGGGCCCCATGTGGGTCTCAAATGATGGGTCCTTGACCCTACCTGTAATAGGTGACCACATCATTAGCCCCCGAATCGGTTGAGATTTCGTAGGACGAACAAACCGATCCTTCGGTTGAGTCCGAGTGCTGCGGGGGCACTCGAAATATGTTTCTGAATCGTGACTTGTTGTTCCTTGGAAGAAATCACAACGGATTCCGGACTGCGGGTTTACCCAGATGATCGGGGGCTGTTGATCGTCGAGAAAAAACCCGGTGGCATTCGTTTGGTCCCTCGGAGGAGGCAGACTTGGGGCCTGAGTGTGGGCATGCCATCGCAACCCAAGTGGCGACGCCGTCGCGTGGTGTGACTCTTCGGAGAGACGCCACTCATTATCCCAGGGGAACGCCAGCGCATGCCTTCTGCGGGTCCAGGTTTACGAGTCATGCACCTTGCACTACAAAAAAAAGACACATCCATGACATTTTGGGCCGAACAATTTTTTTTGTCATGCTTATGACACTTCTATGACGATAATTGTGACAAAACCCGGTATCATCGTAAATGTGGTGGGCTCCTACTTCTATGACAAAAAATCATGACAGAAAATGGGCTTTTCGTCCTGGGCGGGTCGGAGACGACCTGCATGACATTCTTTGGGCCGTCCATGACGGAAAAAATCGTGGTAGAAGCGAGGGTGAGGAAAATTTTGGGGAGTTCCCAGTTATGGTTGGTGGTCGGGCCGAGCGATGCACGGAGGTTTGCGCGTTTCTCTCGTACACGTACGCGCGTGTGTGCGAGGCGTTGCGCTCTAACTGGACCCGAGCGAGGCGTTGGGCTCTAAGTGAACCCGAGCGATTGCACTAGCTACGTTACTGAACCCCGATCAATCCCTTGCTGTTAACTAAACCCGAGTGATTCCTTCGCTACTGCTGATAACTAAAGCCGATCGAAGCTGCCTCTTGATGAACAGTTCCCGGTGGGGGTTGGATGAACAGTTCCCGGTGAGGGTTGGATGAACAGGATCCCGTAGTAGTAGAGGTCATTGCCGCTGGATGTACGGGACCCCGACCGAGGAGGTGGGGGTGGATGAATAGTAGCCGGTGGAGGGACCCCGTGGAGGGTTGGTTGAACAGGACCCCGTGGAGGCTGGATGAACAGGACCCCATGGATGAACAGTAGCTGGTGGAAGCTGGAGGAAGTCGGCGGTGGATGAACAGTAGTAGGTGGAGGCTGGAGGAAGTCGACGGTGGATGAACAGTAGCCCGTGGAGTCCTGTTTTGCGGTACGCCACACCCCTCCCGATGAACAGGACCCCGTTTTGACCGTAGGCGCCCCAACACAAGTTCGTTTCCTCCGCTTTGTGGTACGCCACACCCCTCCCGATCAACAGCACCCTGTTTCGACCGTAGGCACTCGAACAGAAGTCTGTTTCCTCCGTTTTGCAGTACGCCAGACTCTTCCCGATGAACAGGACCCCGTATCGACCGTACGCGGTCGAACAGAAGGCCGTTTCCTCCGTTCTGCGGTACGCCAGACCTCGTTTCGGCTGTTCCGTCCAAGCCTGTTGGCTCCTGATGAACACGCGCGCTGTTTATTCCGTTCCGACCCAGCCAGTTGGCTGCCGATGAACAGGACTGAAAGGACCACGATGTCGCCTAGAGGGGGGTGAATAGGTGTTTTAAAATCTTTTACGGATTTGGCTATATCCTAATGCGGAAATTAACTAAGCGGATACTTTTCAAGCACAAATCCTAAATATACTAGGCTCACTAAGTGCACCAACAACTTAGCATAAACAAGATGAGAACAATAAGGATATGAGTAAGCACAAGTTAGTTACACAAACTTACTCAATGTATATCATGAGATATGGAAATGAATAATACACACACCCACAAGTAGGCAATACAAGCTTACACAAATTGTATCACAATATATGGAATTGAATGATACAAGCAAACTCAAGTAAGCACTACAAGCTTACACAAGATATGTTACAAGATATGGAAATGAATGTTACAAGCTAGCAATTCACACTAAACACAAGATAGAACAATAGTAGGAAGTATGAATTGCGGACTATAAAGTGTTGGCCTAAATAATCTCTACGATATGGTAACCAACACAATATAATAAGGACAACAAGAATAGTGAATCCACGGTTAAGTGACCAAGGTAAACCACAAGTCAGGAGTTAGGGTTAGGGATAACCGAAGTCACGGAGACAATGATGTATCCCGATGTTCACTTCCTTGGAGGGAAGCTAGTCACCGTTAGAGAGGTGGATGTTACCACGAAGGCACACCAACGCCACGAAGGCTCAACCTATTCTCCTTGAGATATCACCATGAAGGCGATTCCCAACCACTAGTGGTAGACCTTGAGGTGGCCTCCAAACCTTCACAAACTTTCCGGGGGACAAATCACAAGTTGATTCCTCACCGGAGCACTCCTACTGCCTAGGAGTCTCCAACCTCCAAGAGTAACAAGATCAAGGGGGAAATGCTCAAGACTTGCTCAAATCACGAATTCCTTTGGTCAAGAGAAGGAGAGGGAGTGGATCTTCACTTGAGTGGAATCTCTCTCAAGAACTCTCACAAATCTCTGCGGGATCTAAGATTTGAGGTAGGAGAAAGGAGAGGGAGTTTTTCTTCAAGTGTGGATCAAGATAGTTGTGTTGCTCAACCCCTCCACGAAGTAGTGAAGGGGTATTTATAGTGTGGCCCCAAATGTGGCCGTTGGGGAGGAATTCTGCTCAGGAAAGTGTCGGACGTCCGGTGGCAAAACAGGCACCGGACGTCCGGTGGAACACTGGACGTCTGACGGCTGTAGCACGCCGTCAGACGAATGTAGCAGGATATTTGCGAAATAGGTTTGTTGGACATCCGACACTTGCCGGACGTCCGGGCACCGGACGTCCGATAAGTACCGGAAATCCGTCTGTTTGCTTCTGGATTGGCGCACCGGATTTCCGGACGTTACCGGACGTCCGGCTAAAGTAACAGCATGAACCCCAAAACTAAAACATGCATAACTTTCACATCCGGACTCCGATTTTGATGATCTTGGACTCATTTTGAAGCTATGGAAAAGCTCCAGGTCCTCACATAGAGAACCACCCAAGATAAACCAAAATGGAGGGTGCAAGGTATGGAAATGTTAGATCATATATTTTGGGAAACTATTTGGCTTTGGCTTTTCTTTGGTATATAGGATATGAGTGGAATTGTGTATAGAAGATGTTGACTTGAGCAAATCCATCACAAACCCCTTTGATACCCTCTTAATAGTGCGGGATCCCTATAACTGAAGAATCATAAAAGAGCTACACTACATAGCTATCGAGAATCCATTCTTGAGTGTATATGTTTCTTTGGTGGTCATCACTCCACAACACTAACGTCAAAGGAACTAATACCTTTGACACGAGCCGTTCACTTGAGCTTGATGTTGATGTTTCTTCTTGGCTCAAGATGAAGGCAAGACATTGATGAAGTCTTCAAGTCTCTCCCCCATATACAATGTGGGAAGCTTTGCTTTGTATTCATCTTCACTTGTCCATCATGTGATCATCCACAAGCTTCAAGCATGTAATCCTTTGGGATGGTCATCTTGAACTTGCCCTTGTCAACCATGATCACCAACACTTGATGTCGTCCTCTTATAGACACTTGAAATATCTTTCTCGATGCGAGCCCATGAGAATCACCTAACCCTCAAAAACATAGTGTCGGTTCAATATCCGGCGTATCTCGTAGTAGGGGTCCTAAGGTAGGCGTCTTGGAGCGATGGTAACATAGACACAGGGTTTTACCCAGCTTCGGGCTCTCTTGATGAGATAATACCCTACATGCTGCTTTTGATTGTATTCATATGGGTGTAGTATAGAGTACATGGATCTACCACGAGATTGTAGTAATGAATATGAGATTGTCTATTGACTAGCCTGTCCTCGGTTTATATAAGACACCGGAGGCCTAGGGTTTAGGAGAGTCCTTGTCTTGGGCGCCAAGTCTTGTGGAGTCTTCCTTGTATGCGGCAGGGGTTGTCCGAACTGGCCCATGAGTATGCGGCCACGGGGTCCTCTGCCCAATCCAACTGATCGGGAGACGACGTGGTGAATACCCCCTAATCCAGGACACTATCAGTAGCCCCCTGAACCGGTCTTCAAGTTGGGGACGCTCCTCGATTCTTCCGAACTGTTCTTCATCTTCGGTCGTCGGTCTTGAAAACTAGTTCAACAAACCTTTCCATCTTCGATCTTGAGGATCGCCAAAGTGAATCTGAAGAGTTTACATGTCGGGTATCCAAGGAGCCCCTTTAAGGTTCCGGCCTTTATCAATTCCTTGCTATTTTTATGCCACACCTCGGGTTTGAAGTTGTTCCTGGGTGGCAGTGTCCTCTTGCGTCCGAGCTCCAACGCCGGACTGCATTCGAGGTATCTTTTGCAGCCGAGCACCAACGTCGGACTGTATCCGAGCTCCAACGCCGGACTGAATCCAAACCCCAACGCCGAAGAGTATCCGAGCTCCAACGCCGGACTATATCCGAGGTGTCATAGATCACCTTGGCTCAAAAAGGTCGAGGGAGTTTAGCCGAGCTTAATGCCAGAAATGCCTTCTACGGAGCCAACCACTGGCGTCCGAGCTTTATGCCGGACTGCTTCCGGGGTGTCTATTGTAGTCGAGCACCAACGCCGGACTGTATCCGAGGCAGCGCACCACCTTGACCATGGGCTGATTTTTATGAATTTAATTTCGAATTGTGCAATGTAATCTCTGCTGAGATGTATAGCCAGTAGCCCTCAAGGTGCGTGTTGGCCTAATATCTGGGATGCACCTGAAGGAAAAAAATCAAACCGCTGACCCTAGTAGCCCCCGAGACTCGGGTCGATTCATAAAATCAGCCTGAGGATCAATTCCCAGCTCGGCAGCATACTTAGGAATAGAAACGCGGTGTGCAAAGTCCTCGAGACTCAGGTTGGGTGCGGCCGACCAACCTGAGGATAATAATCTCCTCGAAAACTATATTGCACTTTAAATTTTCTGCATTGGATTGTCAATGTAGTAGCCCCCGAGACACTGGTCGGGTGGCAACACCAGGTCAGGGATCGATGTACCCCTTTAATTTTTGTAAATAATAAGCACAAAGCCCAGTAGCCCCCGAGCCTTAATGTGGGCATGGGTGACCGAATTAAGGATCCATATCCAAAGTAAAATCACAAATTATGTGTAATGATTCTATGTATCCAAATACTTTACATCATCAATGCTCGGATCCACATTGTACAAAACTTTGTTGACCGACCATCGGCTTCCACCTCCTTGGCCAGTAGCCGAGGAGTGTTTGTCCTACTTTATAAAGCCTTTACAAGGGCAAAGATTTACGACAAACAAGGCAATCCGGCCATACTGTTTTATAAACAAAGGTACGCAGAGAGATATGTTGTATTACTGTTTAATGTGAGAAACATCTTCCAAAGAAAATAGTCCCGCTGTCGGTTCCTTTCTTTGGGTTGTCATGCCAACCATGATCATGAAACCTCACCTCCGATTAATGCAGGAGAAAAATATTGAGGAGTTAGTTCGGGGAAAGTTCCCAAATTCTATGTTTATTTTGACTCCGTTGCGACCGTTTATCAGTTGAAAGTGGCTCATTGTCGGCTTCTACCCCTTTGTAGATACTACGCAGGGTGTTTCCACAATAACAAGACAACCATTGGCCGATGTCTCGGTGCCCGAAGGCGGTTGTGTTAGCGGAAACGAGGCAATTAGATATGCGGGCTTTATAACTTTCACTTAGTCATAGGAGCTTAAAGTTGGGAGGCCAATTACTAGCCCCGGGTTAGTGTTCGGCGACAGCCTAGGTCAAGCCATAAACACTTCGGCCAATGTTATGAACGGCCCATCATTTAACATAGTCATCGGATCGCTGACCAGTTTACGCTTGTTGTGACAGTCAGTTTTCGGCTTTCTCCACTGAGGTGCTTAACCATGCGAGCTGGAAGCACAATCGCAGTGGTTCTCCTTTTGCACACCTAGCCGAACAAAGCGGAACGTAGGCGGCAAGCACGGGAGCTGGCAACCCAACTTTTGACCGAAGACACAATTTGAAACCAATGCATATATAGCAATATCCGAGAATGTTTTTGCCGAATCTCTAAAGGTGTCCGGCGTTGCACTGCAAGACTTATGCTGAAAACACACAAATAGTTTAAAAATGCCATAAGCTTGGAAAACCAAAAAACGTCAGTAAAAACTTGACGTCCGAACAAGATCAAGTGTTCGGTGCCAATCCAAAAATTGGTCTTGCAAAAATAAAGTGTTTATGTCGTGCTTTAATATGACACATCCTATCTCAAGACTTCAAGCGGGTCAGCCTACGGCTTCAACCTCCTATCCCTAAGGTGGGGTACTTCTCGTTAGGCCAATTTAGCAAACTAAACTCTAGCGGCTTTGAGAGAGAAATTAGGCTCCCCGGCTATTGACCACACACTCGCGTCGAAAAAGGAGTGATAGAAAAAGACTTTGCAACAACTAGGAAGAAATCATTTATTATAAAACGGCTCATATAAATTTAAGAGCCCCCAAGTGACTTGGGTAAAAGAATTTTTATGTATAATGATCGTATGTACCGAAGTACTTGTATCATATCTGTGTTCACCCGAACTTTAAACGCGTCTTAACCGACTGTCGGCTTCTCCCTCTTCGGTCAAGGACCGAAAAGTGTTATGTACTCCACTTGTCGAGAATATCAACGGTGTTTCCGATAACCAGGCAATCAGGCCATAAGGCTGTAATAGACAAAGCGCGCTCAGGGAACTTATGCTATATTACTGACAAAGTGTAAGAAGCATCTTCGAAGAAAATAGCACCCCCACCGATACCTTTCTTCGGTGCTCATTGTTACTATGAGACTTGTGCAATAGATTTTTTGTACTCATGAGTTCCGTTGTGTGCCGACCATAATTGAAAACAATAAGAGCGCTAACTTTCGGCTTCACCCAGTCTGAGGTCCGGCTCGGATGACCCGATCGTGACAATCGCAGAGGTGCTCCCTTTACGCCCTAGCCGAACAATCGGGAACGTAGGGGTAAACACAGGAGCGAGGCAACCCAGCTTGCAAATCGCTTAAGTCAACATGGTGCATATTGTGGCGTAATACATGAACAAGGAACGAAGTCGTACAAGTGTAATCATTTGCAAGATGAAAGGCTTCATAAAATAAGCCCCCAAGTAAACGGGGTATTTGAATTTGTGTGCCACAAACAAAGTTATGACAAGGAAGTTTTTCATAAACAACTTTTTGTCAAAAAAGTATAGTGCTTGGTCGAGCCGAACAAAATTTAAAACTTTGAGCACGAAAGCGACTTAGCTGGTTAATGTGTTCGGCATTGATGACGCGGTCCGAGCTTGATGCGGGACAAGGTCCCAGCCCCCGAGCCGGTCCCAAGGTGGCGGAGCGAATAGCTCGGCACTCTGAAGTGGCGACGTAGCACGGCCAATGTGGCGAGGTGGAACCCCCAGTCCGACCGAGGCGATGAAGCAGGCCGGCAGTGTGACGCCGAAGTCCCCGACGTGGGTTAATGAAGTGATGACGAAGCCCCCCGTCCATCCGAGGTGACGTGGTATGTCCGTATGCCGAGATGACAACACTGCCCGACCCGGATCATTTACCTGTGCACAAAAAATAGTGCAAACCGGAGATAATAGTAATAATAATAAATTAAAAAGAAAAAATTTAGTTGCATAATTAATAATTTATGCAAAGTGAGTAATAAAAGAAATATGGCCCGTGTGCCGAACACTCGATGAGGTAGAGCTCTCTCAACGATGCCGAAGTCCCCGAGGCAACTGAACACTTTGGTATGGCAATTCAACCAACAAGGTGATCACGAGAGCCAATTTATGCCGATTGGGACGACAACGATGGCTTGCCGAAGTGACCGCGTGACGCAGTCGAAGTCAATAACCATGTGGTTGCGTCGAGCCGAACTCTCTTCGGCCTTGATGGGGGTCGTCGCGCCAGGTAATGCGCGGTGTAAGTCAATTGCCTGTACAGATAGAATAGTGCAAGGCCAGAGATGATAATATATATGTTTTTTATATAAAAAATATCATCTACTTAATTAACTTAAGTAAAGTAGATAATAATAATAATAATAATAATAATAATAATAATAATAATAAATGGCCTGAACGCCGAGGTCGTCTCGATAGAATGGCCGCGGACATGTTGACACAAGGACGCGCGCTGAGGCGACGCCGCAACTTGATCGATGCAGGCAGGACGACGACGTCGGCCCACAGGGTTGACCGCGTGATGCAGTCGAAGTTGATTACCTGCACACATAGAATAATGCAAGCAAGTAATAATAATAATTGAGAAAAAATGCATAATTAATTTGTGTGAAGTGAATAAGTTTGGTAAATATGGCCTAAGCGCTGAGGCTAGCTTGACGGCGCGATGGCGTCATGGCACGGCGATGCCGACGAAGGTCGGCCTGCCCAGGCGACAGCGAGAGGCTGGCCGAACCGAGGCCAGGTATAAACGTCGGTGGAATTTCTCTGCCAAAATAATGCAGTACACACCAACAAAAAAATTTCTAGGTATAATAATGATAAATGAATAATTTGGAAAAATAAAACCTGTTCGCGGCGGTGATGACCATAGCAGACCGTAGTAAATGGATAGCAAACAGACGAGCTGATGGCGCTGCAAAACTGATGATGGTGCACGGGCCAGTTCGAGGGAGAACGTCCAATAGGGTTGCGACCACGAGGCTGTCTGCAGCGGTCGAGCTGCGGAGTATCCGGACTGGGTGCATGGAGTAGGTCAGCTTGCGACAAAGTAGACCACGCGCATGATACTGATGATCCATCGGCTTCACATCCATAGACGCATCAGTTTATGCGAAGTAGTCATACGCTGATTGCCTGTGCTTGTCAAACATAGAAGTCCGAGGAAGAAAAAAAACTGCAGTGCAAATGCTTGTAGCAACCCACATAAAGAATCCATGAAAATTAATCTAATCTGGATAGTCGTAGAGGCACTAATACCAACCGGACAACTTTAAAACTTAAATCAAAAACTGTAGTAGCAAGTACTAGACGTACTAGTCTACGCTTGCCCTTTTGCAAATAATTAATAGGGAGTAGTACTTAGCTCATCTCCTCGGGTGGAGGGGGTTCACTTTTAGGTGAGTCGTAGTACAGATTGGCCACAAGACTTGCCCTGGGACTTCGAGCTAGTACCCGCGGTGGCGGCTTATCTCCATGGAGCTCGGATGCAAAGGATCGTTGTCCGTAGTGGATTTGTCTTTGGCTCTACAATTGAGCATGTGCGAGGTCAGAGACCAGTTTGACAATCAATCAAACGCCGCCGCCTATCGACCAGGAGACTGCAGTAGAGCATCAAACGCCGCGTAGGGGCGCATCGTTGGTCGCAGATTTTACAGACCTTGATCTTGACCTAATCTGCTGATGAAGCTTGCAAACCAACGATAATTCTCACAAAAACTAATTGTACAAAACAGATGTGATTAGAAAGATATCACCTGATCATCCCATCGACCCGTGATGATCACCCAGCAGGCTCTCAATGGAAGCACCAATGTCGGTTCAATATCCGGCGTATCTCGTAGTAGGGTCCTAAGCTAGGCGTCTTGGAGCGATGGTAACATAGACACGGGGTTTTACCCAGCTTCGGGCTCTCTTGATGAGATAATACCCTACATGCTGCTTTTGATTGTATTCATATGGGTGTAGTACAGAGTACATGTATCTACCACGAGATTGTAGTAATGAATATGAGATTGTCTATTGACTAGCCTGGCCTCAGTTTATATAAGACACCGGAGGCCTAGGGTTTAGGAGAGTCCTTGTCTTGGGCGCCAAGTCTTGTGGAGTCTTCCTTGTATGCGGCAGGGGTTGTCCGAACTGGCCCATGAGTATGCGGCCACGGGGTCCTCGGGCCAATCCAACTGATCAGGAGATGACGTGGTGAGTACCCCCTAATCCAGGACACCGTCACATAGACAACACATAGTATGGGTTAGTACACAGAGTGCAATTGATAATTTCTTATCATACCACAAGATCCTATGTGGTGCATCATTTGCACTCGTGTGTTGACCATTTAGAGTTTGATATTTGAGCTTCATCTTGGTCAACCTATATCTCTACTCCATGTTTAATCTTGACGTCTTGAAGGGTATATTGAATTCTTCACTTGAATAGCTTGCTTGAATACTTGATCAATCATGACTCAACACATGAGTCCATTATGATCATATCTTTGAGCCACTCCTAGAATTCATCATTCAAATCATCCTTTTAAGATCTTGATCCATTATGGCTCAAACCATAGCTCTAAGCATGGCAACCCTTAAGATACTCCAATGAACTTCATTTTGATCATCTCAATGTAATTGTTGCTTCAAAGGAGTTGTCTTCCATTATTCTTCAATCATATTCCAATGGGACTAACCTTCAAATGTATATCTCAATGCAAATATTAGTCCATAAGGATTGTCATTAATTACCAAAACCACACATGGGGACTACATGTACTTTCAATCTCCCCCATTTTGGTAATTGATGACAATCTCAACAAGAGGCTTTATATAATGAATTTTTTACACGAGCACGCAATTTTTTCGAGGATAAATTGTATACTTGCGGTGATTTTGATAACATTAATTATCACAAAGAAACTTGATGTTTATCAAAACCAGTTGTACTAACATCAAAACACTACACAAGCTTTTGATGTTAGTAAGACCGCAATATATAGAGCAAGCTCCCCCACAATATATGCATGTGTGAATGAACTTTGAATTTCATTGCATATATTGGTTGATATAAACTAGTTGGAGTTTTCTCTATATATTCATTCATGCAACAAGCATGTATAACTAGGGTGGATATGCATGAACGACAACAAGAACTTTAAAATATATTTATCTTAAACCCTCTAAACTTCTCCCCCATTGGCAACAAATGCCAAAATGGAAGACAAAACATCTAGAAGACCAATATAGTATGGGTTCCTCCTTGATGTGTGCATATCACAAAATGTGAGTGAACGCAAATGCACATATACAATAATGAACAATTTGAGGAGCTCAGAATCTATAGAATGCAACCAGATATGAAGATATGAAAACAAGCATTAGACATTTGAGGAAAACAGTCAAAACACATGAGTGCGCAAGATTATATGCCAAACATACAAGCACTCACGGCACAACCTCTTACCGAAGCCACCATAAGAATAAGAGGAAACAAACAAAGTGGCCGGCAAGGAATAAATGATATCAAGGAAAGATATGAACTTTCTCATGTATAAAATTTTTTGAGTGTCCAATCATAATCATGATATGTATCCACAAAGAAACTTTGCATACACAAAATAGACGCAATTGATAAGAACATGATATACACAAGTGAATCCATTATTATACAACTGAAACCTAGTCATAATAGCAAGGCACATGGCACAAATTGATCTCATTTGCCTAACACAAAGTGAAGCAAGCAATCAAAGGATCCGACGAGCCAAAAGGATAAAAGAATATTATGATTTGGGCAAAGGAGTGTTCTAAGGAAAATAGAGAAGCTCCCCATGATTTGTGCACTATTTAGAATTTTTGTATTTGGATGCAAGTGCACAAAATAGGATCATCACTCCCCCAAAATCAATAGGAACACAAAACAATTGCAAGCAGGCATAGATAAGAAAAGAAGCCTAGCATTTGCAACAAACATATGGTTGAGCAACATGTAAATGAGGCAACCTAAGAATAGGCACAACCAAAATGATGTGTGTGAGTCATGTCAAAGCACTTGAGAAGACTAATATAAGGATGAGAATTAAGCATCAACATAGTCTTGAGTAAATGAGATACAAGGTGCAAGACATGTCCTTCCCACACAACGAAGTTAAGAAGGTCACACACACATCAAGCAAATGGGTTCACAAGCTCACTAATAGCAAATTAAAAAATCAAAGCTTGTGACAACCCATGATGAAGATAGGAAATAATAGGCTTGTCAAGACAAGCATGAGGACAACAATCTTCACCAAACATGAGTGCACTAAGATGCAAAGAGGTAAGACATGCACTCATACAACAAATGCTTCCATGGAGCCACCAAACAGATATAAAAAGTGAATGAAATGGTGGACATGAAAGAATAGGGATATCAACTAGAGATGCAACTTCTCTCACGTGTATAAGATTCCAGGTAGATGATATCCACAAAGAAGGATGTACACATATAATAGTTACAAAAGGAAAGAATAAGATATCCAAACGGGAGTCATAAAATATACCAATGAGATCTTTGCTTGAAAGCATAGCGCGTGGCTTAATATAATCTTATTGTATATTAATGAACTCCAAACACACAACTATCAAAGACATCACAACTAGCAACAAGAGATCATTGTTGGGATGCTTTGAGAAAGGAAACAAGTATCACAGGAACGAGTCAAGAAATTCATGCCATGATGCAACCTACACAAGGTTGACCCCATTTCTATATATATGCATGAAGTAAATACTTGTTACCGAGATAGCATTGGTATGAAGTCGTAGATCAATAAAATGTCCAAGCTTGGCTCTAATTTCCTCATAGTGCCACCACCTTCATGAATAAGCCAAGCAACCAATGCTTCTCAAATGTACCTAAAACATTTTAAGTACAATATGGTCCCCAAACTTATTGGGTCCGAAGTAGTTATCATAACTACAACACATAGGGTAAAACCACTTAAATATGTGCATATTGATATGAATTTGAATTTCATGCACATCTTAGCTATTAAGAATTTGATGGATTTACCATATATATATTGGATCAAATAAGGCAAAAAAGGCATGTGAATTTACACATAGTAAATATGCATGCACAAGCCTACCAAAATCCAAGGAGATACAAATTGGACAAATGAACACATAACCGTTAATACTTCCAATAACATCACTAGTCATTCATGTTGTCCAAAATGAATCAAAGTGACAAATCAACATATGATAGCACACAAAGTTCAACATATGAATGAGCATATAAGATATGCATTGCACACATACTCATAGGAATATCTCACTCAAGTAGATATAGAACACTATAAACAATGAGATAACAAACTCTCATATAGAGCAATAAGATGAATTCAAACAAAATGGTATTTTGGGTTATCATTCGGTGTAGAAACCAAATAAGTACATGATCATCTATACTAACACAAGCATAACATGAGAGTTTAGAAATAAACACAATGCTTGGATAGCATAATATTAACATTCCAACTAGATAGATCATCATGCAAAGCAATAATTGGAATAGCTTTAATCAAACGATTTTCCAAATATGATTTTAAAGATAACCTTGGGCAAAACCGCACAAGAATGCCATACATAAACAAGGCATTGCATGCCACGGAGATATAAGATAATCTCAAATATAAATTCTAAGTGGCATCCCTCAATTGTTCATATTAACAAGGATTGTGATATGCACAAAGCATATCACTCCCCTATAATATGACGATCCATGTATTATGCACAAGAAGAAAATGAAACCCAACTAAGGATAATTAATGGATGAGAATTTGAGTTTCAAATGAGCTTTACATACCACATAGTAACTAGATAATATTGCACTACCAATACTAGGTGCTTGATACGTCTCCGTCGTATCTATAATTTTTGATTGTTCCATGCCAATATTATTCAACTTTCATATACTTTTTGGCAACTTTTTATACTATTTTTGGGACTAACATATTGATCCAGTGCCCAGTGCCAGTTCCTGTTTCGCAGAATATCCATATCAAATGGGATAAAAACGGACGAAGCTTATTTTTGGAATATTTGGAAAATTCTGGAAGAAAAATCCACGCGAGACGGTGCCCGAGGTGGCCACGAGGCAGGGGGCGCCCCTGCCCCCCTGGGCGCGCCCCTGACCCTCGTGGGCCACCCGTAAGGTGGTTGATGCCCTTATTCGGCCGCAAGAAAGCTAATTGTTGGTAAAAAATCATGGCGAAGGTTTCAGTCCAATCGGAGTTACAGATCTCCATATATACAAGAAAAGGTGAAAGGGCAGCAGAGGAGAGCGCAGAAACAGAGAGAGACAGAGAGACAGATCCAATCTCGGAGGGGCTCTCGCCCCTCCCACGCCATGGAGGCCAAGGACCAGAGGGGAAACCCTTCTACCATCTAGGGAGGAGGTCAAGGAAGAAGAAGGCGAAGGCCCCCCCTCTCCCCTTCTCTTCCGGTGGCGCCGGAACACCGCCGTGGCCATCATCATCACCGCAATCTTCACCAACAAATTCACCGCCATCATCACCAACTCTTCCCCCCTCTATGCAGCGGTGTAACCTCTCTCTTACCCGCTGTAATCTCTACTTAAACATGGTGCTCAACGCTATATATTATTTCCCAATAATGTATAGCTATCCTATGATGTTTGAGTAGATCCGTTTTGTCCTATGGGCTATTTGATGATCAAGATTGGTTGGAGTTGCATGTTTTATTATTGGTGCTGTCCTATGGTGCTCTCCGTGTCGCGCAAGCATGAGGGATTCCCGCTGTAGGGTTTGCAATATGTTCATGATTTGCTTATGGTGGGTGGCGTGAGTGACAGAAGCACAGACCCGAGTAAGTAGGTTGTTTGCGTATGGGATAAAGGGGACTTGATACTTTAATGCTATGGTTGGGTTTTACCTTAATGATCTTTAGTAGTTGCGGATGCTTGCTAGAGTTCCAATCATAAGTGCATATGATCCAAGTAGAGAAAGTATGTTAGCTTATGCCTCTCCCTCAAATAAAATTGCAATAATGATTACCGGTCTAGTTATCGATTGCCTAGGCAAAAATAACTTTCTCGTAACAAAAAGCTCTTTACTAATTTAGTTGTGTCTTTATATAAATAGCCCCTAGCTTTTATTTACTCGCTCTTTACTTTCTTGCAAACCTATCCAACAACACCTACAAAGTACTTCTAGTTTCATACTTGTTTCCGGTAAAGCGAACGTCAAGCGTGCGTAGAGTTGTATCGGTGGTCGATAGAACTTGAGGGAATATTTGTTCTACCTTTAGCTCCTCGTTGGGTTCGACACTCTTACTTATCGAAAGAGGCTACAATTGATCCCCTATACTTGTGGGTTATCAGTGGTATCCCACATATATACACATTTAAGGTTTGTGATATGCGTAAAACATAGCACTCCCCCATAAATGTGATGATCCATTAATATCTCAAAAGAGCCAAGGAAGATTCGACTAATGAAGCAATAAAGGCTCAAAACCACACACACAAATATATGAAGTGCATTGCGACCTACACATGCTAGATAACACAAATCAAGCATACTAGGAAGCACAACATATACAAGCACATGCTAGGTACAAAAGCTAAACATGCAAGGGACTTAGTAACTTTCAATGTAAACAATGCAAGTACAAGTTACCGCAAAGAGGAGCATTGGATTGATAGATATGATGATAATCCACTTGACTTGGCATTAACCATAACATATGGTGAAAATAGTTTTTCTTCATGAAGTAGCCAAGTCTCCAATGCCCTCCACACACCTATTGATCAAGTTTGATCTTGATGGTCCCCAACCAAGTTGGGTCCTAAGAAGTTAGTAACAATAGGCTTGGCAACCCAAATGGTCTTGTCCACTTTCAAACTTCTTTGGGAACCGGCAAACTCGGCAAACACATTGCCAACAATATCCTTCCTTAGCGAATAATGATTATTGACTATAGGAGGCTTAGATATGTTACCGTTGGGACTAGATGAAGCTATGTGTCCCTTCTTATGGAAAATATAACAACATGTGCTCCCCTTTCTCTTCTTCTTTACCTTTTCAACTTGGAGAGCATTATCTTGGTTAGGCATGGGAAGAGGCCTTTCGTTATCTTGATATTGAACTTGAGGCCACTTCCCTTTATGCTTCACATTTGAAGCCTTCTTCTTCAATGGACAAGATCTCACATGGTGTCCAACATTCTTGCACTTGAAGCAAGTAATGTTGGCCGAATTCTTGAATTGATCTTGTCCCTTCTTCTTGTTCTTGGACTTCTTCTTGTTGGACATGAAATCAAGTCCTATTTTGTCTTGAGGGTCCTCTTGCACACTCAAGATATTATCGCAACATTTTTCCAAGTCTTTCTTCAAACTAGTGACTTGGGCCTTGAGCTCTTTATTTTCCTCTACAAGGTTAGTATTAACAAAAGAACTAGAGGAAGTAGAAGCTTCATTGTTAGAGCAACAAGGCATGGTGAGAAATTCATTACAAGATGTACCAATATCATGTAGAGAGGAATTGCAAGGACTAACACATGGCAATAAGGCATTTCGAGTAGAAGATGTGCTAATATCCACATGAGACTCACATGATTTTAGCTTGGTGACCATAGCCTCATGAGCTAACTTTAACTCATCATGAGAGATTAGAAGATCCTCATGAGTGCGTGAGAGCTTTTTATGACTTTCTCCCAATTTCCCATAATTGCTAGTTAGCAAATCAAGTTGAGTCCTTAGCTCAACATTTTCTTTTAATATCGATGCTTCACACAAGATAGAGTTAGTAGCACAAGCATCATTATCAATATGAGAGGAGCATGTAGAAGCTAGAGACTCCGCATGAGTAGCTTGAAGTTCCTCTTGAGACTTAGAGAGTTTGGTGAGCTCTCTGTCGGTGTCAAAATCGGCGGATCTCGGGTAGGGGGTCCCGAACTGTGCGTCTAAGGTCGATGGTAACAGGAGACAGGGGACACAATGTTTACCCAGGTCCGGGCCCTCTCTATGGAGGTAATACCCTACTTACTGCTTGATTGATCTTGATGAATATGAGTATTACAAGAGTTGATCTACCACGAGATCGTATGGCTAAACCCTAGAGGTCTAGCTTGTATGACTATGATAATGAGTATCTCCCCCCCTCCGGACTAAGTCCTTCGGTTTATATAGACACCGGGAGGATCTAGGGTTACACAAGGTCGGTTACAAGGAAAGGAATCTACATATTTGGTCGCCAAGCTTGCCCTCCACGCCAAGGAGAGTCCCATCCGGACACGGGTGCAGTCTTCGGTCTTCGTATTCCTCATAGCCCATCAGTCCGGCCCATGGCTAACAGGCCGGACGCCCGAGGACCCCTTAGTCCAGGACTCCCTCAGTAGCCCCCGAACCAGTCTTCAATGGCGAGGTGTTCGGCGCATAGATTGTCTTCGGCATTGCAAGGCAGGTTCCTCCATTGATGACTCCCAAGTAGTATGTTCGACCTTCCATTTAATGTTGCTCCCCTCGGCTTCTGTGTATCAACAACTTCAGCTTCCACGTGTCGAGCGGATGCGAGAGGTCAGGGTATTTTTGCACATAACACCCCGGCTACACGAGGGACAACGTCTATTTAACAAGATTGGATCCCAGATCTGTTCAATCATCTCGCGGAGAAAATCCTCAAAGGCTGCTAGGAAAGAACATTCCAACATGTCTAGTGTTCCCAGCCCCTCCTCCCATCCCTGCGGCCCAGAGAGAGGCGAGTGGGAGAAGTGCTCCGTATCCCACAGTCAGCTGGTGAAGCTGCAAACGCAGGGGTTTCTCCCCCCTACGGACTTGGTCCCTGTTCGAGCAGAGTTAGCCTCCTTCGACGGCAAAACCCAGGCGGAGGATTTCCCCAATCCATCCGGGGGAACGAGTGTGTTTTGTCCCCTTTCTGCTAAGGAGCGTGGGATTTCCAATTCATCCATTCCTCCGAGGGCTTCTGGAATATTATGGTCTCCAACTGCACAATTTTACTCCACCTCCATCCTTCATATTGCGGGTTATGTCGCTTTATGTGAATTATTCCTGGGTTGCGAGGCCCATTTTCAATTGTGGAGAAAGTTATTCTGCCTTGTCCCGCGTAACCATGAGGGATCGATATTTGAAGTGGGCGGAGCCGAAATATGGCGCATTGCTGAGACCGGATACCTATCCGGCACACCGAAGAAAGCTTCCGAAGAGTGGACCTCTAAGTGGTTTTATATCGAGGACGTCGTACTTCCAGATCCAGTCCGGAGGGGTCTCCCTGAGTTTACAAGTGTTAATCTGAAGAAACGCCGCAGCTGGCGCCCTCGGAGCCTCGAGGAGGAAGATAGCGCGGAAGTTCGCCAACTCCTGAGCAAGATCAGGATGCTTGCCCAGTCCGGATACACGATAGTCGAAGTGATGGTGACCTCCATAGCGCGGGGGCTCCAGCCACTCCAATACAGAGGACTTCCCATGTGGAACTACAGTGGGGAAGATGATGCCTCCCGCTGCGGCAGAAAAGGTCCGAACACCCCTACCGCCCTAGCCAAAATATTGGCCGAACTGTTCAAGGGTGAGGAAGAGGAGTTCCTACGCATCACGCACAGAGAAGGATATTCCATGTACAGTCCTCCTAGGTGGGTAAGCCCCCAGCTCTCCTGCTCTACTCATTCCACTCCCTGAGCTTCGTTTAATGAATATTAACCCGTCCATTTATAACAGCACTGGCGAAAGATTTCCGAGGGGCTTCACAGCCCCGTCCCGCAGCCCGAGGGCCACAATCGGGACCTTGACCCCGGATTCGAAGAGGATTCGGATGTATTTGTGGTGCTCGAGAATGGGACGTTTTACCAAACGAGCTATGACGGCACAGAGGTGGCCATCATCACCGACTATCCTGGTCTTCTCCCCGCTTCACATGTAAGTAATCAGGAGACACTTTGTCCAAGAGGGTTTTCCTCATTCTTTCTCACCCACCGCACCATCCTGTGATCAGAAGGGGAGGCGTCCGACGTGTCGTGCTGCCCCAGGGGCATCTCCAAAGAGAGCGGCTCCCACGCCGGGCAGGCCTTCGAAGAGGAAGGCAAACAGAGATACGGTTGGGCCTTCCTTGAAGAGGTATGGGTTTGTGACTATGCTCTTTTAGCAATCGCGTCCAACTATGACTCCTATGTTTGTCTTGTATCAGGAAAAAGGTTCGACGGACTGTGCCCGGAGACCCGGCCAGTCGTACTCCTAATAGCCAGGATTCGGTCCCAGCCGAAGAGACGGGGCCCGATATGAGAGTGGCGCCGGACTGTCCTTCTGCCGAGAGTTCGGAAAATATGTCCGTCACCAATTTGGAAGTGGAGAGCGCCATGAATCACCAACGCCGGAGGGCCGTTTTACGAAATCCCCGCTTCTCAAAAGAGGCGTTCGGTGCCTTCAGCTCGGCTGATGCATACATCCGGGCTGCTCGAGATGGGCTTAACAGGGCCATAGAGCAGCATTTGAGAGATGTGCAGGAAATTTACCTTGTCCAAATTTGATAACCATGTGCCAGTAGCCCCCGAGACTTGAAGAAGTTGGGACAAATGTTTTAACGATCGTTGTATAACTAGGTTCTTATGGAGAAGAACGACCTGCACTACAAAAAAAAGACACATCCGTCACATTTTGGGCCGAACGAATTTTTTTTTCTGTCATACATATGACACTTCTATGATGATAATTGTGACAAAACCCGGTATCATCATAGATGTGGTGGGCTCCTACTTCTATGACAAAAAATCATGACAGAAAATGGGCTTTTCGTCCTGGGCGGGCCAGAGATGCAGCTGCATGACATTCTTTGTGAAGGAAATATGCCCTAGAGACAATAATAAAGTATTATATATTTCCTTATATCATGATAAATGTTTATTATTCATGCTAGAATTGTATTAACCGGAAACATAACACATGTGTGAATACATAGACAAACAGAGTGTCACTAGTATGCCTCTACTTGACTAGCTCGTTAATCAAAGATGGTTATGTTTCCTAACCATAGACATGAGTTGTCATTTGATTAACGGGATCACCTCACTAGGAGAATGACGTGATTGACTTGACCCATTCCGTTAGCTTAGCACTCGATCGTTTAGTATGTTGCTATTGCTTTCTTCATGACTTATACATGTTCCTATGACTATGAGATTATGCAACTCCCGTTTACCGGAGGAACACTTTGTGTGCTACCAAACGTCACAACGTAAATGGGTGATTATAAAGGTGCTCTACAGGTGTCTCCAAAGGTACTTGTTAGGTTGGCGTATTTCGAGATTAGGATTTGTCACTCCAATTGTCGGAGAGGTATCTCTGGGCCCACTCGGTAATGCACATCACTATAAGCCTTGCAAGCATTGTGACTAATGAGTTAGTTGCGGGATGATGTGTTACGGAACGAGTAAAGAGACTTGCCGGTAACGAGATTGAACTAGGTATCGAGATACCGACGATCAAATCTCGGGCAAGTAACATACCGGTGACAAAGGGAACAACGTATGTTGTTATGCGGTCTGACCGATAAAGATCTTCGTAGAATATGTGGGAGCCAATATGGGCATCCAGGTCCCGCTATTGGTTATTGACCGGAGACGTATCTCGGTCATGTCTACATAGTTCTCGAACCCGTAGGGTCCGCACGCTTAACGTTACGATGACAGTTTTATTGAGTTTTGATGTACCGAAGGAGTTCGGAGTCTCGGATGAGATCGGGGATATGACGAGGAGTCTCGAAATGGTCGAGACGTAAAAATCAATATATTGGACGACTATATTCGGACTTCGGAAAGGTTCCGAGTGATTCGGGTATTTTTCGGAGTACCGGAGAGTTACGGGAATTCGTATTGGGCCTTAATGGGCCACACGGGAAAGGAGAGAAAGGCCTCAAAAGGTGGCCGCACCCCTCCACATGGTCTGGTCCGAATTGGACTAGGGAAGGGGGGCGCACCCTTCCTTCTTTCTCCTTCCCCCTTCCCTTCTCCTACTCCCACAAGGAAAGGAGGAGTCCTACTCCCGGTGGGAGTAGGACTCCCCCCTATGGCGCGCCTCTCCCCTTGGCCGGCTGCCTCCCCCTTGCTCCTTTATATACGGGGGCAGGGGGGCACCCCAGAGACACAACAATTGATCCTTGAGATCTCTTAGCCGTGTGCGGTGCCCCCCTCCACCATATTACACCTCGATAATACCGTTGCGGAGCTTAGGCGAAACCCTGCGTCGGTGGAACATCATCATGGTCACCACGCCGTCGTGCTGACGAAACTCTCCCTCAACACTCGGCTGGATCGGAGTTCGAGGGACGTCATCGAGCTGAACGTGTGTAGAACTCGGAGGTGCCGTACGTTCGGTACTTGATCGGTCGGATCGTGAAGACGTACGACTACAACAACCGCGTTGTGATAACGCTTCCGCTGTCGGTCTACGAGGGTACGTGGACAACACTCTCCCCTCTCGTTGCTATGCATCACCATGATCTTGCGTGTGCGTAGGAATTTTTTTGAAATTACTACGTTCCCCAACAGTGGTATCAGAGCCAGGTTTTATGCGTTGATGCTATGCACGAGTACAACACAAGTGAGTTGTGGGCGATATAAGTCATACTGCTTACCAGCATGTCATACTTTGGTTCAGCGGTATTGTGAGATGAAGCGGCCCGGACCGACATTACGCGTACGCTTACGCGAGACTGGTTTCACCGTTGCGAGCACTCGTTGCTTAAAGGTGACTGGCGGGTGTCTGTTTCTCTCACTTTAGTTGAACCGAGTGTGGCTATGTCCGGTCCTTGCGAAGGTTAAAACAGCACCAACTTGACAATCTATCGTTGTGGTTTTGATGCGTAGGTAAGAACGGTTCTTGCTAAGCCCGTAGCAGCCACGTAAAACTTGCAACAACAAAGTAGAGGACGTCTAACTTGTTTTTGCAGGGCATGTTGTGATGTGATATGGTCAAGACATGATGTGATATAATTTGTTGTATGAGATGATCATGTTTTGTAACCGAGTTATCGGCAACTGGCAGGAGCCATATGGTTGTCGTTTTATTGTATGCAATGCAATCGCCATGTAATGCTTTACTTTATCACTAAGCGGTAGCGATAGTCGTGGAAGCATAAGATTGACGAGACGACAACGATGCTACAATGGAGATCAAGGTGTCGCGCCGGTGACGATGGTGATCATGACGGTGCTTCGGAGATGGAGATCACAAGCACGGTGCTTCGGAGATGGAGATCACAAGCACAAGATGATGATGGCCATATCATATCACTTATATTGATTGCATGTGATGTTAATCCTTTATGCATCTTATCTTGCTTTGTTTGACGGTAGCATTATAAGATGATCCTTCACTAAATTATCAAAGTATAAGTGTTCTCCCTGAGTATGCACCGTTGCGAAAGTTCTTCGTGCTGAGACACCACGTGATGATCGGGTGTGATAGGCTCTACGTTCAAATACAACGGGTGCAAAACAGTTGCACACGCGGAATACTCAGGTTAAACTTGACGAGCCTAGCATATAACAGATATGGCCTCGGAACACGGAGACCGAAAGGTCGAGCGTGAATCATATAGTAGATATGATCAACATAGTGATGTTCACCATTGAAACTACTCCATCTCACGTGATGATCGGACATTGTTTAGTTGATATGGATCACGTGATCACTTAAGAGGATTAGAGGGATGTCTATCTAAGTGGGAGTTCTTAAGTAATATGATGAATTGAACTTAAATTTATCATGAACTTAGTCCTGATAGTATTTTGCAAATTATGTTGTAGATCAATAGCTCACGTTGTTGCTTCCCTGTGTTTATTTTTGATATGTTCCTAGAGAAAAATTATGTTGAAAGATGTTAGTAGCAAAGATGCGGATTGGATCCGTGATCTGAGGATTATCCTCATTGCTGCGCAGAAAAATTATGTCCTTGATGCACCGCTAGGTGACAGACCTATTGCAGGAGCAGATGCAGATGTTATGAACGTTTAGCTAGCTCAATATGATGACTACTTAATAGTTTAGTGCACCATGCTTAACGGCTTAGAATCGGGACTTCAAAGACGTTTTGAACGTCATGGACCATATGAGATGTTCCAGGTGTTGAAGTTAATATTTCAAGCAAATACCCGAGTTGAGAGATATGAAGTCTCCAACAAGTTCTATAGCTAAAAGATGGAGGAGAATCGCTCAACTAGTGAGCATGTGCTCAGATTGTCTGGGTACTACAATCGCTTGAATCAAGTGGGAGTTAATATTTCAGATAAAATAGTGATTGACAGAATTCTCTAGTCACCATCACCAAGTTAGTAGAACTTCGTGATGAACTACAGTATGCAAGGGATGACGAAAGTAATTCCCGAGCTCTTCGTGATGCTGAAATCGACGAAGGTAGAAATCAAGAAAAACATCAAGTGTTGATGGTTGACGAGACCACTAGTTTCAAGAAAAGGGCAAAGGGAAGAAGGGGAACTTCAAGAAGAACGGCAAGCAAGTTGCTGCTCAAGTGAAGAAGCCTAAGTCTGATCCTAAGCCTGAGACTAAGTACTTCTACTGCAAAGGGACTGGTCACTGGAAGCGGAACTACCCCAACTATTTGGTGGATAAGTAGGATGGCAAAGTGAACAAAGGTATATTGGATATACATGTTATTGATGTGTACTTTACTAGTGTTTATAGCAACCCTTCGGTATTTCGATACTGGTTCAGTTGCTAAGAGTAGTAACTCGAAACGGGAGTTGCAGAATAAACAGAGACTAGTAAAAGGCGAGGTGACGATGTATGTTGGAAGTAGTTCCAAGATTGATATGATCATCATCGCACACTCCCTGTACTTTCGGGATTAGTGTTGAAACTAAATAAGTGTTATTTGGTGTTTGCGTTGAGCATGAATATGATTTGATCATGTTTTTTGCAATTCGGTTATTCATTTAAGTTAGAGAACAATTGTTGTTCTGTTTACATGAATAAAAACCTTCTATGGTCATACACACCAACGAAATTGGTTTGTTGGATCTCGATCGTAGTGATACACATAATCATAATATTGAAGCCAAAAGATGCAAAGTTAATAATGATAGTGCAACTTATTTGTGGCACTGCCGTTTAGGTCATATTGGTGTAAAGCGCATGAAGAAACTCCATACTGATGGGATTTTGGAATCACTTGATTATGAATCACTTGATGCTTGCGATCCGTGCCTAATGGGCAACATGACTAAAACGCCGTTCTCCAGTACTATGGAGAGAGCAACAGATTTGTTGGAAATCATACATACAGATGTATGTGGTCCGATGAATGTTGAGGCTCGTGGCGGATATCGTTATTTTCTCACCTTCACAGATGATTTAAGCAGATATGGGTATATCTACTTAATGAAACATAAGTCTGAAACATTTGAAAAGTTCAAAGAATTTCAGAGTGAAGTTGAAAATCATCGTAACAAGAAAATAAAGTTTCTACGATCAGATCGTGGAGGAGAATATTTGAGTTACGAGTTTGGTCTACATTTGAAACAATGCGGAATAGTTTCGCAACTCACGCCACCCGGAACACCACAGCGTAATGGTGTGTCCGAACGTCGTAATCGCACTTTACTATATATGGTGCGATCTATGATGTTTCTTACCGATCTACCACTATCGTTTTGGGGTTATGCATTAGAGACAGCTACATTCACGTTAAATAGGGCACCATCAAAATCCGTTGAGACGACGCCTTATGAACTGTGGTTTGGCAAGAAACCAAAGTTGTCGTTTCTTAAAGTTTGGGGTTGCGATGCTTATGTGAAAAAGTTTCATCCTGATAAGCTCAAACCCAAATCGGAGAAATGTGTCTTCATAGGATACCCAAAGGAGACTGTTGGGTATACCTTCTATGACAGATCCGAAGGCAAAAATTTTGTTGCTAAATTCGGAAATTTTCTAGAGAAGGAGTTTCTCTCGAAAGAAGTGAGTGGGAGGAAAGTAGAACTTGATGAGGTAACTGTACCTGCTCCCTTATTGGAAAGTAGTTCATCACAGAAATCTGTTCCTGTGACTCCTACACCAATTAGTGAGGAAGTTAATGATGATGATCATGAAACTTCAGATCAAGTTATTACTGAACCTCGTAAGTCAACCAGAGTAAGATCCGCACCAGAGTGGTACGGTAATCCTGTTCTGGAGGTTATGTTACTAGACCATGAACGAACCTACGAACTATGAAGAAGCGATGGTGAGCCCAGATTCCGGGAAATGGCTCGAGGCCATGAAATCTGAGATGAGATCCATGTATGAGAACAAAGTGTGGACTTTGGTTGACTTGCCCGATGATCGGCAAGCAATTGAGAATAAATGGATCGTCAAGAGGAAGACGGACGCTGATAGTAGTGTTACTATCTACAAAGCTAGAATTGTCGCAAAAAGGTTTTTCGACAAGTTCAAGGTGTTGACTACGATGAGAGTTTCTCACTCGTATCTATGCTTAAGTCTGTCTGAATCATGTTAGAAATTGCCGCATTTTATGAAATATGGCAAATGGATAAACAAAACTACATTCCTTAATGGATTTATTAAAGAAGAGTTGTATATGATGCAACCAGAAGGTTTTGTCAAACCTAAAGGTGCTAACAAAATATGCAAGCTCCAGCGATCCATCTGTGGACTGGTGCAAGCATCTCGGAGTTGAAATATACGCTTTGATAAGTTGATCAAAGGATATAGTTTTATACAGACTTGAGATGAAACCTGTATTTACAAGAAAGTGACTGGGAGCACTACAACATTTCTGATAAGTATATGTGAATGACATATTGTTGATCGGAAATAATGTAGAATTATTCTGCAAAGCATAAAGGAGTGTTTGAAAAGAGTTTTTCAAAGAAAGACCTCGGTGAAGCTGCTTACATATTGAGCATCAAGATCTATAGAGATAGATCAAGACGCTTGATAAGTTTTTTTCAATGAGTACATACCTTAACAAGATTTTGAAGTAGTTCAAAATGGAACAGTCAAAGAAAGAGTTCTTGCCTGTGTTACAAGGTGTGAAATTGAGTAAAGACTCAAAGCCCGACCACGGCAAAAGATAGAAAGAGAATGAAAGTCATTCCCTATGCCTTGGCCATAGGTTCTATAAAGTATGCCATGCTGTGTACCAGATCTATTGTATAGCCTACACTGATTTTGGCAAGGGAGTACAATAGTGATCTAAGAGTAGATCACTGGACAACGGTCAAAGTTATCCTTAGTGGAATAAGGATATGTTTCTCGATTATGGAAGTGACAAAAGGTTCGTCGTAAAGGATTACGTCGATGCAAGTTTTGACACTAATCTAGATGACTCTAAGTCTCGGTCTAGATACATATTGAAAGTGGGAGCAATTATCTAAGAGTAGCTCCGTGCAGAGCATTGTAAACATAGAAATTTGCAAAATACTTACGGATCTGAATGTGACAGACCCGTTGACTAAAATTATCTCACAATCAAAACATGATCACACCTTAGTACTCTTTGGGTGTTAATCACATAGCGATGTGAACTAGATTATTGACTCTAGTGCTTTGAGTGTTGGTCACATAGAGATGTGAACTATGGGTGTTAATCACATGGTGATGTGAATTATTGATGTTAATCACATGGCGATGTGAACTAGATTATTGACTCTAGTGCAAGTGGGAGACTGAAGGAAATATGCCCTAGAGACAATAATAAAGTATTATATATTTCCTTATATCATGATAAATGTTTATTATTCATGCTAGAATTGTATTAACCGGAAACATAATACATGTGTGAATACATAGACAAACAGAGTGTCACTAGTATGCCTCTACTTGACTAGCTCGTTAATCAAAGATGGTTATGTTTCCTAACCATAGACATGAGTTGTCATTTGATTAACGGGATCACCTCATTAGGAGAATGACGTGATTGACTTGACCCATTCCGTTAGCTTAGCACTCGATTGTTTAGTATGTTGCTATTGCTTTCTTCATGACTTATACATGTTCCTATGACTATGAGATTATGCAACTCCCGTTTACCGGAGGAACACTTTGTGTGCTACCAAACGTCACAACGTAAATGGGTGATTATAAAGGTGCTCTACAAGTGTCTCCAAAGGTACTTGTTGGGTTGGCGTATTTCGAGATTAGGATTTGTCACTCCAATTGTCGGAGAGGTATCTCTGGGCCCACTCGGTAATGCACATCACTATAAGACTTGCAAGCATTGTGACTAATGAGTTAGTTGCGGGATGATGTGTTACGGAACGAGTAAAGAGACTTGCCGGTAACGAGATTGAACTAGGTATCGAGATACCGACGATCAAATCTCGGGCAAGTAACATACCGGTGACAAAGGGAACAACGTATGTTGTTATGCGGTCTGGCCGATAAAGATCTTCGTAGAATATGTGGGAGCCAATATGGGCATCCAGGTCCCGCTATTGGTTATTGACCGGAGACGTATCTCGGTCATGTCTACATAGTTCTCGAACCCGTAGGGTCCGCACGCTTAACGTTACGATGACAGTTTTATTGAGTTTTGATGTACCGAAGGAGTTCGGAGTCCCGGATGAGATCGGGGATATGACGAGGAGTCTCGAAATGGTCGAGACATAAAAATCGATATATTGGACGACTATATTCGTACTTTGGAAAGGTTCCGAGTGATTCGGGTATTTTTCGGAGTACCGGAGAGTTACGGGAATTCGTATTGGGCCTTAATGGGTCATACGGGAAAGGAGAGAAAGGCCTCAAAAGGTGGCCGCACCCCTCCCCATGGTCTGGTCCGAATTGGACTAGGGAAGGGGGGCGCACCCTTCCTTCTTTCTTCTTCCCCCTTCCCTTCTCCTACTCCCACAAGGAAAGGAGGTGTCCTACTCCTTCGTATTGGGCCTTAAGCGTGCGGACCCTACGGGTTCGAGAACTATGTAGACATGACCGAGACACCTCTCCGGTCAATAACCAATAGCGGAACCTGGATGCTCATATTGGTTCCCACATATTCTACGAAGATCTTTATCGGTCAGACCGCATAACAACATACGTTGTTCCCTTTGTCATCGGTATGTTACTTGCCCGAGATTCGATCGTCGGTATCTCGATACCTAGTTCAATCTCGTTACCGGCAAGTCTCTTTACTCGTTCCGTAATACATCATCCCGCAACTAACTCATTAGTCACAATGCTTGCAAGGCTTATAGTGATGTGTATTACTGAGTGGGCCCAGAGATACCTCTCCGACAATCGGAGTGACAAATTCTAATCTCGAAATACGCCAACCCAACAAGTACCTTTGGAGACACCTGTAGAGCACCTTTATAATCATCCAGTTACGTTGTGACGTTTGGTAGCACACAAAGTGTTCCTCCGGTAAACGGGAGTTGCATAATCTCATAGTCATAGGAACATGTATAAGTCATGAAGAAAGCAATAGCAACATACTAAACGATCGAGTGCTAAGCTAACGAAATGGGTCAAGTCAATCACATCATTCTCCTAATGATGTGATCCCGTTAATCAAATGACAACTCATGTCTATGGCTAGGAAACATAACCATCTTTGATCAACGAGCTAGTCAAGTAGAGGCATACTAGTGACACTCTGTTTGTCTATGTATTCACACATGTATTATGTTTCCGGTTAATACAATTCTAGCATGAATAATAAACATTTATCATGATATAAGGAAATAAATAATAACTTTATTATTGCCTCTAGGGCATATTTCCTTCAGTCTCCCACTTGCACTAGAGTCAATAATCTAGATTATACAGTAATGATTCTTACACCCATGGAGTCTTGGTGCTGATCATGTTTTGCTCGTGGAAGAGGCTTAGTCAACGGGTCTGCAACATTCAGATCCGTATGTATCTTGCAAATTTCTATGTCTCCCACCTGGACTAAATCCCGGATGGAATTGAAGCGTCTTTTGATGTGCTTGGTTCTCTTGTGAAATTTGGATTCCTTTGCTAAGGTAATTGCACCAGTATTGTCACAAAAGATTTTCATTGGTCCCGATGCACTAGGTATGACACCTAGATCGGATATGAACTCCTTCATCCAGACTCCTTCATTTGCTGCTTCCGAAGCAGCTATGTACTCCGCTTCACACGTAGATCCCGCCACGACACTTTGCTTGGAACTGCACCAACTGACAGCTCCACCGTTCAATGTAAACACGTATCCAGTTTGCGATTTAGAATCGTCCGGATCAGTGTCAAAGCTTGCATCAACGTAACCATTTACGATGAGCTCTTTGTCACCTCCATAAACGAGAAACATATCCTTAGTCCTTTTCAGGTATTTCAGGATGTTCTTGACCGCTGTCCAGTGATCCACTCCTGGATTACTTTGGTACCTCCCTGCTAAACTTATAGCAAGGCACACATCAGGTCTGGTACACATCATTGCATACATGATAGAGCCTATGGCTGAAGCATAGGGAACATCTTTCATCTTCTCTCTATCTTCTGCAGTGGTCGGGCACTGAGTCTTACTCAATCTCACACCTTGTAGTACAAGCAAGAACCCTTTCTTTGCTTGATTCATTTTGAACTTCTTCAAAACTTTGTCAAGGTATGTGCTTTGTGAAAGTCCAATTAAGCGTCTTGATCTATCTCTATAGATCTTGATGCCCAATATATATGCAGCTTCACCGAGGTCTTTCATTGAAAAACTCTTATTCAAGTATCCCTTTATGCTATCCAGAAATTCTATATCATTTCCAATCAGCTATATGTCATCCACATATAATATCAGAAATTCTACAGAGCTCCCACTCACTTTCTTGTAAATACAGGCTTCTCCAAAAGTCTGTATAAAACCAAATGCTTTGATCACACTATCAAAGTGTTTATTCCAACTCCGACAGGCTTGCACCAGTCCATAAATGGATCGCTGGAGCTTGCACACTTTGTTAGCTCCCTTTGGATCGACAAAACCTTCCGGTTGCATCATATACCACTCTTCTTCCAGAAATCCATTCAGGAATGCAGTTTTGACATCCATTTGCCAAATTTCATAATCATAAAATGCGGCAATTGCTAACATGATTCGGACAGACTTAAGCATCGCTACGGGTGAGAAGGTCTCATCGTAGTCAATCCCTTGAACTTGTCGAAAACCTTTCGCAACAAGTCGAGCTTTATAGACAGTAACATTACCGTCAGCGTCAGTCTTCTTCTTGAAGATCCATTTGTTTTCAATGGCTTGCCGATCATCGGGCAAGTCAACCAAAGTCCATACTTTGTTCTCATACATGGATCCCATCTCGGATTTCATGGCCTCAAGCCATTTTGCGGAATCTGGGCTCACCATCGCTTCTTCATAGTTCGTAGGTTCGTCATGGTCTAGTAACATAACCTCCAGAACAGGATTACCGTACCACTCTGGTGCGGATCTTAATCTGGTTAACCTACAAGGTTCAGTAATAACTTGATCTGAAGTTTCATGATCATTATCATTAACTTCCTCACTAATTGGTGTAGGTGTCGCAGAAACTGATTTCTGTGATGATCTACTTTCCAATAAGGGAGCAGGTACAGTTACCTCATCAAGTTCTACTTTCCTCCCACTCACTTCTTTCGAGAGAAACTCCTTCTCTAGAAAGGATCCATTCTTAGCAACAAATGTCTTGCCTTCGGATCTGTGATAGAAGGTGTACCCAATAGTCTCCTTTGGGTATCCTATGAAGACACATTTCTCCGATTTAGGTTCGAGCTTATCAGGTTGAAGTTTCTTCACATAAGCATCGCAACCCCAAACTTTAAGATACGACAACTTTGGTTTCTTGCCAAACCATAGTTCATAAGGTGTCGTTTCAACGGATTTTGATGGTGCCCTATTTAGAGTGAATGCAGCCGTCTCTAAAGCATAACCCCAAAACGATAGCGGTAAATCAGTAAGAGACATCATAGATCGCACCATATCTAGTAAAGTACGATTATGACGTTCGGACACACCATTACGTTGTGGTGTTCCGGGTGGCGTGAGTTGCGAAACTATTCCGCATTGTTTCAAATGAAGGCCAAACTCGTAACTCAAATATTCTCCTCCACGATCTGATCGTAGAAACTTTATTTTCTTGTTACGATGATTTTCAAATTCGCTCTGAAATTCTTTGAACTTTTCAAATGTTTCAGACTTATGTTTCATTAAGTAGATATACCCATATCTGCTCAAATCATCTGTGAAGGTGAGAAAATAACGATATCCGCCACGAGCCTCAATATTCATCGGACCACATACATCTGTATGTATGATTTCCAACAAATTAGTTGCTCTCTCCATAGTACCGGAGAATGGTGTTTTAGTCATCTTGCCCATGAGACACGGTTCGCAAGTACGAAGTGATTCATAATCAAGTGATTCCAAAAGTCCATCATTATGGAGTTTCTTCATGCGCTTTACACCAATATGACCTAAACGGCAGCGCCACAAATAAGTTGCACTATCATTATCTACTCTGCATCTTTTGGCTTCGACATTATGAATATGTGTGTCACTACTACCGAGATTCATTAAAAAGAGACCACTCTTCAAGGGTGCATGACCATAAAAGATATTACTCATATAAATAGAACAACCATTATTCTCTGATTTAAATGAATAATTTTAAATGAATAACTGTCTCGCATTAAACAAGATCCAGATATAATGTTCATGCTCAACGCTGGCACCAAATAACAATTTTTTAGGTCTAATATTAATCCCGAAGGTAGATGTAGAGGTAGCGTGCCGACGGCGATCACATCGACTTTGGAACCATTTCCCACGCGCATCGTCACCTCGTCCTTAACCAATCTTCGCTTAATCCGTAGCCCCTGTTTCGAGTTGCAAATATTAGCAACAGAACCAGTATCAAATACCCAGGTGCTACTGTGAGCATTAGTAAGGTACACATCAATAACATGTATATCACATATACCTTTGTTCACCTTGCCATCCTTCTTATCCGCCAAATACTTGGGGCAGTTCCGCTTCCAGTGACCAGTCTGCTTGCAGTAGAAGCACTCAGTCTCAGGCTTAGGTCCAGACTTGGGTTTCTTCTCCTGAACAGCAACTTGCTTGCTGTTCTTCTTGAAGTTCCCCTTCTTATTCCCTTTGCCCTTTTTCTTGAAACTAGTGGTCTTATTGACCATCAACACTTGATGCTCCTTTTTGATTTCTACCTCCGCTGCTTTTAGCATTGCGAAGAGCTCGGGAATTGTCTTATTCATCCCTTGCATGTTATAGTTCATCACGAAGCTCTTGTAGCTTGGTGGCAGTGATTGAAGAATTCTGTCAATGACGCTATCATCCGGAAGATTAACTCCCAGTTGAATCAAGTGATTATTATACCCAGACATTTTGAGTATATGCTCACTGACAGAACTATTCTCTTCCATCTTGAAGCTGTAGAACTTATTGGAGACTTCATATCTCTCAATCCAAGCATTTGCTTGAAATATTAACTTCAACTCCTGGAACATCTCATATGCTCCATGATGTTCAAAACGTCGTTGAAGACCCGGTTCTAAGCCGTAAAGCATGGCACACTGAACTATCGAGTAGTCATCAGCTTTGCTCTGCCTGACGTTCATAACTTCTGGTGTTGCTCTTGCAGCAGGCCTGGCACCCAGCGGTGCTTCCAGGACGTAATTCTTCTGTGCAGCAATGAGGATAATCCTCAAGTTACGGACCCAGTCCGTGTAATTGCTACCATCATCTTTCAACTTTGCTTTCTCAAGGAACGCATTAAAATTCAACGGAACAACAGCACGGGCCATCTATCTACAATTAACATAGACAAGCAAGATACTATCAGGTACTAAGTTCATGATAAATTTAAGTTCTATTAATCATATTACTTAAGAACTCCCACTTAGATAGACATCTCTCTAATCATCTAAGTGATTACGTGATCCAAATCAACTAAACCATAACCGATCATCACATGAAATGGAGTCGTTTTCAATGGTGAACATCACTATGTTGATCATATCTACTATATGATTCACACTCGACCTTTCGGTCTTAGTGTTCCGAGGCCATATCTGCATATGCTAGGCTTGTCAAGTTTAACCTGAATATTCCGCGTGTGCAACTGTTTTGCACCCGTTGTATTTGAACATAGAGCCTATCACAACCGATCATCACGTGGTGTCTCAGCACGAAGAACTTTCTCAATGGTGCATACTCAGGGAGAACACTTTTATCTTGAAATTTTAGTGAGAGATCATCTTATAATGCTACCGTCAATCAAAGCAAGATAAGATGCATAAAAGATAAACATCACATGCAATCAATATAAGTGATATGATATGGCCATCATCATCTTGTGCTTGTGATCTCCATCTCCGAAGCACCGTCATGATCACCATCGTCACCGACGCGACACCTTGATCTCCATCGTAGCATCGTTGTCGTCTCACCAACTATTGCTTTTACTACTATCGCTAGCGCTTAGTGATAAAGTAAAACAATTACATGGCGATTGCATTGCATACAATAAAGCGACAACCATATGGCTCCTGCCAGTTGCCGATAACTCGGTTACAAAACATGATCATCTCATACAATAAAATATAGCATCATGTCTTGACCATATCACATCACAACATGCCCTGCAAAAACAAGTTAGACGTCCTCTACTTTGTTGTTGCAAGTTTTACGTGGCTGCTACGGGCTTAGCAAGAACCGTTCTTACCTACGCATCAAAACCACAACGATAGTTTGTCAAGTTGGTGCTATTTTAACCTTCACAAGGACCGGGCGTAGCCACACTCGGTTCAACTAAAGTGAGAGAGACAGATACCCGCTAGTCACCTTTAAGCAACGAGTGCTCGCAACGGTGAAACCAGTCTCGCGTAAGCGTACGCGTAATGTCGGTCTGGGCTGCTTCATCTCACAATACCGCCGAACCAAAATATGACATGCTGGTAAGCAGTATGACTTATATCGCCCACAACTCACTTGTGTTCTACTCGTGCATATAACATCAACGCATAAAACCTGGCTCGGATGCCACTGTTGGGGAACGTAGTAATTTCAAAAAAATTCCTACGCACACGCAAGATCATGGTGATGCATAGCAACGAGAGGGGAGAGTGTTGTCCACGTACCCTCGTAGACCGAAAGCGGAAGCGTTAACACAACGCGGTTGTTGTAGTCGTACGTCTTCACGATCCGACCGATCAAGTACCGAACGCACGACACCTCCGAGTTCAGCACACGTTCAGCTCGATGACGTCCCTCGAACTCCGATCCAGCCGAGTGTTGAGGGAGAGTTTCGTCAGCACGACGGCGTGGTGACGATGATGATGTTCTACCGATGCAGGGCTTCGCCTAAGCACCGCTACGATATTATCGAGGTGTAATATGGTGGAGGGGGCACCGCACACGGCTAAAAGATCGTTGATCAATTGTGTGTCTAGAGGTGCCCCCCTGCCCCCGTATATAAAGGAGCAAGGGGGAGGCCACCGACCAAGAAGGAGAGGCGCGCCAGGAGGAGTCCTACTCCTACCGGGAGTAGGACTCCCCCCTTTTCCATGTTGGACTAGGAGAGGAAGGGGGAGAAGGTGGAGGGGAGGAAGGAAGGGGGGCGCTGCCCCCCTCTCCTTGTCCTATTCGGACTAGGGGGAGGGGCGCGCGGCCCTGCCCTGGCCTCCTCTCCTCTCTTCCACCTAGGCCCACTAAGGCCCATTAAGTTACCGGGGGGTTCCGGTAACCTCCCGGTACTCCGGAAAAATCCCGATTTCACCCGGAACACTTCCGATGTCCAAACATAAGCTTCCAATATATCAATCTTTATGTCTCGACCATTTCGAGACTCCTCGTCATGTCCGTGATCACATCCGGGACTCCGAACAACCTTCGGTACATCAAAACATATAAACTCATAATATAACTGTCATCGTAACGTTAAGCGTGCGGACCCTACGGGTTCGAGAACTATGTAGACATGACCGAGACACCTCTCCGGTCAATAACCAATAGCGGAACCTGGATGCTCATATTGGTTCCCACATATTCTACGAAGATCTTTATCGGTCAGACCGCATAACAACATACGTTGTTCCCTTTATCATCGGTATGTTACTTGCCCGAGATTCGATCGTCGGTATCTCGATACCTAGTTCAATCTCGTTACCGGCAAGTCTCTTTACTCGTTCCGTAATACATCATCCCGCAACTAACTCATTAGTCACAATGCTTGCAAGGCTTATAGTGATGTGTATTACTGAGTGGGCCCAGAGATACCTCTCCGACAATTGGAGTGACAAATCCTAATCTCGAAATACGCCAACCCAACAAGTACCTTTGGAGACACCTGTAGAGTACCTTTATAATCACCCAGTTACGTTGTGACATTTGGTAGCACACAAAGTGTTCCTCCGGTAAACGGGAGTTGCATAATCTCATAGTCATAGGATCATGTATAAGTCATGAAGAAAGCAATAGCAACATACTAAACGATCGAGTGCTAAGCTAACGGAATGGGTCAAGTCAATCACATCATTCTCCTAATGATGTGATCCCGTTAATCAAATGACAACTCATGTCTATGGCTAGGAAACATAACCATCTTTGATCAACGAGCTAGTCAAGTAGAGGCATACTAGTGACACTCTGTTTGTTTATGTATTCACACATGTATTATGTTTCCGGTTAATACAATTCTAGCATGAATAATAAACATTTATCATGATATAAGGAAATAAATAATAACTTTATTATTGCCTCTAGGGCATATTTCCTTCAGGAGGCATTTTCGGTGGGTCCGAGCTGACAGCGGGGGGAATTTTTTTTTCACGAAATACGGTGGCCCGTCCGGTGGGTCCCAGCAGTCAGGGGGAAACGTTTTTTTTGCGAAATAAGGTGGCCCGTCCGGTGGGTTCCCGCTGTCAGGTGGAGGAATAATTATTTTGCGCGTAATAAGGAGGCACTTCCTTACGGCCGCCGTGGACCCAGTTGTCAGCCTCTCCACGTACAGTACTCTTTTGACGGAAGTCGGTCGTTGACCACGCTGCGCCGAGAGCACTAGGGCGGTGGACGACGGAGAGGCTTAGGAAGGGGACGACGTGGAGCCGGGGAAGACGCAGCAGTGGAAGCCCGCGCGGAGAGGAGTAGGAGGGTTCACTGGTTCGGCTATGGTGTGAGGCTGCCATTGCCGCAGAATAACAGGGGGTGTGGGTGAGTGGAGGGATGGCCTGGCCAGCGGTGGGAGTAGTATGGGGGCGGTGAGGCCTCCGCGGCAGCACAGCCGGCCACGGGAGGCAGGAGCAGGCGGCACGACCGGCGCTGCTTTGGGCGGCTGGACCAAGAAGACCAGAGGTTGAAGAAGCACTACGGCCGTTGGATGGACATCGTACGGTCACTGAAGCTAGAATCGTTTATATTGACTACGTTGACAAAGCCCTTGGTACGCTCCAACTTAGTAGGCCCACAGGTCAGCCTCCGAAACGGTGCGCCCCAGATGTCAGGGGGAGGAATCATTTTTTGGGCGGCCGAAGCTAAGAATATCCGAGATTCAAGAAGAAGCACGACATCCGTTGGATAGACATCCAACGGCCACTGCTGCTAGAACCGTGTGTTGACTATAATAAGTTGACAAAGCCTTGCATACGCGTCAACTTATTTTTTTAGGGGACGCGTCACTTAGTAGGCCCACAAGTGTGTGGGAGAGAACTTATAGCCCATTTGCGTTTTGTAAGAATGTACAACCCATTTTTGAATTCTAATGGAATTTACAACAACCCATTTATAGTTTGTTAAAAGTACACCCCATTTTCTAGCTAGGACAACTATTAATAATTTCAACCAACCGTTGAAGACAGAATTCAATAAAATTTCCCACATTTTGATGGGATCCGAAATATTTTTATCCCGAAATTTCTAGTCAGATTAAATATAAATTTGTATTATGTAAAAATCCAACGAAACATTGCGCGCGCAACAGTGAAATTTTAAGATTTTCAAAATCCATAAATAATATTTTATAAACTAATTTCGTGTTTGTTGCATTTTTTTAATAGTTACTGCCCAGTTTTTATAATTACATCCCATTTATTATTTTTTAAAGCCCATTTTCCTGTTAAGCCTAATGCATCCCTCCTAGGAAAGATTTGCAGCCTAGCGGGGCGGAGAATAACAAGTTGACCTTGCCTGGGTATTCCTCAAAAAGACGTATAGCTGGGCTAGCCATTTTCATCTTGAAAAAATTAGTATCTGGGCTGGATATCTGGCCTGGGCTAGACGGGCCACAGCCTGCCCAGATAATACCCTACTCTCCTCTGAACAACAATGAAATCATCGCCAAGAAAAACTCTGCAGTGCTCACGCCTCAAAAACACAAATACTGCTCGAGCTGCTTGGTCCCAGCTGTTAGCCGCACCTTGTGCAATTCTCTTGTTTATATTGACTACATAGGTTGACAATGGTGTGGGACCGTGATGTCAGGAAACCAGGAGAAAGCAAAAAAAAATATAGTTGTACATAATAAGGAGGCACTTGCGTACGTACGGCTATGGCCCTAGTGGGTCCCTAGTGTCATCTAGTCAAAATAAAGTCATCTCCTGAATCCTCATGTTCGTTGACGATGTTAACAATGCTCAGCGCCACGGCGAGCGCAACAACTCGAAGGACAACGGAGAGGGCCTCGCGGGCCCTACGGATGGTCTGATACAGCGCCCGCTGCTCATTCAGGAAGCCAGGATCATCGGACACCTATGAGCACCTTCGAGAAACTGAGACGGCATGAAACGGTAAGGCCGCGCTTGGGAGCTCTGGTTTATTTCAAACCTATATTAACATACAAGTGTAATTTACTCGTCATCGGAAACAACGCGTAAAATACAAGTGTAATGAAACCGAGGGCCCGAGGTCTGTAAGTAAAACCGGCGGGTTACGCGTGTAATTTGAGAAACCAGTGTATATTTTACGAGCACTGCTATATGGACTACATTACCAGACGATACATGCACGACGTGCGTATCATGCCATCCATGGGCAAGGCTGAAACAACAGCTAACGGCTGGATTAGCAATCGTCCGAGTGTCGTTCAGCGTTTTTATCGTGTGTGAAGTACTTCCGATATTTTACTAGTCGAAATCCACCAACCAAGCGCCTTCGCCCGAGACCATCTGCTTTAATTTACAAGTGTCAGTTTTACAAGCGGTTTTGGTTGGAAAACGACGATCCAATCACGGCCTAATATCATGAGTTGGTCGGGAGATCATATGGTTTCATGTCTAACCTACCCGACTTGTCATATAGGCTATGAATGAAACATCAGACGATTTACTTCTTAAGCACGGAAACAACAGAAGAGGATGATCTTCTTAACAAGCAAATCACTGGCATTAGATCGACATGCAAAACAATACAAAGCATTATTCTCAGGAGGCACGGTGAACAACTCGTGATGCCGCATGCCACAACATTCCAAGCTCAACTTTGCAATCAAACACAAGGCCTGGCATTACATAGACAATATTTAGAACAAACTCTTAACACATGAATATCTCAGCAGAGTAACTATTTACTTCTAAACTGAACACATGAATAGGAAAAAACACTCGACGCTGCTCACAGCAAGGGCGTCCCACTCAAAAATATCAAATGCATGTCTTCTAGCTAACATCAATGAGCAAATTTTGACAAGGTTTTCCAATTCCAATATATTAAACTAACGTCTTCTTGCTAACATCAATGATTAAACTTTGACAAGCTTTTCCCATTCAAAATATGTAATGCCTATGATCGTGGAGTCCTGTCGTAGCTTCTTGTACTTGTTTGGGCACTTTTTGCCCAGGGCACTCCACGTGTTGTTAAATTGCCAATGGTCTCTGCAGACTAGTCATGTCACCGATGTCTAATAATACTCTATAAAGCTTCTCGGTCGTTCCTTCTGTAATGTAGCGCAAACAGTGACTGCTTCTTTCTGCAAAGTGGAACGACCAACTGGACCCAGTAATGCAGCAGTTTGCCTTGGACACATTGGCTCCTTTTGTGCAGTTCAACTAAAATCGAAGTCGGAATAAAACCGAGCTTTAATTTTGATATCCCTGTAAGCAACAATAGGTATAAGGGAAACAATTACTGAGAAATAACGGTTGATGACTTGTACTCGTAGAAGAAAAGCATCTACTGACCTACTTTATCTTAATGGGAAACAAAGCAGGAGAGTAGCAATTCTCCATCAGTGTGATTCATTCATATTGACTGAGCCATTATCTTAGCAATGCCTTGTCTCAACATGTATAAAGAACGACAAAGCAGAAAAGTACCATTCCTAAAACAATGCAACTGATTCATTTTAACAGAGACATTATCTTAACAATACCTTGGTTAAACATGTAGAAAGAACTACAAAGCAGGATAGTACCATTCCTAACAAGTGTTGCAGTTTTGAACTAAGATTCAGTAGTTAATTAATTCTGAGAGTGGCATTGCTTAATTTTACCAGCGACATTAGATTAACGAAAAGCATAAACAGTTCCAGGGGAGAGTGGGCGCAACAATAGTATGTGCTTCCATCTACTTATAAAGGGGGTGATGCAGAGTTTGTTGTAACAAAGCAACAAGCATCATGTCTGGGTTGGTCCCATTTTTGTTCACTACTTCATGGGAAAAGACAGCAATACAATAGCTTCAATTCAACATTTATTTAAAACAGTACCAATACAAGTAGCACAAAATCTCAAAGCACACTGCACAATCATGTGGATGAAGGCATGTACTGACCTTTCATGCGACGGACAAGATAAAATACGAATCTGCCAACACGAATAGGAAATCCAATCTCGTTTTGTGCAGTTGCACTGAAATCAAGCAAAGTGTTTCGCGTAGCGAAGCAAAATGTCGCAATAGCAACAAGTTGAATAGATATCCCTGTTTAAACAGAGGCAAAAAAGGAATCAATTACTGGCTAATAAAGGAGGATGAAACATGCGGCCACAAAAATGGTAATCCCGCCAATCCCTAACAAGTGTTGCAGTTTTGAAATAAGATTCAGTAGTTAATTCTGAGAGTGGCATCAATTACTGGCTTATAAAGGGGGTGATGCTGAATTTGTTGTAACAAAGCAACAAGCATCATGTCTGGGTTGGTCCCATTTTTGTTCACTACTTAATGGGAAAAGACAGCAATACAATAGCTTCAATTCAACATTTATTTAAAACAGTACCAAAACAAGTAGCACAACATCTCAAAGCACACTGCACATCATGTGGTTGAGACCAAGATTTGAAACAACTCGCCACGAAGACTGGAAACAAATCTCGATCTCCTTTTGTGCAGTTCCACCAAAATTAAGCAAAGTCACCGGTGTGACATTCAAGTTGAACTGCACAAAACACTCTTAAAACATAAGTGTTTCGAGTAGCGAAGCAAAATGTCACAATAGCAACAAGTTGAATCGATAGCCCTGTTTTAACAGAGGCAAAAAAGGAAACAATTACTTGCCGATAAAGGAGGATGAAACAAACGGTGACAGAAAGAAGCATCTAACTTATCTTGGATGGAAAACAAAGTAGGACAGTAGCATTTCTAAAACGGTTGCATTGATTCATATTAACAGAGACATTCTCTTGAAACAACATTCGTTAAAAAAATGTAATTTACTTTTAACAGTGGCATTGCTTCAATTTTCCGGCGGCATTCTTAGATTAACAACAGCAAAATAGCTGTATGGGACATGCCAGCACCATGTGCGTCCACACGTATAAATGGGTGATGCAGAGTATGTAGCCAAGCAGCATATATGCGCTGGTCCCATATTTGTTCTCTTTGAACCTTCTTCCTATGTGAGGGCAGCAAATCTAGTCCTGCACAAACTACCCGACCCCCCAGTTTCTTTCCCTTTTCAACAAAGAGATCGGTTCCTTACAGATGTGTGTACTGGGTTACCCCCCTTTTCCCTTTTCAACGTACAAAGCGGCTGGATAGCCAGTCTATACTACTTTCCGCCCCTCCTTTCCTCATTGAACCATGTCCTAGATTCTTGCTCCAGCCCACCGCACCCTTCTTTCCTCTTTGAACCAAGACCTAGATTCCACTACAGATCGAAAAAGATCCACATGCAGCTAGAGCAACGACGGTTTCAAAGAAACTTATACCTTAGGGTCGTCGGGATGTGGCAAGGCGTGCGGCGGGAGGCCGGATCTGCCCACACTACGTACGGCAGCGAGGAAGAAGGGGTCGGTGGCCCTCCCGCACAGGCGCTGGGTGAAAGAGAATAGCACAGCCGGCAGTGGATTGCCTCCCTCGCCAAAGGCGATAGAGTGAACGCTGCACCTCCTCCCCTTCCCAGTGCGACGGGATACGGACGCCTCCTTCACCAGCCGTGAGGGGGGAGAGAGAGACAAGAGGCCAATGCAATCTTGTTTAGATCTGGTGAAGAGAGGGTGAGAGACTATGAATATAGCAAACCCTAGCAAATGAACGCTGAGCCTCCAACGTGTAACATATATGGAGAGGGTGAGAGAGCGAGACGCGAGAAACTCTATCAAACAAGAGGCTATAATGGAGTAAAAAAATCTCTCCATAGCAGTGGTTTTAAATAGAATACGCGCGTTCCCGGAAAAAAGAAACGAAAACTGGCAGACAATTTTTTAAGGGTCTGTCTAGGACACATCTAGATGTGACATAGTTATGTCACATCTAAGTTGATGTCCACTCTGTTTTTGGTCTATTTTTTCCTAGTTTTTTTTGTTTCTTGTTGCTACATTATATACTTGTGGGAGCTTAGATGTGATATCCTTAAATAACATCTAGATGTGAATTAGACAAACTGATTTTCTAACGTACCAAGAAAGAAAACTCGATCAAAAACACGCCCCCGCTTCCAGGTCGCGAGAGTCGTCGCGCACACACACATAGACATAGACATGCATATCCGTGTTTACGTAAAATTCCATTTCCATCTCCATCTCCAATCATGTTTGTCCAACTGACACATTATTTACGTTGTTAATTATATACGCAGCAATATTGACGTACATCATCTCTTGTTTGCGCACGTCCGGACCGCTGCCACGGCCGGTCCTGACCAACCCGAACCCTCTTCATCACCCGCGCGTGCTTCCCGCCCGAAACGGTCAGTGCCGCATTCATGCCCGGCCAGAGCGTACGCGACCTCTCACTGGCGCCGGCATTGAAGCGGCGCGCCGGCCGAGAGAGCGTCGCCCGCGCCGCTTCCGGTTGCACGCGGCTGCTCCGCGTTCAAAGGTCGCAATAACCGGCTACAACATGCATGTAAAAAGTTCTTGGGAGTTCGTGCTACAGCTAGCTGTCCTCCCCCAACTCGTCAATCTCTTCCAGTAGTGCTAGTACTCCATGGCGCGATCCATCGACAAGCAGGCGGGAAAGTTATCGTATACTCGGTTTGCGGTGAGTGGCATGCCGAGCGACCGTGTGGGGTCAAGCCGTGGAGGAGGGTGAGACACAAACACAACAGACGTGATTTAAACGTTGGTTTTGCTCGATGGCGCGATCCAACGAAATGAAATGTTGGTTTCTCTCTGTTTCCATTTTTTCTCCGGAAAAACGGAAACTTTCCACTCCATTTTCATTCCTATTCCAAGGTTGCCCCGTTACAACATTCCATCAAATACAAAGGAAAACTAACACGCATGCTGATGCATCTCAATGATTCACAGATCATAGCCAATATTTACTTCACAACTAAAGAAAAAAGTTGTGAGAGCGTGTACGAAAGAAAAACTACTGATGGGGTCACTACGACTTAAACCCTAAACCCTAAACATGATTTAATTTCCTGGCCAGGTAGAACCTGTCGAAGGAAAGACGGCTGGCACCCTCGGGTCATACGATGCTTTTGTGCAGTTCCACTAAAATCGACCTGAGCATCCCTGATGGCAAAGATATTGAAGAAGTGTGATTAGAATAATAGTACTGGCACTAGTTCATGAGACATAAACTCATCACAAGTAGAAGTCGGTAGAAGTAGAGAAAGATCGACATGGAGATGGAGCTACGGCAGTGGAGCAAGCCGGCTCCAAAGGAAGATGGACTACCTGGGACGTCGGGCCGTAGCTAGAAGGGCAGTTGGGACGCGGCATCGGCCCATACCACGGTGACCCCCGATTGGGACGCACCGACTGTGGGTTTTCTCCCTCGCTGATGTCGACCGCGTCTACGCAGAACATTGTTCCGTTCCCCCAGCTGCGGGATCAGGCCCGTCGTTCTATGCTTGTGAAGAGAGCAACCTAAGCAAGCAGGCTTGTAGCTTAGGCTCCTGCTAGTGTATATATAGTGGTTTTCTTTTTCTCTCCATATCAACCGTTTTATATTGCGTACGTGTCATTCAAGAGTGAAATGATGGTTGCTTCTTCCGACTAACTTACTATGTGATTTCACTGCTCCTTAGTGGCCCCTACACGTACTCCCCCTACGTGTATGCAACAGTCACACGTACACATGGACGCAAAAACGCGCGCGACGCCCTAATGCATGCATGTCCGAGCACACGACGAAACACACACGGTCACGCTCAAGTGCTCAACCTACACGTGCATCCACACACATACTCAGTCAGGGTGAGCTAGTGACCGTATAAACACCGGAAAATATATATATTGAGCACAATGAGCGTATTATGAAGTCCACTGACCGTATTTTTACAAATATACAGTGACAGACAGTGTATTTATCTCGTTTGAAATTAAGCCATATTAACCGGAGAGGAGGCAGTATGGACTAGCATTACTTTGCTGTGTCCCGTCAACTTGCCGAACGAGGAGAAGGTTGCAGGACGGGAGAAGCTTGCGTGCGGTGGATCGCAGGACAAGGAGAAACTTTTGACTAATGCAAGCTCTCCCTCGCTCAGGCGGTGGACGTGCAACAGTTAATTCGGTGTCAGATTGCCAGAAGCATACACTATACTACTAGTGCTATTATTGTTCGACTTCCCGAATAGGCGAACAGGCAAGCGCAAAGTTTACTAGTACTACTACTATAGTCTATAAAGGTACGTACTATACTAGTACTAGGAACCGGATGGAGGAGCGTCTGCACTCTTATTATAATTTTAAAATGTGATAAAGCAATCTTCAACACATTTGGTTCTCTTCGAGGGTTCTCGCATGTGATAGTGGAAGTTGATTGCATGGAACACTCGCCACAATTCTCGCTTAATTCTGGCTCATATCCTGTTACAAATAGTAGTGCTCGGTAATATTTCCTCTTTTTTTTGTTATTCAGCATGTAAACAGGTCAGCAAACCTTGAGGCGCATCTTCGTGCGAACCGTGCTTGCTGCACTTTGAATGTGGCCGAGAGCTGGCTTGATGAAACACCTCGCTTCCTACTTCTTTTTTTGTGGGGTACCTCGCTTCCTAGTGACCAGTGTCTTGGCTGATCGTCCTAAGAATGCTTATATATGAATAAAGCTCTCTCATTTACCCGCAAAAAAGATTAAGCCATATTAACCGGAAAGGAGGGAGTATGGACTAGCACTACTTTTTGGTGTGTCCCGTCAACTTGCAGAACGAGGAGAAGCTTGCAGGACAAGGTGAAGCTCGCTTACGCCTTTTGACTAATGCAACCTACCCTCGGTGGACATGCATCAGTCCATTCGGTGTCAGATTGTCAGAGGCATACACTGTAGTACCCAACATGCGGAGTACCATCATTGTTCGACTTCACGAAGAGGCGAAGAGCCAAGCGCAGTAGTACGAGTAGTACTACTACTAGAACCGCATGGTGGAGCGTCTGTACTCTTATTTTTTTATCTCTGATAAAGTACATGTTTATTCCGGAGAAGGGTGGAAAACGGCAGCCCAACATGTAATGAATGATATCGATCAACCAACCATGCTCGAATATATCTTGGCCTCCGTGCGAGCCCGTCCGTGTGTTCTCGCTCCTCATCTATCTCAAGGAACGCCGGGTTGGCTCTTTGCCGTCAATTGAGATCGGTTTTCTCACACTCCTGTCCATGTCAGTGATATGCCAAGAGGAGGTGCGCTGACCGACTGGCCATACGCGTACTTGGTTTTGCACCTTCATACTACTCCTCCCTCAGTCACAGTTTACAGGGTGCGCTTCATTATGATGCATTTCTCTCAATACATTTCCACCACCAGAGAGACTTTAGACGCGTTTGGTTTAATGCTCAATTAATTAGGGCGTGGTAACTGCAATCAAGTCCACAATTTTCTCTCCATGTACTGTACTACTACGGAGTGGAGTAAGTGCATGCATGTGTGTACCCGGGGTGGAAGCACTGCATGCATATGTGTACGCATTATTCCCTCTAGTAATAGACGCCGTGCTATAACTACCAATGCTATTTTTTAGGCCGATCGCTAGTCGCCTTGGTCCCACAGATTTTTTTCTTTTTTCTAAAGCGCGCTGTATAGACAGTGACGGATGGAGTAGTATGAGCGGATTCAAAGAAGAGCGTATTGATGGTTGCTTCTTCAGAGCAACTTACAGTGGGAAAGGTGGGGCTTATGATTTGACTGCTCATTACTCACTATTAATGCGGCGGAACGACCGGGCTGAGTCTCCCATGCGGTTGTGCACTACCCCCTCGGTTCTTAAATATACTCAGGAGTATTTGTCTTTCTAGAGATTTCAACGAGTGACTACTCAAATATTTGTCTTTTTAGAGATTTCAAATGGACTGGCACATACGGATGTATATAGACATATTTTAGAGTGTAGATTCACTCATTTTGCTCCGTATGTAGTCACTTGTTGAAATCTCTAGAAAGACAAATAGAATATTTAGGAACGGAGGGAGTACACATACGAAGCAAAATGAGTGAATCTACACTCTAAAATATGCCCGTTTGAAATTTGTAAAAAGACAAATATTTAGGAACGAAGGAGTATAATTTTGTGCATGACACATGGACCCGGATGATGAAGAGGCTTCTGGCAATGCTATCAAGCTTCCATCATTTGTTTACATAATTGACGTACTATACAAATAATTTTCCAGCGACATGAAATTGTACAATGGTGTGAGCTTTCAGCTTTTGTTTCGCGTGTCTTGCCATCGATGCTCTTTCGGAAACAATAAAAAACTAACTTCCTTGCTAATGCATGTCAATTATTAGCAGATCAGAGCTAATAATTACATCACAACTGAAGACAGAGTTGTGAGAAGGTGTTAAATTAAAATTGATCCATGCTTTCATTGGCAGCAACGTCCCCCCAGCTCTGTCTAAATCAACAAGGCATGTTGGGGAAAAAGTAGCTGCCTGGAGCATGCAACATTCCGTTCATTTTGTGCAGTTCCACTAAAATAGAGCTGAGCGTCCCTGTTCCAAAGATATTAAGTGTGATTACGATAATAGAGGACTGCTGATGAAACAATAAACACACAAATAGAAGCTGGTCACCTCTGCAGTCTCTCTTAAGACTAACTAGTTGGAGAAGATTAGGCTCGGAGTTGGATGAGGAGGATAGAGCAAAACCAATCTCCCTTTGTGCAGTCGCACTGAAATGTAGAGACGTTGCCCGTGTGACATTTTAGTACAACTGCACAAAACACTCTTAAGAAAAAAGTGATTTGTGCAGTTCACCAAAAGGTCGCAATAGCAACGAGTAGAAAGGAAACAATTACTGGCCAATAACAGTTGATGACACATGCGACAACAAAAAACAAGCATCCTTGTCCTAAGGGAAGATAACAACACGGTTGTGTTTGTCTAAAACGGTGTGAGGACGAGAATGCAATATGGAAAGTATGCCGGACGAGCTACGTTTTGGGCAAAGAACTATGGAAGATCCACATGCAGCGACGTGGGAAGACGGGCAGTGGAGCAAGGCCGGAGGGGATACCTGGAGGTCGTCGGGATGTAACTAGGTGAGCGGCGGCGGGCGGAATCTGCGAGTAGGTGGCGTAGGCCCTGCCGCCGGAGCTTAGTCAGAGAGAACGGCGTGTACCGCAGATCAGGACGTGCTGCCTCGGCGCCGTCAAACGGAGAAACGATGCACTTCCTCCCTTTCCCCCAGCGAACGGGATGCGGCCGGATCAATGACCAACGGTGAGAGAGAGAGAGGCCACTGGACTCCCTTTCCCCCGGCGGACGGGATGCGGCCGGATCAGTGACCAACGGTGAGAGAGAGAGGCCACCGCAGCCTTGTGTGAGATACTCTGAAGAGCGACAAACCAGGCAGGCAGGCTCCATTGTATATAGTGAGCGGACTACCTTTTTCTCAATAAAAATCGTTTTATATTCTGTGTACGTGCCATTGAGCGCTATAACTTTATTTAAAAAATAACGCGGCAACGCGTCAAGTCGAACTTTGTTTCGGGCACGCGTGGTACACGACCTCCCTAGGTAATCAACCACTACATGCGTTCAAATTAGCACGTGGGCTGCCATTTCGTAAAGAAATGAGCTCCACCGTGTACCCGCGCGGGTGTGGCTGGGCACGAAGCGTGAGTACGTGCACGGTGCACCTATTCTCTTCTTGTATATGTACACCACCTACGTGGGGTTGTGTGAGAGAGATACAAACCTAGAGAGATATAGTGTGTGGGTTCTTGAGAGTTTTTTGGGGGGGGGGTCAATCAAAAAATGTAACATATGCAATGTGTGTGAAATAGAGTCCTGGATATAACATATATATAGAGGGGGTGATCCACAAGAAGAGAGTGGACGTATCATCGGCTTGAGGTGTCCATAGAATCGAAGAGAGGGATGATGTGTGTGTGTGCGCGCGTGATCGATAAAGAGTGCCATCGAGTTTGTCTGTGCCCACGTCAAAGATATAGAGTGGCTGGCCTACTGGAACGTGAGATGGTACATGTGCAGTTTGTCTCTGTGGCATGGATACCTACCTGCAGCGCTCGACTATCGGTGTGTGGTGGGGGAAGAGGGAGGCCCAATTAACTATAGAGGTACAATGGGTGGTATATGTGTGGAGGAGGAGAGAGGCCTACCTCATGTATTAAGGAGATCGATCTGCCTCATGTATTAAGGGAGATCGATCGGCATCCATGCATATGTGCAGGAGAAGAATAAGGTTGGGAGAGAGACAGAGCTAGAGTGTTGGAGGGGGTGGTAGTGGAGTTGCTTCTAACAAATGGTGGGATAGGCTTGCTAGACAAACGGAGGGCACGCCCGCAATATCAATAAGAGAGGAGATGGCTGCTTGTTGTCTGTGCACGTGCGTGTGAGAGACGGGTCAGGAGGCATGCACGAATGATGAGGGGGACGATGTGGCTGTGGTAAGCAGACGTAACTACATAGGAAGATCAATCGCCCTTTGTTAGAGAAAGGAGAGACATAACTTGTGAGGTACGTCGATCGATGGGGGGGCTAGTTAAAGTCGATCTAGGTATATGTTGGGAGATCGATCGGTATACATGCATGTGTGTGTTAGAAGCAAATGAGGCACGAGGAGAAGGATAGAGAGAGAGGGATGCATGTAGGAGGTGGTACGAGAGGCATACTATATCGAGGGGGAGGAGTGTGTGAGTACGAGAACGATGAAAAGAGTGGTGGGAGTGAGGCATGGACGGTGACAAGAGAAGAGGGGAAGATTGTGTTTGCGCTAGGCACACCTGGCTAGAGAGGCATATCGATAGATGTGTGCCGTAAAGAAGGAGCTGGGGGGCCTACACACACCATGGGTGAATGACCTAAAGTGAAAAGACGAATTTGCGCGATGGAGCTAGAGAATGCTGAGGGAGGGTGAGAGGGATGCGGGCGTGTGCATGCACAAGAGAAAGTTAGCGCTAGCTACAAAGATAAGAGGGTTGTGTGGGTGTAAAAGATGAATAGAGATCATATATACTTCATTATAAAAAGCGAATTCGGATATTTGAAGAAATTATCATAGTGTTTCAAACCGACACATGTGTGAATATATATAACGGTGATACACATGGTGTGGTTATGAACATGTTATACTACATTTAATATATTTTATCTCTACTCTTATAAAAAACGGAGTTGTTGATGATGGTGTGCCTGCCATCCTGCATTATAGGCCGTCCGATTTATATCTGGCGGATAGCAAGGAAACTATGATGGTTGAAGTTGGCAACAATCATGATTGTAGATTCTTATTGAAATAGAGAAACGAACTCAAATTTAGTTCGAATTGCAGCGGTAGTATAGACATTTGGAATGCACTAAAATGTTGGTATGAGTAGGTTGCATGCATTATACAGCAAGCGAAAAAATTTAATCGGACATAACATGGATTCATACTCCCTCCTTCCATCTATATAGGGTGTAATGAGATTTTTAAGACCGCCTTTGACTATTGACAAGATTAATAGTACATGACATGCACAATGTGAAAATTATATCATTGAAAGAACCTTTCACAGACGAATTTAACGGTGTGCTTTGTGTAAGTTGCATGTCATATATCATTGCTCTAATATTCGGTCAAAGTTAACACCGAAAAATGCATTAGGCCCTATATAGATGGAAGGGAGTAGCTTTGAATAGCATTTGTATAGTAAAACGGGGCAAGACTCTCTCTTTGTGTGGTGTGAATAGTTTTATTTTTTTCGTTTTCTTTTTTGTTGAGGGAAGTGCGAATTGATTTGGTACGTACAAGTACAATATTACTACACGTTAGGCTTGTCCCTAAAATTCAACCCGCGTCTTGTTATATCCTGAAAATTCAGATATCGTGCTCCCAAAACTGGCGCCTTCACAACCCGCGCCTTGCTATCCCGAAATTACAACGCGCGCGAAAACTCCCTCCAGCTGCCAAATCCCGACACGCGAAATCCCCCTTCTAACCCTGAGCCGAAAGGGCCGCTAGTTCAAATCAGTGGGGGGTACTTTTGTAACACACCCTACATTTTGGACAAGCGCGTCCCTAAGTCATGCTTCACCCCCTCCCATCGCCCCCTTTTCGCCATTCGAAATCCCAGCCCGCCATAACCTCTCCGCTCCAGCCGCGAAACCCCACCCTCCTCCGTCCGGCACGTCACCGCTGCCCAGCCGGAGCCTCTTCCCCGACGACGTCGTCCACCGCAACAGCTCAACATCCCTCGTCCACCTCCCCCGATGAGGATCCGTCGTCCATCTCGCCGTCCCGCCGGTTCAGCCGCCCCGTCCTCCACCTCCAAGGAGCTGCTCCGACGATCGCCTCGTCTATCGCGGCTGCTCCATCCCCACAGCGCCACCTTAACCTGCTCCACCGGAACCGCAGCATCCTCATCGACTCCTCGGACGAAGCCGAGGCCTACTCGGCGCCACCAAAGAGGTTGTACACACATCGCATCGCCCTTCTCCTTAACTCGACCTCCCGGCGCCGACGGTGCTCCATCCCGCACCCCCATGGAGCGGCTACCTTCAAGCCAGCGCCGCGGGCGACATCTCCACGGTGGCTCTCCCCCAGTGCGAGGCCCCTTCGGCGGCGGCGTCCATACCAGCCGGATCTGCTGCTGCTGCTGCTCCGGCTCTCGCTCGCTCGCTCATGCTGCTGCTGCTGCTCCGGCTCTCGCTCGATCGCTCGCTCGCCCAACTGCTGCTGCTGCTCTCCCCCTCGCTCGTGCTGCTGCTCTGCTCCGATTAAGCCACATTTCAGTCGACTGAATCGACTTTTGGGTCAGTCAATTTTTAGGGGTTGGGGGGCTCGCCGGAGTTAAGGAAGAACCACCCGCAGCGGGGACGGGGGCTCGCCGGAGAGGTACCCCACTATCTATCTTAGGGTTCAGGGTGGGGGGCGGGGGGCCTAGAGGGCTGGCCGGGGCGGCGGTGGCGAGTTGTTTCGGGGCAGCGAGGCGGCGCTGGGGCCGGCGGTTCGGCCGGTGGTGGCTGGCGGCTCAGGGGGGTGCAGGTTGAAGATGAACTGCAGGCCCTCCCTAAACTACATGTCAAGTGCCTCTCTGCTACCATTGCGTTCAGTTTCGACAGTACCATTCAGATTCCATAGTAAAATTCAGTTTCGACAGTTAAATTCAGAGTCAACAGTTTTTATCTCATCTGTTGTAGTCAGGTGGTTTTTGGTGATGTTAATTTTACATCCATTTTACATCATCTATTGGAGATGCTATTAGAATCCCACTTGAGATTGACGATGTCTGTCTTGTGCTGCTTCAGCCTTGACGTCTTACGGCTTACCGGAGCCGCTCCAACGACAGAACGATCCATCACAACAGAGCAGTGCCCTGGACGCTGTCTATAGATTCCTCAGATCTTCCTCCACACCTCCGACAGCCACCTCTGCCTCAACTGCTTCAGCGACCAACCCAATGATGCTGAGGTCGACACGGCTACGGCAAAGAGGTTGTGCACTTGTTGGATCACTTATTACTATACATTCACGTCGATCCATTAGGGCTATTTTGGTTCAACGGAAAAACGTCGATCCACTAGTTGTTACCATCACTCTAAATTTGTGCATGCTCTCCTTACATAATCTCACCATATTTTTTTCGTATGCATGTCAGATATTGTACACAGTCATGCTGAACATGTAGAGAAAAAGAGAAGAGTTTTGTGCGGCAATACAATGTCATGCAGACATCGCTTCATGGTGGGTTCAATGGAAAACCCTCCCCACCCCTCTCCAGATTGTAATCCAGAGGAAGATATCTGTTCTGAGGCGGATTTAGACGCCGCTGACCACTCCTATTTACCCCCAAGGTGTTTGCTCTACCTTGGCATGATGATGTTAGTCATATCATGCATATGTTGCCTTGCAGTGCCTACTTTTGACATCATATATGTCATCTGCTTAGTTTAGACATGTTCTGTAATGCCACCTATTTAGTTTCTATATCATATATGGGAATTATGCAGTCTCATGTCTTTTAGCCAGCCATAATATATGTGAAATGTGCAATGCCATCCTGTTTAACCAGGCATCATATATTTGAATGATATCTTGCCCATCCTTTTCTTCATTACATTTCCATTTGTCGACAATGTTTGTACATTAAACTACTCTTCCTCTGAATCAGCCATTTGGGTGGGAGATGGAAAAAACTGGAGTGAAAACAAGGCCTTCAGAGCAGACAGTGCTACCTGTTGAAGCAGATCTCTTGTTGGGTCCCGATAGCTCCTCAGAGATGGATTCAGAGACAGATGACCAGTCCTATTCCCCCACTGAGGTGTATGCTCTAACTTGGCACGGTTATACTGCTCATATCATGCATACGGTGTCTTGCATTGCATAGTTTAGACATCATATACACAATATTCAACAGCATGTTCTTAGTTCAGACATCATATCGAATGTCCTTTGTTTAGCATATAAATCACATATGTGAATTAAATGATGCGATCCTGATTACTTAGATAACATGTAGGTGAATTATGTCATGCCATCCTGTTTAGTTATTCATCATATCTTTGAATTATGTTATGCTATGCTATCCAGTTTAGATAGACATCATATATGTGAAATTATGTCATGCTATCCGTTTTAGTTAAACAATATACATGTCAACTATTTCATGCCCTCTTTTTTCCACACTATCTATTGCATCTGTCTCTCATACAATGTCTATACATTCAACTATGTTTCCTGTTTATCAGCCATTTGAATTGGAGCGGGTGATGCCAGTATCTAGCGGACTAAAAACACGGTCTTCAAATAAAACAGTGCTACCTCTTGGTGGAGATAGCACCCCGGTTGTACATGCACAAGAACCAGCCCTACCACACATAACCCAAACTCTCGCAGATTGTACCCCTACTGCGATGGGCAGAGAACCAACTTCACCCAATCTAACCCAACCCCAGCCGATAGTAACCCAGTTCCTGTTGACACAGCACCATCTCCACCACAGAGCTCCCAAACAAGAGCAGTTAGTAAGGCAGCTCCAGTGCCCAAAGGGCCAGTACTATCACGGCGAACCCCAACTCCACCAGGTAGTACGCCTATTCCTGTGGAGGAAGCACAACCAGCTAGTCGTAGTTTAGCATCTATCGCATTTGATGTTGTTAAATCGTATGTGCGTATCTTCCCATCTTGGAAATATTATACTGAAGATGAAGGAAAATGCCAGTTGCAGGTGTTTGCCCAGGATTTATGTGTAAGTAATGTTATTCATGGCAATTACTTTGCTTCGTCCCATACATCCTACCTCCATGATGGTTATAATACAGCAAATTTTCCCATTTTTCTCTATAGAGAAGGACCGATTTGGAAACTCAGGATGAGGTAACCTGTGCTAATACCTATGCTATCTTCAAGAATGCTTGGTGGCAGTATCGGAATTACCTGAAGAAAACGTACTTCACTGGCAAAGAAACTCATCAAATTCCCTTACGTTCTCCTGAGACACATTTACTGGACGATGACTGGGAACGCCTTGTTCTGTACTGGTCCCGAACCAAGAATGTGGTAAGGTCTATGAGCTCATTTTCTATTTTTAAGTATTATATTCTTGCGTCTTACTGTACTCTGTTCATGTAGAACAAGTGCCTAAACCTGAAGAACAACTGTTCTAATTTAAGATTCCATTGCTATCATAGTTCAAAAAAGCGCTAGGCGTTAATTGTGCGTTTTGCCACCGCCTTGCGCTTTACTGACCAAAGCGCATGCTTATGCGCAGTTATGCACAGATTATGCGTAGTTATGCGCAATGCATTTTGCCAACGCCTAGAGCCTAGGCGCGCTTAGGCGCTCGCTTAGGCACGCCTTTTTTTAACTATGATTGCTTTGCTCTTGTATCACTGTATTTACTCATACAAACTTATTTTTAAATTGAAGGATCCAACCGAAACTCCAATGGCACACCAGGTATGTTCACGCATGTTTCTTTAACAGGTTTGCTCTTATCAGTAGCTCTGTTGATTTCAATTTCAATTGTGTATACAGTTGACTTTCATATCATGCACATTGCTAGCATCACAACAGAGCCAATAGTGTTGTTGTACATGTAGACCCGTGGTAGCCATCTGAAATTTTGTTGTGCCGTGTAGTTTCCCACGCTTTGTATTCTTTCACTGCTGCTTTGTCTTGAACTGATATGATTTGAACCGTGTATCTATTTTGATTTGGCAAGACAATGCAGTGACCATAGGACATAGATATATGTTTGTTTGATGCTTTTATTATGTACTAGTACTTGGCAATAGAAGACTTGGTAGTTTAATCCTGTCCACCTTACTAATGAACTGGTTCACCGAAATGAGTTTCATATACTAGTACATGCTAAACTTGTTATGTGTCTGCTTGTTTCTTCTTTTAGAATGCTGACAGAATATTGGGGAAGAGTGCCTTATTAAGCAATGGTAAAGGAAGTAATGCAGATAAGGTTCAGGATAGTGACACATCCTTGTTGGTCTCCAACAAAGCCGATAAAACAGCTAAGGAAGACTATCTTGAAGACAGCGAGACAACCCCAAAGTCCTGTCTTGGTTTAGTGTTCGAGTTACTGGCCACTACCGCTTGCACAAGCTATTCAAACTCACTGTCTGAATCAGTTCGGTTTCTTGAGTCTCAACTACAAGCTGAAAGACATCGATCAGCTGTGCTGCGACAAGAAGCGGAAGGACTGCGGAAGTCCCTGGAGCATTCAGATGCATACTTTCTGGTGCAACAGCAAGCGTTGGAGGATTTTAGCGCCAAACAGGACAAAGCTAATCAGCTTGCTAAGCTTATTGCCAGCATGGTGGATACCTAGGATAACGTTTCTTGAGCTCTTCTGAAGTTGTTTCAGTTATGCTCTTGTTTTGCTGCCGCGTTTATTTGCACTGGTGGCCAATTTTGACGGCCAGTGTATGTAATGTGCTGCTTTGTTCCCTATAATTGCACTGGTGGCGAACTTTGATGCCCAGTGGATGTAATATGTGTAATAGCGGTAATAGGCTAGCGTTAATTGCTTGCTTATTTATTTCCTTATTGTCTTGTTTAGTTGTTTGCTTGTAGTCACTGCAGTTCTTTTTCTGTTTTTTTCTAGTGGCCACAATAGCCTATTTTTGGTAACTAGGCCAAAATAATCATGGCAACACACGGACTGTTGTAACCATGGGCCTCCTGCAGGCCGTATGATCCATGGGCCTTCGTCCGGCCATAGGATCCATCGGCCTTCTATACGGGCCTTAGGGTCCATGGGCCTTCTACGGGCCGTAGGGTCCATGGGCCTTCTACGGGCCGTAGGGTCCATGGGCCTTCTACAGGCCGTACGATCCATGGGCCTTCTACGGGCCGTACTATCCATGGGCCTCATACGGGCCGTAGGATCCATGGGCCTTCTACGGGGCGTATCATCATTTTGCCAATCATGGGTCATACTATTCGTGGACCATAACGGGCCGTTAATAGGCCGTATTTGATAACTCTATGAAAATAGCCCAACGGGTTTTTTTGACATGAAAACGGCCCAACGTATTAACGGTTTGCAAACGGGCCGACTGTAACGACAGGCTGAATTTGGCCCACAAGCAGAAAATGACAGTAACGGGCCGTATGTAACCGAATGCTGCAAATGAGCCCAAGAATCAATGGGCCTTGAGAAGGCCGAAAGATAACTTGGGCTGGAAACGGCCCAATGGAATAACGGGCCGTTAATGGGTATAAAGTGATACACTGTTCATTACGGGCCAGTTTCACCACGGGCCGTTAATGGGCCAAGAGTTACAAAGGTCCTCATATGGGCCGAAAGAAGTCATGGGCCACACATGGGCCGGAAGTTAAAACAGGCTGAATCATATTGGACGGCCCAGATGACGCTACTGGGCCTAATTCGGATAGGGCGTAACGGGCCCTGGGTTAGCGGGCTGTAAATGGGCTATATGCGAACAAGCCGTTAACAGGCTTTCCGTGGGCCGGCCCGCCACCTTTTGACCAAGTCAAACGGGCCGGCCTTTTCACAGGAATGGGCCTCTGTTGGGCCGTGCCACGTGTCGCCGTATCATAGGCGCCTTCGGTCCAATGAGCGGATGACATCTGTCCCAACGGTGAGCCGACACATGTTTCCTCTAGCCAATGATGATTTTACACGTGGAAAATCCCCATTGGTCGGGGCTGTTAACGGGTTATTGGATCCAAAACCCGACTCGATAGCTTAACGGCGTTCCGTGACGGTGGATGCCACATGTCGGTCACCCTTGACGAAAGCACTTCTGTGACGCGCGATTTATCGTCATGGAAGTGGACACTTCCGTCATGATAATTTTGGTAATGTCATGGAACACTTCTACGACAGCACAGGTATGACTATCTTGATTCTGTCATAAAATCGTCATGGATGTACATGCATGACAAAAAACGCGACCTATTGTGACAAACACGTATCATCACGGAAGTGTATTTTTTTTGTAGTGCTGCTAGCCCAAGAGCTGGACCAGTGCCGGACTCAGCTAACTGCTGCTACCACCGAACTGGAAAAGTTCAGGAAGGCATCCTCTGGTAATATTTCCCTCCATTGAGAAACAAAAATGATATGCTAGCTGTGTTGAAACTGCTGCTTGTCTCATAACAGGGTCGTCGGACCAACTGGAAGAGAAACTGAAGGCCGCTCAAACGAGCAAAAAAGAGGCAAAGAGACAACATGTTGTGGGCGAGCGCGTTCTGACCCGAGTCAGAGAGGAGAAAAACAAACTCCAGGACTCAAACACCAAACTGGGCGAAGAACTGAAAGATGTGCGAGCCCAGCTAGCCGACTCCGTGAAGGAGAACAAAAAGCTACGACGCGGCATATTCAGTACGTGGCCGAATTTACCTTATAACAGTTTGGAGGTAAAACTAGCTGATATAGCTATGATTGCAGGTATGTTGACGAGCCATCCCGAAGACGAGGTGTCCGGATCATCAAGTGATCTTCTGCAAGGGCTGTCGCAATTGCACGAGCAAGCCCGGCAGGCAATGCGGAGTGTAGCCAAGGCCTTATGGCCATCCGCCTCCCCTCCAGGTAGTACGGAGGAGCTTGTAGAGCTGTTCAAGGGAGCGTGGCGGCGTATCTGACTATGGAAGATATCGGCCTGCCGAGAGGGTGCGCGAGAGGCCTGGGCCATGGTGAAAACGCGGTATACCAAGCTGGATCCAAATCACATGGCCCGGGTCGGACCGCTAGGGTCAAATGGGGAAGAAATTCCCATTAGTTTAGTATATGACCAAGTAAAAGTAGCCGCCAAGTATTCCCAGCAGGATTGGAAGTTAGATAGCCTGCTGGACGGCATAGAGGAGGAAGTTTTTGAGTCCTAAGTGACTATGTACTTTCCTTTGCATACACAACTCTAGCTGGATTATAAAATTATTGTCATGGCAGACCTTTTCGCTTCAACCTCTGGACCCGAAGGTGCGGAGTATTTCCAAATACCAGAGCGGCCGAGTAGACCAGGTATGCATGGAAATCAGGCGTAGGGGTCATAGTTGCTTGAATAGACGATTATCCGGCTAGTTATGTTATATTACATTAAGATTGTAAGAAACATCTTCCAGAGAGAATAGTTCCGTTAAGGGTTCCTTTCCCTGGGTGTGCATGCATCGATGTGCATGTCCGAACTGTGATGAAGAAACCATAATGTGTATAGCTTCTGGGCGTTCATGATGGGACGAATGCAAAAAAATCTTTAGTTCACCGACCGAATATTCCCTTAAGAACGCTAACTTTCGGCTTCACCCAGTCTGAGGTACACATCCGGATGACCCGACAATAACAATCGCAAAGGTGCTCCCTTTATGCCCTAGCCGAACTAACGGGAACGTAGGGCATAAGCACAGGAGCCAGGCAACCCAGCTTGGCCAAAACTTAAGTCATATCGATGCATATAATGGCGAAGAAAAGGTACATATGGGAGAAAACGCATATGTGAAGAGCTTGATGCTCGGAAAATAATAATAGCAAGCTTCTGTCCAAGAAGCCCCCAGGTATAATAGACGTACATACTTGAAGATGTATGCGTCGGGGGTGCATGGTCTAACCGCACGAAAGCTTTTAAGGCTAAAGAGAAAAAACGAAAAGAGAGAAAAAATGACGGAAACAATAGCGGAAAGGAAACGAACAAAGAGTTCGGTGCTAGGCATAGAATCTTCGGAGTTTGGCCGCGTTCCAGGGGTTCGGCTCTAGTCGATTGTCGGACACATCACACAAGCGGTACGGCCCTCTGGTGAGAACTTCGTCGATGATGAAGGGACCCTCCCACTTGGGCTTGAGTTTGTCCTTTTTCTTCTCCGGCACGCGTAGAACGAGTTCACCGACGTTATATGTTTTGGCCCGCACTTCTCTGCTTTGATACCTGCGAGCCTGCTGTTGATAAAATGCGGAACGGGCTTTTGCGACGTCGCGCTCCTCCTCCAGGGCATCTAGGCTGTCCTGCCGATCGAGCTCGGCCTCTCTCTCTTCGTACATGCGCACTCGAGGTGAGTCATGAATAATGTCGCAGGGTAGCACTGCCTCTGCGCCGTACACCATGAAGAAAGGTGTGTATCCGGTAGTGCGATTGGGCGTGGTCCGCAGCCCCCAGAGTACGGAGTCGAGCTCCTCAACCCAGTGCTTGTCTGATTCTTTCAAAGACCGCACTAGTCTAGGCTTAATGCCGCTCATAATAAGACCATTGGTTCTTTCGACTTGACCATTTGTTTGTGGATGATAGACAAAGGCGTAATCAAGCTTGATGCCCAGATTAGCGCACCAGGTTTTCACTTTGTTGGCTATGAAGTTGGAGCCGTTATCGGTGATGATACTGTGCAGAATACCATAATGGTGTACGACGCCGGATATGAATTCTATCACCGGCCCGGACTCCACCGTTTTAACTGGTTTGGCCTCTATCCACTTAGTGAATTTATCCACCATGACCAGCAGATATTTTTTCTTATGGCTTCCTCGGGTCCAACCATATCCAGTCCCCAGACCGCAAAAGGCCAAGTAATGGGGATTGTTTGTAGGGCAGTGGGGGGCATATGGCTTTGGTTGGCGAAGAGTTGGCATCCGACTCAACGTTGGACAAGGTCCTGTGCATCTGCTCGGGCCGTCGGCCAATAGAATCCTGTACGGAAGGCCTTGCTAACAAGGGCCCGAGCTGCGGCGTGGTGCCCGCCGAGACCGGCATGAATCTCAGCCAGGAGCTACCGCCCCTCTTCCTCGGGGATACACCTTTGAAGGACTCCGGTAGCGCTTTTCTTATAGAGCTCTCCGTCATGAACCTTGTAGGCCTTCGAACACCGGACAATGCGGCGGGCCTCATTCTGATCCTCAAGGAGTTCTTTCCTATTAAGGTAGGCCAGGAAAGGTTTGGTCCATGGGGAAATGACTGCCATAATGAGATGGGCCGACGGTGTTATTTCGGTGGCTGAGCCACCGATGATATCTGTGTGTTCGGAATCTGGGGTTGTGTTCGGATCCGGACTAGTGTTGCTGCTTTCCCCCTGCAACACCACGGATGGCTTAAAAAGCCTTTCCAGAAAGATATTAGGTGGGACGGGGTCGCGCTTGGCGCCGATACGAGCAAGAACGTCCGCCGCTTGATTACTTTCTCGGGCCACGTGATGGAACTTGAGCCCCTCGAACCGAGCCGACATTTTAAGATGGCATTATGATAAGCTGCAATCTTCGGATCTTTGGCATCAAAGTCTCCATTTATTTGAGATATTGCGAGGTTTGAGTCCCCACGCACTTCCAGGCGCTGTATGCCCATGGAGACAGCCATCCGGAGACCATGCAATAAGGCCTCGTATTCGGCTGCGTTATTGGAGTCTGTGTATAGTATTTGGAGTACGTACTGAACGACGTCTCCAGTGGGGGACGTTAAAACGACGCCCGCTCCTAGCCCTGCCAGCATTTTGGAGCCATCAAAATACATAACCCAATTGGAATATGTGCCGTACTCTTTAGGGAGTTTGGCCTCTATCCATTCGGCGACGAAGTCAGCCAGTACTTGGGATTTAATAGCTCGACGTGGTTTGTATGTAATATCAAATGGAAGGAGCTCAATGGCCCATTTGGCAATCCGTCCCGTGGCATCGCAGTTGTTTATTATGTCGTTGAGTGGTACTTCGGAAGCCACCGTGATCGAGCACTCCTGGAAGTAGTGTCGTAGCTTTCGGGATGCCATGAAGACCGCGTATGCTATCTTTTGATAATGGGGGTACCAGGATTTGCATGGTGTAAGGACAGTGGATACGTAGTATACTGGCTTTTGAAGCGGGAATTTGTGTCCGTCCTCTTCTCGTTCAATGACGAGTACGACGCTCACCACCTGATGTGTTGCCGATATGTATAGTAACATGGGTTCGCCGACGTTTGGCACAGCCAGGATTGGATTGCTCGCTAGAAGGGTTTTTATTTCTTCCAGTCCGGCTGTTGCCACGTCCGTCCACTCGAAGTGATCGGTTCGCCGTAGAAGGCGATAGAGTGGCAGTGCCTTTTCTCCCAATCTGGAGATAAAGCGGCTTAGAGCTGCCACGCAACCCGTGAGTTTTTGGACTTGTTTAAGGTCTGTTGGCATAGCCAATTGTGACAGAGCTCCGATTTTGGCTAGATTTGCTTCAATTCCTCTATTGGAAACGATGAAGCCCAGCAGTTTTCCAGCGGGGACGCTGAAAACACACTTTTCCGGATTGAGCTTAATGTCATACGCGCGAAGCTTGTCGAATGTGAGACGTAAATCGTCTATTAGTGTTTCGACGTGCCTAGTTTTGATGACGACGTTGTCCACATAAGCTTCAACTGTCTTGCCGATCTGTTTCTCCAGGCATGTTTGAATCATGCGTTGGTATGTGGCGCCAGCGTTCTTGAGCCCGAAGGGCATGGTGTTGTAGCAGAATGGCCCATATGGGGTAATGAATGCTGTTGCAACTTGATCAAACTCCTTCATTTTGATTTGATGGTATTCGGAATATGCGTCGAGAAAACACAGCGAGTCGTGTCCTCCGGTAGCGTCAATGATTTGGTCAATGCAGGGGAGGGGGAAGGCATCCTTAGGGCAAGCCTTATTGAGGTCTTTGAAATCGACGCACATGCGCCAGGATTTATCCTTCTTCGCTACCATCACCAGGTTTGCTAGCCAGTCCGGATGTTTTATTTCTCCACTGAATCCGGCCTCGATTAGCTTGGCTAGCTCCTCTCCCATGGCTTGGCCTTTGGGCTCGGAAAAGCGCAACAGTGTTTGTTTGACCGGTTTATATCCCTTTAATATGTTGATGCTGTGTTCGGCCAGCTTGCGCGGGATTCCTGGCATGTCACAAGGGTGCCAGGCGAATATATCCCAGTTTTCGCGAAGAAAATCCCGTAGCGCGATGTCGACCGTTGGGTCTATTTGTGCCCCAATAGATGCTGTCTTCTTGGGATCTGTTGGATGGACCTGGAATTTGACTATTTCTTCCGCTGGCTTGAAGGAGGTGGATTTGGGGCGTTTGTCTAGGATCACATCGTCCCTGTCCACTGTGGAGCGCAGTGCGGTTAACTCTTCGGCCGCGAGGGCTTCAGATAATGCCTCAAGGGCCAGGGATGCGGTTTTATTTTCGGCGCGGAGTGCTATGTCCGGATCACTGGCGAGAGTGATTATGCCGTTGGGCCCGGGCATCTTAAGCTTCATGTACCCATAATGAGGTACAACTTGGAAGCGTGTAAATGCCTCTCACCCCAAGAGGGCGTGATATCCGCTGTTGAAAGGGGCCACTTGGAAAGTTATTTCTTTGGACCGATAATTCTCCGGCGTGCCGAATACCACGTCGAGCGTTATTTTTCCCACGCACCGCGCCTCCCGGCTAGGAATGATTCCTCGGAAGGTCGTGCTGCTTTGCTCGATGCGGCTCCTGTCTATTTCCATTTTGTGGAGTGTATCCTCATAGATGAGGTTTAGTCCGTTGCCGCCGTCCATGAGGACCTTGGTGAGTCGAAAGCCGTCCATGATGGGACTGAGGACTAATGCGGCTGGCGCTCGGACTGTCCTGTATTTTGGTTTGTCACCGGCATTAAAGGTTATAGCCGTCTCGTTCCAAGGGTTTATCGCGGCGATTTGAGAGACTTCGGCGAGGTCGCGGAGTGCCCTTTTGCGCTTATTGTTTGAAGCGAATGTCTCGAAGACCGTCAATACTCTGGGGTCGTCGTCTTCTGGAGGGTGTTGCTCTGGGGCGTTTTTGGTAAGGATGTCCTTGCCGCTCTTGGCTACCTGCCGGAGCATCCAACATGCTCTAAGGCTGTGGGCTGATATGGTATCCGGTGTTGTGTGTATTTTGCATGGGCCATCGAGCCATCCCTCCAGAACAGTTCTGTGCCGTGTAATGGCTTTATATTTCTTGGATATTGGACTGGGCGTGTCACGGGGATGCGCCCTTTTCGCCTGGACGAGCGGTTGAGTTGGGACCGATGGCTCCCAACAAGCTGCCACATCTTTCCAGGCGCTTTCCATTGTGCTGTACTTCTGTACGATAGTTGCCAAGTCAGCGAAGTGTAGTATGCGGCGGTGATTAATGGCGTTGAGGATTCCTTCGTCCGTGCAATTGTTGCAGAACGCTGATATCGCGTCCTCGTCGCGGCAATCTTTAACCTTGTCCTTGACAAGGAGGAATCTAGCCCAGAAGTGGTGGACCGTTTCCTGAGACTACTGTTGTATGCTCATAAGAGCGCTTATGTCTGGGTGGGTGGGTGGAATTGAATCCGGACCCTGACCCGATCGATGATCTGGAGTCTGAAGATTTTCCAGACTTAACAGTCCGGACTCCGGAGTATCTTCTGATTGCTTATGCCCGCCGTCCGATTCTATGTTCGGAAGGCTGGTCACATCCTTTCGCTGGTGGGTATCCAGCTCTGTAGGGTTGGCGATCCAAACATAGTCCGTCTTCAGTATAGGGGAAGAGTCGCCGTCTTGCTCCTCGACTATCGCTATCTGGTGGGTGACCGGTGGAGATTTAATTTCTCTTTGGTCGGGTTTAAGCCCGATCCGATCGTAGTCTGTGGCGATTCCCAGGGCGGCGATGCGATCTAGGAGCTCGTTTAAAGACGAGAACTCCGCCGGATCCATCTGCTTGGAGTGTTTGGAGTCGATGGGAAGGGGATTTTCGATGGCCCGAGAGGTGATCGTCGGCTTAACGGCCGAACAGGCGGTCATGGTAAAGCCGCCCAGCCAGAGGGTTTGGCCTGGGGCCAGTCCTCCTCCAACGGTGATATTGTCTTTAAGGACGAGGCAAGTCATCGATCCTGTCGTCGACGTCACAGTGGAACTCTCAATGAAAGCACCAATGTCGGTGTCAAAACTGGCGGATCTCGGGTAGGGGGTCCCGAACTGTGCGTCTAAGGTCGATGGTAACAGAAGACAGGGGACACAATGTTTACCCAGGTTCGGGCCCTCTCTATGGAGGTAATACCCTACTTCCTACTTGATTGATCTTGATGAATATGAGTATTACAAGAGTTGATCTACCACGAGATCGTATGGCTAAACCCTAGAGGTCTAGCTTGTATGACTATGACAATGAGTATCTCCCCCCTCCGGACTAAGTCCTTCGGTTTATATAGACACCGGGAGGATCTAGGGTTACACAAGGTCGGTTACAAGGAAAGGAATCTACATATTTGGTCGCCAAGCTTGCCCTCCATGCCAAGGAGAGTCCCATCCGGACACGGGTGCAGTCTTCGGTCTTTGTATTCTTCACAGCCCATCATTCCGACCCATGGATAACAGGCCGGACGCCCGAGGGCCCCTTAGTCCAGGACTCCCTCACTCTCCTTTGACCTTCTTGTAGTCAAGGTCAAGGTGCTCAAAATCCTCTTTAAGTTTACAATGAGTAACTTCAATCTCTTCTTTTAAAGACCTCAAGTCACTAAGACATTGATGAGCCATAGCAAGTTCATGTTCAAGTTGTTCACTTTTTGCTTGCTCGTAAAGAAATAAGTCATTACGTTTTTGAAAGAAAGCAAGAACATCTTGGAGCCTTTTATAAGTGTTATTTTTAGCTCTACGAAGAGTTTTCCCAATCTCATAGAGATTTTGAGTCAAGACTTCATCATCTTCCTCATTACAACTATCATCATTATCACTAAGAGAAGATGATACCTCGTCATTACCTCTTGCCATGAGGCACATGTGAACACAGGGGGTTGATGATGATTCTTTTGGAGAGGAGGGTTCTTCATCAACCAAGCGTGCCTCATTCATTTTGATTTCCTCTACATGGTTAGTTTCACAAAGAGAACTAGAGGGAATCACGGCATTTTGAATATGGCAACACAAACGACCAAACATATCATCACAAGAATTTATGAGTGCATCATTAGATGATATGCAAGGACTCTCTACACAAGAATGTACGATGTTTTCGGTGTTAGATATGCTCGTGTCCATAGAAGATACATCACTAGTATCAACATAAGCAAGATCATCAATGATGAGCTTAATGTCATCATCACGAGATATTTCTTCACTTACCATGTCATTACCTTGTGGTAAGCCACATGTTGGTGAAGTGAAAGATGTTGAGGTATGCAAGTAATCGGACGTGGAAGCAATAAAGAGCTCTTCATGATTTAGAAATGTGGAGAACTCCTCCATTAACTCCCCGAATATAATATTGTCTTCATCAAGATTGGACCCACCATATATATCTTCAATTTTGGTCCAAGCCTCAAGAGCCAATGAAAAAGACGAGATTGACTTGAACCTCGAAGGTTATAGCTTGGTGAATGACACTTAAAGCTTCACAATCAAGATGCATATCATCAAGTGATGGAGATTGTCCATCCTTTAGATTTGAATTCCCTACACCCACAATCCGCAAAGCATTTGGACCCATGGCCCGAAAGTGACAAAGCATGCGCAATCTCCACATAATGTAATTTGTGGCATTAAAACAAAATGTGTCATCGTGCACTAGTTCACTAGTCGACATCGTTACTCTCTAGGCGGTTAAGCCTAATAAGGAGAGACCTAGGTCTGATACCAATTGAAAGGACCACAATGTCGCCTAGAGGGGGGGCGAATAGGCGTTTTAAAATCTTTTACGAATTTGGCTATATCCTAATGCAGAAATAAACTAAGCGGATACTTTTCAAGCACAAATCCTAAATATACTAGGCTCACTAAGTGCACCAACAACTTAGCATAAACAGGATGAGAACAATAAGGATATGAGTAAGCACAAGTAAGTTACACAAACTTACTCAATGTATATCATGAGATATGGAAATGAATAATACACACACCCACAAGTAGGCAATACAAGCTTACACAAATTGTATCACAATATATGGAATTGAATGATACAAGCAAACTCAAGTAAGCACTACAAGCTTACACAAGATATGTTACAAGATATGGAAATGAATGTTACAAGCTAGCAGTTCACACTAACCACAAGATAGAACAATAGTAGGAAGTATGAATTGCGGACTATAAAGTGTTGGCCTAAATAATCTCTACGATATGGTAACCAACACAATATAATGAGGACAACAAGAATAGTGAATGCACGGTTAAGTGACCAAGGTATACCACAAGTAAGGAGTTAGGGTTAGGGATAACCGAAGTCACGGAGACGATGATGTATCCCGATGTTCACTTCCTTGGAGGGAAGCTAGTCACCGTTAGAGAGGTGGATGTTACCATGAAGGCACACCAACGCCACGAAGGCTCACCCTATTCTCCTTGAGATATCACCATGAAGGCGATTCCCAACCACTAGTGGTAGACCTTGAGGTGGCCTCCAAAGCTTCACAAACTTTCCGGGGACAAAATCACAAGTTGATTCCTCACCGGAGCACTCCTACCGCCTAGGAGTCTCCAACCTCCAAGAGTAACAAGATCAAGGGGGAAATGCTCAAGACTTGCTCAAATCACGAATTCCTTTGGTCAAGAGAAGGAGAGGGAGTGGATCTTCACTTGAGTGGAATCTCTCTCAAGAACTCTCACAAATCTCTGCGGGGTCTAAGATTTGAGGTAGGGGAAAGGAGAGGGAGCTTTTCTTCAAGTGTGAGTCAAGATAGTTGTGTTGCTCAACCCCTCCACGAAGTAGTGAAGGGGTATTTATAGTGTGGCCCCAAATGTGGCTGTTGGGGCGGAATTCTGCTCAGGAAAGTGTCGGACGTCCGGTGGCAAAACAGGCACCAGACATCCGGTGGAGCAGGTTTGTCATGTCCGACGGTTGTAGCACGGCATCAGACTAATGTAGCAGGATATTTGCGAAACAAGTTTGTCGGACATCCGACACTTGCCGAACGTCTGGGCACCGGACGTCCGATAAGTACCGGAAATCCCTATTTGCTTCTGGATTGACGCACCAGATTTCTGGACGTTACCGGACGTCCGACCAAAATAACAGCAGGAACCCCAAAATTAAAACACGCATAACTTTCACATTCGGACTCCGATTTTGATGATCTAAGGCTCGTTTTGAAGCTATGGAAAAGCTCCAGGTCCTCACATAGAGAAACACCCAAGATAAACCAAAATGGAGGTGAATTACATTGAAATTATTCTAAGTAGCATTCCACATCAAAAATTCTATTTTTATCATTTACCTACTCGAGGACGAGCAGGAATTAAGCTTGGGGATGCTTGATACGTCTCCAACGTATCTATAATTTTTGATTGTTCCATGCTATATTATATTCTGTTTTGGACATTATTGGGCTTCATTATACACTTTTATATTATTTTTGGGACTAACTTATTAACCGAAGGCCCAGCCCAGAATTGCTGTTTTTTTGCCTATTTCAGAGTTTCGCAGAAAAAGAATATCAAGCGGAGTCCAAACGGAATGAAACCTTTGGGAATGTGATTTTTGGAACGAACGTGATCCAGAGGACTTGGACCCTACGTCAAGGAAGAAACCAGGAAGGCACGAGGTAGGGGGCGCGCCTACCCCCCCAGGCGCGCCCTCCACCCTCGCGGGGCCCACGTTGCTCCACCGACGTACTTCTTCATCCTATATATAAATACGTACCCCCAAACAACCAGATACGGAGCCAAAAACCTAATTCCACCGCCGCAACCTTCTGTATCCGTGAGATCCCATCTTGGGGCCTTTTTCGGAGCTCCGCCGGAGGGGGCATCGATCATGGAGGGCTTCTACATCAACACCATAGCCTCTCTGATGATGTGTGAGTAGTTTACCTAAGACCTTCGGGTCCATAGTTATTAGCTAGATGGGTTCTTCTCTCTCTTTGGATCTCAATACAATGTTCTCCCCCTCTCTTGTGGAGATCTATTCGATGTAATCTTCTTTTGCGGTGTGTTTGTTGAGACTGATGAATTGTGGGTTTATGATCAAGTTTATCTATGAACAATATTTGAATCTTCTCTGAATTCTTTTATGTATGATTGGTTATCTTTGCAAGTCTCTTGGAATTATCAGTTTGGTTTGGCCTACTAGATTGATCTTTCTTGCAATGGGAGAAGTGCTTAGCTTTGGGTTCAATCTTGCGGTGTCCTTTCCCAGTGACAGTAGGGGCAGCAAGGCACATATTGTATTGTTGCCATCGAGGATAACAAGATGGGGTTTATATCATATTGCATGAGTTTATCCCTCTACATCATGTCATCTTACTTAAACCGTTACTCTATTCTTTTGAACTTAATACTCTAGATGCATGATGGATAGCAGTTGATGTGTAGAGTAATAGTAGTAGATGCAGGCAGGAGTCGGTCTACTTGTCACGGACGTGATGCCTATATACATAATCATACCTAGATATTCTCATAACTATGCTCAATTCTAACAATTGCTCAATAGTAATTTGTTTACCCACCGTAATACTTATGCTCTCGAGAGAAGCCACTAGTGAAACCTATGGCCCCCGGGTCTATTTTCCATCATATTAATCTTCCAACACTTAGCTATTTTTATTGCCTTTTATTTTACTTTGCACCTTTATCATAAAAATACCAAAAATATTATCTTATCATATCTATCAGATCTCACTTTTGTAAGTGACCGTGAAGGGATTGACAACCCCTTTATTGCGTTGGTTGCGAGGATTTTATTTGTTTGTGTAGGTGCGAGGGACTCGTGCGTGGCCTCCTACTGGATTGATACCTTGGTTCTCAAAAACTGAGGGAAATACTTACACTGCTTTACTGCATCACCCTTTCCTCTTCAAGGGAAAACCAACGCAGTGCTCAAGAGGTAGCAAGAAGGATTTCCAGCGCCGTTGCCGGGGAGTCTACGCACAAGTCAAGACATACCAAGTACCCATCACAAACTCTTATCCCTCGCATTACATTATTTGCCATTTGCCTCTCGTTTTCCTCTCCCCCACTTCACCCTTGCCGTTTTATTCGCCCTCTTTTTCGTTTGCCTTTTTCTCGCCAGATCTATTGTTTGCTTGTGTTACCATGTGCCTTCTTTTTGCTTGCTAAAATTTTATGGATCCTCATCCACTTGCTAATCTCTTTAAGAGATCCAATTATGATGAACCTATTGCTAGTGAGTTGAGTTCACTAGACTATCTTTATGAGGTTTTGCTTGAAATTCGTGAATCTGAAAATTGTGATGAAGTACTTTATGAAGCGATTCACGATAGCTCCTTGAAAGCATGATTACAATGATTTTACTATAAATTCTCTTGATGTCAATTGTGCTAATAATATGCAAAACCCTAAGCTTGGGGATGCTAGTTTTGCTATGTCTACTACTTGTTGCAATGATCATGATTGGGGTGATTCTTCTTATGATCTTGAAAATTTATTTAAGCCCCATGATGAATATGAGATTGATAATATTGTTTGAAATAATATTGAAAGTGGGTTTGGAAGAGTGTCAACTTTAGATCCCACATATTTGGAGAATGTTCAATCTTATGGTATTTTTGATAAAAGTGGGTTTGGAGAGGTCATGACTTTAGTTAATGTTAATCCCACTATTTTGGAAGAGTGTCAACTTTGCATACATGTGGATCGTGTTAAGAATATGTTTTGTGATAGATATATTGTTGAATTTGCTTATGATCCTACATGTAATTATTATGAGAGAGGAAAATATGGTTGGAGAAATTTTCATGTTACTAAATTACCTCTCGTTATGTTGAGATTGCTATTGTTTCTCACATCTTCCTTGCATATGCTAGTATTTGCTTGTCTTGATAATTTGTTTGCTTATAAGATGCCTATGCATAGGAAGTATGTTAGACTTAGATGTGTTTTTCACATGCTATATGATGCTCTCTTTGTGCTTAAATTGTTGTCTTTCATGTGAGCATCATCGAAATTATAAATGCCTAGTTAGGGGCGTTAAACGATAGCGCTTGTTGGGAGGCAACCCAATTTTATTTTTGTTTCTTGCTTTTTATTTCTGTTTAGTAATAAATATTTGATCTAGCCTCTGGTTAGATTTGTTTTTATGTTTTAATTAGTGTTTGTGCCAAGTTAAACCTATAGGATCTTCTTGGATGATAGTTATTTGATCTTGCTGAAAATTCCAGAAACTTTATGTTCACGAAAACAATTGTTAAAAATCACCAAAACGTGATAAAATACTGATTCCAATTGCGGAAGATCAATAAACAAGTTTTCTAGGTCGTCCTATTTTGGTAGATTTTTCTGAGTCCCAGAAGTTTGCGTTAGTTACAGATTACTACAGACTGTTCTGTTTTTGACAGATTCTGTTTTTCGTGTGTTGTTTGCTTATTTTGATGAATCTATGGCTAGTAAAATAGTTTATAAACCATATAGAAGTTGGAATACAGTAGGTTTAACACCAATATAAATAAATAATGAGTTCAATACAATACCTTGAAGTGGTGTTTTGTTTTCTTTCGCTAATGGAGCTCACGAGATTTTCTGTCAAGTTTTGTGTTGTGAAGTTTTCAAGTTTTGGGTAAAAGATTTGATGGATTATGGAACAAGGAGTGGCAAGAGCCTAAGATTGGGGATGACCATGGCACCCCAAGGTAATCTAAGGACACCAAAAAGCCAAAGCTTGGGGATGCCCTGGAAGGCATCCCCTCTTTCGTCTACTTCCATCGGTAACTTTACTTGGAGCTATATTTTTATTCACCACATGATATGTGTTTTGCTTGGAGCGTCTTGTATTATTTGAGTCTTTATTTGTTAGTTTGTCACAATCATCCTTGCTGTACACACCTTTTGAGAGAGACACACATGATTCGAAAATTGTTAGAATACTCTATGTGCTTCACTTATATCTTTTGAGTTATATAGTTTTTGCTCTAGTGCTTCACTTATATCTTTTAGAGCACGGTGGTGGATTTGTTTTATAGAAACTATTGTTCTCTCATGCTTCACTTAGATTATTTTGAGAGTCCTACAAAACAGCGTGGTAATTTGCTTTAATTATGATAGGCATTCAAGATTAATAAAAAAATTCTTATGAGTGTGTTGAATACTATGAGAAGTTTGATGCTTGATAATTGTTTTGAGATATGGAGATGGTGATATTAGAGTCATGCTAGTTGAGTAGTTTTGAATTTGAGAAATACTTGTGTTAAAGTTTGTGATTCTCGTAGCATGCACGTATGGTGAACCGTTATGTGATGAAGTCGGAGCATGATTTATTTATTGATTGTCTTCCTTATGAGTGGCGGTCGGGGACGAGCGATGGTCTTTTCCTACCAATCTATCCCCCTAGGAGCATGCGCGTAATACTTTGATTTGATAACTTGTAGATCTTTGCAATAAATATATGAGTTCTTTATGACTAATGTTGAGTCCATGGATTATACACACTTTTCTTCCTTCCACCATTGCTAGCCTCTCTAATACCGCGCACTTTTCGCCGGTATCATACACCCACCATATACCTTCCTCAAAACAGCCACCATACCTACCTATCATGGCATTTCCATAGCCATTCCGAGATATATTTCCATGCAACTTACCACCGTTCCGTTTACTATGACGCGCTCCATCATTGTCATATTGCCTCACATGATCATGTAGTTGACATCGTATTTGTGGCAAAGCCACCGTTCATAATTCTTTCATACATGTCACTCTTGATTAATTGCATATCCCGGTACACCGCCAGAGGCATTCACATAGAGTCATATTTTGTTCTAAGTATTGAGTTGTAATTGTTGAGTTGTAAGTAAATAAAAGTGTGATGATCATCATTTTTAGAGCATTGTCCCAAGTGAGAAAAGGATGATGGAGACTATGATTCCCCCATAAGTCGGGATGAGACTCTGGACTAAAAAAAAGAGGCCATAAAAAAAGAGAAAAGGCCCAAATAAAAAAATGAGAGAAAAAGAGAGAAGGTACAATGTTACTATCCTTTTACCACACTTGTGCTTCAAAGTAGCACCATGATCTTCATGATAGAGAGTCTCCTATGATATCACTTTCATATACTAGTGGGAATTTTTCATTATAGAACTTGGCTTGTATATTCCACTGATGGGCTTCCTCAAAATGCCCTAGGTCTGTGTGAGCAAGCGAGTTGGATGCACACCCACTTAGTTTCTTTTGTTGAGCTTTCATATACTTATACCTCTAGTGCATCCGTTGCTTGGCAATCCCTACTCACTCACATTGATATCTATTAATGGGCATCTCCATAGCCCGTTGATACGCCTAGTTGATGTGAGACTATCTTCTCCCTCTTTTTGTCTTCTCCACAACCACCATTCTATTCCACATATAGTGCTATGTCCATGGCTCACGCTCATGTATTGCGTGAAGATTGAAAAAGTTTGAGAACATCAAAAGTATGAAACAATTGCTTGGCTTGTCATCGGGGTTGTGCATGATTTAAATACTTTGTGTGGTGAAGATAGAGCATAGCCAGACTATATGATTTTGTAGGGATAACTTTCTTTGGCCATGTTATTTTGAGAAGACATAATTGCTTAGTTAGTATGCTTGAAGTATTCTTATTTTTATGTCAATATTAAACTTTTGTCTTGAATCTTTTGGATCTGAATATTCATACCACAATTAAGAGAATTACATTGAAATTATGCTAAGTAGAATTCCACATCAAAAATTCTGTTTTTATCATTTACCTACTCGAGGACGAGCAGGAATTAAGCTTGGGGATGCTTGATACGTCTCCAACGTATCTATAATTTTTTATTGTTCCATGCTATATTATATTCTGTTTTGGACATTATTGGGCTTTATTATACACTTTTATATTATTTTTGGGACTAACCTATTAACCGGAGGCCCAGCCCAGAATTGCTTTTTTTTGCCTATTTATGAGTTTCGCAGAAAAAGAATATCAAACAGAGTCCAAACGGAATGTAACCTTCGGGAACGTGATTTTTGGAACGAACGTGATCCAGAGGACTTGGACCCTATGTCAAGGAAGCAACCAGGAAGGCACGAGGTAGGGGGCGCGCCTACCCCCCCAGGTGCGCCCTCCACCCTCGTGGGGCCCATGTTGCTCCACCGACGTACTTCTTCCTCCTATATATACCTACGTACCCCAAACTACCAGATACGGAGCCAAAAACCTAATTCCACCGCCGCAACCTTCTGTATCCGTGAGATCCCATCTTGGGGCCTTTTTCGGAGCTCCGCCGGAGGGGGCATCGATCATGGAGGGCTTCTACATCAACACCATAGCCCCTTCGATGATGTGTGAGTAGTTTACCTCAGACCTTCGGGTCCATAGTAATTAGCTAGATGGATTCTTCTCTCTCTTTGGATCTCAATACAATGTTCTCCCGCTCTCTTGTAGAGATCTATTCGATGTAATCTTCTTTTGTGGTGTGTTTGTTGAGACCGATGAATTGTGGGTTTATGATCAAGTTTATGTATGAACAATATTTGAATCTTCTCTGAATTCTTTTATGTATGATTGGTTATCTTTTCAAGTTTCTTCGAATTATCAGTTTGGTTTGGCCTACTAGATTGATCTTTCTTGCAATGGGAGAAGTGCTTAGCTTTGGGTTCAATCTTGCGGTGTCCTTTCCCAGTGACAGTAGGGGCAGCAAGGCACGTATTGTATTGTTGCCATCGAGGATAACAAGATGGGGTTTATATCATATTGCATGAGTTTATCCCTCTACATCATGTCATATTACTTCAAGCGTTACTCTGTTCTTTTGAACTTAATACTCTAGATGCATGCTGGATAGCGGTCGATGTGTAGAGTAATAGTAGTAGATGCAGGCAGGAGTCGGTCTACTTGTCGCGGACGTGATGCCTATATACATAATCATACCTAGATATTCTCATAACTATGCTCAATTCTGTCAATTGCTCAACAGTAATTTGTTTACCCACCGTAATACTTATGCTCTCGAGAGAAGCCACTAGTGAAACCTATGGCCCCGGGGTCTATCTTCCATCATATTAATCTTCCAACACTTAGCTATTTTTATTGCCTTTTATTTTACTTTGCACCTTTATCATAAAAATACCAAAAATATTATCTTATCATACCTATCATATCTCACTTTCGTAAGTGACTATGAAGGGATTGACAACCCCTTTGTTGCGTTGGTTGCGAGGATTTTATTTGTTTGTGTAGGTGCAAGGGACTCGTGCGTGGCCTCTTACTGGATTGATACCTTTGTTCTCAAAAACTGAGGGAAATACTTACGCTGCTTTACTACATCACGCTTTCCTCTTCAAGGGAAAACCAACGCAGTGCTCAAGAGGTAGCAGGAGGGTGGAAAGTATGGAAATGTTAGATCATATATTTTGGGAAACTATTTGGCTTTGGCTTTTCTTTGGTATATAGGATATGAGTGGAATTGTGTATAGAAGATGTTGACTTGAGCAAATCCATCACAAACCCCTTTGATCCCCTCTTAATAGTGCGGGATCCCTCTAACTTAAGAATCATAAAAGAGCTACACTACATAGCTATCGAGAATCCATTCTTGAGTGTATATGTTTCTTTGGTGGTCATCACTCCACAACACTAACGTCAAAGGAACTAATACCTTTGACACGAGCCGTTCACTTGAGCTTGATGTTGATGTTTCTTCTTGGCTCAAGATGAAGGCAAGACATTGGTGAAGTCTTCAAGTCTCTCCTCCATACACAATGTGGGAAGCTTTGCTTTGTATTCATCTTCACTTGTCCATCATGTGATCATCCACAAGCTTCAAGCATGTAATCCTTTGGGATGGTTATCTCGAACTTGCCATTGTCAACCATGATCACCAACACTTGATGTCATCCTCTCACAGACACTTGAAATCTCTTTCTCGATGCGAGCCCATGAGAATCACCTAACCCTCAAAAACATAGACAACACATAGTATGGGTTAGTACACAGAGTGTAATTGATAATTTCTTATCATACCACAAGATCCTATGTGGTGCATCATTTGCGCTCGTGTGTTGACCATTTAGAGTTCGATCTTTAAGCTTCATCTTGGTCAACCTATATCTCTACTCCATGTTTAATCTTGACATCTTGAAGGGTATATTGAATTCTTCACTTGAATAGCTTGCTTGAATACTTGATCAATCATGACTCAACACATGAGTCCATTATGATCATATCTTTGAGACACTCCTAGAATTAATCATTCAAATCATCCTTTTAAGATCTTGATCCATTATGGCTCAAACCATAGATCTAAGCATGGCAACCCTTAAGGTACTCCAATGAACTTCATTTTGATCATCTCAATGTAATTGTTGCTTCAAAGGAGTTGTCTTCCATTATTCTTCAATCATATTCCAATAGGACTACCCTTCAAATGTATATCTCAATGCAAACATTAGTCCATAAGGATTGTTATTAATTACCAAAACCACACATGGGGACTACATGTACTTTCAAGGACGACGTCGCTGTACGCGTTAGAGACCCCGCCCGTATGTACGTACGTAGCCGTATTTATCTTGCAGCGTGGTCGTACGTACGTGTACACGATATAGACGGGACTGCGTGACATGCTATGTCGGCACGTCTACTTCAACACGTGCCACTCTTTACTCGGCGACGGTACGTCGCTGCAAAGAGACCGATCGACCGCTATGTACTCACACGTTCGCAACCGGACAGATAATTCTACCTTCGCTTTAACCTGGTGGGTCCCAGCTGTCACGGGGTAAGAAGGCAGTTCCTTCCTTGAGAAGATAAAGCCGGTGGGTCCCAGCTGTTAGGGGGACGCTTTTTTCGCGAAATACAGAAGCCTTCCGGTAGGTCCGAGGTGTCAGGTGGAGGAATCATTATTTTGCACGTAATAAGGAGGCACTTCCTTGAGTGCGGCCATGGACCCAGCTGTCAGCCTCTCCACTTACAGTCCTCTTCTGATGGCTATCGTTCGTTGACCGCGTTGACGACATCATACCGCCCGAGAGCACCAAGGTGGTGGACGACGACGCGACCTAGGAAGGGAACAACCCGGAGCCGGGGAATACGCAGCAGTGGATGCCCACATGGAGGGGAGTATGAGGGTTGACTGCTTCAGCTACTATTTGGGGGTGTGGGTGAGTAGAGGGAAGGCCTGGCCAGTGGTGGGAGTAGGGTGGGACGATGAGGCATGCGTGGCAGCACAGCCGGCCACGAGAGGCAGGAGCAGGCGGCACGGTCGGCGCTGGTTTGAGCGACAGGAGCAAAAAGACCAGAGGTTGAAGAAGCACGGCGACCGTTGGATGGACATCGTACGGTCACCGCAGCTATAATCGTTTATATTGACTAAGTAGACAAAGCCCTGCGTCCGCGTCAACTTAGTAGGCCCACAAGTCAGCCTCCAAATATGGTGAGACCGACCTAGCAGCGGGGGTATTCATTATTTTTGTGCGTAATAGCTGGTGGATCCGAGCTGTCAGCGGGGGGAATGTTTTTTTTTGCGAAATACAAAGGCCCTTCCGGTGGGTCCCAGCTGTCAGGAGGAGGAATCATTATTTTGCGCGTAATAAGGAGGCACTTCCTACACGCAAAAAGGGAGGCACTTCCTTGCGTGCGGCCGTGGACCTTGTTGTCAGCCTCTCCACGTACAGTCCTCTTCCGATGGATGTCGTTCACTGACCACGCCGTGCTGAGAGCACCAAGGCGGTGGATGACAGCGAGGCCAAGTAAGGGAACGACCCGGAGCTGAGGAAGACCCGTGAGTTGTTTCCCACATGGAGTGGGTACGAGGGTTTACTTGTTCGGCCACAGTGTGAGGCTGACGTCGTCGAAGAATAACAGGAGGTGTGGGTGAGTAGAGGGATAGCCCGGCTAGGGATGCGAGTATGGTGGAGCCATGAGGCCTGCCCGGCAGCACAGCCGGCCATGGGAGGCGGGAGCAGGCGGTTCCGCCGGCGTGGTTTGGGCGGCTGGAGCAGGAAGATCAGAGACTGAAGAAGCACGATTGCCGTTAGATTGACATCTAACGGTCTGATGCTGGTAGAGTCGATTGTTGACTAAGTTTCTTTTTTTGAGAAATCTTGTGTACGCATGAACTTAGTAGGCCCACAAGTCAGCCTCCAAATCTGTGGCAGACAACATAGAACCCATTTGCTATTTTTTAATAATTTGCAGCCCATTTGCTAATTCTTAAGGAATTTATTACAACCCATTTTCTGCCCAGGACCACGGTCAAAAAGTCCAACCTTATTTTGCATATTTCGGTGGAGTCCGAACCGTTTTAATCCAGAAATGATAAACATTTATTTTTAAGAACTTATTGATTTGCCAAATAAAATATTATTTTGTTTTTTGTAAGCTAATAAGACATGGGACAATTGAGTTGGTTTTAGGGAAAATCAGTGGTAAAAAAATCAACGCTGGGAGGGAAAACAACAACAAAACATAAGGATGTAAAGATGAATAGGGAACTTTATGTATTTTAAATATAATAATACGTGTATATGAACTAGTAAAACTATAGGTAGAGATTAGAAAATGGAAGTAGGACATGGCGTTTCAAGAGGAAAATAGAACTGGGCTGTGTGTTTGATTCAGTAAAAAAACTGCCTGCGGAAGTTCTAAGACAAAATATAACTAAGGCTGGCGGGCCAGAGGCCAGTTGATACCTGCTCGATCTTTGTGCCCCGTTGTCGTCATGGGTTGGGCCTGCTAAAAAAAACCAAGCCTGGGAAGTCCACAACCCAGTTAAAACTTGCTCGACCTGAAAAAACAATATACCTGCTGGATCCCAGTTATCAGTCTGTACTTGCAGAATTCTCTCGTTTATTGACTAAGTTGAAGAATTCATGGGTTTCACCATCTCAAACATCAGCATTATTTTTCCATCGTGATAATAAGTGCATGCACTGCTTGCGTACGGCCATGGACCTGCTGGTTCCGTACGGTTAGGCTCTGTATGGACAACCGTCTTGTGGTTCCACGGACGAATTTCATGCAAATCGGATGGTTTTCAGTGAAAGCGGACTAAATTCACTGCATTTTACATATTTATTTTCATTATGGAATATTTTACATATTTCAACTAATAAAAACGGACTAGGCTTTTTTTAGTCCATGGGAGGCGCTTCACGATCGAGGTCGCACACTTAACTATTCTGGAAGGCCCAAACCCATTGCTCCTCTCTTTTAACAATTGCACATGGGCTTGGCATGCCACAACCTAGTTCTGACGTGCTGCAACCAACTACCAGCCCGTGAAACCGGATGGATCCCCTGCATACTTCGGAGATGTAAAAAAATTGGAGAACTGGGAATTCGAACGGCAGGTGCTTATGCTACCCATCAAATAAAAATCAGCTGCCTGAAAATTCGTTTCGAAACAAACGATTCAGCTTTATATCCATGTCGACCCTCGACAAGATGGTTGGAAGAAAATGCTAAGTTCATACCGAAAGATCATTAACAAAAATACCAACTTGCAGACGACCAGGTAGTACAAGTACCAATACCAAACTAACTTATAATCATTTTAGTCCTGGCCCTAGTGTTCATCTGGTAGAAAATCTTGCAGAGGATTAGCTCCTGCTCCTTTAATTGCTCCAGGTCCCCGAGGTGATACTGGTGCATCACCCAGTTGGTCCTCTGCTGGTCGAAGTTCTTATTGGTGTGCAGCACCAGAACCTTTTTGCTGCCCGTCTGCCGGCCGTTGACCATCACCAGCAAGGTATTGCCAGTCTTGTGCCACATCACGTGCATGCCGCACTCCAACTGTATTTTGCGACGCGTCCACGTGCCCCTTTAGAATGACCTGGAGTTGCGCTGGAAGAAATGCTTGCTTAGGCCACTTAGTGTGATACCCGCAGTATTGTCGAATAGAGGTTTTAGTGTACGTAGTTGGCATTTTCATAACATCTTTGGCATGTTGCAGTCAGTTGTTTCACTTTTTATTAACTGTCAAATTGTAATTGCTTCACTAGGTCTGTGTCTAAAAAGAAAAATAGAGCTATAAACAAAGGAATATGTTTGTGCAAGTAGACGGCCGATCGGTGTCTCACCTGGAAGTTTCTCAGAACGGGTGTAGCATATGCCGTGCTCACTGTCGATGGTTGGTATGAACAAATCGATTGGAGGGTGAGATTTCGCGCTGTCAGCACTCACTTTGGCCTCAAGGTGCTCGATCAGCTCCTGATCCGTGGGATCCAACTTGACGCCAGCCGGCAGCACCGACCAATACTTGTTGGACGTGCATTGGTTAATTCCAGTTATATGGTACTCAATGTATGATCAATCAACTGTTTTATGTGAATGATGAAAGATTTTGACAGATAAGTGGTACTCAAAATCTGGAGTCCACAATACCCGAATAAACTGGGGTCTCGGTTTCATTACTACATGTAGACTCTAAAGACTTGAAAACCCCCATAAAGATCAAAATCATAATACAGGGCGACGGGACAAATACTCACTGGAGCGGCCTCGCTCGTTCCTTTCTTCATCCGGCTAGCTTGAAGAGCATCCTTGTTGAGATCGATTTTTTTAGCGTCTTCCTTTTGACTGCTTGCAATGAAGTATAGCAACTCCAGTAGCTCACCGCTCATTGTCGGGGGTTGGGTGCGACATATGCCAATGGATGGCTTATCATGGTGGGAGCGAGTAGAACGTCGCCGGTGCCTGGAAGCGGGATGAGGCGTAGACACAAACGCCGGCGCACTTTACCCAGGTTCGGGGCTCTCCTAGGAGATAACACCCCTAGTCCTGCTCTGCGGGGTCTCCGCATGATCACTAAGGCACTAGTGGATACAATGGTGCTCCTTGAGCTGTATGCTAGAGGTAGAAGAAGGCATGCACACTCTCTCCTTCCTCTAGGTATGAGTCTAGTTCTAACAGGTTGGGAACCCTTTGTATGGGTGTCCTGGGGGGTTTATATAGGCCTACCCCCCAGGGGTACAATGGTAATCTGGCTGGGTGTAGGACCTGGCTGTCAGTGTCTCTGGTCGCCGGCTTCTCCGCCGGCAGCTGGGGCCCGCTGCCTGGTGGGCCCCGCCGACTGGTCTGGTACGGAGCCGACAGGCCGCTTCCGCCGCTCGCGGGTCTTACCGGCTGCTGATTACTGTCGTGATGCTAATGACGCATGCTTGGCCGGGGGAGCGTGGCTACAGTCCCGCCGCCTGGTGGGAGATCACTGTAGCCACACAGTGTCTCATCTGGTTAATGGTGCACGGGCCCCGAGGAAGGAATGGGCCGCCTGCTGGAAGCCGACTTCCCTTAGGTTCGACTGGTCAGGCTTCCGCCGTCTTCCGGGCTCTCGCTGCCTGGTAGGGCCCGCCGCCTGCAGGCCGTACCAACAGGCCGTCGTGGGAATAGGGCTCCGCTTGCCAGCAGTGACGTCAGGGGTGGAGTGGCAACAGTGCCGCGCCGGGCGGAGATCTCCGCCTGTACGGAGCACTGTGGCCACGCCCGGCCCTGGATACGGGGGTGATGGGCTACACTGTAGCCTCACCCTTCTTGTCTTCTTAATGGGGGCGTAGACGCTAAGGGCGCCGTGGGCCGCCTGCTAGAAGATGGCCTCTCTGGAGGCCGCCTGCAAGGAGTCGCCCCGTCTTGGTTCCGCCTTCTGGCAGCCAGCCATCAGAAGGCGGTGCTTCATCTTGATGTCCTGAGGGGCGCAGCCGGCCCCGATGTCTTGAAAGGTTCAGGGACTCGGGTTAGGCTACCCGTGGCCCATTACTTCGACAGTAGTCCCCGAAGCTAGTGAGGCGCCGTGGCTGAGGAGCCGAGGAGCCTCAACAGCTTCCTTATCCGGGTGCTCTGGACGGAAGCTTCATCCGACTCCTGGCAAGCCGCCTGGTGGGGGTCGGCCCCGTCCAGTCGAATTTGTCTGAAACTTCAAACGCAACGGCGGGAACTAGGTGGCGCACTAGCTAAGCCTCCAGGCCCGCCGCCCGTCGTGGGCATGCCATGTGGCGTCAGCCAGCCAAGCCAGCCTGCTAGCCCACGCGCGCGATGGGACGCGACAGCAGGCTGGGCTCGCCACTACCGGGCCTCGGCATGCGAGCGGATCCGCTGCAGTCGAGGCGGCCGGTTGAGTTTCTCCGCGGAGTTAGTGCGCGTAGTAACTCACGCGATAAATGTGGGGACGTGGGGTCGTGGGCATAGTTAATCCCACGATCCCACGCCCCGCCCCCTCGGCTTCATAGCCCACCGACTATAAGTAGGGGGAGGAGGGGAAGCGGCGGAGCACGTGCGCCCTCTTGCCCCATTCACGTCTCCTTCTTCCTCCTCTTGCCGCTGCGCCCCCGAGCCACGCCGGAGTGCCACTGCTGCTCGTCTCCGTCGAGCTCTTCCGCCCCGAGCCCTCTTGGCCCTGCACCAGTTCTCAGCTCCCCCGCCGCACCATATGCCTCGTCGAGCTCTTCATGGCGCGCGAGCGAGGAGGAGATTGGGACGGGTCGAACGTCAACGAAGACCTCATCGCCTTCCTCCGCGACATGCGGTGCCTTCCCGACGCGGGCTACGTGAAGGCGCGCGTGCCTCCTGCGGGGGAGATTTTGCCGGCACCGGGGGAGAGTGAGCGGGTTGTCTTCTGCTCGCACTTCATCCGCGGCTTCGGCCTGCCGGCGAGCGGCTTTCTCCGCTCGTTCCTCGAGTTCTACCATCTCCAACCCCATCACATCACGCCCAACACCGTGATGTTGCTATCCGCCTTCGTCACGATGTGCGAAGGCTACCTCGGCATCCTCCCCACCATCGAGTTGTGGGGAGCGTTCTTTTACACCAAACTAGGCACCTCCGCCAGGGAGAAGGCGGCCCAGTGTGGTGCCTTCGTCGCGGTCCGCCGGCCGTCGCCGAAGAATGTCTTCCCCGCCATCAAGCTGCCACAGTCGGTCAAGATGTGGCAGCAATCTTACTTCTACGTGGAGAATGTCGACCCAACAGTCGACTTCCTCAACCTGCCGGTCTACGAAGCCGGCCCACCGGCTAAGCCTCGGGCCAACTGGGGCTACAAGCCGAAGCCTGTGTCAGCAGACGGTGCCGCCGCCATCAACCGACTCCGGGTGTTGACCGAAGCCGAAGGCCTCAAGGCGTCCGACTTGCTAGTCGCCTTTGTCGCGCGCCGGGTTCTCCCGCTCCAAGGCCGGCCTCACTTGATCAGCCGGATGAGCGGGCACCGCGAGCCATGACGGCTAAGTACCAAGGAGATGCCGGCTGCCGAGGTGGCAAACTTGGTGAACGAGATCTTCGACCTCAAGCTGGAGGGGTCCTGGCGGTTCGGCAAGCAGCCGTACTCCCACGCGGACCTGCCGCCTTCCGTAAGCTCTTCAATCTTTTCCCTCTTCAACATTTCATCTTGATTTCGTCTTGTGGTACCGACCAGTCGGCCTCTTACTTCTTGAAGCAGATCTACATGTCTGCGGCGACGGCCGCCATCATGGGGGCGGGTGGAAACTACCAGCCGGACCGGGAGGTGAGCAACGTGGACGACCCCGACCTGGGGGTGGCCGCCTTGGAGGACGACGCCACAGGCGATGTCTATGGAGCCGGCGGCTCCGAGGAAGGGGGCGGCGTCGAGACGTGGCCGGACGACTTCGAGGAGGAGGAGGATGAGCCGCGCCCTTCTCGGGGCGCCGGCAAGGCGGACGCGGGCCCCTCCGCCGAGCCGACTTCTCGAGGCGGCACGCGAAAGTGCAAACAGGGCGCCGCCTTGTTCGGCAGCACGCCGAAGAAGGCCAAGAACCCGACCACCGCGACCAGACGGAAGGAGGCCGCCGCGAAGGCGGCCAAATTTCAGAAGCTCCCGAAGGCGCCTCCCATGGTGTCGGCGTAAGTATCTTTTTCTCGTGCCTTCCTTTCTTGTTGATTCTATCTGAGCTTCCTCTCCTTGTCTTCTTGACTTAGGGCTCCGCTCTCACTTGAGAAGTCGGCCGCCGCCTCCGTTCTCGGGTCAGCGGAGGCCTCCACCACTAGCCGGCGAATCGATCCTGTGGCCGACCTCCGGGAGGCGCAGGAACGAAACGCGCGTGAGGCGCGCGAGGAGCAGGAGGCCGCCCGCCTGGAGAAGGCGGAGGCAGACAAGGCGGAGGTAGCCGCGCTGAAGAAGCTAACGGAGGCCAAGGCTGACGCCGCCGCGAAGAAGAGGCTTGAAGAAGCCGCATGCCGCCAGGAGCCGCTATTCGTCGTTCCTTTGAATTCCACACCGCCTCCACCAGAGTTCACGACGTCGACTGGAGGAGCCGGCGACGAGCACTCGATCATGGAGAGGGAAGGCGGCGATGTCGCTATGCCGGACGTAGTCGTGCCTCCGCCACCGCCGTCCTAAGGAGCGCGGGACAAGCAGCCGGCTGACCCGCCGGTGCCACCAGCCGGAGACGAGATGGTGACGGGCCCGACTCCTGGGGCCCTCACACCAACGTGCCGTCGCTTTGCGAAGGCGGCCTCAGTGCCACGGCCGCTGGAAGCCAGTGCTGCGAGCTGATCAATCCCCGATGCCGAGGCGACCAGCGCCGCGCCCGCTGACTAGGTGCAGGGAGGCGGGACGGGCCCTTTGAATCAGGCGATCCTGGACGTCCAAGGCAAGCTCTGAGCCGAGGCCGATGCTCTGAAGCGGTGCAACAAGGCCTTCTTGGAATCGCCTGTAGCCATCCGGGTATGCTTCTTACTTCTTCATCTTTGATTCTTGTATTTCTTGTACTTCTCTGTGGGGCCGCGCCAGCGCACCCACTAGGTGTAGTCCCCGAGTTTCGGGCCGGCTGCTGAGCAGGCGGCTCGGAACTTTAATTGGCGAGCTCCGAGTACTAACTTAATCTGCTATCTTCATTATAGGACTATCACAACCTCCGAGCAGTCGCCTTCAACTCTAACGTCCGAGAGCTGGACCGACGGGCTACCGACTTGTCAGAAAGCCGGAGTAAGTCTTTGTTTTCTTTCTCTGCGGGGGCGCGCTGGCACACCCGCGAGCTGTAGTCCCCGAGATTTGGGCCGACTGCTGAGCAGTCGGGCCGGATCTACCCGGCGACTGTACTTCTTCTCTGTTGGCTGCTGACGCCTTTTTCTTTCTCCCTTCTTGCAGAGGCCAACGCTGCCCTGCAGTAGCAGCTGGGTGAAGCCAACACCGTGCTGCGTGCTAAGGAGGCGGACTGCAGCAAGTTGGCCGAGGAGCGTGACCGGCTGACCACGCAACTGGCGGAGCAGGCAGAGCTTCTCAAGAAAGCCCAGAAGGAGGCGGAGGAAAAGGAGGCCGGTCTCCTTGCTGAGTTCAAGACCGAACGCTCCGCCTAGACCGATAAGGAGGCTTTGCTGACTGCCGGCTTTGGTAAAATTGAAGACATGGTTGATGGTAAGCTTCCTTCTTTTTTCTTTCTTCGAGCTGTCGGCTGCTGATCGAACCGGCTTCTTGTCTCTAAATTTGGCTCTTTTGCTTTCTGTTTGAGCAGACTTCTTCCCTGGTCACTCTGGCGCTGCCAATCAGGCCATCGAGGCTGATCGCGAAGAGCAGAGGGCGGAAGGTGCGCAGATTGCTGCTAACGCCCCCCGGACCCTTAGCGAATAGCTTCTCAGCATCCAGGCCCGTCTTCGGCCGGCTCATCGGATGCTGCACCGTCTTCAGCGTGTCGGCGCCCAGGCGATCTCTGCCCTGTGGCCAGACATGCCGGCTCCACGCACTCCCAGTCGGATTGCCGACTGGCTGAAGTTGGCGGCCGGCCGACTTGAGGCTTGGAAGGGTTCCTCGGGCCGGGCTGGAGCGCGCCGAGCCTTGGAGTTCGTCAAGGCGTGGTACCCTGGGCTAAATCTAGCCCAGTTGACCATGTTTCGACAGGAGGCCCAGGAGGAGCTGGTGGCGGTGGAGCGTGATCTCATCAAGCGGGCGGCGGCGATCGCCGAGTACACCAACACCAGCATCTTCGTCCCGGAGCTGGCTAAGAATGGTGCCGAGGCGCCACCAGAGTGGTTCGGGCTGAACCCAGAGTATGGCGAGGACTCGGCCGAAGTGATCGACTCTAGCAACGAGGGAGAAGACGAGGAGGACAAGGAAGGTGAAGAGGAAGCGCCAGAGGTTGAAGCGGACGGCTAGCCTCAGCTCGACCGCGCCTCCAGCAATGAGCCATGCCCGAGCGAGCCGACTGCTGCTGAAGGCGACCAAGCAGAGACTGACCAGCCGGCCGCTCCACCAACCGGCACCACCGACTCCACCGTTCCGCCGAACCCGTCTGCTGCTCCCTAGGCTGCCAATTTATCTTTTGTTGTTACCTGCTTATCAGTCTCGACAAACTTTGTTAACTTCGCACAATTCCACCCGCGGGGTGTATTTCGAACTTCTATTGAATGTTGGCCAAGGGCCTTTTGTTATGTAAATATGCTTGCCGAGTTCTATCTTTCCTTGCTTTCTGCTCCTTGGCCTTTTTCCTTTGCCACCCTCCCTGAGCTGCCGTCTTGCCGGCCAAACAGCCGCTCTGCGGACTGCGGCTGGGTCAAGTACTTGGCTGCTTTGGGAGGGTGAGTACTTAGCCGCTTAGAGCTTTTAGCAATTTAAGTAGAAGCTGGCCGGCCGACTGCTCAACAGCCGGTCAGCGAGGCGGGGAGCCAGCTTGAACTATGTACATGCTTTTGGGTCCTTAGCCATTTTTCATGTGGGCACCCTTTTCTGCCCTTGACTCCTGCCTACCGGACAGCTGCTCTGCAAGCTACGGCTTTGGCAGGAGAAGGCTTAAGTGCCAACACATTACTTGTCCGGCTGCAGGAAGCACTACATAGTACAAGGCGGCGAGCCCCCGGGCCGACTGGTCGAACCCGGTGCCAGGCGGAATAATGAAATAACACATTCATAGGCAAAATACTTATCATATAGATAAAAGAGGGCAGTCCCCGAGCTCTTCTCGGGGGACCCGGAGTCTTTGTACTTAATACAAAAGTTAGCGTGGTACATATTGCATCAACTGTAAAACCTTCGGAGGAGGTTTGCATTCCATGGCCGCTCTGTCTCTTTGCCGGAGTCGTCTCTTTTGCGTGCTTGAGGCTTCTGAGCATCGATCATGTAGTAGGAGTCATTGCCCAACACCTTGCTGATGATGAAGGGGCCTCCCCAAGGTGCCGAGAGCTTGTGCTGGCCGACTGTTCGCTGGATCAGCCGGAGCACACACTACTAGGAAAAGGGCTATAGATAATATGGACACTAATGGCGCACCACACATGTGGTGCTCCACTACTATATACTAATGGCGCACCATGTGTTGGTACGCCATTAGTGTCCAAATACTAATGGCGCACCACATCCACGGTGCGCCACTACTAACATTTTTTTTTCAAAACTAGTAATGGCGCACCAGGGGATAGTGCGCCATTACTAGTTAAACTAGTAATGGCGCACCACACCCTCGGTGCACCACTACTAACAAATTTTTTTTCAAAACTAGTAATGGCGCACCGAGGGGATAGTGCGTCATTACTAGTTTTAACTAGTAATGGCGCACCACACCCTCGGTGCGCCACTACTAACAATTTTTTTTATTTTTTTTCAAAGTTAGTAATGGCGCACCGTGGGTGTGGTGCGGCATTACTAACTTTGCCAAAAAATTCCACCGAATGCACCCCCCCTGTGGACCGCCTTTTCAGTTTTAGAAAAATAAAAGAAAATGATGGAAATGTCAAAAAAATAAAATAAAATAAGTTACCCATGTGATATGTGGTCTAGTTGTTGGGAAAATTTACAAATATGAATTTCGACTTTATTTGCAAAATCTCTCTGGAATTTCTAAAATGGGCATAACTTTTGCATACGAACTCGGATTAAAAAGTTTTTTATATGAAAAATCATCTACTCGAAAAGTTACATACGATTTGAATCGGGGGAACGTTGTTCAACATCTTCAAAATCCCCAAAAACCTAAGAGAACGAAAGATACGGGGCTTTTAAGATCTAGAGGGGGAAAAATGAAAAAAAAAATCAAACTTACTAGTGGCGCACCATTTGCTAGGTGCGCCACTAGTAACAGAAAAAAAATTTGGTTTCAAATATTTTTTTTCAATTTTTTTTCAAAATATGATACGTAATATGACCGGGAAGTTTGAAATAGTTTTTCAAAATTTCGTCACACTCATGAACATGAACAAAGTCCTAGACATCAACAAGGTTTAATAGGATTGATATGAGAGATATATCAACAAGTGCGTGTGAAGTGAGCTAGTGCTGGAGTTGGATAGAACTGCGAAGTTAAGAGTGCTTGGGCTGGAGTAGTGTGAGGATGGGTGACCTTTTGGGAAGTTTGACCACGGAGTGCGATTTGACTTGAGATTAAGCATATTGGCTTGAGATTAAGCCATAGTGACCTGAGATTAAGAAAAAAACGAAAAAATTGTGATTTTTTTTAAAAAAAATGAAAAAAAAATTCTGATTTTTTTTTGAAAAAAATTGTTAGTAATGGCACACTTCTATATGGTGCGCCATTACTAAGTCAGATAGTAATGGCGCACCAGATACTAATGGCGCACCTGTGGTGCGCCATTAGTAAAAAATTCTAATGGCGTGATGCTAGTGGCGCACCTGTAGCCAAAACAGGTGCGCCACTAGCAGGCCTTTTCCTAGTAGTGACAAGGTCTCCCTCTTGGAAGGATCTTGGCTTGACCTTCCGATTGTGGTATCTGCGCAGACTCTGCTGGTAGATGGTGGACCGACTGAGTGCCAATAGCCGGCCCTCTTCCAGCAGATCGACACTGTCTTCTCGTGCCTCTCTTGACTCCTCTTCGGTGTACATGGTGACTCGAGGGGAGTCGAATTCTATGTCCGTCGGGATGACGACTTCAGCACCGTAGACGAGGAAGAAAGGCGTGAAGCCGGTTGACTTGTTCGGAGTTGTGCGCAGACTCCAGAGGACGGCTGGCAGCTCGTCGAGCCAGCAGCCGGCCGAACGCTCCAGAGGCTCGACCAGTCGGGGCTTGATGCCGGACAAAGTGAGGCCATTTGCTCGCTCCACTTGGCCGTTTGACTGCGGATGGGCAACAGACGCTAAGTCCAGTCGGATGCCCTGCGTCGCGCAGAAATGGGCTAGAGCGCCTTTGGCAAAGTTTGTGTCGTTATCGGTGATGATGCTATGTGGTATGCCATACCGGATGGTGATGTCGGCGATGAAAGTCACAACAGTCGGTGTTGGGGAACGTAGTAATTTCAAAAAAAATCCTATGCACACGCAAGATCATGGTGATGCATAGCAACAGAGGGGAGAGTGTTGTCTACGTACCCTCGTAGACCGAAAGCGGAAGCGTTAGCACAACGCGATTGATGTAGTCGTACGTCTTCACGATCCGACCGATCAAGTACCGAACACATGACTTCCGAGTTCAGCACACGTTCAGCCCGATGACGTCCCTCGAACTCTGATCCAGCCGAGTGTTGAGGGAGAGTTTCGTCAGCACGACGGCGTGGTGACGATGATGATGTTCTACCGACGCAGGGCTTCGCCTAAGCACCGCAACAGTATTATCGGGGTGGACTATGGTGGAGGGGGCACCGCACACGGCTAAAAGATCAAACGATCAATTGTTGTGTCTCTAGGGTGCCCCCTGCCCCCGTATATAAAGGAGCAAGGGGGGAGGTGCGGCCGGCCAGGAGGGGGCGCGCCAGGAGGAGTCCTACTCCCACCGGGAGTAGGACTCCCTCCCTTTTCCTTATTGGATTAGGAGAAGAGGGGGAAAGAGGTGGAGGAGAAGAAGGAAAGGGGGGAGCCGCCCCCCTCTCCTTGTCCTATTCGGACTAGGGGGAGGGGTGCGCGGCCCTTGCCCTGGCCACCTCTCCTCATCTCCACTAAGGCCCACTGAAAGATCGTGGATGTCGCCTAGAGGGGGGGTGAATAGGCGCTTTAAAATAATTACGGTTTAGGCTTGAACAAATGGGGAATAAACCTAGCGGTTAATTTGACAAGCACAAAACCTACAACAACTAGGCTCACCTATGTGCACCAACAACTTACGCTAAGCAAGATAAACAACGAAGTGATAGCAAGATATATGACAAGAAACAATATGGCTATCACAAAGTAAAGTGCATAAGTAAAGGGTTCGGGTAAGAGATAACCGAGGCACGCGGAGACGACGATGTATCCCGAAGTTCACACCCTTGCGGATGCTAATCTCCGTTTGGAGCGGTGTGGAGGCACAATGCTCCCCAAGAAGCCACTAGGGCCGCCGTAATCTCCTCACGCCCTCGCACAATGCAAGATGCCGTGATTCCACTAAGGGACCCTTGAGGGCGGTCACCGAACCCGTACAAATGGCAACCCTTGGGGGCGGTCACCGAACCCGTACACTTTGGCAACCCTTGGGGGCGGTCACCGGTACCCGTCAAATTGCTCGGGGCGATCTCCACAACCTAATTGGAGACCCCGACGCTTGCCCGGAGCTTTACACCACAATGATTGAGCTCCGAACACCACCAACCGTCTAGGGCGCCCAAGCACCCAAGAGGAACAAGCTCAAGGGTACCAAGCACCCAAGAGTAATAAGCTTCTCAACTTGTAACTTCCACGTATCACCGTGGAGAACTCAAACCGATGCACCAAATGCAATGGCAAGGTCACACGGAGTGCCCAAGTCCTTCTCTCTCAAATCCCACCAAAGCAACTAATACTAGGGAGGAAAATGAGAGGAAGAACAAGAAGGAGAACACCAAGAACTCCAAGATCTAGATCCAATGGGTTCCCCTCACATAGAGGAGAAAGTGATTGGTGGAAATGTGGATCTAGATCTCCTCTCTCTTTTCCCTCAAAAACTAGCAAGAATCCATGGAGGGATTGAGAGTTAGCAAGCTCGAAGAAGGTCAACAATGGGGGAAGAACACGAGCTCAAAGGATAAGGTTCATTGGGGAAGAAGACCCCCTTTTATAGGAGGGGGAAAATCCAACCGTTATGTGCTCAGCCCGCACACGAGCGGTACTACGGCTCCACGAGCGGTACTACCGCTCGGGCGGAAGAAGCAGGGAAACAAATCAACAAAACATGAACCTTGGGGTGGTAGTACCGCTTATAAGCGGTACTACCGCTCACCCCAGCGGTACTACCGCTCGACCGGAGCGGTACTATCGCTTATAGGCGGAACTACCGTGCCTTACTGCCGCGCGACTACCGCTGAACCCGACACAAAAAGAGCAGACCCAAAATCGAGGCGGTAGTAGAGCGGTACTGGAGCGGTACTACCGCTTGACGCTACAAGCGGTACTACCGCTGCCACCGCGGTACTACCGCTTGACGCTACAAGCGGTACTACCGCTGCCACCGTGGTACTACCGCAGGGAGAAAAACAGAACTGCCAAAACTTCTTCATATGAGCTCCGAATTGAGCAAACTCAAGCTTGTTGGATAGAGGAAGACGAGTAGCATCAAAACAGCTTAGTAAGAAGAGGCAGGGGAGGTATGCCAACAAATAGAGGAGTGAAACGTCCAACCGAGAAGAACCGGCATAATCTCCAACATCGAAAACATCATAGAAAATGTGAGTGAACTCCGTTTTCGATGAACTCGAGCTTGTCATCAAGATGACCATAAGCTCCAAAACTCACAAAGAGAAGAACCAAACAAGAACCAATAAAGATGATGCAAGGATGCAATGGTTTGAGCTCTCTATGAACGATACGATCAAGCTACTTATCGAGAGCCCCCCTTGATAGTACGGCAATCGATCCTATAACCCGGTCTCCCAACTACCATCATGAGACCGGTAAAATAGAAAACCTATCAAGAGCAAACCTTTGCCTTGCACATGGTCCACTTGAGCTAGATGATGACGATCTTGACTCCCTCAAGATGGACCACCTTTCTTGATTGCGTTGGCTCGATGAAGACTAGTTGATTGCTCCCCCATACTCCACTATGGGTGAGCCACCCTTCCGCACATCTTCACATGTCCATTGTCACCACAATGGACGGCAAGCTTCAAGCACTTGATCTCTTCGTGATGCTCCACTTGAACTTGCACACGGCAATGTTGATGACGATCACCACTTGATGTCATCCTCTCCATGGGTTGAGTGATATCTTCCTCTTGACGCAAGCCCATGAACACGTACCTAACCCCACATAGAACACTCACGAAGACCATGGGTTAGTACACAAGGCGTAATTGACAATGCTTACCATACCATGGGATCGCTTGATCCCTCGGTACATCTTGTGCGCTTTGTGTGTTGATCAGCTTGATTCACTCTTGACTTAGTCTTGATCAACCTTGACTCTTTCCAACTCTCTTCGTTTGGATGATGTCTTGAAGGTAAACGTGAATGATCACACAATCTTCTTCTTCAAGACATGCTTGCAATAAGCTCAACTCTCACATAACCAATCTTTGGATAATTCCTTAATAACACCTTGGTCACCACATAAACTCCTTGAAACCAACACATGGACTTCAAGAAATGCCTATGGACAAATCCTTCAAATATAACTCAAGGCAACCATTAGTCCATAGAGATTGTCATCAATTACCAAAACCAAACATGGGGGCACCGCATGTTCTTTCACCCACTATGGCCCATTAACCCCCGGGGGGTTCCGGTAACCCCTCCGGTACTCCGGTAAAATTCCGATTTCACCCGGAACACTTCCGATATCCAAATATAGGCTTCCAATATATCAATCTTCATGTCTCGACCATTTCGAGACTCCTCGTCATGTCCGTGATCACATCCGGGACTCTGAACAACCTTCGGTACATCAAAACATATAAACTCATAATATAACCGTCATCAAACTTTAAGTGTGCGGACCCTACGGGTTCGAGAACAATGTAGACATGACCGAGACACATCTCCGGTCAATAACCAATAGTAGAACCTGGATGCTCGTTTTGGCTCCCACATATTCTATGAAGATCTTTATCGGTCAAACCGCATAACAACATACGTTGTTCCCTTTGTCATCGGTATGTACTTGCCCGAGATTCGATCGTCGGTATCTCAATACCTAGTTCAATCTCGTTACCGGCAAGTCTCTTTACTCGTTTCGTAATACATCATCCTGCAACTAACTCATTAGTTACAATGCTTGCAAGGCTTATAGTGATGTGCATTACTGAGTGGGCCCAGAGATACCTCTTCGACAATCGGAGTGACAAATCCTAATCTCGAAATACGCCAACCCAACAAGTACCTTCGGAGATAGCTGTAGAGCACCTTTATAATCACCCAGTTACGTTGTGACGTTTGGTAGCACACAAAGTGTTCCTCCGGTAAACGGGAGTTGCATAATCTCATAGTCATAGGAACATGTATAAGTCATGAAGAAAGCAATAGCAACATACTAAACGATCGAGTGCTAAGCTAACGGAATGGGTCAAGTCAATCACATCATTCTCCTAATGATATGACCCCGTTAATCAAATGATAACTCATGTCTATGGCTAGGAAACATAACCATCTTTGATCAACGAGCTAGTCAAGTAGAGCATACTAGTGACACTCTGTTTGTCTATGTATTCACACAAGTATTATGTTTCTATAATAAACATTTACCATGATATAAGGAAATAAATAATAACTTTATTATTGCCTCTAGGGCATATTTCCTTCAGTCTCCCACTTGCACTAGAGTCAATAATCCAGATTACACAGTAATGATTCTAACACCCATGGAGCCTTGGTGCTGATCATGTTTTGCTCGTGAAAGAAGCTTAGTCAACGGGTCTGCAACATTCAGATCCGTATGTATCTTGCAAATTTCTATGTCTCCCACCTGGACTAAATCCCGGATGGAATTGAAGCGTCTCTTGATGTGCTTGGTTCTCTTGTGAAATATAGATTCCTTCGCCAAGGCAATTGCACCAGTATTGTCACAAAAGATTTTCATTGGACCCGATGCACTAGGTATGACACCTAGGTCGGATATGAACTCCTTCATCCAGACTCCTTCATTTGCTGCTTCCGAAGCAGCTATGTACTCCGCTTCACATGTAGATCCCGCCACGACGCTTTGTTTAGAACTGCACCAACTGACAGCTCCACCGTTCAATGTAAACACGTATCCGGTTTGCGATTTAGTATCGTCCGGATCAGTGTCAAAACTTGCATCAACGTAATCATTTACGATGAGCTCTTTGTCACCTCCATAAACGAGAAAGATATCCTTAGTCCTTTTCAGGTATTTCAGGATGTTCTTGACCGCTGTCCAGTGATCCACTCCTGGATTACTTTGGTACCTCCCTGCTAAACTTATAGCAAGGCACACATCAGGTCTGGTACACAGCATTGCATACATGATAGAGCCTATGGCTGAAGCATAGGGAACATCTTTCATCTTCTCTCTATCTTCTGCAGTGGTCGGGGATTGAGTCTTACTCAACTTTACACCTTGTAACACAGGCAAGAACCCTTTCTTTGCTTGATCCATTTTGAACTTCTTCAAAACTTTGTCAAGGTATGTGCTTTGTGAAAGTCCAATTAAGCGTCTTGATCTATCTCTATAGATCTTGATGCCCAATATATACGCAGCTTCACCGAGGTCTTTCATTGAAAAACTCTTATTCAAGTATCCCTTTATGCTATTCAGAAATTCTATATCATTTCCAATCAGCAATATGTCATCCACATATAATATTAGAAATGCTACAGAGCTCCCACTCACTTTCTTGTAAATACAGGCTTCTCCAAAAGTCTGTATAAAACCAAATGCTTTGATCACACTATCAAAGCGTTTATTCCAACTCCGAGAGGCTTGCACCAGTCCATAAATGGATCGCTGGAGCTTGCACACTTTGTTAGCTCCCTTTGGATCGACAAAACCTTCCGGTTGCATCATATACAACTCTTCTTCCAGAAATCCATTCAGGAATGCAGTTTTGACATCCATTTGCCAAATTTCATAATCATAAAATGCGGCAATTGCTAACATGATTCGGACAGACTTAAGCATCGCTACGGGTGAGAAGGTCTCATCGTAGTCAATCCCTTGAACTTGTCGAAAACCTTTTGCAACAAGTCGAGCTTTATAGACAGTAACATTACCGTTAGCGTCAGTCTTCTTCTTGAAGATCCATTTATTCTCAATTGCTTGCCGATCATCGGGCAAGTCAACCAAAGTCCACACTTTGTTCTCATACATGGATCCCATCTCAGATTTCATGGCCTCAAGCCATTTTGCGGAATCTGGGCTCACCATCGCTTCTTCATAGTTCGTAGGTTCATCATGGTCTATTAGCATAACCTCCAGAATAGGATTACCGTACCACTCTGGTGCGGATCTTACTCTGATTGACCTACGAGGTTCAGTAACAACTTGATCTGAAGTTCCATGATCATCATCATTAACTTCCTCACTAATTGGTGTAGGCGTCGCAGAAACCGGTTTCTGTGATGAACTACTTTCCAATAAGGGAGCAGGTACAATTACCTCATCAAGTTCTACTTTCCTCCCACTCACATCTTTCGAGAGAAACTCCTTCTCCAGAAAGATTCTGAATTTAGCAACAAAATTCTTGCCTTCGGATCTGTGATAGAAGGTGTACCCAACAGTCTCCTTTGGGTATCCTATGAAGACACATTTCTCCGATTTGGGTTCGAGCTTATCAGGTTGAAGCTTTTTCACATAAGCATCGCAGCCCCAAACTTTCAGAAACGACAACTTTGGTTTCTTGCCAAACCACAGTTCATAAGGTGTCATCTCAACGGATTTTGATGGTGCCCTATTTAACGTGAATGCGGCCATCTCTAAAGCATAACCCCAAAACAATAGCGGTAAATCAGTAAGAGACATCATAGATCGCACCATATCTAGTAGAGTACGATTACGACATTCGGACACACCATTACGCTGTGGTGTTCCGGGTGGCGTGAGTTGCGAAACTATTCCGCATTGTTTCAAATGAAGACCAAACTCATAACTCAAATATTCTCCTCCACGATCAGATCGTAGAAACTTTATTTTCTTGTTACGATGATTTTCAACTTCACTCTGAAATTCTTTGAACTTTTCAAATGTTTCAGACTTATGTTTCATTAAGTAGATATATCCATATCTGCTTAAATCATCTATGAAGGTGAAAAAATAACAATATCCGCCACGAGCCTCAACATTCATCAGACCACATACATCTGTATGTATGATTTCCAACAAATCTGTTGCTCTCTCCATAGTTCCGGAGAACGGCGTTTTAGTCATCTTGCCCATGAGGCACGGTTCGCAAGTACCAAGCGATTCATAATCAAGTGGTTCCAAAAGTCCATCATTATGGTGTTTCTTCATGCGCTTTACACCGATATGACCTAAACGGCAGTGCCACAAATAAGTTGCACTATCATTATCAACTCTGCATCTTTTGGCTTCAATATTATGAATATGTGTATCACTACTATCGAGATTCAACAAAAATAGACCACTCTTCAAGGGTGCATGACCATAAAAGATATTACTCATATAAATCGAACAAACATTATTCTCTGATTTAAATGAATAACCGTCTCGCATCAAACAAGATTCGGATATAATGTTCATGCTTAACGCTGGCACCAAATAACAATTATTTAGGTCTAAAAGTAACCCTGAAGGTAGATGTAGAGGTAGCATGCCGACCGCGATCACATCGACTTTGGAACCATTTCCCACGCGCATCGTCACCTTGTCCTTAGCCAATATTCGCTTAATCCGTAGCCCCTGTTTCGAGTTGCAAATATTAGCAACAGAACCAGTATCAAATACCCAGGTGCTACTGCGAGCATTAGTAAGGTACACATCAATAACATGTATATCACATATACCTTTGTTCACCTTGCCATCCTTCTTATCCGCCAAATACTTGGGGCAGTTCCGCTTCTAGTGACCAGTCTGCTTGCAGTAGAAGCACTTAGTCTCAGGCTTAGGTCTAGACTTGGGTTTCTTCTCCTGAACAGCAACTTGCTTGCTGTTCTTCTTGAAGTTCCCCTTCTTCTTCCCTTTGCCCTTTTTCTTGAAACTGGTGGTCTTATTGACCATCAACACTTGATGCTCCTTTTTGATTTCTACCTCTGCAGCCTTTAGGATTGCGAAGAGCTCGGGAATCGTCTTGTCCATCCCTTGCATGTTTTAGTTCATCACGAATCTCTTGTAGCTTGGTGGCAGTGATTGGAGAATTCTGTCAATGACGCTATCATCCGGAAGATTAACTCCCAGTTGAATCAAGTGATTATTATACCCAGACATTTTGAGTATATGCTCACTGACAGAACTATTCTCCTCCATCTTGCAGCTGTAGAACTTATTGGAGACTTCATATCTCTCAATCCGGGCATTTGCTTGAAATATTAACTTCAACTCCTGGAACATCACATATGCTCCATGACGTTCAAAACGTCGTTGAAGTCCCGGTTCTAAGCCGTAAAGCATGGCACATTGAACTATCGAGTAGTCATCAGCTTTGCTCTGCCAGACGTTCTTAACGTCATCAGTTGCATCAGCAGCAGGCCTGGCACCCAGCGGTGCTTCCAGGACGTAATTCTTCTGTGCAGCAATGAGGATAATCCTCAAGTTACGGACCCAGTCCGTGTAATTGCTACCATCATCTTTCAACTTTGCTTTCTCAAGGAACGCATTAAAATTCAACGGAACAACAGCACGGGCCATCTATCTACAATCAACATAGACAAGCAAGATACTATCAGGTACTAAGTTCATGATAAATTTAAGTTCAATTAATCATATTACTTAAGAACTCCCACTTAGATAGACATCCCTCTAATCCTCTAAGTGATCACGTGATCCATATCAACTAAACCATGTCCGATCATCACGTGAGATGGAGTAGTTTCAACGGTGAACATCACTATGTTGATCAGATCTACTATATGATTCACGCTCGACCTTTCGGTCTCCGTGTTCCGAGGCCATATCTGTTATATGCTAGGCTCGTCAAGCTTAACCTGAGTATTCCGCGTGTGCAACTGTTTTGCAACCGTTGTATTTGAACGTAGAGACTATCACACCCGATCATCACGTGGTGTCTCAGCACGAAGAACTTTCGCAATGGTGCATACTCAGGGAGAACACTTATACTTTGATAATTTAGTGAGGGATCATCTTATAATTCTACCGTCAATCAAAGCAAGATAAGATGCATAAAAGATAAACATCACATGCAATCAATATAAGTGATATGATATGGCCATCATCATCTTGTGCCTGTGATCTACATCTCCGAAGCACCGTCATGATCACCATCATCACCGGCGCGACACCTTGATCTTCATAGTAGCATCGTTGTCGTCTCGCCAATCTTATGCTTCTATGACTATCGCTACCGCTTAGTGATAAAGTAAAGCATTACAGGGCGATTGCATTGCATACAATAAAGCGACAACCATATGGCTCCTGCCAGTTGCCGATAACTCGGTTACAAAACATGATCATCTCATACAATAAAATTTAGCAGCATGTCTTCACCATATCACATCACAACATGCCCTGCAAAAACAAGTTAGACGTCCTCTACTTTGTTGTTGCAAATTTTACGTGGCTGCTACGGGCTTAGCAAGAACCGTTCTTACCTACGCATCAAAACCACAACGATAGTTTGTCAAGTTGGTGCTATTTTAACCTTCGCAAGGACCGGGCGTAGCCACACTCGGTTCAACTAAAGTTGGAGAAACTGACACCCGCCAACCACCTGTGTGCAAAGCATGTCGGTAGAACCAGTCTCGCGTAAGCGTACGCGTAATGTCGGTCCGAGCCGCTTCATCCAACAATACCGCCGAACCAAAGTATGACATGCCGGTAAGCAGTATGACTTATATCGCCCACAACTCACTTGTGTTCTACTCGTGCATATAACATCAACGCATAAAACCTGGCTCGGATGCCACTGTTGGGGAACGTAGTAATTTCAAAAAAATTCCTACGCACACGCAAGATCATGGTGATGCATAGCAACGAGAGGGGAGAGTGTTGTCTACGTACCCTCGTAGACCGAAAGCAGAAGCGTTAGCACAACGCGGTTGATGTAGTCATACGTCTTCACGATCCAACCGATCAAGTACCAAACGCACGACACCTCCGAGTTCAGCACACGTTCAGCCCGATGACGTCCCTCGAACTCCGATCCAGCCGAGTGTTGAGGGAGAGTTTCGTCAGCACGACGGCGTGGTGACGATGATGATGTTCTACCGACGCAGGGCTTCGCCTAAGCACCGCTACCGTATTATCGAGGTGGACTATGGTGGAGGGGGGCATCGCACACGGCTAAAAGATCAAACGATCAATTGTTGTGTCTCTAGGGTGCCCCCTGCCTCCGTATATAAAGGAGCAAGGAGGGAGGTGCGGCCGGCCAGGAGGGGGCGCGCCAGGAGGAGTCCTACTCCCACCGGGAGTAGGACTTCCTCCCTTTTCCTTGTTGGACTAGGAGAAGGGGGGAAAGAGGTGGAGGAGAAGAAGGAAAGGGGGGGAGCCGCCCCCCTTTCCTTGTCCTATTCGGACTAGGGGGGAGGGGCACGCGGCCCTTGCCTTGGCCGCCTCTCCTCATCTCCACTACGGCCCACTATGGCCCATTAACCCCCGGGGGGTTCCGGTAACCCCTCCGGTACTCCGGTAAAATCCCGATTTCACCCGGAACTCTGATATCCAAATATAGGCTTCCAATATATCAATCTTCATGTCTCGACCATTTCGAGACTCCTCGTCATGTCCGTGATCACATCCGGGACTCCGAATAACCTTCGGTACATCAAAACATATAAACTCATAATAGAACTGTCATCGAAATGTTAAGCGTGCGGACCCTACGGGTTCGAGAAGTATGTAGACATGACCGAGACACGTCTCCGGTCAATAACCAATAGCGGAACCTGGATGGTCATATTGGCTCCCACATATTCTACGAAGATCTTTATCGGTCAGACCGCATAACAACATACATTGTTCCCTTTGTCATCGGTATGTTACTTGCCCGAGATTCGATCGTCGGTATCTCAATACCTAGTTCAATCTCGTTACCGGCAAGTCTCTTTACTCGTTCCGTAATACATCATCCCTTAACTAACTCATTAGTTGCAATTCTTGCAAGGCTTAAGTGATGTGCATTACCGAGTGGGCCCAGAGATACCTCTCCGACAATCGGAGTGACAAATCCTAATCTCGAAATACGCCAACCCAACAAGTACCTTCGGAGACACCTGTAGAGCACCTTTATAATCACCCAGTTACGTTGTGACGTTTGGTAGCACACAAAGTGTTCCTCCGGTAAACGGGAGTTGCATAATCTCATAGTCATAGGAACATGTATAAGTCATGAAGAAAGCAATAGCAACATACTAAACGATCGAGTGCTAAGTTAATAGAATGGGTCAAGTCAATCACATCATTCTCCTAATGATGTGACCCCGTTAATCAAATGACAACTCATGTCTATGGCTAGGAAACATAACCATCTTTGATCAATGAGCTAGTTAAGTAGAGGCATACTAGTGAGACTCTGTTTGTCTATGTATTCACACAAGTATTATGTTTCTGGTTAATACAATTCTAGCATGAATAATAAACATTTATCATGATATAAGGAAATAAATAATAACTTTATTATTGCCTCTAGGGCATATTTCCTTCAGTCGGACCATTCAACTTCTTGATTAGTTTTGCTTCTATCCACTTGGTGAACTTGTCCACCACAACAAGCAGATGAGTCATGCCGCCGCGTGCAGTCTTGAATGGTCCCACCATATCCAACCCCTAGACAGCGAAGGGCCAGGAAATGGGGATGGTCTTGAGTGCAGAAGCCGGCTGATGTGGCTTGGAGAGGAACTTCTGGCACCCTTTGCATTTTTGGACCAAGTCTTTGGCGTCTTCTAGAGCAGTCGGCCAGAAAAACCCTTGTCGGAAAGCTTTGGCAACAAGTGCTCTTGAAGCCGCGTGGTGGCCACACTCGCCTTGGTGGATATCTTTGAGGATTGCTTGGCCTTGCTCTGGCTCCACGCAGCGCTGGTACACACCAGTGACACTACGCCTCACAAGTTCTCTGTTGACAATGGTGTACGCAGCCGCCTGGCGTTGCACTTGCCGGGCCGAGATCTCATCAGCCGGCAGCTCTTTGTTCACCAAAAAGTTGAGGATGGGCTGAGCCCATGAAGGTGCTGCTATTTCTTCGACTGTCAGAACTGTAATTTGCATGAGGGCGGTTGGGCCGGGAGGCGGCGGGTTGGAGTCGCCTGCCGCTTGCTGAGTAGATGAAGTCCCTGGGCTGACTGCTGCAGTCCCCGGGCCGGGTTCCAAAGTCCCCGGGCCGGGTGCGGCTGCTGCAGTCCCCGGGCCGCCTGCTGAATTACCCGTGCCGGCTGCTGGGGTCCTCAAGTCGGATCCGACTGCTTCAGGAGGAGCCGGCACGAAGATGAAATCTGACTTTGGCGATGGCTTGAGGAGGCGTTGCAGGGCGACGCCGGCTGGTATTGCTTGCCGGGTGGAGCCGATTCGTGCCAAGGCATCTGCTTGCTCATTGTCATTTCTTGGCACATGGAGGAACTCGCTGAAGGAAATATGCCCTAGAGGCAATAATAAAGTATTATTTATTTCCTTATATCATGATAAATGTTTATTCTTCATGCTAGAATTGTATTAACCGGAAACATAATACATGTGTGAATACATGGACAAACAGAGTGTCACTAGTATGCCTCTACTTGACTAGCTCGTTAATCAAAGATGGTTATGTTTCCTAGCCATAGACATGAGTTGTCATTTGATTAACGGGATCACCTCATTAGGAGAATGACGTGATTGACTTGACCCATTCCGTTAGCTTAGCACTCGATCGTTTAGTATGTTGCTATTGCTTTCTTAATGACTTATACATGTTCCTATGACTATGAGATTATGAAACTCCCGTTTACCGGAGGAACACTTTGTGTGTTACCAAACGTCAGAACGTAATTGGGTGATTATAAATGTGCTCTATAGGTGTCTCCAAAGGTACTTGTTGGGTTGGCGTATTTCGAGATTAGGATTTGTCACTCCGAGTGTCGGAGAGGTATCTCTGGGCCCACTCAGTAATACACATCACTATAAGCCTTGCAAGCATTGTGACTAATGAGTTAGTTGCGGGATGATATATTACGGAACGAGTAAAGAGACTTGCCGGTAACGAGATTGAACTAGGTATCGATATACCGACGATCGAATCTCGGGCAAGTAACATACCGATGACAAAGGGAACAACGTATGTTGTTATGCGGTCTGACCGATAAAGATCTTCGTAGAATATGTGGGTACCAATATGAGCATCCAAGTTCCGCTATTGGTTATTGACCGGAGAGGTGTTTCTGTCATGTCTACATAGTTCTCGAACCCGTAGGGTCCGCACGCTTAACGTTACGATGACAGTTTTATTATGAGTTTATCTATGTTGATGTACCGAAGGAGTTCGGAGTCCCGGATGAGATCGGGGACATAACGAGGAGTCTCGAAATGGCCGAGACGTAAAGATCGATATATTGGACGACTATATTCGGACTTCGGAAAGGTTCCGAGTGATTCGGGTATTTTTCGGAGCCGGAGAGTTACGGGAATTCGTATTGGGCCTTAATGGGCCATACGGGAAAGGAGAGAACGGCTCCAAAGGGAGGCCGCACCCCTCCCCATGGAGTAGTCCGAATTGGACTAGGGAGGGGGGGCGCCCCCTTCCTTCTTTCTCCTTCTCTCTTCCCTTTTCCTACTCCAACAAGGAAAGGAGGAGTCCTACTCCCGGTGGGAGTAGGACTCCCCCCTTGGCGCGCCTCTCCCCTTGGCCGGCCGCCTCCCCCTTGCTCCTTTATATACGGGGGCAGGGGGGCACCCCATGGACACAACAATTGATCAACGATCTTTTAGCCGTGTGTGGTGCCCCCCTCCACCATATTACACCTCGATAATATCGTTGCGGAGCTTAGGCGAAGCCCTGCGTCGGTAGAACATCATCATCATCACCACGCCGTCGTGCTGACGAAACTCTCCCTCAACACTCGGCTGGATCGGAGTTCGAGGGACGTCATCGAGCTGAACGTGTGCTGAACTGGGAGGTGCCGTGCGTTCGGTACTTGATCGGTCAGATCGTGAAGACATACGACTACATCAACCGTGTTGTGTTAACGCTTCCGCTTTCGGTCTACGAGGGTACGTGGACAACACTCTCCCATCTCGTTGCTATGCATCACCATGATCTTGCGTGTTCGTAGGAATTTTTTTTGAAATTACTACGTTCCCCAACAGTGGCATCCGAGCCTGGTTTTATGCGTTGATGCTATGCACGAGTACAACACAAGTGAGTTGTGCGCGATATAAGTCATACTGCTTATCAGCATGTCATACTTTGGTTCAGCGGTATTGTGAGCTGAAGCGGCCCGGACCAACATTACGCGTACGCTTACGCGAGACTGGTTTCACCGTTGGGAGCACTCGTTGCTTAAAGGTGACTGGCGGGTGTCTGTCTCTCTCACTTTAGTTGAACCGAGTGTGGCTACGCCCGGTCCTTGCGAAGGTTAAAACCACACCAATTTGACAAACTATCGTTGTGGTTTTGATGCGTAGGTAAGAACGGTTCTTGCTAAGCCCGTAGCAGCCACGTAAAACTTGCAACAACAAAGTAGAGGACGTCTAACTTGTTTTTGCAGGGCATGTTGTGATGTGATATGGTCAAGACATGATGCTATATTTTATTGTATGAGCTGATCATGTTTTGTAACCGAGTTATCAGCAACTGGCAGGAGCCATATGGTTGTCGCTTTATTGTATGTAATGCAATCGCCATGTAATTGTTTTACTTTATCACTAAGCGGTAGCGATAGTCGTAAAAGCAATAGTTGGCGAGACGACAACGATACTACGATGGAGATCAAGGTGTCGCGCCGGTGACGATGGTGATCATGACGGTGCTTCGGAGATGGAGATCACAAGCACAAGATGATGATGGCCATATCACATCACTTATATTGATTGCATGTGATGTTAATCTTTTATGCATCTTATCTTGCTTTGATTGACGGTAGCATTATAAGATGATCTCTCACTAAAATTTCAAGATAAAAGTGTTCTCCCTGAGTATGCACCGTTGCGAAAGTTCTTCGTGCTGAGACACCACGTGATGATCGGGTGTGATAGGCTCTACGTTCAAATACAACGGGTGCAAAACAGTTGCACACGCGGAATACTCAGGTTAAACTTGACGAGCCTAGCATATGCAGATATGGCCTCGGAACACGGAGACCGAAAGGTCGAGCGTGAATCATATAGTAGATATGATCAACATAGTGATGTTCACCATTGAAACTACTCCATCTGGCGTGATGATCGGACATGGTTTAGTTGATTTGGATCACGTAATCACTTAGATGATTAGAGGGATGTCTATCTAAGTGGGAGTTCTTAAGTAATATGATTAACTGAACTTAAATTTATCATGAACTTAGTCCTGATAGTATTTTTGCAAATTATGTTGTAGATCAATAGCTCGCGTTGTTGCTTCCCTGTGTTTATTTTTGATATGTTCCTAGAGAAAATTATGTTGAAAGATGTTAGTAGCAAAGATGCGGATTGGATCCGTGATCTGAGGATTATCCTCATTGCTGCACAGAAGAATTATGTCCTTAAAGCACCGCTAGGTGACAGACCTATTGCAGGAGCAGATGCAGACGTTATGAACGTTTGACTAGCTCAATATGATGACTACTTGATAGTTTAGTGCACCATGTTTAACGGCTTAGAATCGGGACTTCAAAGACGTTTTGAACGTCATGGACCATATGAGATATTCCAGGAGTTGAAGTTAATATTTCAAGCAAATACCCGAGTTGAGAGATATGAAGTCTCCAACAAGTTCTATAGCTAAAAGATGGAGGAGAATAGCTCAAGCAGTGAGCATGTGCTCAGATTGTCTGGGTACTACAATCGCTTGAATCAAGTGGGAGTTAATCTTCCAGATAAAATAGTGATTGACAGAATTCTCTAGTCACCATCACCAAGTTAGTCGAACTTTGTGATGAACTATAGTATGCAAGGGATGACGAAAGTAATTCCCGAGCTCTTCGTGATGCTGAAATCGACGAAGGTAGAAATCAAGAAAAACATCAAGTGTTGATGGTTGACGAGACCACTAGTTTGAAGAAAAGGGCAAAGGGAAGAAGGGGAACTTCAAAAAGAACGGCAAGCAAGTTGCTACTCAAGTGAAGAAGCCCAAGTCTGTACCTAAGCCTGAGACTAAGTGCTTCTACTGCAAAGGGACTGGTCACTGGAAGCGGAACTGCCCCAAGTATTTGGTGGATAAGAAGGATGGCAAAGTTAACAAAGGTATATTGGATATACATGTTATTGATGTGTACTTACTAGTGTTTATAGCAACCCCTCAGTATTTGATACTGGTTCAGTTGCTAAAGAGTAGTAACTCGAAACGGGAATTGCAGAATAAACAGAGACTAGTAAAAGGCGAGGTGACGATGTGTGTTGGAAGTAGTTCCAAGATTGATATGATCATCATCGCACACTCCCTATACTTTCGGGATTAGTGTTGAAACTAAATAAGTGTTATTTGGTGTTTGCGTTGAGCATGAATATGATTTGATCATGTTTGTTGCAATACGGTTATTCATTTAAATTAGAGAATAATTGTTGTTCTGTTTACATGAATAAAACCTTCTATGGTCATACACCCAACAAAATGGTTTGTTGGATCTCGATCATAGTGATACACATATTCATAATAATGAAGCCAAAAGATGCAAAGTTAATAATGATAGTGCAACTTATTTGTGGCACTGCCGTTTAGGTCATATTGGTGTAAAGCGCATGAAGAAACTCCATACTGATGGGATTTTGGAATCACTTGATTATGAATCACTTGATGCTTGCGAACCGTGCCTCATGGGAAGATGACTAAAACGCCGTTCTCCGGAACTATGGAGAGAGCAACAGATTTGTTGGAAATCATACATACAGATGTATGTGGTCCGATGAAAATTGAGGCTCGTAGCAGGTATCATTATTTTCTGACCTTCATAGATGATTTGAGTAGATATGGGTATATCTACTTAATGAAACAGAAGTCTGAAACATTTGAAAAGTTCATATAATTTCAGAGTGAAGCGGAAAATCATCGTAACAAGAAAATAAAGTTTCTACGATCTGATCGTGTGGAAGAGTATTTGAGTTACGAGTTTGGCCTTCAGTTAAAACAATTTGAAATAGTTTCACTACTCACGCCACCTGGAACACCACAGTATAATGGTGTGTCCAAACATCGTAACCGTACTTTATTAGATATGGTGCGATATATGATGTCTCTTACCAATCTACCACTATCTTTTTGGGGTTATGCATTAGAGACAGCTGCATTCACGTTAAATAGGGTACCATCTAAATTCGTTGAGACGACATCTTATGAACTGTGGTTTGGCGAGAAACCAAAGTTGTTGTTTCTTAAAGTTTGGGGTTGCGATGCTTATGTGAAAAGGTTTCATCCTGATAAGCTCAAACCCAAATCGGAGAAATGTGTCTTCATAGGATACCCAAAGGAGACAGTTGGGTGCACCTTCTATCACAGATCCGAAGGCAAGACATTCGTTGCTAAAAATGGATCCTTTCTAGAGAAGGAGTTTCTCTCGAAAGAAGTGAGTGGGAGGAAAGTAGAACTTGATGAGGTGACTGTACCTGCTCCCTTATTGGAAAGTAGTTCATCACAGAAATCTGTTCCTGTGACTCCTACACCAATTAGTGAGGAAGTTAATGATGATGATCATGTAATTTCAGATCAAGTTACTACCAAACCTCGTAGGTAAACCAGAGTGACATCCACACCAGAGTGGTACGGTAATCCTATTCTGGAGGTCATGTTATTTGACCATGACGAACCTACGAACTATGAGGAAGCGATGATGAGCCCAGATTCCGCGAAATGGCTTGAGGCCATGAAATTTGAGATGAGATCCATATATGAGAACAAAGTATGGACTTTGATTGACTTGTCCAATGATCGGCGAGCCATTGAGATTAAATGGATCTTCAAGAGGAAGACAGACAGTGATAGTAGTGTTACTGTCTACAAAGCTAGAATTGTCGCAAAAAGGTTTTCGACAAGTTCAAGGTGTTGACTACGATGAGAGTTTCTCACTCGTATCTATGCTTAAATCTGTCTGAATCATGTTAGCAATTGCCGCATTTTATGAAATCTGGCAAATGGATAAACAAAACTGCATTCCTTAATGGATTCATTAAATAAGAGTTGTATATGATGCAACCAGAAGGTTTTGTCACTCCTAAAGGTGCTAACAAAATATGCAAGCTCCAGCGATCCATCTATGGACTGGTGCAAGTATCTCGGAGTTGGAATATACGCTTTGATAAGTTGATCAAAGGATATAGTTTTATACAGACTTGCGGTGAAGCCTGTATTTACAAGAAAGTGAGTGGGAGCACTACAGCATTTCTGATAAGTATATGTGAATGACATATTGTTGATCGGAAATAATGTAGAATTATTCTACAAAGCATAAAGGAGTTTTTGAAAGGAGTTTTTTCAAAAGAAAGACCTCGGTGAAGCTGCTTACATATTGAGCATCAAGATCTATAGAGATAGATCAAGACGCTTGATAAGTTTTTTCAATGAGTACATACCTTAACAAGATTTTGAAGTGGTTCAAAATGGAACAGTCAAAGAAAGAGTTCCTTGCCTGTGTTACAAGGTGTGAAATTGAGTAAGACTCAAAGCCCGACCACGGCAGAAGATAGAAAGAGAATGAAAGTCATTCCCTATGCCTCGGCCATAGGTTCTATAAAGTATGCCATGCTGTGTACCAGATCTATTGTATACCCTACACTGATTTTGGCAAGGGAGTACAATAGTGATCTAGGAGTAGATCACTGGACAGCGGTCAAAATTATCCTTACTGGAATAAGGATATGTTTCTCGATTATGGAAGTGACAAAAGGTTCGTCGTAAAGGGTTACGTCGATGCAAGTTTTGACACTAATCTAGATGACTCTAAGTCTCGGTCTAGATACATATTGAAAGAGGGAGCAATTAGCTAGAGTAGCTCCGGGCAGAGCATTCTAGACATAGAAATTTGCAAAATACTTACGGATCTGAATGTGACAGACCCGTTGACTAAAATTATCTCACAAGCAAAACATGATCACACCTTAGTACTCTTTGGGTGTAAATCACATAGCGATGTGAACTAGATTACTGACTCTAGTAAACCCTTTGGGTGTTGGTCACATGACAATGTGAACTATGGGTGTTAATCACATGGTGATGTGAATTATTGATGTTAAATCACATGGCGATGTGAACTAGATTATTGACTCTAGTGCAAGTGGGAGACTGAAGGAAATATGCCCTAGAGGCAATAATAAAGTATTATTTGTTTCCTTATATCATGATAAATGTTTATTATTCATGCTAGAATTGTATTAACCGGAAACATAATACATGTGTGAATACATAGACAAACAGAGTGTCACTAGTATGCCTCTACTTGACTAGCTCGTTAATCAAAGATGGTTATGTTTCCTAGCCATAGACATGAGTTGTCATTTGATTAACGGGATCACCTCATTAGGAGAATGACGTGATTGACTTGACCCATTCTGTTAGGTTAGCACTCGATCGTTTAGTATGTTGCTATTGCTTTCTTCATGACTTATACATGTTCCTATGACTATGAGATTATGCAACTCCCGTTTACCGGAGGAACACTTTGTGTGCTACCAAATGTCACAACGTAACTGGGTGATTATAAAGGTGCTCTACAGGTGTCTCCAAAGGTACTTGTTGGGTTGGCGTATTTCGAGATTAGGATTTGTCACTCCGAGTGTCGGAGAGGTATCTCTGGGCCCACTCAGTAATACATATCACTATAAGCCTTGCAAGCATTGTGACTAATGAGTTAGTTGCCGGATGATGTATTACGGAACGAGTAAAGAGACTTGCCGGTAATGAGATTGAACTAGGTATCGAGATACCGACGATCGAATCTCGGGCAAGTAACATACCGATGACAAAGGGAACAACGTATGTTGTTATGCGGTCTGACCGATAAAGATCTTCGTAGAATATGTGGGAACCAATATGAGCATCCAGGTTCCGCTATTGGTTATTGACCAGAGAGGTGTCTCGGTCATCTCTACATAGTTCTCGAACCCGTAGGGTCCGCACGCTTAACGTTACGATGACAGTTTTATTATGAGTTTATGTATGTTGATGTACCGAAGGAGTTCGGAGTCCCGGATGAGATCGGGGACATGACGAGGAGTCTCGAAATGGCCGAGACGTAAAGATCGATATATTGGACGACTATATTCGGACTTCGGAAAGGTTCCGAGTGATTCGGCTATTTTTCGGAGTACCGGAGAGTTACGGGAATTTGTATTGGGCCTTAATGGGCCATACGGGAAAGGAGAGAAAGGCCCCAAAGGGAGGCCGCACCCCTCCCCATGGAGTAGTCCGAATTGGACTAGGGAGGGGGGGCGCCCCCTTCCTTCTTTCTCCTTCTCTCTTCCCTTTTCCTACTCCAACAAGGAAAGGAGGAGTCCTACTCCCGGTGGGAGTAGGACTCCCCCCTTGGCGCGCCTCTCCCCTTGGCCGGCCGCCTCCCCCTTGCTCCTTTATATACGGGGGCAGGGGGCACCCCATGGACACAACAATTGATCAACGATCTTTTAGCCGTGTGCAGTGCCCCCTCCACCATATTACACCTCGATAATATCGTTGCGGAGCTTAGGCGAAGCCCTGTGTCGGTAGAACATCATCATCGTCACCACGCCGTCGTGCTGACGAAACTCTCCCTCAACACTCGGCTGGATCAGAGTTCGGGGGACGTCATCGAGCTGAACGTGTGCTGAACTCGGAGGTGCCGTGCGTTCGGTACTTGATCGGTCGGATCGTGAAGACGTACGACTACATCAACCGCGTTGTGTTAACGCTTCCGCTTTCGGTCTATGAGGGTACGTGGACAACACTCTCCCATCTCGTTGCTATGCATCACCATGATCTTGCGTGTTCGTAGGATTTTTTTTGAAATTACTACGTTCCCCAACACTCGCACCCTTCAAAGTATCCACTGAGTTGCTGGACAAGGAAGCGGTAGCTGGCCATATTTGCATCCTTGGCGTCCCAGTCGCCAGACGACTGTTGGACCACCAAGTCGGAATCACCATAGCACAAGATCCGGCGAATGCCAAGTTCCTTGGCAAGCCGGAGCCCGTGAATGAGTGCTTCATATTCAGCAACGTTGTTGGAGGAGGCAAATGTGACAGCCTGGTTTTTGCCCTCTCTCATTTGCTTGATTTTCATTTGGAGTCATTTGAAATTTGGAGTTTTTGAATCTTTTCATATGGACTTAAACACTTGGGTACCCTTGGCTTTCACCCAAGTGCTTCATTTCCCTCCCTAATCATCATTCCCCTTCTGATCCACCCCAAAATAATCTTTGGAATATTTTCCTTAAATGAAAAATATTCATTTTTCTCTCAAAAACCCTAGCTAGTTCTATATGCTCCAAAGCAACCCCAACTTTTATGGCCCAGAAAAATCTGAGATAATTCACAAATATTCTCTGAAACCTAGGGCACCTTCCTGAGCAAAAATATTTCATCACTTTTTGGAATATTTTTGCTACAGAAAATATTTTCTGTTCAGGACAGAAATGGTGGTTTCTACAGCAACTACCATTTTACTTGCTCCATTGTGCCTGGGTTTTCGTGTGCATTTTCACCTTAGTAGATCATGGATAACCTCCAAAGCACAGCCCCCAACTCCCAGCCATTTGACCTCAGTAACCTCTAGTCAGTCACTCCCCCTCCTCCTCACCTGACTAGCGGGGCCCGCTAGTCAGTCTCTGTACGCGCGCGAAGCGGTACGAGTGGTGGCGCCCCTGGGCTTTACGCCTTCGACGTCACCCCCCCAGTTTGTTTATTTTTATTCAAATTCATTTGAATTTACAGAACGCTTCAAACAGCAATAACTCTTCAACCATAAGTCCAAATGAATTGATTCTTTTTGCATGTTGCTCTTTGCAAAGAAATCTAGCGGCTCACCAAAGATGAGATTTTTCTGAGCTGTTTAGAATTTCTGGTGATTTTCAGAAGTGTTCTTGATATTTTCTTTTTGTGCTTAAAATTATTTTCAGAGGGTGAGGCTTGTCTTGAGGATCACGAGAAGGCTTGTGAAACTCATCTGCACTAAGGCAAGCCACAACAACATTTTCATGGTGTCATTTCAATATTTATGATTTTCTTACTTGAATGAAATGATTAATCCATGCATTTAAATAACTATTATGTTATTTATATTCTGTTAAGTGTTTTTAGTTATTATGTTTGATTTACAGAGTGTTGAAACTAGCTTAGTTGGTAAAGCAAAGCTAAGATCTATTTGTGGTGATGATAAAAATAATTTTGTTATGCATGTTAGTAATTACTTAAAGTTATTTTCTGGCATAAATGAAATAGTAAAATTTGCTAGAAAATATTTTGTGAAGTACTTGTTTAGTCATTTTACTTGACTTACAGAATGTTTGAACCTAACTTGGTTGGTAAAGAAATTAGGATTGGTTTCTGGTATAACCTTGCTGCAAAATTAATCGAAGTTACTTTCTTGCATGAGAAAATAATAAAACTTGCTGCAAAATATTTTGGTTAAAGTGTGAGCTACCCTGACCAGGAGAGTAATATAAGTTGTTGATGCTTAGTGTGAATATGGTTGACATCAGTCATTTTCGTTTATATGTGTTGCATATGTAGTTTTGCATTTCATGGCATGCTATGGCACCGGTCATTTTCGTTTTAAGTTGAACCTGAATATAACTCAACTTGAATATATCGTTGACTGGGTCATGGTGCCGCTGAATCGACTTTTTCCCAGTGCAACCACATTTGCCTTTGTGGGAAGGCCTTGATTCGGTCCATTGACATTGCCTCTGGTCGGTGCCTCCAACTAGGGAAGGTTATGGCATGCTTACCCTGGCCCGGTAAGCAGGCATAACCTTGTGTGTCCGTTGTTGAGATTATGGTACCGGGTCCCCGAGTGGGATAGTTTTGGCCATGACGGTCGTTGTTGTGTCTTTGGTAGACACGGGGCCACCCAGGAATAGCCCGATGGGGATTGGGTCGGAGTGGCCGGGAGAGTGTCATGGCAATGGAAGGGTTTCGTCGGAATGCCGTTGGTCCACCCGAATGGGAGTGCGAGGCCATGGGTTCCATGGTGTGGGCACAGTGTGCTACCTCTACAGAGTGTATAATCTATCGATAGCCGAGTCCACGGTCACGGACACCTCGTAGTAGGTCCCACCATGAGTCAACGTTTAATAAAATTTGCACACTAAGTTATGAACTTTGCACTATTGATGATGGCTGAAAGGACATCGAGATGTTCGGGACCAAATATTGGTCGTGGTTGTGATCGCCGTAAGGATCACGAGTTACTCTTGTCAAGACCATGATGGTGGTTTGTTTGTGATCCGAGAATGATCACGGTTGGTAAGTCCGTCCCGAGGGACGTTCGAGCATGATCACAACATGTTCGACATATAGTGTTGCATTATTATTAATTGGTTAATTATCATGATATTGTTTGCCATTATGATTATGCCTGTTGTGAGCTTGCAAGTACATTCAATGTACTGACCTGGCGTGTCGATTTCAGGAAAGTCTCGTTGGAAAGGAGTGCTGCTCGAGTCTAGATCGTGTCCACATCAGTGTCCCTGTGATATGGAGTTTCCGCTACGACGTTGTTCCGCTGCCGCATAGTTGTTATGATCGAGGCCCCTTTATGTTCACTAAATAATGTACATATTGTTCAGCCGCACTGGGCGTGCTTCTTAGCCTCGACATCTGTTGTAATATAAACTCTGATCCGCTAGCATCAATAAAGCGGTTCTTTTCTGTACCAAGATGTTGTGTGTTGCCAGAAGACATGGTCTCTGGGCTGGCAATGCATGGTAAACCGGTCGCTCTGAGCCGGGGTGCCACAACGCTTGGTATTAGAGCCGCGCTGACTGTAGGCCACGCTAGACTACGACGTGTTAACTGGACGTCAGATACGAGTCTAAGTTGAGTGCCGGTAGCAATTGTAGCTGGTTGTTGCATTGCATGCATTTGGTTTATATTTTTATGCTAACCTGCTAATGGTTCTGAGTGTAGATGGCTCCGGTGCCGTATTCGTGCCAGTTGCAGCTGATGCCGTACACGTCACCGCACCTCCTTCGCAACGTGTGGCGTCGGCTGTACCCTCTCGGAGACGACCCAGTCTATCGTGTCTACCGGGAGCGTCTAGCTGATTTAGTGTATGAGTATCACATAGTGGTCACTCTGCGCACTAGTTCTGATTCCAGCTCTTACACTCGTACTTCTCGGAGCGGTTACTCCTCCACCGCTTCTCAGGCTGTCCAGTTTGCTACATTCGAGGTCCTTGTAGAGCTTCGCTACAACGAGGTCCGAATGCAGAACCACCCAGGTTTCTATTACTACCCTTCTCTGCACGACAATGGTTGTGTACGTTTCCCTATCATTGATCCGGAGTCTGATACTGTTGCTAGCCACCTTGCTCGTTATGTCACTGCTAGCTATCTTATGATCCACGAGCTGGCTCGAGAGCTGACTTGTGCCTGTACTGCTTTAGCCGCTGCTTTAGTCACTACTAGATCTGCCACTGCTCCATCCTCTCTGGGATTTACTCTGTATATTCCAGCCAGTTCTAGTTCCCCTATTTCACCGGTTACTCCTCCGAGTAGCACGGGCGTCTCGGCCGTGAATCTTCTCACTACTCCTGCCAAGTGGGTTTCACTTCTCGCTACTCCTGTAGCCCCGATGCTTCATCCTACCCCTGCCCCTGAGGGAGAGCCCTCGAGGCAGCGCCGTCGTGTTACCTTTAACCCGGAGGTTTCCGTTAACCTCGTCAGTTCAGGATCCGAGACCGCTTCAGGGGAGGACACCGCAGCACCAGCAGAGCAGTAGTATCTTTGAGTATTCGCAGTCGTCCGGATGATGTACGGATGTAGTCGTACGAGTCATGATGTTTCATTGCATGTATGAGAGTAGTTGAACCTGGCGTGTTGTTTATCTTTCATGTATGAGTCTATGTATAATTATGTTGGGACTTTATTCGCCGTATTTTCTTCGCTCTTTTGTTTTCTTCCGGGATATGTTGTTGGCTTTTCCCCAAATTTATTCTTGGATGTTTCTCATCTCGATTGCGTTGTCTTGGGAAAAATCCACCATAGGATGACGCGGGGAGGCAGCAGTAGGAACGTTCGTGAGGGAACTCCTGTTCGTCGTTCCGCACGACAGGCAGGACATTCTCCCGAGCCGTACGTTCCGCCACCACCTCCACCGCCAAATCCGCCCTCCACCGAGCAAATTGTGCGTATGTTTGAGGAAAGAAGGAACAATGATCTGATCGAAATATTAAGAAGTGTGCAAGCTATGGTTGGACAGTATGGAAATCAGAACGGTCATCACTCAAAGCTGTCAGATTTTCAAAGGACCAAGCCACCAGAGTTTCAGTCAGATTGTTGACCCATTGGATGCAGACGATTGGTTGCATACCATTGAGAAAAAGCTTGAGATTGCTCGTACTGAAGAAAATGACAAAGTTCCATTTGCAACTCATTACCTTGAAGGCGCAGCTGCCATATGGTGGGAAAATGCAAAAGCCATGTGGCCTATTGATGAAGAAATCACCTGGGAAAAGTTTAAGGATCAGTTCCGGAAAAATCATATCCCTACTGGAGTTATGAAGACTACGCAGTGTGAATTTCTCGCACTCGTCCAAGGGAATCAGTCTGTGCGTGAATATTTGCAAAAATTCAATCATCTGGCCCGTTACTCTCTTTATGACGTGGCCACCGAAGAAAGGAAGATTGACAGATTTCTTGGAGGCTTAAATCCGCAACTCCGGTGTACTCTCAGTATGCTTGATTTCCCAGGTTTCCAAACTCTGGTGAACAAGGCTTTCATTGCTGAACGGGAGCACAAGCTTATATCAGATAATAGGCCTGTTAACAACGACAACAAGCGTAAGTTCGAGCCAAAGAAGGATGGGCAACCAGCGCAAGAGGCTCGTACCTGGCAGCAGACTCAGGTGGAATGCAAGCCAAATTGGCAACAGAATGTTAACAAGACCACCACTCAAGTCAAGAATGTCGTGACCAACCCAATGCATGAGGAGCGTCAGCGCAAGAATTCTTGCTTCACTTGTGGGCAGAACGGACATTATGCCAGACAGTGCCCCAAGAACAACAAGGCGAATGCCCTAATCAGGCCACAAGTCAACTTTATGGAGTCATGCCCGACCCAGCAAAACTTCACTGCGCACGTGCATCATATCTCAGCCGATGAAGCCCAAGAGAAGTCGTCATTGGTATGTTTTCTGTTAATGACATACCTGCCGTAATTTTATTTGACTCTGGGGCTTCCCATTCTTTTATTTCTTGGAGTTTTGCTGCCCAAAACAAATTTCCTTGTACGCTTTTGGGAAAAAATATGCTGGTACAAACCCCGGGATCTTTAATCAAGAGCAATCTGGTCTGCCGTGATCTGGAAATCAATATCAACGGAGTCTACTTTCCAACCTCTCTGATAATCATTGAGTCTGAAAAGTTGGATATTATATTGGGTATGAATTGGTTGACCCAATATCAAGTTTGCATAAACTGCGCAACACGAGAAGTCACCTTGACCAGTCTGAATGGGCAGACTACCAAATTCTATGCTCGCAAGAATATACCCAAGGAAGAATTGGTTTTCACCGTTGTGGCTGAGTTGGAATTAATTCCTGTGGTCAGCGAATACCCTGATGTATTTCCAGAAGAACTGCCAGGCATGCCACCAGATCGGGAGCTGGAATTTGCAATAGATCTTGTGCCCGGAACTGCACCGTTATATAAGAAGTACTACCAAATGCCCTCATCAGAATTAGTGGAGCTAAAGAAACAGCTTGATGAACTGCTCCAGAAAGGATATATTCGTCCCAGCTCTTCACCATGGGGACCACCTGCTATTTTCGTGGACAAAAAGGATGGCAGTCTCCGCATGTGCGTAGATTACCGCCAGTTGAATGAGGTCACCATGAAAAATAAATATCCGCTGCCAAGGATTGATGATCTGTTTGATCATCTCAGTGGGGCTAAAGTATTCTCTAAGATCGATTTACGGACCGGATATCATCAGCTCAAGATTAAAAAGGAAGATATTCCTAAGACCGCATTCACTACTCGGTACAGTCTTTATGAATATACCGTGATGTCCTTTGGTCTCACCAATGCCCCTGCTTTCTTCATGCATATGATGAACAAAGTATTCATGGACTTCCTCGACAAATTCGTGGTAGTCTTCATCGATGACATCCTCATTTACTCCAAGGGTGAAGAAGAGCACAAGGATCACCTCCGAGCAGTGCTACAATGACTCCGCGGCCATCAGCTATACGCCAAATTCAGTAAATGCGAATTTTGGCTCAAGCAAGTTGGGTTTCTCGGGCATGTACTATCCGCTGAAGGTATAGCCGTGGACCCGAGCAAAGTAAAGGATGTGCTCGATTGGGTGCCACCCACGACCGTGACGCAGATCCGGAGTTTTCTCGGATTAGCTGGATATTACCGTCGTTTCATTGAAGGGTTTTCCAAGATTGCTAAACCCATGACGGAGCTGCTCAAAAAGGATAAGAAGTTTGAATGGACGGAGAACTGTGAGAAAAGTTTTAATGAGCTAAAGATATGGCTGACAACCGCACCCGTATTGACTCTTCTAGACATTTATCGCAGTTTTGATGTGTATTGTGACGCCTCTAGGCAAGGCATTGGTTGCGTACTTATGCAAGACAGCTAGGTAGTAGCATATGCATCGCGACAGCTACGACCTCACGAGGGACATTATCCTACTCATGATTTGGAATTGGCTGCGGTGGTTCATGCGCTAAAAATTTGGAGACACTGCCTCATTGGAAAAAGGTGCCAAATTTTTACCGACCACAAAAGTCTCAAATACATCTTTACTCAGCCAGATTTAAACCTCCGTCAACGAAGATGGCTAGAGTTGGTCAAGGATTATGACCTTGGAATAAGTTACCACCCGGGTAAGGCCAACGTGGTTGCCGATGCACTCAGTCGAAAACCCGTCAGCTTAAATGTCATATTGAAATCCTTGCCTCCCGAACTCCAAGAGGAGATCGCTCAGCTCAACCTGATCATAGTGGATGCTGGCCTCGCTAATATTTTGGAAGTTACCCCCACACTTGAGGTAGAGATCCGCAAGGCCCAGCCAACTGACACCGAGCTGCAAAGACGTGCCAAGGGCCAGATGGCAAAGCAGACCCCAGATTTCTCCAAGGACAAATTCGGTACCCTCCAATTCCATGGACGGATTTGTGTACCCAATCAACCAGACTTAAAGAAGAAAATCCTGTCAGAAGCACACGAATCCTCATATTCCATTCACCCGGGAGATACGAAAATGTATGAGGACCTTAGACAAATATTCTGGTGGGATGGAATGAAGAAAGACATTGCCTATTTTGTGGCCTGTTGCGACATATGTAACAAGGTGAAGGCAGAGCATCAGAAGCCAGCCGGACTCCTCCAACCGCTGCCAGTTTCACAATGGAAATGGGATGACGTTTGTATGGATTTCATTACGGGATTGCCTTAGACTCAGCGAGGCAATGATGCAATCTGGGTCATAGTGGACACCCTAACCAAGGTTGCTCACTTCATTCTGATCATCACCAGATACAGAGCAGATCAACTTGCATAGCTGTATGTATCCAGAATAGTTAGTCTGCATGGAGTACCCCGAACTATCACTTCCGACCGAGGTTCCCTGTTTACCTCCGCTTTTTGGTCACGCCTCCATCAAGCCTTGGGGACAGCACTGAAATATAGTACTGCTTATCATCCTCAGACGGATGGACAGACATAACGGGTAAATCAAATACTCGAAGATATGTTGCGAGCCTGTGCTTTAGCCCAAGGACCTAAATGGGAAGATTGCTTGCCATATGCCGAGTTTTCCTATAACAACAGCTTCCAGACCAATCTAAAAATGTCACCGTATGAAGCTCTGTATGGCCGTAAGTGCCGCACTCCTTTAAATTGGTCTCAAACTGGAGATGGCCGTATCTTCGGAACATATCTCATGATGGAAGCTGAGAAACAAGTTAAGGAAATCAGAGACAGATTGCAATTGGCCAAATCTCGACAGAAAAGTTATTATGATGCAAAGCACCGACAGATCAATTTTGAACCCGGAGAACACTATACCTCCGAGTCACTCCTATGAAAGGAGTCAAGAGATTTCAGACTCGTGGAAAGTTGGCACCCAAATTTATTGGTCCATTCCCGGTTATGTCTCGAGTGGGTACTGTTGCATATCAATTGGAACTACCCGCTGAATTGGCAGACGTGCACAACGTGTTTCATGTTTCACAATTGAGACGATGCATATCCTCGCCTGAGAAAAGGACTGCTATGGCTGAGGTAGAGTTGGAAAATGATTTAACTTATGAAGAGAGACCGTTCAGAATTTTGGATCAGATGGAAAGGGTCACTCACAGTAAAGTAAGGAAATTTTACAAAGTTCAGTGGGAGCATCACACAGAGTCAGAATCAACTTGGGAGCGGGAAGAATTTATACAGTCACATTATCCAGAGTGGTTTTCCCAAGCAACCGAATCACGAGGATGAGATTCATTCTAAGTGGGGGAGGTTTGTGACAGCCTGGTTTTTTTCCTCTCTCATTTGCTTGATTTTCATTTGGAGTCATTTGAAATTTGGAGTTTTGAATCTTTTCATATGGACTTAAACACTTGGGTACCCTTGGCTTTCACCCAAGTGCTTCATTTCCCTCCCTAATCATCATTCCCCTTCTGATCCACCCCAAAATAATCTTTGGAATATTTTTCTTAAATGAAAAATATTCATTTTTCTCTCAAAAACCCTAGCTAGTTCTATATGCTCCAAAGCAACCCCAATTTTTATGGCCCAAAAAAAGCTAAGATAATTCACAAATATTCTTTGAAACCTAGGGCACCTTCCCGAGCAAAAATATTTCATCACTTTTTGGAATATTTTTGCTATAGAAAATATTTCTTTTCTGGACATAAATGGTGGTTTCTACAGCAACTACCATTTTACTTGCTCCATTGTGCCTGGGTTTTCGTGTGCATTTTCACCTTAGTAGATCATGGCTAATCTCCAAAGCACAGCCCCCAACTCCCACCCATTTGACCTCAGTAACCTCTCAAAGTTACTGACCAGAAACTTACTTGGCATGTAAAAACTTCTCTACTGCACCTGGATCCAAACCAAAGCGTGGTAAACTTCAAAACCACCACGAACAACATGCCAGACATAATTTTTGGATGTAGGCTGGCCTGAGGGAAGAGTTCGCGCGGTGACCACGCGTGTCCACCATGCCATGCCTGCGTGTCGACGCGCTCTGAGTGCCGCCGAGCGCTCTGTTCGCGCGTGCTCGCTTCCCCCGTCTGCCCGAGCGTGCCAAACCTCGCCACCATCCTCGTCTCAACGCCATTAACTTCCCCCTGGCGCTCGCCGACGCCGGAGCTCGCCATAGCGAGCACGGGCACGGTCCAGCCAACCCAACAGTGCGGTGCGCACTGTGCTCGTCGCCTTCTCCCCGTTCCTGTGCTCGTCCCCGTTCGCCAACAGTTGCAGCGTGAGCTGCGTCGCCTTCTCCCCTCTCACTGACGCCGCTCGTCGCCGAGCGCCGTGGACAGGTGTCCACCGGCGGAGCCTGAACCCCCCTCTCCGCTCGCCTATAAATGGAGCCGCCCCAGCCTCCTCGAGCACCATCCACCACTCCCACACACCCCACAAGCCGTTAGGAAACCGTAGCCCGGCCGGGCAGGCCGCGGGCCGCCGTCCTCGAGCTCGAGCTCGCCGGCGATCCCCTCTGGTCGTCGCGGTAGCTCCAGCCCCGCCCAGGCCAGGGTGACCCTTCCAGGGCCTCCGCCCCTCTCCGGTGAAGCCATCCCGTCCCCCTGGAGCCCCTGGAGTCGCCTCTGCTCGCCGTCTTCCTCATCTCCGGCGACCACCGCGTTCTGCCTCCGCTTGCGAGGTCGATTCTGACACCGTCCGACCACCCCTAGCTATGCTACGGGTACGGGCAGGTGCGCCTCCATCCCCTCTCTCCATCCCTCCCTCTCGTTTTGGCCAAGGAGCCCTCGTCGCCGGCGAGAGCTCCGGCGAAGCCGCGACTCCCTCTGTTTCCTTCTCCCCTCCTCCTCACCTGACTAGCGGGGCCCGCTAGTCAGTCACTCTGTACGCGCGTGAAGCGGTATGAGTGGTGGCGCCCCTGGGCTTTACACCTTCGACGTCACCCCCCCAGTTTGTTTATTTTTATTCAAATTCATTTGAATTTACAGAACGCTTCAAACAGCCATAACTCTTGAACCATAAGTCCAAATGAATTGATTCTTTTTGCATGTTGTTCTTTGCAAAGAAATCTAGCAGCTCACCAAAGATGAGATTTTTCTGAGCTGTTTAGAATTTCTGGTGATTTTCAGAAGTGTTCTTGATATTTTCTTTTTGTGCTTAAAATTATTTTCAGGGGGTGAGGCTTGTCTTGAGGATCACCAGAAGGCTTGTGAACCTCATCTGCACTAAGGCAAGCCACAACAACATTTTCATGGTGTCATTTCAATATTTATGATTTTCTTACTTGAATGAAATGATTAATCCATGCATTTAAATAACTATTATGTTATTTATATTCTGTTAAGTGTTTTTAGTTATTATGTTTGATTTACAGAGTGTTGAAACTAGCTTAGTTGGTAAAGCAAAGCTAAGATCTATTTGTGGTGATGATAAAAACAATTTTGTTATGCATGTTAGTAATTACTTAAAGTTATTTTCTGGCATAAATGAAATAGTAAAATTTGCTAGAAAATATTCTGTTAAGTACTTGTTTAGTCATTTTACTTGACTTACAGAATGTTTGAACCTAACTTGGTTGGTAAAGAAATTAGGATTGGTTTGTGGTATAATCTTTGCTATGCATATAAGAAATTAATCAAAGTTACTTTCTTGCATGAGAAAATAATGAAACTTGCTGCATAATATTTTGGTTAAAGTGTGAGCTACCCTGACCAGGAGAGTAATATAAGTTGTTGATGCTTAGTGTGAATCTGGTTGACATAAGTCATTTTTGTTTATATGTGTTGCATATGTAGTTTTACATTTCGTGGCATGCTATGACACCGGTCATTTTCGTTTTAAGTTGAACCTGAATATAACTCAACTTGAATATATCGTTGACTGGGTCATGGTGCCGCTGAATCGAGTTTTTCCCAGTGCAACCACATTTGCCTTTGTGGGAAGGCCTTGATTCGGTCCATTGACATTGCCTCTGGTCGGTGCCTCCAACTAGGGAAGGTTATGGCATGCTTACCCTAGCCCGGTAAGCAGACATAACCTTGTGTGCCCGTTGTTGAGATTATGGTACCGGGTCCCCGAGTGGGATCGTTTTGGCCACGACGGTGGTCGTTGTGTCTTTGGTAGACACGGGGCCACCCAGGACTTGCCCGATGGGGATTGGGTCGGAGTGGCCGGGGGAGTGTCATGGCAATGGAAGGGTTTCGTCGGAATGCCATTGGTCCACCCGAATGGGAGTGCGAGGCCATGGGTTCCGTGGTGTGGGTACAGTGTGCTACCTCTGCAGAGTGTATAATCTATCAATAGCCGAGTCCATGGTCACGGACACCTCATAGTAGGTCCCACCATGAGTCAACGTTTAATAAAATTTGCACACTAAGTTATGAACTTTGCACTGTTGATGATGGCTGAAAGGCCATCGAGATGTTCGGGACCAAATATTGGTCGTGGTTGTGATCGCCGTAAGGATCACGAGTTACTCTTGTCAAGACCACGATGGTGGTTTGTTTATGATCCAAGTATGATCACGGTTGGTAAGTCCGTCCCGAGGGACGTTCGAGCATGATCACAGCATGTTGGACACATAATGTTGCATTCTTATTAATTGGTTAATTATCATGATATTGTTTGCCATTATGATTATGCCTGTTGTGAGCTTGCAAGTACATTCAATGTACTGACCTGGCGTGTCATGCCAGATTTTAGGAAAGTCTCGTTGGAAAGAAGTGTTGCTCGAGTCTAGATCGTGTCCACATCGGTGTCCCTATGATATGGAGTTTCCGCTACGACGTTGTTCCGCTGCAGCGTAGTTGTTATGATCGAGGCCCCTTTATGTTCACTAAATAATGTACATATTGTTCAGCCGCACCGGGCGTGCTGCTTGGCCTCGACATCTGTTGTAATATAAACTCTGATCCACAAGCATCAATAAAGCGGTTGTTTTCTGTACCAAGATGTTGTGTGTTGCTAGAAGACATGGTCTCTGGGCTGGCAATGCATGGTAAACCGGTCACTCTGAGCCGGGGTGCCACAGCAAAGTGCATTTGCAGCACGTATCTGAGCTTGTCGCCTTTGGGATAGGTGAGGACGATGCCGGATTCCAAACTGGTGCGCATCTTGGAACCATCAAAGTGCATCCACCAATGGGTGGAGTCTGGCGTCGGCGGCAGGTACTGGGTCTCGGCCCAGTCGACGAGGAAGTCGGCCAGTGCTTGTGACTTGATGGCGGTGCGAGGATGGTAGTAGATGGTGTAGGGGGCCAAATCTATGGCCCATTTGGCCACTCGGCCTGAAGCATCTCGGCTTCCAATGATCTTAGCAAGAGGAGCAGTGCAGACAACAGTGATTGGGCGCTCTTGAAAGTATGGCTTCAGCTTCTTGGCGGCGAAGTGCACGCCGTAGCACATCTTCTGATAGTGGGGGTAGTTCTGCTTGGAGGCGGACAACACTTCACTCAGGTAATACACCGGCCTCTAGACTGGTAGTGCTTTGCCTTCTTCCTTGCGTTCCACAACTATAACTGTGCTGACCACCCGGCTGGTGGCAGCGACGTAGAGAAGCATGGGCTCCTTAGCAGTCGGAGCCGCCAGGACAGGCGGGGTGGTCAACATCTTTTTGAGCTGGAGAAAAGCTTCATCCGCCTTGTCGTTCCACTCAAAAAAGTGGTCTTCTTCATGAGCTGGTACAGGGGAATAGCCTTCTCGCCCAGCCGACTGATGAAACGGCTGATGGATGCCAAGCAGCCGGTGAATTTTTGCATGTCCAGCAGTCGGGTGGGCACCTCCATCCTCTCGATGGCCTTGATCTTCATAGGGTTGCACTCTATGCCGCGCTCTGAGACCAGGAAGCCAAGAAGCTGGCCGGCTGGTACTCCAAAGACGCATTTCTCCGGGTTGAGCTTGATCTGAAATCGGCGCAAGTTTCCAAAGGTATCCTTGTGGTCTTCTAGCAGCGTTCCACGCTTCTCCGTCTTCACCACAACATCGTCCACATAGACGTTGGCATTTCTGCAGAGTTGCTTGAGGAGACATTTCTGAATGCAACGCTGAAACGTGGCGCCGGCATTTCTGAAGCCGAACGTCATGGTTAGGTAGAAGAAAGCTCCGAATGGCGTGATGAAGGCGGTCTTCAGCCTGTCGGCCGGGTTCAGCTTGATCTGATGATACCCTGAGTATGCATCCAAAAAGCTCAACAGCTCGCATCCGGCTGTTGTAACGCCCACGATGCAGCTATATCTCCCACGTGTCGAGGCATGACTTAGAGGCATAACCGCATTGTGGTTTTGTCGCAAGAAGGGTCATCTTCACACAATCCCATGTAATGAACAAGAATGGGATAACGAGAGTTGGCTTACAATCGCCACTTCACACAATACATAAATATAATTCATACATCATCCAAAATACACACATAGACCGACTATGGTCAAAATACAAAAGAAAATAAGATAACCCCAAATGCTAGATCCCCGATCGTCCCAACTGGGCTCCACTACTGATCATCAGGAAAAGACACATAGTAACGACCCCGTTCCTCGTCAAACTCCCACTTGAGGTCGATCCCATCATCTGCACTGGCATCGTCGGCACCTGCAACTGTTTTGGTAGAATCTGTGAGTCACGAGGACTCAGCAATCTCACACCCATGAGATCAAGACTATTTAAGCTTATAGGAAAGGATGGTGTAATGAGGTGGAGCTGCAGCATGCACTAAGCATATATGGTGGCTAACATACGCAAAAGAGAGCGAGAAGAGAAGCAACGGAACGGTCGTCATCTAGTAATGACCAAGAAGTGATCCTGAACTCCTACTTACGTCATTCATAACTCAAACCATGTTCACTTCCCGGACTCCGCCGAGAAGAGACCATCACGGCTACACACGCGGTTGATGTATTTTAATTAAGTCAAGTGACAAGTTCTCTACAACCGGACATTAACAAATTCCCATCTGCCTCATAACCGCGGGCACGGCTTTCGAAAGATAATACCCTGCAGGGTGTCCCAACTTAGCCCATCATAAGCTCTCACGGTCAACGAAGGATAAACCTTCTCCCGGAAAAACCCGATCAGTGTCGGAATCCCGGTTTACAAGACATTTCGACAATGGTAAAACAAGACCAACAAAGCCGCCCGATGTGCCGACAAATCCCGATAGGAGCTGCACATATCTCGTTCTCAGGGCAACACCGGATGAGACTTGCTACGAGTAAAACCTGTCCTCAAGTTTCCCCAAGGTGGCCCCGTAGGCAGCTCGGTTCGAACCAACACTAGAAGGAGCACTGGCCCGTGGGGGTCTAAAATAAAGATGACCCTCGGGCTCGCGAAAACCCAAGGGAAGTGTAGGTGGTAGGTGGTCAAATGGTAAAACCAAGGTTGGGCCTTGGTGGAGGAGTTTTATTCAAAGCGAACTGTCAAGGGGGTCCCATAAATCACCCGACCGCGTAAGGAACGCAAACTCAAGGAACATAACACCGGTATGACAGAAACTAAGGCGGCAAGAGTGGAACAAAACACCAGGCATAAGGCCGAGCCTTCCACCCTTTACCAAATATATAGATGCATTAATATAATAAGAGATATTGTGATGTCCCAACATATCCATGTTCCAACATGGAACAAACTTCAACTTCACCTGCAACTAACAATGCTATAAGAAGGGCTGAGCAAAAGCGGTAACTTAGCCAAACAACGGTTTGCTAGGAAAGGATGGTTAGAGGCTGTCATGGCAATATGGGAGGCATGATATAGCAAGTGGTAGGTAGCGCAGCAAAGCAAAGATAGAAGTGATTTCGAGGGTATGGTCATCTTGCCTGCAAGGTTCTCAGAGTTGTCGAAAGCTTGATCCTCGTAAGCGTACTCAACAGGTTCCTCGTTCATGAACTCATCTCCCGGCTCTACCCAAGACAAGAACACAAGCAATGGAACCACAATCAATCACGGGAAATGCACAAGCAACATGATGCAAAACATGAATGATATGCAAGATATGATATGCGATGCATATGCGTGCTCCGGAAGGGAAAAGATGAACAAGGCAGTAAATTGGCAAACCAAGCATGCCACTGGAAAGATGAGATGATTTCGGTCGAAATCGATATAAAGATCACCGGAAACGGATGCACGGTTTGCAAATGGCAAGCAAAACAAGAATGACACGAATCTGCGATTAACAGCATGATAGCACTCAGAATGCAATAAGTAACAATGCTACAGCACTCCAACATAGCAACTAAGCATATGACAGTAATCTACAGGAGATGCTTGACAAAATATGAACACTGAGCTACGGCTAGTTCACACCACAGCAGGTTCAAACAGGCATGGCAAAAGTGCAAAAGATAACAGGTTCACAGACTTGGAGAAATTACTGGTCATGGCAGAAACAGCATCAGGTAGCAATGTTCAGAGCACGAAAACAACATGCTACAGAAACTTAACATGGCAAAACAAGGCATGGCAGTATTCTACTAAATCCATATAACAAAAGTCCCTTACGGACTATAAGCCAAAAAGGACCATAAGATATGATGGCAACCATGTAAACATAGCAAGTTTCGTTAACAGGTTTCAGACTTGGCGGAAAACAGAGCATGGCAGAAACAATAATATGAAGGCATCTTGGTGAGCTTGATGCACTCACCACAAGGCAATGCATGACAAAACAAGCATACCTACAGCAAGATAGCATGTTTATGAAGCTATCCATGGCAAGAGCAAGTACATAGCATGTATGAAACAACTACAACAAGCTTGACAAAATTGAATAACACGTAAACAATCTGCCAGAAATATTTTATAGCAAAAGTAGAGCAAGATTGAGTCATGCTATGGCACTCCATAATTGCAAACAAGGGCAGGAATGTATCAATTACAACAATATCTACAAAACATCCTTACTGAACATCTCCAAAATATGCATGGATCTCTCTGTAGCATCAAGTTTACATGGCAACAAAATAACAGCAGACAAAGACTTAGAGAAAATACTAAGTCGCTGAAATCAGAAACATTACGGGGCCTAGTTTGCATGCTCGTGCTAGTCACCACAGAGATCACAAAAATACATGGCATACACTACTGGAAAGATGCCATGGTATACAACAAAACACATGTAGAGCTCATGCCCATAAGATGCACAGATTAAAAGCAACAAAAATAACAAATCTCCAATTTCTGCTAAGTAACAGCAGATAACAGCAAGTAGCACTCTTGCACCAGAGATTTGGGCATCAAGATGGACTCTAATGAATATGGTGCAATTGAACAAAATGAAGAGCATCATGAGACAAACAATTCGATATATTACATGCATGAAATGGAGCTATATGCAGAGAGATACGATACGATGAACATGGGCATGTACTGTAAAAATCTCAGGTACTTGGAGAAAAAAATGAGAAGGAGAGAGGTCAACCGTGGCAGTTGACTGGATCGAGATCTCGGCTCGGGCTCGTCGCCGGCGACGGGAGAGGAGAAGGAGACGGCGGCCGGCGTCGGGGGAAGAGGCGGCGGCGGCGGACGGCAGAGGAGGCGGCGGCGCGGGGAAGAGGCGGCGGCGGCGAGCGGCGGGGCTGGCGGAGCACGGCGGTGAGGCGGCGGTGGTGAGGCGGCGGCGGCGGGGCACGGCAGCGCCGGCGCAGGAGGGTGGAGGCGAGGCGCGCGCGGGCCGCGGGCGGCGTACGGGGGCCGGCCACGGGCCTGGCGGGCCGCAGCGCGGGAGCCGGCGGGAAACGCCACGTGGCGCTGCGCGGTTGGCAGGGTGGCGGCGGCGACTGTCCGGCGGTGGTACGGACACGTCCGGCGGCGACGAGAGGAGTTTCTAGGGTTTGGACTGCGAATGGTTTCGGGAGGGGTGCAAGTATATAGGTAGAGGGAGCTAGGAGAGTCCAAATGAGGTGCGGTTTTCGCCCACACAATCGTGATCGAACGACCTAGAGCATGGAAGGGAGTTTGGTGGGTTTTGGGCTGTTTATAGAGGGGTTTTTGCTGCACACACAAACGGACTTTGCGGTTGCCCGGTTAACCGTTGGAGTACCAAATGACCTCCAAATGGAACGAAACTTGACCGGTGGTCTACCGGTGGTTTACCAAGGCCACTTGACAAGACTCGGTCCATTCCGAGAACGTTCAACACCCGCTCACGAAAAGAGAACAAGAGGGGGTGCGCCGAAGGAGGTGGGAGTGCCGGATTGCAAAACGGACAACGGGGAAAATGCTCGGATGCATGAGACGAACACGTATGCAAATGCAATGCACATGATGACATGATATGAGATGCATGACATGAACAAAATGCAAAACGAAAAACAAAACTGGACCACGGAGGGAATATCATATCACATGGCCGAAAATGGCAAGAGTTGGAGTTACAAATATGGAAAGTTACATCCGGGGTGTTATAGCTGTGGAGTCAATTACTTGGTCAATTCTTGGCTAAGCAAATGGGTCTTTGGGGCAAGCTTTGTTGAGGCTGGTATAATCAATACACATGCGCCACTGCTTATTCTTCTTCAGCACAAGGACTGGGTTGACTGACCATTCGGGAAAGAACGCCTCCATGATGAAGCCGGCTGCTAGAAGCCGGGCTATCTCTTCTCCAACAACTCTTCTCTTCTCTTCTGACAGGCGGCGCAAGGGCTGCCTGAGTGGCTTGGCATCAGGTCGGACATGTAGCTTGTGCTCGGCGAAATCCGTCGGAACACCCGACATGTCCTTGGGAGACCATGCAAAGATGTCCCGATTCTCACGGAGGAAATTGACGAGCTCGCTTTCCTATTTGCTGTCAAGGTTCGCACCTATGACAGCGTGTCTCTTCGGGTGCTCCGGGTCCAAGGGTATCTTCTTTGTTTCTTTTGCCGGCTTGAACGAGCCCTCAGCTTCCGACTCCTTGGGTTTGGGAGACATTTCCGTCTGCTTGCCTGCCATTGCCACAACCCGGTCAAGGAGCCGCTTCTCAGCCACGATCACGAGGGACACGGCTAGCCGGCTGCTGTCTGCTGCGCAGGCGGACGACTTCTTGTAGTCCCCAGTTATGGTTAGGATTCCCTTGGTGCTTGGCATCTTCATCTTGAGGTAGGCATAGTGGGGGACCGCCATGAACTTGGCCAGAGCAGGTCGGCCAAGCAGTGCATGATAAGGGCTCTAAAGGTCCACTAGCTCAAACCAGACTGGCTCTGGGCGAAAGTGTTCTTTGTCTCCGAAGAGGACGTCAATTTGAGTCTTGCCGATTGGTGAGCAGGAAAGGCCAGGAACTATGCCATGGAATACAGTTCGACTGGGCTGAAGCTGCCTCTGCTTGATTCCTAACTTCTCCATACTGTCTCAGTACAGGATGTTGATGCTGCTACCGCCATCTATCAGGACTCGGGAGAAACGAGCAACTCGCCTCTCTGTGGCGAAAGTGGCATCCAAAACCAGGGCATAAGAACCAGGATTGGGCATCACCTCCGGGTGGTCAGCTCTGCTCCAGCTGATGGGCTTCTCAGACCAATGCATGAACTCGGGGGTCTCTGATGCTACTGCATTTACTTCTTGTTGTCGCTGCCATCTGCTGTGCCTATGTCGGCCACGCTGGTGAACACGACATAAGCTCCATGCTCTTCAGGGTATTCATCTTGTATTGCGCCGACTGGCCGAACCACCGGCTGCTGGGGAGGAGGAGGCGGCGGGCCGACAGGCGGAGGAGGCTGGAGTCCGTCACCCTTGGCGATCCTGGTGAGCCAGTGGCACTTCCGAGTGGTGTGGTTGGACGGCTTCGCGCCGCTGTGAAACTTGCAGGGTGCATCAAGAGTCTGCTCGTACGAGAAGGCGGGCAACCAGTTGGGCTTGCCGCCCTTCTGGCATTTGGGAGGAGGCTGCCCTTCCGGCTGCTGGTCTTCAACTGTCGCCACCTGCCGGCTTGTGGAAGCCGGCTGCGTGGCTTTGCGCTTATGGTCATTCTGTTGCTGTCGCCGACTAGTGTCACCAGCCGGGGTCCGAGGAGCTTGGGGAGCCACCTTGCCAGATGCATCAACTTGGATCTCCGCCTTCATGGAGGAGTCGGCCATGGCGTACTTGTCTGCTATAATCAGCAGTTCATCAAGGGTCGTCGGCTCATCGCAGAGAAGCCGGTGCTTGAGGAGGGTGCCTTCTCGGCACCCAGCAGTGAAGTACTCGATGGCCTACACCTCGTGCATGGCCTTGCAAGAGTTACGCAGCTCGGCCCAGCACGTGAGGTAGTCGTGAGTCGACTCGTTGGGGCCTTGGATGCACAAGGAGAGCTGGCGAGGCTTGGGCGACTGCTTGTACATGCTGGTGAAGTTGCGGATGAAGGCTTCAGTGAAATCAACCCAGCTGTTGATGCTGCGGGGCTTCAGGCTATTCAGCCATGTCCGGGCTGTGCCCTGGAGCATGAGCGGAACGTACTTCACGGCAACGTGCTTGTTGCTGTTCGCGATGCTGACGTCTGTGGAGTAGTCGACCAGCCAGTCCTCCGGCTTCACGGAGCCGGTGTACTTGGGCGTATCTCTCGGGAGAGTGAACCCTTTGGGGAAGGGCTCATCTCGGATGCAGGGGCCAAAACAAGGCGGACCCAGCTCGTCTTGTTCTTCTAGTGCCAGGGATCGGTTGAGGCGGTCGATCCGGTGGCGGGCGTCGTTCTCTCCGACTCCTTCTCGGCGGCCAAGTCGGTCGCCGAGCGTCCGGTGGTCAACAGGCGGTGGTGAAATGCGCCTCTCCCTGCGGGGAGGGGGAGGCGGACAGTCGTCTCATCACTGCACTGCTCTTGGGCGGCCGTCTTGATCGCGCTCGATGGTGATGCGAATCCGGCTGCGGCTGGCAGCCGGCTCCTTGTCTCTTCTATCGCGGACGCCGCCAGTCGGCGTCCGAGATGTCGCGCCTTGCTCTTGGCGGGGAGGCGGATCGTCGTTTTGCTGGTTGGGCGTTTCAACGTGGCAGCCGGCTTCTTGGTGCTCGGCAGCCGCGTCAAGGAGCTGCTGGACGCGCTCCGTCATGTGGCGACGCTCGTCGCCCTCAAGCTTGTCTAGCTCGTCTGCCGCCGCCTGGGCAGCTCGTATGTTCTCTGCGGGCGTGGCGTAGACGGGACGATCTGTCCTGAACATGCTGGCGATGGTCGCGCCACGCTGCCGGATCAGGCGAATGCGGCTAGGCCCACCAGGAGTCGGCGTGCCGCCGTCGACTCGGTCCATCTCACGCTGGCAGGCCTCCGAAAGGCGTCTCATGCTGGCCAGCCGGTTGGCGCTTTCGACGAGCTGGACATAGCATCCCTCCAGCATCTCAGCGTCGGCGTCTTCCGAGATGGGCGCAGTCAGGTCTTGCATCGCCGCCTGCAACGGATCCTGGCCACCTCCGCCAGAGTGCTCGCCGTGGCTGATGATGAGCACCTCCATGACAGTGCTGCCGCCGCTGTTCGCGTGAGGAAGCGGTTCGTCGTAGACCACCATGTTGGTGGGGAACGCATCAAGCGACGTCGTGTCAGAGTCGACAAGCATCGGGTCGGTGGAGCCAACCGACTCCAAGTCCACAGCAGGCTCGCTGGCGACGTTGAGCTGATCGAGGAGGCTGACGAGGTGGCTCTCGGGGCCTTATGTGCCCGCATCAGACGCGGGCTCGTCGGAGAGGCGAATCTCGCCAACAAGATCGGCGAGGCAGCTCGCCGCACAGGCGACCTCCGTGCCGTGCAGCGCGTCGGTGCAGATGCCGTCTGGCGTGCCGGACTGGCTGCGCTCGCCAGGAAGGAACAAGGTTCCCGTCCAGAACAGGTCGCCGGGAGACGGTGCACCTCACCCCATGGTGGGTGCCAAATGTCGGGGGTTCGGTGCGACATATGCCAATGGATGGCTTATCATGGTGGGAGCGAGTAGAACGTCGCCGGTGCCTGGAACGGGATGAGGCGTAGACACGAACGCCGACGCACTTTACCCAGGTTCGGAGCTCTCCTAGGAGATAACACCCCTAGTCCTACTCTGCGGGGTCTCCGCATGATCACTAAGGCACTAGTGGATACAATGGTGCTCCTCGAGTTGTATGCTAGAGGTAGAAGAAGGCAGGCACGCTCTCTCCTTCCTCTAGGTATGAGTCTAGTTCTAACATGTTGGGAACCCTTTGCATGGGTGCCCTGGGGGGTTTATATAGGCCTACCCCCCATGGGTACAATGGCAATCCGGCCGGGTGTAGGACCCGGCTGTCAGTGTCCTCCGCCAGCAGCTGGGGCTCGTCGACTGGTCCGGTACGGAGCCGACAGGCTGCTCCCGCCGCTCGCGGGTCTTGCCGGCAGCTGGTTACTGTAGCCGCGATGCTAATGACGCATGCTTGGTCGAGGGAGCGTGGCTACAGTCCAAGCCGCCTGGTGGGAGATCACTGTAGCCACACCGTGTCTCATCTGGTTAGTGGTGCACGGGCCCCGAGGAAGGAACGGGCCGCCTGCTGGAAGCCGGCTTCCCTTAGGTCCGACTGGTCAGGCTTCCGCCGTCTTTCGAGCTCTCACTGCCTGGTAGGGCCCGCCGCCTGCAGGCCGTACCAACAGGGCGTCGTGGGAACAGGGCTCCGCCTGCCAGCAGTGACGTCAGGGGTGGAGTGGCAATAGTGCCGCGTCGGGCGGAGATCTCCGCCTGTACGGAGCACTGTGGCCACGCCCGGCCCTGGATACGGGGGTGATGGGCTACACTGTAGCCTCACCCCGTCTTGTCTTCTTAATGGGGCACAGACTCTGAGGGTGCCGTGGGCCGCCTGCTAGAAGCCGGCCTCTCTGGAGGCCGCCTGCAAGGAGTCGGCCCATCTTGGTGCCGCCTTCTGGAGCTTAGCCGCCTTCTGGCAGCCGGCCGCTTGGGCCAGCCGGCCATCAGAAGGCAGCGCTTCATCTTGATGTCCTGAGGGGCGCAGGCGGCCCCGATGTCTTGAAAGGTTCAGGGACTCGGGTTAGGCTACCTGTGGCCCATTACTCCAACACTCATCGTACCAAATGGATCAGAACAAGGCGGTGGCTGGGAGGCGGGGAGACCGGGAGAGAATGGGAGAGTGATTTTGTAGAGAATGCGAGAGTGATGTTGTAGTACGAGAGGGGTGAGCCAAACACGCTGCCGGGACTCTTGTGTCACCTCACGCGCAGTGTGTTGTCATGTCAATTCAATGTGAGGACATGATGAATAATTTGACCGACGTATACTAGTACTACTACTGTACTTCTTACTAGTCGTATTTAGTGTCACATTTTAACCATAGGTTTAACTAACAAAATGTCAATGCATGTCACTAATGCCGCTTGAAGCTATGTCGATATTTCCCCAAAGAGGAAGGGATGATGCAGCACAGCGGCGGTAGGTATTTCCCTCAGATATGAAACCAAGGTTACCAAACCAGTAGGAGAACTAAGCAACACAACGTAAACAACCCCTGCACATAGATAACAAATCCTCGCAGCCTGATGTGTTAAAGGGGTTGCCAATCCCTTCCGAGGTACGGCGCCTCAAGATAGGCAAACGGAAGTGAGATAAATTGCAGTAGATTGATAGATCGGACGCCAAATAAAATAAATAGAAATAAAACGCAGCAAGGTATTTTTGTATTTTTGGTTTAATAGATCTGAAATAAATGCAAAAGATCAGTAGATCGCAAAGGCAAATATATGAGAAAGAGACCCGGGGGGCGTAGATTTCACTAGTGGCTGCTCTCGAGAAAAATAGCAAATGGTGGGTGAACAAATTATTGTTGGGCAATTGATAGAACTTCAAATACTCATGACGATATCCAGGCAATGATCATTATATAGGCATCACGTACAAGATTAGTAGACCGACTCCTGCCTGCATCTACTACTATTACTCCACACATCGACTGCTATCCAGCATGCATCTAGTGTATTAAGTTCATGGGAAAATGGAGTAATGCAATAAGAACAATGACATGATGTAGACAAGATCTATCCATGTAGAGATAGACCCCATCGTTTTATCCTTAGTAGCAACGATACATACATGTCGTTTCCCTTTCTGTCACTGGGATCAAGCACCGTAAGATCGAACCCACTACAAAGCACCTCTTCCCATTGCAAGATAAATAGATCAAGTTGGCCAAACAAAACACAAATATCGGAGAAGAAATACGAGGCTATAAGAGATCATGCATAAAAGACATCAAAGAAACTCAAATACTTCCATGGATATAAAAAGATAGATCTGATCATAAACTCAAAGTTCATCGATCCCAACAAACACACCGCAAAGAGTTACATCATATGGATCTCCAAGAGACCATTGTATTGAGAATTCAGAGAGAGAGATGAAGCCATCTAGCTACTAACTACGGACCCGAAGGTCTACAAAGAACTACTCGTGCATCATCGGAGAGGCACTAGTGGAGGTGGTGAATCCCATCCGAGATGGTGTCTAGATTGCATCTGGTGGTTCTGGACTCTGCGGCGGCTGGATGGATATTTCGTCGACTCCCCTAGGGTTTTGGGAATATTGGGGTATTTATAGAGCAAAGAGGCGGTCCGGGGGGGTACCCGAGGTGGGCACAACCCACTAGGGCACGCCTGGGCCTCCTGGCGCGCCCTGGTGGGTTGTGCCCCCCTCGGGGCACCCCCCCAGGCGCAGCCAGGGCCCATTATGTTCCTTCTGGTCCAAAAAAATCTCCGCGAAGTTTCGTTGCATTTGGACTCCGTCTGATATTGATTTCCTGCGATGTAAAAAACATGCAGAAAACAGCAACTGGCACTTGGCACTATGTCAATAGGTTAGTACCAAAAAATGATATAAAATGAATATAAAACATCCAAGATTGATAATATAACAGCATGGAACAATCAAAAATTATAGATACGTTGGAGACGTATCAGCATCCCCAAGCTTAACTCCTACTCGTCCTCGAGTAGGTAAGTGATAAAAACAGAATTTTTATGTGGAATGCTGCCTAACATGTCATATCATAATCTTTTCTTTATAGCATGGACATTTGGAATTTTATATGATTCAAAGCAATAGTCTAGTTTTGACATGATAATTTAAATACTCAAGCATATCAACAAGTAACCATGTCTTTCAAAATATCAACGCTAAAATAAGTCATCCCTAGCCCATCATGCTCAACCATTGATCCATTCATGAAACACACTCGCATATTAGCTACACCCAATACTTAAGTACGATCATATTGCCTCCTAGTTCGTGCTTTTGTAAGAGAAGATGGAGACTCAAATTCAAAATAAAAATTGCATAAAGTAAAAGAAAGGACTTTCGCAGAGGGAAGTAGGGATTTGTAGAGGTGCCAGAGCTCAAAGCGAAAAACTTAGAGATAAAAACATTTTGGGAGGTGTATCCATCCCACCAATAAAAACGACTTAGAGTTCCCAACACTTTCCATGCTAGATATATCATAGGCGGTTCCCAAATAGAAAATAAAGTTTATTCCTTTTTCCACCATACTTTCACTTTCCATGGCTAGCCGCATCCACGGTTGCCCTCCATACCAACACTTTCCAACAAATTTATTATTTGACAACATAAAGTAAATTCATTTTTTTCATTCGGTACTGGGCATCCCTAAAACCTTTGCCTTACTCTCGTGCAATGACAAGTGAATAAACACTCATCGTGAGAATAACACATCCAGCATGGAAAATATTAGCCACCCCTCACCGCTCCGCGAGTGAAACAAACACACAAAAGAGAAGTTTATTTTGAAAATTAGAGATGGCACATTCAAATTTGCTTAGAACGGCAAAAGAATACTGCATATAGGTAGATATAGTGGACTCATGTGGCAAAACTGGTTTAAAGGATTTTGGATGCACAAGTAGAGATCATACTTAGTGCAAAAATGAAGGCTAGCAAAAGATTGAGAAGCGACCAACCAAGAAACGAATAATCTCATAAGAAAGCATTAAGCATAATTAACACCGAATAATGCACCACAAGTAGGATATAATTTCATTGCATGTCTATTGACTTTCGTACTTGCATAGGGAATCACAAACCTTAACACTAATCTTCTTACTACAGCATAATTACTCATTAACATAACTCACATATCACATCATCATATCTCAAAACTATTACTAAGAATCAAGTTTATTTTGTCCAATGGTCTTCATGAAAGTTTTTATTATATCCTTCTTGGATATCTATCACTTTGGGACTAATTTTCATGTGTTGCTTTTGACAAGCTCAAACAAATATAAGTGAAGATCATGAGCATAATTTTCTTTTTTTCTTTCTCTCAAAATAATTTAAGTGAAGCAAGAGAGAATTTCTTCAATTTTTTACTAACTCTCAAATAAATCTAAGTGAAGCAAGAGAGCATTTCTTCAAAAATAATAAAGCACACAGTGCTCAAAAAGATATAAGTGAAGCACTAGAGCAAGTCCATAGCTCATAAAAATTTAAGTGAATCATAGAGAGCAATTCTAACAAGTCATGACATAATTTTGGCTCTCTCAAATAGGTGTGTCCAGCAAGGGATCAAGACTTAAAACACAAAATAAAACAAAGTTTCTAACGTATCTAGTGCGCTCAACTCACTAGCAATTGATTCATCATGATTGGATCTTTTACAAAGATTAGCAAGTGGACGGGGATCCATATCAATAGAATTTTAGCAAACGAAGATGCAAACATATAGAAGGCACATGGCAACACAAGCAAACAAAAGATCTGACGAAAAAAAGGCGAACGAAAAAGAGGAGCGGATAAAACGACAAATTTTTGTGAAGTGGGGGAGAGGAAAACGAGAGGCAAATGGCAAATAATGTAAATTGCAAGGAGATGAGATTTGTGATTAGGAACCTGGTAGATGTTGATGATCCTCCCCGGCAACAGCGCCAGAAATTCCTTTTGATGTTGCTTGAAGCTACGTCGGTATTTCCCCAAAGAGGAAGGGATGATGCAGCACAATGGCGGTAGGTATTTCCCTCAGATATGAAACCAAGGTTATCGAACCAGTAGGAGAACCAAGCTACACAATGTAAACAGCCGCTGCACACAGATAACAAATCCTCGCAACCCCACGTGTTAAAGGGGTTGTCAATCCCTTCCGGGGTACGACGCCTCAAGATAGGCAAACGGACGTGAGATAAATTGTAGTAGATTGATAGATCGAACACCAAATAAAATAAATAGAAATAAAACGCAGCAAGGTATTTTTGTATTTTTGGTTTAATAGATCTGAAAATAAATGCAAAAGAAAAGTAGATCGCAAAGGCAAATATACAAGAAAGAGACCCGGGGGCCGTAGATTTCACTAGTGGCTTCTCTCAAGAAAAATAGCAAACGGTGGGTGAACAAATTACTGTTGGGCAATTGATAGAACTTAAAATACTCATGACGATATCCAGGCCATGATCATTATATAGGCATCATGTCCAAGATTAGTAGACTGACTCCTGCCTGCATCTACTACTATTACTCCACACACCGACCGCTATCCAGCATGCACCTAGTGTATTAAGTTCATGGAAAAACGGAGTAATGCAATAAGAACAATGACATGATGTAGACAAGATCTATCTATGTAGAGATAGACCCCATCGTTTTATCCTTAGTAGCAATGATACATATGTGTCGTTTCCCTTTCTGTCACTGGGATCAAGCACTGTAAGATCGAACCCACTACAAAGCACCTCTTCCCATTGCAAGATAAATAGATCAAGTTGGCCAAACAAAACCCAAATATCGGAGAAGAAATACGAGGCTATAAGAGATCATGCATAAAAGAGATCAAAGAAACTCAAATACTTTCATGGATATAAAAAGATAGATCTGATCATAAACTCAAAGTTCATCGATCCCAACAAACACACCGGAAAAGAGTAACATCATATGGATCTCCAAGAGACCATTGTATTGAGAATTCAGAGAGAGAGATGAAGCCATCTAGCTACTAACTACGGACCCGAAGGTCTACAAAGAACTACTCGCGCACCATCGAAGAGGCACCAATGGAGGTGGTGAACCCCATCCGAGATGGTGTCTAGATTGGATCTGGTGGTTCTGGACTCTGCGGCGGCTGGATGAATATTTCGTCGACTCCCCTAGGGTTTTGGGAATATTGGGGTATTTATAGAGCAAACAGGCGGTCCGGGGGAACCCGAGGTGGGTTGTGCCCCCCTCGGGGCACCCCCAGGCGTAGCCAGGGCCCATTATGTTCCTTCCGGTCCAAAAAAATCTCCGCGAAGTTTCGTTGCATTTGGACTCCGTCTGATATTGATTTCCTGCGATGTAAAAAACATGTAGAAAACAGCAACTGGCACTTGGCACTATGTCAATAGGTTAGTACCAAAAAATGATATAAAATGATTATAAAACATCCAAGAATGATAATATAATAGCATGGAACAATCAAAAATTATAGATACATTGGAGACGTATCAGTCACCGAAAATTATACCATTGGAAACTATGCTCAAATACGAATCAAATGATATAATTTTTTGTGACATGTATTAATATTTAGTTAGTTAAATTTATGGTCAAAATTTGACAAAAATTACGAAGGGGACCAATAAACCAGGAGGGAGGTAGTAGTACGTGTAGCCCAATATACGGTATAGAGGAATAGTTAAAATTTAGAAATGGAGTAAGAAGTTACAAGGCTGTGCGACAGACTTTGTAGGCTACATGAGTAATACAAAATATAATTCTCATTAGACAACACTTTCACCAACAAGTACGCACTTGAAGCCTAATTGATATATATATATATATATATATATATATATATATATATATATATATATATATATATGGTTTCTGCACAACATCTTCATCCTACGCATGTGAGTTAGGATGCACTTGATCCCAGAAAGGTATCTATCCTTCAAACTAACTACAATACATAATATCCAACAAAAAAGGGTCATGCTACAACAACAGGATACATGGCTCAGTCTAGATATCAGTACGAATCAAGTTGTGGATATTTGTTGTTGGCATGAACCACATCGCCGCATGTCGGGTTTGCAAAAGCCATTCATCACATGGAAGCTTTCTGCCTTTCACACACTGAAGATTATCTGGCAACAAGTTGTGTTGACGAATCTCTGGATATGGTGATTTATGAAACCCATGGTACGATGTGTAAACACAGTTTCCCCTGGCGAATGGAAGTTGTATAGTATGGTAATCATCGCCGGTGATATGATTGATGATTGGTTGGATGATCGGATAACTCAGCCTGAGGAACATGGAGTAGTTGCCGAGGCTGTAAACCCGCCTCCAGTTGAATACGCCTGGCCCAACGGAACTGGGATCTTTCTCGAACACGAAGCAGCCATAGTCATCACAGTCACGAACGCCCCAGGCATTGTACTGCATGTGGTTTGATGAAATGGTTTGGTTAATTTGGTACGTGCGAATGAGCATCAAATGACCACCGTCAGTTGAACGAGCGATAAACCACCACCCATTGACTGGTATGATTCCAGGTCCTCGAATCATGAAGGCCAGCGCATTTGCGTATGCTGCAACAAATCAAATTGGAGACCAAAAGGACAAAAATATACAATCATGTTCAGAATATGTGTGGAATTAAGATTATTATAACAGTGACACATATCATAGACAGAGAATTGCAATGACGTGGTCATCATCATACCCCAAGTTAAAAAAATTAAGCCAATGGCTTTCATATTCTAGCAATGTGTCATGGTTCAAACATCATGTAACAATGAGAGGAAAACAACTATGACAGGGCCTACTCATATTCTACCATAGCACTTACTACTGTTCTCATATCAACTCTAAACAATAACATGCGTGGTTATAAAAATCTTGGAAATGAGAGTAACATATAGCAATCATGAGGTTATACTCATAATATCTATTCTAACAATGATTAGATGCCAATTGTTCTCATATCAACTCTAACAATAACATGTGTGGTCATAAAAATCTAGGAAATGAGAGGAACATATAGCAATGATGTGGTTATAGACATACTATCTATTCTAAATTTCTAACAATCAACAGGCAGTCGTATTCATAATGTAAAGATGAGATGAGATAGGACAATTACACGATGATAGACTCCACCAGTATAGGCAGCCAATCTGTGTGGCGACCGCGTAAATGATGCCATCGTGCACTATAGCATCAGACAGACATGGAGGCTCAACAGGATTGGCGATGAGCCATAACCATGTATGGCGACCGGATTCCAGATAGAGTAATCCCATGCCGAACAAGGCAATGAGCTTGTAATCCATGTAGTCTTCTGATGGTGTGGGCACTTCGCAGATTACAACCTTCAGCAAACGGAGGTCGCACCAAAAGCTCGATGCGTCTTGTGCGTAGTAGGCAGGAGTGTATGGCGGGTCGCGAGGCTCGATGGCGGCGGTATCCAACGATGGAAGGGTGATCTCTCGCTGGGTGTAGATATCCACGAGACACCACAGACTACCGGATTGGTGGATGAGGACAATCCAGTTGGCCTTCATGCCCGCCCAGTAGTGGCCGCGCATGAAAGACAGGTGGACGGGTAGTGGTAGCATGTCGAGGGGCACCACGGCAACCTCCGTAGGATCGTCAAGTCGGTGTCTGGGCCACCTGCGAGGATCGGGCATCAGCAAGCAGGGTGTCTTGAAAAGGGTCGGTCGGTTGCAGACGAGTAGACGGTACAAAGACACCGAGCATGCGGCCAGACGCACGGTGCCGAGCAGGTCCATAAGATTACAGATCTGCTCCAAGAGAACATCGGGGAGGGAATTCAAATTGCGGCTCTACATGTCAGTCGGTTCTGCCATAGGGTTTTTTATGGCACTGAGTGATTGGGGTTTTCGGTGCCTGCGAGCGAGCGGGGAAGTGTATTTTGGCGGGCGAGCAAAGAAGATGGCGTGTGTGGCCAAGTAGTGAGTGGGGGGATATGGTACGCGCGAGCTACCAAGGAAGATGGCGCGGGCAGGCGAGCAGTGAGCGGGGGGGAAATGGTGTGCGGCCGACGATGGGGAAGAGAGGAGGAAGAATAAGAGAGGAGGAAGAAGAGGGAAAGACGGCGAAGAAAGTGCACTAAATCTCAATTCTAGTAGCACTACTACCAGGATATACCATCCTTCAGAGTGTAAATAGTTAAACCGATGACATGTGGGACTACCTCAAGAGGGCCCATATGTCAGTTAATGAAAGAGAGAGGTGCGTAGGCATATTTGCGGAAGCGTACTACACTGGCAAACATGATGGAAATACTGGGTAAGGCTGATTTAGTAACACCAACACGCTGGTTTAGCTTATTAATTAAGTGTCCCATCTGCTGCAGCGTGTATTGTCACTTCACTGTGAAGACTAGTTGAATAGTTCTCTCTGACCGAGATGGGGAATAATGGATCGCCAAGACTTCCTATCTACAGTATCCCTATGCATCTACTCTCATCCTGTCCAACAAGATGAAACATTGGCCAAGGCACCCGGCGCCAATAATGTAGGAGTACTAGTAGTAGTATTTTGTGTCAAACTTTGACCATCTATTTAACAAATAAATGTTAATGCATTTCACCAAAAATCATATCACTGGATTCGTATTTGAACATAGTTTTTAATGGTATAGTTTTTTATGACATGCATTGACACTTTGTTAGTTAAATTTACGGTTAAAATTTTACACTAAGTATGAAGGGGACCATTAAACCAGGACGGAGGTTTATATACAAGTCAATAAAAAATCATCAACCAAGGTAGTAGTGAATGATTAGTGCCCGAAGAATTTTTTCCAAAAGTACTCAATAATGGGCTCATTTTCCTCAAGAAAATTGTGTTTACGAACGTATTAATTGGAATGCATGCGTGAGGAACAAATGACCAGAACTTTTACATGCATTGGTGAGTTTTCTCTTAATTCTTGCATGCAACGTTTTAATGAAGCTTGAAAGATGAACATGTCAATGGGAGGGAGTAAAAGCTCATGCATGCATGCAACATGTAACACTCACACGTACACATGCACGCACGCAACACTCACGCATCCATGCGGCACGCAGCACATGACGCAACACACACGCTCATGCTCAAGTGCTCAACCTACTCCCTCCGTCCGTGAAAGACTGTACATATAGAGATTTACACATTGACCAAGAGGAACCGAAACTTCATGGCATAATTAATGCCCAAAAGTAGCAGACTTATGTGTGCATGCGACCATTGAGAGAAGAAGATTAAATGAAAGTTGTTGCATGTTGTAATTAAGGATAGACATATAGCCTATAGCTAGAGCACAAGTTGGTGCATTAGTCAATCAATATTGATTAGATTAAAGGCTAAGTGCATTGGAAGTGCAGATGTACACTTTGTTGGAAAAATTTCTAATGCTAGATGTACAGTTTTTCACGGACCGAGGGAGTACACGTGCATGCACTCACATACACAGCCAGGGTGGTTCGCGTGCAAGGGTTGGACTCCTGTCGCGCCTGCGTAAAGTTTTGTTTAACTAATTTCTTTGCTCTGCCAACTGACAGGTGCGACCCAGAAACCAGATGTCAATTTAACTAGTCAACAAAGTGCCACGTCGACTATGTGGCCAGTCAGTAGGGTGCAATACGGTGCTCTACGGTGAGCTAGTGACCGTATAATCACCGTGAAACTATATAGTGACTGTAATGAGCGTATTGTTACATACGTTGACCGCCAGTGTATTTTTCTCGTTTCAAATTAAGCCATATTAACTGGAAAGGACACAGGACTAGTACTGCTTTGATGTGTCCCGTCAACTTGCCGAACGAGGAGAAGCTTGCTTACTACACCCTCTCCCTCGCCCACGCGCGGTGGATCACAGGACGAGGAGAAGCTTGCTTACTACGTACGCCTATGCCCTCTCGCTCGCCCACGCACGCGGTGGCTCGCGGGACGAGGAGAGGGTTTTGACTACAACGCCCTCTCCCTCTCCCTCGCCCCCGCGGTGGACGTGCAGCAGTTCATTCGGTGTCAGATTGCCAGAAGCATATTGTACTATAGTATCATCATTGTTGGACCTTCCGAAGAGGTGAAGAACCAAGTGCAAGGTTCACACGAGTACGAACTGTTGAACCTCCCGAAGAGGCAAAGAGCCAAGCGCAAGGTTTTATAGGAGTTGTCGTCCTAGTAGGAGTACTACAACTATAGCGAACAATGCTACTGTATGATGCCGCCATGTCACCTATATCCAAAGTTGTGCCACCTTTTTTTCTCGAAGAGCATGTTGGAGCCCATGCAACAACCACACAAGTTGCACGTACACATAACACATTTACTAGTAATAAATTCTAAAGGACAAATGCCAGTATGCCACACAAGTTCATCTCCACTTCATGTGATAAATTTGTGCACAACTAGTGTGACGCCCTCGATTCAATCGTACACTAATGATACACGCAAATGTGTACGATCAAGATCAAGGACACACAGGAAGATATCACAACACAACTCTAGACACAAATAAAATAATACAAGCTTTATATTACAAGCCATGGGCCTCGAGGGCTCGAATACATCAGCTCGAAAACACAAGAGTCAGCGGAAGCAACAATATCTGAGTACAGACATAAGTTTAGACAAGTTTGCCTTAAGAAGGCTATCACAAAAGCAACATCGATCGAAAAGGCAAGGCCTCCTGCCTGGGAGCCTCCTAACTGCTCCTGGTCGTTGGCAGCCTCCACATAGTAGTAGGCACCCTCGGTGTAGTAGTAATCCTCGGTGGTGACGTCTGGCTCCTGGACTCCATCGTCTGGTTGCGTCAACCGAGAAGAATGGAAAAAGGGGGGAAAGAGGAAGCAAAGCAACCGTGAGTACTCATCCGAAGTACTCAACAAGCAAGGATCTACACTACATATGCAACATTATCAAAGGAAGGCTATATATGTGGACTGGGCTGCAGAAATGCCAGAATAAGAGGGAGGACAAGCTAGTCCTATCGAAGACTAGCATCTTCTGGAAACCACCATCTTGCAGCAACAGGAGGGAGTAGAGTAGTATAACATAAGTCATATTTATGTTGTTGTATCAGCGCTCCGGGATCCTTTCTCGACTCCCGAAGCAACATATCCAAAACATGCCTCAACATCCAGTTCTAGTTGTATCGATCGGGATACAACTCCGAGTGTCCGTTATCGTAGGACATGCTATCGATAGATGTTTTCTTCCCTGCAGGGGTGCACCAACTTACCCACCATGCTCGCTTAACTCCGGCCGGACACAGTTTACTGGGTGCCCGGCCTAGGCCAAACAATATGCCGCAACCCGACCTAGGCTTAATAGAGGGGTCAGCACGCCGGACTAAACCTATGCCCCCAGGGGTCTTGGGCCATCACCCCGGGAACTCCTGCACGTTGCGTGGGCGGCCGGTGAGCAGACCTAGCTACCTCCTTAAAAAGGCAGGTGCTTACGAGTCCAACCCGGCGCGCGCCGCTCAGTCGCTGATGTCTATTAAGCTTCGGCTGATGCATACGACGCAGAACGCCCATACTATGCCCACGTGATGGTTAGTGCTATCAGGCCAGAGGCCCCTCAAATCAAATATCCAAATCATAGTGGATTAGGAATGCGCGGTAACAAGCAGAGACTCACGAAAGATGTGACCCGTCGCCCGTCTCGAGGACTTGCGGCAAGGGCTAAGAATGCCCGGCCACACCTCGTAATTATCTCGCGGGCACCCTCCAGGTCAACCCGACTCCTCATCACTTGCAAATATGCTCGCGTGGGTACCCCTCAGGGCCGACCCGTCTTTAGTAACAGGGTTCAGTTTAAAGTCATAGTAATCATAGTAACCGTGTGTCTAACACCAAGGGGAAAACCAGAGGAATCACCCTTGACGGATTCCACTCGATGTAATCATCAAGGTGAACGTAAGAGGATCCACCCTCGAGGTTCACACTTGAGGGGTTGCACGACAGAGTCGTATCGGAAGTGGTTAAGGTGGAATCACCCTCGATGACCACGACCGAATAGCTACACTACAGGGTTAACATCAGAAGTGCTGATGAGGTCTTACCCTCGGCACTGGATAGTAACCCAGTAGTGTCGAGCAAGTAAGGGGAAAGTGATGTGCGGTGCCGGGGCCTGGTCTTCGATCCCGTTGATCGGGTCTTCGATGATGAAGCAGGGGCAACAAGGACAAGGTGGGGGTCACTGATGGATCACTAACCAACCTATACTAAGCAGTTTGGGATAAGCAGGTAGGTAACAATAAGCAGGTTACAAAAGCAGGCTATGCATCAGAATAGGAGCAAACAATTACAATAGCAAAATCTACTGCAAGCATGAGAGAAAGGAAATGGGCGATATCGGGATGATCAAAGGGGGGGCTTGCCTGGAAGCTGTGCTGAAAAGAAAGAAATGTCGTCGTCGACGTAGTCGATCACACGGGCGGCATCGGTCTCGGGGTCTACCGGAGAGAAGAGGGGAAGAAACAATAAATATAAAGCAAGCATAGCATCTCAAAGCATAACATGGCAATATGCTGTGCCGGGTGCGACCTAACGTATGGCTACACTATATAGGTGAAGGGGGAATTCAACCGGGAATGTTTTCCTGGTTCCGGACCTGTGTCAGACAGATGACCGGAGGGGGAATCTTCCATGTTCAGTTAGTTAGAAGCATCTGACAGGTAAACCGACCGCATATTCAGATTAGTCTTGTCGTTCTGAGCAACTTTCATATATAAAGTTTTTCGATCCGAGCTACGGTTTATTTTCTACGAATTTTCAAAGTTTTAAACATTTTCTGAAATTATTTAAATTAACAGAATTAACAGAAAAGGAAATATGACGTCAGCATTGCGTGGGGAGGACGTCAGCAGTCAACAGACTCGCACGGGATGTGGGTCCAGTGGGACACACATGTCAGCCTCTGTTAGTCCAACAGTGGATTAAACTAACTAATCTGGGTTAATTAGCTACTGGACTGTAAGTGCATCTAGTGCCCCTTAGTGATTTTGGTGTATTGAAGACTTATAGGTTAAGGGTCTAATGTGTTTATGAGTGTACATAGGTCTATAAGTCTATGAGGAGTTTGATATTTATAGAGAAATTCGACCCCTAAAAATGAAGTTCTTCAACTGAAGACTTTGGATTTATGAAGACTTTCTAAAGACTTTGAAAGTGAAGACATTGGCGTGACCTTGAAGATTTGATATTCATTCGAGGAACATGAAGCGTGAAGACTTTTGTTTTCATAGTTTCATTTTCTATTTCTTGAGTCATAGGAAACACCGTACTGTTAAAGGGGGTCGAGGAAATACTAAGGAAAATTTTCCGTGTGATGCTCAACTCAAAATCCTACACCTACAAATCCCTTCGAGTGAAGCCATTGGAAATCTCATACAGTTCAGTCATATTCTTCAGTGACAGAGACGAAGTTCTTCTGGTCTCTGTGGAATTTTTTCTGACTGAGGAGTTAGGAATTCGCCAGTGTGGATTGCCTACACAGTGAGGAACATGATAGCCCTGAGGAATTTGACACTCAAATTTCCGACCGTTGCTGTGCCTTGTGCCAGCTGTCCCAAAATATCTACCCACCTAACAGTCATATCATTGAAGGACATTTATGTCCTATCATGTCGGGCTGCTCCCTAGGCTATAAATAGCCGCCCCCTACAACCACTAGCTGGTTGGCTGCTCCGAGAGAAACTGACACTTGTCATTTGAGAGCATCCCGTCCTCCAAGGACTTTGAGCGAAAATCATCGAGTGAGGAAAACCCAAACCCAAACACCTACAAACCCAAAGGGATTGAGCATCACTGAAGAGATTGATCCTGTGTGGATCCGACGCTTGTTACCTTTGAAGACTGTGCTTCTTCCAGACGGTAAGGCATCATGGTCTAGAGCATCCAAGAGGAATTGTGGATCGCCGAGTGACCGAGTCCGTGAAGGTTTAGAAGTCAGCTGAAGACTTACCACGAGTGATTGGGCGAGGTCTGTGTGACCTTAGCTCAAGGAGAATACGGTGAGGACTATGTGTCCGGGACTGTGTGTCCTCAGGTTTAAATACCTAGCCGCTCCAACCAGATGTACAACTGAGACAGCAGTTGGAACTGGTCTACCAAATCATTGTCTTCACCAAGCTTACTGGTTCTATTTCCTCAACTCTTTCATTTCCTCATTACAGTTGTTGTGTGCTTGTTCATATCTGTGTTTGAAGACTTTGACTGAAGACTTTCTCAATTTCTTTAGTTCAATTTCTTCAGTCTGTTTGTCTTCATCCTGTGCTATCCTGTGTTTACGCTTTCTGTACTCTGTGCTTGTCTTCGTTTCATCATGATGACTATGCTTGTGTTCTGTTATGTTTACTTTTGAGTACTTATTCTGCTGCTAGTAGTTCTTCGCTAAGGAATTTCCTCACTCGCAAATTCCTCAGTGAAGAATTCATAAAAATCGCCTATTCACCCCCCTCTAGTCGATATAACGCACTTTCAATTGGTATCAGAGCAAGGTACTCCCTTGTTCTGTGTGATTTTGGTTTAACCACCTGGAGTTTTAGTTATGTCGACCGCAGGTATGATCAAGGTCTCTGCTGGGTGTCCTGCCTTCGATGGGTCGGACTACCCCTACTGGAAGAATAAGATGCGAATGCATCTTGAGGTTATTGATAATGATCTCTGGTATGTTGTGGAAAATGGTGTTCCCTCAGTCACACCTTCTCCGAATGCTGCTGATGTGAAGAGATTCAAGCAACTCGACTCTCAAGTGAAGAATATCATATGTGGCCATCTGAGCAAAGGACAGTATGGAAGAGTGAGTGCTTTGGAAACTGCTAAGCTTATCCGGGATAGGCTGTCCAAAGTCAATGAAGGAGTCTCAACACAGCGTGACTCTCGAGTTGATGTTCTTCGCAATCTCTTCAACCGCTTCAAAAGACTCGACAATGAAAACGTTCAACAAACCTTCGATCGCCTCACTGACATCTCAAATGAGCTTCAATCACTTGGTGCCACTGACATCACCGACCATGAGGTGGTGAAGAAATTGCTGAGATCGCTTGATTCCTCATTTGATACTCTGGCACTTATGATACAAGAGCGTGCTGACTACAAGTCACTTGATCCCGCTGATATCCTCGAAAGGCTAAATACTCATGAGTTCCAGCTTGCTGAAAAGAGATATCTCTATGGTTCGAGCTATGGCAGATCACGTGCACTGAAGGCCAAGGCAGTTTCTGAGTCTGAAGATGAAGATTCTGGCAGCAGCCTTGGTGATCCTGAAGAACTGAGCCATGAACTAGCACTGCTCGTGAAGAAATTCCAGAAGTTCTCAAGACGTGGTCGCTTTGGAAAACCCTCAAGGAGCAGTGATTCCTCATCCAGTGACTACAAGAAGAGGCTTTGCCACAAATGCAAGAAACCTGGTCACTACATTCAAGATTGTCCTCAGTGGGAAAAGGAATCAAAGAACAAGAAATACAAGGATTACAGTTCTGATGATGCGAAGAAGAAGAAGAAATCTTCAAAGTCTTCTTCATCAAAATCCTCAAAATCTTCATCTCACAAGAAGAGCAGCTCCAAGAAGGCTCGGGCATTCATTGGCAAGGAAATGGACTCTGAGGCTGAATCTAAGTAACATGAGGATGAGGAGGCATCTGAGGAGTCCGAGTCCAGTGTGGCGAGCCTAGCCCTCGCTACTGCATTCGTCAGCAAGTCTATCTTCAACTCTGAAGAAAATGACCTCACCAACAAGGCTGATGAAGGCAATGATGACTACGCTCCCACCTATTGCTTCATGGCAAAGGGTGCCAAGGTACTCAAATATACCTCCCCTGAATCAAGTGAGAATGAATCTGATGAAAACCTCAAGCCCAGCTACTCTAAACTTGCTAAGATTGCTGTGAAACAACAAAAGGCTTTTGAAAAGGTTCAAAACATGCTAGACAAAAGTGATGATATGTTGGGTGAAGAAATGGATCGCACTAAAACCTTGAGTGAAAATATTCAGAGACTTCAGTCTAGGTTTGACAACCTTCAAGGTCATCATAACACTCTCTTATCTGATCACGAGAAGTTTCTTATGAATTTCTTCAAAGCAAGCAAGATCTTGAAAAGCTAAGAGTGAGTTATGAAGATCTTCAGAAGGAGCGTGATTCATTACTTGCTCAACAAATCAGCGCTGCTCAGGAAGAATTTGTTCCTCCATGTTTGAAATGCATTGAACGTGAATCTGCTAATTCTTCACCTGAATGTTCAAATGCTTCTAATGCTACAAATTCTTCAATTGTCTCTGCTATCACTAATTCCTCATCTGAGGACATTGCTAGTATCACTGATGATGGAGGGCTGAAGGAATTGTACATGACAGGCATGTACAAAAGCCTCAAAGGGCATCAGACTCTTTGTGATGTGCTTAAAAAGCAGATCCTCAACAGGAACCCTAGGAAAGAGGGTATTGCCTTTGAGAGAAAACTCAATGCTGATGGTACATATTGGAAGCCTGAGCAGTACCCCAAAACCTCATGGGTTGCTGCAAAGGGACCTCCAGTTGATCCATCTAATCTATCTGGCTTTACATGTGAATCTCCTCATTCTTCTGATGAGTCATTTGACTCCAACTATAAACTGTTCAAAAATCAGAATGGTGAAGTATTTGCTAGATATGTTGGTACTAACTGCAGGAACGGTTCCCCTATGAAGAAAATCTAGGTTCCCAAAAAGTGCCTTGAAAGTATTCAGGTGAACGTCCTCATGACTCCACCTGTGAAGAATAGGAACCCCAGATCAAACTCTTCATATGGACCAAATTCTTCATATGGATCCAAGTCCTCATACGGACAAAGTTCCTCACGTGGATCAAATTCCTCAAAAGGATCGAAGTCCTCATATGAATATCATCGTGCTAACAACTATGTTTCGCAGGGAAGAGCAAAGGGCTATGAATATGAGCATTATTCTTCTAACCATTATGTTCATAAGTCCTCGAAGTATTTCCCTACTTATTCATATGCTTATCCTAACTCTTCTTATGTGAAACGAAATGGATTAGCTTCTATGCCACCTTTCTCGCATGGAGCTCGCAGAGTGATGAACTCTTTGCCACCCCTTCAGATGTGGGTGGTGAATAAAAAGAACTAATCTCTTATGTAGGGTCAGGTCTCCAGACGTGCGTAAACGTGTGAAGAATTTGCTGGAGACCTGAAAATGCCTGAAAGGATGCAGGCTAATCATGAAGAAATGAACTTTCATTTCTCACATCCTCATACTGCTTTATCTGTTCTATTGCTTGATGAAATTGATCTGATGAATTGATGTCATATTCTTCACTGATGAAGTATATGAGTTCGTAAGCTGCACTAATTCATCTGCAGGATGATCAACCTAAAGCCACTAAGTGGGTCCTCGATAGTGGATGTACAAATCACATGACTAGTGACAAGAATCTATTGATGGACGCTCCCTTATCTCCATCGCATCTGAAGCAAATCATCTTTACTGACAAAGGCAAAAGTCAGGTATTGGGCCTAGGTAAGGTTGCGATCTCAAAAGATCGACACATGGACAAAGTCCTGCTTGTCGAGTCCTTAGGATACAACCTCATGTCTGTCTCAATGCTTTGTGATCTTGATATGGTTGTTGTCTTTGGCAAGTATCGTTGTGTTGTGATCATGGAAGCTGACAATTCCAAAGTCTTCGAAGGCTTTAGGAGAGGAGACTTGTATATTGTTGATTTCTCTACAGGACCACAACCAGTTGTGTGCCTACTTGCAAAAGCTTCAGAAGGCTGGCTATGGCATCGACGACTTGGTCATGCAGGCATGAGGAATTTGCACACGCTTGCGAAGAAGAAGCATGTCATTGGCATTGAAAATGTCAAATTCCTCAAGGATCACTTATGCGGAGCCTGTGAAGCTGGAAAGATGACCAAGGCCAAGCATCCAGCGAAGACTATCATGACTACTACTCGACCATTTGAATTGATTCATATGGATCTCTTCAGTCCTAATCATTATGCTGCAGTTACAAATGATGCATCTCAATATGGCTTTGTTATTGTTGATGATTACTCTCGTTACACATGGGTACACATTGTTACTTACAAACATGAAGTGCAGGAAGTCTTCAAACGATTTTCCTCGAGGGCTTCAACCAACTTTGGTGTGACGATCAAGCACATCAGAAGTGACAATGGAACTGAGTTCAAGAATTCTGGTCCTGATGACTATCTTTGTTGAACTTGGTATTACTCATGAGTTATCTGCTCCTTATACTCCTCAGCAGAATGGCGTCGTGGAGTGCAAGAACAGGAGTCTTGCTGAGATGGCTCGCACTATGCTTGATGAATACAAAACGCCTCGTCGTTTCTGGATTGATGCAATTGATATTGCGTGCCACATCATCAACATAGTATATCTTCACAAATTCAACAAAAAGACTGCCTATGAACTCCTCACTGGCAAGAAACCCAATGTGAGTTATTTCAAAGTCTTCGGTGCTAAATGCTGGATTAGAGATCCTCATCACAACTCTAAATTTGCACCGAAAGCACATGAAGGTTTTCTGCTTGGTTACGGAAAGGACTCGCACACCTACAGAGTCTTCAACAACGTTCTTCACAAGGTTGTTGAAAATGTAGATATGCCGTTCGATGAAACTAATGGCTCGCAAAGAGAGCACCTACCTTCTGTGATAGATGAACCAGCACCTGAGGAATCTATCAAGTTCAAGGCTACTGAGGATGTCATTCCGACCGAAGAATCTGCTGAAGAATTCATTCCAGAACGTGAAGAACGTCGAGCTGAGGCACCTGAAGCAAATGGTGCTGAAGAAAATGCTGATCAAATTCCTCGACGACAACCAGCTCATCCTCGCGTTGCAAAAGAAGTGCAAATTGAGAAGATCATCGATGACATTGAAGCACCAGGTCCTCTCACACGCTCAAGAGCTTCACATTTATCTAACTTTTGTGGGCACTTTGCTTTTGTCTCTATCACAGAGCCCGCTAAGGTAGATGAAGCATTTCTGGAGCCTGAGTGGATTCAGGCCATGCAAGAAGAATTACATCAGTTCGAGCTCAACAACGTCTGGGAAATGGTCAAACGTCCAGATCCTCGCAAGCACAATATCATTGGCACAAAGTGGATCTACCGCAACAAGCAAGATGAAAATGGCCTTGTGGTGAGGAATAAGGCACGACTTGTAGCTCAAGGCTACACACATGTTGAAGGAATTGATTTCGATGAAACTTTTGTACCTGTTGCTAGACTTGAGGCTATTCGCATATTACTTGCTTATGCTAACCATCATGATATCACTTTATATCAAATGGATGTGAAAAGTGCATTCCTCAATGGTAAGCTTGAGGAAGAAGTATATGTTGCTCAACCCCCAGGTTTTGAAGATCCAAAGCATCCTGACAAAGTCTTCAGACTCAATAAGGCCCTCTATGGCCTCAAGCAGGCCCCTCGGGTGTGGTATGATACTTTGAAGGAATTCCTCATGAGGAAAGGCTTCAAACCCGGTTCACTTGATCCTACTCTTTTCACTAAATCTTATGATGGTGAATTGTTTGTGTGCCAAATATATGTTGATGACATTATCTTTGGTTGTACTAACCAACGTTACACTGACGAATTTAGCTATATGATGAGAGAGGAATATGAAATGTCTATGATGGGAGAATTGAAATTCTTCTTAGGTCTTCAAATTCGTCAACAACGCAATGGCATATTCATATCTCAGGAGAAATACCTCAAGTTTGTACTGAGGAAATTCGGCATGCAAGATTGCAAAGGGGTCAAAATTCCTATGCCCACAAATGGCCATCTATGCACTGATGAAAATGGTATTGACTTCGATCAAAAGTTATACCGCTCCATGATTGGTTCTTTATTGTACTTATGTGCATCTAGGCCAAATATAATGCTTAGTGTTTGCATGTGTGCCCGATTTCAAGCTACACCGAAGGAATCACACCATAAGGATGTGAAGCATATTCTTCGATATCTAGCTCACACACCAACACTTGGATTATGGTACCCCAAGGGCTCGGCTTTTGATCTCATTGGATATTCTGACTCTGACTATGCTGGTGATCGTGTGGACCACAAGTCGACATCTGGCACATGCCATTTCCTCGGACGATCTTTGGTATGTTGGTCCTCGAAGAAACAGACCTGCGTATCACTGTCTACTGCTGAAGCTGAGTACATTGCTGCTGGTTCTTGCTGTGCTCAATTGCTGTGGATGAAGCAAACTCTCAAGGACTAAGGCGTCAACGTGAAGAATGTGCCTCTCTTTTGTGACAATGAGAGTGCCATCAAGATTGCTTAGAACCCAGTTCAGCACTCGAAGACCAAGCATATTCAGATTCGTCATCATTTTCTTCGTGATCATGTGTTGAAGGGCGACATTTCTATTGAGCATGTGAAGACTGAAGAATAGCTAGCCGATATCTTCACAAAGCCCTTTGATGAGAAGAGATTTAGCAAGTTGCGGTGTGAGCTAAATATCTTAGAATCTTCGAATGTTCTTTGAAAAGGACACTCATCCTAACACTTATGCCAAATTGATGACTTAGATGTGCAACACATGAAGAAACGTTTTTCTTCAATCAATGAAGAATAACACTCTAAGTGTGAAGAAATTAACGAAGAATTTGATTCTCAGAGCCCTACGACAATTGTACATGGTGTCTGAAATCATCATTCTTATACGGTGGGTCACGCCACCACCAAAAGTTGAAAATCTTCAATTTTAGTTTTCCTCAGTTTTTGAAATTCCTCAGTTGTTCATGTTCTTCAACTTAGCATTGTCTTCACTATTTCCATCGTTTTTCTTCATTGGCTATATATATATATATATATGAGTTTATGTCCTCTACAGCATTCACTTATGGCTAATTCTTCAAGTTGGTTTTTCTGCTAAGTGAATGTGATCGGACCCTTCCCCCTCTATGCTATACTCAACCCAATCTATTCACAAATTCTTCATGTGCGTTCTATTTGAAACTCGTTCAAAATCTTCACTGTGTCCTTGTCAGCTGAAGAATTTGCGAACGGAACTTTAAAACTTATCCTATCCAAAAATTTCGGCTTTGCCGTTCAAACTGTTCCGCATCCCATAAAAACACTTATCTATTCACCCACGATCTCACACAATCTCCACTTCTCAGTACGTGGGTGACACATGTCAAGCGAATGAGAAGGGTCAGGGGCACATTCGTCCAAATTCTTCGGGCGAACAGTTTTTCACCGTGGCTATAAATACCCCCTCCCCTTCTTCACTTCTCTTTTACTCCGCTCGACCTCACTCCAGCTCGAGCTTCTCAAACCGGTGAGGAAGAGCTTCACTGCCTCGACCTCATCGCCGCCGTACTCGCGCCGGCCGCGGATTTCTTCACTCCGCTGCCGCCGTAGCTGTCTTCCTCAGCCAAGTTAGGGTGTGGAAGATCTGAACTGACGAACTTCACATCTACACCTCTCAGTTCATCGTGTTATTCGTCCAGGGTAATTAAAAGTTACTTTTACTGCCCTCTTTGATTCAAATGTTCTCTACAAAATCTTCAAAGGTGTTTTTCTTCAAATCTTCACACACTAAACACCTCACATGTCATCTGTTCTTGATTCGTTTCTCTAAGCTATATTTTTCTTCAAGATTCCTCAATTGTGTGGATTTTTGATCTGTACAACTCTGGAACCTAAGACAAAGAACGCTTAGTGAAATTCTTCAAGGCTCATCTGGTCAAATTCCTCAAACTTGTTCTTTTTGAAAAACCTCTGAGAACGCATATGACCTCTCCAAATTCCTCGCAACTATACTCTGTTCATGGGTACTCATGTCCACTGCTAAATCACTATGTTCTCATCAACTTAACTCATTTGCAGCGTTCCTCGAAGAAAAGTTGCATACATCTTCAGAGAATTCCATTGTTCAAATTCCTCATCTGAAGAAAATGGCTAATGGAAAGAAGCCACAGAAAGGAGGAAAGAGGCCTGAAATCAATACTGCATTTGAAATCCCTGATGACATATATAAGGATTATTGCACTCCTGATGAGGCCAAGTTTGGTAAGGAGGACAAAAATTAGCGCAAGGTGCGCATCCAGAGGATAGAAAGGAGATGGGCAAGAGAGTGGAGGGAGTACAGGTATGTTACTCCCAAGTACATGAAGAAATTCGCACTCAATCCTCCATGCCCAAGACCTCCATTGGCACCTGGCCAAGAAGCAGATCCCACTAGCCTCAAGCGTGGTGAGGATTATCCTGATGAATGGGCCAAGAGCCAGGCCAAGCTGGCTAGACAAGCCAAAGAAGCAGTGAGGAAATTCAACGAGGACTCTGTTGCTGCTGCCTCTGCTGAGGCCTTTGCTGTCAAGCCGAAGAAGGCCATGGCAAACTTATAAGCCAAGTGCTTCAACTTCAAAGCCCTCACGGCCAACTCCTCAAACTGCTCCTGCTCCTCCAAAGTCCTCAGCTCCTCCGCCAAAGTCTTCGGCTGCTCCGACCAAATCCTCTGCACCTGTGCATCTCGACACGTGCCAAAGGACTGCAGGCATATCTATTGCCTCAGGAGCCTCTGCAAGTTCCTCAGCTGCTCCAAGTTCCTCAGCTGGCCCCTCTCTACTGAAGAAAAAGTCTGCCGCTGGACGAGGTCCTCGACCAAGTCCTCACAAGAAGAAGGTTGCTTTCTAAGTGCCGTCTGATGATGAAGAACTAGCCGAAATCATTAGAGACAGACAAGTCAAGGCCGCTAGAGCCAAAGGAAGCAATGTGCCACTTCTTTTGGATCCGAAGTTGATCCTAGACTTCATCGATCTCTGGCACAAGGATCCCAACACACCTTTGCCTGAGATGAACCTCACACCTGGTCAAAGTCATGTTTTGACTGCCTTCATTGAAGAAGAGAAATGGAAATTTGAGAAGGCCAGGCAACTGAAGAAAGCTCTGTATAGGAAGGAGCGCTTCCTGAAGAAAAACGTTGTCTCTATGACAACTGAAGAACTAGTGAAGATCCAAGCTGAAATCAAAGGCCTCAGCGATGACTTCAATGCTTACTATGCTGATTGGCAAGGAGCCAAGGTCAGGTTTGTAAAACTGATTGAGAAATTCACTTCAAAGGTTGCAGCTCCATCGCAACTAGAAATTCCTCAAGCCGAAGCATCTGCTCAACCAACAGAAGAGCACGCCAGCACCGCTGATGAAAATCAGGCTGCTGAAGAAAATGTGAGTTCCAGGGCTAATGTCTGCATTCCAGCCGCTGAAGAAATTGCCAGGGCACCCACTAGTGGTGTGCCTGAAGAAAATGAAGAAGTCAGGGCAACTGCATCAGTTGTGCCTGAAGAAACTCAACCAAATTCCTTTGCTCCTCCTGCGCCTACCCCAACTCAGATCCTTCCATCTACATCAGATGTGAAGAAGACCAAGGCTGCAGAGCGTGCAGCGGTGAGGAAAAGGAAAGCATCAGCTTCATCAGATTCTTCGGCTCCGAAGAACATGAAGAAATTGACAAGCTCATTTGACAATCCAATTGATGTTGTTCCTGTTTCCAGTATGCCATCAAAGGAACTTGTACCTTTCGATGAAGAATATGTGATCCCTAGCGGATCTGATGAAGACATTCCCTCTGCTGCTTCCTCCGAGCAGATGGATGAAGAAATTGAGGCGGACGCAATCCCTTCAACTCCAATTGTCTCCTCGCCCATGCCTCAGTTCACTGCTCAAGAGGCCGGCGTTGAGGAATTGGATGAACAAAATTCTGACGTGGACATTGGGAGTACTACTCCATTGATGAATGATGACTTTTGGGAAAGTCAGCATCCCAACTCTCCTCTATTCACGCCATTGCAACAAATCCCTCAGTCCCCAACACATACTGTTCCATTGGGCTATGAAGAAACTCACCCCACTTCGTCTGTCCGTGAAGAAATTCCAGCCACTAGTGCTGAAGAAACTGCTGCTGCTGAATCTTTGAAGACACAGACTGCCACTGAAGAGGAATCGGAAATTCCTCAGCCTTAAGAACCTGAGATTGCGAATCCTGAGGTTGTGATGCAACTGACTGACACTCCTCAACCCAAGCCAAAGGATCCATTATCAAGGAAGCAAAAATTCAAGACTGATGATTTCTTCGGCGAGCACGTATTCTTCACTGATTACAACCCCTATGACTCTGCTCGCATTAGGAAGAGGCGTTTCTGGACTACCAGCCAGGCAAATTTCTATTCCTCAGTGTTGTTTAACAAAGACAAAGTCTTCGATCATGAGCACATTCCTCACGTGGATATGGAATCTCTGCCGTGCTTCGAACCAGTCCTCAATGTTCTTCACGACGTTGGACTGTTAAATTTCTGCACTGACATCTGTGATTGGAATGAAGAACTCATTCTTCAATTTTATGCAATGCTGCACATCATCGGAGACTCTGAAGATGTGAATTCATGGGTGCTGGACTGGATGTCTGAAAACACTCACTATAAGGCACCAGCAACTGAATTGCTTCGTGCTTTGCCTCTCAGTCATCCCCTTGAAGCTGCTCGTTGCATGTACCAAGAGCCTGAGCTTACAGACCACTATATGCAAGTGCTGATGAAGCCATTGAAGCCAGGTCAGGCCCGAAGAACAAAATTCCTCGTGAAGGAATTACTATATGTGCCTAGGACTATCTATCACATTCTGACGAAGACATTGAGTCCTATCAAGGGCCACGACTCGAATGAAGAAGAAGTCGTTGGCATCATGAAGAATCTGCTTTTCAATATCATGCATGGCATTCCCGTCAACTTCCATGATTTCTTCATGAGGACTTTGGCCAATGTCGCCATGTCACCATTTGAGTTGAAGCCTTACGCTCCGTGGATTATGAGATTCATCAGAACAAGGTCTTCACTCAACTAGAAAGCTGATACACTGAACCATTGCAGCTACTTGCCCCCGATTGAAGTCCTCAAACGGACATTTTCCTCAGTTGATGACAAGGGCAAGGCTTCTGCTGTTATTGATGAAGGCATTCGTCCATTGGATGGTCAATTTCGTAAGGCTGCATCTTACTCCACCAATGACGACTCTGCCACTCATGACTCTGCCGCCAACGCAACCAAGCGAAATCCTCAAGGCACAGCTCCCAGGGTGAGGACTGATCGTGAGCTTCTCCTCAGTCTTCACCAGAAGGTTGATCGAAATCACAAATGGGTCAAGCGTCAGTTTGGTTCAATTCTTCACAATATGACTGCTACCCACAATGCAGTGAAGAAAAACCATTACTACCTCCATGAAACCTTCAACCGTACCTGGGCTGTTCTGTCTCATGTTTATAGCAAAGAAGATCTGAAGAAAATGGGTCTCAAGGAAGATTTTGACTGGTCTGCTCCTCCACCGAAGAAGTACAAGAAGGTCAAGGTTCCTTCCATGGTGGCCAGCTCCTATTCTTCCTCGCGCGACACCGACGAGCATGAAGACTTGGACGACACTGCGGCAGGCCCAACATCAACAAACTACCCCAACAACGCTGGCGCTCCTCCATCATCATGATATTCTTCAGGGGCGTTAGTCCTCCTTTTCAACCCTTTTGGTCATTCGATGACAAAGGGGGAGAAATTTGAGTTAGTCTTCAAGCGGGTCTATCTTATATGGGCGTTTTTTCTAAGTTACAACTCTCGTTCTTCTGATGACTTTGCTGGATCGAGTTGTAAACTTAAACTCTATGGTGGCCTGATACTTTTGATGTGATTTTCTGCATGCTTATTCCTCGCTAATGTTAATGCACGCATGCTGAATTACATCAGTCACCATATTTCATCATGCATTTCAAATTCTTCATATTATATGTCAAATGCGTGTATGAATTACAAGATATAGGGGGAGATCTCCATGATTCTACTCTTCAAGTGTGCATTGCTTCAAAAGCAAATTCCTCACTATGCACATCTTCAGGGGGAGTTCTTCTATATCTTGCAATCAAATTCCTCAATTTCAGTATTTACACTTCATATGTTTATCCCCGTTGAAAACTTAACCTATATTGTCACCAATCACCTAAAAGGGGGAGATTGTAAGTGCATCTAGTGCCCCTTAGTGATTTTGGTGTATTGAAGACTTATAGGTTAAGGGTCTAATGTGTTTATGAGTGTACACAGGTCTATAAGTCTATGAGGAGTTTGATATTTACAGAGAAATTCGACCCCTAAAAATGAAGTTCTTCAACTGAAGACTTTGGATTTCTGAAGACTTTCTGAAGACTTTGAAAGTGAAGAAATTGGTGTGACCTTGAAGATTTGATATTCATTTGAGGAACATGAAGCGTGAAGACTTTTGTTTTCGTAGTTTCATTTTCTATTTCTTGAGACATAGGAAACACCGTACTGTTAAAGGGGGTCGGGGAAATACTAAGGAAAACTTTCCATGTGATGCTCAACTCAAAATCCTACACCTACTAATCCCTTCGAGTGAAGCCATTGGAACTCATACAGTTCAGTCATATTATTCAGTGACAGAGACGAAGTTCTTCTGGTCTCTGAGGAATTTGTTCTGACTGAGGAGTTAGGAATTCGCCAGTGCAGATTGCCTACACAGTGAGGAACATGATAGCCCTGAGGAATTTGACACTCAAATTTTCGACCGTTGTTGTGCCTTGTGCCAGCTGTCCCAAAATATCTACCCACCTAACCGTCATATCATTGAAGGGCATTTATATCTTATCATGTCGGGCTGCTCCCTAGGCTATAAATAGCCGCCCCCTACAACCACTAGCTGGTTGGCTACTCTGAGAGAAACCGACACTTGTCATTTGAGAGCATCCCATCCTCCGAGGACTTTGAGCGAAAATCATCGAGTGAGGAAAACCAAAACACCTACAAACCCAAAGTGATTGAGCATCACTGAAGAGATTGATCCTGCGTGGATCCGACGCTTGTTACCTTTGAAGACTGTGCTTCTTCCAGACGGTTAGGCGACGTGGTCTAGAGCAACCAAGAGGAATTGTGGATCGCTGAGTGACCGAGTCTGTGAAGGTTTGGAAGTCACCTGAAGACTTACCACGAGTGATTGGGCGAGGTCTGTGTGACCTTAGCTCAAGGAGAATACGGTGAAGACTGTGTGTCCGGGACTGTGTGTCCTCAGGTTTAAATACCTAGCCGCTCCAACCAGATGTACAACTGAGACAGCAGTTGGAACTTGTCTACCAAATCATTGTCTTCACCAAGCTTACTGGTTCTATTTCCTCAACTCTTTCATTTCCTCATTACAATTGCTGTGTGCTTGTTCATATCTGTGTTTGAAGACTTTGACTGAAGACTTTCTCAATTTCCTCAGTTCAATTTCTTCAGTCTGTTTGTCTTCATCCTATGCTATCATGTGTTTACGCTTTCTGTACTCTGTGCTTGTCTTCATTTCATCATGATGACTATGCTTGTGTTCTGTTATGTTTACTTTTGAGTACTTATTCCGCTGCTAGTAGTTCCTCGCTAAGGAATTTCCTCACCCACAAATTCCTCAGTGAAGAATTCATAAAAATCGCCTATTCACCCCCCCTCTAGTCGATATAACGCACTTTCATGGACCCCACCTATCATAGGTGATTGACTAAACTAATTATGTTTTAATTATAAATATGTTTTAGTTAACCTAATATGCAGTGGGGCTCGCACGTCAGTGGCTGGGGGCTGCCTAGTCAGCACAGTTGACTCAGTCAACTGGGGCCTCGGGCCGACCAGTCAGTGGCACGGGGCGGTGCCACGTGGGTGCCAGCTCGGCACCGGCCGGAGATGCACCGGAGCTAACTCCGGCGACCATTCCAACGGCGGAGCAAACGGGAGAGCTGCAGGATTCGTCCACACCGCACCATTTTGGGTGTGGTCGGGCTCGTTTGAACGGCAAGACGACGGCGGAGCGATCTGTGACGGTGTCGGAGGTTGCGGTGGCCGAGGCTGAGCGCATCGAGCTCATCGGCGGCGAGGTTCTTCGGGCGAGGTACGGGAACGGGGCTACGGGGCGCAAAGCGAGCTGCGCGAAGTGCCTACGGTGCCTACTCGACGCGAGAAGCGGAACGGTGGCACGCACGGGACCAAAAGGTCACCGTGGCCACTCCGGCGATGAGGCCAGGTGGCGGCGCGTTCGGGTGAGCGTGGAACGGGCACTACAGGCGATCATAGGAGGCAGGGGAGGGCGCATCCGGCGCAGAGGCTCACCGGGGGAGCATGGGGTCTGGGCAGAGGTCTCGGGGAGGACCGGTGGCGTAGTTCAACAGCGAGGACGATGCGGTGGCCGAGCCGGAGAAGAAGAAGAATGCGGCAATGCGAGGGGCTTCGGGGCTCGATCCAGCATTGTAGTCGAGGCAAACGAGCGAGGCGGAGCGGTAGGGCGCGTCGGCGAGGCGAACGGAAGGAGGTGGCCGCGTGGACGACAAAGAACGGCGGCGACCGCGTCGGTCTCCTCTCCAGAACGAAGGAGATGGAGAGGGGAGAGGTGGATCTAGGGGAGGAGAGGCGCAAGTGGGGGAGTGGGAGTGGCGGTAGGTGAGGGGGGACTCGAGGAGGCGGGGAGGCGCGGGGCCTTATCCTCTCGTTGGGCGTCACCGGCGAGGTGGTTGGACGGCGACGGGCGTGCGCTGTCCCGCCCGGTCGGAGGAACAGGAAGCGGCCAGGGAGGGGGAGTGGGCCGGCCTGCTGGGATGGGCCGAGGCCCATGAGAAGGCCAGGGGCTCTCCCAGCCCTTTGCTTTTCCTTTTCTTTTTTTGTTTAATAAACGGAGAAAGAAAGGAAGTTAATTGGGCATCCAAATTTCTTAAATAAATTATGGAACTGGGCCCATAAAATCCAAGGCATTTTAGCCAGTGCCACAAAAAGTTTGGAGGCCAGGGGATGTCATTTACATTTTTCACAATTAAAATGACATTCAAAAATGCTGAAGTTGCAGTGAAATAATTTCTACTGTCCATCTTAGCTCAATGGTGATGTTGTTTTCCTTAACAATTAAATGTTATGGAATTTTGGCTAAATGATGAACATTTTCTAGCAAGTTTTTGTGCAATTTCAAATTTCACTTTGAATTTGAATAGAATTCAGAGAAGGGACTTGAGTTGAGATATCATCCCAACATGATTAAGCTTTGTAAAACAAGATGAGTTGGCACTGATCATAAGGGATTACTGTAGTGTGATGATGCGGATGTTACAAGTCTCTTCCACTACAAAAAATATCGTCCCGAGATTTAAGAGGTGAAGTAAGGGGGAAACAGTTGGTTACGAAATTCTAGCGAGTCTTCTCATTCTTGGCTGCTCCTTTTGAAGAAGGTGATCCCTTTCATTGATGTCTTCATTCCTTTGCTTCACATCACCATGATGAAGTCATCATCCTTTCTTCGGAAACTTTATCGTACTTATGAAAAGGATAAGGGGGTAACTTTGGAAGAACGGACCTCTACAAGGTTGATTAACTGGTAGATAACTCAGGGAATGAGGTAGAAAGTAACTCTCGAATTGATCTTAAGAAAACATCGAGAGCAAATAAGAAGGTACCATAAGAAGTTTCGAGCGGGCAGGCAATCGTCTGATGCCTAATCAGAAGGCCAAAGGGGTTCCGAGCAACGAAAGGAAATATTGCGTCTGATACCAGACTAGATCATCTCTAGGACGGTGGCTCATGAATTACATACGAAGGCAAGTGCAAAGGATACTTCGGAATTAAGGATGTATAGGAGAGTCAGGTTTCGATCATGTGGAACTGTGGGTTATGGGCCCACCATGTGGTTCAAAAGAGGAAGGGTGCTGACATATTGCACAGTAATGGTAGCAAGGCATAGCAGGGGATAGCATGTCGGTTATGTTAGCAACAACGTCGGTACCAAGGGCGAGGGACGAAGAGAACCGTTTTCCTGCTCGCAAGGCGAGGCGGACCAATAGGCAAAGTTCTCGTCCATCGGTGGTTACCGAAATGTCATCAATAATAGTAACAGGGTCTTACTGACTGTGTTGTACACCGAGGTGTTTACATAAGCAGGGAAATATTACTGCATATATCATATAGATTACCAGAAAGGTTAAACAAAACAATGGAAAGGAAAAAGAGGTTATCATATTAAACACACCAATGGAAAGGAAAAATATGTTATTAGTTTAATCAGAACAATAGAAAGGAAAATGTGTTTAAACACAATTGTAAGGAGTATTCCCTTCCCAAGGACAAGCAGAGGATGATATCCATGGTAGGATAGTAAGTAGATAACCAACTAGGTAAAGGGCCGAGGGAATTCATGTTGTTACCCATATAACAGGGTTTGGATAATCGATCAAGAAATATTTAGCATTGTGCTTCCAATGCTCTTGTTGACAATCGGATTACCATAGACATGCTTCGGGATAGCATTGACATCGTCATCAGGTAAAAGTCAGACCTTTGGATTCACAACGGATCCCGCGACGACTTCTAGAATAGTTCATACAATTTCATCATGGAAAAGATGAAGATGTGGCCGATGGTTTCAGTAACAATCCATCGACATGTCAAAAGGATGTAATTTCAAAAATGGTATGAACAAGTTTGTGTTGGGGGGAAGGCAAGAATGTTGTCGATGATAACCCAAATCATCGAGGGGCAAGGATGATATTTATCATCATGAATTCAATTGATATGCTGAAAGAGCATCAGAATGTTGATGATGATCACAATACATTTGTCGAGAGATTTCATGAAGATGTAATCGATCGGCGATGACATCAAGTCAAAGGAATGATGAAGCGAAATGTTATTGGAACCACGGGTACGCTACAAACTCGAAATCAAGCTTGCTGTTCAAGGCGAAATGATATGATGAGGAAGATCAACGTAAGCTTAGCTCATCGTCGAAAATTGTGCTCCAGGATCAGAAGGACCAGGTAGCACAGTTAAAATTTAGCACGATAATGATATAGTCGATCATGCTAGGAATGACTTGAAGGATTATTAAACTCGTAAGCAACGAAAATAGCTTAGAGTTATTGAATCGGAGTGCGGAATCGATTCACTTTTCAGTGTTCTCGAGTGACTAATAACTCAGAACCCGGGGCAATCTGAAATCGCTGAGGAGCAATACCAGATGAAGACTCATAGGAAGCAACACCGTTCTTTGTTATTCTCGAGATACTGGAGGGTAATACTCAAAGGAAGGTCAAGATAGAGGTTGTGAAGATGTATTGATCTGCAGAAGACAAGTGATTTAACTTGTCTGAGAAATGGAATCAAAGGAGAACAATCATGGTCGGAACCACGGTTGCAAAGGATCAATTCATAGATACCAGATGAGCTTGTACCAAAGTAATAATTATTTTTACGAGCAGCTTCCATGATAAGTTCTACATCGGGTCCATGGGCATGAACACAAAGTTCAAGGTCGACTCCCACTTCTTCAATGCATAACCTTTCATTCACTCCTCGTTTTCGAAGAATTTGTAGTGCGAAAGATTTATCTGGTGAAGCACCAGAAGAGTATGGCTCACATCTCTTTTGAGTTCACACGGATTAGGGAAGGCATAGGTTCAACCCGTAGGGGTATCTTAGGAACATATACCACTAACTTCCAGAGCATATAACATCAGCTCAATAGAGGAGCATGGTTGACAATAAGCAGAGGATACAATTTACCGAAGGCAATATGTATTAGGGGAAGAGCGCACGAGATTTTGAGTATGAAGGACATTGCCGGATAATAATCCAACAAAGGATTCAGCGGTCCTCAATGGATCTGATGTGAGTATCAGTACTCAAGCAAAAGAAAGAAAGAAAGCAAAGGCATCAGATTATAGAAACAACTGAATAATTCGACATTCAAGTTGAAGGGAACTAGGTGGACAATCAATTACAACATGATTGGCCGAGGTCCAACTCATGTCCAGAATGACGTATGAGCAGGAAGGTCAAATTTCAGGGTTCGACTGATGATTGCGAACAATCGCAACATAATGAATCAATAGTCTCAAGATGATAATGACAAAGGATGTTAATGAATATTGCCGGACATATGGATTTCACCATAATGCGGGCAGACAAGACTTTCGGGAGCACTAGGCTGCAGATGATCTTCGGGAGATCGAATTGTATTCGAAGAATTTTGTGAGACATATGATCAACTGGGGATGAACGAATCCCCGATAAGTGTGAGGAATCATTCGTAGAGTTATTCAGGCGAAAAAGAGCTGTAAGGCAGTTAGAAAAGGGATTCTCGAAAGTCGGAGAATACTTTCGGCTATCTTGTAATAACAAGAACAACTAGGGATGGAATTATGAATGGTGAGGGTACGCAGTTATCCATAAGGATTCAATGGTGTTAAGGGATTGGAAAAGAAATGAACACAAGTTCTCGGGAGTAGATCGAAGAGTATCTTGGAAGTCTTCTGGTGAAGCACACAACCATCCGGAATGAAGGGGCTCTCCGGGGAAAGTCGTTACGAGAACCTAATGTAGTTAGTAAATACATTTAACCCGAATAGAAGAGAGAACAGAGTCCCAGAGTATAGACGAGGAGTAAAAGATCCTAATACCACCCAATGGCGACGTGGGCCCGTAAGACACACATCCATGTTAGTAAAAGTTTTTGTAGTGACTAGACTCGACTTCGGCCAAGGAGTTGGAAAGGGGGGTACCAACAGGCAGTTAGCTTTGATACCAACTTGTGACGCCCTCGATTCAATCATACACGCAAATGTGTATGATCAAGATCAAGGACTCACGGGAAGATATCACAACACAACTCTAGGCACAAATAAAATAATACAAGCTTTATATTACAAGCCATGGGCCTCGAGGGCTCGAATACATCAGCTCAAAAACACAAGAGTCAGCGGAAGCAACAATATCTGAGTACAGACATAAGTCAGACAAGTTTGCCTTAAGAAGGCTATCACAAAAGCAACATCGATCGAAAAGGCAAGGCCTCTTGCCTGGGAGCCTCCTAAATAGTCCTGGTCGTCGGCGGCCTCCACTTAGTAGTAGGCACCCTCGGTGTAGTAGTAATCGTCGGTGGTGACGTCTGGCTCCTGGACTCCGTCGTCTGGCTCCTGGACTCCGTCGTCTGGTTGCGTCAACCGAGAAGAATGGAAAAAGGGGGGAAAGAGGAAGCAAAGCAACCGTGAGTACTCATCCAAAGTACTCAGCAAGCAAGGATCTACACTACATATGCAACATTATCAAAGGAAGGCTGTATATGTGGACTGGGCTGCAGAAATGCCAGAATAAGAGGGAGGACAAGCTAGTCCTATCGAGGACTAGCAACTTCTGGAAACCACCATCTTGCAGCAACAGGAGGGAGTAGAGTAGTATAACATAAGTCAAATTTATGTTGTTGTATCAACGCTCTAGGATCCTTTCTCGACTCCCGAAGCAACATATCCAAAACATGCCTCAGCATCCATTTCTAGTTGTATCGATCGGGATACAACTCTGTGTGTCTGTTATCGTAGGACAGGCTATCGATAGATGTTTTCTTCCCTGGAGGGGTGCACCAACTTACCCACCACGCTCCCTTAACTCCGGACGGACACACTTTACTGGGTCATGCTCGGCCTCGGCCAAACAATACACCGCAACCCGACCTAGGCTTAATAGAGAGGTCAGCACGCCGGACTAAACCTATGCCCCCAGGGGTCTTGGGCCATCGCCCCGAGAACTCCTGCACGTTGCGTGGGCGGCCGATGAGCAAACCTAGCTACTCCTTAAAAAGGCAGGTGCTTACCAGTCCAACCCAGCGTGCGCTGCTCAGTCGCTGACATCTATTAAGCTTCGGCTGATGCATACGACGCAGAACGCCCATACTATGCCCACGTGATGGTTAGTGCTATCAGGCCAGAGGCCCCTCAGATCAAATATCCAAATCATAGTGGATTAGGAACGCGCGGTAACAAGCAGAGACTCACGAAAGATGTGACCCCGTCGCCCCATCTCAAGGACTTGCGGCAAGGGTTAAGAATGCCCGGCCACGCCTCGTAATTATCTCGCGGGCACCCTCCAGGTCAACCCGACTCCTCATCACTTGCAAATATGCTCGCGCGGGTACCCCTCAGGGCCGACCCGTCTTTAGTAACAGGGTTGAGTGTAAAGTCATAGTAATCATAGTAACCGTGTGTCTAACACCAAGGGGAAAACCTGAGGAATCACCCTTGACGGATTCCACTCGATGTAATCATCAAGGTGAATGTAAGAGGATCCACCCTCGAGGTTCACACTTGAGGGGTTGCACGACAGAGTCGTATCGGAAGTGGTTAAGGTGGAATCACCCTCGATGACCACGACCGAATAGCTACACTATAGGGTTAACATCAGAAGTGCTGATGAGGTCTCACCCTCGGCACTGGATAGTAACCCAGTAGTGTCGAGCAAGTAAGGGGAAAGTGATGTGCGATGCCGGGGCCTGGTCTTCGATCCCGTTGATCGGGTCTTCGATGATGAAGCAGGGGCAACAAGGACAAGGTGGGGTCACTGATGGATCACTAACCAACCTATACTAAGCAGTTTAGAATAAGCAGGTAGGTAACAATAAGGAGGTTACAAAAGCAGGCTATGCATCAGAATAGGAGCAAGCAATTATAGTAGCAAAATCTAATGCAAGCATGAGAGAAAGGAAATGGGCGATATCGGGATGATCAAAGGGGGGCTTGCCTGGAAGCTCTGCTGAAAAGAAAGAAGTGTCGTTGTCGACGTAGTCGATCACAGGGGCGGCATCAGTCTCGGGGTCTACTGGAGAGAAGAGGGGGAAGAAACAATAAATATAAAGCAAGCATAGCATCTCAAAGCATAACTTGGCAATATGTTGTGCTGTGTGTGACCTAACGTATGGATACACGATATAGGTGAAGGGGTAATTCAACCGGGAATGTTTTCCCGGTTCCGGACCTGTGTCAGACAGATGACCGGAGGGGGAATGTTCCATGTTCAGTTAGTTAGAGGCATCTGACAAGTAAATGGACCACATATTCGGATTCGTCTCGTCGTTCTGAGCAACTTTCATATATAAAGTTTTAATTGTAAATATGTTTTAGTTAACCTAATATGCGGTGGGGCCCGCACATCAGTGGCTGGGGGCTGCCCAGTCAGCACAGTTGACTCAGTCAACTGGTCAACTAGGGCCTCCGGCCCACCAGTCAGTGGCATGGGGCGGTGCCACATGGGTGCCAGCTCGACACTGGCCGGAGACGCGCCGGAGCTAACTCTGGCGACCATTCCAACGGTGGAGCGAACGGGAGAGCTGCGGGATTCGTCCACACCGCACCATTTTGGGTGCGGCCGGGCTCGTTCGAACGGCAAGACGACGGCGGAGTGATCTGTGACGGTGTCGGAGGTTGCGGTTGCCGAGGCTGAGCGCATCGAGCTCATCGGCGGCGAGGTTCTTCGGGCGAGGTACGGGAACGGGGCTACGGGGTGCAAAGCGAGTTGCGCGAAGTGCCTACGGTGCCTACTCAACGCGAGAAGCGGAACAGTGGCACGCACGGGACCAAAAGGTCACCGTGGCCATGCCGACGACGAGGCCAGGTGGCGGCGCGTTCGGGTGAGCATGGAACGGGCGCTACAGGCGATCAGAGGAGGCAGGGGAGGGCGCATCCGGCGCAGAGGCTCACCGGGGGAGCGTGGGGTCTGGGCAGAGGGCTCGGGGAGGCCGGTGGTGTAGTTCAACGGCGAGGACGATGCGGTGGCCGAGCCGGAGAAGAAGAATAATGCGGCGATGCGAGGGGCTCCGGGGCTCGATCCAACGGTGTAGTCGAGGCAGACGAGCGAGGCGGAGCGGTATGGCGCGTCGGCGAGGCAAACGGAAGGAGGTGGCCGCGTGGACGATAGAGAACGACGGCGAACGCGTCGGTCTCCTCTCCAGAACGAAGGAGATGGAGAGGGGAGAGGTGGATCTAGGGGAGGAGAGGCGCAAGTCGGGGAGTGGGAGTGGCGGTAGGTGAGGGGGGGACTAGAGGAGGCGGGGAGGCGCGGGGCCTTATCCTCTCGTCGGGCGTCGCCGGCGAGGTGGTTGGATGGCGACGGGCGCGCGCTGTCCCGCCCGGTCGGAGGAACAGGAAACGACCGGGGAGGGGGTGTGGGCCGGCCTGCTGGGATGGGCCGAGGCCCATGGGAAGGCCAGGGGCTCTCCCACCCCTTTGCTTCTCCTTTTCTTTTTTTGTTTAATAAACGGAGAAAGAAAGGAAGTTAATTGGGCATCCAAATTTCTTAAATAAATTATGGAACTGGGCCCATAAAATCCAAGGCATTTTAGCCAGTGCCACAAAAAGTTTGGAGGCCAGGGGATGTCATTTACATTTTTCACAATTAAAATGACATTCAAAAATGCTGAAGTTGCAGTGAAATAATTGCTACTGTCCATCTTAGCTCAATGGTGATGTTGTTTTCCTTAACAATTAAATGTTATGGAATTTTGGCTAAATGATGAACATTTTTCTAGCAAGTTTTGTGCAACTTCAAATTTCACTTTGAATTTGAATAGAATTCAGAGAAGGGACTTGAGTTGAGATATCATCTCAACATGATTAAGCTTTGTAAAACAAGATGACTTGGCACTGATCATAAGGGATTACTGTAGTGTGATGCTGGGGATGTTACAACTAGTCTACATATATTCACAGCGCTACCATTCACAATTTACCATACTCCGCTTACACGTTATAGACGGGCTCCATGCCCTCCTCCAGGTTCCAGTCCCAGGTGTTCTTCATGGATGGCACGATCCATAGCGATGGGCAATGGGAATCATTGTCGCATCTTTGTAGTTCGGTTCCACACGATGGAGACTCATCCAAGCTGAAGCGGCATAAATCAGGGATAGCGTGTCCCAGCATGTCGTTCATCCGGCGGTGCGCACTGAAGACACAATCATGCTTCATGAACGGTAGGCCTTCGGTGTCGTGCATGGAAGGTGGCATCCACTTTACAATGGGGTAGCTGTCCCCAATGAAAAGCGAGTACTCTCCAAGAGTGTTCCTCGGCACCCACATAGCACCACGGGGGGCGAACTCGGCGCCATTCATATGGTACACGCGGCATCTCAGATCTGGACACATGGTGACGTACATGGTCAAGGTCCATGGATAATAATGTTGTGCTCAAATATGGCAGTCAGTAATACCGTGCAACAAATAGTACTACTCCGGTATAGAGGAAGTAAAATAACCGGCTTATTATATATAGCCACTCTTGGCTACATGGATGAGATAGTAAGACATGGAAAAACAAAAATGGTGGGAGCTAGTGGGTTCAAGTCTTTAAGGGCCGAGCTAGCTATACGCGTCCTCCAAGGTAAAAATTACTAGTACTAGTAAGTAGTACAACAATGAAAGAGAAGGCGAGAGGGTTAAAAATATAATACTAAATTGTGCTACTAGTATGCTACCTCTTGAGCTTGCATTGGTTTTTCCCTTGAAGAGGAAAGGGTGCTGCAGCAAAGTAGCGTAAGTATTTCCCTCAGTTTTGAGAACCAAGGTATCAATCCAGTAGGAGAAAACGCAACAAGCCACCGAATACCTGCACAAACAAACACCAACTTGCAACCAACATGACAAAGGGGATGTTAATCCCTTCACGGTTATTTGCAAAGTGAGATCTGATAGAGATGGATAAACGGTAAAGTAATATTTTTGGTATTTTTGGTTTATGGAACGGAAAGTAATCGTCGTAGCCGCATCGCTTTGTCGGCGGGTCCGCAGTTACTATCTTCTTGAATCTCATGTAGGCATCATCATACGTATTCAAGCCCAGCCAGTCCGGAAGGCCGATCCCAATGGTGGAGAAGGGGTCTACGGGAACGGCCGCGCAGCTGTAGATGTTGTGCAAAATGATGGTGGTATCCGGCCGGCGGTATGCAAGCCAATCTTCGTTCGCACCAACCCAGACCTATATATAAGATGGTGGGCAGTGGAGAAATTACGGGATGGAATAACTAAGTACTATATTTAGAATAAACACTACATGATCAAACTCCATGACTGACCTGCTCATCGAACAAAATCCGACTACCTCTCAACGTCGGCAACTCTAGCGGAGTCAACGTGCAACCATGGCCAGGGAGCGGTGGACTGTTCGATTGATTGTCCCATAGAATAACCTTCTCCTCGAGGACGCATGGAAGACCAATAAGCATGGCCTTTTCCCAAGCCTGTTTAAGCATCGTCTTAAAAAAGTTGGTGCAGGAAGCACCGAGTCTTGCGGCGGTGAGGGCGTCGGAGCGGCGTGCGATTTCTCCCAGAGGATCGTCGTGCAAGGTCTCCCAGCCCTGACGAGGAGGAGAACCGCTTGGAGTATCCATGGGAGCTGCGACAAACTGCCTTGGTTTCTTCGGGGGGAGGGGAACTGGCGAGGAGGAGATAAGAGCGTAACCGCAGGGCCTCGTCCCTTCGCTAAGGAAATTATGCGGGCACACCTAGTGGTAGTGCCTCGTGCCCCGCAATGGCGAGGCTATTATTTACTATGTACTCGTACTGTAGTAGTAGTACTACTACTTTCTCAACTAGTGCGATGTACTATACTTCTATAGTGTACCAGTTTTGAACTCTTGAATCTCAAGGCCAAGGAGCTACACTTGCAAGTGGAGGGTACTACTATTCTCTAGAACCATCGCTGTACTATCAATGCAGGGAAAGTACACCTGCGTAGTGCATACTCTCCGTGCTCTATTCAAGCGCGTAGCTGGCCTACTCAGCCGCTCCTCTCACGCACTCACTAGCAGCCTGTTTATCAGCGATGGTTACTGCGGGGGACAGAACATTTTAGTTCTTTGATACAACGAGACTAGGCTTTTCGCTTCCATTTGTAGAGGTGTAATGGATCTCGTCGAACTTTGTTAGTTCCTTCTTTATGAATGAGATGAGGCAAAGCTTTTGCCTCCATTTCAAAACAAAAAAATCACGTCAAGAGGAATTTCTTTTATAGAGCCGATAATGGAGCGAAGTCCATGCGTGCAGTGCCACAAGCTACAGAGCAGTAGAGTACTAGAACTTTACGTACAGAGCCATATTTCATAGTTCCCAATGCCGTGCCAGGCTTTTCTGGCTCCTCGGGCTTAACTGGGAGGCGCTAGTTTAAATATGGTAGCTGATGAGGAAGCTGCAAGTGAGGTGCGGCTAGGGCGAGCACGCAGGCGAGAAACTTTGCATGATGTGAATTGATATATAGGAGTACTACTCTAGTACGCGAGCCATGAGATGATGGGAGGGAAAACCCGTTCACGTGGCTGGGCTATCCAGTGCACCCAGATTGTGGTGTGACACATCCGTTTGACTTCAAAAGCCAAACTACCAGTGTACAATATTGGCTCGCAGCAAGGTTACTATTTAAAAAAGGGCCATGTGCGTTCGGCCGGGATCGAACCCACAAAATGAGCTATACACTCCCGCGACCACTAGTAGTACTCGTTGGAGTACAACGCAACCTAGAATCACCTTTTGTCTCTAGTAAATTGTTCCTTACAAGAAACCAATAATAATGCCGAGAAACTACTACCACTTACCAACCAGCCCTACCAAGAAACGACTACTCTACGAAGTGCCGTTATAGGCATGTTTCAACCCATGTCGCCCACTAGTACAGCGAGGTGCTATACAAACGGTTTTTAACCCCTTTCCGCGACGACATTTGGAACCGTCGCCTAGTGAGTGTGGGCGATAGGGGGGGTCCTTCCACACGATCCAGAAACCATCGGGGATATGCCGTCCTGGCACACACGCTCGGCAAAATGAGGTCGTGTGCGACCGGCGAGCGACCAAATACGGTTATACGTACAGTAGTGCTAAAAAAATACAATTATACACGCGAAATCATTTTCGGTCGTAAGTACATCCCACATAGTCAGTCCCCGCTAAATGTTTCCGTTCGTACATACATCCCACATACTTGCTCCAAGGAAAATGTTTCTGTTCACAGGTACATCACACACAACTTTCCCCGTTAAATCGTTTGTGATAGCGTTTCCATTACACACGTTATTAACAATTTTATCGTTTGCGTTAATTAATGCATCACACGCGGTGCGTAGAAGAAACTGTGTGGCAAAGGCCGTCCATCACACACAGTTTTTATGTGGTAAACATTTGCGCCAGGTGGCCTCACGCAAACAGTTTTCAAGAGGATGTCGTTTGTGATTGTTCATTAATCTAACACGGTTTATTCGTAGAAACTGTGTGCGTTGCCTGAGGTCACCGCCCACAGTGTTTTCTCAATAACCGTTTGCAATAAAAAACCAATTAGCATGCTAATTATCCTATTATTAATAATCCATTTATTAATCTAACTGACATTTCATATTAAGCACACAATATATTTCATTTTCATAATTAAAATACATCAGAGTACAACATCATATAGCTTCAGCACTCAGCTACCCCATTACACAACTGCACCAGCACCAAGTTCCACATGCAACATCTATAACCTTTCGAAATTAGCATCATAGACGGTACATAGACAAATGTATCTCATCTGGAAAACTGTTGAAGCAGAAGGCGAATATTGAGCCTTCATTGATGTTGAAGGTCTTTGCAACTTTAGGCCAGTGCCTGTGGATGATTGACCGTCCATCCTTCGTCCTCTTCAGGAACACTTCAATATTGAACCGTGGGAGTTGTATGAATACCTTCCTCGCCTCCTGACCATACAGGTGGTTTGAGAGGTAATCATCAGTGAACTGTTTTGGAAAGGCCTGAAAATAAGGATGTGCATAAATATCTTCTCTATATTGGAAATGGGGCAAAGAAATAAAAAAGGCAAGGTATAACTGTTAGTACCAGCATGTAGTGAACGGATGTCTTCTTCATTGTGCAAACAAAGATCTTGTTGTTTTTTTCGCTAATTTCTTTATCCTAACAATCTTTCTGAGTTTCTTGACTTGACTGATATTCATGGACAACTCATTTCCCCATATGCAAAAAGGGTCGAACAGTGGGTCAAAACCTCTGACGGCAGGACCTACATGTGCAAGACCAAATTGTTAAAAACCTAAATATTAGAATGGTTCCTGCAGTTGCACAATAATGTGCTATTAGACAAAGGACCATGCATGTGCAAACCTCGATTGTAAACCTCAGTGCTTCCCATTGTTTCCCTGCAACACATATAAGGTAGTTAGTCATCAGGTTAAGTGAGGGTTCGCATGCTATCAGTAAAATATGTTGATGAAAAATAAGCACATTGCAGATTCTTCAGATTAATTTAAGCCACATGGAAAACCCATTTAACCAAACCAAGCATGATCAAGAACTAGGAAATATAGCACTTGTATATGTTTCTCATGTATTAAGTGCAGCCAAATTCGATTTATTCACCACATGCACAACAATACAAAATTCTACTCATGATAATTGGACATCACATTGCAGAATTGAACCAAGCAGATAACTAAACACCACAACAAATGAACCAAACATTAACTGAGCACCACATTGCACAATATAACATAGTCCTAATAGAAGATCAAATAGTTAACCAAACCAAGCATGCTTAAGAACTTGGAAATATAGCAATTGTATTTATTTCTCATATATTTAGTACAGCCAAATTCAATTTATTCCTCACGTGGTATACAATAACAGAATGCACCCACAACAATTGAACATCGCATTGCAGAATTGAACCAAATAGTTAACTAAACACCCTAAGAAATGAATCAAACGTTAATTGAGCACCACATTGCACAATATAACATACTCCTAATAGAAGATCAGACGGTTAACCAAACCAAGCATGCTTAACAACTTGGAAATATAGCAATTGTATTTGTTTCTCATGTATTTAGTACAACCAAATTCGACTTATTTCTCACATGGTATACGATAACAGAATGCACTCACAACAATTGAACACCGCATTGCAGAATTGAACCAAACAGTTAACTAAACACCACAACAAATGAACCAAACGTTAACTGAGCACCACATTGCACAATGTATAACATACTAGAAGATCAGACAGTTAACCAAACCAAGCATGCTTGACAACTATGAAATATAGCAATTGTATTTGTTTCTCATGTATTTTGTAAAGAAAAATTCAATTTATTTCTCACATGGAAGAAAATACAAAATTGCACCTGAAGAATTGAACATCACATTTGCAGAATTGAACCAAACAGTTAATTGAACACGACAACTAATTAACCAAACAGTTAAAAGGGTAGGCTCGAGAAAACGCCACGAACTTTCGTTTAAAGCAGCCAACCGGGTCGCGTCATCGGCGCGCGAGGCGTCGACGGTGGCCTTGACGGTGAGGTGCGCCTCCAAGATCTAGGGGTCGGCACGAATGGCAGCCATCGCGACCTCATCTGCGTGTGCGGCCGCGATTTGCTTCTCTGCTGCCAAATGCTCCTTGTGATCTTGGCTATAGTGCTTGCACCATGGCTTAGGGCGACGCTTATTTGGTGGAGGGGTCGGTGATTTGGGTGGAAGGTGTCGCGCCGGCGCTCGGGGCATGTAGGATGTGGAAGGAGGAGGAGGATGGGGGTCGGGTGTGGATTACCTGCCTGGATAGACGAGGCCGAGCAGCGTGAAGGAGAGTCGCCGGTGAGGAGGCGGCGCTGCAAGCAAGGAGTGAAGGTTTTAACTTGGAAAGGAAGGCGGAAACAGGGGAAATGTGGATTTTGGTAAGGGGGAGGGGCGGGGAGGTAGATATTTCCGTGGAAGCCAAAATTTTGGAATCACTTCAGCGAAAAAACTAGCGCGCAAAGTGTCATCAGACACGGTCCCTTATTCAGAACTGTGTACGATATGTGAACGTCACAAATGATTCAGATAGCTTAACCCATGTGTGATGAGTTTGAACGTAAAAAATTTTGGTTGGAATTCCCCTGGTTATAGTGGTCATCCACATCATTGCATAATTTGGGTACACAAAGGAGACTACAGTACACCCACAGTTCTTAATCGAGCAAGTTCAGCAATTAAACAGAGCTAGCTGACCTAAACATTACTCTAAAAATTAAAGACCGGCGCTCTTAATTAAACAAAACAAATAGTACTACTATGGCTGGTGCTCGTCGATCTCCGCCGCCGCCTCCATGTCCAGCTCACGCCCGACGGTCTCCTGGTGAAGGGGCTCCATGGCATCCATCGCACCATACTCGACAAGCATCTCGCCATCCACATCCGCCATCTCTTTGGAATAGGCCACCACGAGCTGGGCATGGGCGGCCGTGATCTGGGCTTTGGCGGGCTCCGTCGTGGCAAGGTATGCCGCACAGGAACGGACAGCTGCTCGAACGCTCTCGGTGATTGCCAACTCTTCGGCCGTGGGTTGCCGACCATTGTCGGAGAAGCTTCGTTCGATTTGTGCATGTCGGCGTTCTGGGAACGGGGGTCCCCAGACTTGCCTGCCTGCGGCCCACGGCGTGGCTCTACTCGTGGCCCAGTACGGCCCGTCTTCACCAGCAAACACTCAAGACCCTCACAAGGGGGACGAAACAAGACTTCCTCGGGAGCAGCCTCACCAAGCTGGCTCGCGAGGGGCAGAGAGATCAAGGCAAGGCGAACCTCGCAAGGTTCCTGTGACGCAAGCCATGACGACCACAACCAGGCGGGCGCCAGCGCGCATAGTGTCCTCGTTTCCTCTTTGGTGCTAAAGAGGCAAGCGCAGGCGCGGAGTCCCGAGGCATCAGGCAAAGGTTTCCATATCGGTGCAACGAGACCAAGACCAGCAGGACGGCAGGACGGAGGTCACCGTGGAGCCCAAGACGGCATCACCACAAGAGCCTTTGGCAGGCGAAGACCACTTTTCTTAGGATAAGCTGTACTAGCTGTCCTCCTTCAAACTTGGCCGTTGTGGGATCCCTACCCGCTCAATATTTGGGAAGAGGACCCGGGCCTCTATAAATAGGACTAGCCACCATAGTAGGAGGGAGACAGATCTAGAACGGATCAGAGATCGAAACCTTCACCAGCTCACCAAGCACAAGAACACCTCACCTCAGGAGGCTGTTCTTCCCCTTGTAACTGTTCATCCTCAGCCCAAGAGGCAATCCACCACACCACACTGGAGTAGCGTATTACACCACAACGGTGGCCCGAACCTGTATAAATCTCGTGTCCCTCTATTCTTTGAGTTCGTCGAGCTAGGCCGTGAGATCCTTGAGCGAGCTAACCATCGAGGGAGAGAGAGAGATCTTTGTGTGCACCCCAGTGTTCGAACCTCAAGGGTTTTGCCGGAACCCGAAATCCAACATTTGGCGCGCTAGGTAGGGTTGCGCTGAAGCTTTGCTCCCTCGACGGCTACGCATCTCCGACCAGCTCCCATGGTGGTGCCGCTTCTCCGACTGGATCGACGGGCGCCCCGAGCAGCACCATGGGGCTCTGGTCCCTCCCCCCCCCCACCTTGAGGCGGGTACAGTGGCCGCCCATGTTCAGGCCAGAGATGCCGCCCCGCTACGACGGTGTGGCAGATCTGGTGGCCTTCCTGCTAGCATACGGGGAGGCCGTTCTGGAGGCCGGCGGCGATGATAAGGTCATGGCCAACCGGCTCCCCATGGCCCTCACTGGCGTGCCGCACGCTTGGCTCCTCCATCTGCCGGGATCTTCTCTGGCCTCCTGCGGGGAAGTACGCGACTTCATCATCGCGCGCTTCGGGGGGCCAGCACCCCCGGTCGTCGCGGCCCTCCTCGACGGCTCGCAAGCGCCACCCTCAGATCGTCACGCCAAGCCGTTCTTTTGCCAGATCGGCGCCACCTCCACACGGCAGGGGGCTCCCCCAGGTTGGGCGGCGCCCAAGGCCGACCTAATCTTCGACTCGGGGGATCACCCTGCCACCACCATCAGTTCGGGCGTGCTCCCAATGCTTTGCACGCCCACCATCTGCAGCGTAGCCGTCACCAAGACCCTCATCGACGGCGGCGCCGGCCTCAACGTGCTCTCTATGGAGGCTTTTAGCCTCCTCCACGTACCGCTTGAACGGCTCCGCCCCAGCAAGTCCTTCTCCGGGGTCGGCGGCGGCTCCTCCAACCCCCTGGGGCAGATCCGTCTCCCCGTGACCTTTGGCACACGCGACAAGTACCGCACCGAGCTAATCGACTTCAACATCGCCCGCATCGACCTTCCGTACAATGCCATCCTCGGATACCCGGCGCTGGCCCGGTTCATGGCAGCTACTCATCCCGCCTACAACCTCATGAAGATGCCGGGAAGCAAGGGCGTCCTCACCGTGGCTGGGGACACCAAGGAAGCCTTGGCGGCCCTCAAACTCGCCTTCAAGGCCGCGGCGCCAGCTTGTCCGGCCGGCAAGGCCGAACCTAGTGTCAAGGGGGCCGCGCCAACCAAGAAGAACCAGCTATTCACTCAAGGCCAAGCCAAGACGAAGCAAATACCAGTCGACGAGGATGGGGCCTCGGGCACCACCTTTACCATAGGCGCCGACCTCGCCCCAGATCAAGAAAAGGCGCTGGTGGACTTCCTGAGGGCCAACAAGGAAGTGTTCGCCTGGGAACCCGATCAGCTGGTAGGGGTCCCAAGAGGAGTGATTGAGCATCACCTGAAGGTGTGCCCCAATGTACGCCCTATGAAGCAAAGGGCGCGGCGGCAGTCCGCGGAGAAATAGTCTTTCATCGTCCAAGAAACCCGCAAGCTGGAGGCGGCTGGTGTCATTCGCGAAGTCCGGTACCCGGAGTGGTTGGCAAACCCCGTCGTTGTGCCCAAGAAAGGTGGAAACGAATGCATGTGTGTCGACTTCACCAACCTCAACAAGGCCTGCCCCCAAGATCCGTTCCCGCTTCCACGCATCGACCAGATCATCGACTCCACCGCCGAGTGTGACCTGCTGTGCTTTTTGGATGAGTTCTCAGGCTACCACCAAATCAAGATGGCAGTAGAAGACGTCGAGTGTCGGAGTAAATAGCCACGGGTAGCCTAACCGACTGCCCCTGGCTCTTCAGAAAATTATCAGGCCATTCGGGCCTTCAAGCATTTCAAGCATTGGGCCGCCTCCCCCGGCCGGCTACCTCTGAAGCCGACTCTCAGAAGGCGACCCAGCCTCAGCAACCTCCCCCAAGATAACCACGGGGTGGCCGACTCCAGGAAGCCGGCCATAGAGGATGCCAACTCCCCAGAGCCGGCCATGAAGAACGCCGACTCCAAGAAGCCGGCCAAGACCGCACCCACCAAAACTACGCCCACATAACGGTGACAAGACGGGGTGTGGCCACAGTGCGGCCCACTACCCCCGAAGCACGAGGCAGGCGTGGCCACAGGACGCCGTACGGGTCGGCCATCTCCCGTCCGACTCGGCACTGTAGCCATGCTGGCCTCAACGTCATCCACGACAGACGCCAGCACGGCCCATGGGCGGCGGGCCCCTTTAGCCAGAGAGAGGCGCGAAGGCGGCCCGGCCTCCCCCAGTCAGCCAAGGGCGTAGCCGGCCCCCAGGAGCTGGCTACCCCCTTCCTCGAAGCATGTGCCACATTAAGGAGACAAGACGAGGTATGGCTACAGTGAGAGCCCTCGAGGCGGCACACTGTAGCCACGCTTACCTCGACGGAGCCCTCGTCATCAGGGGCGAGGCTACAGTAAGCAGCCGCCGACAAGACCCTAGGCGGTGGGGTCGGCCTGTCGACCAAGAGGCCGGCAGCCGGCGGGACCCACCAGTCGCTGGGCCCCAACGGCCGGCGGAGAAGCCGGCGAGCGTAGACACTGACGACTGGGACCAGCGCCCAGCCGGATTACAATTGTACCCCCGGGGGGTAGGCCTATATAAACCCCCCGGGGCACCCATGCAAAGGGTTGGGCTTCTTAGAGTACACACACACCATAGAGAGAGGAAAGTGAGAGCTAGCCTTGCTCTTCTTCTCCCTTGAACCCAACAGCTCTAGGAGCATTTGTAGTTACTCTTTCCGATCTAGTGATCATGCGGAGACCCCGCAGAGCAGGACTAGGGGTGTTATCTCCACGGAGAGCCCCGAACCTGGGTAAGATTCGCCGGCGTGCATGTCTTCGCCTCATCCCGTTTCCAGGCACCGGCGACGTCTTACTGGCACCCACCATGATAAGCCACCCGTTGGCATATGTCGCACCTACCACCCGACATTTGGCGCCCACCGTGGGGCCAGGTGCACCGTCGTCCGGAGACCTGTTCTGGACGGGAACCCTCTTCCTCCCTCGCGAGCGCAGCCAGCCTGCTGCGCCCGATGGCGATTTCCTCGACGCGCTGCAAGGCGTCGACGACGCCTGCGCGGCGAGCTGCCTCGCCGATCTTCTCGGCAAGACTCGCATCTCTGACGAGCCTGCGTCCGACGCAGGCACGGACTACCCTGAGAGCCGCCTCATCAGCCTCCTCGACCAGCTTCACGTCTCCAGTGAGCCTGCTGTAGACTTGGAGTCGATCGGCTCCACCGACCCGATGCTCATCGATTCCGACACGGCATCGCTCGACGCCTACCCCTCCGACGTGGTGGTCTTCGACGACCCTCTCCCTCGAGCTGACAGTGGCAGCAACGCTGTCACCGAATTGTTGGTCATCAGCCACGTCGCCAACTCGGGCGAGAACGCCCACGACGCCCTGCAAGCGGCGATGCACGACCTATCCGTCCCCATCCCGGCCGACGCCAATGCCGAGACCCTGGAGGCACGCCGCCTCGCCCTCGTCGCGGAAGGCCAGAAGATAGCCTCCATGAGACGCCTCACCGAGGCCCACCAGCGCGAAGTCAACCGCGCCGCCTTCGGTACGCCGCCGCCTAGCAGCCCGAGCCGAGCCGGCTTCGTCCAGAAGCGCGGCGCAGCTATCGCCAGCATGCTGGGGGCAGATCGCCCTGTCTACGCCAACCCGCTCGAGAATCTACGAGCCGCTCAGGCAGCCGCAGAAGAGCTCAATGGGCTGGGAGCTGATGAGCTCCCCTACATGGCAAGACGGATCCAGCAGCTGATCGACGCGGCTGCAGAACGGCGCGAAGCCGGCGCCCGTGCGGATAGTCATCCCCCGCGCCGGGAGCACGCCGCGACGTCCCGCTCGCCGACTGCGAGCGGCGCCCGCCAGAAGAAAGACAAGGAGCCGGCTGCCAGCCGCAGCCGGACTCGCATCACCATCAAGCGCGACGTGGAAGGCCGCCCTCGAGCGGTGGAGCACCAAGGAAATCTGCCTCCTCCCCCGCCTCGAAGGGAGAGACGTCTCACCCCGCCGCCTATCACGCATCCGACTCTTGGTGACCGACTGGGTCGCCGAGAAGGAGTCGGCGAGAACGACGCCCGCTACCGGATCGACCGCCTTGCTCGATCCCTAGCGTTAGCAGAAGAAGACGATGTCGGCCCGCCATGCTTTGGCCCCCGCATCCGCGACGAGCCCTTCCCCAAAGGGTTCTCGCTCTCCAGAGACACACCCAAGTACAACGGCTCCGTGAAGCCGGAATATTGGCTCATTGACTACTCCACTACCGTCAGCATAGCCAACGGCAATCGACGCGTGGCCGTGAAGTACGTCCCCCTCATGCTGCAAGGCACGGCGCGCACCTGGCTCAACAGCCTCAAGCCCTACAGCATCAACAGCTGGCTGGACTTCACGGAAGTCTTCGTCCGCAACTTCACCAGCACGTACAAGCGGCCTCCCAAGCCTCGCCAGCTCTCCCTATGCGTCCAAGGGCCCAACGAGTCGACCCGCGACTACCTCACGCGGTGGGCCGAGCTCCGCAACTCCTGCGAGGGGGTGCACGAGGTTCAGGCCATCGAGTACGTCACTGCCGGGTGCCGAGAGGGCACCCTCCTCAAGCACCGACTCCTCTGCGACGAGCCGGCTACCCTCGACGAACTCCTTATCATCGCGGACAAGTACGCCATGGCCGACTCCTCGATGAAGACCGAGCTTCAAGTAGACGCCTCTGGGAAGGTGATTGCTCCGGCTCCCAAAGCGCCGGCTGGCGACTCCAATCGGCGCCGCTACCAGAACGATCACAAGCGCAAGGCCCCCATGCCGACTTCCACCAGTCGGCAGGTGGCCACAGTTGAAGATGAGCAGCCCGAAGAGCGGCCCGCTCCCAAGAAGAAGGGTGGCAGGCCGGCTTGGCAGCTGGCTTTCTCCTACGAGCAGACTCTCGATGCCCCCTGCAAGTTCCACAGCGGCGCGAAGCCGTCCAACCACATGACTCGAAAATGCCACTGGCTCACACGCATCTCCAAGGGCGAAGGGTTGTTGCCGCCTCCGCCTCCCGGCCCGCCGCCTCCAGCCCCTCAGCAGCCGGCGGCTCGGCCGGCAGTCGGAGCCATTCAAGATGAGTTCCCTAAAGAGCACGCCGCCTACGTCGTCTTCACCAGCCAGGCCGACGACAAGCGTAGTCGGTGCCGTCAGCATCAAGAGGTTAACGCAGTCGCCTCTAGCGCCCCCGAGTTCATGCACTGGTCAGAGAAGCCAATCAGCTGGAGCCAGGCCGACCACCCAGAGGTGATGCCATCCCCTGGCTCCTATGCGCTGGTCTTGGATGTCACTCTCGCGACGAAGAGGCGAGCTGCCCGATTCTCCCGCGTCCTGATAGATGGCGGAAGCAGTATCAATATACTGTACCGCGATACCATGGAGAAGCTGAACATCAAGGCGAAGTAGCTTATGCCAAGCCGAACCGTGTTCCATGGTATCGTCCCCGGCTTGTCTTGCTCCCCAATCGGCAAGATTAAGATGGATGTTCTCTTCGGAGACAAAGACCATTTTCGCCGAGAAGCGATCTGGTTCGAGGTAGTGGATCTGGAGAGCCCCTATCATGCTTTGCTTGGCCGACCTGCTCTGGCCAAGTTCATGGCTGTGCCCCACTACGCCTACCTGAAGATGAAGATGCCGAGCTCGAAGGGGATCATCACGGTAGCCGGCAATTACAAGAAGTCCATCGAGTGTGCCATGGCCAGTAGCCGGCTGGCCGAGTCCCTCATAGTGGCAGAAGAGAAGAAGATGCTGGAGCGGGTTGTGGCCATGGCCGGCAAGCAGCCGGCCCTGTCCCCCAACCCCAAAGATTGTGAGGCACAGGGCTCTTTCCAGCCGGCCAAAGAGACAAAGAAGATACCTCTGGACCCGGAGAATCCGGAGAGGTTTGCCGTCATTGGGGCAAACTTCGACAGTAAATAGGAAGGCGAGCTCATCGACTTCCTCCGTGAGAATCGAGACATCTTCGCGTGGTCCCCAAAGGACATGCCGGGTGTCCCGAAGGATTTCGCCGAGCACAAATTGCACGTCCGAGCCGACGCGAAGCCGGTCAAGCAGCCCCTCCGCCGACTGTCCGAAGAAAAGCGAAGAATCATAGGAGAAGAGATAGCCCGGCTCCTCGCCGCTGGCTTTATTATGGAAGTGTTTTTTCCAGAGTGGCTTGCCAACCCAGTTCTGGTATTGAAGAAGAATAACAAGTGGCGTATGTGTATAGACTACACCAGCCTGAACAAGGCCTGCCCCAAGGATCCGTTTGCTTTGCCACGGATTGACCAAGTGATAGACTCCATAGCCGGATGCGAGCTGTTGAGTTTTTTGGATGCCTACTCAGGGTACCATCAAATCAAGTTGGACCCAGCAGACCGACTGAAGACTGCCTTCATCACACCATTCGGAGCTTTCTGTTACCTGACTATGACATTCGGCCTGAGGAATGCCGGTGCCACTTTTCAGCGTTGCATGCAGAAATGCCTCCTCAAGCAACTCAGCAGAAATGCCCACGTCTACGTAGACGACATTGTGGTGAAGACAGAGAAGCGCGGCACCCTGCTGGAGGACCTCAAACAAACATTCGCCAACTTGCGCTGATTCCAAATCAAGTTCAACCCCGAGAAGTGCGTGTTCGGAGTACCAGCCGGCCAGCTGCTAGGCTTCCTGGTCTCCGAACGCGGCATCGAATGCAATCCTCTGAAGATCAAGGCCATCGAGAGGATGGAGATTCCCACCAAATTGCACGATGTGCAGAAGTTCACCGGGTGCCTGGCCTCCCTGAACCGCTTTATCAGCCGACTAGGAGAGAAGGCTCTCCCCCTGTACCGACTTATGAAGAAGTCCAGTCACTTCGAGTGGAATGACCAAGCCGACCAAGCCTTCCATGAGTTGAAGAAGATGCTGACTACTCCACCTGTCCTGGCAGTGCCGACTGAGAAGGAGCCCATGCTCCTCTACATTGCCGCGACCAGCCGAGTAGTCAGTACAGTTGTTGTGGTCCAGCGCCCGGAAGAAGGCCGAGCCCAGCTAGTACAGAGGCCGGTGTATTACCTAAGCGAAGTACTATCCAGCTCAAAGCAAAACTACCCGCACTACCAGAAGATGTGCTATGGGGTGTACTTCGCCGCCAAGAAACTGAAGCCTTACTTCCAAGAACATCCCATCATGGTCGTGTGCACCGCCCCGCTTGCCGAGATCATAGGCAGCCGGGATGCATCCGGCCGGGTGGCCAAATGGGCCATTGCATTGGCACCATACACAATCTTCTACCAACCCCGCACCGCCATCAAGTCCCAAGCATTGGCCGACTTCCTCGTCGACTGGGCCGAGACCCAGTACCTGCCGCCGGCTCCCGACTCTACCCATTGGCAGATGCACTTCGACGGGTCCAAGAAGCGCACCGGCTTGGGAGCCGGCATCGTCCTCACCTCTCCCAAAGGTGACAAGCTCAGATACACGCTGCAAATCCACTTCGCCGCCTCCAACAACGTGGCCGAGTACGAGGCGCTCATACATGGGCTCCGGCTAGCCAAGGAACTCGGCATACGCCGGATCCTGTGTTATGGCGACTCAGACTTGGTGGTCCAACAATCGTCTGGCGACTGGGACGCCAAGGATGCAAACATGGTGAGCTATCGATTCCTCGTCCAGCAGATCAGCGGGTACTTCGAGGGGTGCGAGTTCCTTCACGTGCCAAGGGCCGACAACGACCAAGCAGATGCCCTGGCATAGATCGGCTCCACCCGACAGGCCATACCAACCGGCGTCTCCCTCCAGCGCCTCCTCAAGCCGTCCATCAAGCCGTCTCCAGAGTCGGACTCTATCTTCGTACCGCCTGTGCCAGATGCAGTCGGATCCGACTGGAGGAATCCCGCAGGCGGCACGGGGACTTCCACAACTGGCCCGCCGACTGCCGTAGTCACACCCGGCCCGGGGACTTCAGAACCCAGCCCGGGGACTGCAGCAGTCGGCCCGGGGACTGCAACGACACAAGAAGCGGTGGCCGACTCCAACTCCACGCCACCCGACCCACCCACCCGAGTCATGGTGGCCGTACTAACAGTAGAAGAAGTCACTGCTCCATCATGGGCCCAGCCCATCCTCAAGTTCCTAGTCAGCAGAGAGCTGCCGGCTGATGAGATCTCAGCAAGACTAGTGCAACGCCGAGCCGGAGCATATGCAATAATCAACAGAGAGCTTGTCAAGCGAAGCGTCACTGGAGTCTTCCAACGCTGTCTCGAGCCAGAAAAAGGAGTGGCAATCCTCAAGGATATCCACCAAGGCGAATGCGGCCACCACGCAGCCTCAAGATCACTTGTGGCCAAGGCTTTCCGCCATGGTTTCTTTTGGCCGACTGCCTTGGAAGATGCCAAAGAGATAGTCAAGAGCTGCAGAGGATGCCAAGTTTTCAGTTCCAAGCAACACCTGCCGGCTTCTGCACTCAAGACCATTCCCCTCACCTGGCCCTTTGCCGTCTGGGGACTGGACATGGTGGGCCGTTTCAAGACAGCCCGCGGCGGCATGACACATCTGCTCGTCGCCGTGGACAAATTCACGAAATGGATTGAAGCAAAGCCAATCAAGAAGCTGAACGGGCCGACTGCCGTAACATTCATCACCGACATCACTACTCGGTACGGCGTACCGCACAACATCATCACCGACAACGGCACAAACTTTGCCAAAGGAGCACTGGCACGTTTCTGCGCGACGCAGGGCATCCGACTGGACTTAGCGTCCGTTGCCCACCCGCAGTCAAACGGCCAGGTCGAGCGAGCAAATGGACTCATCCTCTCCGGCATCAAGCCCCGACTGGTTGTACCACTGGAGCGATCGGCCGGCTGCTGGCTCGATGAGCTGCCGACTGTCCTCTGGAGTCTGCGTACTACCCCGAACAAGTCAACCGGCTTCGCCCCGTTCTTCCTTGTATATGGTGCCGAGGCTGTCATCCCAACCGACATCGAGTTCGACTCGCCTCGAGTTACCATGTACACGGAGGCGGAGGCTAAAGAAGCAAGAGAAGACGGCGTCGACCTACTAGAAGAAGGCCGGCTGTTAGCACTCAGCCGGTCCGCAATCTACCAGCAAGGGTTGCGCCGCTACCACAACCGCAAGGTCAAGCCAAGAGGGCGACCTTGTGCTTCGGCTGATCCAGCGAACAGCCGGCCAGCACAAGCTCTCGGCCCCTTGGGAAGGCCCCTTCGTCATCAGCAAGGCACTAGGCAACGACTCCTACTACCTGATCGACGTGCAGAAGCCAAGAGCACGCAAGAGGGAGGACTCCGGCAAGGAGTCGGAGCGACCATGGAACGCGAACCTCCTGAGAAGATTTTAAAGTTGAAAGCAGTATGTATCATGCTACCCTTTTTGTATTAAGTACGAACCAACAGGCCCCCCGAACAGTACTCGGGGACTGCCCTTATTTATCTATGAATGACGAGTGTCATATCCATGAATGTATCATTACATTTGATTTCTTGTCTGGCACCGAGTTCGACTAGTCGGCCCGGGGACTGGCCGCCTTGAGCTATATTAAAAGTTCTACCTGAAGTCAGACAAGTAGTGTGCCGGCTCCCGAGTCTTCTCTTGTTGAAAGTCGCAGCTCGAAGAACCGACTGTCCGACTAGCAAGAGCCAAGGCAGAAAGGATGCCCACACGAAAAACGGCTAAGGACTAATGAACTTATATAGCGAAAAGACGGCCTCCAACCACGCCCGCCGGCTGTCAGAACAGCCGGCTGGCCGGCTTCCTAAACACTTAGCTCTAATCCAACAAAGCTAGAGTACTTGCCCTCCCAATTGGCCAAGCACTTCTCCAGCTACAGATTGCAGAGCAACTCTTTGTCTGGGGAGGCGGCAACCAAGGGAGGGCGGCAAAGGAAACAGCAGAAGGATGAATAGCAAAGAACAAGGAAAAGCCAAACACATGCATTGTCATATATACATATAAAGCCCCCAACAGGCCGGCAATCGACATAGTTTGAATACACCCCCAGTGGGTGGAATTGTGCAAACTTAACAGAATATTGTTCCAAAAGTGACAAGACGGGAAAATAAAAGATAGCAGACTAGACTAAGGTGCGATGTGGGAGCCGGGTTGGTCGGTGGAGACGGCGTCGCCGGCTCAAGGAGTGGCCGGCTGGCGGGTCTCGGCTTGATCACCGCCGGTGGCAGGCGACGCACCCGCGCGTGACGTGGAGCTGGAGGCGCGGTCAGGCTGAGGCCGGCCGGCCGCTCCACCATCCAGCCCGGCGTCTTCACCTTCCTCCTCCTCCTCCTCGCCCTCATCGCTGGAGTCGATCTCCTCCGCCGAGTCTTCACCGTCTGCCGGGTTCAACCCGAACCACTCCTCCGGTTGGGCGACACCGTTGTCATCTACCTCAGGGGCGAAGACGCTGGTGTCGGTGTAGTCGGCGATCGCCGAAGCCCGCCGGATGATAGCCGGCCACGCCGGCTCCAGCTCCGTGTCGGCTTGCTGCCGCCAGGTAGCCAGCTGGTCCAGACTCAGGCCGGGGTACCAGGCCTTGACAAACTCCAGCGCCCGCCTGGCGCCGGACCGAGCCGCCGAGGCCTTCCAGGCTTCGAAGCGACCGGCCGCCACCTCCAGCCAGTCGGCAGTCCGACTGGGGGTGCGGGGAACCACTTCGCCGGGCCAGAGGGCGGCCAATACTTGCGCCCCGGCATGCTGAAGCTGGCGGAGCAGTCGGTGGGCCGGCTGGAGATGGGCCTGGATCGCCAAGAGCTGCTCCTCCAGCGAACGGCCAGCGTTTGGTGCAATCTCGACGCCAGCCTGCCTTCGTGCTTGGCGGCGGGCCTCGATGATCTGGCTGGCGGCGGTAGAGTAGCTAGAGAAGTACTCTGTGCAAGAAAGAAAGAGAAAGAAGAGAAAACACCAAGTCAGAAAACGAGCCAAAAGCGGCAGACGGCAAGAAAGGACGAAGAAGTAGGCGCCTTACCGTCAACCAGATCTTCGATCTGGCCATAGCCATTGTAGTCTGCTTTGCTTCAGCCCATCCAGCCGCTTCTGTCTCGTACTCGGCCTGGAGGGCGGCTTCGCGGTCCTGCACCGCCTTCAGAGCCGCCTTGTGGCCCTCCTCCTGGTCGGCCAACCTCTTGGCCAGGCGGTCACGTTCTTGCACCAAGGCGGCAAACTTGGCCTCCTTGGCACGAAGGGCAGTCTGAGACTCTCCCAGCTGTGCCCTCAGACTGGCGTTGCCCGCTGCAGGGACGGCAGAAAAAGAAGAAACAATAAGAGGAAGTCGTCAAGGAAGATCCGACCCGACTGCTCAGCAATCGGCCTGAATCTCGGGGACTACACCCAGTGGGTGCGCTGACGCGCCCCCACGTGAGATCAAGAACAAAGCACTTACCCCGGCTCTCGGTTAAGTGGGCGGTCTTCTGGGTCAGCTCCCGAGCCTGGGAGTTGAAGGCAGCCGCGCGAAGATTGTGGTAGTCCTGCAAGACAGGCAGAAGGTCGAAGTAGGAACAAGAATAGCAAAGCCAAATCCACTAAGAAGTTCCAAGCCGCCTGCTCAGCAGCCAACTCGGAACTCGGGGACTACACCCAGTGGGTGCGCTGACGCGCCCCCACGGAAAAAACCAAGATCAAGAAGAAGCAAGATAAGAAGACTAACCCGGATGGCCGCCCGCGTCGCAAGGAATTCGTCGGTGTATTGCCTCAGCGCCGTAGCCTGGGCCTGGAGCCGGGTCCGGACGTCCTGCGCAGCCACGTTCATCACGGCCGTCCCTTCGCCCGGCGTCCACCCCGAGGTGACGCTGGTCACCTCCACATCCCGGGCCGACGAGCTGGAGCCCGCGGCCGGCTGCGGCTCCGACGCAGCCTTCTGTGGCTCTGACGCAGCATTCCCCGCTCGCCGGCTCGGCGGTGTTCGGATCGCCAGCTCAGACCTCGCGGCCGGCTCGCCCCCCACCAACTGCGCAGGCGGCAGATTAGGCCGGCCACCTTGAGCCGCCCCAGTCGGCGGGGTCGGCACCGGCGCCCTCTCCAGGATGACGACGTCGTCATCCCTCTCCAGCCCCGGCTGGTCACCGCCGGCTTCTTCTGGCGGAGGCTCCGGGGCCCCAGGCGCTGCGACGCGCAGTGGGGTGACCAACAAGGCCCCCTCCGCCGTCGCCGCAGCTGCAGCCTCCGCTTGGGCCTTGGCTGCGGCGTCGGCGCGCGCCTTCGCCGCCTCCTCCTCCTGCACCGCCTGGGCGGCGGCCGCCTTCCGTGCCTCCGCCTCCCGCACCTCCCGCGCGTTCCGTTCAGTCGCCGCCTGAAGGTCGGCACGGGGGTCCACGCGGCGAGTGGTGCTCCCAGATCCCCTCGACGACTCAACGACGGAGGCGGCAGCCGCCCGCTCGAGCGACAATGGAGCTATGGTTGTTCGGAGAAAAAGACAAAGATTCAGGAGCCACCAGAGAAAAGAAAAAAGAGTACACGAAGGAGTTCGAACTTACGCTGACACCGTCTGCGGTTGCGTCACCGTCTTGCGGAAGCAAGCCGCCTTCGCGGCCGCCTCCTCCCGCCTAGTCGCCGCTGCCCCGCCTCGGGGCTTCTTCGACGGACTGCCGAACAAACCTTGCGCGGCGCGACGCTTTCGCCCGCCGCCCCGAGCAGGCGGTGCAGCGGAGGAACCCGCCCCGCGGCCAGACGCCGGCTGACGGCGCGGGACGACTTCGGCCTCGTCGTCGTCCGGCCAGTCGTCGAAGCTGACTCCATGCCCGTATCCGCCTGCTTCGCCGCCGGCTTGACCACCGCCCGGCTCGGTGTTGTCGTCCATAGCAGCCGCCCCCAAGTCGGGGTCCTCCAGATCGTGCTCCGTCCGGTCCGGGACGAATCGGCGCTCCGCGTCCGACCCGCCTGCAGGCCGAAGAAGAGGGCTCTGACGAAGACAAGCCGACTAGTCAGAGTCGGCCAAAGGAACTAGGCGACAAAATTGGGCGGCGGATTGGCTCGGCTATATGGCTCCTTGCCGAACTGCCACTCTGCGGAGAGTTTGCAGTTCGCGGGGTAGTTCACCATATAGGCCACTTCGTCATGCGGCATGTCCTTGGTACACATCCGGCTCGGGTCGAGTTGGCCGCTCATCTGATAGATCAGATGAGGGCGGCTCTGGAGCGGGAGTACCCGGCGCGTGACGAAGGCGGCCAGCAGGTCGGACCCCGACAAGCCCTCCGACTGGGTCATCGCTCGCACTCGGGCGACGGCTGCGGTTCCAGCCGGCGTCAGCGTCACGGCCCGGTAGGACCACTGGGGCCGCCTGCCCGCCGGTGGGCCGGCTACGTAAGCCGGCAAATTGACGTAGTCGCCCTGCGGGGCGACGTTCTTCACGTAGAAGTATGACTTTTGCCATAGCTTCACCGACTGGATCAGCGTGATGATGGGGAAGGGGTTGTCGGCAGCCACCCTCCGCATCGTGATGGAGGCGCCACTCTGAGCCGGCACGCCTTGCGTGTGCGTGCCCAGCTTGGACTGGAAGAACTCCCCCCAGAGCTCGAGGGTAGGGAGGACGCCGAGGTAGCCTTCGCACAAGGTGACGAAGGCAGACAGCAGCACCACCGCGTTCGGGGTGAGGTGGTGCGGCTGGAGCTGGTAGAACTCGAGCCAAGAGCGGAAGAAAGCGCTCACGGGCAGGCCGATGCCGCGCAAGAAATGCGAGCGGAAAACTACCCGCTCGCCTTCCCGCGGCTCCGGCGTAATCTCCTTCGCCGGCGCGAGACGGACCTCCACCTTGTCCGCGCCGCGCAGCCGCCGCGTCTTGCGGAGGAATTCAATGTGATCCTCGTGGACGTTGGAGCCGTCCCAATCCCCGCCGTACTGCTCCGTGGCGGGGGGCATGGCGAAAACGAGCGCGGCGGCGGAGGAGCGAGTGGTGGAAGAGCGCGGCGGCGAGGCGCTGTTACAAGAAAGGGCAGGAGGAAGAAGATGGTGGAAAAGAGGAGGAGCGTGCGAGAGCCTGCCGCTCTCCCCCTCCCCCTACTTATAGCTTCGCACGGTGAAGCCAGGGAGGCCGGACGTGGGGTGAGACGTGGGATTAACTGCACCCACTCCCCCATGCTTCACGATTATTATGCCCTAAAAGCGTGCCGAAACCGCCGTAGGGAGACGTGCGGGCGGCTTCGGGCCGCAGAGAATCCACGCCTGGGCCGGGGTGTAGGCGTGGCGGGCCCCTGACCTATGGCGACGTCCCGTCACGCGCGTGGGCTGGCAGGCTTTTTTGCCACGTGGTCCGCAGGCGGCAAGTGGCCGGCCCGTGGCCCGGTGCACGCGCCGGCCAGCTCCCGCCCTCCGACTCCAAATTTTTTTCGCCGAGACGGCGCCCTCAACCGAAGCCGGCTCCCAGCTGCCGGCTCCTCAAGATAGGAAGCTGATCGAGCTTCTCGACTCCTACCCAACCTCGAAGCCCAATCAGCTTCGGGGACTACTGTCGCAGTAAATAGCCACGGGTAGCCTAACCGACTGCCCCTGGCTCTTCAGAAAATTATCAGGCCATTCGGGCATTCAAGCATTTCAAACATTGGGCCGCCTCCCCCGGCCGGCTACCTCTGAAGCCGACTCTCAGAAGGCGACCCAGCCTCAGCAACCTCCCCCCAAGATAACCACGGGGTGGCCGACTCCAGGAAGCCGGCCATAGAGGATGCCGACTCCCCAGAGCCGGCCATGAAGAACGCCGACTCCAAGAAGCCGGCCAAGACCGCACCCACCAAAACTACGCCCACATAGCGGTGACAAGACGGGGTGTGGCCACAGTGCGGCCCACTACCCCCGAAGCCCGAGGCAGGCGTGGCCACAGGACGCCGTATGGGTCGGCCATCTCCCGTCCGACTCGGCACTGTAGCCATGCTGGCCTCAACGTCATCCACGACAGACGCCAGCACGGCCAACAGGCGGCGGGCCCCTTTAGCCAGAGAGAGGCGCGAAGGCGGCCCGGCCTCCCCCAGTCAGCCAAGGGCGTAGCCGGCCCCCTGGAGCCGGCTACCCCTTCCTCGAAGCATGTGCCACATTAAGGAGACAAGACGAGGTAAGGCTACAGTGAGAGCCCTCGAGGCAGCACACTGTAGCCACGCTTACCTCGACGGAGCCCTCGTCATCAGGGGCAAGGCTATAGTAAGCAGCCACCGACAAGACCCTAGGCGGTGGGGTCGGCCTGTCGACCAAGAGGCCGGCAGCCGGCGGGACCCACCAGTCGGCGGGCCCCAATGGCCGGCGGAGAAGCCGGCGAGCGTAGACACTGATGACTGGGACCAGCGCCCAGCCGGATTACAATTGTACCCCCGGGGGGTAGGCCTATATAAACCCCCCGGGGCACCCATGCAAAGGGTTGGGCTTCTTAGAGTACACACACACCATAGAGAGAGGGAAGTGAGAGCTAGCCTTGCTCTTCTTCTCCCTTGAACCCAACAGCTCTAGGAGCATTTGTAGTTACTCTTTCCGATCTAGTGATCATGCGGAGACCCCGCAGAGCAGGACTAGGGGTGTTATCTCCACGGAGAGCCCCGAACCTGGGTAAGATTCGCCGGCGTGCATGTCTTCGCCTCATCCCGTTTCCAGGCACCGGCGACGTACTGGCACCCACCATGATAAGCCACCCATTGGCATATGTCGCACCTACCACCCGACATCGAGAAGACGGCCTTCCTGACCCCGTGCGGGGTATACTGCTACAATTGCATGCTGTTCGGGTTGCCCAACGCGGGCGCGACCTTTCAATGGCTGATGCACATCGCCCTAGGTCGGCAGCTCGGGAGGAATGCTGAAGCCTACGTCAACGACATTGTGGTGAAGTCTCGGGAGGCGAGAACTTTGATTCAGGACCTGGAGGAGACCTTCACGAGCCTACGCCAGGTGGACTTGCGGCTCAACCCGGAGAAGTGCGTGTTTGGTGTCCCTTCCGGCAAGCTGCTGGGTTTCCTTATGTCCCACTGGGGGATCGAGGCCAACCCGGAGAAGGTCAAGGCAATTGAAGACATGAGCCCACCATAGACCCTCAAGGAGATGCAAAAGCTTGTCGGCTGCGTGACCTCGCTGGGGCGTTTCATCTCCAAGCTGGGGGAGCGCGCCTTGCCGTTTTTCAAGCTAATGAAGAAGAAGGGTCCGTTTGAGTGGACCCGAGGCCGACCTGGCATTTCAAGACCTCAAGAGATACTTGACCTGCCCACCAGTAATGGTGGCACCTCGACCTCTCGAGCCCTTGGTGCTCTACCTATCTGCCACACCCCACTCCGCCAGCGCAGTGCTGGTGGCCCTCGGAGAAGAGCGCCAAGTTAAGGGCCCACCAAGTGGAACCGCCAGGCTGGACGAGGCAGCGCGGCACCAAGGCGATGCTCCTGAAGCAGAGGCTGCTTCGGCAGGCCATCAAGCCCCTGAAGCCAAAGACCCCAAAGAAACACCTCAACCCCGGGAGCCGAAGACTCCGACGACTCCCCCGCCCTTGTCGAGCACCCAGTGTACTTCGTCAGCACGGTGCTATGAGATGCGAGGGCACGATACCCCATGCCCCAGAAGCTCCTGCTCGCACTCCTGGTGGCCTCGCGCAAGCTGCGCCACTACTTCCAGGGTCACCCCATCAAGATCGTCTCGGCTTACCCGCTGGAGAGAGTGCTCAGGAGCCCCAATGCTGCGGGATGAGTTGCTGAATGGAACATCGAGCTGCAAGCGTTTGACTTGGAGTTTAGCACGACCAGGGACATCAAGGGGGCCGAGCTTGCAGATTTTGTGGCGGAATGGACCGACGCCCCGGAGCTCGCAGCAGGCGAGAACCAATCCCTGTCACCAGGGGGTGAAGCGCCGGACGGCTGGGTCATGTACTTCGACAGTGCGTTCTCGCGTCAGGGTGCGGGGGCTGGAGCAGTGCTTATCTTGCCCACCCAGGAGAAGCTCTACTACGCCGTGCAGCTCTGCTTTCAGCAGGGCGAGAAGATCTCCAATAACATTACTGAGTACAAGGGGTTGATCGCGGGCATCAAGGCAGTGGCGGTTTTAGGAGTGAAGCGCCTCACCATCAAGGGCGACTCGCAGCTCCTCGTCAACATATCCAACAAGGTATATGAGCAGAAGGACGAGCACATGGAGGCGTACCTTGCGGAGGCACGCAAGATGGAGAAGCGGTTCTTGGGCCTGGAGTTGCAGCATGTGCCCCGTGGCACCAACAAGGAAGCTGACGACATCGCCAGAAGAGCATCCAAGCGCCTACCCCAAGAGCCTGGCGGCTTCGAGGAGCGGCTCTTCAAACTGTCGGCAACACCGCCACTCTCAAGAACAGCCCTACCTCGGGAGGAGCTCCCTCAACCACCTGCCTCGGGAGCCCCGGCCTGCGGCCCGACCTCGGGAGCGCGTTTGCTCTTGGCGCTCGAGCCTCAGGAGGGGTGCTGGACCAAGGAGTTCAAGGAATACGTGACACAAGGGACGCTGCCGGAAAAGGAGGAGGACGCTGAGCGTGTGGCCCGACAAGCCACGACATACTGCATCCAGGATGGTGAGTTATACAGGAAGCGGCCAAATGATGTTACCCTGCGTTGCATCTCCAGGGAGCAAGGGAAGGAGCTACTAACCGACATATACGGCGGGGACTGCGGCCACCACTCGTCGTCACGGACCCTCGTCGGCAAGGTGTTTCGCAGCGGATTCTACTGGCCCACGGCACTCAACGATGCGACTGAGCTAGTGAAGTCCCGCGAGGCCTGTCAGTTCCACGCCAAGCAGATCCATCAGCCGGCTCAGGGCCTACAGACCATCCCACTCTCGTGGCCATTCGCGGTCTGGCGGCTGGATATCTTGGGCCCGTTCCCTCAAACGCCTGGGGGCTACCGCTACCTCTACGTCGCCATCGGAAAGTTCACCAAATGGGCGGAGGTAGAAGCCGTCCGCACCATCCCGGCCGGCTCTGCGGTCAGGTTCATCAAAGGTCTCGTGAGCCGGTTTGGGGTCCCTAACCGTATCATCACCGACAACAGCTCACAGTTCACTAGCAATCCCTTCAAAATGTATTGTGCTAACCTTGGAACGCAAATCTGCTACGCTTCCATGGCACACCCCAGGAGCAATGGCCAAGCAGAACGCGCCAACGCGGAAGTCTTGAGGGGCCTCAAGACCAGGTCCTTCAAGAAGAAGCTCGAGGCCTGCGGAAGGGGCTGTCACGACGAGCTCCAGTCCGTGCTGTGGTCCATTCGCACCACCGCCACCAAGCCTGTTGGCGTTCTAGGAACGGGGGTCCCCAGACTTGCCTGCCTACGGCCCACGGCGTGGCTCTGCGAGCGGGCCCATACGGCCCATCTTCACCAACAAGCACTCAAGACCCTCGCGAGGGGCCAAGCCTCGCGAGGCGGATGGCGCAAGCCCCATCGGGAGCGGCCTCACCAGGTTGGCTCGCGAGGGGCAGAGAGATCAAGGCAAGGCAAACCTCGCGAGGTTCTCGTGACGTGAGCCATGACGATCGAGACCAGGCGGGCGCCAGTGCGCACAGTGTACTTGTTTCCTCTATGGTGCTAAGGAGGCAAGCGCAGGCGCGGAGTACCGAGGCATCAATCAAAGGTTTCCATATCAGTGCAATGAGACCAAGACCAACAGGACGGCAAGACGGAGGTCACGATGGATCCAAGGGCGGCGTCACCACCAGATCCTTTTGCAGGCGAAGACTGCTTTTGTCAGGATAACTTGTACTAGTTGTCCCCTTTCAAATTGGCCGTTGTTCGCTCCCTTCCCGCTCAATATTTGGGGAGAGGACCAGGGCCTCTATAAATAGGACTAGCCACCACCATAGACGGAGACGGATCACTCAGATCATCCTCAACCACACAAGTTCACCAAGCACAAGAACACCTCGCCTCAGGAGGCTGTTCTTCCCCTTGTACTGTTCATCCTCAGCCCAAGAGGCAATCCACCACCACCACACTGGAGTAGGGTATTACACCACAACGGTGGCCCGAACCAGTATAAATCTTGTGTCCCTTGTGTTGCGAGTTCGTCGAGTTAGCCCTTGAGATCTTAGCGAAGCTAGGACGTGGATCGGTTGGGGGAGATCTTCGTGCACACCCCAGTGTTCGAACCTTGAGGTTTTGCCGGAACCCGTGATCCAACATTTGGCGCGCCAGGTAGGGGTGCGCCGAAGATTCCTTTCCGTCGCTCCGCATCCCGTTGCTTCATCGTCTCCATAGCGGACGCTCGCCGCGCTCGCACTGAGCGCCAGGCTGCCCTCGCCATCCACGTTGCTTAGACGGCTCCCATTGCCGGGCCACCCCGTCGTTCTCTGTCGCCTGCCGCCAACGCCGCCACCGGCCCGGCGGGGAACGAGCAGCAAGCATCCTCGCGGCACCCCCTCGGTGCGGCGGGACGGCCGCACCGCCACTCCATCGCTGACCCCGGCTGGTTTGTCATCCCACGCTCGTCGCGCTTCCGTGGATGTGCAAGCCGCGTTGTGCATGGCGCGCGAGCTCCTGCGCTAGCGCCCCGTCGACGACCTCTACGAGGACTGGCTCGACCGCATCGCCGAGCTTGTCAACGTCGCAGGGGGCTCCCCTGTGCAGTCCCTCTCGCTGCATCGCCCTCCGCCAGCCGCGGGTGGCGTAGCCCATGGAGCGCCTCCACCACCTCTGCCCCAAGACGGAGTCTTGGCGCCAAGGCACGTGGCCCCACGGCGTGACCTGCCGCGTCCGGCGCCCGCGCAAGAAGAAAGAAGCTGCCAAGAAGTCCCTCGGCCACGAGAAAACGCCCCCGCGCTCCCTGCGCCGCCACGGCAAGACCGCATGCTGCCTGCAATGGCGGTGCGCGGACCCCATCAAGGACAAGTTCCCCACCAACACAGAGTCCCGGCGACCACGGCAGGCTGCCGCGCCTTCATCAAGGACAAGTTCAAGCCGGATCTGCCTCCTCGCGACGACGGCACCCCCGACCCCGCGGAGTTCCTGTAGCTCTACGAGCTGAGCATCGAGGTGGCCAACGGCGACGAGAAAGTCATGGCGAACTGGTTCCCCATGGCTCTCAAGGATGGTGCCCGCTCCTGGCTCCTGAACCTGCCTCTAGGCTCGATCTCCTCCTGGAACGAGATGCACGACCATTTCGTTGCCAACTTCCAGGGCACTTGCGACCGCCCACCGGCCGCGGGTGAGCTACGCCGCATCAAGCAACAACCAGGGGAGACCCTCTAGAAGTACATCCAGCGCTTCAACAACGTTCGCCTCAAGATCCCCAAGGTGACGGACGAGGCCATCATCTCCGCGTTCTCTGATGGCGTCCGTGACGTCAAGATGAAGGAGGAGCTTGCCATCCACGAGGAGCCGTGCATGTCTCTGGAGTTGTTCAACCTGGCGACCAAGTGCGCAAGAGCCGAGGAGGGGTGCCTCTCCCTCCTCGAGCTCCCGGCTGCAGACCCGGAGGAGAAGAAAGCCAAGGCCAAGGACGTGAAGCGCAAGGGAGCAGCCGTGCTCGCGGCGGAGCCAGACATCAAGCGCGGCAGAGACCAGCCCGAGTCATCCAAGAGCAGCCGACCGTTCTGCGCCTTCCATAACATGCATAGCCACAACACTAGCGACTGTCAAGAGCTCAGAGCCATTCGAGAAGGACGCTTCGGTCGACGCCCCGAGCGCAACGACCGGGGCTACGGCCGAGGAGGAGGACGTGGTGGCGGACGCTGGGATGACCGTGGCCCGCGCCAGGAGTGGCGCGACCGACCTCGTGAGGACCGCTGGCAGGATCAGCCTCGCGAGGGCGCCTGGAGGGATCAACCTCATGAGGATCGTCCTCAGGGCAACGCCGGTCTTACTCCACTACCGCCACCACCAAGAAGGAATGACGACCACCATCAAGACGAGGGGCTCAATGTCCTGTCCGTCGACACGTTCAACAACCTCCATGTGCCGTATGATCAGCTTCAGCCCACCAAGCATTTCTCAGGAGTGACTGACGACTCCACTACCCCGATCGGGCAGGTCCGCCTTCCCGTCACCTTCGGACAGCGCGACAACTACCGTACCGAGCTCATCGACTTCGACGTCGCCCACATCCGCCTGCCATATAATGCGATCCTCGGGTACCCAGCCCTGGCCAAGTTCATGGCGGTGACCCATCACGACTACAATGTCCTCAAGATGCCAGGAAGCAGCGGAATCATCACAGTCCCGTGCGAAGAAAGAGACGTGGTGTGCTCCCTCAAGCGTGCCTTCCAAGGTGCAGCAATCGATGACCGCGACAGCAAGGGCGAGTGCCCTCCTGAGGCCACCCCCAAGAAGAAGAAGCAGCTGCTCGTGCAGGGCCTCAGGCAAGCGGCGCCACGTCTGGATCGGCGCCCACACCTGGGGCGCCTCCCTCCATCGCATAGGAAAGCACGCCCGGCGCCCTTCTCGGGCAGGGCTCGGGGGCTCTCTTCTGGAGGGCCTCAGACCTTGCCAACGTCACGACGGAGGCGCTTGGGCACCATCTGGAGGCGTGCTTTGTGGCACGTCACCCTCAGGAGGACACAAGACGAGGAGCGCCCAGCGCTTAGGAGTTCATTACCAGGACCACCCAGGAGCTGCAAGATGCGAGGGCCATGCGCGGCAATCGCCATTCACCTGGCGCAGCCTCCCATCCAGGCGAGCATGCCGGGCTGCGCATCTGCATCGACATCCCAGGGCTCAATAGAGCCGCATCTCAGGAGCCCTTCTGGCCTTCGCGCATGGGACGCTGCGAGGGCCCACCGCACAGCTACGTTCGCATGCCTTTTGGCCTGCCGAGTGTGGCGTCCGCCTATCAGCGCAACTTGCGGCACGCCCTGGCGACTCAGGAGGCCAGGCACCACGCCGTCCTGACGGAGATGGAGACTGTCCTCAAGGAACCGCCTGGACCCCCAGAGCCTCCCGAGGCTCAAGGCCCCGGTGGCTCATGAGGAGCGACCCCTTCGCCGCGTACCTTCAGCTGCCCCAACATCCCTTCATCAACAGAACCAGGTGACATTTTCCAAGTTTATTTAGCTGGGAGCGCCCCCCGGGCTGCATCATTACCAGGTCATGTGGGTCCGTCCCTGTGGCATGTATCCCTTTTCATGTCTTTAGATTACCTTGCTGGGGACGCCCCTCGGGCTGCATCATCCCCAAGCCGCTCGGGCCTTACCCAGTGGCATGTATCTTCCCTGCATTTACTTAAGCTAGTATGCTTTCCATCCTTAATCTGCCTATGACTATCACCTACTCGATCGTCACCCACCCTGGGAGCCGTGCACCGGCCGTCTTTCTTCAGGATCCTTCGCGTGAGAGGGTTAGGCACGGCGTTTGTGCTCGGGCCCGTCCCTGCAGCGTCGATAAATCCAACAGCTGAGCTCTGTCTGGCGGGCCGGCCCCGTTCACGTCACCTCCTGGGGTCGTTGGTGCTTGGCCTTCTCACACGATAACCTCAGGAGATTCGTTCGGCGCAGGTTATCTGACCACCTCGCAGGACCAGCAGAGCGAACAAAAACCAAGACCAGGCGCAACCCGCCTTGAGGTAGGGCCTCGTGAGTCCCGCGCTGACTCACGAGTGCCCAGACACACCTCGTCTAGCCCTGCCGTGCAAGCCACGTGTCAGGGCGGGGCTGTACACGCCTCGGGGGCTCTCCGTAGTAGGGAGTCCCCTCCCACGTACCAGTGGAAGCACCATGCTTCGCGCTGGCCGTCGACACTGCTGAGGAGCGGCTATGCCCGCGCAAGTGCGGAAGCGCTATGCTCCGCGCTGGTGATAAACAACTGAGGGCGGCCCCATGGCCGCACCAACCTCAGGGAGCCCCTGAGCTCAGTGCCCGGCCTCACCGCAACACCTCCCCTCGGGAGAGTCGCGCGAGGGGGCTGGGCACGGGGGCTGCGCTCGGGTCACGCCGAAGCGTACGCCACCCAACCGGGTTCCTCCGGACCCGGTCGTCGCGCGCCCCTCCCGAGCCTCGGCAAGGGCAAAGGTATGAAGGGTGTTTGCACGTCAAGGGGGACTCATGAGCATCGTGACTCAGGAACCTAAGTGGTCACGTAGCCCCTCACTCCTTGGGTTCGTCCTGTTCTCTGGTCGGTCCAACGGCGGTTGAGGTATGCGCGGGGCCGGGCTCCGCCGACGTAGAACACTAATCCTATCCTCGCATCTCCTTCCTATAATCTGTTTGCACGTAAAGGGAGACTCCTGAGCATCGCGACTTAGGAGCCTAACTGGTCACATAGTCCCTCATTCCTTGGTTCCGTCCTGGTCTCCTGTCGGCCCAACGGCAGTTGAGGTATGCGCGGGGCCGGGCTCTGCCGACGTAGAACATAAAGCAAATAGGAAGAAAATCGCAAAATCTCAAAACAAATATCACAAGACATATTGTTCTCTCAAACGTCAAGCACAAGTTTAAATGCCTCCACGAGGCACGATGCATGTTGCAGGAGTAAAACAGGAAAGCTGCCGCAAGCAGGTCACCCCTGGACACTGCCATCGCCCACAGAAGGTGCTCCTCCCTTGGGTGGTGTCGCCTTCACCTGCACCACCAGCCGGAGCCGCAGGATCGGTGGCACCGCCGGTCGAAGGCGCGAGAGAGAAGCCATGGAACTTCTTTAGCAGGGCCTCCACCTGGCCCTTCACGGCTGCGGCGGCAGCCGCACAATGCTCCTCGTCCATAGGCTCCAGCAGCTCGTCTAGGCGGGCAGTTGGATCACGGAGATGGAGGTGACTGAAGACACGCTTCAGTGCAGCTGAGGAAAGAACGCGGGCTTCCACCTCGGCCATAGGACCGATGCCGCTCACAACCTCCTCAAGCGCGGCAACCAAGTAGGGAAGCAGCTGAGCAGGGCCATCCTCGTCAGTGGTCAGCGGCTTTTCCAAGCCCTTCTCGTAAAGTGCTTTCAGCGCCACACGGGACCTCTTCTCAAGAAGCGCGAAGGCCGCACGGTCCTCAGCCAGGACCTTCGCCTTGGCGTCAAGATCGACCCCCTTCACCTCCACCTTCCGCTCCAGCTCCTCCAGCCGGCTGCGTTCAGTGGCCTGTGCCCTCGCCAACTCCCCCAGGTCGGCGTCACGGTTCTTGATGGTGTCCTCTCAGGCCCTCATCTCCTCCTCCTTCGCCTGGCGGCCACGAGCTTCTTCTGCGTGTTCATCACGCAGACTCTTCAGCTCGTCCTCCAGCACCCGGCAGCGGTCGTGGGCGTCTACGGCGTCCTTCAGCGCCGCCTCGCGATCGGCCGCAGCTTGAGCGGCGGCCCATTTCTCCATCTCGGAGGTCGTCGCAGCCTGGCTCAGCATCGCTTACACTACTGCGTCAGACTGAAGCCAGCCGGAGGCCAGCTCCAGGTGCCAGGCTACCAGGCACGGATCCGCGCCCAGGAGATCTTCCCGCAGCTGAGTCATCTCTGAAAGGGCACTCTCCAAGATAGCAGAGGAGGCAGAAGAACCTGGGAGTAATGGCGCAGCAGGAGGAGGAGGCAGCGTCGTCACCAAGGCTTGGGAGATCATGGGCTCCTGAGCCTCCGGGACCTCAGTAGCCGAACCGGACATCGGCACTTCCGGAGCCAGCGGGGCCTCGGGGGCTGACCCCTCCAGACGACGCCCCTCCAGGCTTCGCGAGGGAGACAGGGCCAGAGAACTACGAGAGCTGTCGTTTCCTTTCTCCACGGAGGGGGGTGCGGCCGCTGCAAATGGTTCGGTCCTAGGCGTGGGTGGATGCATTTAGCGTCCATCATGGCCCACTTGCTCCGGAAGCCTTCGGCTTTCTTCCCCGTCTTCGAGATCGAGTTGGCCTTGCCGGCCGCAATGAAGTTGGCACACCCGGAGGTGTGACCCTCCTCGACGCGGAGGAAGAAGAAGTGGCGCAGAAGAGCTGCGGATGGCATCACACCAAGGTACGCCTCGCAATAGTAGGCGAAGATGGACAAGAGAAGGATGGAGTTGGGATGAAGATGCAGCGCTTGCAGCGCGTAGTGGCCGAGGACCTCGTAGAAGAAGTCAGAAAAGGGGGGAACCAGCCCCGCGGCGATGCTACTCGTGAAGAAGGGGAAAAAGGTACTCCCCTCAGGCTCCGGCGCGTCAGAGGCAACCCGGAGCCCCGTCTTGCCCCTCTCGTTGCTTTCCCCCGCTGTCAGCAAGCATGCGGTGGCGAGGCTCTTCTCCGAGACGTTGGGCGCATCGAGCGCTGGTTCGTACCAAGCCGGCAACGAGGAGGGCTTGACCTTACGCGGCGCCATTGGTCGCTGATGCGGTGGGGGATGGAAGCAGATCTGGGGATTTTAGAGGCAGGGCGCAAGAAAGAGGATCTGAGCAAGGCGAAGTGAAGCAGTGAAGACAAGCGCTGTCCACGCCAGCCTTTTGTCAAGTCGGGCAGTTGCCGAGGCAGCGTGGGGAAGTGGAGACGCCCACGTCCAATCAACCTCCACCCATCGACCAAGGCCGCAGGCTATTGGGGCCCGCGACGCTCCGCACTTGACCTTTAGCTTCACCTCGAAGCCAAGCCCGAGCGCGCTTTGGGCCCGGGGGCTACTGCCGGCGTTCTGGGAACGGGGGTCCCCAGACTTGCCTGCCTGCGGCCCATGACGTGGCTCTGCGAGCAGGCCTGTACGGCCCATCTTCGCCAACAAGCACTCAAGACCCTCGCGAGGGGCCAAGCCTCGCGTGGCGGATGACGCAAGACCCCTTCGGGAGCGGCCTCACCAGGTTGGCTCACGAGGGGCAGAGAGATCAAGGCAAGGCAAACCTCGCGAGGTTCTCGTGACATGAGCCATGACGATCGAGACCAGGCGGGCGCCAGTGCGCACAGTGTACTTGTTTCCTCTTTGGTGCTAAGGAGGCAAGCACATGCGCGGAGTACCGAGGCGTCAAGCAAAGGTTTCCATATTAGTGCAACGCGACCAAGACCAGCAGGACGGCAAGACTGAGGTCACCATGGAGCCCAAGGCGGCGTCACCACCAGAGCCTTTTGCAGGCGAAGACTGCTTTTGTCAGGATAAGCTGTACTAGTTGTCCCCTTTCAAATTGGCCGTTGTTGGCTCCCTTCCCGCTCAATATTTGGGGAGAGGACCAGGGCCTCTATAAATAGGACTAGCCGCCACCATAGACGGGGACGGATCACTTAGATCATCCTCAACCACACAAGTTCACCAAGCACAAGAACACCTCGCCTCAGGAGGCTGTTCTTCCCCTTGTATTGTTCATCCTTAGCCCCAGAGGCAATCCACCACCACCACACTAGAGTAGGGTATTACACCACAACGGTGGCCCGAACCAGTATAAATCTTGTGTCCCTTTTGTTGCGAGTTCGTCAAGTTAGCCCTTGAGATCTTAGCGAAGCTAGGACGTGGATCGGTTGGGGGAGATCTTCGTGCGCACCCCAGTGTTCGAACCTTGAGGGTTTTTCCGGAACCCGTGATCCGACAAAGCCGACAGGCGAGACACCGTTCTTCCTCGTCTACGGAGCAGAAGCGGTTCTCCCACACTAGGTCAGGCATCGCTCCGCGTGGGTCCTGGCGTTCGACGAAACGCAGCAGGACGCCATGCGGGGGATGGATCTCGTGTTGGGGGAGGAACGCCGCCGTGAAGCCTCACTCCGAGCTGCGAGACACCAGCAGGCGCTGCGGCGGTACCACTGCCGCAGTGTCCGCTCCAGGACGCTTGAGGTGGGTGATCTCGTCCTGAGACGGGTGCTCTCCAGGGAAGGGCTACACAAGCTCTCGCCCATGTGGGAGGGCCCGTTTCGGGTCGCCCATGTCTCCAGGACTGGCGCCACGCGCCTGGAGACGCAGGACGGGATCCCCATCCAGAACGCCTGGAACATCCAGCACCTCCGGAAGTTCTACCCATGAAGAAAGGACCGACGCCTGTGAAGAAGGCCCAGTGCCTGTGAAGGTCTCCGCTCGTGACACTCTCACGTAATAATGAGTGGGGCTGTACACTCCCCGGAGTCTCAGGAGTGCCGCCCTCGGGCCTCGGGAGCTCCCTCCCACGTCCAAGTGGCAGCACTTAGCTCTGCACTGGTGAGAAGACATGAAGACTAGACTAGGTGCCGGACACGGCTTTTCATTTGCTTTCTGCAGTTGGCTTGCCTCTCTTTAATGAAATTTGCTTTCTGGTGTTCCTTGCTGGATTGCTTCCATCGCCTTTTGCCTCCTTTTTCTGCCCTCGGTTCCTCGTTTTGGCCCGTACTCTCCCTCGCATGCCTCGCGAGGGGGCTGGACGGGTGCCCTCAGGAGTGTTTTTCCCCATTCTTCGCGAGGCACCCTCACTCGAGCTCTCAACTGGCACACCTCTTTCAATCCATGCCCCTCGGGTACCGATGCGAAACGTTGGGCCATGGCCGGCCGCGCCTATGACCAGGACTCGGCAGGGCTCGGAGAATAAGAATTTTCTAACGAGTTTTTGCAGTCCCCAGACGCCTCTCAAGCCGCGGAAGCCTCATGAGGCACGCAGCTACTGCTTCGAGTGCACCAAGCTAAGTTATTTATACACGCCTACGTAAAACGTTGATGCTGCGACATGACGCAGGGACAATAAACATAGCATAGCGATTTAGAGATCACGGTTCGTTTCACGCCCCTGCAGGGCCCCATACTTGTCTTTTTAAAGTGTAGAAAGGAAGAAAAGGACAAACAAAAGCGGCGCGAGCACCCGCAACAGCTCGCGAGGATGGGCCCACGGCGCCCCGCCGGACTCAGCCGGACTCCTCCTCGCGCTTCATTGAGGCGCGGCGACGAGACGGCCCGCTGCCGCCCTCTAGGCGTGCGCGGCGGCGTGGAGGCTGGTCGTAGCCGCCGCTGCTGGAGCCGTCGCCGGAGGAAGAGCCGCCGTAGCTGGACGAGCTGTGGCGGGCACCAAGGGCGAGCTCGCCCTCATCCTTGTCACGGCCGTCGCCAAGGCCGAGCACCTCATCGCCGTCGTTGTCCTCGGGGCAGCACCCGACGCGGCGACCATCTTCCCCAAACACCCTCACGAAGAGGGGCGCGTCTCCGTCGTACTTGAGATGGAGGGTGCACCGCCTGCCTAGACCGCGAGCGCGGGCGAACGTCTGCCAACCGCGGGCCAGGGCCACGTTCCCCGCGGCGGTGATCTCCACTGCGACCCACGAAGCCTTGCTGCAGCAGCCGTCCGCCTGCAGCCAGAGCCCGCCTGGACCCATGGCTGGCAGCTCGTCAGCAAAGAAGCACGGAAGCTGAAGCCAGGTGCCGGCCGGATTCTCCGGCCACACCTCCGCCGAGTGGAAGCGTGTCCGGGAAGGCCACGCGACCACAGCGCGCCTCCCTCCATCGACGGGGCTGCCGCGGCATGGGCGACTCCCGCCACGCGAGGGGCGCTGCCGCGGCCGCGGGCAGCCACTACGGGGGTCGCGGCGTGCTTGCGGGGACGGCCGCCCCCATGCTTTGGCGGCGGGGAGCCGGGCCCCTCTTGGCGAGCCTTCCCCTTCTCCACGGCCAAGAACCTCTTCGCAGGCACCATGGAAGTCGCTGCTGGCAATGGAGCGAGGAAGAAGAAGCGAGCAGAGCAAGAAGAGATGAGCGACGGGGGCTCTGCCCCCTCCTCATTTATAGTAGGAGAAGGCCCACCGGCGATCCCCACGATCTCAGGTAATGATAACCCTTTCTGCATGCAGCAGGGACTCGTCAAGTCGGGCAGTTGCTGAGGCAGCGTGGGGAAGCGGAGACGCCCACGTCCAATCAATCGCCACGCGTCGACCAAGGCCGCATGTTGTTGGGGCCCGCGGTGCTCCGCACTTGCCCTTTGGCTTCACCTCGAAGCCATGTCCGAGCGCGCATTGGGCCCGGGGGCTACTGTCGGTGTTTTGGGAATGGGGGTCCCCATACTTGCCTACCTGCGGCCCACGGCATGGTTCTACTCGTGGCCCAGTACGGCCCGTCTTCACCAGCAAACACTCATGACCCTCGCAAGGGGCCAAGCCTCGCGAGGGGGACAACACAAGACATCCTCAAGAGCAGCCTCACCAAGCTGGCTCACGAGGGATGGAGAGATCAAGGCAAGGCGAACCTCGCGAGGTTCCTATCACGCAAGCCATGACGACCGCAACCAGGCGGGCGCCAGGCGGGCGCGAGCGCGTACAGTGTCCTCGTTTCCTCTTTGGTGCTAAAGAGGCAAGCACAGGCGCGGAGTCCCAAGGCATCAGGCAAAGGTTTCCATATCGGTGCAACGAGACCAAGACCAGCAGGACGGCAGGACAGAGGTCACCATGGAGCCTGATACCTCTTGAGCACTGCGTTGGTTTTCCCTTTAAGAGGAAAGGGTGATGCAGCAAAGTAGCGTAAGTATTTCCCTTAGTTTTTGAGAACCAAGGTATCAATCCAGTAGGAGGTCACGCTCAAGTCCCTTGCACCTACACAAACAAATAAGAACCTCGCAACCAACGCGATAAAGGGGTTGTCAATCCCTTCACAGTCACTTACGAGAGTGAGATCTGATAGAGATGATAAGATAATGTTTTTGGTATTTTTATGATAAAGAGTAAAAGTAAGGAAAGCAAAGTAAATAGTAATGGAAATAACGGGATATTAATATGATGGAAAATAGACCCGGGGGCCATAGGTTTCACTAGTGGCTTCTCTCAAGAACATAAGTATTACGGTGGGTGAACGAATTACTGTCGAGAAATTGATAGAATTGAGCATAGTTATGAGAATATATAGGTATGATCATGTATATAGGCATCACGTCCGTGACAAGTAGACCGACTCCTGCCTGCATCTACCACTATTACTCCACGCATCGACCGCTATCCAGCATGCATCTAGAGTATTAAGTTCATAAGAACGGAGTAACGCCTTAAGCAAGATGACATGATGCAGAGGGATAAACTCATGCAATATGATATAAACCCCATCTTTTTATCCTCGATGGCAACAATACAATACGTGTCGTTTCCCCTACTATCACTGGGATCGAGCACCGCAAGATTGAACCCAAAGCTAAGCACTTCTCCCATTGCAAGAAAGCTCAATCGAGTAGGCTAAACCAAACTGATAATTCGAAGAGACTTGCAAAGATAACAAATCATACATAAAAGAATTCAGAGAAGATTCAAATATTGTTCATAGATAATCTGGATCATAAACCCACAATTCATCGGATCTTGACAAACACACTGCAAAAGAAGATTACATCGAATAGATCTCCAAGAGAATCGAGGAGAACTTTGTATTGAGATCCAAAGAGAGAGAAGAAGCCATCTAGCTAATAACTATGGACCCGAAGGTCTGAGGGAAACTACTCACACATCATCGGAGAGGCTATGGTGTTGATGTAGAAGCCCTCCGTGATCGATTCCCCCTCCGGCAGGACGCCGGAAAAGGCCCCAAGATGGGATATCACGGGTACAGAAGGTTGCGGTGGTGGAATTAGATTTTCGTGGTGCCCCTCGGTGGTTTGGGGGTACGTAGGTATATATAGGAGGAAGAAGTAGGTCGGTGGAGCCACGAGGGGCCCACGAGGGTGGAGGGCGCGCCGGGGGGGGGGGGGGGGGGGGGGTAGGCGCGCCCCCTGCCTCGTGGTCGCCGCGTTGGTTGCTTGACGTCCACTCCAAGTCCTCTGGATCACGTTTGTTCCAAAAATAACTCTCCCGAAGGTTTCATTCCTTTTGGACTCCGTTTGACATCCTTTTTCTGCGAAACACTGAAATAGGCAAAAAACAGCAATTTGGGCTGGGCCTCCGATTAATAGGTTAGTCCCAAAAATAATATAAAAGTGTATAAATAAGCCCATTAAACATCCAAAACAGAATATATAATAGCATGGAACAATAAAAAATTATAGATACGTTGGAGACGTATCAAGCATCCCCAAGCTTAATTCATGCTCGTCCTTGAGTAGGTAAATGATAAAAACAGAATTTTTGATGTGGAATGCTTCTTAGCATAATTCTCAATGTGAATCTTTTTATTGTGGCATGAATATTTAGATCCAAAAGATTCAAGATAAAAGTTTAATGTTGACATAAAAACAATAATACTTCAAACATGCTAACCAAGCAATTATGTCTGATCAAAATAACATAGCCAAAGAAAGCTTATCCCTACAAAATCATATAGTTAGTCCATGTTTCAATATTGTCACACAAACGTTCTCATCATGCATAACCCCGATGACAAGCCGAGCAATTGGTTCATACTTTTTAACGCGCTTCAGCCTTTTCAACTCTTACGCAATACATGAGCGCAAGCCATGGATATAGCACTATGGGTGGAGTAAAGTATAATGATGGGGGTTATGAGAGAAGACAAAAAGGTAGAAAGTCTCACATTGACGCGGCTAATCAATAGGCTATGGAGATGCCCATCGATTGATGTCAATGAGAGGAGTAGGGATTGCCATGCAACAGATGCACTAGAGCTATAAATATATGAAATCTCTACAAAAGAAACTAAGTGGGTGTGCATCCAACTTGCTTCCTCATGAAGACCTAGGGCATTTTGAGGAAGCCCATCATTGGAATATACAAGCCAAGTTCTATAATGAAAAATTCCCACTAGTATATGAAAGTGACAACATAGGAGACTCTCTATCATGAAATCACGGTGCTACTTTGAAGCACAAGTGTGGAAAAAGGATAGTAACATTGTCCCTTCTCTCTTTTTCTCTCATTTCTTTTCTTTTTTTTGGGCCTTCTCCTTTTTTTCTTTGGCCTCCCTTCTTCTTTTTAGTCCGGAATCTCATCCCAACTTGTGGGGGAATCATAGTCTCCATCATCCTTTCCTCACATGGGACAATGCTCTAATAATGATGATCATCACACTTTTATTATTTACAACTCAACAATTACAACTCAATACTTAGAACAAAATATGACTCTATGTGAATGCCTCCGGCGGTGTACCGGGATATGCAATGAATCAAGAGTGACATGTATGAAAAAATTATGAATGGTGGCTTTGCCACAAAATATGATGGTGGCTTTGCCACAAAATATGATGTCAACTACATGATCATGCAAAGCAATATGACAATGATGAAGCGTGTCATAATAAACGGAACGGTGGAAAGTTGCATGGCAATATATCTCGGAATGGCTATGGAAATGCCATGATAGGTAGGTATGGTGGCTGTTTTGAGGAAGATATAAGGAGGCTTATGTGTGATAGAGCGTATCATATCACGGGGTTTGGATGCACCGGCAAAGTTTGCACCAACTCTCAAGGTGAAAAAGGGCAATGCGCGGTACCGTAGAGGCTAGAAAATTGTGGAAGGTTGAGAGTGCGTATAATCCATGGACTCACATTAGTCATAAAGAACTCATATACTTATTGCAAAAGTTTATTAGCCCTCGAAGCAAAGTACTACTACGCATGCCCCTAGAGGGATAGATTGGTAGGAAAAGACCATCGCTCGTCCCCGACCGCCACTCATAAGGAAAGCAATAAAAGAACACCTATGTGTCAAAATTGTCACACAAATTTTACCATACGTGCATGCTACGGGACTTGCCAACTTTAACACAAGTATTTCTCAATTTCAAAATTACTCAACTAGCAAACTCTAATATTACCACCTTTATATCTCAAAACACTTATCAAGTATCTAACTTCTCATGATATTCAATGAACTCAATATGGAAGATTAATTTCGCAATTAAAGCAAATTACCATGCTGTTTAAGACTCTCAAAATAATATAAGTGAAGCATGAGAGATCAATAATTTCTATAAAATACAACCACCGCCGTGCTCTAAAAGATATAAGTGAAGCACTAGAGCAAAAACTATATAGCTCAAAAGATATAAGTGAAGCACATAGAGTATTCTAACAAATTCCGAATCATGTGTGTCTCTCTAAAAAGGTGTGTACAGCAAGGATGATTGTGTCAAACTAACAAACAAATACTCAAATCATACAAGACGCTCCAAGAATAACACATATCATGTGGTGAATAAAAATATAGCTCCAAGTAAAGTTACCGATGGACGAAGACGAAAGAGGGGATGCCTTCCGGGGCATCCCCAAGCTTTGGCTTTTTGGTGTCCTTGGATTTACCTTGGGGTGCCTTGGGCATCCCCAAGCTTAGTCTCTTGCCACTCCTTGTTCCATAATCCATCAAATCTTTACCCAAAATTTGAAAACTTCACCACACAAAACTTAACAGAAAATCTCGTGAGCTCCGTTAGCGAAAGAAAAGAAAACACCACTTCAAGGTACTGTATTGAACTCATTCTTTATTTATATTGATGTTAAACCTACTGTATTCCAACTTCTCTATGGTTTATAAGCGCTTTTACTAGCCATAGATTCATCAAAATAAGCAAACAACACACGAAAAACAGAATCTGTCAAAAACAGAACAGTCTGTAGTAATCTGTAACTAACGCAAACTTCTGGAACTCAAAAAAAATCTGCCAAAATAGAACGACCTAAATAATTTGTTTATTGATCTTCTTCAATTGGAATCAGTATTTTATCAAGTTCTGGTGATTTTTAACAATTGCTTTTGTGAACGGTAAGTTTCTGGAATTTTCAGCAAGATCAAATAACTATCATCCAAGAAGATCCTATAGGTTTAACTTGGCACAAACACTAATTAAAACACAAAAACAAATCTAACCAGAGGCTAGATCAAAGATTTATTCCTAAACAGAACCAAAAAGCAAAAAACTAAAAATAAAATTGGGTTGCCTCCCAACAAGCGCTATCGTTTAGCGCCCCTAGCTAGGCAAAAAAAATAAGGATAGAACTAGGTATTGCCATAATAATGGTAAGGTAAATCATGAAAACTCCTTTCGTATTCTATATGTTCAGCAGCAAGTTTCCTTTGTGGCAAGCAAAAGTAATCAAAGGGGTTAAATTTAATAGGACAAAAGTCCCCAAGATCAAGCTCGGGAGGTATGGGTTCCTCCCTTGGCCCCTTATATTGCACAACCAATTCATCATTACAAGCGTTCTTTTGACAAAAAGTCACAAGTCTTTGCTCAAGAGAAAAACCTAACCCATTATTCTGAACAGCAAAGTCGTCATTAAGTTCAGAAATCTATCAACTAGAACATCGGTAGGAACATTTTTTCTAAGGTTTTCATTATAAGCAACATGATCCAAAGATTGTAAACGCATTATGTCTTCTTGATTAAAAAGGATAGCTTCTATGGGAGGATGACCAGCATCCACCCTATAATGCGCAAAAATTTCTTTAGCTTCTTTCATTATAAATCTGAATTCATGAGCCAAAAAGATAATAGCGGCACGCTTAACAGAAGAGTACTCAATATTAGAAAATTATAGGAAAATTCTTTGTATGCAAGGATGCATATGAAAAAATTGCCTTTCAAGTTCAACTACGAGCAAGGATATTGCATCCGCAAGACTACTAGTTCTATGAAGAATAGAACCACCCATAATGGGCAAAGCACCGGCACAAGTAAAGAAATCTTGAATAACTCCTTTCCCAATAATATTACCACTACCGACTCGAAACTTTTTAGTATGCAAGATAGTAGTTTCCTCAAGATGATCAACGAAAGCATCAAAGTTTCCCATGTTATTATTATTGCCTTCATTAACGATAACCTCCCCAGATTCAGACATGGTGAAAGAAAAGCGAGCAGAAAGAGAGGGCGGATAAAACGGAAAGGGTGAAGTGGGGGAGAGGAAAATGAGAGGCAAATGGCAAATAATGCAATGCGAGGGATAAGAGTTTGTGATGGGTACTTGGTATGCCTTGACTTGTGTAGACTCGGCAACGGCGCCAAAAATGGCTTGTTGTTGGGAGTCAAATCTTGACTTGACTTGGCGCACACCTCCCCGGCAACGGCGCCAGAAATCCTTCTTGCTACCTCTTGAGCACTGCGTTGGTTTTCCCTTGAAGAGGAAAGGGTGATGCAGCAAAGTAGCGTAAGTATTTCCCTCAGTTTTTGAGAACCAAGGTATCAATCCAGTAGGAGGTCACGCTCAAGTCCCTTGCACCTACGCAAACAAATAAGAACCTCGCAACCAACGCGATAAAGGGGTTGTCAATCCCTTCACGGTCACTTACGAGAGTGAGATCTGATAGAGATGATAAGATAATATTTTTGATATTTTTATGATAAAGAGTAAAAGTAAGGAAAGCAAAGTAAACAGTAATGGAAATAACGGGAGATTAATATGATGGAAAATAGACCCGGGGGCCATAGGTTTCACTAGTGGCTTCTCTCAAGAACATAAGTATTACGGTGGGTGAACGAATTACTGTCGAGAAATTGATAGAATTGAGCATAGTTATGAGAATATCTAGGTATGATAATGTATATAGGCATCACGTCCGTGACAAGTAGACCGACTCCTGCCTGCATCTACTACTACTAGTAGAGTGCCCGTGCGTTGCCACGGGCTCTTGAAATAGTTTACTAGAGTTACATGTTAAAATCCACACATACAAACAATATAACACAAACTGAAGTCCATTATTGCAATGTAACAAGCTGAGTGATGTTACAACTTAACATCTATTACAAAAATACTAATATCTAGATGATGCGCTTAAGAAATTCTTTCACAATATCAGGAAAGTTTCCTCTAGCTTCATTCCCGCGATGTTTTAGCAAGTATAATAAAAAATGCTTCCTCAATTCATACCCATCCTGCAGAAAAAATAAATGTAGTTAGTATGAAAAATTCACGGAGAAGGTCTTAAAACATGTAACCCAGAATACTCACCGCGCAAACCGGCTTGACCAATTCTTTACCGTTCCACCAGAGCATAAAATGAAAAACAAAATAGCTAGACACATTCCTGGAAAACTTTCAATTAATATTATAAATAATATAATGATAACAAAAGTAAATATTCTTGTTATGAATTCATTACCCGTCTATACTCGTTGGAACACCGGCCGGAAATAAACGATGCCATTTAGATATATCAAAATTCCACCCAGGCAGCTTTATTTCGAGTGCTTCTTTGAAATCCCTTGAAAAACTTTTTAATTTCAGTGAATGCCTCAAGTTTTTATCCTCTGACGATTGTGATGATTGAATAGGATCCATAATATATAGACGACGTGCCTCTTTGTCGATGATGTACAGGATGTATCGGCCGATGGATGCATAGGGAAGATAAATCTACAAGTGGAGCTATTAGAAACAAAAACAAACCATGATAACAATGGTCAAAATATTTTGTTTACCTTATTGCAAGATGAGATGTCGGTCTCCATCCCAGGCCAGCTGTCAAATAATGTTGCCAACGTCTGGATAGTTTCCTTCTCACAAATTTTCTGACCTCGTGTTGACTCTAGCAGCATGGACTAAGTAAAAGAAAAAAAATATTGTTTCAACATGTTGATACTAATGGCACCTAGAATGAAGAGTTACGGTAACTTACACAAAATCGTAGATCCATGTAGTGTATAGGAGGGTCTGTGAACAATACTCCCTCGTCACATGCCAGCATAAGCACGGCGGTGTTGAAGCAATCATTGTCCATGGGCTGCTCCATGTTAAGTATGCACTGAAGTTTCTTAAGACTTAAGCTCATTGGATCGGGTGTGGAGCTCCGGACCCATACCTTCCTGTAATTTGGATGGTAAGAAGAACAATAATATACATCCGCACATTAAATATTGATACATGATACTTACTCCAAACATCCAGCATCATTGATCGACATGATGTAGTTGCAGAGGACGGCAAGTATTTCACGTTGGTCCGTGGGAATGATAGTGATTGGGGGGGGGGGCGTTTCTCTTCGACCACGTCAGATGGATTATCCAGGATCTCAAGATCAGAATTAGCTAAAGTTTCTTCGTTGAGAGGTTGATGGTACATGGGACATCCTTTTAACTTATTAAGCTCTGAATCGAGCAAAATAATTGCTAATTTTTGTCGAAAATGTTTCATATCCTCCTACAAAAAATTATGAAAACAATTTATAAGATATTTTGATAAAACATTATGAGATAATGTATAAAACTGAAATACCTGCGTAAACTGGTCTGACAGTCCATGTGGTGTCCAGTATTCCATATAATTTAGCATAAACAATCCACATGATACGCTATAATATTATAAAATAATGCTTCAGAATATCACACATATGAATCTAAAAACAAACCATTGTAACAAGTGCTTACCCATCAGTTTGTATTGCATCCTGAATTTGCTCTACAACCGTCCATTTTGTAACATTGAGATCAGGCCACTTATGACCTTTGATAAACTCCGGACTATGCTCTACAAGTTTCAGCCATTTCTCGAGCCCTAGCAACTATTTTATATATGAGAAATGTTAAGGATGAAGTCAAACAAAATAAATGCTAAGATGAGAAAAGAAATAGATATTTACCGTAGTAGCAAGGTCATTGCGTTTAACATTCTCACCAAGTGAGTCCAATACGTGGATCTCTCGTTTTTTGGCGTTGGCAACTGCTAGATACCAATGGTAGCCCGGCATGTTAATCGGAATGAATAACTGGTGTAAATAAGATACAAGTCACAGTCACAATTAGATATAGTTATTAATAAATCATTAAACATATAAACTAAATAAAAACAATCCATAATTATATGCATGGATTACGAGACAAAAACTAACCATATCTTGTTGTAGATAACTATTAACATGACGCACGATGCGACGATATTTTGATGGGTCTATGTCTCTTTCCCCGTCTTGTTTTATCTGGCCCGATACAAACATGCTAATAATGTGTACCTTTTCACCCGCCCTGTCTTGTAGATGGTCGTGAGCAAGCATGCAATATATGTAAGCATTTATCACCTGTAATGGGCATTTAGATTATATTTATATTTTATGATATTATATATTGTTCGTATTATTAATTACAAAGTTTGTGCAATTGGTCTTACACCGTCATGTAAGAACATATCATCTTTAATAAGGCATTCCAAATCGTCGGTTGATAACAAGGCATCTCCAATGTCTACGAACTGGGTATTCTTCGGGCAGACTTGATTGATTCGATGACTGTAATATCCCTAGCGGTACAAACATAGTCTGTCGAATTCATAAAAATATGAGCCAACTTAACAATCAAAATGAGCAAAATTAGTTCAATTCAAAAGACAATATTACAAAAATAAGATTGATAATAATATAAAAAATACCTTGTGGGATAATATGTAAATTAGCATCCTTTTTTGGTTTGTTATGAGATATAACCTCTTTGACATTTTTATGTTGTGAATCTTCGTCCCCTTTCAGCGACATCGCATCTGAACCCTCAATGGATTCTTTCCGTGCATCTCCAAAGTCCATATCCATGTCTCCTGTATTCTGAAAAAACAAGAAAAATAAAGAAAGCCCTTCCGTACTATCATCTATAAGATACATACAGAGGAAGGTTAGCTATATGCACCTCTTCTCGTGGTGTTTCACTGTGGTCTGTCATCGTTTCATCAGTGAGTATGTCGGAACCCATCAATTTATATCTATGCTGAAATATAACTAATACTTTTTACTGCATCATAAAATTATATATAATATATGATAAAACTGAATGTGAAACTAACACAACTGTTTTCTCTGCTAATAAATATAGTATTTGGTTATATTAGGAAAAAATGACGCTTAGATCATTTTACTAACACAACAAATCGGGGAAAACAACAAAATATAATGTTCATATATAAGTAATTAAGCGTCTGAAATTGCTTAAGTTATTTTAAATTATTCGTATAGGCTATGGAAAATTGCCATACAAAAACTAAAACAAACAAACAAACCAACATTAACCAAGTATATTTATTTTTTATATGATTTGTTTTGTGATACCCTTAGTATATGTCATAAGAATATAAATATTTATTTTTATGCACCATATTTAGTATATATATATATATATTCAAATTTGTTTAATTTTTGAGGTATGCATACTGTAAATATATATGATATTTTGTGAGGTATAACAATAATTACAAAAAAAATTCAGACGTCCACTAATAACAAATATACCATGATGAAATATTTAAGATGAAATATAAATGGTATTTCATACTGCATCATATTTGTATATATAATATATATATATATATATATATATAAAATAAAAGTGAAACTAACACAAATTTTTCTATGCAAAAAAGGATACCTATTTAAATAAATGTTGTTTAAATAAATGTCCTACCCCATGAAACTCGGGATAAACAACAAACCTCAATGTTCATATATAAGTAATTAGTCATTTGATAATTATTTAAAATATTTTTTGTAGGCTATGAACAAATGTCCAACAAAAAAAACATTTGTAAACTATTTCAAACAAAAAACTATAATGAATTACACGGGCCATAAACAACACGTCCAGGCCCAGACCAAATGCATCACGGGCTAGGCGTCGACCCACCTCCCCCGCGCGTCGGCCCGCCTCCCACGCGCGTCGGTCCGCCACCCCGCGCGTCGGCCCGCCTCCCCCGCCGCCTACCTTATCCACCCACTCGCTCCTCTTCCTCCACTCACTTCATCTTCCCACTTTCGCCTCCGCCGCCGCATCGCCGCGGGGTAGGTGGCGGCCGCGCGACTCCGCCCGCCGCATCAGTCCCTCTCCCCTCCACTCATCTCTCCTGTCCACTCACTCGCCAGCTCTCGCCCTCTCACCCCCCACACCCGCCGCATCGCGGCGCGCGGCGCCGAGCCCGCAACCACCACGCCATCTTGCCGCGACCACCGCACCAGTCTCCGGCGCCACCTCTCGCCCTCCCACCTCCCCCCGCCGCATCGCGGCGCGCGTCGCCGAGCCCGCAGCCACCGCACTAGTCTCCGGCTTCACCTCTCGCCCTCAGACCTCCCCCCGCCGCACCGCGGCACGCGTCGCCGAGCCCACAACCACCGCGCCATCTAGCCGCGACCACCGCACCATGCTCCAGCGAGACGTGTGCGACTGCTGTCGACGCACGCATGGAGCTTCATCGCCCAGATGCGGGTGCTGGATCCCGTCGCCCTCCGGTCGGATCCGCGGCGGTGCTGGTCTCCGACGAGTTCGACGATGGATCCGCAGCGCGGTGCCTCGATCTACAACGCCAGCAGCTCCGGTACGCAGATCCGACCCCTTTCCTCCTCTACTTTTCTTTTTGATGATTCCTGAACTGATTTCCTACTCGTTGCTCTATCGAGGCGCCGTGACCCGGCCTCACAGGCAGGGCCAGGGCGAAGACTGCTCCCCGACGGCCAAGACACGGCCACGGTGGTGCAGCCTGTGGTCTACATCGCCTACCACTCCGCCGTCTTCCGGAACCCCACCACTTCCACAGCAAGGTGAGACAGACGGCCCCTCCATGACGACAACAACAATAATTACCGTAGCATGCCTCTTTCTTGGTAATTAGTTGTTGCACTCAATTCAATTAGCCTACTAACTAATCTAGTCCATTATTAATTATTGCTCTTCCACTGTTTCGGTATCTCTTGGTTTGCATTGGACAACTATGTGATGAAAACACATCACCAGTTTTGGTTCAATTTCTATGTATGCACATGATTCAAGTTTCTTCAATGAATGAATATGCAGCAGCATTTTTTGGTTCAAGCAATGTATAGATTCTGTTATTACCATTGGTCCTTTAAGTTTGTTTGTTTCAAGTGATTTGGCTTATTACTGCTCTCATGGCCATAATTCTGCTCTATGGTTGTTTACACCTGCCCATGGCATGCTAATGTTTAAAGCCGCCTCTGCTCTCAGACTAAAGCTATATGTAATATGGTTCAGATCGCCCATGGCGCGGACGAGACGGCGACGTCGGCAGGAGGGCACTTTGCAGCCCCTGGACTGAGGAGGATGGGCGCACATAGCCACCAAGCCCTCTGCTCCTCTTCTTCCAAGGCGAGCGATCAAGGGTCCCGAGCTCGACGAGTCCAGCCTGGCCACCACAACGAATTGCTCCCAGCAGGTAGCACGTCCCTCTCCCTCTCCTCACTCACCTGCTACTATGCTAATATTCCAGTGATTGCTATTTGTTAGCTAGCTAGTTAAACGACCTGCTTTTCTGCTAAATAAATGCCCCATTAGCTAGGTAGAGGCAGTGTGCTATGCATGTGGTTGTTTAGGTTCTTGCATATGTAATGTAAAATAAATGAAAATATAGGCTGATTCTACTGTAATGCATTATTAGTCTCAAAACCAAGTTCTTGCATAATCACCAACATATTATTGACTGGTTATTTGTGAGAATCTCACTAAATTGGGTATTTGGGTGCTATGATGTGCAGGTGTTGGATAAGATCAGGTTTGAGACCCTGACCAAGTCCTCGTGAACAACCTTGGTACCATTGCAAGGTTGGGCGAGAAGGATTTCATGGAGGCTGTAGCTGCTGGCATCGACGTGTCCATGATTGGTCAGTTTGGTGTCAGTTTCTACTCCGCTTACCTTGTTAATGAGTAGTATGTGTGGTAGTCCCAGGATGGTGGCTCCTTCACTGTGAGACATGATACTACTGGAGAGCCCCTTGGAAGGGGTACTAAGATAACCCTATACCTCAAGGACAATCAGGTACAGCAAAACACAAGTCTTGTCACTATTTACATGCTCATGCTAAATATGTTCTTGTGGGGCATTCAGAATTTCTATGAATGTACCGTTAAATTGAAATGTTGTTCATGTGTTGCTTTTGTTTCTATGCTCTGGGGTTGTAGATTGGAAGACTGTTTGATTGATGATGCTTAGTTTTAGGAGGGTTCTGCAGAGAGATTCAGGGATTTGTTTTGGTTAACACACTTCACGCCCATCTGAAACATCTTCGTTTTGAAGATGTTGAATATGCTCCTTGGAGAAGTCTTCTTCTACCGCTTGCCGTCTAAAATATTATCTTTAGAATATAGTGCTTCTTAAGTTGACTTGTCACTGTAGCTGTGATATGAACTGTAGTGTCCAACTCATCCATTTCATATTTGTACATGGAACATATATCTTTGAATCAAAGTTATCCTTAAAACCACATTTTTGTAACTGAGTCTTGGAATCAAAGTTATTGTTAAAATTTGAGCTCCTAAAATTCTCAGTTCGGTTTAAATATAGACCTTGCACGTGTTCTTGCTGTCACACTTCATTTTGTTTTCAACGTTCCTCATTACTTCTCAACTCTACCATTTGAACAGCAAGCGGAAGAGAAACCGAAGGAGTGCCAAGCAGCAGCAAAACGGCTCGACAAGGCTCTCTTGGTTAGTATGGTTCCATGAAATTTGTGAGTCGTGGCGCAACATACTTTTTTGGTCTTATCCCTGATTTGTGTTCTCTCACTCCCTAGGCAGGGTTTTGACTTTCCTGTATATGCCTATGCCATGGATAATTATAAGGTGAAGTTTGTTTGATTTCCTCACTGCCTGTAATCATGGTTTCAGTTTATCGGTATAAAGTTCTTACTATTGTTATTTACATGGCTTATGGTTAATTATATGGTTCCTGGTTATGCCCTGATTAGTCAGCACCATCTCTGCAATGGTTGTTGTTATGCCATCGTAATTCTGGTTATGCATGATTTTGGTAGGGTCTATTCTTAGTTTTGGAGTTAAATTATGCTACTGTTTACAACATGGCATTTGAGGCATAATTCTTTAACAAAGGCATGTGTATGTGTTGTGCAATGTGTATTGCATTCATTAACAGTGTATCGTATATTTGAGCAATTTGCTGTTTTATTTCTAAGCTGGCAATGGGAGCAGCATAATTACCAAGAAAGAGGCATGCTACGGTAATTACTGTTGTGGTCTTGTATACCCTCATAATTATTTGTTGTTGTCGTCATGTATAAATAGCCAGATTCTTTTTTGGTTTTTTCTTGGGCGTCGATGAGCACAGTAGCTCGGAGGAGGCCACCATGGAGCTGATGCCACCTCGGCAAACAAAACCTGTGCATAACGAGAACGACGAGGCGAGCCAATACTACAGAGGAGCTGAACCATAGTGAGGTATTAATTTTAAGTAGCAATATTGGTTGCTAGCATAGGAAAGGTTTGACGTATCTGTCCACCTTTTAAAATATAAGTATCTAAATACTGAATAATGATTATAGTGCTTTAAGACAATCAGGTGCCGTTTGGTTTAGCATATAAGTGTCTAATTACTATATATAGGTATCTATCCACACTTTGCTTTAACAATCAGGCATCATTTTCTTCATCTTGCTAGCTCCAGTTTGTTGCAGAGGAACTATAGTGATCTATGACCGGACTTCCTGTTGATTTAGTGATTTATGATTCCTACAAGTATATAGAAATATTTTAGCTCCATCATAGGAAAAATAATCTGAAATAGAGTTTCGGTGAACTTGAATATCATGGCGTGCACTTGCTTCATTTACCTAGTTAACAATAAAAAGGCCAAGTCTTTCATATTGAAATGGCATTTTTTTGTTCAACATGATATTGTGATTCTAGCCTCATTTAGTCTGTGTTGCAGGTTAAGAAATTTACAGTTTAAAAATTAATATAGCAGCGATCCCCTTCCTATAGTAAAAAATGCTTATCAGGAATCCTGATATTACAAAAATCCATCAATGGTTATGTAAAATACATAATATTCACTATTGTTGGCATTTTCACAATTAGCTTGAATTTATCTCACTGCAATTGATTGCTCATGGCTTCTACTGGCTTTTTTGTTTTGAATGTTCTCTTTCTTTAGGAATCTGGCTATCTGGCTATTGTTTGGTGCTAACTGTTGTGGTAAGTCATATTATATCTTGTGTCAATAGTCTGTATAATTTTTTGCATCATTTGCACTCATACGCCTTTTTTTAATGATGGTAATATAGGGAGCGCATGTACGTGCAACTGTGGAATGATAACCCAAACCACCTCAATCAGAAAGGGGAGGCCAAAATATGATATGGTTTAGTACCAGTTGATTGAGCAACAGAAGGTAATGCCTATCTTAGTAATTCTAAGCTCATTTCCCCCCAATAAGTGTTCCTTTGTTACCTGTATTATAATTATTATTCAGTGAATTAAATCAGAAGCTACTTCTATCAAAAAGCAGTTTCCTTTCCTATGAGGCTATGATGGCAATCAATATTTTTGTACTATACCTCAACCAAACATACTTTTGATAGTACACCTCAAGCAAACATAACAACTATTACAGTTTTAGAGAAAATAAAGATCTAGAATTGTTCATACCTAGAGGTACTCGCCTTCTTGATGCTCCTTGCTTACACAGAGTACTCCTTGGGAACTTCTCCTCCAGGTCTGGCTGTTGTGATTAACGAAAGAAGAGCAAGGAGGGGGAGGAGGCATGGCAGAGGAGGTTCACATATATAGGTAGGCCATGCGGAGGATAACTGGCTAGCAGATCATTGCTTAATCTAGCACTACCATATATACCTGTCCCCTGCACATCTATTTCCTTTTCCATCAAAATCACACCTGTTAATAAATTAGGCATTGACGGATTTTACAGGATGTTAACATAAAATGGTAGGCCATGCAGAGGAAGGCTGGGTAGCACATGTCTTTGCTTTTTTCATATATATACTTATGTATGGTGCAGATATCTTTCCTTTTTTCATCAAACGCATAACTTTTAATAATATATTAGAAAAGAAGTCAGAAATCAAAACTTACTATAAAATTAGATTGTCCTTAATGTCCTATCCATACTTTAGATCATGATGATGTCAATTGTCATGCCTTAATTTTTTTTTGTGGTACTCATTTTTTCCAAAATGCTTATGTTCTTACACATAAGCTTCATGAACTTATCATTGATTAGCATGTATCAAAATAGAACATTCACGGCGTGCACACTAACATATCTACTATTAACGTGGTTCTAGTTGTGTACTGTAGGGTACTGATCAATAAGAAAAACCATGCATATATCATTTATTTTACTCTATTCAGGAACAAATTAAAAATAATCAGCGTTTATTCGCTAGCTGGAATTTAAGGCAACGACGAGAGAGGAAGATCAAGGACAACTTCAGGATTAAATAATATATGCAAGGTACGTGCCGTATGACCTTCATATGTTTATTTACTATTCTATAGCTGGAATGTGATTATTTCTGAAGAATAAAGTATACATCGTATCGTATAACAGTGCGTGTATGGATGAAGTTATACGATACGAGATTAGCTACAGCAAAAGAAAATTAACGACGTGCACAATAACGATGAAATATTAATGAATTTATTTGTTCACTTAAATAATTCACTGAAAAAATGATCAGGAAAGCACTATGTGCTAATCATGCATTTTAATTTGCATTGCAAAATTAGGCAGTGAGAACTGTTCATCGATACAAAAGCTAGGGGTGTGGCCCAATTGTAATCTAAATAATAGTCTAATAGGCTAAAATATGTGTATAAACAATTGCCAAAAGCTAGGGATCGCCGGCGCATTGTTTCCAATGATGGGCTCCATCGCTGATCGATACGCGTGAGTGATCGTTCACTGAGGTGTCTTGGCAATTAGGATGTCGATGCAGCATATATATAAACGGATATAGTTTTAATGCTTTTTATTGCCTGCCAAATATATCAAGTCGTTTTTAAGACATAGATGATTCTTTCTAATTATAAAAAAACGTGACGGGGGCGTATCAGATCTTTCTCCTTTTTTATAGTTGAATATTTTGTTCCTAAGGCATGACATATTTACAGTTCAATCTCAACGAATCGAAAAAAAATCAACCTTTGTATAAAACCAGATATCCCGAATTAAGTACACGTACAAATAATACATACTGCCATAATGGCTACACTTAGAGTTGACAAGCAAAAAGAAAACACACTTTAACAGAAATGATTGTTCTGTGTGAATACATTATTATCCCAAATGTAGATAAAAGGACCGAGGGAAACGAGCTTTTTATTGAGCCGTGTTGAAAAACAAAGTCATCTACTGTCCATTTTTCCTGGCTATAACTGCAGCATTGACGTATGATAGTGTTTCGTCAAGTGTCATTAAGCAGGCTTCGTGGATATCTATGAAAAAACAATTTGTTAGTACTAATAACATCGTAATATAGAAAAGAACAAAAAGCCATAAAAATCGAAATAGTTTATATAACTTACCTTGAAGATGATGAACATCATCATTAATGTTGGGGGAGAACAAGAATGTGCTCTCCCTCATAGTCTCCATGCACTTATCCCTCCGGTTTACCTGTATGTACGTAACTACAATTTTCTCGAACAAACTTTCAGTGCTCTGCAAGTGGTACAAGTGACGACCAGCATGCTCTTGACTTAGGCGTATAAACAGTATCTCCCGTCTGGAATGATAAAGATATGTTGATGGTAGGCAACTATCAAATATTAATAATCATATAAAACCTCAAGTACTGATTGGAATTTACCGAAAATTCATGATGCCTATCTCAACAAAATGGACCTGCCGTCTATATACTGAATCCCACCTATGTTGTATCCTACCAGCATAGACAAGAATACCAAGAACATCTGGAAAAAATTAAGTCTGGGTGAGACAAAATGTTAAATCGATAAATATGCAAAAACAAACTAAAAGATGTTGCACCGGTAATGGTTTTGTCCCGTAGCAAGGATACGACACCAAGTTGTGGGAAAAATGGTGGACAGATTATCGATGCAATACTGTGCACCGATGTCCTAACCATGGTTATAGCATTTAGTTCAATGACAAACTCCATGCATAGATACCAGAAGTGACCATCTAGCATTTCCGTGGGGTTTATCCCGACGCTACTGAAGTCATATGTTAGCCCGGTCTGCAGAATGGTGTTGAATCGGTAAGCTTGGTTGCTGAAGGCAATTGCTTCAATCTTTGTTCCCTAGAAATATTTAAAAATTCAGATAACAAGACTTTAGAACACATGTGTATATACATTAAAAAAGGTTGCTATATTTAGTGATCACTAATCTCATACTTCCTGGTCCAGAAGTATGCAATGAAAGTATGGGTTTCCCATTGCATGCACCCTGATATGGGACTTCCACATCACCTTAGCTCGAATTATCCAACATCTTTGATAGATATGTTCCATCTGTACACTTTGAAATTCAGGTACCTACATAAAATAATACGAAATGATGGGATAAACAAACGGTGATGTCAGATAAGCGTGCATGAAGATCTGTACACTTGCCTGTTCATTGGAGGGATGGTAGGCAGGGGCATGATGGGATCCGGTGGATTCGCCATCACCCTCCTCGAGGGCCTCGAGCTGTACGGTATCACCATGGTCAGGAAGCTAATGGATGAAGTGTTAAAGAAAGATAGAGGGGCGCACGGGCACGGGTAGTGGCATTTATATATATAGTCCAAGGGGCCCACAGGCGGGAAAATCAAAATTCTTTCAATATTTGCATGTGGCCGTCTAGCGAAAAAAACCTCTACTATCGAAACTATTATAAATAGTAAGTTATGAGAGTTCTTTGGCAACAAAAAATTTATTGCTAAAACTTTTTGAATCAATTAATTATTTATAGATATTTCAGATTCTTAATCTGATTGAAATCATGTCAATTATCTCACCAGTATCATTGTTTCCTTTTCGCCTGTGAATCCGCTATATTCAATATAACAAACTGCGGGAATATAATGATGACTTCAGATTTTTAGTTAGGAACGCAATAATTGGATATATCAAAATAATTAAGGTGATAGTGCGTTAAGGTAAGTGTAGTCACACAATTAATATATTACCATGGATTCGCCAATATTTCGTCGATTAAATATATTACCATTAATTACCAACATGTAATCAATTTCAAAAATTGATTATTTACTCAGCTTTTATTATACTATATGTTTTTTTTAAATCCCAACATATTTGATTTTATAACATGTGATGAGACATCGTTGTGTTACTTTGCAACGACTATTTTACGGGCATTTTAAAATAGTAACAAAAAATTAAATCGAAGTTATTAGCAATAGTACTAATTTGTTCAGTCGGTCTTTGATGGCTTGTTCAAACAGGAAAGAGAACATTTACTTACATTAACACTGGCATGTTGAATACTGTTTTCTTCAAATGCATTAACACTTCATTCAAGTTTGTGCCAGCTGTAACATTTACTTACATTTCCTTGTTCAAACAGGAAAGAGAACATCAAAAAATAAACATGAATTAGGGAAATAAATAAAAAGAAACCTATTGAGATCAGCTTACAACTCTTTCTTGCATTTCATGTGTAATACCTCATGTATATCAAAAAATATAATTGGACTACAAATCATTCAGTCCAACACAGCATTGCAAAAGATCATATTTATTATTCTTTTTCATCACAACAATCTGTATAACATACATACGTACATATGAGAAATAGTAGTAGAAGTACACGCTCCCATAGCTAGGAAACAACATAAATTTGTGTATTTATGCGTATGCATTAGCAGCAACGGTATTACACACATGCACTATCTGTTTATGCATTAGCAGAAGTAACACATCAGCGGCATCATTCGTTAAGAAAAATTACGCTTGTAGAAAATCTATATCAGCGATGATGGTGTATACATACAAATATTTTAGGTCTGAACTATTACAGATGCACAATAAATTCATGATGGTAAATGAACCAATGCAAGAAAATAATATGTAACCTGAACTGAACTGTTAAATAATTAGTTTAGATACGTGAAAGTATCAAGTATTCTATTTTTTTTCCAAATATTGTACACTTCAGCAATCAGACATGTGAGTTGTCACATTTTTTCAAAGTCGCACGGGCATATAAACTTATTCGCATGTACGCAGGCTAGCTTTTTATTATTTATTTGTAGTACATATGCAAAATATATATTCACAAGCTTCACAAACTTCCCTCCTGCGTGTGTTGGTCTTATAATTCAGACCAATCAGAATATTATAGTTCTGACCTAGCAGATGATTGTAGAGGATCATAAGGACGTCCATAAACTTACATTCAAACATACTATCAAAATACCAAAATAATAAGAACAGATATGTTAATTTGCCGTAATACAATAGTTTCATTGGATGTTCCAGGTCTTTATCCTGCCAATCACTATATCTGAATCACATATTACACATGAAAAAGTACGCTTGTAGAAAATCTATATCAGCGATGATGTTGTATACATCCAAATATAAAAATACCAAATAAAAAATATATGTAAAAGAAACGAAATTCAGCATATCTTGACCATCGCAAGAGTAAATGCTCTGTCATTACTAAACCTGCCAGTCTATTAAGACCGAACTTCAGCCTGTAAGGACTTCCTTGTAGACGATGTTCTTCATCGAGGTCAGTAAGGACACAGTCGGTCTTTTTCGCTTCTTTGGATTGTCCTTTAGCTTGTTGGCCTTCTCCTTCGGCTTCTCCTTCTGAATGAGTATCTTTATGTTTCTCTTCGCGGTGGCTCGAGACAAAGCAACATAGAGCTGACCATGAGAGAACACGGGATTGGGTAGGTAGACACCAACTATCGGTATGGTCTGCCCTTGAGCCTTGTTAATGGTCATAGCAAAGCTAAGCCTTATAGGAAATTGCTTTCTCTTAAACTTGAACGGAAACATGTCGTTTTCAGATGGGCAGAGAGGTATTCGAGGAAGGAAGACCCTCCTGCCAGCATGTTGACCAATCATGATTTCTGCATCAATGGTGTTCCTCTCAAAACCTCTTACAACAAGCCTACTGCCGTTACACAGTCCATTAGCTGGATCAATGTTCCTTAGAAGTATGACAGGGCAGTTCAGCTTTAGCTTGAGTGCATGCGGAGGAAGACCATTAGGAGTCAATCCATTAAGAAACTCCTGAGCGTAGTAGCCATATGGGTCGTCCTCTGCAATGTCAAAGCTATGGTAGATTACTTCATCTCCATGAAAACGGTCTATCATGCGGATGTTTATCTTGTCGACATTGTCGTTTGTCATGGAAAGGATTGCTCGAGATGTCATGTAATTGGAATCAGACATGTTGTCATCTAGACTCGGAAACACGTGGTCAATAAGTTTCTCCAGGTCGTCAACCTCGCCTGTAGACGGCAGACAAATATCTTCAGGGAGTAGTATGTTGCCTTGATCGTCTACATCCTCAGTGCCATTGCCGACCCTTAGCAAGTAATCTGCAAACACAACAGTCTTTCCTCCAAAGGGTCGGTCACGTATTCCCATGATGTCGCGCATGCTGTTGTCCAATGCCTCTACCGCTTGTCGCTTAGTCATGCTGGCCTCGGCCCATATTATCAACAAGGCCATCCTTAGGAGCTTGGTGGTCCCACTCTGCTTGGTGAAGCTGCACGAGGCTCCATCATCGCAACTCAATGGGATCTTGAACCTCGAGTGGGCAGTCCTGCCGCCAGGCATGATAGAAGCGGCGACGCCGGACGTCGCGGTAGCGATACCAATCTTGCCTTGGCTCCTCACCTTGGCAAGCATCGCCCTATATAGGAAGGTCTTCCCTGTACCTCCAGGGCCATCAACAAAGAATACACCCCCATCACCGCGTTCAACAGTCGTTAGTATCTCGTCGTATGCGGCCCTTTGTTCCAAGTTCAGCGAAGATACCAACTTAGTGTCATCCATGTCAAACTCAACGGTTGTTTCCTCGATGACCTCTCTTGCCTCGCCCTCGGTTGGGTCAAACGCATCATCTATGGTCGGAAGAGCGAAATCAACAATATCTTTACCCATGGACTGCAACATACCCCTAATGTCTAGCAACACTATCTGCTCCACCTCGTCAGGGGACGTGCGTGATCGACGATAGTCATCTGACATAGGCTCGAGGTGCCTATCCCATAAACCACGCACGTCGCCTGGCTCGCAGTGCACCAAGATGGTTGCGAAGAGCCTCCTAAGAGAACATGGCATCGCCCACTGCTCAGCCTCAGTAAGACAGTCGTCGAGCGTGTTGTCTGCCTCGATGAGTCCCAACCTTTCAGCAGCCTCTCTAAAGCTCCCACATAGCATGCCGTCCACGGTGAGCAAGTCGTCAAAGGATGTTTTGCCCGTAACATGGTTTAGCTACACACGCAGATAGTATCGGTCCCCCTCGGCAGGATTGGCAGACACGACGCGACCTATTTGAAAATGCTCGACCCGCGGCTTCCAAAACTTCTTTTTCTTCTGCCACGTGAAGCTTCCGGGAAAATCCTTGTACAATATATTTCTAGCCCGAGGGTGTTCCTGGTTAGCCTTGAAATACTCCGTTAACATGGATTTTGAAATATTTTCTGAGGCGACAACATTTTTCAAGTCAGCCTGGGCATTGAATGCGACCCTGTGCATATTCGGGAGATGAAGAGGCAACTGCAAGACAGGAGGGTAGTTGGCGCAAAGTGGAAAGCCAAATATCCTCCACATAGCCTCCGGAGGGGTGATCCACCTTGCGTCAACGTATCTCTTGATCTCATCAATGTTACCATCGGCGTCAGGCTGGTCGATGCTGAAAGAAGCCTTATCATGGCCCTTGTAAATGTACTTGTAAAGATATTTGACGGCCTTTATGCTCGAGCAGACCTCAATGTTGATGTGGCAATTGAACATCCGCAGAAGGTATGGGTTATAAGGCACAACCCATCTGTTGTCCAACATCTTCCCTTGGACCTTAGCACGCCTACCATCGTCTCTACGTCGATAAACTGGGTACGAGTCCTTCCCCTGTGCTGTGTTTTCATTGAACGACCGCGGGTATCTGCATTTGCATCTGTTTTCTTGCATGCAAACATTCTTCGGGTTTAGAGCACCGCATGGTCCGTGCATCATATGTTTTACCACCATTGCATACAATTCCGGATACTTATGCTTGTCTGGGAGCTCTGCGGAAATGAGTCGGTCATACTGCTCGGGGACGATAAGCTTATATGTTGAGTCCATGATCAACAGAAAATGTGCATGTGGGAGGCCCCTTTTTTGAAACCCGACAACATATACATATGCGACAACAACACCCAGGATGTGCTTCTTGAACAACATGTCCTTCATAGCCTCTAGTTTGCCAAAGAACACGCAAGCCACAATATCAGGTCGGTCCTGCGCCGTCTGACCAGGCAGCAACTCATTCGTTATCTCTTCCCATTTTGGATTGCAAGTCATGGTCAAGAAGATGCCAGGCTTCCCGTATGTATGTACAATTGCCATGGCATCCATATGCCTCTTCTTCATGTCGCGGTCGCCACCAGGGTATGTTCCAGGGAGAATTATTCTTACCCCAACAGCGCTTGCTCGTGTCTCCCCCGATGTGATCGCGTCAACAACTCCTTTATACAAGTCGGCACGAATCTGCGTCTGGTTCTTCCTGTACCACCTTAACCGGCAACTTTCAATCTTGACGTACATGTCGACGGCCCATTGCTGCAAGAGGCGTGCTCCACAGAGTATGGGATTAAAGATCGCAGGCCGTGTCTGCAGCATGTAACAGTAGTAGTCTCTGACAGAGACGCACAACCTGCTGTTGCCCTCTGCACATGATTGAGTACCATCAAAATGAGGATATAATCGACAAACAAAATATTATTTGTAGCAAAATGGGACGCAGACGGCATACCTGCATCCTCATCATCATCATGGACCAGTTGAGGATTTAGTACAACCTCCAAAGGAACATTACGTTTAGGTAGCTTCGGATGCCAACCTAGTTCTCCCCTTGGATAGAATAGGGGATAAGACAAAGGGTCATATGCTCCGGAGGTCACACGTATACTGTGCCTTTCGTTGTTATTACCACAAAGTGTTATCCTCCGGTCAAACCTTTTTGCTAGGTCGTTGCCCTCAACCCAAATTGCAGCAACCTCAGATGACAACGGTCTGTTATATCTTCTTTGGTCAAGCCTTTTATCGGTGTTTAGGTCTATCCTGTAATCATCGAGGTTGTCCTTGTGTGCACCCAAACTCCTAAATTGCTGGGAGTACGGGTTTTCTTTGAGTATGTCTACTAACTTCTTCACGACATCTTGGTCTAATTGCTTGGTGGCCGCCTTACGATGAGTGATGGTTGGGTCATCATCATAGAAGTATAACTGCAGATGCTCAGGACGGGAGCTAGGCCCAAACGAATGCACATTGTGGTAGATGGTGCCGTGTGCCCGGAATGTGTACACCCCAGACTTCATGTTTGTGTAGTTCTCATCAAGGCTGACGCCAAGGGTTGTGAAGGCGAAATGCCCGTTGAAGAAGCGTATGTTTTCCCGAAAATGTCTAGAATCTGCATCCATGCTTGACCATAGCCTCATCAGCTCTGGGATTGGCTCAGGTTGTTTAAGTTCGATCTGCCATTGCGACAGCAGAAGCCGTCAGTCTCAGACACTTTTTTTTTGCCTTGCAGTGTTTGCAGTTTGCGTCGAGCTTCAGGATGTGAGTCGTGTCTGGGATGTTTGTGTAGACAAAGTCTAATGGATCAACCTCGCTAGGTATAGCAGACGACATGATCGCTTCCTCTTCATCCTCCAAGGTGTCATTATCGTATCCTACGTGCATTTGTTGCAACATGATGTTCAAAACATTATTAACTACTAACTATAATTATGATAAAGCCCCACAAATTCATAGATCATAGTTGAACATACCTTCGTCGCGAAACATGTAGTACTCCTCATCCATAAAGTCGGATGGTGTCGTCTCATCGCCAGTGATGCAGTCTCGGAACCCATCGATTTCGTCTGCATTATCTCCATGGCGAATGTGACAATAGACAACGTCATGTCAGATGAGGGTTGGTGAGAATGAGCACAACAAGGTGACAATAGAATTATCATACCATTGGTACCAACAATGAAATTCGGCATGATTGTCGTCGGGTCGCCATCAGATGAATCACCGTCGGCGGCCGAGAGAGGGGTGTTGCGTGGGATAAGTTTGCTAGGTCTGGACGTGGGAGTGCGAGGGATTCTTTGCACGGGGTGTGCTTCTTTGCCGCATAAGTAGCCTTTCTTTTTGCACTTAACTCCCCCTTCTCTTTGCTGCATGCCCTCCATTCTCGCAGCGTGGTATTTTTTTCTTCAAGATCGATAGTTCCGTGCTCTAGATGTTTCCGATATGTTGCTCGCCTCCGCGCATTTGTTTGCTCCATTTGATCAGGAGTTAAGCAAGTTTTGCGTTGCTTACCACGCTGATTCCTAGGTAGTTGGTTATCATGAATGACAGCTGTACTGATTGTATTGGTATGAGGCAATACCGCCTCATCTTGTGACAATGACGTATAGCTGGACCTATTTGGGTCGGCTGGTTATACAACAGTGTAAAACGCTAATCAGTACTGCATTAATTGATCATTGATACACTTATTAAACACTTGTATCCAGAAACATTAGGAATATATATACTATCAAGAGGCAGCTGAATCAAAAAGCATTCTAACCTGATATTGTAAGGGCAGGAAGGTTATCATCTTTGTGCTTCACGGGAGCTCGCCCTTGAGCCTTGATCTGGCTATTTTTGTCGGCAAGGAGCATAGGGTGAGCTTGTACCCCATTAGTGATATCACCGAGAGCGCTCCATGGAACATTTTGCATACCTGCAATATGGTTGCAGGTGTCATTCTCACGGATTCTCAGATAATAATCATATTGTTATGAACAAAGGGAGTATATTCAATAGACGTTTGGCCTGTAATATAGAAATAGTCGTACCCGACATGTCAACGGCAGGCATATTTTGATGGAGATGCTTGCCGGCGGCGTCATCATATTTTCTTCGATAACCATCTACCAACGGAGCTTTCATCTGTTCCTTGTTAATGTCAGCATTTTCCTTGTTCTTAAGATACGTTGCCCGCCTCCGCGCATTTATTAGCTCTTTCTTGTCATCTAGTAATAGATGCATGAAGGTGTGAGAGTTGTGAATGCAGGAATGTACATTGTTTTGATTTAAAATCAAACAATCATACCAGATATTGAAAGGTCGGGTTGACTTCCATGCTGTACTTTTTCTGCTTCCTCCTCTTTTTTCCTCCGATAAGCAGCTCGCCTCTTAGCGTTTATCTGCTCCCTTTTTTCATCAGACAAGATAACTTTCTTAGATGGTTTGGAGACACGCACGACAGATCCTGTAGTCATGTGCTTGGATGTTGAACCGGATTGTGGTAAAACTTGAGGAGTTGCATTGATGTTTACGTGATTTCCTCCGTACATATGAGTCAAATCTAGAGCCTCTGGAACAAAACCAAACCAAAATGATAATGTACTTAGTATGTTAATGAACATCTGCAACACAACCTCTATAAGATAGATACGGTTCACAACGAAAGACGAATCTTGTAATACCGTCTACACTTTGTGCTACGGCTGCGGCTAACTCGTCAGTGAGACAACTGAGAGACACAAACGTTGATGAGGTTGCCGGGTTGCCCGCTTGATGTAAAAATAACCGATAGTGGTCATAACGGGTTAGTTTAGTGCTATCCGAAGAGTAGAGAGTACTGATTATGTTTTATACTAACCTAAGTTCAGTTCGGAAGGCCGCGGTACACATGTGACATCACCATCAGTGGGTTGAGGAACAACAACAACTGCGGTCTGTTCAGTGATGGACTGATCTGAAATTGGTTCATACAAGTAAATAGACGGTCTAATAATAGATGCAGCAAGCTGTGAGAGTAGTCAAAGCAGGAATGCACATTGTTTTCATTAAAAATCAAACAATTATACCAGATGTTGAAAGGTAAGCTTGACTTTCATGCTCAAGTTTCTTTGCTTCCTCCTCTTTCTTCCGCCGATAATTAGCTCGCCTCTTGGCGTTTATCTGCTCCCTTTTTTCATCAGATAAGATACCTTTTTTAGTTTGTTTGGTGACATTCTCGAAAGATCCTGTAGTCATGTGCTCGGATGTTGAGCGGTTTGGGATAAATCTTGAGCAGTTGACATAGTGTATAGGTGTATTCCTCCATCAATAGGAGACACATCAAGAACATCTGGAACAAAACAAAAGCTAAATGTTATTGTTCTTAGACTGTTCTTGAATGTCTGCAACACAACCTCTATAAGCATGATAAATAACCGAGATTGCCGGGTCTCCTTTTCAATATGTTTTTTGCTCACCTGAGTTCAGATCGGGAGGCCACTGAACACATGTGATATCACCATCAGTGGGTTGGGGAACAACCGGGTCTGCGGTCTGTTCAGGTATCGAGTGGCCTGGAGCATGGTTCATACAAGTAACTGAGATTGAAGTCACGAACTTAAGAGAATAAAATGATGAGTACTCTATCCGCACAACCTCATTCCTGGACTAATAGGGTGATTATCAACAACGTTTGTCCCAGCCATCTGATATCCTACACCTTCAGTACCCACAAGTTCATTATCCGGAAGAACCGGTTGTCCAGACGGTTCAAGTGTCAGCCCATCTGAGTGTCATTCATACAAGTAAGCGAGATCAATTCGAGAAATAAATAGTATTAAATCATGGTAAATTGACAATCCAACTGTCATAAATGGGGTACTCAGGTTGTTCTCACCATCATTTGTCCAATCCAAATTATCTGAAACAACGTCATTTAAGGAAATCACAATCGGGATATAGCTTGACATGTGCGGCATGTTTTTTAGTCAAAGATTTACCTCTAGGTACACCTGACGCTGTTGTATGTTCCGCAGATTTGCTTTGTGGATTCCCCATACTTACCTACAAGCAAAGATTTCATACTATTAACAATGGCTTGTGAACTGAAGTTGTCTACCATCAATCATTTATTTTGTTATCCCCTTCTGGACGCGCCCAGGATCCAACTCCTGGCCTCCGTATTGGGAGGTTTTATGTAAACATATTGATTTTTTTAATTGTTATGTTTCATGCACTTTCGTTTGTGAACTTGGAGACAACTTGGAGATACACCATTGTATGTTGTTCATGTGATGAGTACTGTTGCAATGGAAGAGATTGCCAAGGCTAAAAGAGAAGGTATGGTGCCTGGCCATTTGGTTCAAACAAGTTCCTCATCAATGCAAATTAAGACAGAGTTATTTTATGAACATTTACTTTCAGAACATTGGCTAGTTTCGGCTTTGTACAAAAAAAATCAGGACTGGGTCGGTCCCAGAATAACTTGTTGGGGCTTCAGAACTAAGTTGTCCCACGGGATTGATAATACCCCAAATCTAAGTACTAAGTTGATTTAAATTTTCAACACGTGTCAAATTGTGAAACAAACTGTAAGTTGATGTAAGCTCAAACTTTGCAGGTCAGAGAGTCATCGGGAAACCTGTGGTATCTGGGCTAGTCCTTGATGATTCTTGGCTTTGGGATCCTGACTTTGCAACTGCTTCAAAGTAAATAGAACACACACAATCAGTATATGTTTATGTAGCTGTGGTTCCTCTTATTTCATATCTTGCTTCTAGGTATGTGATGAGTCCTCCAATTCGGGAAGCAGGGCATAATAAAGCACTTCAAGCTGCTCTTTCATCAGGAATATTACAGGTGACACGCTTGAATCCAGAATCCCACCTTAATTTCCTGAAGTGTGAAGTTGTGGAGTCCTTAAAATAAAGCGCTTCAAGCTGGTGTTTAGCCTCTGCTTGAAGATTGTTCGAGGCGGTAAATTATAAAAGGAATATTATTTTCTGAAAATATTGTACATTGTCTACTATGGAGACGGAAACATCCCTTGAATAAGCACCGAACTGTTCTTTGTTCCTATGCAGCTTGTGGGAATTGATCATTGCACCTTCAATTCCACTCAGAAAGCTTTCGGTTCTGATGATTTCAGGAAGATTCCCAATGGCATAAATGGTAAGCCATAGGGCTTGAACAAAGGAAACTGTGTTGTGTCATTGCAAATGGAAGCTGGCTAAGGCATCTCTCTTTTCATTACTTGATCCCAGGTATTGAAGAAAGGATGCATATAATTTGGGATAGCATGGTGGTAAGTTTTGATTTCAAATGTTTTTTTTGTGATGGGTACTAAGTTGGTTCCATTGCCGGTATTTTTGTTTTCTGACTTCATTCAATATATGTACAGGAGACCGGCACAAGCACAAGCAACCAACTCAAGCCTACCATGCTCCAGCAAAGATAGTCATAAACGAGTATAAACGAGTATTTTCTGTACATAGGTAATGTGCGATTATTGAGTATAAACCTGCAATACGTACAACAAAAGTTGGATGCTGGGCGCGTACAGAAGGGGATCACGGCGTCACGTAGACGGGATCGCGGCCCCGTCTCCTAAAGCGATCCCACACCAGATCGCTTCGCGTCTCCTGAAGCGATCCCACAGCAGATCGTCGCCTCCTGAGATGTTTTTTTGTATGGCCTTCAGCATGAAATATTCAGTATGAAATAATTTGTATGAACTTGCATTACGTAGCACTGAAAGGGGAGCAGCGCCGGTTGACACCCTGTGGGTGGTCAGAAGGTGGCCGCCGTCGGATCGGGGTCGTGATCGCCGGCAAACACGACACGCGGGATCGCGGCCCCGTGTCCTCGCCCGATCCAACAGCAGACCGCCGCCTCCTGCAAGTGCGACGGCGAAGGGATGGATCCGCCGCGGCGCGGCACAGGGATGGATCTGCCGCGGCGCGGCACAGGGATGGATCCGCCGCGGTCTGGGCGTAGGGGTGGTTCGGGCGTGCGATCGGGCGGCGGCGGAGATCGATCTGCTGTGTCGGGCGGCGGCGGAGAGGGGTTTTGTTTGCACCGGGTTTTTTCGATCGAGTAAGGCAGAGGTGGTGCGATGACAAAAAAACGGCGGTGGGAGTATGACGAAAATAAACCAGCGAAAATTAACCGCGCGGACTATTCACCAAGTCGTCCATTAGGAGTAGAGATTACAATTGGGCCACACCCCTAGCTTTTGTACCGATGAACAGTTCTCACTGCCTAATTTTGCAATGCAAATTAAAATGCATGATTAGCACGTAGTGCTTTCCTGATCATTTTTTTCAGTGAATTATTTAAGTGAACAATAGAACCACCTATAATGGATATTGCATCCGCAAGACTACTAGTTCTATAAAGAATAGAACCACCCATAATGGGCAAAGCACCGGCACAAGTAAAGAAATCTTCAATAACTCCTTTCCCAATAATATTACCACTACCGACTCGAAACTTTTTAGTATGCAAGATAGTAATTTCCTCAAGAGGATCAACGAAAGCATCAAAGTTTCCCATGTTATTATTATTGCCTTCATTAACGATAACCTCCCCAGATTCAGACATGGTGAAAGAAAAGCGAGCAGAAAGAGAGGGCGAATAAAACGGCAAGGGTGAAGTGGGGGAGAGGAAAATGAGAGGCAAATGGCAAATAATGTAATGCGAGGGATAAGAGTTTGTGATGGGTACTTGGTATGTCTTGACTTGTGTAGACTCGGCAACGGTGCCAAAAATGGCTTGTTGTTGGGAGTCAAATCTTGACTTGACTTGGCGCACACCTCCCCGGCAATGGCGCCGGAAATCCTTCTTGCTACCTCTTGAGCACTGCGTTGGTTTTCCCTTGAAGAGGAAAGGGTGATGCAGCAAAGTAGCGTAAGTATTTCCCTCAGTTTTTGAGAACCAAGGTATCAATCCAGTAGGAGGTCACGCTCAAGTCCCTTGCACCTACACAAACAAATAAGAACCTCGCAACCAACGCGATAAAGGGGTTGTCAATCCCTTCACGGTCACTTACGAGAGTGAGATCTGATAGAGATGATAAGATAATATTTTTGATATTTTTATGATAAAGAGTAAAAGTAAGGAAAGCAAAGTAAACAGTAATGGAAATAACGGGAGATTAATATGATGGAAAATAGACCCGGGGGCCATAGGTTTCACTAGTGGCTTCTCTCAAGAACATAAGTATTACGGTGGGTGAACGAATTATTGTCGAGAAATTGATAGAATTGAGCATAGTTATGAGAATATCTAGGTATGATCATGTATATAGGCATCACGTCCGTGACAAGTAGACCGACTCCTGCCTGCATCTACTACTATTACTCCACACATCGACCGCTATCCAGCATGCATCTAGAGTATTAAGTTCATAAGAACGGAGTAACGCCTTAAGCAAGATGACATGATGTAGATGGATAAACTCATGCAATATGATATAAACCCCATATTTTTATCCTCGATGGCAACAATACAATACGTGTCGTTTCCCCTACTGTCACTGGGATCGAGCACTGCAAGATTGAACCCAAAGCTAAGCACTTCTCCCATTGCAAGAAAGATCAATCTAGTAGGCCAAACCAAACTGATAATTCGAAGAGACTTGCAAAGATAACCGATCATACATAAAAGAATTCAGAGAAGATTCAAATATTGTTCATAGATAATCTGGATCATAAACCCACAATTCATCGGATCTCGACAAACACACCACAAAAGAAGATTACATCGAATAGATCTCCAAGAGAATCGAGGAGAACTTTGTATTGAGATCCAAAGAGAGAGAAGAAGCCATCTAGCCAATAACTATGGACCCGAAGGTCTGAGGTAAACTACTCACACATCATCGGAGAGGCTATGGTGATGATGTAGAAGCCCTCCGTGATTGATGCCCCCTCTGGCAGGACGCCGGAAAAGGCCCCAAGATGGGATCTCACGGGTACAGAAGGTTGCAGCGGTGGAATTAGGTTTTCGTGGTGCCCCTCGGTGGTTTGGGGGTACGTAGGTATATATAGGAGGAAGAAGTAGGTCGGTGGAGCCACGAGGGGCCCACGAGGGTGGAGGGCGCGCCTGGGGGGGGGGGGGTAGGCGCGCCCCTGCCTCGTGGCCGCCTCGTTGGTTGCTTGACGTCCACTCCAAGTCCTCTAGATCACGTTTATTCCAAAAATAACTCTCCCGAAGGTTTCATTCCGTTTGGACTCCGTTTGACATCCTTTTTTTGCGAAACACTGAAATAGGCAAAAAAACAGCAATTTGGGCTGGGCCTCCGGTTAATAGGTTAGTCCAAAAATAATATAAAAGTGTATAAATAAGCCCATTAAACATCCAAAACAGAATATATAATAGCATGGAATAATCAAAAATTATAGATACGTTGGAGACGTATCAGAGGCCAAGACGGCGTCACCACCAGAGCCTTTGGCAGGCGAAGACCACTTTTGTCAGGATAAGCTGTACTAGTTGTCTGATGCGGAGCATCCTACGATCATCCCCATGTACACTATGACTATTCCCCAAGCCCCAAGTGGACATACGACGAGACCTCCAACATGTGCCATTGGACATAAGGTGAACTCTCTCCTTGTTCAACTCCCCTTGGACCCACATGAGACATGGCTACTACCTCAAACAAAGACACTTTGTGTGCCTAGGTACCAAGGAACCAACAAGGAGATGGAATGGTGCAAGATGGACACCAAGAGCATGAACAGGGATTTCCCCAGCGTAGAGAAAGAGGTACTACTGGCCAACTATCGGTCCAACTACCGGTCCACCGGTACTACCGCCCAACTACCGGTCAACTACCGGTCAAGCTTCTGTGATGAGACCGGTGCAAGGCCAGAACAGCACCAGAACAACAGCTATATCCGCTAAAATCGGTACTACCGGCCCCATGACCGGTACTACCGCCCTGCCTGCGCGCAGTTGAAGGGGTTTCACCCCATGTATCCCCCAACTTACCCCTTGGACTATATATACTTGTCCCCTAGCTCCGAATTAGGGTTAGCAAAGGATTAGCTCATGTTTGTGTGAGAGCTTTGGTCATCCACTTGGTTACCTTCTGCTCGGAGATTGCACCTCCTCGGAGAAGATCCTTCCAAGCGGATTCAAGACCCCCTCTTGGGTGGCCCCATCAAAACCTCCTCACGGAGAAGAACCGGTTACCTCTTGTATCGTCCCTTGTTGACTTTGGATCGTGTATCTCCCTTTGTGTTCATGGATCTAGCGCATGTGTGATCTATTCTTGTTGGTTGAGTGTTTCCCTCGTGATTCCCTTGCGTTTCCCCCCTCGTGTCCTTCGTGTTCATCGCGGGATCCGCTCCTTTCGTGAAAGATCGGCCACATAGGGTTCCACCCTACATCATCATGGTATCAGAGCCACGTTGATCACGATTTCGGAGCCCCCTCTCTTTGTTTTCTAGCTTGATTTTGTTGTGTTCTTCCCCAATTTCGAAAATCCCCACCAAAAATAGCCCCAATTTTTTTTGTGATTTGTTGGTGTGATGAAGTTTTGTTGGATCTGATCCATGGATTTGCTTGGTTTCGAGTGGATCTAGCATCTCCCCAAGTTTCCCCACCTTCCCTCCACGAAATCCGTCCAATTTTGACCCCAAAATCATCCATTTCCGCCCCAAAGTTCATCCCCGATCCAGATCTGAGAATTTTCCCGATACAAGCGGTACAACCGGCCCCCAAGGCGGTACTACTGCTCCCCCATCACCAGGAAGCAAAAACTGGTGCCCCAGGACGCTCCAGGAGCGGTACAACCGCCCCCCCCCCCAAGCGGTACTTCCGCCCTTCACAGATTCAGCGTCCCGTGTTTCACCATTTTACCCATAACTTTCACATCCGGAGTCCGATTTTCGCGTTCTTTAGCTCGTTGAGTAGCTATTGACATCCTCTATCCATATAGATAGGTTCCATCACCTTTTGACTCCATCAAATTTTGGAACTTTGGCATCTTTGGCTAGGGCTTCCACCATATCATCCGCATAACCACCACCGACTTCCGCAACCTAACCCAATTTGTTCCCCATTCCATTAATGGTTGTTTGAGTTGTGATTCGAGTCTCCTAAGGTGTTTAGGCTACTTAGGGACGGTTGCTTCTTCATCAACCACCACCATAACTTCCGCATAGGCTTACCCACCATACACTTCCGCCACCCCAAGTTAACACAATTTTGTTTGTGTTGTGAGTTGTGTCTCCTAAGGTGTTTCGGCTACTTGGGGACCGTGCTTCCAACTCCGACACCGTGTATAGTTCACCACCTTACCCTCCATTTCCGCACTGCGTACTCAAAACCCATCATTGCATTTCCGCAATCCCTTTGAACTTCCGCAAAACCAACACCGCTTTCCACTACTAGCATTTTGACATTTGACATTTGAGATTTTGAGTTCGCGGTTTTTCCGTTTCCTAAGGTGTTTCGGCTACTTAGGGACGAGTCTCCATCATCTTGGTATCTCCATCAAGATCACCGCCACTCATCATCGCACGAGGTCATCATCGACTTTGACCGCTTCACCATCATCCGTCCGTGGCTTACTAACGACAAACCTTCGACGGTAACCTCCATATCATCTTGGTATCGTGGTATCCCTCCATTGTATATTCCCCTTGCAATTGCATTGATAACCCCCTAGCCATTTTGCGTTACTTGCCTATCGAGACTAGCCATTTGAGTATTGCCGGCAACGTTACTTGTGCACATTAGTGATCATCCCATTCATTACTTACATACCATATCATATTGGTATCATATCATCCCTTGTGTCACAAGATTGTTCCCGCGTATACACAATTCCTATCTTGGTTTTTGCATTTCGCAAAGTGGTCATACAAAAAAAAGAGAATAAGCTTTTAAGCAAAAGAGAAAGAGCAAAGAAGCTTGTAAGCAAGTGCCATAGCATCATACCACATTGCACATAAGATTGTCATATCCGATCATATTGGATCCTCTTGAGAGAAACATCGGGAACCATACATACATAGCATACTTGGGATAGAAAGTTTATCCATTTTGCATCTTATAGGTTGTGCACAAGTGTCGTATCTGCCTATAGAGCAATCATGCTAGCGTCTCTCTTGAGTTGTGCAACACGAGCGTTTTTCGTGGATTCCACATTTTGTGCTCATTCCTTGGTTGCACGACCCCATTTATCTATTCGTGTGTGTGTTTCCGTGTGCCACCCATTGCTATTGGTCTACTTGTTTCACTTGCGAATTGTGAATCTCTTTCAACATTATTGACTCTTGCTAACATTTTGCATCAAATGTTTGTGACACTATCCTCACCGAGCTCCACCATAAGCCTTATTTGTGTAGGTGTGAGAAATTGACAAGATCGGTACCAATTATGTTATTTCCTTGTTACATCATTGAGTGATCATTGATCCATTTTCAACATCGGTCAAGGTACATTTGGTATAGTTCTTCTCTTTCTCCCACTCATTTTTGCTCGAGTTTTGTGATGGATAGGCAAGGCATTCCATCTCCGGTCTTCGACAACAACGACGGCGTGAACAACTACATCACCAAAGAGTCCATCTTCGAACTACAACGAGCATCAAAAGCCGCACATTCTACCTTGCAAGAGTGCATCGAGAACCTCTCCATCGACATTCATCACTCCGAAGCAAGGAAAAGGGACTATATAGACAACAAGCTTTCCGCACAAAAGGAGGAGCAAGATGCAAGGATGGAGGAGATTCGGGCCTTGATCAAGTCTACTTCCAATTCGTCATCTTCAAGGCGGCGACGACCAAGTCGATCATCTTCGGAGCGCCCAAGCGATGCAAGCGCAAGGCATCCACGTCTACATCTACATGGCGACCACCATCACGTTCGTGATCCACATTGTCATGAAGGGCAAGTCACCTCCAAGCATCATGTGCACGACGACGACGAACAACATCTACTACGAGCTCAAGTGCGACAACGACAACATCAACATGAAGATGCTCCACAAGCGCAAACGTACAAGTCCCAACAAGCCATACTTCACTCCAAGTCCAAGCTTTATGAGCATAAGAGAAGACCGCGAGACAAGCACCACCAAGACAGAGCTACGGCTACATCTACCACTTCGGCATCTTCGCCAAGTGCTATCAAGGCATCTTCGCCTTTAGACGTATGACATCTTCGCCTACATCCCACGAGTTCGCCTACATCGACATCTTCAACAACGAGGCGACCACCTACAAGTGAGGGCGACACTTCCATCTTCGGAAGCCCCTCAAGGAAGATGGCCGAGCATGGGAAATTCCCTTTGGTCATGGAGATGAGCTACGAGGTGCCACATCATATGGGCCTCCAACCATAAGACGGTGACAAGAAGGTTGAGCATGGGACTATCCCTTCAACCAAGGCGGCGATAGGAGTTGAGCATGGAGACGTTTGCACCTACACCTCTCCGACACCCACATATGATGAGATGTCCCAATTTCCATGTGAGGAGAGCCACCAACCCATAGGTGAGATGGGTGACTCCACCATATATGACATTGAGTGCATTTCCTATGAGAGGATGAGTGTGACCACCACTAGTCCCACACATGAGAGTATGCCACACATCCTATGTGAGGTTGAGAGCCATTCGAGTGACTCCACCAACCATAAGAGTGAGAGCATCCAAGAGGGAGTGAGTGAGCCACAACACTTAGTGAGTGAGGTAGTTGACACGGCATGTGAGGCCACTATGATTTCTAACAAATTAACCTCTACTCCGAGTGTGTTTTCTTTGGTGCTAGGTCTCCTACATGACGACATGCCTATCCTCGACAAGTCCATACCTCCAATGGAGACGATGATGGCCATGGTGGATGATGATGCACCCCCCACATGGTTCCATCAAGATGAAGATGACCACGACTTGGTCTTCACCACATCACCTACAACACATGAGCGACGCTCCAAAGGTAACATAGGTGGCAATGCTTCGCTTGTCCCACTAGTGGACTATCTTACCAATGATTGCTTGCATGATGTTGATCCACCTATTCTCATGCTTCATGCTAGTGCGACTTCCTCATGTCATGACTTACCTATTTATGATGAATATGATGATGAGCATGTTGAATTGCCTAGTTGTGATTCTATGTTCCATAGGATATCATGTGACAATTCTATTGGTCACTTCATGTTTGACAATCCATTGAACTTGTCATATGCTATGAGTGAGATCACCCATATTGCATCATTTCAATCCCAACATAGTAACTATGCATGCCCCATTAAAATAAATCCTATTTGCACTTATGGCATAGATGACGAGATGATGGTCATTGGCTTTTGTTTCTCTTGTGATGATATTGCCATGCTTCCTTTAAATGATTTGCGCAATTCATCTACTATGCCATGCCATGATCACATTGTTCCAAATATGCTTTGTTTTGGATGTTGTCAATTTTCTCCATGTGATGTTTCTACTAATACTCATGAGGAGACCCCCATAGTTTCTTCATACACATTAGGAGATTTTGATGCATTCCATATTTTGCATGATTCCCATAATTGCGTGCACCGTATGCATTCCATGAACAACAATGCTCTACATATTTCTCATGATGCATTACACAATTTGAGTCTCCATTATGCTATACATAATAACAAACCGCTCATGATGGATGACATCTTTCTATATCACACATCTCATTTATTTGAGCATTGGCTATTTTGTGCTAACCAACACATGCACGTGCGCATCATGATGGATGATGTGTACATCTACCACGCACACACAATTTTCCCCTTGTCTTTGTTTTGTGTAGGTACTCACGTATACTCGTCAACCTCTCAATCCCAAGAGAAGACGAAACGAGCTCTTGAGAGCAACGACGATTTGGGATCCCGTGGACTATCCTTACCACCATTCCCTTCGCGCAAGCACTACGCGCATCTCTTTTACTTGTCTCTCACACGGCTATGGGCTATTTATCATTTGTCACCTTATGCTCATTTTCCCGTGTTCACTTTGCATGTTATGCTTGCTTCTATGCCTTTGCCATGCAATTGTGACCCTTGCTTGCATTTACCCATGATGCACCATTATGATACTCCTATGTGTATTTGCATGCTTGGTGGAGATCCTTGTTGCTATTGCCATGTTTATCATGTGCCTCATGCTATTGATGCTTGTTGTGTTGGGAGAGTCATGATGTCCCATTGCTATTTACATACGACTCCTTGCCAATACAATGATGTTACTTTCCTCATATCTTGCTTTCATGCTTGTGCTATGACATGTGAATTATTCATGCCCACTATTTGCACACATGACATGCTTTCCATGTTTCCTTCTAGTACGTTGCATCTTCGCACTACTAGCTTGCTTGACTTGATCACTATGATTGCTCGCTTTGTCGCATCACCCATGTTCCACTCTTACTCGCTTTCTTGGGTTGATGACATATATGTTCATGCCTCTCACATGATATATCTTGTTCATTGTCGCTTGCCTCCAATTGTTGCATCTATGCTTAGTGATCTTGGAGACTTGGACACTTTACTTGTGATGCATGCTTGTTTGATTGAGCCTATTGTATTTCATTGTTCTCGCATCATATGCTTCCATACTATGAAATGCTCCCTTGTTCTTTCTTATGATGAGCATGATGCATACACTTGTTGGGTATATTACCACACGAATGATAGGTTTTGCACTTCCGCTAACCTCATTTGTTTTTCCGAGTGTTTGTCATGTTGTTTTGTTTTGAAGGATCCACAAGGCGGTGCCGTCATGCGACCACTTGGTCATGTAAAGGAGTACACGATGCGCGACACCAACATTCTCCACATCCTCATAAAGGTGAACTCATTCCCTTTGAGCCATCCTCACATACGCATATTGGATGGGTCATTCTTTCATTGTTGTCTCCTTCTTCTTGTCTACATGATACATATATTGGATGGAGGACCAACATTGGAGATGGACCCTATGGACCTTCAAGTTGAGGAGTGCTCGGAATTAGTGGATGCGCCACCGGACCACCGCGTCTACCATGACATCGAGCTATGGTACACCAATCCCCATAACACATTTGCATCTTATGCATGGATACTCACATTATGCTTGCCTTGTTGCATCTTCCATTTCTATGTCATCCATGATATATGAGCTTGTACACTTCCTTGGCAAATTTGTTGTGATCTTTCTTGATGACATATTCATACATCATGATCATCTTGACCACCATCAATTGCATGACAACATAGTCACATTGAGCACCAATTACCATGTTCATGCTTTTGATAAACCATCCCATTATGACCTCATTTTGCACAATGGTTGCATTGATCACATTCACAATACATTTGTGTGCACAATGAATGTTTTTGCTTCCATGAACGCTTTGCATATCATTCTATATCATCTTGTTAAGCTTCATGCTCTTTGTTACGCACAATCTTGTTGCACGGACTCATTCCTACATGATCGACACTTTGTGTGCGCTAACCATTGTATTTCCGAGTGTCGCTTGTGTTTGCTATTTTTGCATGTATACCACTCCAGAGACACCTTGGAGTACTTGGATTGCGCAATGTCTTCCACTTCGTCCTACTACAAGTCCGTCCACGACAACCGTTTCCATGGTGATGAGGTTTTCAATCCGAGGTCGGATCTTTCCCAAGGGAGGGGAGATGATGCGGAGCATCCTACGATCATCCCCATGTACACTACGACTATTCCCCAAGCCCCAAGTGGACATACAACGAGACCTCCAACATGTGCCATTGGACATAAGGTGAACTCTCTCCTTGTTCAACTCCCCTTGGACCCACATGAGACATGGCTACTACCTCAAACAAAGACACTTTGTGTGCCTAGGTACCAAGGAACCAACAAGGAGATGGAATAGTGCAAGATGGACACCAAGAGCATGGACAGGGATTTCCCCAGCGCAGAGAAAGAGGTACTACCGGTCAACTACCGGTCCAACTACCGGTCCCCCGGTACTACCGCCCAACTACCGGTCAACTACCGATCAAGCTTCTGTGATGAGACCGGTGCAAGGCCAGAACAGCACCAGAACAACTGCTATATCTGCTAAAACCGGTACTACCAGCCCCATGACCGGTACTACCGCCCTGCCTGCGCGCAGTTGAAGGGGTTTCACCCCATGTATCCCCCAACTTACCCCTTGGACTATATATACTTGTCCCCTAGCTCCGAATTAGGGTTAGCAAAGGATTAGCTCATGTTTGTGTGAGAGCTTTGCTCATCCACTTGGTTACCTTCTCCTCAGAGATTGCGCCTCCTCAGAGAAGATCCTTCCATGCGGATTCAAGACCCCCTCTTGGGTGGCCCCATCAAGACCTCCTCACGGAGAAGAACCGGTTACCTCTTGTATCGTCCCTTATTGACTTTGGATCGTGTATCTCCCTTTGTGTTCATGGATCTAGCGCATGTGTGATCTATTCTTGTTGGTTGAGTGTTTCTCTCGTGTTTCCCTCATGATTCCCTTGCGTTTTCCCCCTCGTGTCCTTTGTGTTCATCGCGGGATCCGCTCCTTTCGTGAAAGATCGGCCGTATAGGGTTCCACCCTACATCACTGTCCCCCTTCAAACTTGGCCGTTGTGGGATCCCTACCCGCTCAATATTTGGGAAGAGGACCCGGGCCTCTATAAATAGGACTAGCCACCATAGTAGGGGGAGACAGATCTAGAACGGATCAGAGATTAAAACCTTCACCAGCTCACCAAGCACAAGAACACCTCACCTCAGGAGGTTGTTCTTCCCCTTGTAACTGTTCATCCTAAGCCCAAGAGGCAATCCACCACACCACACTGGAGTAGGGTATTACACCACAACGGTGGCCCGAACCAGTATAAATCTCGTGTCCATCTGTTCATTGAGTTCGTCGAGCTAGGCCGTGAGAAGCTTGAGCGAGCTAACCATCGAGGGAGAGAGAGATCTTTGTGCGCACCCCAGTGTTTGAACCTCAAGGGTTTTGCTGGAACCCGAAATCCGACAGTGCGGTGACCGCCACGAGCTGGGCGTGGGCGGCCTCCATCAGGGCTAAGGCCGCTGCTGCGGAACAAACAACTGTTGTGCCGCTCTCGCCAGTTGCTATCCCCAAGGCAGATGTTGCTGCCGCCGCCTGAGAAGCAATAGCGGCCGTTTGGGCTGCCTTGGCCACCCGGACGTAGATTGCGGTCACCCTCACGAAGCTTCTTAGCACGCGCCTCGCGGCTGCGGCCGCGCTCTCGCCGGAGTGGGCCGCCAAAGTTGCCCACATGACGCTGGTCCACGTCCCCATCTTTCACTGGCGACGATTGAACAGTGAAATGATATTTGGGGAGTGAGCTAGTGTGCTTGACACGCCGGCTGTGGACTGTAGCTGTCGCACCTTCTCGCGTAAGCCTTATGAGTACTATACTCCAATGCACCAATATATTTTGTGTTGCATCTCACACAGTTGGTGATAATAAACTGTGTGCGATCTACTTGAATTACATAATGGGGTCACAACTGCAAAGGATGGTGTTTGAATTGCTAGAACTTTTATCTGCAGTGAACATGCAACTATAGGTGCGTTGTCAAAAAATTGGAATTATTCAGGGTTCGTTTGGACGTTTTTATACATTAACTTGGTTTTGTACGCATTTCAGGTGCATAATTCAAATTTGAACTACACGCACATGCACCAGTGCATATAAACGGGTTGAAAAATCAAATATGTGTCCTTGGTTGCCTGCTTAGGTCCCATGCAAGAAATGGGATTGAATGTCAAACACCCTGCCACCGTCACTCGGCCGCAAACATTGAGATACCTGGTTTTTAAATTCTAGTAAATCCAAAACTCGTCTGAAATTCATGAAACTTGGCATGCTATTATGGAGCGGCATCAACATGCCGTGGTAAATTTTTTGTCCCATTTGGGGCAGGTTTGGGTATAAGCTTCTCACAAACCAGAGCTTCTCACAACAAGCGTGATGGTTTCGGTAGGGAATGTGCCACCTTTGGGGACGAAATGATATCCGTGCCTCTTATTGCTTAACAAAAATTTCTAGTGTCAACATAGAACAACAGGAGCGTTGTGTTAAATTTTGGAATTTTTCGGGGTTTGTTTGGACATCTTTATACATTTACTGGGTTTTCTAGGCATTTTATGTGCATAATTCAAATTGGAACTACATGCACATGCTCCAATGCATATAAATTGGTTGAAAAAACAAATTTGTGTCCTTGGTTGCATGCTTACGTCCCATGCAAGAAATGGGAATGAATGTCAAACACCCTGCCACCGTCACCAGGCCGCAAACATTGAGATACCTGGTTTTTAAATTCTAGTAAATCCAAAACTCGTCTGAAATTCATGAAACTTGGCATGCTATCATGGAGCAGCATCAACATGTCGTGGTAAAAAAATTGTCCCATTTGGGGAAGGTTTGGGTCTAAGCTTCTCACAAACCAGAGCTTCTCACAACAAGCGTGATGGTTTCGATAGGGAACGTTCCACCTTTGGGGACGAAACGATATCTGTTGCCTCTTATTGCTTTCAATTTTTTTCTAGTGTCAACATAGAACAATAGGAGTGTTGTGTTAAATTTTGGAATTTTTTGGGGTTCATTGGACATTTCTATACATTAACTGGGTTTTCTAGGCATTTTATGTGCATAATTCAAATTTGAACTACATGCACACGCTCCAGTGCATATAAATTGGTTGAAAAATCAAATATGTGTCCTTGGTTGCATGCTTAGGTCCCATGCAAGAAATGGGAATGAATGTCAAACACCCTGCCACCGTCACTCGGCCGCAAACAATGAGATACCTGGTTTTTAAATTCTAGTAAATCCAAAACTCGTCTGAAATTCATGAAACTTGGCATGCTATCATGGAGCGGCATCAACATGACGTGGTAAAAAATATGTCCCAGTTTGGGCAGGTTTGGGTACAAGCTTCTCACAACAAGCGTCATGGTTTCGGTAGGGAACGTGCCACCTTTGGCGACGAAACGATATATGTTGCCTCTTATTGCTTTTAATTTTTTTTCTAGTGTCAACCTAGAACAACAGGAGTGTTGTGTTAAATTTTGGAATTTTTCGGGGTTCGTTTGTACATTTTTATACATTAACTGGGTTTTCTAGGCATTTTTTGTGCATAATTCAAATTTGAACTACATGCACATGCTCCAGTGCATATAAATTGGTTAAAAAATCAAATATGTGTCCTTGGTTGCATGCTTAGGTCCCATGCAAGAAATGGGAATGAATGTCAAACACTCTGCCACCGTCACTCGGCCGCAAACATTGAGATACCTGGGTTTTAAATTCTAGTAAATCCAAAACTCGTCTGAAATCATGAAACTTGGCATGCTATCATGGAACAACATCAACATGCCGTGGTAAAAAAATTATCCTACTTGGGGCAGGTTTGGGTATAAGCTTCTCACGAACAGAGCTTCTCACAACAGGCGTGATGGTTTCGGTAGGGAACGTGCCACCTTTGGGGAGGAAACGATATCCATTGCCTCTTATTGCTTTCAAATTTTTTCTAGTGTCAACATAGAACAACAGGAGTGTTGTGTTAAATTTTGGAATCTTTCAGGGTTCATTTGGGCATTTCTATACATTAACTGGGTTTTCTAGGCATTCTATGTGCACAATTCAAATTGGAACTACATGCACATGCTCCGGTGCATATAAATTGGTTGAAAAATCAAATGTGTGTCCTTCGTTGCATGCTTAGGTCCCATGCAAGAAATGCGAATGAATGTCAAACACCCTGCCACCGTCACTCGGCCGCAAACATTGAGATGCTTGGTTTTTAAATTCTAGTAAATCCAAAACTCGACTGAAATTCATGAAAGTTGGCTTGCTATCATGGAGCAGCATCAACATGTCGTGGTAAAAAAAATTGTCACATTTGAGGCTGGTTTGGGTATAAGCTTCTCACAAACCAGAGCTTCTCACAACAAGCGTGATGGTTTCGGTAGGGAACGTGCCACCTTTTGGGACGAAACGATATCCGTTGCCTCTTATTGCTTTCAAATTTTTTTCTAGTGTCAACATAGAACAACAAGAGTGTTGTGTTAAATTATGGAATGTTTCGGGGTTCATTTGGACATTTTTGTACATTAACTGGGTTTTCTAGGCATTTATGTGCATAATTCAAATTTTAACTACATGCACACGCTCCGGTGCATATAAATTGGTTGAAAAATCAAATATGTGTCCTTGGTTGCATGCTTAGGTCCCATGTAAGAAATGGGAATGAATGTCAAACACCCTGCCACCGTCACTCGGCCGCGAACATTGAGATACCTGGTTTTTAAATTCTAGTAAATCCAAAACTCGTCTAAAATTCATGAAACTTGGCATGCTATCATGGAGTAGCATCAACATGCCGTGGTAAAAAATTTGTCCCAGTTGGGGCAGGTTTGGGTACAAGCTTCTCACAACAACCGTGATTGTTTCTGTAGGGAATGTGCCACCTTTGGGGACGAAACAATATCTATTGCCTCTTATTGCTTTCAAAAAATTTCTAATGTCAAAATAGAACAACAGGAGTGTTGTGTTAAATTTTGGAATTTTTCGGGGTTCGTTTGGACATTTTTATACATTAACTGGGTTTTCTAGGCATTTTATGTGCATAATTCAAATTTGAACTACATGCACATGCTCCAGTGCATATAAATTGGTTGAAAATCAAATATGTGTCCTTGGTTGCATCCTTAGGTCCCATGCAAGAAATGGGAATGAATGTCAAACACCCTGCCACCATCACTGGGCCACAAAAATTGAGATACCTGGTTTTTAAATTCTAGTAAATCCAAAACTCGTCTGAAATTCATGAAACTTGGCATGCTATCATGGAGCGGCATCAACATGTGGTGGTAAAAAAATTATCCCATTTGGGGTAGGTTTGGGTATAAGCTTCTCATAAACCAGAGCTTCTCACAACAAGCGTGATGGTTTCGGTAGGGAACATGCCACCTTTGGGGATAAAATGATATCCATTGCCTCTTATTGCTTTCAAATATTTTCTAGTGTCAACGTAGAACAATAGGAGTGTTGTGTTAAATTTTGGAATCTTTCGGGGTTCATTTGGACATTTTTATACATTAACTTGGTGTTGTAGGCATTTTATGTGCATAATTCAAATTTGAACTACATGCACATGCTCCGGTGCATATAAATTGGTTAAAAATCAAATATGTGTCCTTGGTTGCATGCTTAGGTCTCATGCAAGAAATGGGAATGAATGTCAAACACCATGCCACCGTCACAGGACCGCAACCATTGAGATACCTGGTTTTTAAATTCTAGTAAATCCAAAACTCGTCTGAAATTCATGAAACTTGGCATGCTATCATGGAGCAGGATCAGCATGCCATGGTAAAAATTTGTCCCAGTTGCGGCAGGTTTGGGTAAAAGCTTCACACAACAAGCGTGATTGTTTCGGTAGGGAACATTTCAGCTTTGGGGACGAAAGGAATCCGTTGCCTCTTATTGCTTTCAAAAAATTTCTAGTGTCAATAGAGAACAACAGGAGTGTTGTGTTAAATTTTGGAATTTTTCGGGGTTCGTTTGGACATTTTTATACATTAACTAGGTTTTCTAGGAATTTGATGTTGGGGAACGTAGTAATTTAAAAAAAATTCCTACGCACACGCAAGATCATGGTGATGCATAGCAACGAGAGGGGAGAGTGTGCCCACGTACCCTCGTAGACCGAAAGCGGAAGCGTTAGCACAACACGGTTGATGTAGTCGTATGTCTTCAGGATCCGACCGATCAAGTACCGAACGCACGGCACCTTCGAGTTCAGCACACGTTCAACTCGATGACGTCCCTCGAACTCCGATCCAGCCGAGCTTTGAGGGAGAGTTCCGTCAGCACGACGGCGTGGTGACGATGATGATGTTCTACCGACGCAAGGCTTCGCCTAAGCATCGCTACAATATGACCGAGGTGGATTATGGTGGAGGGGGGCATCGCACACGGCTAAGAGACCCAAGGGATCAATTGTTGTGTCTCCAAGGGGTGCCCCCCTCCCCGTATATAAAGGAGTGGAGGAGGGGAGGGCCGGCCCTCTCTATGGCGCGCCCTAGGGGAGTCCTACTCCCACCGGGAGTAGGATTCCCCCCTTCCAAGTAGTAGGAGTAGGAGTCAAGGAAAGGGGAGAGAGAAGAGAACGAAGGAGGGGGCGCAGCCCCTCCCCCTAGTCCAATTCGGACTAGGCCTTGGGGGGGCGCCCAGCCTCTCCTCTCTTTTTCCCCTAAAGCCCAATAAGGCCCATATACTTCCCGGCGAATTCCCGTAACTCTCCGGTACTCCGAAAAATACCCGAATCACTCGGAACCTTTCTGATGTCCGAATATAGTCATCCAATATATCGATCTTTACGTCTCGACCATTTTGAGACTCCTCGTCATATCCCCGATCTCATCCGGGACTCCGAACTACCTTCGGTACATCAAAACACATAAACTCATAATATAACCGTCATCGAACTTTAAGCGTGCGGACCTTACGGGTTCGAGAACAATGTAGACATGACCGAGACACGTCTCTGGTCAATAACCAATAGCGGAACCTGGATGCTCATATTGGCTCCCACATATTCTACGAAGATCTTTATCGGTCAAACCGCATAACAACATACGTTGTTCCCTTTGTCAACGGTATGTTACTTGCCCGAGATTCGATCGTCGGTATCTCAATACCTAGTTCAATCTCGTTACCGGCAAGTCTCTTTACTCGTTTTGTAATACATCATCCCGCAACTAACTCATTAGTTGCAATGCTTGCAAGGCTTATAGTGATGTGGATTACCGAGTGGGCCCAGAGATACCTTTCCGACAATCGGAGTGACAAATCCTAATCTCGAAATACGCCAACCCGACAAGTCCCTTCGGAGACACCTGTAGAGCACCTTTATAATCACCCAGTTACGTTGTGACGTTTGTTAGCACACAAAGTGTTCTTCCGGTAAACGGGAGTTGCATAATCTCATAGTCATAGGAACATGTATAAGTCATGAAGAAAGCAATAGCAGAATACTAAACGATCGTGTGCTAAGCTAACGGAATGGGTCAAGTCAATCACATCATTCTCCTAATGATATGATCCCGTTAATCAAATGACAACTCATGTCTATGGCTAGGAAACATAACCATCTTTGATCAACGAGCTAGTCAAGTAGAGGCATACTAGTGACACTCTGTTTGTCTATGTATTCACACATGTATCATGTTTCCGGTTAATACAATTCTAGCATGAATAATAAACATTTATCATGATATAAGGAAATAAATAATAACTTTATTATTGCCTCTAGGGCATATTTCCTTCAGTCTTCCACTTGCACTAGAGTCAATAATCTAGTTCACATCGCCATGTGATTTAACATCAATAGTTCACATCTTTATGTGGTTAACACCCATAGTTCACATCGATATGTGACCAACACCCAAAGGGTTTACTAGAGTCAGTAATCTAGTTCACATCGCTATGTGATTAACACCCAAAGAGTACTAAGGTGTGATCATGTTTTGCTTGTGAGATAATTTTAGTCAACGGGTCTCTCACATTCAGATCCGTAAGTATTTTGCAAATTCTATGTCTACAATGCTCTGCACGGAGCTACTCTAGCTAATAGCTCCCACTTTCAATATGTATCCAGATTGAGACTTAGAGTCATCTGGATCAGTGTCAAAAACTTGCATCGACGTAACCCTTTACGACGAACCTTTTTTCACCTCCATAATCGAGAAACATATCCTTATTCCACTAAGGATAATTTTGACCGTTGTCCAGTGATCTACTCCTAGATAACTATTGTACTCCCTTGCCAAACTCAGTGGTAGGGTATACAATAGATCTGGTACACAGCATGGCGTACTTTGTAGAACCTATGGCATAGGGAATGACTTTCATTCTCTTTCTATCTTCTGTAGTGGTCGGGCTTTGAGTCTTACTCAATTTCACACCTTGTAACACAGGCAAGAACTCTTTCTTTGACTATTCCATTTTGAACTACTTCAAAATCTTGTTAAGGTATGTACTCATTGAAAAAACTTATCAAGCGTCTTGATCTGTCTCTATAGATCTTGATGCTCAATATGTAAGCAGCTTCACCGAGGTCTTTCTTTGAAAAACTCCTTTCAAACACTCCTTTATGCTTTGCAGAATAATTCTACATTATTTCCGACCAACAATATGTCATTCACATATACTTATCAGAAATGCTGTAGTGCTCCCACTCACTTTCTTGTAAATACAGGCTTCACCGCAAGTCTGTATAAAACTATATCCTTTGATCAACTTATCAAAGCGTATATTCCAACTCCGAGATGCTTGCACCAGTCCATAGATGGATCGCTGGAGCTTGCATATTTTGTTAGCACCTTTAGGATTGACAAAACCTTCTGGTTGCATCATATAAAACTCTTCTTTAATAAATCCATTAAGGAATGCAGTTTTGTTTATCCATTTGCCAGATTTCATAAAATGCGGCAATTGCTAACATGATTCGGACAGACTTAAGCATAGATACGAGTGAGAAACTCTCATCGTAGTCAACACCTTGAACTTGTCGAAAACCTTTTTGCGACAATTCTAGCTTTGTAGATAGTAACACTCCTATCAGTGTCCGTCTTCCTCTTGAAGATCCATTTAATCTCAATGGCTCGCCGATCATTGGGCAAGTCAATCAAAGTCCATACTTTGTTCTCATACATGGATCTCATCTCAGCTTTCATGGCCTCAAGCCATTTCGCGGAATCTGGGCTCATCATCGCTTCCTCATAGTTCGTAGGTTCGTCATGGTCAAGTAACATGACCTCCAGAACAGGATTACTGTACCACTCTGGTGTGGATCTCACTCTGGTTTACCTACGAGGTTCGGTAGTAACTTGATCTGAAGTTACATGATCATCATCATTAGCTTCCTCACTAATTGGTGTAGGAGTCACAGGAACAAATTTCTGTGATGAACTACTTTCCAATAAAGGAGCAGGTACAGTTACCTGATCAAGTTCTACTTTCCTCCCACTCACTTCTTTCAAGAGAAACTCCTTCTCTAGAAAGGATCCATTCTCAGCAATGAATATCTTGCCTTCGGATCTGTGATAGAAGGTGTACCCAATTGTCTCCTTTGGGTATCCTATGAAGACACATTTCTCCGATTTGGGTTTGAGCTTATCAAGATGAAACTTTTTCTTATAAGCATCGCAACCCCAAACTTTAAGAAACGACAACTTTGGTTTCTTGCCAAACCACAGTTCATACGGTGTCGTCTCAAACGGATTTAGATGGTGCCCTTTTTTTACGTCAATGCAGCTGTCTCTAATGCATAACCCCAAAACTATAGTGGTAAATCGGTAAGAAACATCATAGATTGCACTATATCCAATAAAGTACGGTTATGACGTTCGGACACACCATTATGCTGTGGTGTTCCAGGTGGCACGAATTTGTGAAACTATTCCACATTGTTTTAATTGAAGACCAAACTCGTAACTCAAATATTTGTCTCCGCGATCAGATCGTAGAAACCTTATTTTCTTGTCACGATGATTTTCCACTTCACTCTGAAATTCTTTGAACTTTTCAAATGTTTCAGACTTATGTTTCATCAAGTAGATATACCCATATCTGCTCAAATCATCTATGAAGGTCAGAAAATAACGATACCCGCCACGAGCCTCAACACTCATCGGATCGCATACATCAGTATGTATTATTTCCAAAAAGTCAGTTGCTCGCTCCATTGTTCCAAAGAACGGAGTCTTAGTCATCTTGCCCATAAGGCATGGTTCGCAAGCATCAAGTGATTCATAATCAAGTGATTCCAAAAGCCCATCAGCATGGAGTTTCTTCATGCGCTTTACACCAATATGACCTAAACGGCAGTGCCACAAATAAGTTGCACTATCATTATTAACTTTGCATCTTTTGGCTTCAATATTATGAATATGTGTATCACTACGATCGAGATCCAACGAACCATTTTCATTGGGTGTGTAACCATATAAGGTTTTATTCATGTAAACAGAACAACAATTATTCTCTAACTTAAATGAATAACCGTATTGCAATAAACATGATCAAATCATATTCATGCTCAACGCAAACACCAAATAACACTTATTTAGGTTCAACACTAATCCCGAAAGTATAGGGAGTGTGCGATGATGATCATATCAATCTTGGAACCACTTCCAATACACATCGTCACTTCATCCTTCACTAGTTTCTGTTCATTATGCAACTCCTGTTTCGAGTTACTACTCTTTAGCAACTGAACCAGTATCAAATACCGAGGGGTTGCTACGAACACTAGTAAAATACACATCAATAATCTGTATGTCAAATATACCTTTGTTCACTTTGCCATCCTTCTTATCCACCAAATACTTGGGGCAGTTCTGCTTCCAGTGACCAGTCCCTTTGCAGTAGAAGCACTTAGTCTCAGGCTTAGGTCCAGACTTGGGCTTCTTCACTTGAGCAGCAACTTGCTTGCTGTTCTTCTTGAAGTTCCCCTTCTATCCCTTTGCCCTTTTCTTGAAACTAGTGGTCTTGTTAACCATCAACACTTGATGCTCTTTCTTGATTTCTACCTTCGTCGATTTCAGCATCGCGAAGAGCTTGGGAAGTACTTTCGTCATCCCTTGCATACTATAGTTCATCACGAAGTTCTACTAACTTGGTGATGGTAACTAGAGAATTCTGTCAATCACTATTTTATCTGGAAGATTAACTCCCACTTGATTCAAGCGACTGTAGTACCCAGACAATCTGAGCACATGCTCACTGCTTGAGCTATTCTCCTCCATCTTTTAGCTATAGAACTTGTTGGAGACTTCATATCTCTCAACTCGGGTATTTGCTTGAAATATTAACTTCAACTCCTGGAACATCTCATATGGTCCATGACGTTCAAAACGTCTTTGAAGTCCCGATTCTAAGCCGTTAAGCATGGTGCACTAAACTATCAAGTAGTCAGCATATTGAGCTAGTCAAACGTTCATAACGTCTGCATCTGCTCCTGCAATAGGTCTATCACCTAGCGGTGCATCAACGACATAATTCTTCTGTGCAGCAATGAGGATAATCCTCAGATCACGGATCCAATCCACATCATTGCTACTAACATCTTTCAACATAATTTTTCTCTAGGAACATATCAAAATAAACATAGGGAAGCAACAACGCGAGCTATTGATCTACAACATAATTTGCAAAATACTATCAGGACTAAGTTCATGATAAATTTAAGTTCAATTAATCATATTACTTAAGAACTCCCACTTAGATAGACATCCCTCTAATCTTCTAAGTGATCACGTGATCCATATCAACTAAACCATGTCCGATCATCACGTGAGATGGAGTAGTTTCAATGGCGAACATCACTATGTTGATCATATCTACTATATGATTCACGCTCGACCTTTCGGTCTCAGTGTTCCGAGGCCATATCTGTTATATGCTAGGCTCGTCAAGTTTAACCTGAGTATTCCGCGTGTGCAACTGTTTTGCACCCGTTGTATTTGAACGTAGAGCCTATCACACCCGATCATCACGTGGTGTCTCAGCACGAAGAACTTTCACAATGGTGCATACTCAGGGAGAACACTTATACCCTGAAATTTAGTGAGAGATCATCTTATAAAGCTACCGCCGAACTAAGCAAAATAAGATGTATAAAAGATAAACATCACATGCAATCATAATATGTGACATGATATGGCCATCATCATCTTGTTCCTTTGATCTCTATCTCCAAAGCATCGTCATGATCTCCATCGTCACCGGCATGACACCATGATCTCCATCATCTTGATCTATATCAATGTGTCGTCACATGGTCGTCTCGCCAACTATTGCTCTTGCAACTATTGCTATTGCATAGCGATAAAGTAAAGCAATTATTTGGCGCTTGCATCTTATGCAATAAAGAGACAACCATAAGGCTTTTGCCAGTTGCCAATAACTTCAACAAAACATGATCATCTCATACAACAACTTATATCTCATCACGTCTTGACCATATCACATCACAACATGCCCTGCAAAAACAAGTTAGACGTCCTCTACTTTGTTAGTGCAAGTTTTACGTGGCTGCTACGGGCTGAGCAAGAACCGTTCTTACCTACGCATCAAAACCACAACGATAGTTCGTCAAGTTAGTGTTGTTTTAACCTTCTCAAGGACCGGGCGTAGCCACTCTCGGTTCAACTAAAGTTGGAGAAACTGACACCCGCCAGCCACCTTTGTGCAAAGCACGTCGGTAGAACCAGTCTCGCGTAAGCGTACGCGTAATGTCGGTCCGGGCCGCTTCATCCAACAATACCGCCGAACCAAATTATGACATGCTGGTAAGCAGTATGACTTGTATTGCCCACAACTCACTTGTGTTCTACTCGTGCATATGACATCTACGCATAAAACCAGGCTCGGATGCCACTGTTGGGGAACGTAGTAATTTCAAAAAAAATCCTACACACACGCAAGATCATGGTGATGCATAGCAACGAGAGGAGAGAGTGTGTCCACGTACCCTCGTAGACCGAAAGCGGAAGCGTTAGCACAACGCGGTTGATGTAGTCGTACGTCTTCACGATCCGACCAATCAAGTACCGAACGCACGGCACCTCCGAGTTTAGCACACGTTCAACTCGATGACATCCCTCGAACTCCGATCCAGCCGAGCTTTGAGGGAGAGTTCCGTCAGCACGACGGCGTGGTGACGATGATGATGTTCTACCGACGCAGGGCTTCACCTAAGCACCGCTACGATATGACCGAGGTGGATTATGGTGGAGGGGGGCACCGCACACGGCTAAGAGATCCAAGGGATCAATTGTTGTGTCTCCAAGGGGTGCCCCCCTCCCCGTATATAAAGGAGTGGAGGAGGGGGAGGGCTGGCCCTCTCTATGGCGCGCCCTAGGGGAGTCCTACTCCCACCGGGAGTAGGATTCCCCCCTTCCAAGTAGTAGGAGTAGGAGTCAAGGAAAGGGGAGAGAGAAGAGAAGGAAGGAGGGGGCGCAGCCCCTCCCCCTAGTACAATTTGGACTAGGCCTTGGCGCCGAGCCTCTCCTCTCTCTTTCCCCTAAAGCCCAATAAGGCCCTTATACTCCCCGGCGAATTCTCGTAACTCTCTGGTACTCCGAAAAATACCCGAATCACTCGGAACCTTTCCGATGTCCGAATATAGTCGTCCAACATATCGATCTTTACGTCTCGACCATTTTGAGACTCCTCGTCATGTCCCCGATCTCATCCGGGACTCCTAACTACCTTCGGTACATCAAAACACATAAACTCATAATATAACCGTCATCGAACTTTAAGCGTGCGGACCCTACGGGTTCGAGAACAATGTAGACATGACCGAGACACGTCTCCGGTCAATAACCAATAGCGGAACCTGGATGCTCATATTGGCTCCCACATATTCTACGAAGATCTTTATCGGTCAAACCGCATAACAACAGACGTTGTTCCCTTTGTCATCGGTATGTTACTTGCCCGAGATTCGATCGTCGGTATCTCAATACCTAGTTCAATCTCATTACCGGCAAGTCTCTTTACTCGTTCTTTAATACATCATCCCGCAACTAACTCATTAGTTGCAATGCTTGCAAGGCTTATAGTGATGTGCATTACCGAGTGGGCCCAGAGATACCTCTCCGACAATCGGAGTGACAAATCCTAATCTCGAAATACGCCAACCCAACAAGTACCTTCGGAGACACCTGTAGAGCACCTTTATAATCACCCAGTTACGTTGTGACGTTTGGTAGCACACAAAGTGTTCCTCCGGTAAACGGGAGTAGCATAATCTCATAGTCATAGGAACATGTATAAGTCATGAAGAAAGCAATAGCAGAATACTAAACGATCGTGTGCTAAGCTAACGGAATGGGTCAAGTCAATCACATCATTCTCCTAATGATATGATCCCGTTAATCAAATGACAACTCATGTCTGTGGCTAGGAAACATAACCATCTTTGATCAACGAGCTAGTCAAGTAGAGGCATACTAGTGACACTCTGTTTGTCTATCTATTCACATATGTATCATGTTTCCGGTTAATACAATTCTAGCATGAATAATAAACATTTATCATGATATAAGGAAAAATAATAATAACTTTATTATTGCCTCTAGGGCATATTTCCTTCATTTGATGTGCATAATTCAAATTTGAACTACATGCACGTGCTCTGATGCATATAAATTGGTTGAAAAATCAAATCTGTGTCCTTGGGTGCATGCTTAGGTCCCATGCAAGAAATGGGAATGAATTTCAAACACCAGGGCACTGTTGATTGCCGGCAAAATGTTGAGATACTTTGTTTTTAAATTCTAGTAAATCCAAAACTCGTCTGAAATTCATGAAACTTGGCATGCCATCATGGAATGGCACCCGACATGCTGTGGTATTTTTCATGTCCATTGTGAGAGAAGGCGCACTCGAATAACAGCCAACAAAGGCATTTTGAAACAAATAGCTGCCACTGTAACATCTCAAACATTTTGTATAATTTAAATTGTGTGTGTTCTGTTAACCATTCACGTGATGCAACGCCTCACTCTTTTAATGGCTAGGAGGTGCCGTGCGGACAGGTGCTTGAGTACTTGACTAAACGGGAGGCGTGCGAGCTATACTCCAATGCGGAGGCTCACCGGGAAGCGTGCAAGCTGTACGCCACGCGGGCTCAACGGGAAGCGAGCCCTTTGACTTCCATGGCCGCCCGCCTTGCTCGCATCCTCGCCATTAATGGCGCCCAAGCCACAGTTTAATGCGGTTTTTGAATATAAAACACTCATCGCAAACGTTTTAGTTAGAACACCCGTATGCAAACCGACAACTTCCCCATGATGCCAAGGGAAAATGTGCCGAGCAGGATTTGTGCAACTCTTGATCGCAAACATTTTAGTTAGAACACCCGTATGCAAACCGATAGGTTCCACAGGAAGCCAAGAGAAAATGTGCCGAGCAGGATTTCTGCAGCTCTTGATCGCAAACGTTTTAGATAGAACACCCATATGCAAAGTGAGAGCTATGGTCTCCCCCCTTAAGTCGAGGGAAAATTCGCAGCGCAGGATTTGTGCATCCTTTCAATGCAAACGGTTGTTTTGGATGACCCGTGTGCAACCACGTACAAACAATTTGGTAAGATTTGCATCTGTCATACTGCGTATGTTGCCATTTGTTCAACTAGAAAGATTGACATTTGTTGATCTAGTAACATTGCCATTTGTCAATCCTTGTAACACTGCAATTTGTAAAAATATGCAGCTAAAAATCACTAGCACTATCTAATTTTTGCAACTAAAATTCAGTAATTAAGCATAGATTTCATTCATAGATTAAGCAGTCGTTCTTAATTTATACAAACAGTTCAACTCGACAGCTGAACCGACCAAACTTTTCCCCAATTGTTGTCAACCACGTACTGAAATAGCTAGTTCAACTATATATACTAGCTAATTTTAAGTACGTTGTACAATTCCACCACATCTATAGTCAGATGAATTGAACAAAATAGCCCCTAAATACTACTACTACGGAGGGGCTTTGTGCTACTTCCGGCAGCCTCTCCTCTGCCGAGTGTGCTCAGTAAGAGGCAAAGGAGGAGGAGGAGCCTACCGACGAGCTGGACAACTGCAATACGGTGCCTGCCGCTGTTGCACGTTCAGCGACACTCGCCAGCTCGAACGCCCACTGCCGCTCTAGATGACCCCTCTCTAAGCGGCCGGACTGCTTGTAGATCTCCTGATTCCTCACGTCTGCATTGGCGTGTGCTGCGGCCACGGCTGCGGTAAGGCTCTTTGCATGCTTGATGAGGCGCTCCTCCTCCTCCCGCAGGAACTCGATGTAGCACGCAAGGTCGGTCATGCACGTGTGGGACTCCACCTCCGCCTCCCTCCTTCGGGCGGCGGTGGCGGAGCGGGTGATGATCCCGACGACCGACGGTGGCTGGCGGCCACGACGGCCACCTCCCCCTTCGGGCCGCGGTGGCGGAGCGGGTGATGGTGGCCGGCAGTGGGGTGGTGGCCACGACGGCCACCTCCCGCCTTCGGGCTGCTATGGCGGAGCAGGTGATGGCCCTGGCTTTCGACGGTGCTGTGGTGGCAACGGCGGCCGGCAACAGCTGTCGACGGGCACCGGCGGCGGAGCTTGTGGTGGGTGTTCCGCTCACACCCAACAGGGATGCCACGCGCACTACACTACGCCAGGGACTGCACCGCCGTCGCGGTGTAGCCTCCCAGCTGGAGCTGTCCTCTGATGACGGCAGAGTGGCTGAGCGACGACGACGGACCAGTGCCATTGGTGATTGTGGGAGAAGCAGAAGAGATAAGCTACAGGGAGGGAGGGGAAAATGCGACGCAGGACTAGCCAGCCGTGAGGGTTTATATAGCAGGCTGGTAAACATTGGGATTTTGGGGGATTTCGCCGAGTCGGGGGGGGTGTGACACCCGGATAATTAAGCTACAGTAATCCCACGTTAACGATGCCACGTCACCCCGTTTACTGTTGATAAACTCTCGATAGTTCAGAACCGAAACAAATTCAAAATTTAAATAAAAGCAAATAATAAAAGTTTACAAATATTAAAACTAAAATGTTCGGAGTGAGCCAAATAGTCCATGTTAAATATTGGTGAAGAAACCACACTTTTGTAAAGTATTTAACTGCACAATAGTAAGTAAAAACAGCAGCAAAACAATTATTTAAATGCTTTTAGATACTAAACAAATGTTAATCTAGTTTATATAATCACCAAACTTTTTGGAGTAGGTGGCCTATGTTATTATGCTAATTTAGGAGTAGGGGTTGTATTTTTGTAAAACTGTTTTGCTAACTAAAATAAATAAAACAGAAAAGAAAATAAGAAAAAGATAAAAAAGAGAGAAAGCCCCCTGGCCAACTGGACCAGACGGCCCAGCTGGCCGACCCACCTGGCCCAACCGGCCAGCCCACCTACTCCCCTCCATAACCCCCCACTACCCGAAACCCTAGCACACGCACCACTTCCCCCCCCCACTCCCCGCGTCTCTCCCCTCCCGATCTGATCTGGGTCGGGGACGAACTGCTTCCCCCCCCCTCTCGCGACGCCAGCGCCCCAACCCCGTCGCCGGACTCCCCCATCGCCTCGACGACCCGACGTCGTCGCCCGGTGCCCGCGCCTCGCCCTGCGCCCTGCCAACGCCATGGCTCCGTGCTCGAGCCCCGCGCCGCACGGCGACCCTGCTGCGGTGGACGAGCCACCCGCCGGCGACGACCCCCCTCCCTCGCGCCCATGCCACGGCCTCCTCCTCACCGGACGCCGCCACCGCCCGTCGCCTCGTCCTCCTCGTCTCCTCCTCGCCGACGACGCGTCCTCGTCCTCCTCCCCAAAGGCTCCACCGAGCCTCGCCGCCACCTGCTCACCAACGCAGGTGAGGACCCCGGTCCTCCTCCTCCTCCTCCCCGTGCCCTCACGCCGGCGATCGTCCGCGCAACTGCTCTACCCGCGCCACCGCGCGCCCGTGCCGACCGCCGCCGCCCCTTGCTCACCGTCGCCTCGCTCCCTGTGTGCCTGCGCCGGCCGCCGCAGCCCCACCGCATCTCCTCGCCTCGCTTGACGAGCGCTCCCCCCTAATGTTGCCCCCGTCCGCGTCGGAGGTTCGCCCCGCCGCTCGTCGCCCCACCCCGCCTCTGTTCCCACTCCCCGGCCACGCCGGCACTCGCAGTCGCCCCCGTGCGGGTGCACAGGCGCCTGCACGCCCCACACGGGTGCGGCAAAATCTCCAGCGCCCGTTTGGCCCAGTGCCTCAATGACATGTGGGCCCAGCCCCAGAACAAAATAGATTAAAAAATAATAATAATAATATAATTAATTAACTAAGATAATTAATTAACTTAATTAATCATGTTAATTAATCTAATTAACCCTGTTAATTAACCATAATTATTTGATTAGATAAACGGTCTATGACAGTGGGACCCACCCGTCAGCTTGACTGGTCAACGGTCAAACTGATCGCTGATGTCATGCTGACGTCATAAATGCAATTTCGAATTAAAAGAATCTGCTAATTCTAGAAAATGATTTAAAACTTTAGAAATTAATATAAAATAATCTGTAACTCGGATGAAAATACTTTGTACATGAAAGTTGCTCAGAACGATGAGACGAATCCGGATACGCAGCCCGTTCGTCCGCCACACATCCCTAGCATAGCAAACTCGCAATTTTCCCCCTCCGGTTCATCTGTCCGAAAACGCGAAACACCAGGGATACTTTCCCGGATGTTTCCCCCTTTCGCCGGTATCACCTACTACCGCGTTAGGGCACATCTAGCACTGCGGTTGTCATGTTATGCTTTGTGATGCTTTGATTGCTATGTTATTTATTGTGTTCCCCCTCCGTTACTTCTTTCCGGTAGACCCCGAGACCGCTGCCGGTACCCCTGTGATCGACTACATCGACGACGAACCCTTCTCTTGCCAGATGAACCAGGCAAGCCCCCCCCCTTGATCACCAGATATCGCCTATTCTTCTCTATACTGCTTGCACTAGAGTAGTGTAGCATGTTACTGCTTTCCGTTAATCCTATCCTGATGCATAGCCTGTCATTGTTGCTACAGTTGTTACCCTTACCTGCTATCCTACTGCTTAGTATAGGATGCTAGTGTTCCATCAGTGGCCCTACACTCTTGTCCGTCTGCCTTGCTATACTACTGGGCCGTGATCACTTCGGGAGGTGATCACGGGTATATACTATATACTTTATATACATGACACATGTGGTGACTAAAGTCGGGTCGGCTCGTTGAGTACCCGCAAGTGATTCTGATGAGGGTGCTGAAAGGACAGGTGGCTCCATCCCGGTAGAGGTGGGCCTGGGTTCCTGACGGCCCCCCGACTGTTACTTTGTGGCGGAGCTACAGGGCAGGTTGAGACCACCTAGGAGAGAGGTGGGCCTGGCCCTGGTCGGCGTTCGCGGATACTTCACACGCTTAACGAGATCTTGGTATTTGATCTGAGTCTGGCCATTTGGTCTATACGCACTAACCAACTACGCGGGAACAGTTATGGGCACTCGACGTCGTGGTATCAGCCGAAGCTCTTCTTGACGTCAGCGACGGAGTGGCGCGCGCCGGATTGGACTGGAACGCCTGCTAGGCTAGGTCTGCTTCCGGCCGCATACGCAACGTGCAGGTGTGCAATGGGCGATGGGCCCAGACCCCTGCGCGCATAGGAATTAGACCGGCGTGCTGACCTCTCTATTGAGCCTAGGTGGGGCTGCGACGTGTTGATCTTCCGAGGCCGGGCATGACCCAGGAAAGTGTGTTCGGCCAAATGGGATCGAGCGTGTTGGGTTATGTGGTGCACCCCTACAGGGAAGTTTATCTATTCGAATAGCCGTGTCCCTCGGTAAAAGGACGACCCGGAGTTGTACCTTGACCTTATGACAACTAGAACTGGATACTTAATAAAACACACCCTTCCAAGTGCCAGATATAACCCGGTGATCGCTCTCTAACAGGGCGACGAGGAGGGGATCGCCGGGTAGGATTATGCTATGCGATGCTACTTGGTGAACTTACCATCTACTCTCTTCTACATGCTGCAAGATGGAGGTGGCCAGAAGCGTAGTCTTCGACAGGATTAGCTATCCCCCTCTTATTCTGGCATTCTGCTGTTCAGTCCACTGATATAGCCCTTTACACATATACCCATGCATTTGTAGTGTAGCTCCTTGCTTGCGAGTACTTTGGATGAGTACTCACGGTTGCTTTTGTCCCTCTTTTTCCCTTTCTATACCTGGTTGTCGCAACCAGATGCTGGAGTCCAGGAGCTAGAGATCCTGAGGATGATTCTACATGGAGTTCGGCTTCGAGGAGTAGTTAGGAGGTCCCAGGCAGGAGGCCTTGCCTTTTCGATCGTTGCTACTTTTGTGCTAGCCTTCTTAAGGCAAACTTGTTTAACTTATGTCTGTAATCAGATATTGTTGCTTCCGCTGACTCATCTATGATCGAGCACTTGTATTCGAGCCCTCGAGGCCCCTGGCTTGTATTATGATGCTTGTATGACTTATTTATGTTGTAGAGTTGTGTTGTGATATCTTCCCGTGAGTCCCTGATCTTGATCGTACACATTTGCGTGCATGATTAGTTTACGATTGAATCAGGGGCGTCACAAGTTGGTATCACAGCCGACTGCCTGTAGGAATCCCCCATCCCAACTCCTTGGCCGAAGTTGAGTCTAGTCGTTGCAAAACTTTTACTAACATGGTTGTGCGGCTTACGGGCCCACGTCGCCATTGGGTGGTAGTAGGATCTTTTATTCCTCGACCTTTACTCTGGGACACTGAGCTCTCTCCTATTCGGGTTAAATGATTTTGCTAAAAATACTAACTGTAGGTTCTCGTAAATACTTTCTCCCGGAGAGCCCCTTCCGGCCAGATGATCGCCTGCTGCACCAGAAAATTTTGATGACACTCTCTGATGCTTTCCCGAGACCCTTGTGCCCTTCGCCATTGCGATCCCTACCACCGATAAATCTTTATGGATAACTACATACTTTTGTCGTTCATACCTTCATCCCCAGTTGCCCTTGTTATTACAAGGTGCCCTCAAATACTCTCTGATGTTCCAAGCATCCATTATGCTTACTACCCCGCAGTTCCTTGCCGCATGAATACCCCTATGAATAATTCTTCACCCTTATCAAGGAACAGTTCATTACTAGTTGGTCATCTGATCCACAAGGTACATTGATATACTATCCGGTCTTCCGGTAATTCCCTGCCAGCTGTTGCTGTGCAAATACTTGTCTGCTTGCATTATGGTTGCGTTCCATATGTCTAGCAATATTCATTAGTATCCCTTGTCATTATCATTTTGAGTCCGTTGATTCAATTTGTTGCGAATGCTCGCAATCCTCAATCAGATCCTACAATTCATCCTTCAGGCTCAGGCGTCATTTTAAACGTGAGCTGGATCTCGACCAATCAAATTGCCATCGATTGTACCCCTAAGCCTACTCAACTTATCCATCCTTGATCAGAGCGTTGCTTCTGATCCCCTGATTTGGAAATCATAATTCTTTTGCATTTGAACTTTGAATTAGTCAGTTGTTTCTGTAATCAGATCTCCTTGCATTATTCTTCCTCTGGTTGAGTACCGATGCTCACATCAGATCCCTTGTGGACCATCGGTTCCTTTGTTGGATTTTATCCGACAGTGTCCTTCATATTGAATAACCTTGTGAGCCTTTCCATGGGTGTATAATGCCTTTGGTAAATTGTATCATCTGCTTTTGAACAATGCTCTACTTTGGAGCTTGTAATATTTACTCCGAAGTTTGTGGTATATGTTCCTAAGATGCCCTGATGGGTTGAACCTACGCCTTCCCTAATCTGTGTGAACCCGAAAGATTACACGGGTCATACTTATCTGGTATTGCACCAGGTAAAAACTTTCAACAACTAACGTCATTTTCGAAATACGAGAGGTGAATGAAAGGTTATGCGTTGAACAAGTGGGAGTCGACCTTGAACCCTGTGTTCATGCCCATGGACACGATGTATACCTTATCATGGAAGCTTCTCTTAAAATAATTATCCCCTTGTTATAAGTTCATCTGGTATCCGTGGACGTGGTTCCGACCATGATTGTTCTCCTTTGATTCCATTTCTCGGAAAAGTTAAAGAACTTGTCTTCTGCGGATTAATACATCCTTGCAACCTCTATTTCGATCTTCCTTCGAGTATTACCCTCCGGTATCTCGAGAATATCAAAGAAATGTGTTGCTTCCCTTAAGTCTTCATCTAGTATTGCTTCTCATCGATTTCAGATTTCCCCGGGTTCCGAGTTATTAGTTACTCAAGAACACCGATAAGTGAATAAATTCCACACCCTGATTCAATAACTCTAAATAATTTTCGTTGTTTACGAGTTTAATAACCCTTCAAGTCATTCCTAGCCTGATCGGCTATATCATTATCGTGCCAAATTTTAACGGTGCTACCTGGTTCTTCTTCCCGGAGCATAATTTACGACGATGAGCTAAGCTTACGTCGATCTTCCTCGTCATATCATTCTTCCTTGAACAACAAGCTTGATTTCAAGTTTGTGTCGTACCCGTGGTTCGAATAACCTTTTGCTTCATCATACCTTTTAGCTTGATGTCATCGTTGATCGATTACATCTTCATGAAATCTCTTGACAAATGTGTCGTGATCATCATCTACATTCTGAGCTCTTCCAAGATATCTATCGAAATTCAGGATGAGAAATACCATCCTTGCCCCTCGATGAATTGTGTTATCATCGACAACATTCTTGCCTCCCCCCAACACAAACTTGTTCATATTTTGTGTTGTATCTTGATTTCCCTGCTATCCAACCTATGTTATGTTCTACCATGGAGTATTGCCATCTTTGATGTCAAGAATGTCGTGAGCATTACTCCACCTCTTAAGAATTCTTGGTACAGTGATACTTCTCACCATCACCATTCTTTCTTGGTCCCCGTGTTGTTTCTAAACGAAATACCGACAAATGGTCTTTGATGTGTAAATTCTAAACTTCTAGCAACCCTATTGCTTTGAAGTTATTGGTCTATAGTTTCATTCTACATCTATGGCTTAAAAATCATCATTCGAACATTGATCGTGCTACCTAGCCCATATTTCGGGTGCACATTTCAACTAATGTTTAACTGTGTATGTTTTCCTCGAGCATACATCATTAAGTCATTCGATCTAGCTAATGTTATCTCCTTGTTCACATAGTTGTGGAAATCCATCTTTTGGAAATCTCAATGGATTGTCGCTGAGTCAATCAGTCACCTCCTCACCTCTCCTTGATTTAATGATGAACCCTTGTTCGGAACTCGCTTCCATAGTTCATCTCCCGAGAATCTGCGATGTCGTTTCGACAATTTGTGTTGCACCTTTCTTCTCAGGCATCCTGAGTCTGAGTTATCCTGACACCAATTAGATCTGAATCTCGGTCAAATATGATGGTTGGAACATATTTCCAAGAGTTATAACATTGGTCTATTTATGACCCGGTAAGGTGATGTCATGCCTAACACACCTGGCTGGAGGACCTATTGTTATAAGTTTTCCTTTTTAGCAAGGTTAGCTATTCTTCCATGAGGAAATTGTAAGACTTACTCTATAAGTTGTTCCTGATGGATCCTTTGTGTATCCATGGCCTGATCTTACCTAATGACCATGTCAATGCTATCTCGAAGCATGTCTGTGGTACTCTGATCTTCAATAAAAACATTTGAAGCACAATGCTAAATTTTCGTTATCAATTATTCAAACACCGTTGTTTGGGTAATGTCATGAACTTCCTCTTCCCTAATCTAAATGGTTCTCTTCTAACCATTGTCCTTGGGAAGGATATACCCCTGAAATATGTGTTTAAACACATTTTCCTTTCCATTGTTCTATTTAATCTGATAATCATATTTTCCTTTCCATTGGTTGGTTTAACGTTTCTGGTGATCATTATGATCTAAGCAGTATTAATTCCCTGCTTGTGCAAACACCTCGGTGTACAACTCTGTCAGTAAGACCCTGTTACTATTGTTGGTGACATTCCGGTAGCCACCGATGGACGAGAACTTTGCCTATTGGTCCGCCTCGTTTCAACGAGCAGGAAAATGGTTCTCTTCGTCCCTCGCCCTTGGTACCGACGATGTTGCTGACATATAACTGACAGGCTACCCTCTGACATGCCTTGCTATCATGATCGTGCAAGATGTCACCGCCCTTCCTACTTTTAACCCACATGGTGGGCCCATAACCCACAGTTCCACAGGATCGAAACCTGACTCTCCTATACACCCTGTTGTCGAAGTTATTCCTCGAGCTTGACTTCGTATGTGATTCACGGGCCACCTGCCAAGTGATCTATTCTGGTACTAGACGCAATACTTTCCCATTTGCTCTGAACCCCTATCACGTTTCGTATCAGGCAACGAACAATTGTCTATGCGCTTGAAGCTTCTATTTTGCACCTTCTTACTTGCTCTCGATAATGTCTTAAGTTCCAATTCGAGGGTTACCTCCCGCCACCCTCCCTAATGTTATCTACTAGATAAGCAAACATTGTAGCGGCCCATTTTTCCGTAATGCCCCCTTATCCTTTCGTAAGTACGATGGACTTCCCGAAGAAAGGACGACAACTTCATCATGATGCATTGGAATAAAGAATTGAAGACATCAACCAAAGGATTAACTTCTTCGAGAAGACCGTTAGAATATCGTAACCAGAACTTTCCCCCTTACTCCCCTCTTAAATCTCGGGACGAGATTTCTTGTACTGGAGGAGAATTGTGACGCCCGGATAATTAAGCTACAGTAATCCCATGTTAACGATGCCACATCACCCCATTTACTGTTGATAAACTCTCGATAGTTCAGAACCGAAACAAATTCAAAATTTAAATAAAAGCAAATAATAAAAGTTTACAAATATTAAAACTAAAATGTTTGGAGTGAGCCAAATAGTCCATATTAAATATTGGTGAAGAAACCACACTTTTGTAAAGTATTTAACTGCACTATAGTAAGTAAAAACAACACCAAAACAATTATTTAAATGCTTTTAAATACTAAACAAATGTTAATCTAGTTTATATAATCACCAAACTTTTTGGAGTAGGTGGCCTATGTTATTATGCTAATTTAGGAGTAGGGGTTGTATTTTGTAAACCTGTTTTGCTAACTAAAATAAATAAAACAGAAAAGAAAATAAGAAAAAGATAAAAAAAAAGAGAAAGCCCCCTGGCCAACTAGACCAGACGGCCCAGCTGGCCGACCCACCTGGCCCAACCGGCCAGCCCACCTACTCCCCTCCATAACCCCCCAATACCCGAAACCCTAGCCCACGCACCACTTCCCCCCCCCCCCACTCCCCGCGTCTCTCCCCTCCCGATCCGATCTGGATCAGGGACGAACTGCTTCCTCCCCTCTCGCGATGCCAGCGCCCCAACCCCGTCGCCGGAATCCCCATCGCCTCGATGACCCGACGCCGTCGCCGCCGCCCGGTGCCCGCGCCTCGCCCTGCGCCCTGCCGACGCCCTGGCTCCATGCTCGAGCCCCGCGCCGCCAAGCGACCCTGCTACGGTGGACGAGCCACCCGCCGGCGACGACCCCCCTCCCTCGCGCTCGTGCCACGGTCTCCTCCTCACCGGACCCCGCCACCGCCCGTCGCCTCATCCTCTTCATCTCCTCCTCGCCGACGACGCGTCCTCGTCCTCCTCCATAAAGGCTCCACCAAGCCTCGCCGCCCCCCTGCTCACCAACGCAGGTGAGGACCCCGGTCCTCCTCCTCCTCCCCGTGCCCTCACGCCGGCGATCGTCCGCGCAACTGCTCTACCCGCGCCACCGCGCGCCCGTGCCGACCGCCGCCGCCCCTTGCTCACCGTCGCCTCGCTCCCTGTGTGCCTGCGCCGGCCGCCGCAGCCCCACCGCATCTCCTCGCCTCGCTTGACGAGCGCTCCCCCCTAATGTTGCCCCCGTCCGCGTCGGAGGTTCGCCCCGCCGCTCGTCGCCCCACCCAGCCTCTGTTTCCACTCCCCGGCCACGCCGGCACTCGCAGTCGCCCCCGTGCGGGTGCACAGGCGCCTGCACGACCCACACGGGTGCGGCAAAATCGCCAGCGCCCGTTTGGCCCAGTGCCTCAATGACATGTGGGCCCAGCCCCAGAACAAAATGGATTAAAAAATAATAATAATAATATAATTAATTAATTAATCTAATTAACCTTGTTAATTAACCATCATTATTTGATTAGATAAACGGTCTATGACAGTGGGACCCACCCATCAGCTTGACTGGTCAACGGTCAAACTGATCGCTGATGTCATGCTGACATCATAAATGCAATTTTGAATTAAAATAATTTGCTAATTCTAGAAAATGATTTAAAACTTTAGAAATTAATATAAAATAATCTGTAACTCGGATGAAAATACTTTGTACATGAAAGTTGCTCAGAACGACGAGACGAATCCGGATACACAGCCCGTTCGTCCACCACACATCCCTAGCATAGCAAACTTGCAAATTTCCCCCTCCGGTTCATCTGTCCGAAAACGCGAAACACCGGGGATACTTTCCCGGATGTTTCCCCCTTTCGCCGGTATCACCTACTACCGCGTTAGGGCACATCTAGCACTGCGTTTGTCATGTTATGCTTTATGATGCTTTGATTGCTCTGTTATTTATTGTGTTCCCCCTCCGTTACTTCTTTCCGGTAGACCCCGAGACCGCTGCTGGTACCCCTGTGATCGACTACATCGACGATGAACCCTTCTCTTGCCAGATGAACCAGGCAAGCCCCCCCTTGATCACCAGATATCGCCTATTCTTCTCTATACTGCTTGCATTAGAGTAGTGTAGCATGTTACTGCTTTCCGTTAATCCTATCCTGATGCATAGCCTGTCATTGTTGCTATAGTTGTTACCCTTACCTGCTATCCTACTGCTTAGTATAGGATGCTAGTATTCCATCAGTGGCCCTACACTCTTGTCCGTCTGCCTTGCTATACTACTGGGCGGTGATCACTTCGGGAGGTGATCACGGGTATATACTATATACTTCATATACATGACACATGTGGTGACTAAAGTCGGGTCGGCTCATTGAGTACCCGCAAGTGATTCTGATGAGGGGGCTGAAAGGACAGGTGGCTCCATCCCGGTAGAGGTGGGCCTGGGTTCCTGACGGCCCCCGACTGTTACTTTGTGGCGGAGCTACAAGGCAGGTTGAGACCACCTAGGAGAGAGGTGGGCCTGGCCCTGGTCAGCGTTCGCGGATGCTTAACACGCTTAACAAGATCTTGGTATTTGATCTGAGTCTGGCCATTTGGTCTATACGCACTAACCAACTACGCGAGAACAGTTATGGGCACTCGACGTCGTGGTATCAGCCGAAGCTCTTCTTGACGTCAGCGACGGAGCGGCGCGCGCCAGATTGGACTAGAACGCCTGCTAGGCTAGGTCTGCTTCCGGCCGCATACGCAACGTGCAGGTGTGCAATGGGCGATGGGCCCAGACCCCTGCGCGCATAGGAATTAGACCGGCGTGCTGACCTCTCTGTTGAGCCTAGGTGGAGCTGCGACGTGTTGATCTTCCGAGGCCGGGCATGACCCAGGAAAGTGTGTCCGGCCAAATGGGATCAAGCGTGTTGGGTTATGTGGTGCACCCCTGCATGGAAGTTTATCTATTCGAATAGCCGTGTCCCTCGGTAAAAGGACGACCCGGAGTTGTACCTTGACCTTATGACAACTAGAACTGGATACTTAATAAAACACACCTTTCCAAGTGCCAGATATAACCCGGTGATCGCTCTCTAACAGGGCGACGAGGAGGGGATCGCCGGGTAGGATTATGCTATGCGATGCTACTTGGTGAACTTACCATCTACTCTCTTCTACATGCTGCAAGATGGAGGTGGCCAGAAGCGTAGTCTTCGACAGGATTAGCTATCCCCCTCTTATTCTGGCATTCTGCAGTTCAGTCCACTGATATGGCCCTTTACACATATACCCATGCATTTGTAGTGTAGCTCCTTGCTTGCGAGTACTTTGGATGAGTACTCACGGTTGCTTTTCTCCCTCTTTTTCCCTTTCTATACCTGGTTGTCGCAACCAGATGCTAGAGTCCAGGAGCTAGAGATCCTGAGGATGATTCTACGTGGAGTTCAGCTTCGAGGAGTAGTTAGGAGGTCCCAGGCAGGAGGCCTTGCCTTTTCGATCGTTGCTACTTTTGTGCTAGCTTTCTTAAGGCAAACTTGTTTAACTTATGTCTGTACTCAGATATTGTTGCTTCCGCTGACTCGTCTATGATCGAGCACTTGTATTCGAGCCCTCGAGGCCCCTGGCTTGTATTATGATGCTTGTATGACTTATTTATGTTGTAGAGTTGTGTTGTGATATCTTCCCGTGAGTCCCTGATCTTGATCGTACACATTTGCGTGCATGATTAGTGTACGATTGAATCGGGGGCGTCACAGGGGGGGAGTTTGCGCAGGAACCTGGGAGGTTGCGCGGGAACGGGCTCATCGACGATTCATTGGCGCCACTGTTTGGCCAAAAGAATGCCCCCGCGCGCTGCGCAAGCTTGCACTGTAAGCCGTCTGCGGCAGCGGGGTGACAAGACGTGCGAGAGGAGGACGAAAGGACACGTGCACATACGGTTAATACAAAAAAACGTTTGCAATTTAATTACCTACTATACCCCCATCCTGGTTTATAAGTAGGATTTAACTAATAAAATACGATTGCATGTCGCCATAGATTATATCGTCAGATTCATATTTGAACATAGTTTCCATTTATACAATTTTTGTAACATGCATTAAAACTTTTTTGGATAAATTTAAGGTTATATACCCGCAAGCGTTTGCCCGCAACACACACGGCTTATTCCATCACAAACAGCTCGGATGGATCAACTGTATGCCATGTATTGCACACGCAACTCTAATCTGATTCGTGCTTGATGTCTCCGACATCGCTTGCACAGTTCGTCTTATTTGCCATATATCACTGTGCCGGCCTTTGCTCGCGTCTCTCGGCAAGCTCTGCTCGCCGTTAGGCTCCGCGGCGTGTTGTGCTCGCTATTAGGCACCGCGGCGCGCTTTGCTCGTGTCCGTCGGCGCGCTCTGCTCGCGTCTGTCGGCGCTTGGCTTGTGGACAGCTTTTCCTTGCGTGTTCAACTGCTATATGCATATATATGGTTGCCCGCCGTTGAGGCGACCGCGGAGCGCTCTTCTCGCGTCCCTCCGCGTGCGCTCTGCCAGCGGCTGGGCGTGCGCACAATCACGTCGGGGGCCCCATATGCACGCGGTTGCGTCGCACGCGTTGCCACGCGATGCAGTTACGTGCGACACGATGGAGTTACACGCTACAAATTAGAACTGCCAATAGGGCCTGCTGATATTCCAGGCCATTCGGCTTCCCCTTTAAGTCCCGCAACCATTATAACCTTAGTCTCTTCAACCTTTCGATCGCGCCCCACAACACAACAAGCACACCCACGACGACACATAGAGAGGGGATGTCTAGCGGCGCTCCAATGGAGTTCGGCGATCATAAAGTGGAGACCCACGCGAGGGAGACGGATCTCTCGGTGGTGTACACCATCGACCTGTCCATGGTGGACGACTACATCAACAACATTGAGCAGTTGCTTGCTCGAGACAAGTACAAGGTGGTCGGCATCGATCTCAAGTACGCTGCCGGCCGTCCCAACATAGATCAGAAGGTTGCCATCGCCCAGTTGTGCGTGCGCCATCATGTCCTCATCTACCACTACTGCATGGCCACAGAGCCTTGCGACCAATTCACCAGGTTTGTGAACAGCACCGACTACAAGTTCGCCACGGTGGAAACCACCGACGATGTAAAAGCGCTTAGGGTTACGGGCTTGGCCTGCAAGAACCTTGTCGAAATCCGTGAGCACTACAGGGTCTGGGGCAGCACAAAGAAGGACTCCCTGGTTGAACTGGCCTCGGCCATCATCGACCCATACTACGAAGAGATGAAGCAGGATGCCAACAGAACACGTCCCATATCCTGGCATGGGGCTTGGATGCGGCAACTGGATGAACCTCACCTCAGGTTCGCGGCCAAGAGCATGTACACATGCTACGAGATGCACAGGCGGATCGTTGACATGAGGAAGTGCCTTGTTACGGAGATTGAGGAGGCCGGATCGAGCCACAACTAGAGCAAGCGTCACAAGAAGTAGATGATGAGATGATCGTTTATCCTAGTTAATCATGCATGTAATATATAGTTACTTTGGTGTGTGGAAATGTCATGTGTGTAGTAGCCACCTATGTAATTATGCATGTAATAGTTTACTTTGGTGTGTGCAAATGCCATGATTGTAGTAGCCACCTATGTAAGTGGATGTTTAGTTTGGTTATGCAACCATGTCCTTATAAGTGTGTGTGTGTGTGTGTGTGTATGTTGTTGTTCTGTTCCCATCGCACAACACACACATCTTATTAGCAGCAATCGTCTGTGTTATTATCGGTCTTTGCACACATTTCTGATTACAGACCTATTTGCCGCGTATCACAGACATCTTGTTATATTGAACCGTTTCTGTTCTCTTGTCTGAACACAGTTCATCCGAGTGAACCGCATGCCGTATATCGCACACACCTTGATCTGGCTGACCGTTTCTTTTGTGTTGCCTAATCACAAACAGTTCATCCGAGTGAACCGTATGCTGTATATCGCACACACCTTCATCTGGCTGCCCGTTTCTTTTGTTCCTCCTCATCGCAAACATTTAATTCAACTAAACCGTATGCCCTGCATCGCACATGCAACTAAAATCTGAACCGTGTTTGATGCATCTGTCATCGCAAACGTTTTGCACCTTTTTTTGATGGGTTTTTTTACACCACCGTTTGTGATTATTGCATCGCACACAGTTTCATCGAAGGGTCTCTGATCGTAGTGTCGCGTAAGCAGCATCCTGCAGTAGTGGCCCCTTAAGTCAACGCCTTCTATTCGATCGGCATGTTAGGTATTATGACTTGTGGGACCTACATGTCAGTCTGGACAAAAATCCCCGAGTGACCTCCTACCTCCGGCCCGTCCACCTAGTCATCCTCGGCCATGGGATGCAGCTACCGCCGCCAACAGAAGGCGAGGTAAAAACCATCGGCGGTGCGGAGCCCATCTTGTGGCAGCCTGGATGCCAGCTCCGTCCGGCGCTCGCGGCCGCTAGCTAGCCAAGATAGCACAAACCCTGCTGGATGCATCCAGCTGCTTGTCTGCAAGGTTTGCTAGTAGGTTGGCACGGCGGTGCGGCTGCTTGCTTGCGCGCACTGCGCTAAGGCCAGCCATCTGGCTCGAGCGAAGGCCAGCGCAGCGGCTTGCTCGCGCGTGAGTCACGCTTAGACCAGCCAGCCAACCCGTGCGGAGGCCAGCGCGGTGTCCGGCCCGTCCGGCAGAGCGGCGGCCAGCTCGCTCATCACCGGCGCCACCGACGAACATGCATCAGAACTGTTTGAGTAATGTTCAGGAAAAATAATGATTGGAGGAGGAAGAACAGGATAGATGGTCAGATGTGGGTCCCTCGTGTCAATGGTCAAACAAAATGTGTTGGTTTAATCTGCCTCGTCAGCACGAACGTGTGGGCCAACCCTGTCATAAATGGGTTTAAACGAGCCTAATCGGCACTAGGTAGTAATTTTTTGGCGCGGATTAAGAAATTTTGGGTATGTTTTTGCTATTTTTTGTACAATAGTTTCTTCCTAGGGCTGGTTGAAAGTGGTAGTTTTTTGTTAAATACTCTACATACTGTAAGTAGGAGTGAAAGTTAAGCTTTGGAAGCCAATAAACACGGCTAGTTACGTAGTGCCTATGTGTACGTAATTCAAACTAAATATCAACCATGAGTGACTAATATCTTGATGGAAAACTCGAAACTATGGAAATACTAGCATTTTTTGCATGGTTGGAAATACTAGCAATATTCACGTGCGTTGCAACAGATCATAATTAGGATAATACTTATTCACAAAATTTATAGAAAACACTCTAATTTTGATATACATATATCACTAAAGATTGACCTACGATTACCTGAAGAGGAAACGGGAACTCGAGGCACTGAGAGACGCTCATGAGGATTTGATGAGAGAAAATTCTCTTCTGTGGCACCCCGATCCGCATGGAGCAGGGGGGCTTCGCACGTCAGCCCAGGATAACACCTGACGCACGACAGGTCCAAGATACAGCATTCCAAGTACAAGAATATTCATCAAATACATGTATAGAAGAGTACAACATTGATGAATACAATCATCTGGCATAGCCCTAAGGCTATAAAATGACAACGGAAGTCTATTTAAATGGCGGCGGAAGTCTTGGTTTGACAGCATAACAACTCTGGCTGGGCTCCACAACTCACAAGACTGGCAAGGTTACGGCCTAGCACGATGGATCAAACGAACAATTCGGGTACGACCTACAAAACTGGCATGACACGCCAGGTCAGTACATTGAATGTACTTGCAAGACAACCAAATACATAGCATCCAAACAAGCAGAAGACAAAGCAAGAACCGAGCGCATGCAACAGCCTATCTCATATCAATTTCCAAACATGGCATGATAAAGATCAACTAAGCATGAACAATATCATAGCATCTACTAACATGGTAGTAATCATGGCATATCAAGACCTGCCTCTAACATGGCACTGGCAAAACATATCATCTCAATCATGGCATAATTTAACATATAAATCAGAGCGGCATGGCATCATGAAACTATGCTGAAAATAAACTACCGATCATATCCAATGCAGACATAACATGTTAACTATATGCAACCATCTTCTGTTCTATCATGGTTCTTTAAATGCAAATAATGATATATTACTCATGCAATGCAACCAAACTCGTACACCGAGTCCCTCGGACTCGCTTACCAACGGGTTGTCTCGCAACCGAACGGTGATCTTTCCGGCGATCACAACCACGACCACACTTGGTCTAACTCTCATCGAGACCTTGTCTCACGACTATCTCATAGTCCAAGTCGTAACATTATTTGTTACACAATTTCATTATCAACTTAGTTATTTAAGGTTTATCCTCCATTTCGACCAAGACATGATAGTGGGACCTACTACGAACTGTGTTGCTATCGATAGACTTTATATACACTCTGCAGAGGTAGCACACTGTACCCACACCACGAAACCCATGGCCTCGTCATCCCATTCGGGTGGACCAACGGCATTCCGACGAAACCGACCTACTGCCATGACACTCTCCCGGCCACTCCGACCCACTCCCAACTGGGCTAGACCTGGGTGGCCCCGTGTCTACCAAAGACAGAACGACCACCGTCGTGGCCAAAACGTCCCTCACGGGGACTGGTACCAAAAATTTTAACAACGGGCACACAAGGTTATGTCCGCCTACCTGATCAGGGTAAGCATGCCCATAACCTTCCCTAGATGGAGGCACCGACGAGAGGCACGACAATAGATCGCATTAAGGCCTTCCCATAAGGCAAATGTGGCTGCACTGAAAAAGTTCGATTTGGTGGCACTATGACTCGATCCCATCGATGACGGAGGAGGTTTGTTATTATTAAGTCATTTTATTTCCTTCTCCATCATCATGACCATGAATGCAACAATGAGCATGCAGCATGCATGAACAAAATATTGAACTTCTCAAGTGCACAACTATAGCATAAAGAACATGACAATACCAAGTAATAGCATATCAACGGTGCATTACAATCCTCATAACATTTTATAACGATGACATGCAAATAAAGTAGAGTAGTGACATGGCATTATCAATAACAACATTCTAATTAGCATGGCAAATGATATCGTGAAAACACAAGCATGCATGACAGGCATAATGGAATAACTGCAGATAAAACGATGTGAAACAACTGCAACTACACACACACAAGGTGCAAGCAAAGTCAACATGCAAGTTCAGGGCTCATGATAAGAGGTTGGCTTGCCTGGGGGTCGACAAATACTTCGGGAAGAAGTGCGAAACGATCGCGGAAAGATTTGCTTGAAACAGTTCTCTCTCGGAGGGGGCTGTTTACGGGTAAGGGCAAAATGTTCATTTTCATAATGTGAAAACATTATTAAAATGATATCAATGGAACGGGCTCGACGAAACGAAGACGTGGGCTTTGGATACACCTGATTCGGAGCTACGGGTAAAAAGATATGACTGTTTAACTACCAGGGACCTATCGGTAAAGAAAATCATTACAAACTGGGCCCTGGCAGAAAAACAGATCGCGTCTTTCTCAGAAATACGCTTTCCAGAGAGGAAAGCGCATTCTGGCCTGAAGAAGAGGAGAAATACGCTTTCGGCTAAGGGAAAGCGCACTCCATGGAATACGCCTTCGGGGTAGCGAAAGCGGAAAACGGCCCGAGGCGCCGCCACTTAACTGACGTGGCATTGGGCTAGGCCCTTCGGTCGCCGACAGGTGGGGCCGCGTGGGAAGGGGCCCGCTTGGCCTGACTTCTTCCTCCCGCATCGACGCGCGCCTGGCTGAGGGGAGGCGCCCACCCCGACGGCGTTCGTCGGCGCGTCCGGCCACGGCAGGCGACGGGCGACCTACCCATGGGCTCAGGAGGAGGAGGCGCACCCCGGGGTAGTCCCCGTTTCCGGCGAGGAGCGCGGGAGAAGGAGCAGTAGGGCCCGCGGCGGAGAGAAGCTTCGGCCACCGGAGAAGATGGGGCTATGGTGGGGGAACGGGAGGGCTAAGGCCACGCGGGGGTTCGCCGGAGCCTGAGGGTTGCAGAGGTGGTGGAGGAACGACGAGGGTAGCTCGGGGTCACCGAAATCAGGCGAGACCCGAGGCAACGGCTATGGCGACGGTGGTGGTCAGAGGGGGGCTCCGGGCTCGGGGAGGGATGGTGGACTGCGAGAGAGCTCGGGGGCGCGCTTAAATAGCCGCGGGAGAGCTCGAGAGGGAGGGGAGGAGGTGGCACGCGGCAGGCGACGTGTCGTGCGCCGGCGAGGGGCGCAGCGTCGGCAAGCGCGGCCAAGGCCCACGGGAAGCGGCAGGAAGGCGACGAGGAGGATCAAGACTAGCAGCAAAGGCTCACGGAGACGGGAGGCGCTCGGGGACGAAAGGAGGAAGCAGACAGAGGCGAGGAAGAAGACGAGCTCACGTGCACGCACTGCTCTAGCGTTGGCACGGCTCGCCGGAGAAGAAAACGAAGGGGGCCAGAGGTCCAGAGGGAAGACGACATCGAGGAGGAGCTGTTGGGCATTAATGGCGAGGCCAGAGACGGTCGGAGCAGCGCTGCCGACGAGAACAGTGGCTAGACCACCGTTTTGGCTGGCTGCCCTCGTAGTCACCACGGACAATGCGCGCTCTGGAGTTTTTACTAATGCCAGCTCATGTCTACCGCGTAGTCCTTCGTAGATAGAGTGTTACTACGGTAAACAAACAGGCAGAGCCAAAGGGAGCTGAGTAAACCAAGCTGCACAAGTTTGTTGTTGCAAACTTGGCAATATCCTAGAAGTAAAACCAGAGAGGTTAAATGGTAAAATGGATGTCTGGTAGGCTTAGGGTAGAAAGGACTACGGTCCTGGGGGTTTTGCGGTAATTTGGTCAAGTATTTAGCATAGTTGATGTACAACTGCTAAATCTGACCCAGAAACTGAATGAGGAAGAAGCACTCACTAGGTGTGATAGATTGGGCTATAACTTGGAAAAGCTTGATGATTTGGACATACCATGATGCTGTAAAAAAGTTCATACCAAATGGACTTACCAAAATGGTACTTCCTTCACAGCTATCATTTATGTCCAAACACTTCAGAAAAATCCTCAGGGCAATTGGCTAGATTAAATGAGCCCAAATCTTGTGGAGATAGGTTATATGGATATGAGAAGACCTGGGAATATTTTCAGCTATAATGGAGCAAGATAAAATACACTTCCTTCACAAACTGAAATTTGGACAGAAAACAAGAATTGCTCCTGTGCTCACATAGTTCAATGAAATTAACTTAATTTGGGTGGAGGCTAATGATTTGAGACATAGGAGAGTATGGCAAAGTTTCATCCCATTTTGAAACTCTATGAAGGTACTTCCTTCACAAAGTTGCATTCTGATCAGAAACTTTGAAAAATAGCACAGGGAGCTAGGATGAATGGATTGAGCTTATATTTGGCATCCATGGGTTATTTACCAATGTTAAACACCCTGCCAAATTGCAGCTCAATTGGAATTAGGAATAAAGCACTTCCTTTGCAAAATTTCAAAGAAGGCAGAAACTTTCATTGGATCATGTGCCAAATTTTTGAACTGGGGAACATGAGATTAGGATGGAACTAGTGATTATATAGCAAGGACAAGCTCCACAATTTATGTGGGAATTTTCTTTGCTATAAAAATAGTAGTTCCTTTGGAAAATGGTAGAAATGCAATATTGGCATTAAATAGGAAAAGGCAATTTTCCTTATTTAATTATGGCCAATATACTTGCCAGAGCTTGGATTAGGCATAAGTATCAACTCCACCAATTCTCATGAATTTAGGAGATGGCTAGCTATGCCTTTGGATTTTATTCCTCAGAAAGGCAAGAAAAAGACTAAATCATAATTCAAAAATATTGCATTGGACTTACCAATATTTTTGCATATCCAAGGTTCAAAAAGATAGGAGGATCTCTGGGAACAATTGAGAGGATCAACAGATCAAGGAAAATGATGGCTCCTTTGTAAGCACAAAGGACATATCCAAATTCCAAAAATTTGGAATTAGGGTGTGAGAGGATTTGAGCTGATGCAAATGAGGTCTTGCCCACTGAAAAAAGACATGAGCAAGGTTTTGAAAGGTTGGAACTGACAAAAATTCCTCAGAGTCATCCAGCAAACTCAGGAGAAAATTTTGAAAATGAGTGCCAGGAAGGAATAATAGCACAAAAATTGATAACCCAATTTTGAGGCTGTTACATCTTCTCACCCAACAACTTAAGGAGAAACGTGAAGTGTTTGAGCCACCTTGCTTAAAATGCCTTGAACGAACTAATGGTGAATTAAATGTTGAATCATCTGTGAAGGCTAACCCCTCTGTCAAGGAAAATGGTTCTGTTTCTGATGAAAATGCTAGGTTAAAGGATCTTCTTCAGACAGGAATGTTCAAATCACTCAAAGGGCATCAAACCCTTTGTGATGTTTTGAAAAAGTCTATTCTTCACAAAAATCCCAGAAAGGAAGGTATCGGTTTCGAAAGGAAACTGAATGAAGATGATACTTACTCGGAACCTCATTAATATCCTCAAACTGTGTGGGTTCCTGCTAAGAGCAAAAGACTCGATCCAGCATTACTTTCAGGATACGACTCTCCCATTCCTGAATATCCTGATAATGATTCCATGAACAACTATAAGTTGTTCAAATATCAACATGGTGAGACTGTTGCTCACTATGTTGGACCAAACAGCAGAAATGGCCCCCCAAAGAAAGCTATTTGGGTGCCAAAGAAAACTGTTGATGCTCTTCATGTTTCTACTCGACTAATCTTGCAGGCACAAAGGATTCGACAGAATGAATATATGCATACAAGATACAATCATTATGCTCATTCATCTGGAAAGAATTTCAATGCTTACTCTTTCAATTATACTCGCTCCTCGTCGAGTAACAATTATGCTTATCGAAAGAAAACCTATCCTGCTTGTTCATTTGTTTCGAAGCCACCTGCAAAGATGTGGGTGGTTAAGAAAGCCTAATTCTTCTGTAGGACTATGTCTTCGGGTGTATTGAATGGATTATGGACAGTGGATGCACTAGTCACATGACCGGAGACAAGTCGTTGTTTGTCGACCCCAACTTAACTGCTTCTCCTCTGAAGTATATCACTTTTGGCAACAACAACAAAGGAAAGGTAATTGGGCTAGGTAAAATTGCTATCTCCAAGGATAAGTCTATTGATGATGTGTTGCTTCTTCAATCCCTTGGATTCAATCTCATGTCAGTTGGCAAGCTATGTGATTTGGGCATGCTAGTCTTATTCTCTATTTCCAAATGCATTGTCTTCATGGCCTCTGACCATTTGTCGTGGAATTGTCACGGCAGATGTCCTAGTGTGAGGACTTAGTCGTGAGGCCAACACATCTATGTGGTAGCTTGAGAGGGGTTGAGCGGAATCGAGAGACGCAACACAAGACAAGGGTTTAGACAGCTTCGGGCCCCGGGAAACATCATCCGGTAACAACCCTACATGTTGTTTGTCGCTGGGTCTCATTATCATCACGAGAGAGTCGTCGTAAACCGACTCTCCTAGTTATGTCTAGCCTTAAGATTATTCCCCCTCTTCTTGGGGTGCCCTGCCCCTCCTTATATATGTTGAAGGGGCGGGTTACATGACTAGTCCTAGTTCGATTAGGATTACTCTATTACAAGTGGAGTCCTAGTCTTGCTTCCTTTGTAGGAGAATATTCCTTGTGCTTTCCTCATAAACCGGCCCACCATTAACATGAACTGGCCTTCTGGGCCTTGGGCCTTGTTATCCGTCTGTCCCGCCCGCCGGGTTACCAGTGAGTCATAATGTTCAGGCAGGTTGCTTGTAAACCGTCTGGTCAGGGCGGGTCGCTAGTGAATCGCCAAGTGTCAACCGGGTCTCAAGTAAACCGACAAGTCTGTGCGGGTCATATTTCCGGCTGGGTCATACCGCGAGGTATATCCCCGACATTAGCCCCCAGTTTAATTTGGATTTATCCATGTTAAACTGATCCTGTAAAACAAACACAAGAACAAATTTGACAGATTGTGTTCTGGGTTAAGAATTCTTGTAAGCCGGCACCTGATCATCCTTAACTCCTTATCATTTCCTTCTTAAAAAATCTGAGTCAATAGACCAGCTTCATAATCAATTTGCTTGCAGAAGATATTTTGTAAATAAAGAATCCATTTGAATCGGCCTTCAATGCTTTGATTTGACAAAAATATTGGTCTTCAAATATTCAACTGATATCAGCCGGTTTGAAAATGTAGAACTTGCCGATTTATCATTGCCAAATTGTCGGGTTATAAAAACTAATGATCCCGGGTCATGATCGTTTATAGACGCCGGGTTATGATTGTTGCCAACGCCGGGTCACACAATTAATCTTCCTGATTTGCCCAAAACTGAGAATTTGAAGATGTTCCTCCTTTGTATGCATAATACCTGTAGCCCCCAAGTCTTAAGAAGAGGACATGGTGATAGCTTAAGACTTGCTCCAATATAAGTGTTGCAACCTTGAAGAAACCCGGTTTTGTTCATCTCAGTCGCTAATCATAAATTGAATATTCCACATATGTAGCCCCCAAGTGCCGGGTTGTTATGCTTGCAGCAACCTGGGACTTGTAATTGTCTTATACTCATAAAAACTTCAACCAGTGTAGCCCCCAAGGGCCGGGTCATTATGCAATAATAAGCAGGGACTTTGTAAATATGATCATGTAGACTTGAGCAGCAACGTGTAGCCCCCAAGGGCCGGCTCAGTAAGATAATACTGAGCTGGGACTTTGTATATAATTTATGGATAATAACATCATATGATGTAATCTCCGCCATGGGGCTTGAACCCACGTCCATAAGGTTAAGAGTTTTGTGTTTTACCAACTGAGTAGTGGACCCTTGAATATAATGGATTAAGACTTGTGTACCTTGAATCATTGATAGGAGCAATTGGTAGCCCCCAAGGGCTGGCTCATTATGATGTGATGAGTCGGGTCTTCAATAAGGCCAGTAAAAATGACTTTGCATTAGCCCCCAAGTGCCATGGTGCATGCTGGAAGTGACATGGGACTTGCACATTTGATATAATCCCAATTTCAATAATGTAGCCCCCAAGTGCCGGGTCGTAAGCCTGCAGCGACTCGAGACTATTCCTTCCATTATAGAACAAATCATATCCATTGATAAAATAATAGCCATTGCACTAAAGCGACTTTGAAAACCTCAATTATAATACTGGTTATTGATAACCATAATAAAAATCCAGCCATGTTGGCTATTGAAGATTTGAATAATATAACCTGGTATGAAAACCTCAATCATTCAATATCATCATGAAAATCCAGCCAAGTTTGGCTATTATAGTTTTGAATACCTTATCTGTTGACAAGTAAAACCGGAGTTTAAATACCCGGCGGCTCTTGGCCGATGGCGACTTAATATGCATCCATTGTAATCTGGGATTTTTGTAACCCGGGCATTAAGCCTCCAAGTAGGTCAGAGCTATGCTCATATGAAGTTATAATATTGGCTTGATAGCCGGATTACCAAGGTAATCAGAGCTATGCTCTTATGATATGGGCTTGATAGCCGGATTACCGAAGTAACCAAAGCTGTGCTCTTATGATATGGGCTTGATAGCCGGATTACCGAAGTAACCAGAGCTGTGCTCTTATGATATGGGCTTGATAGCTGGATTATCGAAGTAACCAGAGATGTGCTCTTAGGATATTGGCTTGATAGCCGGATTACCGAAGTAACCAGAGCTGTGCTCTTATGATATGGGCTTGATAGCCGGATTACCGAAGTAACCAGAGCTGTGCTCTTATGATATGGGCTTGATAGCCGGATAACCGAAGTAACCAGAGCTGTGCTCTTATGATATGGGCTTGATAGCCGGATTACCGAAGTAACCAGAGCTGTGCTCTTATGATATGGGCTTGATAGCCGGATTACCGAAGTAACCAGAGTTGTGCTCTTATGATATGGGCTTGGTAGCCGGATTACCGAAGTAACCAGAGTTGTGCTCTTATGATATGGGCTTGATAGCCGGATTAGCGAAGTAACCAGAGCTGTGCTCTTATGATATGGGCTTGATAGCCGGATTACCGAAGTAACCAGAGCTGTGCTCTTATGATATGGGCTTGATAGCCGGATTACCGAAGTAACCAGAGCTACGCTCTTTATGATATGGGCTTGATAGACGGATCAAGAAGGTAGTCATAGCTATGCTTCAATGAGTAGGAAGCTCCCATGTTAAGCCAATAAGGCAGGATACCCATGTTTGAACCGCGCATCATGGCGACAGGTCCTCTTCGGCAACCTTTAACTTTTTGCAAGAGATAAATTCTTCTTCAACCGGGATCTTGAACCGGATATTGAGAGCGTCAGAGCTTTGTAAGAGACAGATTTCCCTTGAGCCGGATTTTAAACTGGATTTGAAAGCTTCAAAGCTTTGTGGTAGATAAATTTCCCTTGAACCGGTTTTTAAACCGGATATTAAGAGCTTCAGTGCTTTGTGGGAGAGAGATGTCTCTTGAGCGGATTTTAAACCAGAATCTTCATTTGGAGCCGGAAATTTTCTGACGGTCTTTAAATTTTCACCAATATGGCGGTAGCCTCCGGGACCAGGTTATCTTTCCCTCCAGTGTCCTGGGTTCTTGAATTTGCTGAAAACCAGCAACATTTGCTGAGTCATATCATTGTAGCCCCCGAGTCTCAAGGTGACTCGAGGAGTTTGTTTGAGATTCTCCATATTTGACCGTGATATATAACGGCATATAGCTGAACAGCAGAACGCTGTAATATGTTAAAGTTGGAAGCAAGGTGGCGAGTTAACAATCTTCGCAATACTCATTATATATCCTTTGACGTTGATAACGTGATGTAAATCCACAGAAACTTGAGGTCGACCGTGGCGGGTTATAAATGACCCTGCATGATTTGTGTCAGTAATCCGGCAAGCAGTTCATCCTAGCTGGTTGATTAACCAAAACACAGTGGCAGTGATTTGTACGCCTATCCAATGAACCATCTGGTGGAGGCAGAGGCTGACACTATGACCTTCTTCAGAATTTGTTGTAATAGACCGGGCAGCAGGAGCGGCGACTTGCACACAGTTGTTAAGCAAACTTGTGCACATAGGTGTGGCCCGGTGTGTTGATGTAGACCAGACCGCGAGGGACGGACGACAAAGACAAGTGTAGCATCAGAGGCAGCACAAACAGATGAGTCGGCCGCGACATTATAAGCCGGTGCGGATGGACGAGTCAATCGCAGGCGCACTTCCAACGAGCTGATGTAGATTAAGTTGCACGGGCGGCACACCCGTACAACAACAAGTGGGTGCGGATGCTAGCGCATGATGATGCTAACACATACTCCATAGGCATAGCCTGGCACCACCTTTATCATGAATCATTGTCCTGTACAAAATATATTGCGGACCAAAGTAATTGTTCTTTGATAAAAACAACGTGTCGAGAAAATATACTTAAATGAATATCACCTGATTTATCCGCACGACCGATGATCCATCAGTAGCACCAGGAGATAACCTTTGAGAATTTTGATCATTGTAATTTGATAATTGAATCTCTGAAGGTGCAGTTGAAAGTCTTGAAACCTCTTCTCTGTTCTCACACTTGGAGTCAAAGGAGGATTTGAGAAGGTTGACCATACGCAAGCTGCACTCCTTTTCTGATCATCTCACACAACCTACGTAACTCGATGGATTTCCGTACTTCTTGCAAAAACTGAAAGGCCTCGCACGCAGCCATGTCATACAGTGCTTCAAACACCTCCAGCAATTATAGAGGCTCGTCAACGGTTGTAGCATCAAAAAAACAGTAGGCCAGCTCAACGTGCCCCCGCGGATACAGCAAGGGTGGTTCAAAGCATGGCAATAGGGGCGGCGGCTCTGTAGTTGTAGGCCGGTTCACCAGCGGAGACGGAGTCGTGGTCACAACAGCGAGGCCCGGCGGCGGTTTGGAGCGAGGCCAGGCGTGGTTTGGTGTTGACCCGCCATAGAGGAGGCGGCTCATCGGCGGTTTGCTCGCTGTGGGCAACTCGGTCGGGGCGGCTCACAGCGCTCGGAGGCCGGCGGCTCAAAAAGTGCAGCGGTGGCGACGGCAAGGCCCATGGCTCAGAGATGCGAGACCACGGTAGAGGCGGGGACCGCAGCGGCAAAACCCATAATCTCATACCGGTTTACGGCGACTCGGAAGATGAACCTCAGCAGTGGAAAAAGATTGCCACGATGACTTAAAAACAGCAGCTCAAAGGCGGCTCTGCTCCATGGAAACGAGTGGTGGACACTCAAGCGTGATAGCATCACGTGAGAAGTACTGTTTGAACTAGTACTTTGACTGAGTCTTCTCATCAGGAAGCGGAGTAGCTAGAATTGATGGTGTAGCAGCAGCGTCACGACTGATCAATTGTCCTTGGGAGTTGTAGCATACCTGGATACAGAAATCAGTTGACGCGTCTAATTGGTGAAACAGCCTGCAGCGGTTCGTACATCCAACACTCGGATACGCCGAGGAATCTCCAAACTCGATATCGGCGGCTTCCATCTTCTGTTGACCTCGGAGTAGAAAATGCCGTAAATAAATTGTCTCAGACTCGGCGTATCCAAACGTCGGCGGACAGATCGCTTGCCAGAGCAACAGCACATCGTGTAACGTGGTTGATGTGAAATTTTCCACGCCGGCTTTTTGTCGAACCGGAAAATTGCAAACTTCTCAAACCCTAGAAAAGATCCCTCCAAGAACTCAACACCACCGTGCGCAAGCCCCACGGTGGGCGCCAACTATCGTGGAATTGTCACGGCAGATGTCCTAGTGTGAGGACTTAGTCGTGAGGCCAACGCATCTATGCGGTAGCTTGAGGGGGGTTGAGCGGAATCGAGAGACGCAACACAAGACAAGGGTTTAGACAGCTTCGGGCCCCGGGAAACATCATCCGGTAACAACCCTACATGCTATTTGTGGCTAGGTCTCATTATCATCACGAGAGAGTCGCTGTAAACCGGCTCTCCTAGTTATGTCTAGCCTTAAGATTATTCCCCCTCTTCTTGGGTGCCCTGCCCCTCCTTATATATGTTGAAGGGGCGGGTTACATGACTAGTCCTAGTTGGATTAGGATTACTCTATTACAAGTGGAGTCCTAGTCTTGCTTCCTTTGTAGGAGAATATTCCTTGTGCTTTCCTCATAAACCGGTCCACCATTAATATGAACCGGCCTTCTGGGCCTTGGGCCTTGTTATCCGTTTGTCCCGCCCACCGGGTTACCAGTGAGTCATAATGTTCAGGCAGGTTGCTTGTAAACCGTCTGGTCAGGGCGGGTCGCTAGTGAATCGCCAAGTGTCAACCGGGTCTCAAGTAAACCGCCAAGTCTGGCCGGGTCATATTTCCGGCCGGGTCATACCGCGAGGTATATCCCCGACACCATTCCTTCGTCTTTGAGGGAATTAGAAAAGGTGATCTTTATATTGTGGAATCTCTAAGGTCCCTTAGGCCAAACTTGTTTACTTGCAAAAGCAACCGAAGGTTGGCTGTGGCACCGTAGACTTGGTCATGCAGGTATGAGAATTTTGCAGACTCTAGTGGGGAAAAATCGTCTATGTGCTGCTTGTGAAGCTGGTAAATTGGCTAACACTGGTACAGCGAGGTGCTATACAAACGGTTTTTAACCCCTTTACGCGACGGCATTTGGAACCGCCACGAAGTGAGTGTGGGCGATACGGGGGTCCTTCCCACACGACCCAGAAACCGTCGGGGATACACTACTGCAGGATGCTGCTAACGCGACACTACAATCAGAGACCCTTCGACGAAATTGTGTGCGATGCAATAATCGCAACGGTGGTGTAAAAAGACCGTCAAAAAAGGTGCAAAACATTTGCGATGACGGATGCATCAAACACGGTTCAGATTTTAGTTGTGTATGCGATGTAGGGCATACGGTTTTGTTCAATTTATTGTTTGCGTTGAGGAGGAACAAAAGAAATGGGCAGCCAGATGAAGGTGTGTGCGATGTACAGCATACGGTTCACTCGGATGAACTGTTTGTGATTAGGCAACACAAAAGAAACGGTTAGCCAGATCAAGGTGTGTGCGATATACGGCTTGCGGTTCACTCGGATGAACTATTTGTGTTGAGACAAGAGAACATAAACGGCCGCACGTAACTGCATCGCATGGCAACGCACGCGGTGCAACCGCATGCATATGGGGCCCCTCACATGATCGTGCGCACGCCCAACCGCTGGCAGAGTGCACCCAAATTCAAACATTGCATCGGGATGCCCATGTCTCGATTAGACAAAACATCCAATTACGTTATATAACAAATACCATAAATATTGCAAGGTTCAAATTCAAAGATTACAACGCCCAAATTCAAACATTGCAAACATCGACATTTCTGAAAAGGGATTGATAACCCACAAATATAGGGGATCGTTTGTAGCCTTTCTCGATAAATAAGAGTGTCGAACCCAACGAGGAGCTAAAGGTAGAACAAATATTCCCTCAAGTTCTATCGACCACCGATACAACTCTACACACACTTGACGTCTGCTTTACCGAAAACAAGTATGAAACTAGTTTGTAGGTGTGATGCTAGAACTACTTTGCAAGAATAAAACTAGAAGTACTTTGCAAGATAATAAAAGTTAGGTGTTTAGTAAAAGGGTTTGTGTCAACAAGAAAGTTATTTGCCCTAGGCAATTGATAACAAGTACCGGTAATCATTCTTGTAATTTTATATGAGGGAGAGGCATGAATTAACATACTTTCTCTACTTGGATCATATGCACTTATGATTGGACCCCTAGCGAGCATCCGCAACTACTAAAGATCATTAAGGTCGTGAAACCCAACCATCATTAAGTATCAAGTCCTCTTTACTCCCATACATCATACCCCACTTACTCGGGTTTAAGCTTCTGTCACTCTCGCAACCCACCATAAGCGAACCATGAACATATTGCAACACCCTACAGCGGGGGCCCCTCACATTTGCGCGAGAACAAAGGGCACCGTAGGACAACACCATAAATAAAATATACAATCATACCAACCAAGATCACGATTACCCACAGGACAAAACGGATCTACTCAAACATCATAGGATAACCATAGATCATTGGGAAATAATATATCGAGTTGAGCACCATGTTTAAGTAGAGATTACTGCAGGAAGAAGGGGTGTTACACCGCTGCATAGAGGGGGAGAGAGTTTGTGTTGACGGTAGCAAGATTGTTGATGTAGATCGCCGTCTCGATCGTTGCCCCGGCGGCACTCCGGCGCCACCGGGAGCGAGGGAGAAAGAGCCCCCCTACTTCTTCTTCTTCCTTTGCCTCCCCCCTAGATGGGGAGGAGAATTACCCCTCTAGTCCATGGTCTCCTATGGTGGCGAAGGGGCGGGAGCCCCTCCGAAATTGGATCTCCCTCTTTGTACTCTTCTGTTTCACGCTCCCCTGATCTGGCCGAAAACAGTTTCTTATATTCCGGGAGATCCGTAAGTCCGATTTCGCTGAGATTTTAACACGATTTGTTTTCCGGATATAAGCTTCCATGCTCCCAAAGTAGAGCTCCAGCTGACGTTCGAGGAGGGCACAACCCACCACCATGCGCCAGGGGCCTCTGGCGCGCCCTGGTGTCTTGTGGGCTGTGTGGGCCTCCGTTTGCGGTGATTCCAACTCCCCAAAATCACATATATTCCAAAATAATTCTCCGTAAATTTTTTTTGCATTTGGACTTTGTTTGAGATGGATTTTCTGCGATACAAAAAACAGGAACTGGCACTGGGCACTGGATCAATAGGTTAGTCCAATAAATCATATAAAAAGTTGCCAAAAGTATGTAAAAGTTGTATAATATTGGCATGAAACAATAAAAAATTATAGATACGACGGAGACGTATCAGCATCCCCAAGCTTAATATTTGCTCGTCCTCGAGTAGGTAAATGATAAAAAAGATAATTTTTGATGTGGAATGCTACCTAGCATAAACTTGATCATATATCTAATCATGGCATGAATATTAAGACATAAGTGATTCAAAGCAATAGGCTATAATTTGACATAAAGACATCAATACTCAGGCATCCCAACAAACAATCATGTCTTTCAAAATATCAACGCTAAAGAAAGCTATCCCTACAAAATCATATAGTCTTGTCATGCTCTGTCTTCTTAACGCAAAGTATTTATCATGCACAACCCCGATGACAAGCCGAGCCATTGGTTCATACTTTTTACCGCGCTTCAGCTTTTTCAACTCTCACGCAATACATGAGCGCAAACCATGGATATAGCACTACAGGTGGAATAGAGTATGATGATAGGGGTAAATATAGAGAAGACAAAAAATTAAGAAAGTCTCACATCGACACGGCGAACCAACAGGCTATGGAGATGCCCATCAATTGATATCAACGTGAGGAGTAGGGATTGCCATGCAACGAATGCACTAAGAGCTATAAGTGTATGGAAGCTCAATATGAAAACGAAGTGGTTGTGCATCTAGTCCTATAATGAAAAATTCCCACTAGTATATGAAAGTGACAACATAGGAGACTCTCCATATGAAAAATATGGTGCTACTTTGAAGCACAAGTGTGATAAATGATACTAACAACGCCCTTCTCTCTTTGTTTTTTTTTCTTTTTTTTCTTTTTTTCTTTCTTTCTTTTCTTTTTTTCTTTTTTTTCTTTTTCTCTCATTATCCGGAGTCTCATCCCGACTTGTGGGGGAATCATAGTCTCCATCATCCTTTTCTCACTAGGGCACTGCTCTAAAATGAATAATGATGATTATCACACTTCTATTTACTTATAACTCAAAAGAAATAAAAATTACAACTCGATACCTATGACAAAGTATGACTCTATATGAATGCCTCTGGCAATGTACCATGATGTGCAATGATCTAGCGTAACATGTATGAAAAATGATGAACGGTGGTTGAGCCACAACTACTATGTCAGCTATATGATCATTCAAAGTAATATAACAATGAATGCTTAAGTCATGAAATGGAAGAGGTGGAAGTTGCATGGCAATATATCTCGGTATGGCCATGGAAAAGCCATAATAGGTAGGTATAGTGGTTGTTTTGAGGAAGATATAATAAGGCTTATGTGTGATAGAGCGTATCATATCACGGGGTTTGGATGCACCTGCGAAGTTTGCACCGACTCTCGAGATGAGAAAGGGCAATGCACGGTATCGTAGAGGCTTGCAAATTGCGGAAAGGTAAGAGTGCGTATAATTCATGGACTCACATTAGTCATAAATAACTCATATACTTATTGCAAAAGTTTATTAGCCCTCGAAGCAAAATACTACTACGCATGCCCAATTGGTAGGAAAAGACAATCGCTCGTCCCCGACCGCCACTCATAAGGAATACAATCAATAATAAATCATGCTCCAACATCATAGCATAACGAGAGACTATATGTGCATGCTTCGGGAACCACAAACCTTAACACCAATATTCTTACTAACCACAACCATTTACTAGTACTCCCCACATATTAACATGTCTATATCGCAAAACTATTGCAAGGAATCAAACATATCATATTCAGTGATCCATAAGTTTTATGTAGGATTTTATGACTAACCATGCAATTGACCAATTCCTGTTGACTCTCTAAATAGATATAAGTGAAGCAAGAGAGTTCAATTCTTTCTACAAAAGACCATGCTCTAACAAATATAAGTGAAGCTAAAGAGCATTCTTCAAATAACGGTTTTCCATGTGAAGAGAAACAGGCAATCCGAACTTCAAATGATATAAGTAAAGCACATGAAGCATTCTATAAAGGCCATACTTAAAAGATATAAGTGAAGTGCAATGAGCCTTCTATAAATCAACCATGGACTATCTCATACCAGCATGGTGCATAAAAGAAAAATGAAAACTAAAAGCAAAAGACGCTCCAAGATTTGCACATACCACGCGAATGAAACGAAACCAAAAACATACCGATACTTGTTGAAGAAAGATGGGATGCCTTCCGGGGCATCCCCAAGCTTAGACGCTTGAGTCTCCTTGAATATTTACTTGCGGTGCCTTGGGCATCCCCAAGCTTGAGTTCTTGCCTCTCCTCCTTCTCCTCATATCGAGACCTCCTCGATCCTTGATCACTTCATCCACACAAAACTCAACAAAACTCGGTAAGATCCGTTAGTATAATAAAGCAAATCACTACTCTAAGTACTGTTGCAACCCAATTCATATTTATTTTTTGCATTTTAGCTACTGTAATATAATTTTACCATGGCTTATACCACCGATAGAATCGATAGTTTCATCAAAACAAGCAAAACAATGCATCAAAAACAGAATTTGTCTTAAACAGGACAGTCTGTAGCAATCTGGATATCTACCATACTTCTGGTACTCCAAAAATTCTGAAAAATTTGGACAACGTAAAAAATTTGTATAGCAAGACTGTGCAAGAAGATTCACAAACGTTTGACGTTCCAGTAAAAAATGAAAATTCACGCCTACAACCAAAGTTTCTGTTTCTGCACCGCACATACCAACAAGCAATCTAATCATCCTAAAGGCAAACCTTGGCAGATTATTTTTATAATAAAATGGAATTGTACAAGGGGATAATTATTTTTGTTGAAAAGTTTCTGTAATTAAGATTAACAAAGTCTCCGTGAGCATGAACAAAGTTCAAGGAGCTCCCCCACTTCAACAATGCTTGTCTCTCTCACTTTCACTTTCCTTTTTGAAAAGTTTTAGGTTCCCCTCTATTTTTTTGTTTTTAAACTTTATAAAAGCACTCAACAGAAATAAATGACTCTCTAAAACTTCTGGGTTGTCTCCCTGACAGCACTTTCTTTAAAGCCATTAAGCTAGGCATAAAGTGCTCAAGTAACGAATCCACCCGGATCCCAAGGTATATCAAATCCGATTTGAATCAACAATGATTTTGCATTTAGTAGTGAGCACGAAGCAACATATATCAAGTAATGATGAAGTCTAACTCTCTTCCTATGCATTGGCATGTCATACAAGAACAATTCATGCACATCAAGTAAAGGCCGATACATTGCATAAGTAGTTTCTTGCAATTTTATCGTGTTGGAAACATAGAAAGGCGGAGACGTAGTTCCTCTCTCATAATAATTGCAAGTAGGAGCAGCAAGCACATGCATATTATATTCATCAAAATCATCATGTGCAACGGTAAAAGGCAACCCATCAATATAATCCTTAATAAGTGCAAACTTCTCCGATATAGTGTAGTTGAGAGAATTCAAAAAGATAATAGGACTATCATGTGTGGGTGCAATAGCAATAATTTCATGTTTAACATAAGGAACAATAGCAAGTTCATCTCCATAAGCATAATTTGTATTGGCATCTTGGCCACAAGCATAACAAGCATCAAGTTCATCAAAAAGGGATATTTCAAATGAATCAACGGGATCATAGCAATTATCATAGCATTCATCCTTCGGTAAGAACGAAGGTGCATTAAATAATGTATGAGTTGAAGAGTTACTCTCATTAGAAGGTGCGCACGGGTAGCTAATCCGCTCTTCCTCCATTTGTTCTTCGCTCTCCTCATCATCTTTTTCATCCAATGAGCTCGCAGTTTCATCAATTTCTTCTTCCATAGACTCCTGCAAAATATTAGTCTCTTCTTGGACAGCGGAGTTATTCTCAATAAATACATAAATATCATAATTGTATTTATAATTATCATAGCAATATTTAAGGATAGCAAAAATTTCAGGTCTATAAACTGAATCATCAAAATCTTCAAACTTTTCAAACAAAGATTCAATTTCATGTGCACCCTTGAAACCAACAAATTCTTCTATTCGTTCCACATCATAGTAATCATATATACCATTAGCATAAGAAGCTAAGGTTTCATTATCATTAAATTTGCATGGAAAGGGAAGATGTGGAGCGTTCATCCTAGAGCAACAAGTATAATCATATCTCAAGCATAGATTCCAAGCATACCACTTCAGTATATGAATTTGATCCCATAACAGTTTCCCTTTATGAGTCAAGCGATAATCCCTAAAGTATTCACGTTGATCCAACGTTACTCCCATTATATAGTTGAATGGGGTTTTCTCAGGATTATCAAAGTAGTGCATAATATCTTTCACATAAAAAGCATCGAGGGTTTTAGGAGGATCCCCATCTCCATGAGTAGCAAGTACCACTAATTTTTTTGGTGTTTCATGTTCCATATCCATAACTAAAGATAGAGAACAACTTAGAACAGGAAATAAAACTACTTAGTGATAAAGCAAACAAGCACACATGAGAATATTCACCCCATGCTATAACTCCCTGCCAACGGCGCCAGAAAAAGGTCTTGATAACCCACAAGTATAGGGGATCGTTTGTAGCCTTTTTTGATAAATAAGAGTGTCGAACCCAACGAGGAGCTAAAGGTAGAACAAATATTTTCCCTCAAGTTCTATCGACCACCGATACAACTCTATGCGCATTTGACGCCTGCTTTACCGAAAACAAGTATGAAACTAGTTTGTAGGTGTGATGCTAGAACTACTTTGCAAGAATAAAACTAGAAGTACTTTGCAAGATAATAAAAGTTAGGTGTTTAGTAAAAGGGTTTGTGTCAACAAGAAAGTTATTTGTCCCTAGGCAATCGATAACAAGTACCGGTAATCATTCTTGTAATTTCATATGAGGGAGAGGCATGAGCTAACATACTTTCTCTACCTGGATCATATGCACTTATGATTGGACCCCTAGCAAACATCCGCAACTACTAAAGATCATTAAGGTTGTGAAACCCAACCATAGCATTAAGTATCAAGTCCTCTTTACTCCCATACGTCATTACCCCACTTACTCGGGTTTAAGCTTATGTCTCTCTCGCAACCCACCATAAGCGAACCATGAACATATTGCAACACCCTACAGCGGGGGCCCCTCACGTTTGTGCGAGAACGGAGGGCACCGTAGGATAACACCATAAATAAAATATACAATCATACCAACCAAGATCACGATTAACACACAGGACAAAACGGATCTACTCAAACATCATAGGATAACCATAGATCATTGGGAAATAATATATGGAGTTGAGCACCATGTTTAAGTAGAGATTACAGCGGGAAGAAGGGGACCGCTGCATAGAGGGGGAGAGAGTTGGTGTTGACGGTAGCAAGATTGTTGATGTAGATCGCTGTCTAGATCGTTGCCCCAGCGACACTCTGGCGCCACCGGGAGCGAGGGGGAGAGCCCCCCTACTTCTTATTCTTCCTTGGCCTCCCCCCTAGATGGGGAGGAGAATTCCCCCTCTGGGCCATGGTCTCCTATGGCGGCGGAGGGCCGGGAGCCCCTCCGAGATTGGATCTCCCTCTCTGTACTCTTCTGTTTCACGCTCCCCTGATCTGGCCAAAAACCGTTTCTTATATTCCGGGAGATCCGTAACTCTGATTTCGCTATGATTCCAACTCCAAAAAATGACATATATTCCGAAATAATTCTCCGTAAAATTTTATTGCATTTGGACTTCGTTTGATATGGATTTTCTGTGATACAAAAAACATGCAAAAAGCAGGAACTGGCACTGGGCAGTGGATCAATAGGTTAGTCCAATAAATCATATAAAAAGTTGCCAAAAGTATGTAAAAGTTGTATAATATTGGCATGAAACAATCAAAAATTATAGATATGATGGAGACGTATCAAGGATCAGCCGCTGACAAGTCATGTATGGCTTCGACACAATGACTTCCAATTGCTTTGCCATATGCTCTTCCAATACGAAGTTTAGCTTTTTTGGAGCCTCTTCCATTCTGCAGTACCTGCCGGCTCTAATCAACATACCATTCATCTTTCCTAATTAAATGCGTGTTCAACCTCAGTACCCTCAGGACCATTGCTCTGGCAAGAAAGAACCTGGCAAGTGTAATCTCCGGTAAGGTCCCTCGGTAGGAGTTCAATGTAATATTTGAGAGATGCAGATCAAAGCATTCGATGTGCTTGTCGTTATGAACATTATCCACCTCCGGGCCTATTATTATCTGCAAAAGAAGGGAATGTGTTAGTGCCTACATGCAGTTTTGAACACTGCTACACGCCCATTTGGTTTGCAGGATTTGTAAAATGCACCAACATGCCATCTTCGATCTGACATGATTAACATGGGCATTTGATTACAATCTAGAAACGTGTAGCCTTCTTCACAAGAGGTTGGATTGGATGAAAAATTCCCTAAGAAAACTAGTACATATGAATCCAAAGGAGAAATGCTTATGGATTCTAACCATATGAATCAAGCAACCAATATGGGGTGGGGTGTATGTCCTGAAATCCTCCAAAATTCCTTCAGAAATTGTAGTACATTGTCATTGTAAACTTGGGAAAAGGTGCAAAAAATTGAACTCCCTTATGGTTAACATTTAACAGGAAAGGAACATCACCTCGATATACAGCTTCTTCAGGCACAGAAAGCATCTCAGGCAACTGACAACTTGGTCCAGGTTGGGGCCTACAGATTCTAGTGCCAAGACCTTCACTGTGCCCAGAATCTGGGTGAAGCTTTGCTGGATGACAGACGAACATACATCTTCAAAACTAGAAATAATGTTGATATCAAGAAGAAGAGGTATAAGGCGACTGTTGTACCTGAAAGTAGTAGTATTTGACAGACGAGTAGCCCACCACTGTCAATTTCGGCGCAGAAATGGCATTGATTCTTGTTGGACCTTGTTGATCAACTACAATTAATCTCTCAAGTGAAGGTGTGTCCTCAATGACCATATTGTGGTCCACCTTTTCTGATCTCTCGTTGCAGCACCAACAACACACATAAATAGTCCGGAGAGTCCTGGAGGTGATGTGCAAGGTACTCGACCAATTCATCGCCTGAAGATGAAGGAACTCGAGTGCAGTACAGCCGCGGAGCAGGCGCTGCATGTCATCCTTTGGGATGCAGACGGTGGCGAGCTTGAGGTGCTTCAGTCGTGGTAGAAAAAGAGCGGGCGCGTCATTAAGGGGGGATGGCAGTTCATGAACTTGGGGAGGCGCAGCGTGGGCGCGAAGCGGAGCGCGGACGTTGGCAGCACGCGCATATGCCCATCATTAAAACTGAGCTTCTCGAGCTGATCTATGGCGGGGGATCGGAACCACTCGTCAAGCTTGGCTCGGTCCTTGCCATTGGAACGAAACTTGCCCGTGTTAAGGCCTTTGATTGGGCCATGGTGACTGCCGAGGATCTGGGAGAACGCATCCAAGCTTTGGCGATAGCCATGGCAGAGCTCGTGGGCGTCGAGGAGGTCGACAGGGGTGAGGAGCCATAGGGGGCGCCACCGCCGGGAAAGGGCGCCTGTCCTCGCCTGATATTTGATTGGGAGGAGGGATATGATGACTCACAACATATCATCGGGGAGGTTGTTGATGAAGTCTAGGCCTACTGGAGTCGCTTGCGGTTCTTTCTCGACCCGCCTCTGCTTGTTGGCAGCCTCGTTCTCCACCTCGTCGGCGGCGATGGAAACCTCTCTCGATATTCACGCCATGCTCCGGTGCTTCAGCAGCCCCGGCGTCGCCACTCCCTCTGATGGGGCGCTTCGGCGGCATCCTCATACACTGACGGCTTTGAGGACTCAGAGCGGCGTTGAGGATGCGGGCGGAGAGAGAGGATTGTGTGTGTGGCGAGGATGGGGGGTGCGGCCGCTCGGCTGCGCCCTTAATACAAACCAGTGGGAGATAGGCGGGCGGCGGTCCAAGGCTGTCTCGCTTCCCGGTGAGAATGATTGCTTAATCTATGAATGAAATCTATGCTTAATTACTGAATTTTAGTTGCAAAAATTAGATAGTGCTAGTGATTTTTAGCTGCATATTTTGACAAATCGCAGTGTCTCTTGGCTTAGCGCGGAAATCTGGCTTTAAATTGCATACCGTAATCTGAACCGTTTGCATTGAAGAGATGCACATATCCTGTGTTGAACAGCTTGCATGCTTCTCGGTGAGCCTGCGCACCGGACTGCACTCGCACGCCTCCCGTTCAGTCAAGCAGCTGTCCGCACGGCACCTCCTATAGCCATTAAAACCAAGACATGTGGGGTCACGTGAATGGTTAAAAGAACGCACACGGTTTGAATTATACAAACGTTTGAGATATTAAAGTGGCAACAATTTTTTCAAAATGCCTTTGTTGGCAGTTATTCGAGTGCGCCTTCTCTCAAAATGGACACGAAAAATACCACAGCATGTCGGGTGCCATTCCATGATAGCATGCCAAGATTCATGAATTTCAGACGAGTTTTGGATTTACTAGAATTTAAAAACCAGGTATCTCAACATTTTGCCGGCAATCAACAGTGCCCTGGTGTTCGAAATTCATTCCCATTTCTTGCATGGGACCTAAGCATGCACCCAAGGACACAGATTTGATTTTTCAACCAATTTATATGCACTGGAGCATGTGCATGTATTTCAAATTTGAATTATGCACACAAAATGCCTAGAAAACCCAGTTAATGTATAAAAATGTCCAAACGAACCCCAAAAAATTCCAAAACTTAACACAACACTCCTGTTGTTCTATGTTGACACTAGAAAATTTTGGAAAGCAATAAGAGGCAACGGATATCGTTTCGTTCCCAAAGGTGGCACATTCCCTACCGAAACCATCAGGCTTGTTGTGAGAAGCTCTGGTTTGTGAGAAGCTTATACCCAAACCTGCCCCAAATGGGACAAAAAATTTACCATGGCATGTCGGGTGTCGCTCCACGATAGCATGCCAAGTTTCATGAATTTCAGACGAGTTTTGGATTTACTAGAATTTAAAAAACAGGCATCTCAATGTTTTGCCGGCAATCAACAGTGCCCTTGTGTTTGAAATTCATTCCCATTTCTTGCATGGGACCTAAGCATGCACCCAAGGACACAGATTAGATTTTTCAACCAATTTATATGCACTGGAGCATGTGCATGTATTTCAAATTTGAATTATGCACATAAAATGCCTAGAAAACCCAGTTAATGTATAAAATGTCCAAATGTACCCTGAAAAATTATGCGTGTAGCCCGGGATTGCATATTTAGTCATTCAGTACAATGCATGTTGCTATGTAACTTCAGTGTGCAGGCTTAAGCACGCTAGTTAAGCAAAACAAGAAGTGGAAAGGTGTGTTAACTGCATCATGCATAACATTTAAGAACAAGCAAATAGTCATTCAAACTGGTATTGTGCAGGTCTAAAGTACACTAGTTATTGTTAAAAAAACGAAAAGGCATGTTAACTGCAATATCCTTAATAGCAACCAAATATCGTAATTCATACTGGTATTGTTGAAACTGTTATTGATGAAATTGAACTGCACGGCAAATAGTTGCACATATAGTGCATCACATTGTGAAGAACTGAAACAAACAAGTCATAAGGCTATCTCTAGCCGATCCTTTAAAAGTTGAAGGACTAAAACCCTTAGTGGATATATATATATACTCCAGCAATTTTTGGCCTTTTCTAGTCGATCCCCTAAACTTAATGTTGTAAGCTTCAATTTGATCAAGTTCAAAGCAGGTTCAACCAAAAGTAGCATGCATTCAAACATAAACATAGATATTTTTGCATAACCGAACATAAAACGTAAATCTAAACTAAGCTAAACTACTTTCGGTCGAAGTAGAGGTCGAGCCAATCCTTCCTCGCCATGTACGGTGTGCCGCGAGCCGGGTCCGGGCCGGTGCCGTCGTCGGGGTCATTGGGGAAGGCACTCCTCCACTCGACGATGTCGATCTCCTCATCCTCAGGTCTTACCTCGACGCCCTCCGCGCCGCCGTCGCCGATGCCTTCGACCTCGTCATCGGAGGAGAGCGTGATAACCTCGCCACCCTCCGCGCCGCTGTCCTCGCCGCCTTCGACCTCGTCATCGGAGGAGAGCACGATAATCTCGCCACCCTCCACGCCGGCAAAGATCGCTCGCTCTGCCTCCACGAGCTCCGGGTGCTGCCCGCGGAGCTCTTGCATGTAGGCCTCGGCGGCGGCCTCGGCCTCGAGGCGCTCCCATGCCTCGCGGTCCTCCCATGCCATAGCCAAGCTCACCACCCTGGCTCCGGCAGAACGAGGTCGACCGGACGTGTGCCGAAGGGAAAATTGAGCCTAGCCGTCGCGCCGTGGTAGCGGACCTGCCAGCGGCCGTACTCCATGGCCGCGAGCTCGGCCGTGTGGAAGCTACCGAGCCACCGGCGGGAGTGGGTCTCCCGATCTGTAATCTCGATGACCCACGCCTCCCACCGCCGCTGCTGGACCCCGTGGTAGGACCTCGTCGGCTGCTGGGTCCGAGGGAGGACGAGGAAGTCCTCGAACCAGCGTAGGGGCGCGGCGGCGGGCGGATCGGGGGACCGGCGACGGTGGATCGAGGCAGTGGAGGACGACGGGGACACCTCGGCGGCTACCTCGCCGGCGTCGGGCGAAAAGGCCGTGATAAACCTCTTTTTGGCCATTGGCTCCTCGAGCTCCCCGGCACACAGGCAGAGGTTGAGGATGGAGGCGCCGGCGATGGCGGCGACCTACCAATGGTTTCAAGGGTGGTGTGTGTCTGTGTGAGCGGAGGTTTTGGGGAGTGTGTGGTGTGTTGGAGGGGGGCAAGGTGGTGTTTGAGGAAATACAGCGGCAACTAAAAATTTTACTAGGCGGGATTAACCGGGGCTACTGAAAATTCGGATCAAGGGCGAGCAGATATATTTTTGAGATTGCGAGGGATGCAGAGGCGGGAGTAAAATGCCGGGGCTACTGAAAATTTGAATCAAGCGACTGAAGCAGAGCGGGAGTAACAGACATCTCACACGGTCCGCAGACACTAATCATGTGCTATCAAACATTAAAACCTTCCAGGCAGTAGATATTTTCGAGATTATGAGGTAGAAATATTTTCGAGATTGTGAGGGATGCAGAGGCGGGAGAATTTAGGGAGTGAGCTAGTGTGCTTGACACGCCGACTGTGGACTGTAGGCGACGCACCTTCTCGTGTAAGCCATAGGCGTACTATACACGGACGGTGCTCCAGGATATTTTGTACTACATCTCACACGGTTGGTGATAGTAAACTGTGTGGGATCTACTTGATTTTTCATCTTGATTTAATTACATAATGGGGTCACAATGGCAATGGACGGTGTTTGAATTGCTAGACCTTTTGTCTGCAGTGAACATGCAACTATATGTGCGTCATAAAAGAATTGGAATTATTTAGGGTTCGTTTGGACATTTTATACATTAAACTGGTTTTCTAGCCATTTCAGGTGCACAATTGAAAATTAAACTACATGCACATGCTCCGGTGCATATAAATTGGTTGAAAATGAAATTTGTATCCTTGCGTGCATGCTTAGGTCCCATGCAAGAAATGGGAATGAATTTCAAACACCAGGGCACTGTTGATTGCCGGCAAAATGTTGAGATACCTGGTTTTTAAATTCTAGTAAATCCAAAACTCGTCTAAAATTCATGAAACTTGGCATGGTATCATGGAGTGGCATCAACATGCCGTGGTAAAAAAATTGTCCCATTTGGGGCAGGTTTAGAGCTTCTCGCAACAAGCCTGATGGTTTCAGTAGGGAACGTGCCACTTTTGGGGACGAAACGATATCCGTTGACTAGATTTTATGCCGAACATTTATTGAATTCTTCTTCTACCAACTGAGCACAAATTTCCTTTTCATCATTTTCAAGAAAGACATGATAAAGACAAATAATATGAGGCAACCTCAATTCCATTTTTTAGTTTTCTTTTTACAAACCAAACTAGTGATAAAACAAGAAACAAAAAGATTTAATTGAAAGATCTAAACACTACAAGAAAAGACACATCCGTGACATTTTGGGCCAAACGAAATTTTTTCTGTCATGCTTATGACACTTCTATGACGATAATTGTGACAAAACCCGGTATCATCATAGATGTGGTGGGATCCTACTTCTATGACAAAAAATCATGACAGAAAATGGGCTTTTCGTCCTGGGCGGTCCGGAGACGCAGCTGCATGACATTCTTTGGGCCGTCCATGACGGAAAAAACCGTGGTAGAAGCGAGGGCGAGGAAAATATCGGGGAGTTCCCGGTTACGTTGGGTGGTCGGGGGCCGAGCGACGCGCGTTTCTCTCGTACACATACGTGCGTGGGTGCAAGGCGTTGGGCTCTAACTCAACCCGAGCGAGGGGTTTACTGAACCCGAGCGATTGCACTGCGGGGTGCAGGCTACGCGTTACTGAACCCAATCGATCGATCGATCGATCTGGCTGTTAACTGAACCCGATCAAGCGATTCCTTCGCTACTGCTGCTAACTGAAGCCGATCGAACATGTTGCCTCTTGATGAACAGTGAGCGTTGTTGGGGGGGGTGGATGAATAGTTCCCGGTGGGGGTGGATCAACAGGACCCCGTGGTAGTAGAGGCTGTTGCCGTTGGATGAACAGGACCCCGATCGATCAAGCCAGTTGGGGGTGGATGAACAGGAGCCCGTGGAGGGCTGGATGAACAGGACCCCGTGGAGGGCTAGATGAACATGACCCCGTGGAGGGCTGGTTGAACAGTAGCCGGTGGAGGGCTGGATGAACAGTAGCCCATGGAGGGGTGGTTGAACAGTACCCCGTGGAGAGGGCTGGTTGAACAGTAGCTGGTGGAGGAGCGGTGGAGGCTGGATGAACAGGAGCCCGTGTATGAACAGTCGCAGGTGGAGGCTGGAGGAGGTCGATGGTGGATGAACAGTAGCCCGTGGAAGCAGTCGATGGTGGAGATGAACAGTATCCCATGGAGTCCCGTTTTGCGGTACGCCACACCCCTCCCGATGAATAGGACCCCCGTTTCGACCGTAGCGCTCCAACACAAGTCCGTTTCCTTCGTTTTGCGGTACGCCAGACCCCCTCCCGATCAATAGGACCCCGTTTTGATCGTAGGACGTCCAAGATAAGTCCGTTTCCTCTGTTTTGCGGCACGCCAGACCCCTCCCGATGAACAGGATCCCGTTTCGACCGTGGCCGGCCGAACACAAGGCCGTTTCCTCCGTTCTGCGGTACGCCAGGCCTCGTTTCGATCGGTTGTTCCATCCAAGCCGGTTGGCTGCCGATGAACACGATGACGACGCAATTTCTCCATTCCGATCTGGCCATGTACACGAGCCCTCGCCTTACGTGTGCGCGAGTAGGCGTTCGAGACCCCGCCCGTATGTACGTACGTGGCCGTATTAACTTTCTTGCACCCTGGCTGTACGTACGTGTACATGCTACGTCCGCGCCTCTACTACGACACATGCCCTTCCTTACTCGGCCACGGTTCATCGTTGCATCCTGCAGACAGACCGATCGACCAGTATGTACGTACATGTTCGCGACCAGACAGACAATGCTACGTACGCTTTGACCGGGTGGGTCCCAGCGGTCAGGGAGGATAAGGACGCACTTCCTTGCATGCGAACATATAGCTGCTCAGTCCCAACAGTCAGAGGGAGGAATCATTTTTATTTTGCGAGTAATAAGGAGGCACTTCCTTGTGTTCGAAGATGTAGCTGGTGGGTCCAGCTGTCACTCTCACCGCCTAAAGTCCTCTTCCGATGGTTCTCCTCCGTTTACCACGCCGCGCCGAGAGCACCAAGGTGGTGGACGATGGCGAGGCCTAGGAAGGGAACGATGTGGAGGCGGGGAAGACGCGGCAGTGGATGCCCACACGGAGGGGAGTATGTGGGTTGACTGCTTCGGCTGCGGTGTGAGGCTGCCGTCGCCGGAGAATAACAGGAGGTGTGGGTGAGTATAGAGGGATGGCATGGCCAGCGGTGGCAGCACAGCCGGACACGGGAGGCAGGAACAGGTGGCACGGCCGGTGCTAGTTTGGGCGGCTGGAGCAAGAAGTCCAGAGGTTGAAGAAGCACGACGACCGTTGGATGGATATCGTACGGTCACTACAGCTAGAATCGTTTATACTGACTAAGCTGACAAAGCCCATGGTACGCGTCAACTTAGTAGGCCCACAGGTCAACCTCCGAAACGGTGCGCCCCAGATGTCAGGGGAGGAATTAATTTTTGGGCGGCTGAAGCAAGAATATCCGAGATTGAAGAAGAAGCACAGCATCCGTTGGATGGACATCCAACGGCCACTCCTGCTAGAACCGTGTGTTGACTATAAGTTGACAAAGCCTTGCATGCGCGTCAACTTAGTTTTTTTAGGGCACGCGTCAACTTTGTAGGCCCACAAGTGTGTGGCAGAGAACATATAGCCCATTTGCGATTTGTAAGAATATACAGCCTATTTTTTAATTCTAATGGAATTTACTACAGCCCATTTACAGTTTGTTAAAAGTACAACCCATTTTCTAGCTAGGACAATGATTAATAATTTCAACCAACCACTCAAAACAGAATTTAATAAAATTTCCCACATTTTGATGGGATCCGAAATATTTTTATCCCGAAATTTCTAGTCAGATTAAAAATAATTTCAAAATAAATTTGTATTACGTAAAAATCCAACGAAATATTGCACGCGCAACAATTAATGAAATTAAAAATTTCAAAATCCAAAAATAATATTTTTTTAAACTAATTACGTGTTTGGAGCATTTTTTTATAGTTACTGCCCAGTTTTTATAATTACATCCATTTATTATTTCTTAAAGCCCATTTTCTTGTTAAGCCTAATGCATCCCTCCTAGGAAAGATTTGCAGCCCGGCGGAGCAGAGAATAACAAGTTGACCTTGCGTGGGTATTCCTCAAAAAAAGTATAGCTGGGCTAGCCATTTTCAGCTTGAAAAAAATTAATATCTGGGCTGGATATCTGTCCTGGGCTAGACAGGCCACAACCCGCCCAGTTAATACCCTGCTCTCCTCTGAACAACAACAAAAACATCGCTCAAGAAAAACTCAAAAACACAAATACTACTTGAGCTGCTTGGTCCCAGCTGTCGGCTGCTCCTTGTGCAATTCTCTCGTTTATTGACTACATAGGTTGAAAATGGTGTGGGACCGTGATGTCAGGAAACCAGGAGGAAGCAAAAAAAATATAGCTGTATATAATAAGGAGGCACTTGCGTACGTGCGGCTATGGCCCTGGTGGGTCCCCACTGTCATCCTCTCCATGTAAAGTCATCTCCTCATTCCTCATGTCCGTTGACCATGTTGACAACGCGAGACGGCGGCGCCACGGCGAGCGCCACAACTCGAAGGACGAAGGAGAGGGCCTCATAGGCCCTACGGATGGTCTGATATAGCGCCCGCTGCTCATTCAGGAAGCCAGGATCATAGAGCCACATGTCCGCGACGGCATTGTCGTTCGCTTGTTCGCCGGTGCTCGTTGAGGAGGCAGAGGTTGTAGCACAGGTCCCCTGCGCTTGTAGCTCTTCCGCCATTAGGGTGTCGAAGTGCGGCTGCACCTGCTCTATGGTGAACACGGCATGAACCGGCTTGGACAGTGGCACCGGCTCCTGGTCGGAAGCTACGTCCATTGTTTGATTGTCGTCGCTCAGCTCGGCGAGCTCGCTGGCAATCCAGCATGTCCGAGTGCTGGACGACCCGCTGCCAAGCATGAGTCTGACTGCCCTGGCCCACCTAGACCGCCTCCCTCGCCCCCGCACGCTTTCCGCCCGAAACGGTCAGCGCCGCCCGCGCCGCTTCCCGATGCAGGCGATTGCTCCGCGTTCAAACGACACAAGTGCCGTCCATCCATCCGCCTGCCGCCCAATTATTGATACACAGTTACCGAGGTGGCTTCTTCGGCGGCACCCGTCCGTCCCTCCGCCACCCACCATTGCTATATAAACTGCTGCGCCGGCCATAGCCGCAATCATCCGCCTTTGTTCCCTTTCTCCTGTCCACACCACTACTGCCCACCATGGCTACCTCGTGCTCCAGCGCTCTTCGGAACGGGCGAACGACGGACCACAAGGAGATGGCAGCCATTGCTGCCGACTGGCCGGCAGGCAGCCGGAGGACGATGACATCCCAATGCAGAACATGGTAGTCGACGATCCAGCATCAACCCCTCCTCCGCGCCATCCTCGCCGGTGCATTGCACCATGACCATCGGCGATGCCCGTGCCCAATACATGGACACAGTGACGCAGAAGCGTCAGGAGCAGTTCCGGGAGGCGCAGGCGGACGCCGCCTACAACCACCATCTCCTCCAGGAGCACCTGCAGGCGGAGGAGCAGATCACCGCGGAGCGGGCAGAGCAGGAGGCGCTGCTCGACTCGTACCGCTCCGCCCGCGAGAGCCGCCTCGAGCGCTGGCGGTACTGCATGCGGGTGGCGGAGGCTGCGGCCGCCTACAAAGAGGGCGATGAAGCAGGAAAGGCACTGTTTGGCGAGACCGAGGACGAGGCAGAGGACAATGCCAGCTCCTATGAGTCCCCACTCCGCCAGCACCAAGGCGAAGGATTACGCTGGCTTCCGTGAGGCCCTGCTCCGCCAAGGCCCCGCCACGCCAACAACGAGGCAGAGGACATCGCCGGCTCCACCAAGGCCCCGCCCCACCGGCACCGAGGCAGAGGACCTCGCCGGCTTTGGTGGGACCCTACTCCGCCGAGGCCCCGCCCCGCCAACAACAAGGCAGCGGACATCGCAGGCTCAGCCGAGGCCCTGCCCTGCCGGCAACGAGGGGGAGTTTCCCCTGCTCCGCCGACGCGCCGCCCCACCGGCAACGAGACACAGGAAATCCCCGTCTCCGTCAAGGCCCCGCCCCGCTGCCAACGAGGTCGCACCACACAGAAAACGAGGAAGAGTAGAACACGGTAGGTCGCCGTCGCTTGGGTCCAAGTAAGGCCACCGCTGCTACCCTCCGGTTGAAGCCAAGCTAGGCAGGTTGACCATTGACGGCCGATTAGCTTCTTGGCGGCGACGTGGAGTCGGAGAGCTGCGCTGGAGAAGAGCATCTATTCGGCTCAGCCGGACACGGGTGGGTAGCTTCGGTTAATTAATTATACCTCCAATGCACCCCCTTTTAGTTGAAGAATGTATGAAATGTAATGAAATCCGGCATGTTTATATGAAATCCAACCGTGTATGAATGAATTTAGTTCGATTAGTTTGAATTCTTGTATCACTGGCATTGGATGAACATGCAAAACAATACGTACTAGCATTATTCCCAAGGTGATCACCTCGTTTGCTACTCCCTCCGGTCCTTTTTAGTCTGCATATAAGTTTTGCCTGAAGTGAAAGTATCTCTACTTTGACCAATCTTATAGAAAAAAGTATGAACATTCACAATGTAAAATCAACTGACTTGAAAGAAAACTAATATGCGAAGTAAAAAGGAACATAGGGAGTACAAAGAGTTTGAGCAGCTTTTTAGCGTTCATGTACATTGCAATCAAACACACAGGCCTGGCAATTCATAGGGAACATTCAAAACAATCGATTATTATGCATCTCAGCGATTCACATGTCAGAGCCAATATTTACTTCACAATTAAAGAATAAAGAAAAAACGATCGATGCTGCTGACAGCAAAGGGTGTCCCATTCGAAAATATCAAACGCATGTCTTCATGCAAACATCAATGAGCAAAATTTGTCAAGGTTGTCCCATTCCAAAATGTCAAATGTGTGTTGTTCTGTGTACATCAATGAGCAAACTTTGACAAGGTTTTCCCATTCCAAAATATCAAATGCCTACGATTGTGGAATGGGCAGGGTTTGCCATCAGTTCGGACATTGACATGGCACCTCGTGCTAAATAAATCAGCTGTTCTTTTTGTGTAGTTCCACCAAAATCAACCAAATTCGCGCGTAGCTTATATGGTTTCGCCTTTATATGTTGCAACGCCTTGAACATATCGGCACCTCCTTTCTTGTGGTGGAAATGAATATTTCGATGTATCATGAACATTTTGTACAGTTCCCATTGAAATCAAGTTGAGCACCACTGTTTGCACAAATACAAAAAAAGTGATTAGTATAAAGCAAACTGTACTATGAATTGAAAGTTTAAACAGGCAACCTACATGTTCCATGCAGAGCACACATTTAAAAAAATGGAACTCACCGGAAGGAATCCTAACACAACATTGTATTGGCCATCACAACAACAAAGATGGAGATCCGTGAGTCCTTCTGAGTTGAAGTTAGTTTGTTCTTGTGGGCAATAATGTAACCATCTTAGTTGCTCCCTTCTTAGGAAGAGAGGCTTGGCTTTCTATCCTGGCATGATCGGAACTAGGCACTTCACGTACTCCATATTCTTCTTCAGAGGAGGATGATCCTGTTGTGCAAAGACTAGAGGACAACTAAATTTTAGCATCCCTATTTCCTCGAAACAAAGGAAAGGAAATATTTAAAACAACACAGATGAAGCACTTCTCAAGGACAATACCCCTTTCTCATGACAGTATCTAAACAGTAGCACAACACCAATAGAGATGACAAAGCTCAATCATATGGATGAAATCCGTGGGTGAGTACCAACCTTTGTCAGGAGGCTTATTGTGTAGAGCATACAGATCAAGCACTTCTCCGAAACCATCTGTTGTTATCTACTGTGGTTGCCATGCTTACTATATACTCCTCGATTAGTTTAATGTTTCCAACATCTTCTTGTGCAGTTCCACTAAAATATATGTTATCTTCAAAGAAGATCCCTGTTTGCACAAGTAGAGATAAATACATATTTCATTAAGAGTGGCATCAAATCAGTGGCAAAACTATTGCTCGTTCCAGCCATAGCAATAAATTAAGATGCAAACTATATCATTACTTGTGTCATCACAATTCCAGTGCTTGATTACAGCACCGGGAGTTGATTTTTGTTTTTCTTTCGCTTGTTCTTCCCCTTCATCACTTGTTTCAATAACAGACAAGCTCCGCCTTCAATGTAAGATTTGGCATGTCAATTAGGGAGCACAAGTATAACACTAAACAGCGACATTAATTTTCTGATGAAAGTGGCAAAATACAGGCCAACAGTTGGGAAATATCCTTATCTTACCTCAATGGGATATTACGGTGCACATACAGATTGGAAGTCTTGTCTCCATTTGTGCAGTTCACTAAAATCAAGCAACATTACCGTATAAGTAGCACAAGATATGAAAGCACACTGCACAATCATGTGAAAGAAGGCTAGTACTGACCTCTCATGACGCGGAATTCAAACAACTCACAAGAAGATTTGAGCCAAATTTGCCAACATGGATAGGAAGTCAGATCTCCTCTTGTGCAGTTCCACTAAGATCAAGCAATCAAGCAACGTTGTCGGTGTGACATTTTGGTTGAACTGCACAAAACACTCTTAAAACAAAAGTGTTTTGTGCAGTGCAACAAAAGGTCACAATAGCAACAAGGTGAAGTAGATAACCCTGTTTACACAGAGGTGCAAAGGAAACAACTAGTGGTAATAACGGTGGATGACACAGAAGCCAACAAAAAGAAGCATCTAACTTATCTAAATGGGAAAGAAAGCAAGACAGTAGCATTTCTCAAACGGTGACATTGATTCATATTAACAGAGAGATCATATTAACAATAAAATTTGTTAAACATGTAATTTGCTTTTAACTGTGCATTGCATCAATTTTCCAGCGGCATTATTAGAGGGTGTTTATTTACAGGGACTTTTTGTTGTAGGGACTAAAAAAGTCCCTTTTAGTCCCATCTAAACCAAACAGGAGGGACTTTTAGGGACTAAAAGTGGGCATGACCCTGAGGGAGAGTCTTTTGGGGACTTTTTCCAACAGTTGCCCCTGCCCCGCATCGCACCTTATCTCTATTAGTTCATTACTAGGGGTAACATGGTCATTTAGCATGTCATTTAATAACCTCTAGTCCATGTTTAGTCCCTGGAACCAAGCAGGTAGGGACTAGGGACTTTTTAGCTGGGACTAAAAAAAGTCATATGACTTTTTAACCAAACAGGGCCTTAGATTAACAACAGCTAAAGAGTTGCACGGGACAGTGGACGCACCAGCACCATGTGCATCTACCGATGTATAAAGGGGTGATGCACAGTCTGCTGCAACAAAAAACAAACAATCAAGGAGCATATTTGTGTTGGTCCCAGTTTTGTTATCTTTAGACACTTTTCCCTATGTGAGGGCAGCAAATCTAGTCCTGCTCAAACTCTACAGCCTTGTCCCCCAAAACAAAAAGATCAGTTCGTTAGAGATGTGCGTACTGCATTTGTCATTGTTTTCCCTTTTCGACCAACGTAGGTGCTTGATAGCCAGTCTGTACTAGTACTTTCCCCCTTTCTTTCCTCTTTGAACCACATCCTAGATTCATGCTATACAACTTTCCCCACTACTTTCCCCCTTCTTTTCCTCTTTGAACCACGTCCTAGATTCATGCTATACAACTTTCCCCACTACTTTTCTGTTTGATCCAACACCTAGATTCGAGTGCAGAAGCAGAAAAAGTCCACATGCAGCTAGAGCAATGCATGTGGAATAGGTAAATTATACCTTAAGGTTCTTGGGGTGTGGTTTGGTGGGTGACCGGAGGCCGTTCTGCCCAGAATATGTACGGCGGCGAGGAAGAAGGGGTCGGAGGCCCTCTCGCGCCGCCGCTGGGTGAAAGAGAACGGCTGCGCCGGTAGTGGATTCCCTCCCTCGCCGACGGTGACAGCGTTAAGCCTCCTTCCCTTCCCGGCGGGCGGATCCTGCCGGCTCTTTGACCAGCAGTGAGGGGGGAGAGAGAGAGAGAGAGAGAGAGAGAGAGAGAGAGAGGCCAACGAAGTCTTGTTTAGATCTGGAGAGGGTGAGAGAGTGTGAAGAGAGCAACTACAAGCACTAAGGCTCCAGCGTGTATATATATAGTGGAGAGAGAGTGTGAAGAGTGCAAACCCTAGAAAACAAGCGCCGAGGCTACAGCGTATACGTGATGCGGTGATTATACGGTCACTGCGAGATCGTATAGCTCTGTATCCATCCATTTTGACCAGTCAAAGAACCCTCCTCGCACCGCCCCAGATCACTTTCTCTCTCTGTCATGCGGGGCCTACCTGTCATTGGGTGGACGAAAGAAGTCGAACAAAAACAAAATTATGCTCAAGTGCGGTTATCAAACCCGAGACCTCAAGTTTGATGAGCGAACACGCTAACCAGCTACACCACCCTCATGTTATGTTTAACGAGAGGAAAATGACCTTTTATACATTCCTGCATTCGTGTGGCAAGCATGCCGTGTTTTTTTCGTGGGAGTCATTGGGATTTAAATCATAATCGTGTCATGTGGCTTTAGTGGTAAGGTCTTTTGGGATTTAAAGTAGTGTTGGTAGTACAAAAATAATGCAGCCTTAGTCACCTTACCTCTCTCCACGTAGTACGTTGGGTCCCACCAGTCAGAGGGTGAAACAAACAAATTAATAAGAAAAATTAAAAGCGCCAGCGGTGTATCTTACCTCACACATCTCGCTACTGCTCATGAACACTGTCCAATTTATCCCTCTGTTCGCTCACGTACTATTTTAAGTGAATCCTTATTATAACATGCACACAATACGCATGCATGCACTCTCACACTAGCACACAGCGGGCAGACACACACTAGTTAGCACACAGCATGCACACACCGGCGACCGGCGACGAAGTTGAGGCCGCAGGGTCGTAGTTCAGCAGCCGCACGGCAATCGTGCGTACAAGGCGAGTAGAGCGACCTAGTGTGGGTGTCATCATAATCATCATTGATGGCCATGTCATCTCACGCAGATGGAGTTCGTATGCGCTGCGCCACAAGCAGCGAGAGCTCGGACTTGGGGTAGTGGTAGAGCAACGGGTTGACGACCTCAGGTGGCAGGGTCAACAACAGGAACGGCGGACAACAGGCGAGGTACTGCACGAACTTGCGGCAATAGAGGCGAGTGTGCGACTTGAGTCTGTACTAGTGCATGTGCATGCACTGCAAGCTGCGCGCTGCATGCGTGTGCTGCTACTAAAGGTAGAAAACTAGATTTGCCACTAATTAATCACAACTGGAGGTTGGTGTAGCTGGTTAGCTTGTTTGCCCGTATAGAGCGTGAGGTCTAGGGTTCGATCCACGCCCCCGTGCTTATTTTCATTTTTGTTCAACTTCTTTCTTCCACCCAATGACAGGTTGGACCCGCATGACAGAAAGAGAAAACTGGTCTGACAAGGCACCAGGAGGATTCTTTGACTGGTCAAAATGGATGAATACAGAGCTATACGATCTCGTAGTGACCGTATAATCACCTTATCACGTATATAGTGACCGTATCGACCGTATTCTTGAGTACAGTGACCAAAGTGAAGTTATACGATAAGTTCAAAGACCAACAATGCATTTTACTCTTTTAATTATTTAGTTTGTACACTTTGCTCTCTTCCAATAACTTTGGGCACTTGTATTCGACCTAAGTCAATGTGCCACCGTATCTCGTACTACTCCCTCCGTCTAGTTGTAAGTCACGTTAGAAGGTGCAGCGGGACCAAGGTGCAAGCAGATTGGAGGAGAAGGAGAAACTTCACCGGTCCTTCCTCCAATCAAAGCCCTGATTTCTGTCTCTAAACGCAACAATTAATCACAACAACTAAGAGATGTCGTTTTAGCTACCATGCAGGGCCACGTATTAACTAAGAGATGTCGTTTTAGCTACCAAATACAAAGGAGACTAACATGCATGTTATTGCATCTCAATGATTGACAGATCATAGCCAATATGTACTCCCTCTGTTCCAAAATAAGTGTCTCAACTTTATGCAAACTTTAGTACAAAGTTGAGCTACTACTAAAGTTGACACTTATTTTGGAACAGAGACAGCTAAAGAAAAAAATGATCCATGCAGTCCCTAGCCCTTGAACCGTAAACCCTAACCAGGCTTTAATTTGCTAGCAACGATGGAGCTTCCCAAGAAATGAAGTTTGCAACCCTTTGACCATCGAATCATTTTGTGCAGTTTCACCAAAATCGAGATGAGCATGCCTGTGGCAAAGAAATTGAAGAAGCGTGATTAGAATAAGATTACTGGGACTAGTTGATGAGACATAAACTCATCACAGATATAGTACGTAGAAGCCAGTAGAGGTATGTGAGGGGCAAAGAAGTAGAGAAATATCCACATGGGGTGATGTGGGCAGCTGGGGCAGTGGTGCAAGCCGGCTGTAAGGAAGTTGTACGTGAGGGATGTCGGGACGTAGCTCAACCTAGAGGAGGGCGGCGGGAGGCGGCAACTGCCCACGTCGCGGCACTGAGCAAGGGACGAAGGCAACCTCACCGGCTTTGTGAGAGAGAACGGCGGGGACCCCTGATCGGGACATGCCGACAGTGGGTTTTCGCCGTCGATGCCGGCGACCACATCTACGCTAAGCATCCACCCCTTCCCCCGGCGGACGTGATCCGCCCGGATGTTAGAGATGTGGCCACAGTCGTTTTGTGCATGAGAGTGTGAAGAGAGCAACCCCAGCAAGCAACCGTGTAGGCTCATCCTGGCTATGTATATAGTGGAGCAGTTTCCTTTTCTCTCCATATGAACCTATTTATATTGCATACGTGCCACTGAAGAAAAAAACTTTATTTATAAATGACGCGGCACCGTTCATGCGTGGTTCCCGACCCTCCATTATTTATAAGTCAGTAACTACTACTAGACGCATCAAATTATCACATGGGCTGCATCATCTTACAGAAATGAGCTCCACCGTGTCACGTGTGTGGTTGGGGAAGATGCAAAAGACGCAAAGAGTGCCACTAGTACACTACGTGCGTGGGTGCATGCACCTCTTCTCTTCGGGCATGGTTATTAAAAGTTAGCCCACTACTGTACTACCACGCGGTTATTATATATGGGCAAAGAGTATAGGCAGTAATAATGACTAATAAGCCGTGAAATCATGAGGCCCGCCTTTCTCTATGTTTGAACGAGGAAGCAGCCATCATTTCACTCCTCGTTGAATATCCATCCGCTGCTACCTCCGCGAATAAATAAAAATCCGCTTCTACCTCCGTAGCATGGTTAATAATATAGCCATGTCAATCACGACGTAGAAATATCATTCACTGATACAATAGGGCTGGATCTAAGGCTGGTGATTTTTTTTACTTTGTCTCTTTCTCTTTTTGTCTCATTTACTCATTTTACATAGGAGCACGTGTAGAGGATGGCTATTCCTTTCGATGGGACTTCTTCATGGGGTTTAAGACTAAGCAGCTCCGAATTATGCCCGCTGCCCACCACTCTGAATCGTGCCATATATGATAGGGAGTAGTCCCATTGCAACAATGAGGTCCACTAGGTCTAGCACATCCTGTAAGAAGAGACTGTCACGCAAAACATACATCTTGTTGCCTTCTTCCTCGTACAGTATGCACCACTGGTACGTACTACTAGTACTAGTACTACTACTCATTCTCCTATAAACCTTGCGCTTGGCTCTTCGCGCTCTTCGGGAAGTTGAGCAATAATGGTACTGCAGTATATATCGTTCTGGCTATCTGAGATCGAATGAATTGCTGCACGTCCACCATGTGGGCGAGGGTTGAGCGAGGGTCAAGGGGCGAGGGAGTAAATATGGAGCAAAATGAGTGAATCTACACTCTAAAATATGTCTATATACATCAGTGTTTGGAGTATGTACTAGTAGTTCATATTGAAATCTACTAAAGGACATCTATTTCAAACAATATGATAATCTCTCTAACCAAGGTAGGGACAAGGAGTAAACGGAGGGAGTAGTAAAATTTTCTCCTCGTCCTGCGAGCCACCGCGCACGTGGGCGAGGGAGCGGGCGTAAGGCATAGTAAGCAAGCTTCACCTCATCCTGCGAGCCACTGCGCCTGTGGGCGGGGGAGACGGTGTACTAAGCAAGCTTCTCCTTATTCTGCGAGTTGACGGGACACATCAAAAGTAATACATACAGAGCATCTCCAGTGTATAGAGCCTTGCCTCTAAGGTAGGCCCCACATGGTTTGCCTCTTTTTTAACGTAACATGTCAAGTCACAATTTGTTTGTTCACCCGTGGTAGACGATCCTCCATCAAGTGGACAACCAATACACGTGTCAAATTACCAAGTGGGTTGCCTTTTCGTACAGAAATGAGCTCCGCCGTGTACCCGCGTGGGTGTGGTTGGGAAAGAGACGGGAGTGCGTGCACCTCTTCTCTTTGTGCACGTCCCCCACCTACGTGGGTGTGTGTGAGAGAGATACAAACCTAGACAGATGGCGTGTGCATTCATGAGTTTTTTTTTTGGGGTGTGATTTCGTAAATGTATTTGTGGGAATATGTGTCGATGATATCTGAAACAAAAATTTGACACATGCAATGGGTGTGAAATAGAGGCCTATCTATATCATATATAGAGGGGGCGATCCACGAGAAGAGAGGGAGGGGTCATAGATATCGATAGAGTCGAAGAGAGGATCAAGTGGGTGGGTGCGAGATCGATGAAGAGAGCCATCGAAATTGTGTGTGTGCAAGTCAAAGATATAGGGCGATTGACCTACCGGAACGTCAGAGGGCACAGGGCAAGTTTGTATGTGGCAGGGAGACATGACTAGAGTGCTCGATGAATCGGTGTGTGTGTGGTGGGGGGAGGGGGAGGCAGAGACCTAACTAGAGAGGTAGAACGACTCGTATATGTGTTGAGAAGGAGAGACCCAGGTATGTCTTGAGGGAGATCGGTCGACATCCATACATAAGTGAAGGACGAGAAATAGGTTGGGACAAAGAGAGAAAGAGGAGAGAGAGAGAGAGGGAGAGGGGTAGAGTGTTGGATGGGTGATGGAGTTGCTTCTCGAAGATGGTGAGAGAGGCCTACTAGAAAACTGAGGGTAGAACTGCAATCTTATCAATAAGAGTGGGGATGTGTTTCTGTGTGTGCGTGATAGATGTGTCGGGAAGCATGCATGGATGATGAAGGGGAACCAAGTGTTTGGTAAGCAAACCTAACTAGATCGGTAGATCAATTGTTGTTTGTCGGAGGAAGGGAGAGACATAACTAATGAGGTAGATCAATCGACGCGTGGGGAAAAACGACCTAGCTAGCTATATGTATAGCGGGAGATCGGTCGGTGTACATCCATTTGTTAGAGGCAAATAAGGCCCAGCGAGACAGATAGACAGAGAGAATGGAGCTAGGAGGTGGTGCGAGAGGCCTAGCTACTAGCTAGATAGGGGGAGGAGTGTGCGATTGTGAGATCGATGAAAAGAGGGGCGAGAGTTTACACGTGTGTGGGACCGTATGAGAGACACGAGGCTTGGACACAGAAAGGAGGAGATGGAAGGTGCATGTGTATGTTGTAGGCAGACATCGCTGGAGAGGTTTATCGATCGGTGTGTGTCGGAATGGAGTTGTGGAGACTGTGGGAGAATGACCTAAAGAAAATAAAATGAATGTGCACGATGGATAGAATGCTGAGGGAGGGGGAGGGCGAGGAGGGCGTGTGCATGCACGAGAGAAAGTTAGTGCTAGCTACAAAGGTTAGAGGATTGTGTGGGTGTAAGATACTAACAAAGATCATAATTTGATATGAAAGTGGATTCATATATTTGAATAGGAGATCAGTGTTATAAACATATGCATGCATGAATATAGCGGTGATACGCGTGCTGTGGTTTTGCACATGTTATACCATAATGTGATAATGCATGGTGTTTGCAACTCACAGCTAAATATCGAACAATCTAAACCATACTATACATCGAACAATCTCACATTTTATTTGAATTTGTGATAATGTGTGGCGTTTTTAGCTTACAACTAAATATCGAACAATCTCACATTTTCTTTGAATTTGTGGTGATGCGCGGCGTTTGCAACTCACATCTAAATACTTGTAGGCATAGGGGGCGGGGCACCATACATTATGTGATAAACACATTATACATATGAGACATGATTTAGATTATGAAGATCTAGCTAGAGCTTGAAATGTACTGTGATTTGAAATCAACATAAAGTGGATTCAAAAAATCGAGTTCGAGTTCATATAGTACACATAGTTCATATCTAACTCAACAGTAATCATGTGGTGTGCTGTGAAGATAATACACAAATGATGGTTTAACTTGACAATAACGATGATTGTAGATCTTATTAAAATAGAGAAACAAATTCAAATGGTCTGACTTCACAACAATCATGATTGTAGATCTTATTCAAATAGAGAAACGAATTCAAATTTAGTTCATATTGAAGCAGTAGTATATACGTTTGGAATGCACTAAAACGTTCATTTGAGTAGCAGGTTGCATGCATTATACACGTAGCGAACTATTTTAATTGAACATAACATGAATTCAAAGTTTTGAATGACATTTGTAGTGCGAATTGATTTGGTACAGTACACCGGACTAGACTCTCTTGTGTGGTGCGAATTGATTTCTTTTTGTTTTTTTGTCGACGGAAGTGCGAATTGATTTGGTACAGTACACGTTAGGTTTGTCCGAAAATTTCAACCCGCGCCTTGTTACCCCGAAATATTTAAGATATATCTTTGTCTCGTTGTGCTCCGAAAACTCCCTCCATATCAACTGGGCCTTGCTATCCCAAAAATATAACGTGCGCGAAAACTCCCACCTCCTGTGAAATCCCGACACGCGAAATGCCCGTGATACCCCTGAACCGAAAGAACCGCCTAGGTCAAATCGGTGGGGGTACTTTCGTAACTTACCCCACATTTCGGACAAGCGCGTCCCTAAGCCATGGTTCCCCACTCCCATCCCATCTGCCCACCCATTCGTACACCGAGGCTGCGAAAACCTGCGAAGCCCCACACCCTCCTCCGTGCGCCACCCAGCCGGAGCCTCTTCCCCGACGACATCGTCCACAGCAAAACCTCGACGTCCTCATCCAACGTACCGGATGAGGATCCATTGTTGATCTCGTCGTCCCGCCGGTTCAGCCACCCCGTCCTCCACCTCCAAGGAGCTGCCCCGACGTTCCCCTCGTCTTTCGCGCCACCTCCATTCCCACACCGCCATCTTCACCTGCACCACCGAAAGAGCATCATCATCACCATTTCCTCGGATGAAGCTGAGGCCTAATCGGCGCCACCAAAGAGGTTGTACACTAATCACCGCATTTTCTTCTTGATTCGATCTCACGGTGCTGTCGGTGCTCGGTCCCGAGCCGACATGGCGCGGCTCCATCCACGGCGGTGTCGCCGGCCACTTCCTCCACGGCGTCGCTCCCTCGGTGGCGACGTACACATTAGTAGGAGATGCTGCTGCTTTAAGTCTCGCTCGCGGTGCTGCTCTGCTCTTGCTCTCGGTCCCCTGCCTGGTCTGCTCTTGCTCTTGCTCGCGCTGCTGCTGTCGTTGTTGCTCTTGCTTGCGCTGTTGCTCACGCTCTTGCTCTTGCTTGTGTTGTTGCTCTACTCTTGCGCGCGCTGCTGCTGCTTGCTACCTCTTGAGCATGCGTTGGTTTTCCCTTGAAGAGGAAAGGGTGATGCAGCAAAGTAGCGTAAGTATTTCCCTCAGTTTTTGAGAACCAAGGTATCAATCCAGTAGGAGGTTACACGCAAGTCGCCTTGTACCTGCACAAACAAATAAGAACCTTGCAACCAACGCAATAAAGGGGTTGTCAATCCCTTCACGGCCACTTGCAAAAGTGAGATCTGATAGAGATAATAAGATAAATATTTTTGGTATTTTTATGATATAGATTGGAAAGTAAAGATTGCAAAATAAATGGCGGCAGAAATAGCAAATTGATAGGAAAATAATATGATGGAAGATAGACCCGGGGGCCATAGGTTTCACTAGTGGCTTCTCTCAAGATAGCATAATCTACGGTGGGTGAATAAATTACTGTCGAGCAATTGATAGAAATGCACATAGTTATGAGAATATCTAGGCATGATCATGTATATAGGCATCACGTCCGCGACAAGTAGACCGAAACGATTCTGCATCTACTACTATTACTCCACACATCGACCGCTATCCAGCATGCATCTAGAGTATTAAGTTCATAAGAACAAAGTAACGCATTGGGCAAGATGACATGATGTAGAGGGATAAACTCAAGCAATATGATATAAACCCCATCTTTTTATCCTCGATGGCAACAATACAATACGTGCCTTGCTGCCCCTGCTGTCACTGGGAAAGGACACCGCAAGATTGAAACCAAAGCTAAGCACTTCTCCCATTGCAAGAAAGATCAATCTAGTAGGCCAAACCAAACTGATAATTCGAAGAGACTTGCAAAGATATCAAATCATACATATAAGAATTCAGAGAAGAACCAAATATTTTTCATAGATAATCTTGATCATAAACCCACAATTCATTGGATCTCGACAAACACACCGCAAAAAGAATTACATCGAATAGATCTCCAAGAGAATCGAGGAGAACTTTGTATTGAGATCCAAAGAGAGAGAACAAGCCATCTAGCTAGTAACTATGGACCCAAAGGTCTGTGGTAAACTACTCACAGATCATCGGAGAGGCTATGGTGTTGATGTAGAAGCCCTTCGTGATCGATTCCCCCTCCGGCGGAGCGCCGGAAAAGGCCCCAAGAAGGGATCTCACGGGTACAGAAGGTTGCGGCGGGGGAAATAGGGTTTCATGGTGCTCTCGGATGTTTTCAGGGTATATGAGTATATATAGGCGAAAGAAGTAGGTCGGTGGAGCCACGAGGGGCCCATGAGGGTAGGGGCGCGCCTCCCTGCCTCATGGCTTCCTCGTTGCTTCCTTGACGTCCACTCCAAGTCTCCTAGATTGCGTTTGTTCCAAAAATAACTCTCCCGAGGGTTTCATTCCGTTTGGATTCCGTTTGATATTCCTTTTCTGCAAAAACCTAAAATAGGCAAAAAAAACAACAATTTGCACTGGGCCTTCGGTTAATAGGGTAGTCCCAAAAATAATATAAAAGTGCATAATAAATCCCATTAAACATCCAAAACAGATAATATAATAGCATGGAACAATAAAAAATTATAGATACGTTGGTGACGTATCAAGCATCTCCAAGCTTAATTCCTGCTCGTCCTCGAGTAGGTAAATGATAAAAAAAACAGAATTTTTGATGTGGAATGCTACCTAACATAATTTTCTAAGTAATTCTCTTTGTTGTGGCATGAATGTTCAGATCCGAAAGATCGAAGACAAAAGTTTAATGTTGACATAAAAATAATAATACTTCAAGCATACTAACTAAGCAATTATGTCTTCTCAAAATAACATGGCCAAAGAAAGCTTATCCCTACAAAATCATATAGTTTGGCTATGCTTCATTTTCGTCACACAAAAATGCTCTCATCATGCACAACCCCGATGACAAGCCAAGCAATTGTTTCATACTTTAGAAATCTCAAACTTTTTCAACTTTCACGCAATACATGAGCGTGAGCCATGGATATAGCACTATGGGTGGAATAGAGTATAATAATGGGGGTTGTGTGGAGAAGACAAAAAGAGAGAAAGTCTCACATTGACGCGGCTAATCAACGGGCTAGGGAGATGCCCATCAACTGATGTCAATGCAAGGAGTAGGGATTGCCATGCAACAGATGCACTAGAGCTATAAATGTATGAAAGCTCAACAAAAGAAACTAAGTGGGTGTGCATCCAACTTGCTTGCTCACGAAGACCTAGGGCATTTGAGGAAGCCCATTGTTGGAATATACAAGCCAAGTTCTATAATGAAAAATTCCCACTAGTATATGAAAGTGACAAAACAAGAGACTCTCTATCATAAAGATCATGGTGCTACTTTGAAACACAAGTGTGGAAAAAAGGATAGTAGCATTGTCCCTTTTATTTCTCTTTTTTGGGCCTTTATTTTTTATTTGGCCTTACTCTTTTTTCCTTTTTTATTTGGGACAATGCTCTATTAATGATGATCATCACACTTTTATTTATTTATAACTCAATGATTACAACTCGTACTAGAACAAAATATGACTCTATATGAGTGCCTCCGGCGGTGTACCAGGATGAGCAATGAATCAAGAGTGACATGTACGATAAATTATGCATGGTGGCTTTTCCACAAATACGATGTCAACTACATGATCATGCAAAGCAATATGACAATGATGAAGCATGTCATAATAAATGAAACGATGGAAAGTTGCATGGCAATATATCTCGGAATGGCTATGGAAATGCCATAATAGGTAGGTATGGTGGCTGTTTTGAGGAAGATATAAGGAGGTTTATGTGTGATAGAGCATATCATATCATGGGGTTTGGATGCACCGGCGAAGTTTGCACCAACTCTCAAGGTGAGAAAGGGCAATGCACGGTACCGAAGAGGCTAACAATAATGGAAAGGTGAGAGTGCGTATAATCCATGGACTCAACATTAGTCATAAAGAACTCACATACTTATTGCAAAAATCTACAAGTCATCAAAAACCAAGCGTTACGCGCATGCTCCTAGGGGATAGATTGGTAGGAAAAGACCATCGCTCATCCCCGACCGCCACTCATAAGGATGACAATCAAAGAACACCTCATGTTTCAAATTTGTCACACAACGGTTACCATACGTGCATGCTACGGGACTTGCAAACTTCAACACAAGTATTTCTCAAATTCACAACTACTCAACTAGCACGACTCTAATATTACTATCTTCATATCTCAAAACAATCATCAAGTATCAAACTTCTCATAGTATTCAATGCACTTTTTATGAAAGTTTTTATATACCCATCTTGGATGCCTATCATATTAGGACTAATTTTATAGCCAAAGCAAATTACCATGCCATTCTAAAGGACTCTCAAAATAATATAAGTGAAGCATGAGAGATCAATAATTTCTATAAAATAAAACCACCACCATGCTCTAAAAGATATAAGTGAAGCACTAGGGCAAAATTATCTAGCTCAAAAGATATAAGTGAAGCACATAGAGTATTCTAATAAATTCCGATTCATGCGTGTCTCTCCAAAAGGTGTGTACATCAAGGATCATTGTGGTAAACTAAAAATCAAAGACTCAAATCATACAAGACGCTCCAAGCAAAACACATATCATGTGGTGAATAAAAATATAGCCTCAAGTAAAGTTACCGATGGACGAAGACGAAAGAGGGGATGCCTTCCGGGGCATCCCCAAGCTTAGGCTTTTGGTTTTCCTTGAATTTTACCTCGGGTTCCTTGGGAGTACCCAAGCTTAGGCTCTTGCCACTCCTTGTTCCAAAATCCATCAAATCTTTACCCAAAACTTGAAAACTTCACAACACATAACTCAACATAAAATTTCATGAGCTCGGTTAGTATAAGAAAACAAATCACCACTTTAAGGTACTGTAATGAACTCATTCTTTATTTATATTGGTGTTAAGCCTACTGTATTCCAACTTCTCTATGGTTCATACCCCCTGATACTAGCCATAGATTCATCAAAATAAGCAAACAACACACGAAAAATGGAATCTGTCAAAACAGAACAGTCTGTAGTAATCTATATCAAACGTATACTTATGTAACTCCAAAAATTCTGAAATAAATTGGTGGAAGTGAGGAATTTGTCTATTAATCCTCTGAAAAAAGAATCAACCTAAAATCACTCTCCAGTAAAACATGGCAGCTAATCTCGTGAGCGCTAAAGTTTCTGTTTTTTACAGCAAGATCATAAAGACTTCACCCAAGTCTTCCCAAAGGTTCTACTTGGCACAAACACTAATTGAAACATAAAATCACATCTAACCAGAAGCTATATGAATTATTTATTACTAAACAGAAACAAAAATAAAATTGGGTTGCCTCCCAACAAGCGCTATTGTTTAACGCCCCTAGCTAGGCATAAAAGCAAGAATAGATCTAGGTATTATCATCTTTGGTATGCAATCCATAAGTGGCTCAAGGTAATTTAATTTTATTTCTAGGAAAGTGTTCCATGCCTTTCCTTAATGGAAATTGGAATCTAATATTTCCTTCTTTCACATCAATAATTGCACCAATCGTTCTAAGGAAAGGTCTACCAAGAATAATAGGACATGTAGGATTGCAATCTATATGAAGAACAATGAAATCTACGGGCACATAATTCCTATTTGCAACAATAAGAACATCATTAATCCTTCCCATAGGTTTCTTAATGGTGGAATCCGCAAGATGCAAGTTTAAAGAACAATCATCAAATTCACGGAAACCTAACACATCACACAAAGTTTTTGGAATCGTGGAAACACTAGCACCCAAATCACACAAAGCATAGCATTCGTGATCTTTAATCTTAATTTTAATAGTAGGTTCCCACTCATCATAAAGTTTTCTAGGGATAGAGACTTCTAATTCAAGCTTTTCTTCATAAGATTGCATTAAACCATCAACGATATCTTTAGTAAAAGCTTTATTTTGATCATAAGCATGGCGAGAATTTAGCACGGATTGCAACAAGGAAATACAATCTATTAAAGAACAACTATCATAATTAAATTCCTTGAAATCCAAAATAGTGGGTTCATTGCTATGTAAAGTTTTGACCTCTTCAATCCCACTTTCAATATTATTGCAAACACTATTATCAATCTCATATTCATCTTGGGGCTTAAATAAATTTTCAAGATCATAAGAAGAATCACCCCAATCATGATCATTGCAACAAGTAGTAGACATAGCAAAACTAGCATCCCCAAGCTTAGGATTGTGCATATTATTAGCACAACTGACATCAAGAGAATTTATCATAAGATTATTGCAATCATGCTTTTCATCGAAGGAACTATCAAGTATGGGTGCAATAGCAACGATCTCATGTTTAACATAAGGAACTATAGCAAATTCGTCTTCATAAATATTGGCATCATGGCCACAAGAATAGCAAGCATCATGTTCATCAAGGGATATTTCAATCAAATCATCGGAATCACAATTATCGATAGATTCATGCATATCATTATTTTCTTCCAAAGCGACGGTCATAAGTTCTTTGACATAGGCATTATGGGCATAGTTTTCATAGCAATAATTAAGTACGTCAAGATTTTCAGATTTGTAGAGAGTAATATCATACTTTTCAATCAAATAAGCAACTTCATAAGCACCCTTAAAAACAACAAATTCTTCAATTTGTTCGATATCATAGTAACTATAAACACCCTTTGCATAGGAAGATAAGATTTCATTATCATTAAACTCACATAGGTAGGGAAGGTGTTTTTAGGGTTCTTAGAGCAACAAGTAAAGTCATAAATTTCACAGAGATTCCAAGCATAGCATAGCAAACTATTTATTTGATACCATAAGAGCTTCCCCTTTTCAGACAAACGACGACGCACAAAATGAGCATGCTCATCTAAAGATTTCCCATCAACAAGGCTAGTTGGGGTTTCAGCACGAGCGCTCAAGGATCGAAGATGATCCAAGTAGAACACTTTAAGTGGATCCATATCAATAGATTTTTAGCAAGCAAAGATGCAAGCACATAGAAGGCACATGGCAACACAAGCAAACGAAAAAGACGAACGGAAGAGGGCGAATAAAACGGAAAAGGTGAAGTGGGGGAGAGGAAAACAAGAGCCAAATTGCAAATAATGTAATGTGAGGGATAAGAGTTTGTGATGGGTACTTGGTATGTCTTGACTTGTGCGTAGATCTCCCCGGCAACGGCGCCAGAAATGGCTAGTTGCTGGGAGATCAAATCTTGACTTGACTTGGCGTAAGCCTCCCTGGCAACGGCGCAAGAAATCCTTCTTGCTACCTCTTGAGCCTGCGTTGGTTTTCCCTTGAAGAGGAAAGGGTGATGCAGCAAAGTAGCATAAGTATTTCCCTCAGTTTTTGAGAACCAAGGTATCAATCAGGTAGGATGTTACACGCAAGTCACCTTGTACCTGCACAAACAAATAAGAACCTTGCAACCAATGCGATAAAGGGGTTGTCAATCCCTTCACGGCCACTTGCAAAAGTGAGATCTGATAGAGATAATAAGATAAATATTTTTGGTATTTTTATGATATAGATTGGAAAGTAAAGATTGCAAAATAAACGGCGACAGAAATAGCAAATTGATAGGAAAATAATATGATGGAAGATAGACCCGGGGGCCATAGGTTTCACTAGTGGCTTCTCTCAAGATAGCATAATCTACGGTGGGTGAACAAATTACTGTCGAGCAATTGATAGAAAAGCGCATAGTTATGAGAATATCTAGGCATGATCATGTATATAGGCATCATGTCCCCGACAAGTAGACCGAAATGATTCTGCATCTACTACTATTACTCCACACATCGACCGCTATCCAGCATGCATCTAGAGTATTAAGTTCATAAGAACAGAGTAAGGCATTAGGCAAGATGACATGATGTAGAGGGATAAGCTCATGCAATATGATATAAACCCCATCTTTTTATCCTCAATGGCAACAATACAATACGTGCCTTGCTGCCCCTGCTGTCACTGGGAAAGGACACCGCAAGATTGAACACAAAGCTAAGCACTTGTCCCATTGCAAGAAAGATCAATCTAGTAGGCCAAACCAAACTGATAATTTGAAGAGACTTGCAAAGATATCAAATCATACATATAAGAATTCAGAGAAGAACCAAATATTGTTCATAGATAATCTTGATCATAAACCCACAATTCATCGGATCTCGACAAACACACCGCAAAAAGAATTACATCGAATAGATCTCCAAGAGAATCAAGGAGAACTTTGTATTGAGATCCAAAGAGAGAGAAGAAGCCATCTAGCTAATAACTATGGACCCGAAGGTCTGTGGTAAACTACTCACACATCATCGGAGAGGCTATGGTGTTGATGTACAAGCCCTCCGTGATCAATTCCCCCTCCGGCGGAGCGCCGGAAAAGGCCCGAAGATGGGATCTCACGGGTACAGAAGGTTGCGGCGGTGGAAATAGGGTTTCGTGGTGTTCTCGGATGTTTTCAGGGTATATGAGTATATATAGGCGAAAGAAGTAGGTCGGTGGAGCCACGAGGGGCCCATGAGGGTGGGGGGCGCGCCTACCCCCCTGGGCGCACCTCCCTACCTCGTGGCTTCCTTGTTGCTTCCTTGACGTCCACTCCAAGTCTCCTGGATTGCATTTGTTCCAAAAATAACTCTCCCTAAGGTTTCATTCCGTTTGGATTCCATTTGATATTCCTTTTCTGTGAAACACTGAAATAGGCAAAAAAACAGCAATTTGCACTGGGCCTTCGGTTAATAGGTTAGTCCCAAAAATAATATAAAAGTGCATAATAAAGCCCATTAAACATCCAAAACAGATAATATAATAGCATGGAACATTAAAAAATTATAGATACGTTGGAGACGTATCACTGCTGCACGACCAGCAGATCCTGCTCTCCCTCGAGCCCCTGCAGCTACTACCCGAGATGCTACCATCACAGGTTGCTACCATCACTCTGGATTTCTACATGCACTCCTTACATAATCTCACTATGTTTTATTCCGATGCATGTCAGTTATTGTATACAATGGAACTGAACATGTAGAGCAAAAGAGACGAGCCTTGCGTGGCAATAAAATTTCATGGAGATGTCGCTCCATGGTAGGCGCAAAGGCAGCCCCCTCCACCCATTTTGGATTGTAATCGAGAGGAAGATAACCATTCTAAGAGGGATTCAGAAGGAGAAGACCACTTCTATTTACCCCCTGAGGTCTTTGCTCTAACTTGGCATGCTCATGTTGGTTATATCATGCATATGGTGCCTTGCATTGCTTACTTTATACATCAAATATGTCATCCGCTTAGTTTAGACATGCTTTATGTGAATGCCATCTGTTTAGTTTCTTCATCGTATATGTGAATTATGCAACGCCATCTTGTTTAGCCAGGCATCATATATGTGAATTTTGCAATGCCATCCTACTTAGCTAGTCATTTTATATGTGAATTATATCAGGCCATCCTTTTTTTGTTACGTATTACATTTGCCAATAATGTTAGTACATTCAACTACTCTTCGTGTGCATCAGCCATTTGACACGGTGATGGAAAATTCTGGAGTGAAAACAAGGTCTTCAGAGCAGACTATGCTATCTGACAAAGCGCATATCTCGTTGGTTACGGATAACTCCTCAGAGGAGGATTCAGAGACAGATGACCAGTCCTATTTCCCCCCGGAGGTGTACGCTCTAACTTGGCAGGGTTATGTTGCTCATATCGTGCGTATGGTGTCTTGCATTGCTATGTCATTTGATTAGTTTAGACATGCTTTGTGTGAATGCCACCTATTTAGTGTCTAATTACCATATATGTGAATTATGCATTGCCATCTTGTTGCAAGACATTATATATGTGAATTATGCAATGCTATCTTGTTGCAAGGCATTATATATGTGAATTATGCAATGCATGCTGTTTAGCCAATCATCATGTATGTGAATTATATCATGCTATCAATTTTTGTATTATGTGTTCCATTTGTCAACAACGTTTGTATATTCAACTACTCTTCCTGTGCATCAGCCATTTGAAGCGGTGATGGAAGTATTTGGAGTGAAAACAAGGTATTCTGAGCAGACAATGCTACCTGTTGAAGCAGACATCTTGCTAGTTACAGAGAGCTCCTCAAAGGAGGATTCAGAGACTGATGATCAGTCCTATTTCCCCCCTGAGGTCTATGCTCAAACTTGGCAGGGTTATATTGCTCATGTCATGCATGTTGTCTTGCATTGCTTAGTTTTTACATCATATATGGATTGCCATCTGCTTACTTGCTTACTATATAAATCATATATTTGAATTATATCATGCCATCATGTTTACATACACCGCATCTATCTTAATTACGGCATGGCAACCCATTTAATAAAGACATCATATAGTTATATCATCTCATCCTGTTTAGTGTTTACAGTCAACATATTTTGAATTATGTCATTGTACCCGTGAATTATATCATGCTATCATGTTTCCATAGGCGGCATGTATGTGAATTATGGCATGCCAACCTATTTAATAAACACATTATATAGTTATATCATGTCATCCTGTTTACATAGTCATCATATTTTGAACTATGTCTTTCCATCTTTTTTAGTTAGCCATCATATATGTGAAATTGTGTCATGCTATCCTGTTTAGTTAGCCATCATACATGTGAAATTGTGTCATGCTATCCTGTTTGGTTAGACAACATAAATGTGAATTATTTCATGCCCTCTTTTATTCCCCACTATCCATTGCACCTGTCTATCATACAATGTATGTACATTCAATTACTTTTCTTGTTTATCAGCCATTTGAATTGGAGAGGGTGATGGCAGTATCTAAGGGAGTAACAACACGATCTTCAGAAAAGATAGTGCTACCAGTTGATGCAGGTAGAACCACGGTTGTACTTGCCCAAGAACCAGCCCCACCACACATAACCCACACTCTCGCAGATTGTACCCCTACCCAGTTGGACAGAGAACCAGCTACACCCCTTCTAACCCCAACCCCAGCAGATAGTAACCCAGTTCTAGTTGACACAGCACCGTCTTTGAAGGAAATATGCCCTAGAGGCAATAATAAAGTTATTATTTATTTCCTTATTTCATGATAAATGTTTATTATTCATGCTAGAATTGTATTAACCGGAAACTTGATACATGTGTGAATACATAGACAAACAGAGTGTCACTAGTATGCCTCTACTTGACTAGCTCGTTGAATCAAAGATGGTTAAGTTTCCTAGCCATAGACATGAGTTGTCATTTGATTAACGGGATCACATCATTAGAGAATGATGTGATTGACTTGACCCATTCCATTAGCTTAGCATTTGATCGTTTAGTATGTTGATATTGCTTTCTTCATGACTTATACATGTTCCTATGACTATGAAATTATGCAACTCTCGAATACCGGAGGAACACTTTGTGTGCTACCAAACGTCACAACGTAACTGGGTGATTATAAAGGTGCTCTACAGGTGTCTCCGATGGTACTTGTTGAGTTGGCATAGATCGAGACTAGGATTTGTCACTCCGATTGTCGGAGAGGTATCTCTGGGCCCTCTCGGTAATGCACATCACTATAAGCCTTGCAAGCAATGTGACTAATGAGTTAGTTGCGGGATGATGCATTACAAAACGAGTAAAGAGACTTGCCGGTAACGAGATTGAACTAGGTATTGAGATACCGACGATCGAATCTCGGGCAAGTAACATACCGATGACAAATGGAACAACGTATGTTGTTATGCGGTTCGACCGATAAAGATCTTCGTAGAATATGTGGGAGCCAATATGAGCATCCAGGTTCCGCTATTGGTTATTGACCGGAAACGTGTCTCGGTCATGTCTACATAGTTCTCGAACCCATAGGGTCCGCACGCTTAACGTTCGGTGACGATCGGTATTATGAGTTTATGTGTTTTGATGTACCGAAGGTAGTTCAGAGTCCCGGATGAGATCGGGGACATGACGAGGATTCTCGAAATGGTCGAGACATAAATATCGATATATTGGACGACTATATTCGGACTTCGGAAAGGTTTCGAGTGATTCGGGTATTTTTCGGAGTACCGGAGAGTTACGGGAATTCGCCGGGGAGTATATGGGCCTTATTGGGCTTTAGGGGAAAGAGAGAGGGGAGGTTGCGCGCCCCCCTCCCCAAGGCTTAGTACGAATTGGACTAGGGGGATGGGCGGCGCCCCCTCCTTCTCTTCTCTTTTCCCTTTCCTTCTCTCCTACTCCTACTACTTGGAAGGGCTCCTAGTTCTACTAGGAAAGGGGGAATCCTACTCTCGGTGGGAGTAGGACTCCCCTAGGGCGCGCCATAGAGAGGACCGGCCCTCCCCCTCCTCCACTCCTTTATATACAGGGAGGGGGCACCCCTTGGAGACACAAGAATTGATCATTGATCTTTTAGCCGTGTGCGGTGCCCTCCTCCACTATAATCCACCTCGGTCATATCGTAGCGGTGCTTAGGCGAAGCCCTGCGTCGGTAGCATCATCAACATCGTCACCACGCCGTCGTGCTGACGGAACTCTCCCTCAAGCTCTACTGGATCGTGAGATCGCGGGACGTCACCGAGCTGAACGTGTGCTGAACGCGGAGGTGTCGTACGTTCGGTACTGAGGATCAGTCGATCGTGAAGACGTATGACTACATCAACCGTGTTTTCATAACGCTTCCGCTTAACGGTCGACGAGGGTATGTGGATGACACTCTCCCCTCTCGTTGCTATGCATCACCATGATCTTGCGTGTGCGTAGAATTTTTTTGAAATTACTACGTTCCCCAACAGTGGCATCCGAGCCACGTTTATGCGTAGATGTTATATGCACGAGTAGAACACAAGTGAGTTGTGGGCGATACAAGTCATACTGCTTACCAGCATGTCATACTTTGGTTCGGCGGTATTGTTGGATGAAGCGGCCCGGACCGACATTACGCGTACGCATACGCGAGACTGGTTCTACCGACGTGCTTTGCACACAGGTGGCTGGCGGGTGTCAGTTTCTCCAACTTTCATTGAACCGAGTGTGGCTACACCCGGTCCTTGTGAAGGTTAAAACAGCACTAACTTGATGAAATATCGTTGTGGTTTTGATGCGTAGGTAAGAACGGTTCTTGCTCAGCCCGTAGCAGCCACGTAAAACTTGCAACAACAAAGTAGAGGACGTCTAACTTGTTTTTGCAGGGCATGTTGTGATGTGATATGGTCAAAGCATGATGCTATATTTATTGTATGAGATGATTATGTTTTGTAACGGAGTTATCGGCAACTGGCAGGAGCCATATGGTTGTCACTTTATTGTATGCAATGCAATCGCCCTGCAATTGCTTTACTTTATCACTAAGCGGCAGCGATAGTCGTAGAAGCAATAGTTGGCGAGACGACAACAATGCTACAATGGAGATCAAGGTGTCGCGCCAGTGACGATGGTGATCATGACGGTGCCTTGGAGATGGAGATCAAAGGCATAAGATGATGATGGCCATATCATATCACTTATATTGATTGCATGTGATGTTTATCCTTTATGCATCTTATTCTGCTTTGTTTGACGGTAGCATTATAAGATGATCTCTCCCTAAATTTCAAGGTAAAAGTGTTCTCCCTGAGTATGCACCGTTGCCAAAGTTCTTCGTGCCGAGACACCACGTAATGATCGGGTGTGATAAGCTCAACGTTCATCTACAACAGGTGTAAGACAGTTTTGCACACGCAGAATACTCAGGTTAAACTTGAAGAGCCTAGCATATGCAGATATGGCCTCGGAACATTGAGACCGAAAGGTCAAGCGTGAATCATATAGTAGATATGATCAACATAGTGATGTTCACCATTGAAAACTACTCCATCTCACGTGATGATCGGACATGGTTTAGTTGATTTGGATCACGTGATCACTTAGATGATTAGAGGGATGTCTATCTAAGTCGGAGTTCTTAAGTAATACGATTAATTGAACTTAATTTATCATGATCTTAGTCTTGGTAGTATTAGCATATCTATGTTGTAGATCAATAGCTCGCGTTTAGCTCCCCTGTTTTCTTTTTGATATGTTCCTAGAGAAAACTAAGTGGAAAGATGTTAGTAGCAATGATGTGGATTGGATCCGTGATCTGAGGATTATCCTCATTGCTGCATAGAAGAATTATGTCCTTGATGCACCGCTAGGTGACAGACCGATTGCAGGAGCAAAAGCAGACATTATGAACGTTTGGCAAGCTCGATATGATGACTACTTCATAGTTTAGTGCACCATGCTTTACAGCTTAGAATCGGGGCTTCAAAGATGTTTTTGAAACGCCACGGAGCATATGAGATGTTCCAAGAGTTGAAATTAGTATTTCAGACTCATGCCCATGTCGAAAGGTATGAGACCTTTGACAAGTACTTTGCCTACAAGATGGAGGAGAATAGCTCAGCTAGTGAGCATGTGCTCAGAATGTCCGAGTACTACAATCACTTGAATCAAGTGGGAGTTAATCTTCCAGATAAGATAGTGATTGACAGAGTTCTCTAGTCACTATCACCAAGTTACTAAACTTAGTGATGAACTATAATATGCAAGGGATAACAGAAACGATTCCCAAACTCTTCGTGATGCTGAAATCGACGAAGGTAGAAATCAAGAAAAGCATCAAGTGTTGATGGTTGACAAGACCACTAGTTTCAAGAAAAGGGCAAAGGGAAGAAGGGGAACTTCAAGAAGAACGGCAAGCAAGTTGCTACTCAAGTGAAGAAGCCCAAGTATGAATCTAAGCCTGAGACTAAGTGCTTCTACTGCAAAGGGACTGGTCACTTGAAGCGGAACTTCCCCAAGTATTTGGCGGATAAGAAGGATGGCAAAGTGAACAAAGGTATATTGGATATACATGTTATTGATGTGTACTTTACTAGTGTTTATAGAAACCCCTCAGTATTTGATACTAGTTCAGTTGCTAAAGATTAGTAACTTGAAACAGGAGTTGCAGAATGAACATAAACTAGTTAAGGGCAAGGTGACGATGTGTGTTGGAAGTAGTTCCAAGATTGATATGATCATCATCGCACACTCCCTATACTTTCGGGATTAGTGTTGAACCTAAATAAGTGTTATTTGGTGTTTGCGTTGAGCATGAATATGATTTGATCATGTTTATTGCAATACGGTTATTCATTTAAGTTAGAGAATAATTGTTGTTCTGTTTACATGAATAAAACCTTCTATGGTCATACACCCAATGAAAATGGTTTGTTGGATCTCGATCATAGTGATACACATATTCATAATATTGAAGCCAAAAGATGCAAAGTTAATAATGATAGTGCAACTTATTTGTGGCACTGCCGTTTAGGTCATATTGGTGTAAAGCGCATGAAGAAACTCCATGTTGATGGGCTTTTGGAATCACTTGATTATGAATCACTTGATGCTTGCGAACCATGCCTCATGGGCAAGATGACTAAGACTCCGTTCTCCGGAACAATGGAGCGAGCAACTGACTTATTGGAAATAATACATACTGATGTATACGATCCGATGAGTGTTGAGGCTCGCGGCGGGTATCGTTATTTTCTGACCTTCATAGATGATTTGAGCAGATATGGGTATATCTACTTGATGAAACATAAGTCTGAAACATTTGAAAAGTTCATATAATTTCAGAGTGAAGTGGAAAATCATCGTAACAAGAAAATAAAGTCTCTACGATCTGATCGTGGAGGAGAATATTTGAGTTATGAGTTTGGTCTTCATTTGAAACAATGCGGAATAGTTTCGCAACTCACGCCACCTGGAACACCATAGCGTAATGGTGTGTATGAACATCGTAACCGTACTTTATTAGATATGGTGCAATCTATGATGTCTCTTACGGATTTACCACTATCGTTTTGGGGTTATGCATTAGAGACAGCTGCATTCACGTTAAATAGGGAACCATCTAAATCCGTTGAGACAACACCATATGAACTGTGGTTGGCAAGAAACCAAAGTTGTCGTTTCTTAAAGTTTGGGGTTGCGATGCTTATGTGAAAAAGTTTCATCTTGATAAGCTCAAACCCAAATCGGAGAAATGTGTCTTCATAGGATACCCAAAGGAGACAGTTGGGTACACCTTCTAATCACAGATCCGAAGGCAAAATATTCTTTGCTAAGAATGGATCCTTTTTAGAGAAGGAGTTTCTCTCGAAAGAAGTGAGTGGGAGGAAAGTAGAACTTGATGAGGTAATTGTACCTTCTCCCGAATTGGAAAATAGTACATCACAGAAATCAGTTCCAGTGATGCCTACACCAATTAGTGAGGAAGATTAATGATGATGATCATGAAACTTCAGATCAAGTTACTACCGAACCTCGTAGGTCAACCAGAGTATGGTCCGCACTAGAGTGGTACGGTAATCATGTTTTGGAAGTCATGTTACTTGACCATGATGAACCTACGAACTATGAGGAAGCGATGATGATCCCAGATTCCGCAAAATGGTTTAAGGCCATGAAATCTGAGATGGGATCCATGTATGAGAACAAAGTATGGACTTTGGTTGACTTGCCCGATGATCGGCACGCCATTCAGAATAAATGGATCTTCAAGAGGAAGACGGACGCTGATAGTAGTGTTACTATCTACAAAGCTCGAATTGTCGCAAAATGTTTTCGACAATTTCAAAGGTGTTGACTACGATGAGATTTTCTCACTCGTATCGATGCTTAAAAGTCTGTCCGAATCATGTTAGCAGTTGCCACATTTTATGAAATCTGGCAAATGGATGTCAAAACTGCATACCTTAATGGATTTCTTAAAGAAGAGTTGTATATGGTACAACCAGAAGGTTTTGTCGATCCTAAAGGTGCTAACAAAATGCGCAAGCTCCTGCGATCCATCTATGGACTGGTGCAAGCATCTCGGAGTTGGAATATACGCTTTGATGAGTTGATCAAAGCATATAGTTTTATACAGACTTGCGGTGAAGCCTGTATTTACAAAGAAAGTGAGTGGGGGCACTACAACATTTCTAATAAGTATATGTGAATGACATATTGTTGATCGGAAATAATGTAGAATTTTCTGGAAAGCATAAAGGAGTATTTGAAAGGAGTTTTTCAAAGAAAGACCTCGGTGAAGCTGCTTACATATTGAGCATCAAGATCTATAGAGATAGATCAAGACACTTGATAAAGTTTTTTCAATGAGTACATACCTTGACAAGTTTTGAAGTAGTTCAAAATGGAACTGTCAAAGAAAGAGTTCTTGCCTGTGTTGCAAGGTGTGAAGTTGAGTAAGACTCAAAGCCTGACCACGGTAGAAGATAGAGAGAGAATGAAAGTCATTCCCTATGACTCAGCCATAGGTTCTATAAAGTATGCCATGCTGTGTACCAGACCTATTGTATACCCTGCCCTGAGTTTGGCAAGGAAGTACAATTTTGATCTAGGAGTAGATCACTGGACAACGGTCAAAAATATCCTTAGAGGACTAAGGAAATATTTCTCGGCTATGGAGGTGATAAAGAGTTCGTCGTAAAGAGTTACGTTGATGCAAGCATTGACACCGATCTAGATGACTCTAGGTCACAATCCAGATACATATTGAAAGTGGGAGCAATTAGCTAAAGTAGCTCCGTGCAGAGCATTGTAGACATAGAAATTTGCAAAATACATACGGATCTGAATTTGACAGTCCGTTGACTAAACTTTTCTCACAAGCAAAACATGATCACACCTTAGTACTCTTTGAGTGTTAATCACATGGCGGTGTGAACTATATTACTGACTCTAGTAAACCCTTTGAGTGTTGGTCACATGGCGATGTGAACTATGGGTGTTAATCACATGGTGATGTGAACTATTGTTGTTAAATCACATGGCGATGTGAACTAGATTATTGACTCTAGTGCAAGTGGGAGACTGAAGGAAATATGCCCTAGAGGCAGTAATAAAGTTATTATTTATTTCCTTATTTCATGATAAATGTTTATTATTCACGCTAGAATTGTATTAACCGGAAACTTGATACATGTGTGAATACATAGACAAACAGAGTGTCACTAGTATGCCTCTACTTGACTAGCTCGTTGAATCAAAGATGGTTAAGTTTCCTAGCCATAGACATGAGTTGTCATTTGATTAACGGGATCACATCATTAGAGAATGATGTGATTGACTTGACCCATTCCGTTAGCTTAGCATTTGATCGTTTAGTATGTTGCTATTGCTTTCTTCATGACTTATACATGTTCCTATGACTATGAGATTATGCAACTCCCGAATACCGGAGGAACACTTTGTGTGCTACCAAACGTCACAACGTAACTGGGTGATTATAAATGTGCTCTACAGGTGTCTCCGATGGTACTTGTTGAGTTGGCATAGATCGAGACTAGGATCTGTCACTCCGATTGTCGGAGAGGTATCTCTAGGCCCTCTCGGTAATGCACATCACTATAAGCCTTGCAAGCAATGTGACTAATGAGTTAGTTGCGGGATGATGCATTACGAAATGATTAAAGAGACTTGCCGGTAACGAGATTGAACTAGGTATTGAGATACCGACGATTGTATCTCGGGCAAGTAACATACCGATGACAAATGGAACAACGTATGTTGTTATGCGGTTTGACCGATAAAGATCTTCGTAGAATATGTGGGAGCCAATATGAGCATCTAGGTTCCGCTATTGGTTATTGACCGGAAACGTGTCTCGGTCATGTCTACATAGTTCTCGAACCCGTAGGGTCCGCACGTTTAACGTTCGGTGACGATCGGTATTATGAGTTTATGTGTTTTGATGTACCGAAGGTAGTTCGGAGTCCCGGATGAGATCGGGGACATGACGAGGAGTCTCGAAATGGTCGAGACATAAATATCGATATATTGGACGACTATATTCGGACTTCGGAAAGGTTCCGAGTGGTTCGGGTATTTTTCGGAGTACCGGAGAGTTACGGGAATTCGCCGGGGAGTATATGGGCCTTATTGGGATTTAAGGGAAAGAGAGACGGGACGCTGCGCCCCCCCCCCCCCAAGGCTTAGTCCGAATTGGACTAGGGGGAGGGGCGGCGCCCCCTCTTTCCTTCTCTTCTCTTTTCCCTTTCCTTCTCTCCTACTCCTACTACTTGGAAGGGCTCCTAGTTCTACTAGGAAAGGGGGAATCCTACTCTCGGTGGGAGTAGGACTCCCCTAGGGCGCGCCATAGAGAGGGTCGGCCCTCCCCCTCCTCCACTCCTTTATATACGGGGAGGGGGCACCCCTTGGAGACACAAGAATTGATCATTGATCTTTTAGCCGTGTGCGGTGCCCTCCTCCGCCATAATCCACCCCGGTCATATCGTAGCAGTGCTTAGGCGAAGCCCTGCGTTGGTAGCATCATCAACATCGTCACCACGCCGTCGTGCTGACGAAACTCTCCCTCGAGCTCTACTGGATCGTGAGATCGCGGGACGTCACCGAGCTGAACGGGTGCTGAACGCGGAGGTGCCGTACGTTCGGTACTAAGGATCGGTCGATCATGAAGACGTACGACTACATCAACTGCGTTGTCATAACGCTTCCGCTTAACGGTCTACGAGGGTACGTGAACGACACTCTCCCCTCTCTTTGCTATGCATCACCATGATCTTGCGTGTGCGTAGGAAATTTTTTGGAATTACTACGTTCCCCAACAGTCTCCACCACAGAGCACCCAAACACGAGCAGTTAGTAAGGGAACTGCAGTGCCCAAAGCACGAGGACCACCACTCTGAACCCCAAGTCAATGCTTAAACCAGAAGAAGAATTGTTCTCAGGTCAGGTTCTGTAGCTATGGTTCATACTCCTTTGCTCTTGCATCACTGTATTTACTCATACCAACTATTTTCAAATTTGAAGGATGGAATTGAAACTCCAATGGCGCAACATGTATGTTATAAACCTGTTTCTTTAACTGGTTTGCTGTTGTAACTTGCTCTATGTTGATTTCAGTTTCAATTGAATAAACAGTTATGTTCTCATGTCATGCACATTACAAGTGTTGTTATTGCTCTGTAGTTTCCCACACTTATATTCTGTCTATTCTGCTTTGTCTTGAACAAATATTATTTGAACTGTGTCTCTATCTTGATTTGGCAACAAAAAATAGAATGATATAGACCATAAAGTGACCATGGTACATAGATATATGTTTGTTTCATGTTGTTATCCTGTGCACTTTACTACTGAACTGATTTACCAAAATGAGTTTCATATACAACATGGTAAACCTGTGATGTGTCTGCTTGTTTATGTTTTAGAATGCAGACAAAATATTGGATAACAGTACCCCGTTATGCAATGGTAAAGGAAGTAATGCAGATAAGGTTCAAGATAGTGAGACATCCATGTTGGTCTCCAAGAAAGCTGACACTACCAAAAAAATACACTTCCGTGATGATACGTGTTTGTCACAGTAGGTCACGTTTTCTGTCATGCATGTACATCCATGACAAATTTATGACAGAATGAAGATAGTCATACCTGTGCTGTCGTAGAAGTGTTCCATGACATTACCAAAATTATCATCACAGAAGTGTCCACTTCCATGACGATAAATCGTGCGTCACAGAAGTGCTTTCGTCAAGGGTGACCGACACGTGGCATCCACCGTAACAGAACGCCGTTAAGCTATCGGGTCCGGTTTTGGATCCGATAACCCATTAACAGCCCAGACCAATGGGGATTTTCCACGTGTAAAATTCTGATTGGCTGACAAAAACATGTGTCAGCTCCGCGTTGGCACACGTGTCACTCATCCAATGGGCGAGATGCGCCTATGATATGTTGACACGTGGACCGGCCCAAAAGTGGCCCATAAAGTTTAAATGGTCCGGCCCAACTAAAGGCCCACAAGACTTTGCGGTCCATAATGGGCCAGCCCAGCAAAAGGCCCACGAGATTTTGCGTATCATAATGGGCCGGCCCAGCTAAAGGCCCATGAGATTTTGTGGGCCATAATGGGCCGGCCCAGCTAAAGGCCCGCGAGATTTTGCGGACCATAATGGGCCGGCCCAGCTAAAGGCCCAACATTCTCAGTTAAGGCCCATACGGCTAGTGTCAAATCGGCCCGTCAACGGCCTGTCCTAAACTTGTCATCATCGCGGCCCATGGTCACTTCTGGCCCGTTAACAGTCCGCTAAGTATATGGGCCGAATTACGGCCCGGTGTATTTCCGGCCTGTTAAAGGTCCTGCTTCATTTGGGCCCATTTACAGGCCATTGAAACTTTTGGCCCATAAACGACCGTGAAGAATTTGGGTCATATTCGGCCTGTTAGAGGCCCACTATAGATTTGGGCCACTTTCGGCCTATTGTGATTTTCGGCCTGTTAACGTCGGACGAAATCCATGGGCCATATGTGGCCCAACGTCACATCGGGCCCATTAACGGCCCATATAAAAATGACGATAATCTAGCCCGACCGAACTTCCGGCCTGTTAAAGGCCCGTGTATTAGGTCAGCGCATTTACGGCCCGTTCGAATTTCGGCCTGTGAAAGATCCGCATCGTAAATGGGCCCAATCTCACTGTCGGTCTTTTAAAGGCCCATGTTTTTATGGGCTCGAGATATTTACACCTGTAAACGGCCTATTGTTACTGAGGGCCCAAATTATGTTTAGGCCTGTTAAAGGCCCTCTATGGGCACAGGCCTACCAGAAAAATATGAAATCTTGTGCTGGTTTAGGCCCAGATATTTTTAGTTGGCTACATGCAAATTTTGGCCCATAATCGTTTTTAGCCCAATTGGAATGGGCCCGACGAATGTTGGTATGTTGGGCTCCTACGAAGCTTTCGGCCGAATACATTACTAAGATAAACCTACACTATAGAAAAATAGCGTCATAATTATTGCAGCCTTTGGCAGCATCATAAATGTTGTATCACAACAAAAGGCCTGTTGGCATAAAGTTTACAGTCCTTGCAGATAAAAGCACCATCAGATGTATAGAAGCGCAGATCATTTGACCTGAGTGCTAATGTTTTAGGCTGTAGAATCTGATGGAGCAGCACGATCTTCACCTTTTTTCCGCCATTGCTCTTGAACAACGAAGCGAATGTCTGATAGTCTGGTTTCAAAACCATTCATATCTTGACGACATTTGTCAACCACTATTCTTGTTTCCAAAACGACGTCCATTAGGGATTGGACTTGTGTCTGGAGCACAGATATATCACTCTGTCTAGAAGGAAGATTTTGTTCAGTAGGTGATTTGGACGAGGTTACCTTGACAACCAACCCAGAATTACGCAGGAAGGTGCTTTTTGCACTGTTAGTGGAGAGATACTGACGCACTGCAGCAAGAGGTGACATTGTGCCTGTGGTAGCCTCGTCACCTTTAGGTGGTTGTGGTTGTTCAATCATTTTTTCCATAGCTTCCTGAAAGTTTGAACTTGTAGATTAGTGTACCAGATAAGTTACTAATGAGACAAAAACAAACAAAGTAGGTTACACGTTTATACATAACTTATTTTGGTGAACTACTGTAATACATTAGCATGTATTGTAGTGCCAACTACATAATAAAATCACTTTCGGAACATATGTCCATGTAGCATGCCTACTGTATTGTCTATTTCCTCACATTTGTTGACATCTAGGGATAATGAGACATGGTTTAAAGTAGGATGAACATAGTATGACATCATTCATATCATGGGCAAACAGATATAAAACAAATAGGCTATTTTATCATTGTGTGCGCACGTGAACATAACAACTAGAATATAGATCAAGACCAAAAGAATATCCTTCATCTCTTTTAAACCATGTAAGGTGAAATGATACGTTAAGACAACTGTGTATAAAAGTGAACAGAGTAACTGACATTGGTTGCAAACCAAGTAGTTAAATGAACACATCACAGTACCAATCAGTTCAAAGGCAGGAGGAGTAAGGACTTACAACAGCGGCTTGAACTGGTGTGCTCATGCCCTTCATCTTTCTGGTGTGGCAATCCTTGAAGATTTGCACTGCATTCGGTTCAGGTTCTTTTTGGTCCGCACAGGCTTTCCTCTGTATTTGGAACAACTCAATATAGATACGATAATATGGCAAAGAAAAAAGAAGGAAGTAGCAGCTATTTACAAGAGCCTCGCAGTGTGCAATATAGCTACGAGATCCTGTTGTCTGTTGGAATTTCACTTTAGAACGGTTGGTCTTGTTCTTCAAACAGTTAGCCTAGAAGAAGATATACTTGTAAGGCACATACATAAATACAAGTTCAATATGTGGTCTGATCAAATACATATAGCCTACCTGATACTTTGGATCAGACCAGTGTTTAACGAGGGCTGTCCAGTCTTCATCTGTAATATATTCCACTGGAGATGTTTGGGCAATTTCATTGTTAGCCTTGCCTTCAAAGTGAGATTTTCTAATGTGGTACCGATACTGTCGTAGAGTAGACTGAAAAACATGAGTGCATGCTTGTTTAGTTGCATCATCTTTCGGATCCAACTTGAACCTCATGTGTTGAAAAAAGAATGTGAGTCTTATTAGGAGGAAGCTAGAAAGTATGGGACAGAGCAAGACAATATTACTAATTGCGATGAATAACATTACTTACGGATAAATGGTCAAGGAAGGTGTTAAACTGGGTATTGTCTTTCTCATTCCTGTACTGGATCCACGTTGGGAGGATACGTGCATGACACCTAACGGCAACGGCTGCCTCTGATACTAACTTGGCTGACTCTGTAGCATCACGTGGCCTTTTTAAACCTGCCTCAAAATGGATCTCCATTCTTCCTCCTTTAGATTTTGTTAATCTGTCAAGCATTATCCCTGATGTTTGTTTCCGCTTGGGTCGTGGTGCTAGTTCAACAACAAATATGGAAAGTGTTAGTGTACATCAAACTGTGAGAGTACATATAAAGGAGCATGCAACTGCAACTTGACTCGGTCAGGTACCGTCTTGGTGTTGATGCTCATGAGGTTCATCTGATCTTGCCAAGTCCGGTTGTGTCAGCAGTGCTTCGGAAGTAGTGATAGGTGTGAAGGCAGCTTGGGAACTGGCCAGTTCCGGAGCAAACGAACGAGTAACTCGTTGAGATGCTGGTACAGTTGAAGCGGATGCTGCAGCTGGTGGAGCAGGTGATACTGTTTTTGTAGATTTAGCCGGTGGACTTGGACCTTCTACTGCACTATAAGTACCAACAGGATCTGGACGGCAGATCCTTTTCCGTTTCACCCGATGAGTAACACCACTCCCTACTATATTATTTTCCTTGCTCTTTTTTGACTTTGCCATGTCAAGCCGTACCCACAACACAAAAGAATAAAATCGCTCTTCAAAACTCATTGATGCATGATACAGACAAGCAATACTTTGATGTAAGTCAACCGTATGAGGATGGAATATGTAAGAAAAACATAACGGCATGACATATTCACAGCTACGATGTGTAAACTAAGCAGAAGGATTTTCAAGAAAATAGAAGTAATGCAAGCTAGACACCATATGAAAGATGCAACCAATATTACTCTGCCAAGTTAAAAGTGTCTTGTCATAAGTGGCAATTCAAAAAATTAGAAGCAGTACAACGTAGATATCAATGCAAGATGCAACCACTATCAAACTGCCATGTTAAAAGTGTCTAATCATGAGTGACTGATGCAGGATACACAATAACAGTACTTTGATGTAAGAACATGGTATGATAGATAGATGCAGTGTATTCTAGACAAAGAACGCCATGTCATATGCACATGTATAACGTATGAACTCAACAGGTGCAATTTAATCAAAATAGAAGAAATACAGGCTAGACAACATATGCAACATGAAACCAATTATCACACTATCAACTTAGAGCAAGCACCTGCGATGGTGGAGTACGGGAGATGAACTCATCATGTAGACTTGGGACTTCAACTTCATTAGCAGTAGCAGTGGCAAATCTAGAGAGTCTCTGTTTGCGTCGGTGCGGAGGACCACCAACATCCCCTAACTTACTCTTTTCCTTCCTATTTTTTGATATTGCCTTATGAAGTCAAAACCACAAGAAGATGAATAAAATTAGCTCTGCATAACTGGTTGATGCATGGTACAAACGAACACTACTTTGATGTAAGGCAAGCGCAGGATAGGAGGATGGAATATATACAAAAAAAGACAGTGTTTCATATTCACACGTACAATAGGAGGATGGAATATATATGAAAAAACAGTAAGCGGAAGGCATTTCAACAAAATTAGAAGAAATGAAAGCTAGGCACCATATGAACATGCAACCAATATCACTCTATCAGGTAAAAAGTGTCTCGTCGTAAGTGCCATTTCAAGAAATTAGAAGCAGTACAAGCTAGAAGACAATGCAAGATGCAACCTACATCATAGTCCCAAGTTAAATGTGTCTTATAGGTAAGTGATCGTTGCGGGTATAAGTTGTAAGCTACGCAGATGCAATTCAACATAATCAGAAGCAATACAAACTAGACATCGTACGGAAAACGCAACCACATATAACAGTTCCGAGTTAGAGCAAGCACCTGTGATGGTGGAGTAGGGGAGATGTGCTCATCATGTACACGTATATTCTAGAAACAGGAACACGTGTCATATTCACAGGCATTATGTGTAAAGTAAGCAGATGCAATTCAACAAAGTTAGAAGCAATACAAGCTAGACATCATACGCAACATGCAACCACATATAATAGTGCCAAGTTAGAGCAAGCACCTATGATGGTGGAGTAGGGGAGATGTGCTCATCATGTACACGTATGTTCTAGAAACAGGAATGCGTGTCATATTCACAGGCATTATGTGTAAAGTAAGCAGATGCAATTCAACAAAGTTAGAAGCAATACAAGCTAGACATCATACGCAACATGCAACCACATATAATAGTGCCAAGTTAGAGCTAGCACCTGTGATGGTGGAGTAGGGGAGATGTGCTCATCATCTACACAACTACGTTGACTGTCTAGCCTTGCGTTGTCTTGCGAATCTTGTTGGGAGGATGGCGGAGTAGAATCTGTAGAGAACCTCTGTTTCAGTTGCTTGGAAGGACCACCATCATCCAATGCCTTGCCAATTTCCTTCAGCTTTATTGATTTTGCATTGTGAGGTCAAACCGACAAGAAAAAGGAATATAATTCGCTCTTCAGAACTCATTCATGCATGATACTGACGAACACTACTCTGATGAAAGGCAAAGTCATGGTACGAGGATGGAATATGTACGAAAAAATGGACGGCTTGACATATTCACACCTATGATGTGGTAACTAAGCATAAGGCACTTCAACAAATTAGAAGCACTGCAAACTAGACACCATATGAAAGGTGCAATCAATATCACTCTGCCAAGTTAAAAATGTCTCGTCATAGGTGGCATTCATCAAACTAGAAGCAATACTGCTAGAAATCATATTCAAGACGCAAACCAATATCACACTACCAACTTAAAGGTGTTCCATCATAAGTGACTGATGCAGGATACACAAGAAGAGTAGTTTCATGTAAGAATATGGTGTGATAGACAGATATAGTATGTACCAAAAACAGGAAAGCGTGTCATATTCACACGTCTCATGTGTAAGCTAAGCAGATGCAGTTTACACTAATTAGGAGCAATACAAGCTAGACACCATATGCAACATGCAACCAGATATCACACTGCCAAGTTAGAGCAAGCACCTTGGATGGTGGAGTAGGGGAGCGGAGACTTAGACCTTGTAATGCACTATCAGTACAAGGAGAATTGGTACAGATGCTCCGTTTACGTTGCTGCAGAGGACCACCATCATCGCCTTCCTTACTCTTTTCCTTCCTCTTTCTTGATTTTGCCTTGTCAAGTCAAACCCACAAGAAAAGGGAATAAAATTTTCTCTTCAGAACTCATTGATGCATGATACTGACGAACACTACTTTCATGTAAGGCAGCCGCATGATAGGAGGATGGAATATGTATGAAAAACAGGACGGCGTGACATATTGACATGTATGATGTATAAAGTGTAAACTAAGCACAAGGTGCTTGAACTTGTTAGAATCAATGCAAGCTAGAAACCATATGAAAGATGAAACCAATATCACTCTGCCAAATTAAAAGGGTGCCCTAACAAATGTATTTGACCAAATTAGAGGCAATACATGGCAACAGGCTAGAAATAATATGCAATATGCAACGAATAAAGGTGACTCATCGTAAGTGATTGATGCAGGATACAGAAGAGAGGTAGTTTCATGTAAGAACAAGGTTAACACATAGATGTAGTGTGTACCGAAAATAAGAAGGCATGTCATATTCACAGGTATAATGTGTAAACTAAGCAGATGCAATTTACCCTAATTAGAAGCATTACAAGCTAGATACCGTATGTAACATGCAACCACATATCACACTGCGAAGTTAGAGCAAGCACCTGTGATGGTGGTGTGGGGGAATTGCGGTCATCAACTAGAGAGCTACGTTGACTATCTTCATTTAGCCTTGCTGTTTCTTGAGAATCATGTGGGGAGGATGACACTGCACTCTTTAAACGAGTATGGCATCTCACAGTAACCCACCCGGGTGACTGTCTCATCATAAGTGATTGACGAGGGATACAAAAGAGCATTAGTTTGATGTACGAACATGGTTAATAGACATATGTAGTATGTATCAAAAACAGGAAGGCATGTCATTATCAAAGGTATAATGTGTAAAGTAAGCAGATGCAATTTAACCAAATTGGAAGCAATACAAGCTAGACACCATATGCAACATGCAACCACATTTGACAGCACGAAGTTAAAGCAAGCACCTGGGATGGTTGTGTGTGGCAATTGAGATCATCAACTGCAGAGCTACATTTACTGTCTCCAACTGCTGACCCTGCATCCTTTAGAACGCTGAAACGCTTAGTGCTTATCTTCGAATTACACTGGAGCGACTTCTGTCTTTTCTTTTCAGCATTCATCAACACTGCGCCAGAGTCTGAAATACCCATGCATAAAAAAACAATAGTGTGAGTATGGGTGAAGTGTGTGCACAATTAGTACAGTGTAAAGGTAGCAGATAGCATGTCGGTGAGAAATAAATGACGGGAGACATATGATAGCTCTACAACATGCATGGCACACTAAATTACTACAGGATTATATGAAAATAACATTCGACTGAAAACAAATAGGTCAGTCCATTTTTTCTGCACCATCCGATGTACAAAGAATGGGCAGATCGCCTTCATCTACCTCCAACCAGTCAGTGTTGACGATCTTCCTCGAAACAGAAGCGACCACCGGCCCAGTCCCCTGCCTGCGCCCTCTCCTCGACCTCACCGCACCGCCGTGCTTGGCACCGCCCCCCGGCAATCCATTCAAGCCCCGTCGACCTCCAGATCGGGCGCAAGCAGCTCCTACGCCCCACACCCCTATGATAGACACCGATGCGCCGCTTCCCCGGCGAACAGGCGGACTAGGTGCTCCGCGCGCCTAAGCGGGTGCTGCTTCTTTTAATTGCGGTTTGACTGACCCTGAATTGAAATCCAGGCGGGCTACTGACCTCTAGCAAAGGTGAAATAGTAAAGGGAGGAAACCTTGTGCATTTAGTATCACGAAGAAGATGCAGTAAGAAGCGCTCAACTAGTTTCTTTCGTGGGATGAATATGGTGTGAGCAAAGAGGTAAGGTTTGCACGAATAAGGGAAGAGGAGTACCTCTTTCTGCTGGCAGTGCTGTGTCCTCCTTCTGTTTTTCCAACGATCTTCTTGTGGTTCGCTGGAAACGAGAACTTGTGGAGGACGATGCAGCCTTGGACGAACCCATGGCCAAGTTGTTGAGTGTGGTGCGGTGGCCGTCTGTCGACGGCGGGGAAGCAGATCTGAGGCGGCGAACAACGGTGTAGCGGGAACAGCTTCGGTGCGGTGGAAGGTTGCGACAGTGGAGCGGCAGCAGTGAGGCGCAGGACGGCGTGGTCGGAGTGGTTCTGGTACGGCGCACATCGGTGTCGGCGTCGTGGAGGCAGCTCTACCTCGGCTTCAGCTGCTAAGTCCTTGAGGGTGTTGCGGTTGCGTTGGACGACGACGTCGGGGTACCGGCTCCGGCGTGATGGAGTTGGGCGGCGGTGGATTGGGCGCGATGGGGTGGAGGACGGAGGAGGCTGGGGTTTTGCGGCTGGTGGAGAGGGCGTTTTGGTGCCCACGGAGTATGAATGGGGAAACGGAGGGAGGCGGGGAACTAAGGGGGAACAATGTTTCGGTTTGGGATGCGCTTGTTTGAAATTTGGGGAAAGTTACAAACTTTGCCCCCATCTAAAATTTCGGACATATTGCGGGTTGGGGGTAGGACAGTAATCTCAGGTCTCCCAAATGTGGGCGGGATAGATTTCGGCTGAGCGCATGGGTGTTTAGGCGCCCACGGCGTATGAATGCTTCTCGGAGGTGGTTGAGACTGGCGTCTTGGTGAAGTTACAAACCTACCCCGGTTTAGACCTTTGGACATCGGGTCGATAGGCTACACGGGCCAGAGTCAGGACAGTAATTTCCTACCACCAAACATTAGTCTCGCGCGGTTTCGGGTGACCAGAGGCCTATTTGGCGCTTCGTTCAATATTTGGGAGCAGAAGCATTAACGTTTTCGGTTCTCTTGAACTGAACATTCAGGATTTGTCAAACTTCACAAATCTTTACTCTTGAAAATCCTAAAGCTACGATTATTTTGGAATGGAGGTGGTACATTTGAATATACATTGTACACAAGTATATATTAAAAAATATGCAACTGTGACAGCCTGATTTTTGGCCCTTTCTTTTTCTTTTGTTTTTCTGAGGTTTTTGCTTGAGTTTTCTTTTTCCGTGGCTTTGTGGTCTGGAAACTGAAGAAGATGCCCTCTTCTTTGTTTCCAGAGTGGCTTGTCATTCCCAAATCCTTCCCTAGACCCTGTCATTTTCATCCTAGCCCAAATCCCAATATTCTTTTTATTGGGAATATTCCTTTTCTATTAAAGGAATAACTCAAATTGCCATAGGTTGTGAAGCAACCTTTATTTCCATCACTCCTAAAATTCCCAAATAATTCTCATAAATTGTTTGGGTCATATCATTCTCAAATATGGCAAAATATTTCATTTGTCATGTTTATCATCATGCTCAAATAATTCATTTCCTATTCTGCCCTAAATGGCACATTGTGAAGCAAGTGCTATTTTCCTTTTCCCAATTGACCTCAAACTCCTTGGACACATTTTCCTGTCCATATCATTGCCACATGGCAAAATGCAACCTCATTTGCCTAGTAATTATTTAATTATGATTTTCCAAAGCTTCTATCCAGAAAGAAGCTTTGTGAAGGAAGTACAAGCTAGGCATAGCCAAATGAGTTGCAATTTTTCAAGGTCCTCCATATGATCAAATAATGACTCTCCACCAAATTTGAGCTCATGTAACTTAACTATGTGAGCCCAGCTCCAAATCTTAGATTCTGGTCAGATTTTCAGTTTGTGAAGAAACTATATTTTATATTGCTTCAATTGAGCTGAAACTTTACCAGGACATGCTTCTACCTATATCAACTCCCTCCACCAAGTTTTAGCTCAATTAGTTAATCCAATTGCCCTGTGCAATTTTTCCAAGTTTCTGTCCAGAATGAAGCTTTGTGAAGCAAGTGCCACTTCGGTATTTCCAAATGGCATGAAACTTCTACATCAGCTTCATATCACCAAATAACCCTGCCATGTTCATTTTCAGCTCAATCCATCACTCTATGTGAGTGCTTCTTCCTGATCTTGTTTCTGGACCAATTTATGCAGTTGTTAAGCAACTGTAATAATCCTTGAGCCAAACCCCTCCATAATTACCAGGACTATAGTCCTTCCTAATCTAAATCTACCAGACAACTCGTTTGCCTCTAATCTCACCTCAGTTGATCACTGTTTCATGATCAAGTTTACTGCAGTAAACTTCAGAGCTCACTTACCATTTAACCATAGCGTCTTTAACCGAGCTACCACCTCAGTTGCAACCTACCCAGGAAGGACTAAACCCCTCACACCATTTGGGCGACAGTGTGGCACTGTGTGCACTGCGCACAATGACCACCGCTTTGGCACACACTGGCCGCGCCCAGAACATCTTCTTGCTCAGGCCCCTTCTCTGCTCGGCGTCTCAGCGAGCACGGGCCTGTCTACCATGTTCCCCGTGTCGTCGCCGTCCTCCTGGAGCCATTTCCCCCTCCGTCCGCTTCTCCGTCGATGCTCGTCGCCGCGCGCCCACGAGCGAGCTGTAGCCGACAAGGCTTTAATGGCGTTCGGCCGCTTCTCCTTTGTGCCCCTCGGCCCCTCTTGCCCTGTGCGCCTTTGTAGCTCGTCCGCTCTCGCCCTCGTTACCTTCCCGCGCCCTCCCGTGATCGCTGCGCGGCGCCAGGGCCTTGGCCGAGCTCGAGCGGCGGCACCCGAGCCACGGCCACGCGTCCGCGGCCTCCCCTCGCCGCCCCGCCTATATAAAGGCCTCCCCCGAGCCATTCAACCACACCAGCCTCCTCACGATCTCCTCTATGCCGCCCCGACCACCAAACCGAGCTCGAGGAGCTTCCGTTCCACTCCTCTGTCCGCCATTGCCGCCATTGGGCCTCGCTCAAATTCGAGCTAGGCAGAGCCCCTCCCCTCCTCTTTTCCACTCCAGAACTCCTCCTCCACTCCCGCAAGACCACCCTGACCCTCAGCTCGTCGCCGGAGCGCCCGTGGGGCCGTGCCCGACGCCAACCAGGGCCGTCGTCCGCCTCGTCTTCGGTCGTCGCCTCGCAGTCCCTCCTCGGCGTCCCCAACCGGTCCATGTGGGTGCGGCGCCTCGCCCTGGTCCCTGTTGGAATATTAGGCAAGTTCATGATTAATTCTAGTAAATAATTCATGACTAGAAGAGATACTAGCATGCAATAATCTAGCAAACTAGAAGAACAGCAAGACATGCATAACAGCAGCAAACACGTAACAATAGCTGTAGAAACAGACATGAACAGAGGATGTTGGACGTACTGATCGTTAGCTATTATGGGTGCGACAGTGTTGATGACGATGTTGGCGACGATCTGCTGCTGACGGCGATGAATACGACGATGAGTAGCACCGCCCGACTTGGACGGAAGACGACCCGTGATGACAAATTTGAGCAGTCGCGCACAGCGCTTCCCAAAAACCTAATTCGTCCTCTCCCGGTGCAGGATCGCAAAGACGAACGGTTTTGGAGACCTGCTCTCCCACGCGCCGATGCACGCCGGCGTTTGGGATGGAGTAGACTACGATGGCGGCGCAAATTGTGAGATGAGGCAAAACCCTAGGTGTTTTTCGGTGTGTCTCTGGCCGCAGCCGGTAGCTGTATATATATTAGGACCAGAGGCGGTATTGTGTCGCGACCACAATCCCAAACCGACTCGGTTTCTAATTTGTATACTTACCGGACAAGAAATCAAAAACTTGTCTGCCAAGACATAAAAATAAAACGGCAAAAGGAAGCTGCGCTCCTGCAAGGAGACGGACCGGATTTCGGCGGACCATTCACACGCATGTCGCATGTACGCGCCGCCTCGCCACGCCACGCCACGGCCCGGCCCGGCCAGGCGAGGCGAGGCGAGGCGAGCGAGCGCGCGCGTGTGGTTTTCCCTTTCTCTTCTCACACACCACTTAGAGTGGTGGAGAGAACCCACTATATAAAGAGGTCCAACTCTTCTTCAACTTCCAAGGTGGGACTAAACTTAGCACCACCACTTGCCATTTTACACATGGGCTTTGAGATTTCAGAAATTGCTATGGGCCTAGCCCATTAATTCTAACAATCCCCCACCAGATCTCAAATACCCATTTAGAGATTTGCCTTCTCTCATCACTTGTTTAATATACCAGTGTTTCAGCAGAGACTGTTAAGTTGAACTTCTGCCTAGAACTTTAAGCTACATCCATTCACAACTTGACAATGGACTATGCCTTGAATTGCTAGTTTTGTGTGAACAGGTTTCACTCAAAGTCTTAACCAGTACCTGACCGCCAGTAGGCTACCCCGCGGTTTGGAGCTTATACGTCATACTCCCTGGTCTCTTCGTGAGCTTACTAGAGATCACCCAAATCTCATAGACTGCGACGTTTACAGTCAGAACTCATATAGGTGTGTTCTTTCAAGACTGCTCTGTAGGACAGCATCTTTGCTAATTATAGCCAATAGAACCACATTAAGGCATGTTGCCAACCTGCCTTACAGATCTGAGCCTTACAGCTCTGAGAGTTTTGCATCTTCATTTGGAGACGATCATAAGTTATTACTCTCCTCAGTTAACCAATAGCTTGTTCTTCCCAGATCCTAATTCACGGGATCTCCGATCACAAAGGTTGGGTTACTACTATGGTGTAACATCTATGGGTCTCATACCCATCTCCCTCGATGCAATATCTATCACATTTCGTGATAGTCCCTTTGTAAAGGGATCTGCCAGGTTTTTGTCTGTTTGTATATACGTAACAGTTATTACTCCGGAGTTTCTCAACTTCCTGACAGACTTCAAACGTCTTTTCACGTGTCTTGATGACTTTGCATTATCTTTAGAATTGTTCACTTTAGCGATAACCGTTTGGTTATCACAATTCATAAGAATAGCCGGTACAGGTTTTTCAACAACCGGCAAGTCCATCAAGAGCTCACGCAGCCATTCTGCCTCAACAGTAGCTGTGTCCAAAGCAGTTAATTCTGCTTCCATAGTTGACCTCGTCAATATGGTTTGCTTGCAAGACCTCCATGACACTGCGCCACCACCATGAGTAAATACATACCCACTTGTTGCGTAAAGTACATCAACATCGGAGATCCAATTTGAATCACTATATCCTTCTAGCACAGCAGGATGCCCTGAATAAGTAATTCCGTAACTCATAGTACCTCTCAGATAGCACAAGACCCTTTCTAGTGCATGCCAATGATCATCACCCGGGTTGGACATGAACCTACTCAGTTTGCTCACAGCAAAAGAGATATCTGGTCTTGTAGCGCTAGCTAAGTACATGAGTGAACCGACAATTTGAGAGTATCTTAATTGATCTCTCGTTTCTTTCTTGTTCTTTCTGAGTGTCACGCTGGGATCATAAGGTGTTGGAGAAGGCTTGCTATCCATAAAACCGAATCGGTTCAAGACCTTCTCAACATAGTGAGATTGCGTTAATGTAATCCCACTCTCATCCTTAATAAGTTTGATGTTTAGAATTACATCGGCTTCTCCCAGATCTTTCATGTCAAAACTTTTTGATAGAAAAGACTTGACCTCATTAATTGCATTAATGTTTGTACCAAAGATCAGTATGTCGTCCACATACAAACATAATATGACACTATTGCCCCCACCATGGCGATAGTAAACACACCTATCAGCCTCGTTAATGACAAATCCTGCAAAAGTCAGAGTTCTTTCAAACTTCTCATGCCATTGCTTAGGTGCCTGTTTCAGACCATACAAAGATTTTAACAACTTGCACACCTTTCTCTCTTCACCCTTTACCACAAACCCGTCAGGCTGATCCATATAGATCTCCTCTTCCAACTCTCCATTGAGAAAAGCTGTCTTTACATCCATTTGATGAATGATAAGACCATAAGAGGCAGCCAAGGAAAGTAACACTCGAATGGTGGTCATTCTAGCAACGGGTGAATAGGTGTCAAAATAATCTTCGCCTTCTTTCTGAGTGTAGCCCTTGGCCACTAGCCGCGCCTTGTACTTATCAATAGTACCATCAGGCTTTAGCTTCTTTTTGAACACCCACTTACAGCCCACAGGTTTACAACCATATGGTCTATCAGTTAGTTCCCAAGTTGCATTAGAAAGAACTGAGTCCATCTCATTATGAACAGCTTCTTTCCAATCATCTACATCCGGAGATGCATATGCTTCTGCAATCGTCTTGGGTGTGTCGTCCACAAGGTATACAATGAAATCATCACCAAAGGATTTTGCAATCCTTTGTCTCTTGTTCCTTCTAGGAACTTCATTGTTATCCTTCTCAAGGACTTCCTCATGTGATTGTTCGAAATATTCATCAGTTGTACTAGATTCAGGAATTATCTCAGAAGAAAATCTAGCAATGCTATGCATATCTTTCATAGGAAATATGTTCTCAAAAAATGTTGCATCACGAGATTCCATTATAGTATCAACATGCATATCAGGTACTTCAGATTTTACCACTAAAAACCTATAAGCAATGCTCCGTTGAGCATACCCTAGAAAGACACAATCCACTGTCTTTGGTCCAAGTTTGCGTTTCTTAGGAATAGGAATATTGACCTTTGCCAAACATCCCCAAGTGCGCAAATAAGAAAGTGATGGTTTTCTCCCAACCCACTCCTCATAAGGGGTTTTCTCTTTATTATTGTTGGGAACTCTATTCAGGACATGACATGAAGTCAATAGAGCCTCCCCCCACCATGCCTTAGATAAACCAGCAGTGTCTAACATGGCATTCACCAAGTCAGTCAATGTGCGGTTTTTCCTCTCGGCCACTCCATTTGATTGAGGTGAATAGGGAGGCGTCCTCTCATGAATAATACCATGTTCCTCACAAAATTCATCAAAAACTTTTGGAAAATACTCTCCACCACGATCGGACCTAAGACGCTTGATCTTTCTCTCTAGTTGATTTTCAACTTCAGCTTTATAGATTTTAAAGTAGTCTAATGCTTCATCTTTAGTTTGCAACAAATAAACATAGCAAAATCTAGTCGCATCATCAATCAAAGTCATGAAATATCTCTTTCCACCTTTTGTCAACACACCATTCATCTCACAAAGATCAGAATGTATGAGTTCTAGAGGTGCCAAGTTTCTCTCCTCGGCAGCCTTATGAGGCTTTCGAGGTTGCTTAGATTGCACACAACTATGGCACTTAGAACCTTTGGCAACTGTGCAGTTCGGAATTAAACTCATGCTGGATAGCCGAGACATTAAACCAAAATTAATATGACATAAACGAGAGTGCCAAATACTTGCATCATCATTAACACTAGCACAAATTTGGTTTATTGACTTATTGCAAAAATCTGAAAGAGAAAAGCGGAACAAGCCTCCGCACTCATAGCCTTTTCCTATAAATTGTCCAAATCTTGACATGATTACTTTATTGGACTCTAAAACTACCTTAAATCCATCTCGACATAGAAGGGAGCCGCTAACTAGATTCTTGTTCATAGTAGGGACATGCTGCACGTTCCTTAGTTGCACGATCTTTCCCGAAGTAAACTTCAGATCCACCGTGCCAATGCCACGAACAGAAGCATGTGACCCATTCCCCATTAGGACGGAAGAATCCCTTGCGACCTGATAAGAAGTAAACAGGGAGATGTCAGCACACACATGAACGTTAGCACCCGAATCAATCCACCACGAAGATGATTGAAATACTGAAAGCACAATAGGTAAATTACCATACCCATCAGTATTGCTAGCGGTCACCATGTTGACAGTCTTGGAGCTTGTTTTCCCTCTGCGGTCTGCACGTTCAGGGCATTCCTTGGAAAAGTGTCCAGGCTTCCCACAGGCGTAGCACTCTAGCTCAGCCTTGTTGAACTTCTTCTTCTTGAAAGTAGTAGTCTTGGTAGGCTTGTTGAAAACAGGTTTGTTCTTCCCTTTGTTCTTGTTCTGTGGGTACCTCTGCACCATGTTAGCAGTAGGCTGAACCTCACCTCCTTTTTCAGTGGTATCTTTAGCCCGAGCTTTTTCTTCAACATCAAGAGATGCAATCAGATTTTCAACTGATATCTCCTGTCTCTTATGCTTCAGAGTTGTGGCGAAATTCCTCCATGAAGGAGGCAACTTTGCAATCATGCACCCAGCCACGAATTTGTCGGGTAGAACACATTTAAGGAGTTCAAGTTCCTTCACAATGCACTGTATCTCATGAGCTTGTTCAACCACAGAACGGTTATTCACCATCTTGTAGTCATGAAAACTCTCCATGATGTACAGTTCACTGCCTGCATCTGTTGCACCGAATTTTGCATTCAGTGCATCCCACAGAATTTTTCCGTCGTTTATGTGCATGTACACATCACACAGACGGTCAGCAAGAACACTCAGAATGCATCCCACAAACATAGTATTGGCTTCCTGGAATTTTCTCCGATCTTCGTCGGTTATTCCCTCTGGAGCACCAACACTAGCGTGGAAAACTTTCAGAGCAGTAAGCCAGAGCGTGGTCTTCACCTGCCACCTCTTAAAGTGCACACCGGTAAACTTATCCGGCCTCAGTGCATCAGCAAATCCAGCCATAGTTAACTCAGGAAATTGCCTACAATTAGGTTTTTGGATTGTTGGAATATTAGGCAAGTTCATGATTAATTCCAGTAAATAATTCATGACTAGAAGAGATACTAGCATGCAATAATCTAGCAAACTAGAAGAACAGCAAGACATGCATAACAGCAGCAAACACGTAACAATAGCTGTAGAAACAGACATGAACAGAGGATGTTGGACGTACTGATCGTTAGCTATTATGGGTGCGACAGTGTTGATGACGATGTTGGCGATGATCTGCTGCTGACGGCGATGAATACGACGATGAGTAGCACCGCCCGACTTGGACGGAAGACAACCCGTGATGACGAATTTGAGCAGTCGCGCACAGCGCTTCCCAAAAACCTAATTCGTCCTCTCCCGGTGCAGGATCGCAAAGACGAACGGTTCCGGAGACCTGCTCTCCCACGCGCCGATGCACGCCGGCGTTTGGGATGGAGTAGACTACAATGGCGGAGCAAGTTGTGAGATGAGGCAAAACCCTAGGTGTTTTTCGGTGTGTCTCTGGCCGCAGCCGGTAGCTGTATATATATTAGGACCAGAGGCGGTATTGTGTCGCGACCACAATCCCAAACCGACTCGGTTTCTAATTCGTATACTTACCGGACAAGAAATCAAAAACTTGTCTGCCAAGACATAAAAATAAAACGGCAAAAGGAAGCTGCGCTCCTGCAAGGAGACGGACCGGATTTCGGCGGACCATTCACGCGCATGTCGCATGTACGCGCCGCCTCGCCACGCCACGCCACGCCACGCCACGCCACGGCCCGGCCCGGCCCGGCCAGGCCAGGCGAGGCGAGGCGAGCGAGCGCGCGCGTGTGGTTTTCCCTTTCTCTTCTCACACACCACTTAGAGTGGTGGAGAGAACCCACTATATAAAGAGGTCCAACTCTTCTTCAACTTCCAAGGTGGGACTAAACTTAGCACCACCACTTGCCATTTTACACATGGGCTTTGAGATTTCAGAAATTGCTATGGGCCTAGCCCATTAATTCTAACAGTCCCGCCGTTACCTTCCCCTTGGCCGGAGATGGCCGGAGCCACGGGGGCCAGCGCCGGCCACACCTCTGCCTCGTCCCTCCCCAGCGCTGCGTCGGGAAGAAGGAGAAGGGAACCAGGAGAGAGAGAGCCAATGGGACCCGCCTGTAAGTCTCACAGCCGCCCGGTCCCGCCTTGCCACACTGGATAAGTGGAGGCGTATTCCTCGGAATACGTCTTCCCAGCTGGAAAGCGTGTTTCAGTTCTGTTTCAGCCTAAAGTGCGCTTCCTCTGTTCTGAAAACGTATTCCTCTAAACTGTGTTTTCTCTTTTATCCTCCAGGGGCCTGTTTGTAGAGTTATTTTTACAGATTGGTCCCTGAACTTCGTCGGGCTATAACTTTTTGCTCGTAACTTCGTTTAAGGTGAATCCAAAGCCCGCTTCTTCGTCTCGTCGAGCCCGTTCTGTTGGTATCATTTTCACTATGTTTTACATTCTGAAAATGACCTTTTTGCCCTTGCCTGTAAACAGCCCCTCCGGGAGAGAACTGTCTCTGGCAAATCTTTTCGCGGCTTCACCGCACTTCTTCCCGGTGCCTCCTTCACCCCCAGGCAAGCCACAATACCCACTTGCATGATAGTCATGCAGTAGCCATGGTTTTCAACTCGAATATTTAATAAATGTTTGCTTGTTTAAAACATGGTTATCGTTATTCCGGTGCTGCTTAGAGTTTCATGTTCACTCTCGTGTTATGTTGTCTTGCACCTGGTTATCTTGTACTAGTTGCTAGTATTCCTTTCATATGCTTATGCTTGCTAGTAGTACATGTTGATGTTGGTGATGGCCTTCGGTGCATGACTATCGTCTGTTCCGAGTGCCGTCGTTATGCATGTTCCATTGCATCCAGTTGGTTAAATGATTGCATGGTAGCATTGTTGATATGTCTTGCATGGTATTTATTGTTGATGCTAGTGGTCATGCTAGGTTTCTATGAGTAGTGTTGTACTTGTGATATTCATGCTCGTCATTATACTATGCTCAGTTGGATATGATTCATTGTGGATGTGGTGGATAGTTATGTTGCACCCCGTGCTTATGTTGATATCATGCTCATGCATTGTATTGCATCATGTTATTTTATCATGGCTCAGCATATTTGTATTCAAGTTTAACCGGATTAAATTGAACTTGAACAACTGTTGGCTGAGTCATGGTGCCACCATATCGAGCTGACCAGTGCAACCATGCTTACCTTTATGGGAAGGTCCTAACTGGGTCTATTGTTGTGCCTCTCGCTGGTGCCTCCAACGAGGGAAGGTTATGGGCGTGCGGTACCCTGGCCCGGTAAGCAGACATAACCTTGTGTGCCCGTAGTTGGATGATAAGCGCTTTTGTCCCCATTTGGGACCGTTTTGTTTGGCCACGACGGTGGCCGTTGGTGCTTTTGGTAGGCACGGGGCCACCCAGGACTTATCCCAGAGGGGAGTTTGTCGGAGTGGCCGGGAGAGTGTCATGGCAGTAGGATGGTTTTGTCGGAACGTCGTTGGTCCACCCGAATGGGAGTGTGAGGCCATGGGTTCCGTGGTGTGGGTACAGTGTACTAACCTCTGCAGAGTGTATATTAAATCTATCGATAGCCGTGCCCGCGGATAAGGGCCCAGTTCGTGTCGGTCACACTATGGGTCAACAGTAATAATAATAATAATAATAATAATAATAATAATAATAATAATAATAATAATAATAATAATAATAATAATAATAATAATAATGTGTTTAAATACAACCCCGGTTCGTTGAGGAGATAAGTTGGTTGTGATCGCCAAAAAGATCACCGTCTGAGGCCAAGTGTTGGTCATGGTTGTGATCGCCGGAATGATCACCGTTTGGTTATGAGGTAACCCGTTGAGCCCAGAGTGGTTCCGTTTGTGATCCGTGAATGATCACCGTGGTATCGAGGATACCGAGTTGTTGGATATTCGTGATGTTGTGCGAGAATCGTGGGTAAAGATCAAGCTCCTTGTGGTCATTTAATGATTACTACGGTATTGTTTATACCAAGCTTGATTTGATCCTGAGATGATCGTGTGATGTCCGAGGTTGGTAAGTGATGCATGTGATGGTTACGAGGTAACCCGAGCAGAATAAATGGTGCATAAAGTGTCATCATGTTGCATGCTAGTATCGTCAGATTTATATGTACATGCCATGCTCATATTGTTCTAGCAGTATTATGTTCATGTTGTTCATGCCATGTTATCCTGATGATCTCATGATAATTCATGTTTAACCTGTAATTGCCATGCTGTTGTTTGTCTTGAATGCTTCTGGTTATTGTGAGCTTGCAAGTACATTCAATGTATTGACCTGGCGTGTCATGCCAGCTTGCAGGTCGTGCCTGGATTGCTTGCTTGTTTGGTGTTGTTCCTGTGTTCGCGAGCTAGGATAAACGTTCCAGCCAGAGTCCCTGCGGATTGGAGTCCATCATCGTCGTTCGTTGTTCCGCTGCCATTAGTAATTCCGCTGCCTCAACTTGTTATGCTGCTTGCATAGAGCAACTGAGGATGGCGTAGTGTCGCCGTGCCGATGTTATTCATTGTAATATCGGAGACCTTGTATTCATATTCGTGTAATAGTAGAAAGCTGGTTTGTTCTATGCTAAGCAGTGCCGTATTCCAGAAGACTTCACCTTGATCTCTGGGCTGGAATACGGGGCGTTCCGGTTTCTCCGAGCCGGGGTGCCACAGCAACTTACCTCAGTTCATGCATGGTTCCAGATATAATCTCCTTGGTTGCAAAAAAAAGTTAGACATGCGTATGAATATATATAGCATGTTCAAACGCACAACAAAGATTGATGCCCCCTTTTACATCTGATTTACAAATGCCATTATCTCGGGTTCAAATAGATGAATGCACTTCCTATGAATTCGAATCTTCGAAACCCCCTTTATGTTGAATTCGACATGTATTCTATTTCGTAGCTAGCAATTTGGAATGTATCCATGCAAGTGATAAATGTATAAAGTGCTTCACACTAACAACATGGAGTGCACTAATTAATGTTTATATATGAATTGCAAAAGCATCCATTGCCTGTATTTCAAACCGCTCTCACTCTATGGATCGATAATATGAAATAAACACATGCACATGCTAGAATTCAATAGAGTACGGGTGTCTGATAGACCGATTTTCATCCATACGCAATTTGCAAAATTCATGATCTCATCCAAAAATAATAATGCCATTTATATTTTAATTTAATGCATAGAACCGCCTTTTACACGTAGATGCACTATGCCTCGGCCCGTTCTCACAAATGCGCTATATATCTCTCTATCTACCGCATAAGTGCACACACTTTATATGCATCGGCATTTCTATTTCACACATGCTCACAATCTCTCTCGGGGTGTCGGGGAGTCTCACGCACATGCTCTCTCTGTATCTCTCTCTCTCTCTTTCTGACCACTATGTACCACTCTTTTCACTAATCTTAGTTGGAAAACACTATTTCTCTCACATGCATATATACACACGCACGGTCTCTACTAGCCCTCTATACGCACATATATGTGCCTACATGTCTCCCGCACGCACATTATCTTTAGGCCTCTCTCGCACACATTGCCCCCCCCCCCAGACACACCTCTCTCTTAGTAGTTGGCAGATATGATTCCGTCATATCATTCGGTAGGATATCCCTGACTGTTAGGCTAGATGGTAATACGAGGCAAAGTTTTACCCTAGTTCGGACCCTTGCAGTTGAGGAAAAAGCCTACTCCTGGTACTTTATATTAGTGATAGGGGTGTGTACAAAGTACACGTGAATACCAGACATTGTGCGTGTGTGTATACTATCGACGAACTAGCCCCCAAGATTCTATAACATACTGGGGGCCTAGGGTTACAAATCATATATAGTCGGCTTATCACCAGTGGGGATAGAGTCCTCCGCGACTCTGGTAGCTAGCTTCGTGTTGTACGCCGAGTCCTCCACATGGGTCTTCGTATAACGCGTCTTGATCCAACCTATGTGGCGCAGGATGGAACCGACCCATGAGTCCTCATGTTGACCCACCACAACTAGAAATGATGTGCCCACCACACCACACACGCAATCGGCCACTAAGAAAATAAGCATATACAATAGTACAATGTTATACATGAAAGTTAATTGCATGGTGCATCCAAAAATATTTGTTATGCATTGTGAATGTTTATATATTCTCCTAAAATATTAGTCACGGGAAAGAGAAACGAAGGGAATATCTCTCCTTGTCTCCACCAGACATCCCCTCTTTCTACACCACTTTCACGTACGCACACAAACTATCTCTCGGCCCTCTAAAAGTATGCATGCCCACGACACATTCACGCATGACGGTCACTGTATTTCAAGCTAAAGCACTATACAGTCACTGGAGTTCAGAATATGCTCATTACGGTCACCGTATACATTCTCGTGGTGATCATACGGTATCTAGCTCATGATACGTCTCTGTATTTTCTTGATGACACTGACGGACTTTGCATTTGATGCGTGCTCCGTATTTTGTTCATGACACTTACGGTCATTGTATTTGAAGCGAAAGAACGATATGGTCACTGGACTTCAGAATAAGCTCATCACGGTCACCACATACATTTTGTCGTGCTAACCAGCATGTGGTTGGATGGTTAGGAGGACAGTGGTTTCTCGAGCCCACCAGGGTTAAAGTCCCGGTGCTCGCATTTATCCTGGGTTAATTTCAGTATTTTCCGGCGATGTGCGTTCAGTGGGAGGAGACGTTCCACTCGACTACGAGGCACCTATGGTGACTTCGTAAAATCTCAAGATCATATGCTGGCCCACTCTCTCGAAGGTGCTCATAGGGGTAGGGTCTGCGTGTGTGCGCTTATAGCGGTGAGTGCTTGCGTGTATATATGAGCCCTTGCATTTGTACCGTGTTAAAAAATACATGTCATGATTATACGGTCACTGGCTCACCCGTACAACTCTGTATTTTGTTGATGACACAATCAATTGACCAGTCAAACGTTCCACGTGGCGCAACTAGTGTTGCACCATCGGGGCACGTAACCGTGGGGCCCACCTGTCAGCCCGTATATGAAAGAAAGAAATGGTAGTTTGAGTCTGTACTGTGTTAATAAAATACATTTTAGGGTGATCATACGGTCACTGGCTCACCATACAGCTCCGTAATTTGTTGATGACACGATCAATTGACCAGTCAAACGGTCCACATTCAGCAGCGCACATTACCATAGGGCCCACCTGTCAGCGTGTATATGAAGGATAGAAATGGTAATAAATTAGTGGTCGGTGGGTACTCGAAGTCGTGAGACCTCTGGTTGGCAGTCGCCGGCGGTGGGGGCGCGTTGTTTGGGCGGTGGGGTGGGGATCGCCGGAGAAAAAGCTCGGCGCGGGGGGGCCTAGAGGGATGGCCGGTGCGGCGGCGGACCAGCGGTGAGGAGTGGTTTCGGAGCGGGCGGCGTGGCGGCGTGGGCCGGCCGCGGGCGGCGGGGGCCGGTGGTGGTTGGCGGCTCAGTGGGGTGGAGTTTGATGATAAACTGCAGGCCCTTGATTTCGTATCCAACGGCTGGAAAATCTAATGACCAGAGATGAAAAAGTCAGTCGACTGACGTGTAGCCTCACCCCGCACGTACACATGCACGCACGCAAGACACGCACGCATGCATGCGTGCAACACTGATGCGTACACATGCACTCACGAACACACGCACGTATGCACACATGCATGCAACACTGAAACGTACCATTGCACGCACGCAACACTCGCACGCCTGCATGCACACAACACACGACGCAAGACACACACTCAACCTATACGTGCATGCACCCTTTGTTAAGGGCATGGATTGTTACGGGTATTAATCAATCTTATCTGTGATAAGCAGAACATTGATGTTTGTAGCGGTCTTTATGAATCATAACGTATCAAACGGTCTATCAACATAGTAGGCTTATCTACATGAAAAGGATGACGTCACACTCAATGAACAATCATCGGTTTATGAAATGCCCGCTTCTGACTGCCCTGGCCCACCAAAGGTTCCTCTGCTGTGCGCTGCCTGCGTTGGGTCACTGACATGCAGGCCATGTACCCAAAGAGCCCACACGTCATTGGAAGAACGGCGCGCTGTCCTACGTCAGAGTCGAGGGCGCCACTCGCTACACGCCTGGCTGAACACGCTGCCGCATTCAAACGCCTCCATGAAACCCGCCCGTGTGGAAGCCGAGTAACCCACTCTGGACACACGTCCGTTCATGACCAGGCCGGCATTAAACGCAACGCCAGCCGAGCTCCTCCCGTTCGCCGTCTATTTAATCTCCTATTTAAACGAGGCCAAACGCCGGCCAAGAATCGCACACCTCCGCCGCTCCCCTATCTCCTCCTTTACCATTTTGTCCACTCTTACAATGGCTTATGAAGAGTAGTTCTTCCGCATCCAAGCCGGCTGGGTGGCCCGCCGAGCCCGCCGGATACGAGCTATGCAGCTCGCTGATCCACCTCCCTCCCCTCGCCCAACGGAGCCAGTTGCCGCCCCAAGCCGGCGCGTGGTTCAGCAACTCGCCGCTCCAGGCCAGCTCGACGAGGAGCAGCGCACGGGCGTCGTTGCTGCCGTCCACGCCGCCGCCTCGTACCGCGTCTCCCGTTTCTGTGGCCGAGACTCCCATGCCGGCGGCCACGCCATGCAAGCAGTGACAGAAGCCGGGTGCGCGGAGAGCGACGAGTCGGTGGCCAGCGCCTCCGCGTCTGCCGCCATTATTGAGGAGAAGTATAACATGGGAGGCCGCCGCCACTTGGGTCCCATGAAGGCCACCATGGAGGCGACGCCGGCATACACAGCAGGTGTCTTGCCGGATACTTTTGTTGCGAGGACCTTCATCGACCCCGCATATACCTCCGGGGCTCCCGGCAGTCCGGTGATCGTGCTGCCAGACATGAGGAACACAAATCGATCGGCCGGCGACCATTTAGGCCAGGTATTATATACCTGTGCTGTCTAGAACTAGCACCGCGTAGTTCATTTGAATGTAATGAAATCTGTCATGTTTGTATGAAAATCCGGTATCTTATATGATTTCCCTCGTTGTTTATATGAAATATCATCGTGTTTGCGTGAATTTCGTCCGGTTGGTTGACTTGCTGTCATAATGTGTGCGGCTACGGTTGGATGGCGTAATTTGCGGGTAGCCGGTCGGTCTGCGGGCGGCTCAGGCAGCGTGGTGGGACAAAAAGAACACAGCTCGTGCGAGCTCGTCTCCAACGTGCGCACTGGAGGATGCATGAGAACCCGAGCCATTCCTCGTTCATCGGTGGCAAAGGCATCGGTGGACAAAAGGGTCGCCAATATTTTGGCTACCCCGGGCAAGATCCAAACAGCCCCTCCCAACAGATTCAAATCCCTCGTTCGCCGTGGAATTTTGCCATGTGTTGTTTTCACGGACTAGCAAGATGCTCGTGCATTGCACGGAACATCAAGATGCATTTTTTTTACAAAACACCTATTGTGATTGACCCATGCAGGAGTAATCCCATTTTGTAAAAACTAATGATTGCTCGAGAATTTTATGGATAAATGGTATCTCGAGAATTTTATCGGACTCCATTTTTGTATACAAGGCCACAAACCCATATTACAGGTACCAAGGCAAAAATTAATGTCTTCTAACACAATGTTGCAAGCCACCTTGTTTCCTTGTTTGCCGTGTAAATTAATGTGTATTCTTCTCGTTCATGCACATCAAGCCAATGCTCACACTCCCGCATGCATGCAAGGGATAATTAATGTCCTCCTTTGATAGTAGTACTACGAGGCAAACACCATTAATATTGCATCGATTAGTGTTAGCGGCCTTGTATATCTGCAAATTGTAATTTTGATAGTGGCCTTGTATATAAAAATGGAGGGAGAAAGATGAGAGATAAGGTGAGGAGGAGTGGGGCGTGGTGGTGACTGGTGGTCTGACTGGGCGGAGGCATGGGGATGGACGGCGCATTATGTCTAGGTTTGTATCTCTATAGTCCCTCTCACACACACCCACGTAGGTGGGGGACGTGCACGAAGAGAAGAGGTGCATGCACGACGCACGTACTCCCGTCTCTTTCCCAACCACACCCGCGCGGGTACACGGTGGAGCTCATTTCTGTACGAAAAGGCAGCCCACGTGGTAACCTGACACGTGTACTGGTTGTCCACTAGATGGAGGGAGGATCGTCTACCACGGGTGAACAAACAAATTGCGACTTGACGCGTTATGTTAAAAAAGAGGCAAACCATGTGGGGCCTACCTTAGAGGCAAGGCTCTATACGCTGGAGTACTTTTGATGTGTCCCGTCAACTCACAGAACGAGGAGAAGCTTGCTTAGTATGCCGTCTCCCCCGCCCACGGGCGCGGTGGCTCGCAGGATGAGGTGAAGCTTGCTTACTACGCCTTACGCCCGCTCCCTCGCCCACGCGCGCGGTGGCTCGCAGGACGAGGAGAAAATTTTACTACTCCCTCCGTTTACTCCTCGTCCCTACTACCTTGGTTAGAGAGATTATCATATTGTTTGAAATATATATGTCCTTTAGTACTCCCTCCATTTACTTATACAAGGCCACTATAAAAAAAATACATTTTGCATCTATACAAGGCCACAAATAGTAATCGAGACAAAAGTTACTACTCCCTCCTTTCCAGTTTATGGCTCAATTTCAAAATCTCTCCAACCAAGGTAGACGGTGAGTGGTCGAATTAATTTCGTACTCCTAGTTTGCACAAGTAATTAGTACGCTCGTTTTTCTCAAGAAGTTATGTTTACCGGGGCATTAATTAGAACGAATGCATGAATGACCATTAAATTTCCATGGACTTCTACATGCATTGGTGAGTTTTCTCTTGACACTGCTTGCATCGGGTGATCTAACGCACCTCGAAATCCAACATGTGATGGTAATACTACTAGTAGTAGAATTGAGACTTATAAAACGGAAAAACGAATGTTTTTTAGATGAGCCCTATAAACCCTAGTGGGTACGTACTCCGTAAAATCAGTTTTTTCCCAAAACTAAGTCGCTCAACCTTTATTTTCTTGTTTCCCTTCCTGCCTCCTTGCCTCGAACAGACTATGCCAAACTCCCCTGCCTGCCGCGCGGGAAAAGACCCACCCTCGCCTTTTTTAGTCCGGGTTTGTATCGATGGATCGCGCGAAGCAGCAAAAACCCAAGTCGTGTCTTGTACTCCTCCGTCGACGCTCGCTTTCATGAATTCTGTACTTCCTGTCACCGACATGTGGGACATATAGCAACCGGGTCGACGTGTCAAGCACCAAATAATAGTGCAGAACAGCAGGGGGACGCACCCCAGTCGTACCGCCCCAGTAGTAGTAGTAATGAGCAATGAGACGTCAAATCACAATGCGGCACCTTCCCAGACGGACGAAGCAACCATTATTTCACACTTCGGTTCGCCATCATATCAAACCACGTAGTATTGCTTCTGCCTCAAGAGGGACACGCGCATCGCCTTGGTACATCATGACACGTGGGACCGCATGACAGGCCATGCTCCCCCGCCGATCGCTCAGTAAAATCACCTTATTTTTACTACTATACTTCCTCCGTATCGGTTTACAGGGCATGCACGTCGTTCTAGGTTGAGAATTTAACTAGCTATATATGTGATGAACAGTATATGTTTAGAAACTACATCCGCTTAATATTCCAATGATATACTTTTTGTGACATAGTAACTCAGATTTAGTTAGTCAAATGGATGACCTAGAACTACGTGCACGCCCTATAAACCGAGACGTCTAAAAAAACGAGACGGAGAGGGTAGTTCAGTACGTATCTTTTTAGATCAATATAGTCGGGATTCACCAAGGATCAAAACCAAGTGGTAGGCTGCACCTGTCGTGTTGGCGTAGCGACTCAAGCAGGGTCAGTCCGCACACGAAATGGCGACACACTTAACAGGACCCCTTTGGCCGACATGTGGCTCATCCACCATCTTGTTCCACGTGCGATGCACCAAATTACAGTTCGGAGCAGCGGTTGGAATTGGAGGCACCCCGGTCGTAGCGCCGCAGTAGTAGAAAATGAGCGATGTGGGGTCAAATCACAAAGCCCCACCTTTCCCGCATTAAGCTGGACAGACGAAGCAACCATCATTTCACTCTAGGGCGCAAGAGCATAAAGAAAAGAGAAAACCAATGATGCATGCGGCAGCTACCTAGGGCACCCTAGGGTAGGGGTCTCCACTATAGATCATTTTTTTAAAGCGCCTCCACTACAAATCGGCTTCTCCCTCGTCCTCTTGAAGAAAACCAATGATGCATGCGGCGGTAGGGTTTGTAGGAGTACTACTAGGGCATGCGGGCCACGTCGTAGTAAACGGGAGAGGGATTGAGTTCGAGTCGACGCCTTAAATATGTGTGGGTCGCTTGGTTTTAGGGGAACGAGGCAACATTTTGGGTTCGGGGACCAGTGGAGATATAGTACGTACAAAAAAATGTGGACGTAGGTTCGACCGAAAGGCAATGATGCATGGGCCCTGCATTTTGATATACCCGGGGCCGCGTGAAATTTGCTACTCTACTCAAAACTAGTAAGGTACACATGCACTGAACGCATGAGATTTCGAAACCAAATTATGAATAAATACACACTATAGCATGTAAAGTTTTGAGTCATATATGCATGATGTAGATGTTCGTTTAGTTCTTATAGTTCATCTCATTCAAAATCAATTAGTTTTATAAAAATGTTAAGATTCATGGGGTTGTGCATTGTAAAGCATAAAGTAAAAAACAAATAATGGCAATTCATTTAGAAAAAAAATCAATTATGATATGAAAGATTCTAGAACAAAGGAGAAGTGCTTGTGTTTTGAGGTTTGTGCATTATGCTTAAGTTCAACCATGGAGTCTTCTAAATTGTACATGTGGCAGAACTGGTGGAATGTTGATGATATCCAACGGCCAGTAGTGCTCGGATTTGCCATCTCTGCACTGTCGGATTAGCTTCATCCAGCGACCATCTTTCAAGTTATTCGCACACTATATAGTTCTTGTGCCATAGTTGCATGTCTTGGAAAAAAGCTACTAGTGGGTTGTACTAGCTATTTAGGAATAGAAGATGTATACATGGAAGTTGTAGGGAAAGAGATGACATGGAGTATCTCAATTCCTATGAGTAGGGATTGGAAAAGAGATGTCATTTGGTTGACATCATAGGAACTTTTCTATTGAATCTAGAGATGACATGTATCTCAATTCCTATGAGGAGGGATTAGAAAAGAGATGTAATTTGGTTCATATCATAGGAACTTTTCTATTGAATATACGCTAATGTTTATTTTCCTTTGAAATGGGAGTATAGGAATCCATTCATATGAACCAAGTGGCTCTAAAGCTATAGAAATGATATCATGTTTATTTCCTTCGAAATGTGGAGTATATGAATCTATTCCTATGAACCAATTGGCTCTAAAGGAAAAAATCCTATAAAAATCATATCATATAGAGTTCCTATGATATTCCTCCACACCAAAGGATGGTTGAAATTGCTGCAGGTGATACGATGGTCTTTCTTTGTAGACTCCTCCCCCATCTTTATAGTTACTTCTCGAAGATGAATGAAATGATATATACAGGGTATTCTACATGTGCAATTTGGTACACGAAAACTCGGTAAAAGTTTGCGAGGTTCGAATTTTCAATAAAGCTATATGCACTGCATTTTGGAACGGAGGGAGCATACGGCAGTTTCTAACACTCACGTGGAAGATTTGTGTGTAGGAGGAGTGGCTGTTCTGTTAAATGACATGGGAAAAATGACACTGTCGGATGCCGATCTAACGGTTCTTACGGCGTTCGTCAGGAAAAGGCTTGTGGCGAACGTTTGTCGGATAATGATTTACGGACACATGCATTGCATTGATACGTGCCCCCTCTCTCTCACTCACAGGCAACCTCCCGAGTCCCCTCGCACCCACCGCCTATCTGCAGGTAGATGTCACACACATATGTGCTCTTCACACCCTACCCTCAGAACTTCTAAAAAACAAAAGACGTCGCGCACATTTTATTTTAGCTCACACGTCACACACTTATACTATTACTCTTGTGGCGAACGTTCTTTGGGCATAGTATATTGTACTCTCACGAAGAGAAGCGGTGCACGCACGCACTAGTTCTCTCACACCCACTCGCGGGTACACGTAGGAGCGCATTTTTTTGAAGCTGGTACAACAAAATCAGTCCACTATATATATAAGCAGGAGCCTTAGCGCTTGCTTTACTAGGGTTCCTCTCGTTCACTCTCTCATGCTCTCCAGATCTAAGCAAGACATAGGTGGCCACACTCTCTCTCAGCTCACGGCTGGTCACAAATCCGGCTGGACAACCTCGACCGGGGCAGGGGTGTAGGTGCATCGTTCACGCTGTCGGCGGTGGCGAGGGAGGAGACCAATGGCTGCCCGCGCGTCCCGATCGGCGGCCGTGCCGTTCTCTCCGAGAGAGCGCCGGCTCCGGAGGGCCTCCGACCCCTTCTTCCTCCCTGCGGTATTGTGGCCAAGATGCGGCCTCCCGACGCCGTCTTTGCCACATGCCGACGACCCTCAGGTATATATTCCTTCGAAACCTGCCTTGCTCTACTGCCCCAACTCCCCACTTGGCTTCGTGTGGATCTTTTTCTACTTCCGTCCGCTGTTCCAAAGCCACCTAGACTTTTACTATTATTAGAGGTAAAGCTAGTTCATACAGTTGACTCTAAGAGTTGGTTCAAACAGGGAAGAAAGTGGGAAAGTTGTAGCATGAATCTAGGACTTGGTTCTAAGAGGAAACGGGGGAAAGTAGTAGATACTGGCTACCCAACCGGTCTCTTGGTTGAGAAGACGAAGAAAGCATGGTGGATGGCGAAGGGTGGGGGGAAGTGGACCTATCTCTTGGTTGAAAAAGGAAAGAAAGTGACGGGTGTTGGGGGACAACGCAAATGAGAATGAGCAGGTCTAGATTTCCTGTGCTCACATAGGAAAATGTCGCCGAGGAGATAAAAAATGGGACAAATGCATACATGCTTCCTGAGTGTTTTCCGCTCTCGGCAACCACATCTGCCTCACCACTTTATGCCTCTGCTGTCCCTACGCCCATATTGCTATCGTTAATGTAAAATCACATGAAGCATTAAGCAATGCCACCTAATGTCACTATAAGTAATGGTCTAGTGCCGTCGATAAATTGAAGCAATGCCACCACCATTTTATGAAGTGCTTCCGTCTTGCTTTATTTCCCATGAATTGTGTTTTTTCAGTTACACTTAAATCTCACACCGCTAACATTGGTTCATCCCAGTGGAACTGTACAAATTTGATTGCACATTTACTGACCATGTGCTACTCTCATGACAGTAATACTAATGCTATTGTTCTGCATGTTAATCTAGTGGCAGTGTTGATGTGATGTGATGCTACTTACTTAAGGACACTTTCATACTGTCAATCTAGTGTCAATTATAACACAATAGATGATGTTGTTAATCATAAGCCACTTCAAATATTTGTCACTGTTTAAATAACCGTATTTCGTATTTGCGCAAACAGGGATGTCTGTCTCCATATCGTTTCGGGATGTCTGTCTCCGTATCGTTTCTATCCGCGCAATCAAAAGCACACACCTCAGTTTTAGTAGAACTGCGCAAAATGAGATGGCTGTCCCTCGTTGTCGTCGTCTAACCACCCGTCTTCTAGGTATTCCTACATTGGTAGTTACTAGGTAGAATGACCAATGCAATATAAAAGAAGTTGATTCGTACGTTTTACTTCCTGATTGCAGTGTAGGGACGAGCGAAAACAACTGCATCCTAGTCCGGAATGCACTTTCTACCAGTTCATCCATGGACCGAGGACTAGCTGGCACGGTTGCACGGCGGTTTTTTGGACAGGTGCGCGGACAAGAGGCATTATGGTCTGCTTATTTCTGCAAATAGCGGTGCTTAAATTTAGTGGAATGCACAAGAATTTCAGCTGATCAGTACACTACATGGTTCAGTTCAGCATTCCAGCTGAGAACACAATTATAATTGGTTATTCTGGAATGAGAGAACCTAACCCTGTATGTTGGCAACAAGAAAAAACCAGAGTGAACTCCAGGAAATTTAAGCCTGCCGGGAGGCCCTTTGCTCAGAGAAGCCTTGCTTGTTTTTTCCTGATTTGTAAACCTTCTCACAACTTTGTCTTTTGCTGTGAACTAGTATATGTTTGTTATGTTCTATGAATCATTGAGATGTATAAAATTGCTTAACTTATGCTTTTCAAGTTTTTTATGAAGCCGAGTTTAATGTGAGTGTTCCACATGAACGCTGGACTAGCGTGTGAACGTTTGGAATTTACATTGTGGTCTTAGTTAACTGCATGAACCACTGTAACAAGATACATAGTTGCTTATATGTCAGACAACAGATTGTTGATTGTTAGCTGGTCGATAGCCTAGTGTTGAAGCGAGCTGAGCCAATGTGTCGTGTTTTGCACAACTGCTTACAAGTGGGGTAGCACCAACAGTGTTTACAAGTACTTATGTATACGTCAGCGCACAGTTCTCAAACGAGTACTCTATTTCATCAAAACACACACTGCTCGTATGATAAAACTAGTGAGGACGCATCTGTTTCGGCAACAATTACGATGATTCACGGGCACACAAAAGTAGCAGCAGTTCCCATAGACGGATTCAAACAGAGTACTAGCCCTAGAGGGCTCGATAACAGGCAAGGTTCGGATAATTAGACAGAATCCAAACTAATATTAAACACTAGCTGGAGCAAGTATTTCATGCCTCGATCTAATTTGGGCTGGACACAATACGGACCTTGCCATGAACATCATCGAGGATGTCCGGCAGCAGCTCAATCCTGTGAACCTTCATGAAGACAACCTTGTGGCCTTGCCACTCATAAACTTGTTTGTGGAGGCATGCCACGTCATCTTCCTGCGTAAGCTTGACAAGAACAGTATGCCTCACAAACGAAGGAGTAGCTTTGAACTTCTTGTGCTTCAGTACACCCTGGACAACACGCCTGACAACAGTGAGGCTGGAATACAACTCTTCATTGGTATAAGCGCAAATGGCTTCCAGGATCCAACAGCCTAAAAACTATGTTTTCCCAGTGCGTATATTCACGTCATCCGCCTCATAGCGAGTGACATGTACAACCACACAATCCTTGTCTGCATCAGGGCTCTAATTGAAACAGAAACAAATTCTGAATTACTTTCCAGTATAAGAAACACAAGTTATTTAAACCACTATGTATAGCATGGCATCGAAGCTAATAAAATTTTGCATTATTCATCACCACATACTTAGATGAAAAACCACAATCGAGATCGGCAAAGAAGAAAATCACCTTGGGCAGCTCAGCGGGGGGGGCACATCCTCGAAGGGGGAAAACTGCTCCTGTAGTGCCACGGGGGCTGTAACCTCAAACGGGGAGTTGACCATCTCAGTAGTGGCCGTGAGCGTATCTGGGGTCGGCTCGGTGGCTGCCTCCATCTTCTTGGAGCTCTCTGTCTCGTGGGGATCAGCCTCCCGCGTCTGCTCCAATATCGGCAGATCTTTGCTGGTTCTCCTTGGTCCATCATGAAACTGACGAATACTAGGAGACCACTGAAAGGAAAACACAATCACAATGACAATGAAACAAAAAAGAGAGTGAGGATCGGTTACTGCTTTGCAAAAGTTCTTTTTTTTCTCTGAATGAAAATATACCAACATCACAGATCCGCTTACCTTCCCTTCGTTGGGAGAGAAGAATAGTGGCAGATGCGAGTGTTGCCTTTCTTGAATACGGTGAGGGAGAAGGGGATTCAGCGAAGAGTGAAATGATGGTTGCTTCGTCCGTCAAACTTACACTGCAGGGAGGTGGGGTTTTGTGATACGACGGCTCGTTATTGCCCTGCTACGACCGGGGTGACTCTCCGCCTGCATACTGCCTTCTAATTTGGTGGATGGCATTTGGGCCCGCGTGCTGCATGGCCCACATGTCGGTGAACAAAAGTATAACGGCATTCAGTAGAGGGAGACGTTTCGATGACCTAGGAGGAGCCAGAAGCGGTATTGTATCCACTGTACTACTAGTAATTGTTTTCCTGGGTAGCTGTAGAGTGTCTCCACTGTACTAGTAGTAATTGTTTCTCTGGGCCCAACACAAAACAGCCCATCCACCCTAGTAAATAGTAAAATCAATTCAAAAGGCCATATATTTACTGAATGAGAGGCACTACCCACACCCAGCACACCACCCCCCAAAAAACCCTGGGTGTTCTTCTTCCTCCTCACTCCCACCCACCTCACGTCAGCTCGCTCCACTCGTACCCCCAAATTCCTCACCTCACTCCTACAGAAACCCCAGCTCCCCTTCTTCCTCACTACTACAGAAAAAACCCAGCTCCCCTTCTTCTTCACTTGCACTATAACTAGGCTCGTCATTCGTTACTCTGCTCAAATTCGTGAGCGCAACGTGACGCCCTCGAGGCAAATGGAGTCGACTGACCCCAGCGCCAAGAAGATGAGGCTCCCGCCAGCGGCGATGCCTGTTGTACATCCCGCACCCGGCAGCGCGGGGAGAAGCGGCGACCCCACCCCCATCGGATCCCAGGAACCCATAGAATCTCGGGTGGACCACATCAGCGATCTCCCGGACGCCGTCCTTGGGGAGATCATCTCGCTTCTCCCCACTAAGGATTGCTGCCGCACCCAAGTCCTCTCAATTCAGTGGTGCCCTCTATGGCGCGCCGTGCCCCTTAATCTCGACTGTCGTCAGCTATCTCTCTTCAATGATTTTGGAATCCCCAGAGCCATTATCTCCTCCCACCAGGGCTCCGTTCAAAGCCTCTGCATCCCGTCATGCTACCTGAGCAAGCATACCATGCCCTGCACTGTGGACGCATGGCTGAAATCCCCTGAATTCACAGAACTACAGCTGCTTGAGTTCTACTATTCCCCTGGAAATCACCCACCAGATACCGAACGCCATCTACCTGTGCCCTCGGCACCGATGTCCATCTCGCGGTTTTCCTCCTCTCTCCACACCGCCACCTTTGCGTTGTGCGACCTACCAGACAATCTGGTACTAAACCTTCGACTCCCATTTCTCAAGAAACTTTCACTTGTGCGGGTTCGTATATCGGAGGCCTCATTGCACAACATCATCCACTCCAGTTGCCCTGCCCTGGAGTGCTTGGTGCTTGTTTTTACAGTTAGAATCGGTTGTCTCCAAATAAAGTCGCCTAACCTTGTAAGAATTGGAATTTGTTTTGACGGAAGGCAGCTCATCATCCAAGATGCCCCTTCACTTCAAAGGTTGATCCTTGATTCTAGTTATTCACCGTTGCAAATAACCGTCCTCTCTGCGCCTAAACTGGAGACCTTGGGTGTAATACATGATCTCTGTGCTCATTTCAATATGGTGTTTGGCTCCACAGTTCTTTAGGTACTTTACATTATCATCTACACTTGTAACCATAAGTTGCATTTTAAATTTCTGCGCATAAGTTATATGTCATCTTGGAGTACACATTTTGTACTAATATTATGTTCTATGCTCAATGAAGAGTTTCTCCATGGATGGCCTATCAATGGTGCTGGATTCTGTCAAGATCTTATATATCCAAATGAATAGTTTTGATCTGAACAAGATTATTGGCTTGCTGCAATGCTTTCCATGTCTAGAGAAGTTGTATATAAAGGTGATAATTTCACGCATATTGGAAGCCCGCATATAGTGTACTAGAATTAACCGTTCAACTGTTGCTCTTTCGACACTCTATTTTTAGACCTTAACTGTTTTCAATCTTCATGTCTATTTAGGCAACAGGACGGGGTAAGAAAGTTATAACCAATCGGTGGCTTCGTAAGCATCGGGATTTTCTCACTTCTCATGAGATTCGATTGAAGACAATAACGCTAGAACGATATGTAGCCAACCATGCAAACACTAGATTTGTCACATTCTTCCTGCTGAATGCGAGGTTACTATTGTCCATCAGGCTTAAGTTTATCAGCAGCATGGTTTTGACGGATGGGTATGTGGAAGAGCAAAAAAAGGAGTTTCAGGTGGGCAAAAGAGCTTCTGAACGTGTCAGGCTTCTATTTACAACATATTGTGGTCATAATCCAGTAAATTTTACGACCCGGGATGTTCATTCTATGGACCTGACCGATCCATTTGATTGTGACTGCCAAAAACAATGCTGGAGTTAGATGTTGTTGCCCTTTTCAACCTGGGTTTTTCTGTAAACCTGATGAACAATTAACCCTCGTGCTTTTGTACAGTTTGTAAGCTAGAGTTAGATGTTCTTGCCCTTTTCAACTCGGCTGTGACTGTCATATTTTCTTTGAAGTAAGGCAAATGGTTTGCCAGTCGTTTAATTTAGAGTGAAATATTGTAACAACTAACAAATCCCAACCAAGGGAAATAACATCACTCTCGCCGGCTGCTTGAGCTCACTGTGCATTACAGAAGCCAAGTGATTAGCCCCCACCAGCACCCACAAACTTATTTCCAACTAGCACATCAAATGGGTTGTAAATTTTCATAGGAAGGGCTGCATGACCATGACAGATTTGGATTCTGACATTTGGGACCCGCGAGGAAATAGCCTATCCAAGGTGGTGTCGACTTACTAGCCAGTCAACAAACGATTCTGCCTACCAGCCGTTGGATTGACATCCAACATCTGTCGTGTATCTTCTATCTCTTGTCTTCTTCCTCCAGCCACCCAAACCAAACCACCCCGTCGGCTCCGCCTGCTCCCGCCTCCCATGGCTGGCTACGCCTCCGCCGCCCTACCGCACGTACCCTCCAACGTTGGCCAGTCCCTCCCTCTATTCCCCCACACGTCCTGTTATTCTCCGGCGACGTCAGCCCCAACACGCACCCGCACCCGAACCAGTCAACCCTCGTACTCCCCTCCGCTTGCGACTGGACCGGCGCATCTTCCACAACTCCTGTTCGTTCCGTCCGAGGCCTCGCCGTCATCCTCCGCCTTGCGGCCTTGGTTCGCTCACAGTGCACGGTGCGCCGCCCTCTTGCGTTGTCAACATCGTCAACAACCGAGAGGAACAAGGAGATGATTGTACATGGAGAGGATGACAGTAGGGACCCACCAGCGTCATGGCAGTACGAAAGCAAGTGCCTCTATATTACAAGCCCAAAAATATGGTTCCTCCTAATGGTTGGACATCTGGGGCTCACGCCATTGTCAACGTAGTCAATAAACGAGAGAATTATACTACGAGCGGCTGACACCAGGGACCCAGCAGGTCGCGCAGTTTTTTTTTGAGGAACAAGCAGCTGTTATTTATACTAGTTTTAGCGATGGATTAGGGTAACAACGGGGCTGTGCGGGGGCTGTGGCCCATCTAGCCAGGGTTTTATTTATGTTTACCACATCATGAGCCCAGTTGTGTTTTTTTCTTGCTGAAAATGGCTACCCCAGTTCTATTTTTTAAAAAGAAATACCCAAATGAGGCCTACTTGCTTTATCAGCCACGCTGGGCTGCAAATCTTTCAAGACGAGGAGAGTTTCATTCGGTTTGCCAAGAAATGGGCTGTACATTTTTAAAACACATCAAACCGGGAATTAGTTTCAATTTTCTTTCATTACAAGATTTTAAATTCCACTGATTTTTATGTGTGGACAATTATTTGGATTTTATATTTATATAAATTATTTTTCAAAATAGTTTGAATGTGAATCGATATTTCGGGATTAAAAATAGTTGACCGCACCGAAATATGCAAAAAATTCGTATACTTTTTAACCGTGGCCACAATATGGGGTGTAATGCTAACAAAAAGAAGATGGGCTCCAAAAAAATTCTTAAGAATTAGCAAATGGGCTGTACATTATTAGAAATAATGCACACGAGAGCAGTGACTGTTGGATGTCCATCCAACGGCTGTCGTGCTTCTTCAATCTCTGCTTTTCCTGCTCCAGCCGCTCAAACAAGCGTCGGCGGGTCTGCCTGCTCCCTCCTCCCGCGGCCGGCTATGCTGCCGCGCAGGCCTCATCGCCCCACCGTACTCCCATCGCTGGCCTAGCCATCCCTCTACTCACCCACACCTGCTGTTATTCTCCGAGGACGGTAGACGTACCAGTAAACCCTCGTACTCCTCCGCGTGGGAAACAACTGCCGAGTCTTCCCTGGCTCCGTGTCGTTCCCTTCCTAGGACTCGCCATCATCCACCGCCCTGGTGCTCTCGGCGCGGCCTGGCCAACGTGGTCAATGAACGATATCCATCGGAAGTGGACTGTACGTGGAGAGGCTGACAGCTGGGTCCACGGCGGCACACAAGGAAATGCCTCCTTATTACGCGCAAAATAATTATTCCTCCACCTGACAGCTAGGACCCATGGGAAGGGCTTCTGTATTTCGAAAAAAAAATTCCCCCCACTGACAGGTCGGAACCACCAGCTATATCTTCGCACACAAGGAAGTGCCTCCTTATGACGCACAAAAAAGTGAATACCCCCTGCTAGCCGGGACCCACCATAGTGGGTGGCTGACTTGTGGGCCTACTAAGTTGACGGGGACAGAGGGCTTTGTCAACTTAGTCAATATGAACGATTCTAGCTCCAGTGACCGTACGATGTCCATCCAACGGCCATAGTGCTTCTTCAACCTCTGGTCTTCTTGCTCCAGCCGCCCAAAGCAGCGCCAGTCGTGCTGCCTGCTCCTGCCTCCCGTGGACGGTTGTGCTGCCGCGGAGGCCTCACTGCCCCCATACTACTCCCACCGATGGCCAGGCCGTCCCTCCACTCACCCACACCCCCTGTTATTCTGCGGCGACGGCAGCCTCACACCGCAGCCGAACCAGTGAACCCTCGTACTCCTCTCCACGTGGGCATCCACTACCGCGTCTTCCCCGCTCCGTGTCATCCCCTTCCTAGGCCTCGCCGTCGTCCACCGCCTTGGTGCTCTCGGCGCGGCGTGGTCAATGTGGTCAACAACCGACTTCCATCGGAAGAGTAATGTACGTGGAGAGGCTGACAGCTGGGTCCACGGCCACAACCCAGTTTTTTTGTGATTTGCCAAGTAACTCGCTTTGTCAGGCCTGTTGGGCTGCAAATATTTCAAGACGAGGAGAGCTTCATTCGGCTGGCCGAGAAAATGGCCTATCAGTAATGAGAAAGGGGTTGTACATTTTTAAAACACATCAAACCGGCAATTAGTTTCAATTTTTTTTCATTTCAAGATTTTAAATTGCATTGATTTTTATGCGTGGACAATTTGTTGGATTTTATATTGATATAAATTTATTTTTAAAATTAGTTTGAATGTGACTCGAAATTTCGGGATTAAAAACAGTTCAGACCGCACCGAAATATGCAAAATTTCGTATAATTTTTTAACCGTGGCCACAATATGGGTTGTAATGCTAACAAAAAGAATATGGGCTCCAAAAAAACCTTAAGAATTAGCAAATGGGCTGTAAATTATTAGAAATAATGGCAGATGGGTTGTATGATGTTTTCCACAGATTTGAGGCTTTCCTAAAAAAAAGGTTGACGCACAAGAAGTGACTGTTGGATGTCCATCCAACGGTCGTCGTGCTTCTTCAATCTCTGCTTTTCCTGCTCCAGCCGCTCAAACAAGCGCCGGCGGGACTGCTTGCTCCCTCCTCCCGCGGCCGGCTATGCTGTCGCGCAGGCCTCACCGCCCCATCGTACTCCCATCGCTGGCCTAGCCATCCCTCTACTCATCCACACCTGCTGTTATTCTCCGGCGACGGCAGACGAACCAGTAAACCCTCGTACAGTCATACTCCCCTTCGCGTGGGAAACAACTGCCGAGTCTTCCCTGCCTCCGTGTCGTTCCCTTCCTAGGCCTCGCCGTCGTCCACTGCCCTGGTGCTCTCGGCGCGGCCTGCTCAACGTGGTCAACGACCGACATGCATCTGAAGTGGACTGTACGTGGATAGGCTGACCCACACGCAAGGAAATGCCTCCTTATTACGCGCAAAATAATGATTCCTCCACCTGACATCTGGGACCCACCGAAAGGGCCTCTGTATTTGGCGAAAAAAAGTTACCGCCGCTGAGAGCTCGGACCCACCAGCTATATCTTCGCACGCAAGGAAGTGCCTCCTTATTACGCACAAAAAAAATGAATATTCCCCTATTAGCTGGGACCCAGTATAGTGGCAGACTGACTTGTGGGCGTACTAAGTTGACGGGGACGGAGGGCTTTGTCAACTTAGTCAATATGCACGGTTCTAGATCCAGTGATCGTACGATGTCCATCCAACGGCCGTAGTGCTTCTTCAACCTCTGGTCTTCTTGCTCCAGCCGCCCAAACCAGCGCCGGTCGTGCCTCGTGCTCCTCCCTCTCGTGGCCGGCTGTGCTGCCGCGGAGGCCTCACCACCCCCTACTACTCCCACCGATGGCCAGGCCATCCCTCCACTCACCCACACCCCCTGTTATTCTGCGGCGATGGCAGCCTCACACCGCAGTCGAACCAGTGAACCCTCGTACTCCTCTCCGCGCGGGCTTCCACTGCCGCGTCTTCCCCGGCTCCGCGTCGTCCCCTTCCTAGGCCTCGCCGTCGTCCACTGCCCTGGTGCTCTCGGCGCGGCGTGGTCAACGTGGTCAAGGAACGGCTTCCATCGGACGTGGACTGTACGTGGAGAGGCTGACAGCTGGGTCCACGGTCGCAGCAAGGAAGTGCCTCCTTATTACACGCAAAATAATTATTCCTCCACCTGACAGCAGGGACCCACCGGATGGGCCACCGTATTTCATGAAAAAATGTTTCCCCATGACTGCTGGGACCCACCAGCTACATCTTCGCACGCAAGGAAGTGCGTCCGGGCAAAAAAAAACGATTCGCCCCCTGACTGCTGGGACCCACCAGCTACATCTTCGCAGGCAAGGAAGTGCCTGACAGTCGGGACCCACCTGGTCGAAGCGTACGTAGTGTTGTCATTCTGGTCGCGAACGTGTACATACATACTGGTCGATGTAGATGCGCGCATGTGTCGTAGTAGAGGTGCGCACGTAGCATGTACACGTACGTACAACGGCCAGTGTGCAAGAAAGAAAATACGGCTACGTACATACATACGGGCAGGGTCTCGAACGCCTACTCGCGCATATGTACGGCCAGGGCTCGTGTACATGGCTGGGTCTGAACGGAGAAACTGCGTCGTCGTCGTGTTCATGGGGAGGCAACAAAATGCGACGTGTTCATCGGGAGGCAACGGAACGCGTGGGAGCCAATCGGCTTGGACGGAACAGCCGATGGAAATGAGGCCTGGCGTACCGCAGAACGGAGGAAACGACCTTGTGTTCGACCGACCACGATCGAAACGGGATCCTGTTCATCGGGAGGGGTCTGGCGTACCGCAAAACGGAGGAAATGGACCTCCTACGGTCGAAACGGGGGTCCTGTTGATCGGGAGGGGTGTGGCGTACCGCAAAACGGAGGAAACAGACTTGTGTTGGAGTGCTACGGTCGAAACGGGGGTCCTGTTCATCGGGAGGGGTGTGGCGTACCGCAAAACGGGACTCCACGGGATATTGTTCATCCACCGTTGACCTCCTCCAGCCTCCACATGTGACTGTTCATCCACGGGCTCCTGTTCATCCAGCCTCCACCGCGCGCTACTCCACCGGCTACTGTTCAACCACCCCTCTCCACGGGCTCCTGTTCAACCACCCCTCCACGGGCTACTGTTCATCCAGCCCTCCACCGTCTACTGTTCATCCTGCCCTCCACGGGGTGGTCCTGTTCATAGCCCTCCACGGGGTCCTATTCATCCAGCCCCAACCGGCTCGATCGATCGGGGTCCTGTTCATCCAGAGGCAACACCACGGGGTCCTGTTCATCCACCCCCACCGGGAACTGTTCATCCAAACCCCCCAGCAATGCTCATTGTTCATCCAGAGGCAACACCACATGGTCCTGTTCATCCACCCCCACCGGGAACTGTTCATCCAAACCCCCTCAGCAACGCTCACTGTTCATCCAGAGGCAGCATCGATCGGCTTCAGTTAGCAGCAGTAGCGAAGGAATTGCTCGATCGGGTTCAGTTAACAGCCATCGATCGATCGCTCGGGTTCAGTAACGCGTAGCCTGCAGTGCAATCGCTCGGGTTCAGTTAGAGCCCAACGCCTCGCTCGGGTTCAGTTAGAGCCCAATGCCTCGCACCCACTCGCGTGCGTGTACGAGGGAACACCCCGATATTTTCCTCGCCCTCGCTTCTACCATGGTTTTTCCCGTCATGGACGGCCCAAAGAATGTCATGCAGCTGCGTCTCCGGCCCGCCCAGGACGAAAAGCCCATTTTCTGTCATGATTTTTTGTCATAGAAGTAGGACCCCACCACATCTATGATGATACCGGGTTTTGTCACAATTATCGTCATAGAAGTGTCATAAGTATGACAGAAAAATTTTTGTTTGGCCCAAAATGTCATGGGTGTGTCTTTTTTTTGTAGTGTGATAAAAACTATATTGACGATAGTGAGAGAACCCAAAAGTCCTATCTTGATGTAGTGTTCGAGTTACTGGCCACTACTGCTGGCACAAGCTCTTCGAACTCGCTGGCTGAATCTGTTCGTCTTCTTGAGTCTCAACTTCAAGTTGAAAGACATCGATCAGATGTGCTGGACAGGAAGCTGAAGGACTGAGGAAGTCCCTGCAGAATTCAGTTGCATACTTTCTGGTGCAACAGCAAGCGCTGGAGGATTTAAGCGCCAAACAAGAGAAAGTTAATAAGCTTGCTAAGCATCTTGCCAGCATTATGGGTACCCAGGATATTGTTTCTTGAGCTCTTCTGAAGTGGTTTCAGTTCTGGACTTGTTTTGCTGCGGCGTTTATTTACACGGGTCGCCAACTTTGACAACTAGTGTATATGATATGCTGCTTTGTTCCCTATATTTGCACTGGTGACAAACTTTGATGCCCAGTGGATGTAATATGTGTAATCGCCGTGATAGCCTAGCGTAAGTTGCTTGCTTATTTATTTCCTTGTTGTCTTGTTTATTTGTTTGCTTGTAGTCAGTGCAGTTCTTTTTCCGCAGTTTGCTAGTGGCCGCAATAACCTATTTTTTAAAACTAGGCCACAATAACCATGGGCTACATATTTACTGCAGTTACCATGGGCCTCCTACGGGCCGTAGAAACAATGGGCCTTCTAAGGGCCGTAGAAACAATGGGCCTTCTACGGGCCGTAGCATCAATGGGCCTTCTACGAGCCGTATGATCGATCAGCCAAACATGGGCCAATAACAGACCGCATTATGGGTGGTAAACGGGCTAGATTTGGAATCGTCCGTTCATGGGCCGACCATAACAGGCCGTCGTTAATCGGCCATATTTGATGACGCTATGAACCGGCCCAACGGATTAACGGGCCGATTGTAACCACGGGCTGAATTTGGCCCACAAGCAGAAAAGGCCAGTAACAGCCGTAAGTAACTGAATGCTGGAAATGAGCCCAAGAATAAAAGGGCCCTGAGAAGGCCGAAAGATAACACGGATTGGAAACGGCCCAATGGAATAATGGGTCGTTAATGGGTATAAAGCGGTACGTTGTTCATTGCGGGCCAGATTCACCACGGGTCGTTTATGGGCCAAGAGTTACAAATGGCCTCGTATGGGCCGAAAGACATCATGGGCCATACATGGGCCGGAAGTTACAACGGGCTGGAATCATATTGAACAGCCCAGATGAAGCTACTAGGCTTAATTCTGATAGGCCGTAACGGGCCGTGAGTTAGCGGGTCATAAATGGGCTATATACGAACAGGCCGTTAACAGGCTTTCCGTGGGCCAGCCCGTTACCTTTCGACCAAGTCAAACGGGCTGGCCTTTTCACCGGAATGGGCCTCTATTGAGCCATGCCACATGTCGACGTATCATAGGCGCCTCCTGTCCAATGAATGGATGACATCTGTCCCAATGGTGAGCCAACACGTGTTTCCTCCGGCCAATGAGAATTTTACACGTGGAAAATCCTCATTGGTCCCGGCTGTTAACAGGTTATCGTATCCAAAACCGGACCCGATAGCTTAACAGTGTCCCATTATGGTGGATGCCACGTGTCGATTACCCTTGACAAAAGCACTTCCATGACGCGCCATTTATCGTCATGGAAGTGGACACTTCCGTGATGATAATTTTGGTAATGTCATGGAACACTTCTACGACAGCACAGGTATGACTGTCTTAATTCTGTCATAAAAATTTCATGGATGTACATGCATGACAGAAAACGTGACCTACTATGACAAACACGTATCATCACGGAAGTGTATTTTTTTGTAGTGAAAGGTATACCTTCAAGCACTCACCTCCCCGGCAACGGCGCCAGAAAAGAGCTTGATGTCTACTATGCAACTTTATTCTTGTAGACTTGTGTTGGGCCTCCAAGCGCAGAGTTTTGTAGGACAGTAGCAATTTTCCCTCCAGTGGATGACCTAAGGTTTATCAATCCGTGGGAGGCGTAGGATGAAGATGGTCTCTCTCAAACAACCCTGCAGGCAAATAATAAAAAAGTCTCTTGTGTACCCAACACACCAAATACAATGGTAAATTGTATAGGTGCACTAGTTCAGCAAAGAGATGGTGATACAAGTGTATTAGTGATAGTAGATATTGATTTTTGTAATAGTAACAATAAAAAACAGCAAGGTGGCGAGTAACAAAGGTGAGCACAAATGGTATTGCAATGCTTGAAAATGAGGCCTAGGGTTCATACTTTTGCTAGTGCCATCCCTCAACAATGCTAATATAATTGGATCATATAACCATCCCTCAATGTGCGACGAAGAATCACTCCAAAGTTCTTATCTAGCGGAGAACATAAGAAGAAATTGTTTGTAGGGTACAAAACCACCTCAAAGTTATCCTTTTCGATCGATCTATATAGCTATTCCTATAAGTGTCACAAATAGCCCAAGAGTCCGTACTAAAATAACACTATATGATACACATCAACCAACTCCAATGTCACCTAGATACTACAATGTCACCACGAGTATCCGTGAGTTGATTATAAGATATGCATCAAACAATTTCAGATTCATAATAATCACCAAAGAACTTCAAAGAGTGCCCCAAGATTCTATCGGAGAAATAAGGACGAAAACATGCATCAACCCCTATGCATAGATTACCCCAACGTCACCTCGGGAATCCACGAGTTGAGTGCTAAGACATACATAAGTGCTCTCAAATCCAACAAAGTATTAAATCCGATAATAACGAAATCTCAAAGGGAAAACTCAATTCATCACAACAAGATAGAGAGGGTAAAACACCATATGATCCAACTATATTAACAAAGCTCGCGACACATCAAGATCGTGCCAAATCAAGAACACGAGAGAGAGAGAGAGATCAAACACATAACTACTAGTACAAACCCTCAGCCCCGAGGGTGGACTACTCCCTCCTCATCATGGTGGCCGCCGGGATGATGAAGATGGTCTCTGGTGATGATTTCCCCCTCCGGCAGGGTGCCGGAACAGGGTCTAGATTGTTTTTTCATGGCTACAAAGGCTTGCGGCAGCGGAACTTCTGATCTAGGGTTATTTCTGGGGGTTTCTGTATTTATAGGATTTTTTGGCGTCGGTCTCACGTCCAGATGGGCCACGAGGTGCCCACTACCCACCAGCCCACGAACAAGGCCCCTGGCGCGCCCTTGTGGGTAGTGGCCACCTCCTTCACCTTCTGGTCCTCCCACGAATTTTCTAGTGTCTTTTTTGTTCCAAAAAAAATCGTCAAAAAGTTTCATTGCATTTGGAGAACTTTTATTTCTGCACAAAAAACACCACCACGGTAGTTCTGCTGAAAACAACGTCAATACGGGTTAGTTCCATTCAAATCATACCAAAACCATATAGAATTGTTGTAAACATGGCATGAATACTTCATAAATTATAGATACGTTGGAGACGTATCAGGGGGTGTCCTTAGTAGCGTGGTCAGAAATTAGTGAGGGCGTGTACGACAACTTTATATACACTTGGAAAAGTGGCACGACAATGTTTTGTAAATAGTTTCAGCCGTCTTGTGGTAGCGCGGCCTATGTCCTATGGGAGGGTCATCGAAAGTGGTGTTCGACGCACGGGGCACTTAGAGTGCGGCCGCTTCCGGTGTCCCATGACTCTCGACTAGTCTGAGTCTTACAAGGTCCCTCGGCTTCAAGCTCTCGACCTTCATTTGCCCTCCTGAAGGGGCTTGGGAGGGGAGAGTGACCCTTCACTTGAGTGTATTCAAGTGAGAGTGAGTGTGTTACATGCATGCATGGGTGTCTTTATATAGCCTAGGGGCCCTTAACAAATGACGCTGCCCTTGAAGTAAGGAGGTGGGAGGGTAGAAATACGTAATTTTCTGTCATTTAGCCCATGTGCTCCTTATTGGGCTATGAGGTGGGTTGTGGCCCATTAGGGCTCTTGCTTGGGCTTAGGCCTCTTTACTCTTCTTGCCTTCTCCGTTGACTTGTTCTTTTATCAGGTCTTCCTTCTTTGACTTGTTAACCATGAGGCCTCGCTTGGACTTTCGTTGACTAGGGTGGCTTGGACTATCATTAATTGCCTTGAATTGTGTTGACCGCCTGTGTGGCACTCCACATGTGATAAGGGGTGGCACCAGAAGTAGGATTAAAATCCACTACTACAATGTGTACAATGCAAATAAATGAAATATCTTCCATATACCTTGCTTTTACTTCTGGGTTGTATTTGACTGACCAACTTAACCGAACTAAACTAACATCATGTTGTAGCATGTCGTTTCATGGGTTAACATTGAACTTTCAGATGATTCGTTTAGAGCTTCTATTTGATCATCCGTTTAGCTTTGAAGCTACATTAGTTAAAGACTGTTTCATATAGTTTGCTTAATTTCTTTGTTGTAGTGGCTTTGGGTCAAGGGTGCAACAGGTCATATAGGGGGGAGAACAAAATCCAAAATAAGGCTAGAAGAGGAGGGGGTGGGACTCCAAATTGTGACAACCTTGTTGTAGATACCAAATGATGCGGGGCAAGCCATGCAGGGTAGCCCGATCTTCAAAATTGGCGGCGGATTCACGGGTGAACACGAAAAATAAGAGGGAGCCAAGGGGCATCACAATAGGAATAACACACAAGACTAAGATTCACCACCAATCACTCACTCATGACCCAAACTCAATACATGAGGTGCATGCAGCTTAGATACAACAAGCAAATAAAGCTAAAATGCAACACAAGGTAGTTTATCCCCAAATCCCAAAGAGAGACGAAGGTCTTGAGAGATAGTTCTCCCCAATCCGAAGAGAAAAGGCTTGATTATTCTCCAAGATGGAGGCCTTGATCCACTCAGGGTGGGTAGGTGAGCAAAGCCATCTTAAGTTCGTAGTCTATACTTTGTTACCTAAATTTGAGAAGGGTGCAATGAAGGAAATATGCCCTAGAGGCAATAATAAAGTTGTTATTTATATTTCCTTATATCATGATAACTATCTATTATTCATGCTAGAATTGTATTAACCGGAAACTTGATACATGTGTGGATACATAGACAAAACACAGTGTCCCTAGTAAGCCTCTACTAGACTAGCTCGTTAATCAAAGATGGTTAAGTTTCCAAACCATAGACATGTGTTGTCATTTGATGAACGGGATCACATCATTAGGAGAATGATGTGATGGACAAGACCCATCCATTAGCTTAGCATAATGATCGTTAAGTTTTATTACTATTGCTTTCTTCATGACTTATACATATTCCTTTGACTATGAGATTATGCAACTCCCGAATAACGGAGGAATACCTTGTGTGCTATCAAACATCACAACATAAATGGGTGATTATAAAGATGCTCTACAGGTATCTCCGAAGGTATTTTGTTGGGTTGGCATAGATCGAGATTAGGATTTGTTAATCCGAGTATCGGAGAGGTATCTCTGGGCCCTCTCGGTAATGCACATCATAATAAGCCTTGCAAGCAATGTGACTAATGAGTTAGTTGCGGGATGATGCATTGCGAAAAGAGTAAAGAGACTTGCCGGTAACGAGATTGAACTATGTATGTGGATACCGACGATCGAATCTCGGGCAAGTAACATACCGATGACAAAGGGAATAACGTATGTTGTCATAACGGTATAATCGATAAAGATCTTCGTAGAATATGTGGGAGCCAATATGAGCATCCAGGCTCCGCTATTGGTTATTGACCGAAGAGGTGTCTCGGTCATGTCTACATAATTCTCGAACCCGTAGGGTCCGCACGCTTAACGTTCGATGACGATTGTATTATGAGTTATGTGTTTTGGTGACTGAAGTTTGTTTGGAGTCCTGGATGAGATCACGGACATGACGAGGAGTCTCGAAATGGTCGAGAGGTAAATATTGATATATTGGAAGGTAGTATTCGGACACCGAAAGGGTTCCGGAGTGTATCAGGTACATACCGGAGTACCGGAGGGGTTACCGGAACCCCCCGGGGAAAGATATGGGCCATAGGAGGGAGGCTAACCAGCCCACAAGGGGCTGGCATGCCCCCCACAAAGGAGGAGGCCGAATTGGATTAGGGAAGGGGGCGGCGCCCCCCCTTTCCTTCTCCTACTCCCTCTCCTTTCCCCCTTTCCCCCTCCGGAAGAAGGATAAAAGGGGGGCGAATTCTACTAGGACTGGAGTCCTAGTAGGACTCCCCTTTCCCTGGCGCGCCCCTTGGTGGCTGGCCTCGTCCTCCCCTCCTTTATATACGGGGGCAGGGGGCACCCCAAAGCACATCAATTGTTCTCTTAGCCGTGTGCGGTGCCCCCATCCACAGTTTACTCCTCCGGTCATAGCGTCGTAGTGCTTAGGCGAAGCCCTACGCGGATCACATCACCATCACCGTCACCACGGTGTCGTGCTGACGGAACTCTCCCTCGACTCTCGGCTGGATCAAGAGCTTGAGGGACGTCATCGAGCTGAACGTGTGCTAAACTCGGAGGTGCCGTACATTCGGTACTAGATCGGTTGGATCGTGAAGACGTTCGACTACATCAACCGCGTTAGTCTAACACTTCCGCTCTCGGTCTACGAGGGTACGTGGACACACTCTGCCCCTCTCGTTGCTATGTATCTCATAGATAGATCTTGCGTGAGCGTAGGATTTTTTTTGAAATTGCATGCTACGTTCCCCAACAGTGGCATCTGAGCCAGGTCTATGCGTAGATGATATGCACGAGTAGAACACAATGAGTTGTGGGCGATAATAGTCATACTGCTTACCACCAACGTCTTATTTTGGTTCAGCGGTATTGTTGGATGAAGCGGCCCGCAACATTACATGACCACGTTCATGAGACCGATTCTACCGACGTGCTTTTGCACACAGGTGGCTGGAGGGTGTCTGTTTCTCCAACTTTAGTTGAATCGAATTTGACTACGGCTGGTCCTTGTGAAGGTTAAAAACAGCACACTTGAGAAAAAATCGTTGTGGTTTTGATACGTAGGTAAGAACGGTTCCTTCTAGAAGCCCGTAGCAGCCACGTAAAACTTGCAACAATAAAGTAGAGGACGTCTAACTTGTTTTTGCAGGGCATGTTGTGATATGATATGGTCAAGACATGATGTGATATAAGTTATTGTATGAGATGATCATGTTTTGTAAAAGTTATCAGCAACTGGCAGGAGCCTTATGGTTGTCGCTTTATTGTATGAAATGCAATCGCCATGTAATTGCTTTACTTCATCACTATGCGGTAGCGATAGTTGTAGAAGCAATAGTTGGCGAGACGACAACGACGCTACGATGGAGATCAAGGTGTCAAGCCGGTGACGGTGGAGATCATGACGGTGCTTTGGAGATGGAGATCAAAGGCACAAGATGATGATGGCCATATCATGTCACATATTTTAATTGCATGTGATGTTTATCTTTTATGCATCTTATTTTGCTTAGTACGGCGGTAGCATTATAAGATGATCCCTCACTAAATTTCAAGGTATAAGTGTTCTCCCTGAGTATGCACCGTTGCTACAGTTCGTCGTGCCGAGACACCACGTGATGATCGGGTGTGATAAGCTCTATGTTCACATACAACAGGTGCAAGCCAGTTTTGCACGTGCAGAATACTCGGGTTAAACTTGACGAGCCTAGCATATGCAGATATGGCCTCGGAACATTGAGACCGAAAGGTCGAACGTGAATCATATAGTAGATATGATCAACATAGAGATGTTCACCATTGAAAACTACCCCATCTCATGTGATGATCGGACATGGTTTAGTTGATATGCATCACGTGATCATTTAGATGACTAGAGGGATGTCTATCTAAGTGGGAGTTCTTAAGTAATATGATTAATTGAACTTAAATTTATCATGAACTTAGTCCCGATAGTTTTTGCATATCTATGTTGTTGTAGATCAATAGCTTGCGATGTAGCTCCCCGTTTATTTTTTATATGTTCCTAGAGAAGAATAAGTTGAAAGATGATAGTAGCAATGATGCGGACTGGGTCCATGATCTGAGCATGATCCTCATTGCTGCATAGAAGAATTATGTCCTTGATGCACCGCTAGGTGACGGACCTATTGCAAGAGCGGATGCAGACGTTATGAACGTTTGGCAAGCTTGGTATGATGACTACGTGATAGTTTAGTGCGCCATGCTTTACGGCTTAGAACCGGGGCTTCAAAAATGTTTTGAACGCCATGGAGCATATGAGATGTTCCAAGAGTTGAAATTGGTATTTCAGACTCATGCCCGTGTCAAGGGGTATGAAACCTCTGACAAGTACTTTGCCTACAAGATGGAGGAGAATAGCTCAACCAGTGAGCATGTGCTTAGAATGTCTGAGTACTACAATCGCTCGAATCAAGTGGGAGTTAATCTTCCAGATACGATAGTGATTGACAAAGTTCTCTAGTCACTATCACCAAGTTACTGGAACAGTGATGAACTATAATATGCAAGGGATGACGAAAACGATTCCCGAGCTCTTCGCGATGCTAAAACCGACGAAGGTAGAAATCAAGAAAGAGCATCAAGTGTTGATGGTTAACATGACCACTAGTTTCAAGTAAAACGACAAGGGAAAGAAAGGGAACTTCAAGAAGAATGGCAAGCAAGTTGCCACTCCCATGAAGAAGCCCAAAGCTAGACCTAAGCCTGAAACTGAGTGTTTCTACCGCAAAGGGAATGGTCACTGGAAGCGGAACTACCCCAAATACTTAGCGGATAAGAAGGATGGCAAAGTGAACAAAGGTATATTTGATATACAGATTATTGATGTGTACCTTACTAGTGTTCATAGTAGCCCCTGGGTATTTGATACCGGTTTAGATGCTAAGATTAGTAACTCGAAACAGGAGTTGCAGAATTAACACAGACTAGTTAAGGGTGAGGTGACGATGTGTGTTGGAAGTGATTCCAAGGTTGATATGATCACCATCACACACTCCCTCTACCTCCGTGATTAGTGTTGAACCTAAAATAAATGTTATTTGGTGTTTGCGTTGAGCATGAATATGATTAGATCATGTTTATTGCAATACGGTTATTCATTTAAGTTAGAGAATAATTGTTGTTCTGTTTACATGAATAAAACCTTCTGTGGTCATACACCCAAGGTGAATGGTTTATTGAATCTCGATCGTAGTGATACACATATTCATAATATTGATGCCAAAAGATGCAAAGTTAATAATGATAGTGCAACATACTTGTGGCACTGCCATTTAGGTCATATTGGTGTAAAACGCATGAAGAAACTCCATGCAGATGGATTTTTGAAATCACTTGATTATGAATCATTTGATACTTGCGAACCATGCCTCATGGGCAAGATGACTAAGACTCCGTTCTCCGGAACAATGGAGCGAGCCACTGACTTATTGGAAATAATACATACTGATGTATGTGGTCCGATGAGTGTTAAGGCTCGCGGCAGGTATCATTATTTGCTGACCTTCACAGATGATTTGAGCAGATATGGGTATATCTACTTGATGAAACACAAGTCTGAAACATTTGAAAAGTTTAAAGAATTTCAGAGTGAAGTGGAGAATCATCGTAACAAGAAAATAATGTTTCTACGATCTGATCGCGGAGGCGAATATTTGAGTTACGAGTTTGGCCTTCATTTAAAACAATATGGAATAGTTTCACAACTCATGCCACCTGGAACACCACAGCGTAATGGTGTGTCCGAACGTCGTAACCGTACTTTATTAGATATGGTGCAATCTATGATGTCTCTTACCGATTTACCACCATCGTTTTGGGGTTATGCATTAGAGACAGCTGCATTCACTTTAAATAGGGCACCATCTAAATATGTTGAGACGACACCGTATGAACTGTGGTTTGGCAAGAAACCTAAGCTGTCGTTTCTTAAAGTTTGGGGTTGCGATGCTTATGTGAAAAAGCTTCAGCCTGATAAGCTCGAACCCAAATCGGAGAAATGCGTCTTCATAGGATACCCAAAGGAAACTGTTGGGCACACCTTCTATCACAGATCCGAAGGTAAGATATTCGTTGCTAAGAATGGATCCTTTCTAGAGAAGGAGTTTCTCTCGAAAGAAGTGAGTGGGAGGAAAGTAGAACTTGATGAGGTAATTGTACCTTCTCTCGAATTGGAAAGTAGCTCATCACAGAAAACCGTTCCCGTGATGCCTGCACCAACTAGCGAGGAAGCTAATGATAATGATCATGAAACTTCGGATCAAGTTACTACCGAACCTCGTAGGTCAACCAGAGCACGTTCCGCACCAGAGTGGTACGGTAATCCTATTCTGGAAGTCATGTTACTAGACCATGACGAACCTACGAACTATGAGGAAGCGATGATGAGCCCAGATTCTGATAAATGGCTTGAGGCCATGAAATCTGAGATAGGATGCATGTATGGGAACAAAGTATGGACTTTGATTGACTTGCCCGATGATCGGCGAGCCATTGAGAATAAATGGATCTTCAAGAGGAAGACGGACGCTGATAGTAGTGTTACTATCTATAAAGCTCGAATTGTCGCAAAAGGTTTTTTCGACAAGTTCAAGGTGTTGACTACGATGAGATTTTCTCACTCGTATCGATGCTTAAAGTCTGTCCGAATCATGTTAGCAATTGCCGCATTTATGAAATCTGGCAAATGGATGTCAAAACTAGATTCCTTAATGGTTTTATTAAAGTAGATTTGTATATGATGCAACCAGAAGGTGTTATCGATCCTAAAGGTGCTAACAAAGTGTGCAAACTCCAGCGATCCATTTATGGACTGGTGCAAGCATCTCAGAGTTGGAATATACGCTTTGATGAGTTGATCAAAGCATATAGTTTTATACAAACTTGTGGTGAAGCCTGTATTTATAAGAAAGTGAGTGGGAGCACTACAACCTTTCTGATAAGTATATGTGAATGACATATTGTTGATCGGAAATGATGTAGAATTTTCTGGAAAGCATAAAGGAGTGTTTGAAAGGAGTTTTTCAAAGAAAGACCTCGGTGAAGCTACTTACATATTGGGCATCAAGATCTATAAAGATAGATTAACACGCTTGATAAGACTTTCGATGAGTACATACCTTGATAAGATTTTGAAGGAGTTCAAATGGATCAGTCAAAGAAGGAGTTCTTGCCTGAGTTGTAAGGTATGAAGTTGAGTAAGACTCAAAACCCGACCACAGCAGAAGATAGAGAGAGAATAAAAGTCATTCCCTATGCCTCAACCATAGGTTCTATAAAGTATGCCATGTTGTATACCAGATCTATTGTGTACCTTGCCATGAGTTTGGCAAAGAGGTAAAATAGTGATCCAGGAGTAGATCACTAGACATCGGTCAAAGTTATCCTTAGAGGACTAAGGAAATATTTCTCGGTTATGGAGGTGATAAAGAGTTCATCGTAAAGAGTTACGTCGATGCAAGCTTTAACACCGATCTGGATGACTCTGAGTCTCAATCTGGATACATATTGAAAGTGGGAGCAATTAGCTAGAGTAGCTCCATGCAGAGCACTATAGACATAGAAATTTGCAAAAATACATACGGATATGTGGCAGACCCGTTGACTAAACTTCTCTCACAAGCAAAACATGATCACACCTTAGTACCCTTTGGATGTTAATCACATAGCGATGTGAACTAGATTATTGACTCTACTAAACCTTTTGGGTGCTGGTCACATGACGATGTGAACTATTGGTGTTAAATCACATGACGATGTGAACTAGATTATTGACTCTAGTGCAAGTGGGAGACTGAAGGAAACATGCCCTAGAGGCAATAATAAAGTTGTTATTTATATTTCCTTATATCATGATAAATATCCATTATTCGTGCTAGAATTGTATTAACCGGAAACTTGATACATGTGTGGATACATAGACAAAACACAGTGTCCCTAGTAAGCCTCTACTAGACTAGCTCGTTAATCAAAGATGGTTAAGTTTCCTAACCATAGACATGTGTTGTCATTTGATGAATGGGATCACATCATTAGGAGAATGATGTGATGGACAAGACCCATCAGTTAGCTTAGCATAATGATCGTTAAGTTTTATTGCTATTGCTTTCTTCATGACTTATACATATTCCTTTGACTATGAGATTATGCAACTCCCGAATACCGGAGGAAGACCTTGTGTGCTATCAAACGTTACAACGTAAATGGGTGATTATAAGGATGCTCTACAGGTATCTCCGAAGGTGTTTTGTTGGGTTGGCATAGATCGAGATTAGGATTTGTCACTCCGAGTATCGGAGAGGTATCTCTGGGCCCTCTCGGTAATGCACATCATAATAAGCCTTGCAAGCAATGTGACTAATGAGTTAGTTGCGGGATGATGCATTGCGGAATGAGTGAACAGACTTGCCGGTAACGAGATTGAACTAGGTATGTGGATACCGACGATCGAATCTCGGGCAAGTAACATACCGATGACAAAGGGAATAACGTATGTTGTCATAACGGTTCGACCGATAAAGATCTTTGTAGAATATGTGGGAGCCAATATGAGCATCCAGGTTCCGCTATTGGTTATTGACCGAAGAGGTGTCTCAGTCATGTCTACATAGTTCTCGAACCCATAGGGTCCGCACGCTTAACATTCGATGACGATTTGTATTATGAGTTATGTGTTTTGGTGATCGAAGTTTGTTCGGAGTCCTGGATGAGATCACGGACATGACGAGGAGTCTCGAAATGGTCGAGGGGTAAATATTGATATATCGGAAGGTGGTATTCGGATACCAGAAGGGTTCCGGAGTGTATCGGGTACATACCGGAGTACCGTAGGGGTTACCGGAACCCCTCAGGGAAAGATATGGGCCATATGGGCCATATGAGGGACGCTAACCAGCCCACAAGGAGCTGGCATGCCCCCCACAAAGGAGGATGCCGAACTGGATTAGGGAAGGGGGCGGCGCCCCCTTTCCTTTTCTTACTCCCTCTCCTTTCCCCCTTTCCCCCTCCGGAAGAAGGAAAAAGGGGGGGGGGCGAATCCTACTAGGACTGGAGTCCTAGTAGGACTCCCCTCTCCCTGGCGCGCCCCTTGGTGGTCGGCCTCCTCCTCCCCTCCTTTATATACGGGGGCAGGGCCACCCCAAAGCACATCAATTGTTCTCTGAGCCGTGTGCGGTGCCCCCTCCACAGTTTACTCCTCTGGTCATAGCGTGGTAGTGCTTAGGCGAAGCCCTACGCGGATCACATCACCATCATCGTCACCACGCCGTCGTGCTGACGGAGCTCTCCCTCGACCCTCTGTTGGATCAAGAGCTCGAGGGACGTCATCGAGCTGAACGTGTGCTGAACTCGGAGGTGCCGTACATTCGGTACTAGATCGGTTGGATCGTGAAGACTTTCGACTACATCAACCGCGTTAATCTAACGCTTTCGCTTTCGGTCTACGAGGGTACGTGGACACACTCTCCCCATCTCGTTGCTATGTATCTCCTAGATAGATCTTGCGTGAGCGTAGGAATTTTTTTGAAATTGCATGCTACGTTCCCCAACATGCAATATATATTCTAGGGGCAAAGGGGTATAGAGGGGAGGAAAGCTAAACAGATTGTGCCCGAACTCGTGCTCGTTGGCATGCCTCGGAGGATTCAAGCACTCGGAGACTCTAAGGTGACTCCGAGCGAAGACAAAGAGATGCGGAGTTTGGCTCAGAGGGCCCTTGGAGGCTAAGAACGGGCCCCAAACCTGACTAGTGCCTCTGCAGGTTGCCTTGGAGGTGACTTAGAGGCTCCGAGGGGCACCAGAAGCACCATCGTACCGCAAGGCTCCAAGCTTCGTCGTCTCCTTTGGCTTGCCTTGCCCGTGTCACTCCGACTTCACTTCTCGTCCCTTCTTTGAGTCCTTCACGATCCTTGGATTCCTTGCCTTTATACCTAAGCATACACAATGTTTCCACTTGAAGCAGTAGCCATGCTTCCTTAAAGTGCATAGGAAGCTCAAAAGACAAGCGAAGTCACCTTGGTTTGGATTGCCTACGCACATGCTCGTGTCATCGGTCCACTTAGATTTGACAGTGAGTTCCTGGTGACGTCCATGATATACTCCACATGAGCTGTCTAGTGCCACGAAAATATAAACCCTTTGGTTGTCAGTTTGTGATAGAACTCGAGCCATGGATATGATTTGTGGCTAGTCAAACGAGGGCATGTTCCATGATTATGCGCTTGTCCACAAGCTCATGCCCTTTAGGCTTGCATTTATAGTTGTCGCAACGTCCCGCACGTGCCCAATGCCCAAAATTCTAGGATTGAAAGATTTCCCAGTTTACTCCATAAGCCTATGTCGGTGCTAATGACAATATAGATGACTTGCATATATGCAATGATATTTCTCACATTAAGCCAGTTTGCACGGGTGAAAGCATCACACAATTTTGCTTGTAGTTTCTAGCAAATGCCCTCGTGAATCAAATAGCAACTGTCAACTAATTTGGTAAAAAGTGAACACATGGTTAACTATTAATGACACATGCATGCAAGGTCGAGGTTGCTATTGCTATAATCATACTCTGAAAAAGTGGGAAGACCACCACAAGGATGGACCAACCAAATTGTTGACGTATCATTTGCACCTGAAATGGCGGCGAGCAATGCTTCATGATCATGACACTTAGAGTTCGTGAACGTGTACATATCGGGAGGGCTTAAACCATTCTCTCCAATAGACTACACTGCTAGTGATGGTGAAGATGGACTTGGCGATGATGGTGTCAATGCATGCCAAGAAGACTAAATAACCAATCACCTTGCATGAGTTTGATTGAAGATGTAAAGTCACTTGTTATAGGCAAGGAAATAAGGATTTTTTTCCATAGAATTAGTTTGTCCCAAATATAGTAAGCAATGACCTCACATAATATGTTCAAGCCCACACTTAGACGATGTTCAGTACCAAGTTGCAGTGTTTTGACAAGTGCAGTTTGGCCGAAGATGTAAAGTCATAATGTTTACCTGTGCAAGGAGATAAAGAAATCCTTCTTACTCCTTTCCAAAATATAGTAAGCCATGAATTCATGGAACATGCTTCGAGTCAACGCAATCGGAGCACTGACTTAGACGTGTTTCGATGAGGTGGACCTAGTAAACACGTGAAAATGCGAAAGAACAGGGAAGTTACATGATGAAAGCCCTCGTTTCATCATAATACAAAAATCATCTTAAAACGCGTCAACGAAACCTTCCTTCCTTCGGCATTGGGGCGTCTGCCCATGCTCATGCGCAGAAAGTAAAAAACCCAAGCACTGGAACAGATCGCCACCGCCGAAGGAACGAACACGCGCGCCGTACCACCCCCATTCCCATTCCCCAGAGAGAGAGAGAGAGAGAGAGAGAGAGAGAGAGAGAGAGAGCAGGAAAAGGTGGGCGGGGCAAGCAGGCAGGCAGGCGCGTGCTGTCGTCCCTCCCAGGCTCCCACCACATCATCACCAACCCCCCTCCCCTCCCCTCTGCAGCTCTCTACTCCACCTCCCCTCAAAAAATCCAACTCCTCCCCGCAAACCCCACAGCCCAGATCTGCCCGGCCTAGGGCACCGGCGCGGCCCCAAAACCCCCGTCCCCCCCACCCGGGCGCGGCGCGGCGCGATGCGGGTGCCGTGCTGCTCGCTCTGCCACGTCCGCTACGACGAGGACGAGCGCGCGCCGCTGCTCCTCCACTGCGGCCACGGCTTCTGCCGCGCCTGCCTCGCGCGCATGCTCGCCGCCGCGCCGGGCGCCGTCCTCCCCTGCCCGCGCTGCCGCCACCCCACCGCCGTCGGCAACTCCGTCTCCGCGCTCCGCAAGAACTTCCCCATCCTCTCCCTCCTCTCCGACTCCCCCTCCTCCCCCTCCTTCCTGCACTCCGACTCCGGCTCCTCCGACGAAGACGACGAGGACGACTTCTTCGCCCGCCCCAAGCGCGCCCCTGCCGCCGCCCCCGCGCCCGCCGCCGGGCCGCCACCCTGCACCTCCGTCGACCTCGCTTCGCACCCGGACCTCAAGCTAGCCCGCCGCATCGGGAGCGGCCCGCCTGGCCCCGCCGGCCAGGAGGTGTGTGCCGGCACGCTGTCCCGTGCTGGCCGCCCCGGTGGTGCCAAGAGATGTAAGCACCCGGTGGCGGTCAAGAGGGTGCCCCTGTCAGCGGCGGACGAGCTTGAGGGCGTTCATCAGGAGGAAGTAGAGCGGTTGAGACGAGCCTCCACTTGGTGCCGGAATGTCTGCACCTTCCATGGCGCCGTCAAGGTCGACGGCCACCTCTGCTTCGTCATGGATCGGTACCCAGGGTCTGTGCAGGAAGAGATGCGGCAGAATGGTGGACGCCTCACGCTTGAGCAGATCCTCAGGTGTGGCATTGCATCTAATCATGGAAACTAACTAGTTGTTCACTAGCTATTGCTGTTGCTTGTCGAGCTTATTCATCACTGAGCGCAATAAATTACCTTCAACCATAGATGAGTTGCAACTTAACGTGTGTTGGTTTATCTGTTATCCGCACGTGCTCATTTGCATGTTTTTTGCGCCAAGCAGTCTAGCTAAGAATGAACTTTAACGGTCGTATATTGTCGTATGCTAGTTTGAGCCGCGACGTGGAAAGCGTTTATTTGATCAGTGGTGCTACTCAATTCATTATCAGCGAGTTCCTCGGTATGAATACGTGTCGAGCTATGTCTGGTTAATGCTGCCAGCTTCTTTGTCCCCTTTAGACTGTATATGTTGTCGTGTTGTAGGCGTAGCAGGCTCGGAGCTCTCATGAACTTAAAAGTTAATTTAGTTAATGCCTGTAAGACCAAGGTGCTCTCTGCTTCCATTAAAATCCAATTGGTGGATTTTTCTAGCCAAGATGCTCACAGAACTGCATGGCTTTGGCGATGTGTTTGATGGTCAATTCCCATCAAGCTGCTGAGCCGTGAAGCTGCAGTTATCTGTATTATCCATGAGCCGAGTGACCAGCATGCTTGGGTATGCTAAGAGCATGGACTTTTCCAGCGTGCATGCTCATAAGTAAATTCCTAGATAGTGCATGTTGGTGACTACGCCCTGCTGATTTTTTTTTCATATCATATCTTGCACATCAGACGTTTTTCCATAAAACTGGCACAGTCTTTAAAATGGAAGGGCATGGAGCAAAATTCTCACCTGTGGTTGTTTTCTACTGTAATAATACACCCTCCGATCCATATTAGTTGTCGCTGAAATGGATGTATCTCGACGTATTTCAGTGCTAGATACATCCGTTTCAGCGACAACTAATTTGCATCGGAGGGAGTATTATTAATATCAGCACTGACCACTGTTTTTGAGTCAAAACGACTAGTCGCGACTAGTTGATGAGTCATAAAAAAAGTCGACTCTGCAGATTCGAATGACTAGTCGCGACTAGTCGCAACTGCAGGGTTGACTATTCAAGAGTCGCTACCCCAGAACGACTTGTCGACTCGAAAACCTTGGCACTGACTGCGGTTTCCAAGCATCTGTTATATATCTCTGTGCAATTGGCTAACGGAAGACATTTTATATTTTGGCTGATATTTGAATTTTATTGCATGCTAATTAAGGCCATTTCGGACAATAGGTCCATTCTCCAATGATTTTCTATGCAGTTGACTATTTATCTATCTGTGGTTAGATTATCCTAATGCGAACTGCATAGTTAATCGCTTTAATGCTAAGCGCATGGAAACGCTCATACCATAAGGAAAAGTTACTTCTCGTAAAGGATAATAATTATTTGGCTCTTTTTTAGTGTGCTCGGTTTGTTACTAAAATCTGTGGAGTTTCTGAAGACTTCTTTTCTGGGCCTGGCTTTGTAGGTACGGAGCAGATATTGCTCGTGGGGTAGCAGAGCTACATGCAGCGGGTATTGTTTGTATGAGTATAAAGCCGTCCAATATTCTTTTAGATGCAAACGGCCACGCAGTCGTCTCCGACTACGGTCTTTCGGCAATTTTGAAGAACCTCACTAGTCGGAAAGTGCCTGATGACTCCAACATGTCTGGCATGGATGCTACGGTGCTTAGTCCCAATTATACAGCCCCAGAGGCATGGGGACCATTGAAGAAGTCACTGAATCTGTTTTGGGATAGTGCAAATGGAATATCACCAGAGTCAGATGCATGGAGTTTTGGATGTACACTTGTGGAAATGTGCACTGGAGCTGTTCCGTAAGTAGTCTGATTATTACTTTTGTGTTTCTTAATGCTTTGCGAATGGTGTGGTTAGATGCTAATTGAAATGCAGATGGACTGGGCTAAGTGCAGAGGACATTTATAAGTCTGTTGTAAAAGAAAAGAAGCCACCTCCACAGTATTCAAGAGTAGTAGGTGTAGGACTTCCTGGAGAGTTGTGGAAGATGATTGGTGATTGTTTGCAATTCCGTGCCTCGAGAAGACCATCTTTTCAGGACATGCTAAAAACTTTTCTTCGCCATCTACTAGAGATACCAAGGAGCCCTCCTGCAAGTCCCGAGAAGTAATTTCTTTATCCAAGTTTGTACTTCTTTGTAGCATTATAATTGGAAACCACTAACGTGTTCTGTTTCCTATTGTTGTGGACATTGACATGATCTCTAATACACACACATTTTCTAAGTACTCCCTCCGTCCGGAATTAACTGTTGCTGAAATGAGTGTATCTACACACTGAAACACGTTAGATACACTCATTTCAGCGACAGTTAATTCTGGACGGAGGTTGTATAAGCTAGCACAAGTGGTGAACAATGTAGTACCTTTGATAATGATGTCATATATACTAGTAGCAACCCATGTAATCAATACAAATGCTTTTATATATAGTAATGCGAGTTTTGAAATCTTGACTGCAAGCGTTCTAGAAGGGCATATAGTGCAACTTACCAACATAAGGTAGACATATTGGACGAGGATGAAAGAAGTGTTTGCTTTGGCTGCTGTCTCTCCAGTGTGTTTGTGCATCTATAGGGAGATCTGCTTATGTTAGTTCCAGGCTAATGTTTATTCCCAATTAAATATAGAAGAAGTAAAGGTTTATGGAAACTTAACTGAAAGTGTGTTAGGAAACGTCGGAAGATGAATATTATCTTCAGTGGAATATGTTATATTTTCCCAAGTAATTTTCTTGGGAGTTCTTAGCTTTCTGATATAATTGATTCTAATGCATTACTTGCTTAAGCAGTGACTTCACAAATGTAAGCTTGCCGAACGGTGTGGAACCATCACGAACCTCCATGCTGGACCTCGTTCATGATAATCCGAATGCTTTACATCATCTTGTGTGCGAAGGCAATGCTACTGGTGTTAGGTTAGCTCTTGGCAACTTCTTATGGCTACTTATAGAGCTATAGCTGTACTGTATTAACACTCGATTTTTTTTCGCGTCTGGCAGGGATCTACTTGCAGAGGCCGCCTCAATGGAAAATTCTAGTTTAATTCATTCCCTCTTAGAAGCACAAAATACAGATGGATACACTGCGTTGCATTTAGCATGCCGTAGAGGCTCGGCAGAGCTTGTGGAAGCTATTGTAGCTTACCAACAGAATGTAGACATATTAGACAAGGATGAAAGCCCTCCAATTGTATTTGCTTTGGCTGCTGGCTCTCCAGAATGTGTTCGTGCACTTATAAGGAGATCTGCTAATGTTAATTCTATGCTAAGAGAAGGCCTTGGTCCTTCTCTTGCACATATCTGTGCTCATCATGGTCAACCAGAGTGCATGCAAGTACGTCATCATGTTCATCTATGTTTTGAGATAAGCTGGTTCCTATTTTTAGAATCTTTCTATGTGTTATGCAGGAATTGCTCATGGCTGGAGCTGATCCCAATGCAGTAGATGGAGAAGGTGAATCTATTCTGCATATTGCTGTGGCCAAGAGATATACCGACTGTGCTATTGTCATACTGGAAAATGGAGGTTGCAGTTCTATGAGCATACCAAATTCCCAGAATAAGACGTAAGGATATATATACACTAAGTGGAAATAGTGAGCTGGGAACTTAGGTTTTGGATGCATCTGTCAATGTTTTCTGTTAATTCATTTGAGCCGCTGCAGCTTGAGATCTTCCATTTGGTGCTTTATCTGTCTAATTTTTTCTATACTGTGACATCATTCTCTTATGTTTAATAGGCCATTGCATTTATGTATCGAGACATGGAACGCCAGTTTGGTGAAAAGATGGGTCGAAGTTGCATCGAAAGAGCAGATAGTTGAAGCAGTTGATGTACCTAGCCCTGTTGGAACAGCTTTGTGCATGGCAGCTGCTCTTAAAAAGGAGCACGAGAAAGGTAATTGCTCAATTACTCATATCACCCTCAAAAGATACCGCAACAGCGAATCTTGTTATGTCAGCTCCTTAAGGATAATGACACAATAGACAGAAGCCTGCCTTTATCCATTACATACCATGTTTGTCCTGATAGTATATGTGGTTTGTATTTGCTAGAGGGCCGAGAGCTGGTAAGAATATTGCTGGCTGTCGGTGCTGATCCTACAGCACAAGATGACCCACATTGCCGAACTGCATTGCATACTGCAGCAATGATCAACGATGCAGAATTGGTAAAGGTAAAGGTTATTTGTTGGTTAATTTTTTTTACACTCTTTTGCTGTTCTGTTTTCTGTATCGAAATAAGACTTGTTTTGTCTTTGTATCTTATGGCAGATTATTCTTGATGCTGGAGTCGATGTAAATATAAGAAATGCTCAGAACACAACACCACTTCATGTTGCATTGAACAGAGGGGCAAACTCATGTGTTGGCTTGCTTTTAGCTGCTGGGGCAGATTGTAATCTACAGGTATTGTGGCTTAGTCTTTTTTTCAGTCATTTCAAAAGACAATTAGATAAGTCTAGAAGCCAAGTTAAAAAAATCTCTCCCGCGCAAGTGGCCAAGTGGACATTAGGAGTTATGTGGTAATGCTACTAAATGGGAGCTGTTCCCAACATGCGATTTACTTCTGTACTCTTTCAATTTATCATTTATGTGATTTGCATCATGAGTTCACCTTATAACATTTCGAATTATAGATAGTAACAAGCTGTTCAGCCAAATGTATGTGTTTGTCTGTGACTTGAGAGCAGCCAGGAGGACCTTGCTAACGTATTTTTTTTAATAATTTACTCTAGAAAGGATTACTTAACAGTAGAAAAGAAGGAAAAGAAAGAAATACTGTCTCTAATTACTGGGATATAGCAGCCTGTATAAGGGAAGCTCTAACTTGAAGTAGTTCTGCAGCCACCAGCAACCACTTTCTCCTCATGAACCTACCAAGAAACACTCTGCTATATATTTGAAACCAAATGTGTGAGCATCCCAATTTTACTTCTCAGGCATTTGCACACCGAAGATATCAAGTTTCACTGAGTTAGACATCTCTATCAAGTACCAGGGTCACTGTTGAATCCTTGGACATTAGTTCTTTTGTTATCTAATATCTCCGTCCCAAAATAAGTGTCTTAACCTTAGTATAACTTTGTACTAAAGTTAGTATAAAGTTGCGACACTTATTTTGAGACGGAGGGAGTAGTTGCAAGTCAAACATGCAAACACATCTCTTTTTTTTTTAAAATAATTTGTGGGCATCATGGGCTTTCTGTTTACATGCCAACTTACCGATCCACAAGATTCAGTTAGACCTGATTTACTTATACTGAGTGCTGTTGATTATCGATGTTTTTAAGCTCTCTTGTCGTATAGATTTTCTTTTAGGATTGGGTTTTCTGCTAGAACATTTCTATGTTAGGATTGGGCCGTACTAAAGTTCAGAAATGCATGCTGATAATCATGATCTAAATACCATGAATAATTTACATGAGCTGAGTTTACTGTCTCACTGATGTATAAATTAGTCCTCTGAATTTGGAATGTACTCCCTTGTCTCCTATGGTCTTCCTTTACCTTCCTTTGGTTCTCCTGATCCCTCTCATGGTTTGTAGGTATTGTATGCAGAACTGGAGTTCTGACATAATCTTGTCGTTACTGCTTATATTTTCTTCGAAACCTGATTTTGTTACCATTGTGTCAACAGCAAGTGTTCATGTCTATTTATAACGCTGTGCTATTTGGTTATATCAGGATGACGACGGTGATAATTCCTTTCACATAGCTGCTGATGCATCCAAAATGATTCGGGAAAACCTGACTTGGGTTGTTCAAATGCTGGAGCATCCATCACCTGCTGTTGATGTGAGAAACCACAGGCAAGTTACTATTGAACGCTTTATTATCCCTATTTCTTACGGCCGCTTGTGGTGAGGAAGAGTGTAAATGTTTTGCTCTTTTTTTGAGGAATCCTTCTGTCAGGAAGTCAGGATACGCCGAACTCTTGTTGTATCGTGAGAAAACACTAACGAACATGACATGAAACTGACATTTGGTTGCTTAAGTAACTACTCCCTCCATCCCATAATATAAGAGCGTTTTTGACACTACACTACACTAGTGTTAAAAACGCTCTTATATTATGGGACAGAGGGAGTATCTCCATTTATTCGAAGTCCTTTGTGGCAAGGCTGTTTGAAGTTATCTTCTTGTACTTGCTTTTATGTTTGGTTGTGTGATTAAAATGGTACCATGGGTTAGTTTGTTTTGTGCAAACTTTTCACATCATATGGTTTCAAGTTTGAATATTATTCCTATTAATTACAGAGGGTGGACACTGCGAGATTTTCTTGAGAGGCTCCCACGAGAATGGATTTCTGAAGAACTGATGGAAAAACTTGAAGATAAAGGTGTTCATCTTTCCCCAACCATGTAAGGAACTCATGTCTTATTGCTTTTATATATCTTTTTGCATTATGTTGTACTTCCTCTGTAAACTAATATAAGAGCGTTTACATCACTACTTTAGTATTCTAAACGCTCTTATATTAATTTACGGAGGGAGTAGGTTTTTAGCTGTTTCCTTGATGATCCTTATTAGGTCTGATGTTAATTTTTATTACTTCCAAATTTAATACCTTGAGCCAAATTGCTGTGTTCTTTTACCTGGTCCTTGTGAATGCACATTATTGCAAGATCATCTTTAATGCGTTTACTTAATTCTATAACCAGATATGAGGTTGCGGATTGGGTTAAATTTAGAAGAACAGTTACCTCTCCGGATTTTGGCTGGCAAGGTGCTGGACCCAAAAGCATTGGCTTTGTCCAGTCTATTGTTGACAATGACCACCTTATTGTGTCATTTTGCTCTGGAGAAGCTCGTGTTTTGACCAGTGAAGTTATCAAGGTCATTCCATTGAATAGGGGCCAGCATGTGCAGCTCAAAGCTGATATTTTAGAGCCAAGGTAAATGAACTTCGATGCTCCCTACTTCCAGTACTACACCTTACGTGGCTTTTGTCTACCAGTGAACTGAAGAAAGCAATGCTTAGTGTGTTTATGGGATAATAGTTATTTTGTTGCAGTGGTTTTGTGCTTCACTTTCCTGTTTGAAAGCATGGTGAACATTTTTGTGGTTTATCTGGGCAATAAGATAATTAAAATGGACAGACACCATATGAAATATCAAACATGTTAAAGTTTGACCAAGTTCACAGAAAAACTATCAAATCTACAATATTAAACAAATAAAATGTGAATATAATATATTTCATGATGGATCTAACGATACCTGATTTGGTATTGTAGATGTTGATTTTTTAATATGAACTTGATCAAACATACAAAATCTTGACTTCTGACAATATGTACACGTCTTAAATTTTGGACCAGAGTATGATTGAGTTTCTGCACCGTCTATTTGTAGGCACCTGCTAGTGAATGATTTTTTTTACAAATCCCGATTTCAGAAATTTCAAAAGTATCACCCTGTCGTTCCCGTATCGAACGAAGAGTGACTCTTCGTCTGTGTATGGGCCAAAGAGGCCCTTTTCGTCTATGTGTGGGCCAAATAGGCAATCTTTGTTTGAACCCTGAATGAAAATATTACAGCTACAGTGAGGTACGGCAAACTCGCGTCCCTGCCACTCCGGAGCTCCCTTGGCCAAACCCTCATGCTGTCAGGACCGTATTGATGACGAGAATCCATTCAGACGAAGAATGGCTCGAATTGTGCATCGTGAAAAATAGATTTCACCTTAAAATCTTCATCGGCTGTCGCAAGCCTACATCATGCTCAGTGAGAAATTTTCCAATTACTCTCATCCATCTACTCATCTAGATGCTGCCAACCTCGTAGAAATCGTGCATCATCCTATTGTTGTCATTGGTCGCGCACACCATGACCCGTGCCACCCGCGAACGTGAACTGGATGTTGCCAACTCTGGCAATTCAACAATATGACGAGGGGCAATGTTCAGGAGGTTGGCGGCATCTAGATGAGTAGTTGTGTGTGATTAAGTGGAAAATTTCTCACCGAGCACGATGTAGGCTTGCGATGGTCGGTGTAGATTGAAAGGTGAATTTCAGCCTCCACGATGCACAGTTAAAATGGCTCTTCGTCTGAATGGATTCTCCTAGTCTATGCGGTCCTGGTGGCGTGAGGGTTTGACCAGGAGAAGCTCTGATGTGCAGGGGATGTACAAGCGTGTGGCTGCATGGGTAGAAAGAACTCTTTGTTCGAGATTCTAACAAAGAGTACCTCTTCAGTTCAAGTGCAAACGAATAGTCACTCTTCGGCCTATACTTGACAAAAAGGGCCCCTCTTTGGCCAGGCCGCGGACGAAGAGTCACTCTTCGTTGGACACAGGAATGATGGTGTGATACTTCAATTTTTTTTAAAACCGGGACTATAGTTTCGAGATTTCATTTTTTTTAAAATCTAGTAAATGACCCAACTGATACTAACTGCAGATAAATTTCGTGGTACTCCATACATTCCATCGTCTGTGCTAGGTTATGGGTGCTAATCATGCTGTATATTTGTAGGTTTAGGATCCATTAAACCAAAAACTTGGTGGAGACCTTCCCAGTCTGCTATATGTTCTGAATATGTTTTGTTATTTAATTTAAACTGATGTACCAGGATTGTCTCTAATCACATGTGGTCAAAATATCATAGCCTGCAAATGGTATCTATTTGCAAGACAGAGTTCTGTGCTTCTGCCTATTGCCAAAAGTAAAGCTTGAAGTCTAATGTTGGAATATGTGATTGCCATTTGAGTTTCTCGCAAAAAATTGATGGATTGTCATTTGCATGTCAGTATCTTAATCTTTCAATATAAATTAGTTCTTACTGCATATCTATTAAGTATCCAACCTAATTATCTGTGAAGAAAAAGAAAAACACAATGTACTTCGTTAACCTTTCTGTGTGTGGAAATGAATGGTCTTCTAATAATCCTTTTATCTCTCCAGATTTGGATGGCGTGGTCAGTCACGAGATAGCATTGGCACAGTTCTCTGTGTCGATGATGATGGAATCTTGAGAGTTGGTTTTCCAGGAGCTTCCAGGGGATGGAGGGCTGATCCTGCTGAAATCGAAAGGGTTGAAGAATATAAGGTTGGCAACTGGGTCCGGATTCGTCCCTCACTAACGGTTGCCGTACATGGCATGGAATCTATTACTCCTGGAAGCGTCGGTGTTGTATACTCGATCAGACCAGACAGCAGCCTCCTACTGGGCCTCTGCTATCTGTCCAATCCATGGCTCTGTGAGCCAGAGGAGGTCGAACATGTAGACCCCTTCAAGGTATTTGTTTTGTACTTATACCACTTGTTCTCGTGAGGTCAGCAACTCCATACTCAGATGTCTTTATCATGAAGCGGAGTTTGTTTGGTGTTGCATGAGTATTTGTCTGCACTTTTTATTGGACTAACTAAACAACAACCTCTTGTTAAAGCCACGGCAGAAATCTTTTACTGTAATAATTGGTTAGTCAATTTTGTAAAGGTTTATCTAAACTGACTAGATCTAACTGCGCTATGAGATATTTTCTGTCCTGTTTCGATTTTGCTTTGTGTGATATTCTTTTATTTGCGTACTTTCCAGATTGGACACCAAGTGTGCGTAAAGAGATCTATTGCAGAGCCCAGATACGGCTGGGGTGGTGAAACTCATCACAGCGTGGGAAAAATAATCGACATCGAGAGTGATGGTCTGCTCATAATTGATATCCCTAATCGATCTGCATCTTGGCAGGCGGATCCATCAGACATGGAGAAGATCGATGACTTTAAGGTATGAAGTTTCCTAATTTCCCCTGAATTAGGTACTTCTGTTTTTTTTTTGCTGTTTAGCGTTAGAGCTATTCTTTGTCCTGATATTTGTAGAGCAAATCCTAGATCCTCATCTTCTGTTTGTGCTTGCAGGTTGGTGATTGGGTTAGAGTCAAAGCAACAGTCCCATCCCCAAAATATGGCTGGGAGGATGTGACTCGTAGCAGTATCGGTGTAGTTCATAGTCTGGAAGAAGATGGTGACATGGGTGTTGCTTTCTGCTTCAGAAGCAAGCTTTTTCTTTGTTCGGTAGCAGACATAGAGAAGGCGCAGCCATTTGAAGTGGGCGAAAAGGTTCATGTGTTACCTTCCATATCTGAGCCACGCCTTGGATGGTCAAATGAAACTGCAGCAACCATTGGGGCCATCTCGAGGATAGACATGGATGGCACTTTAAATGTCAAGGTTTCCGGTAGAAATAGCCTGTGGAAGGTCGCTCCAGGTGATGCTGAGAGGCTCTCAGCTTTTGAGGTTGGAGACTGGGTGCGCTTGAAGCCAAGTATTGGGAGCAGACCTACTTATGATTGGAACAGTGTTGGAAAAATAAGCATAGCAGTGGTCCATAGCATTCAGGACTCTGGTTACTTGGAGTTGGCAGGTTGTTTCAGGAAAGGGAAATGGTTAACTCATAACACAGACATCGAGAAAGTACAGTCCTTTAGGATTGGCCTTCATGTTCGGTTCCGTGCTGGAATTTCAGAGCCGAGATGGGGTTGGAGAGATGCAAAGCCTGATTCGAGAGGCATAATTGCTGGTGTACATGCTGATGGAGAAGTAAGGGTGGCCATCTTTGGTGTGCCTGGGTTGTGGAGAGGTGATCCTGCAGATCTTGAGATTGAGCAAGTCTTTGAGGTTGGAGACTGGGTAAGGCTGAAGAACGATGCGGATGACTGGAAGTCACTCAAACCAGGTAGCATCGGGGTGGTGCATGGGATTGGATATGAAGATGATGCTTGGGATGGAACAATTCATGTGGCATTTTGCGGTGAGCAGGAAAGGTGGATAGGGTTTTCTAGCCAGCTTGAAGGAGTCAGCAGGTTTGTCGTTGGGCAGCGTGTGCGGATCAGAGGTTGTATCCGTCAGCCAAGATTTGGTTGGTCCAATCATAATCATTCAAGTATAGGGACCATCTCATCTATTGATGCTGATGGGAAGCTAAGGATTCACACACCAGCTGGTGCGAGGGCTTGGTTGATAGACCCAGCCGAGGTGGAGAAAGTGGTGGAAGAGGAGGAAGTCTGCATTGGAGACTGGGTAAAGGTTAAGGACTCGGTTGTAACCCCCACATATCAATGGGGTGATGTGAACCACAACAGCATAGGGGTGGCCCACAGGGCTGGGGATGGGGAGCTCTGGGTTTCTTTCTGTTTCTGCGAGAGACTATGGTTATGCAAAGGTTGGGAGGTGGAGAAGGTTAGGCCCTTCCGGCAAGGCGACAGAGTACGGATCCGACCTGGTCTTGTTGCCCCGAGGTGGGGATGGGGTATGGAGACATATGCAAGCAAAGGTGAGGTTATAGGTGTGGATGCAAATGGGAAGCTGAGGATCAAGTTTCGGTGGAGGGACCGACTTTGGGTCGGGGACCCTGCTGATGTCATTCTCGATGATACCCCATCACCGACGGAAGCTTCTAATGGCGGCTTTTGTTCATAGCCTTGGGCATTCTTTTAACCCCATACATGATTTCTTGCTCCCCTCCATTGTGCATCATTTCATATTCAATGCAGTGGAGTTGCAAGTTGCACATAGGTATCATCATCGGATAGGCATGGCGTGTTGATAGGCAGGAGGGGAAAGAAGAAAAAGAGGGTGAAAACCAAACCTTGAAATAGACATGATAACCAGCACCTAGGGTTCTTGCATGCATGTATAATTATGCGCCTGACTCGTTTTTTTTTTCTCTTTCGGTGTATCATATAGCAGTGTACAGGTTTGGACCTGAACATTAATTTAATTGATAGTGCCCCTGTCTGTATCCTTGACTTGTTTTGGCGGCTGTGCAGTGCTGGTAGAATTTTAGAATCTGTGGCTCAATGTGGAGTCTTTCAAGTGATCCTGCTGTGATGCAGATCAATGCTGCTTGTGCCTTCTTCCCAAAGCTGCTGCATATGTTTGCGAGCTGTTCAGATTTTAGCGAGTCTAGCGAACATTTCTATTGCCAAAATGAAGAATCTTTTCTTTATTGATTTGGTGTTTCTGTTCTGAGGAACATACGAGCGTGCCACTAGTTTCTGTTTCGTTCTCTTTGTTAACGCTCAATGCAAGCTTGTTAACGCTCAAAAAAGCTGCAGGATCTTCCCAGTGCTCTGAGACGCTACTAGTTCCCCAGTCGCAGAGAAAGCTCGCATATGTGCGCGACACTGTCCGGTGTCAGGGCAGTTGAACTCGACCAACAGCTTCTGTGCACAGCCATGAGCGTTGCCGTGGTTAAGGTCAGTGCGGTCAATCACGTTTAGCTACACATAGTGCAGTGTGTGTGCGGCTCATAATTCCCTACGTGCGTTGAAGATGGGGAGACGATTCAGCTACAAGGCACCTTTTGACCTGAAAAGAGGAGCTGCTGTTGTTTAAGTTGCCTACTTGCAGAAGGCAAAAGTTACAAGTTTGCGATATTTAATCGTGTGTGCACAACACTTTTATTCTTTTGTACAACACATACTGGTTCTGCTTATGCACTACAAAAAGGCCATTCTGCCCTACAACAACAACAAAGCCTTTAGTCCCAAATAAATTGAGGTAGTCTAGAGGTGAAACCCATAAGATCTCACGACCAACTCATGGTTCGGACACATGGATAGCAAGCTTCCACGCATCCCTGTCCATAGCTAGTTCTTTAGTGATACTTCAATCCTTCATATCTTTTTTTACGGACTCTTCCCATGTCAAATTCGGTCTACCTTGACCTCTCTTAACATTCTCCGCACGCTTTAGCCGTCCGCTATGCACTGGAGTTTCTGGAGGCCTGCACTGAATATGCCCAAACCATCTCAGACGATGTTGAACAAGCTTCTCTTTAATTGGTGCTACCCCAACTCTATCTGGTATATCATCATTCCGGACTCGATCCTTCCTCGTGTGGCCACACATCCATCTCAACATACGTGTCTCCGTCACATCTTAACTGTTGAACATGTCGCCTTTTAGCCGGCCAACAGTCAGCACCATACAACATTGCGGGTCGAACCGCCATCCTGTAGAACTTGCCTTTTAACTTTTGTGGCACTCTCTTGTCATAGAGGATGCCAGAAGTTTAACGCCACTTCATCCATCTGGATTTGATTTGGTGGTTCACATCTTCATGATTCCAAATATCGAAAGGTGTCCTTCTAAGACACCACATGCCCATCAAGGCGAAAAAGAAACATAGTTCTTATCATAAAAAAGAGAGAAGAATATTTGTCTTGAAAAGTGACTAGTGCCACATAGACTATCCCAACAACATCAGAGTCACTACTCACTACTGTCTTAAATCGACGCCAGAATGATTCGTGCAACAACATCTTCTCCAGTTTATTCACGAAGCTCTCAAAGAGCACATCAGTGTGTCGACAGTAAGTGACATGTATTATGCGATCTAATCATCTAGTACTACCTGTTTAGCATAGGAGGGGCAGGAGCACCCACCGGATTAGATCATCTACATGTAACCACCGAAGTTCTATCATAGTTACTACCAAATCCCTACCGGTGCTCATCGCAACGGAGGAACAAAAGAAAAGTGCTCACTTACCGATAAAAGGGGTGGATGGATAACGCCGATCACAAGCCAGATTGGGCTGGGAGTTGGTGCCAAGATGTGTTGTTGGTAAGCGTTTTCTAACGGCCGATGGGTGCTGTCAGCGTCATCGCAAATCTTGACTCACCAAACGTGCTCAGAGTAGAGCCCATGCCTGGCCTACTAATTATGCATGACGATGCACTTAAGCACTTTGTAGGGCGTCTTTTTCCGAGTCCGCTAGGGTTTGGATGGCCTCCTGTCAAAGTGACACCAGCACTGTGCCATGCATGGGCATGGGCGGTAGTTCGCGCGTGTCACATACCGACGATCTGAGACAAACATAGTGAATCAGCTGGAAAAGAAAGCCTGATTACTTTCCAAGGACAGAGTTTGTTAGTGCAACCACAAGCATGATTAGAGGTGTCTAACAACCCGGGCCATCCCCTTCCTTAGGACACGATTGTTAGTTAGTGATAATTTCGAGCTTTCTTTTCATTCCAGCTTTCATTAGTTCCTTTGTTTACCCTCCTTTTGAGCCTTCTTTCATCTTTTCTTCACCATTTCCTTTCCTCTCCTGTGCCACTCGGACGATCAGCGCACATGAACAGGTGAGTGAGTGATGGGGAGTATCTTATGAAATTGTAAACAAGAAAGGAAGGATGGAGAGTACCTTATACATCAAGCAAACACAGTGGAGCAAACAGCGAGTGTGATTCCATGTTTCTCTGTCTGTCCATGGAACGATCAGGATAAGACCGACAGGCACCGCCTCTTGCTCGTTACCTCCTGATTGTGCGATCATGCGCCATGTTCTCGTTGCAACAGCAGGAGTACATTACAAGAGAAAAAAAAAGAAATAAAGAGTGTTTCTGCTTAGCAAAGAGGAGGTAAGAGGGAGTTGAGAGAATTTTTTGGTTCATACCATAGTACTACATCTCTCCTTAGACCAACTCCACTGAAACAGTGCCTGCTGGAATAAACAACAATTGAACGATGGACTAAATGTGAACGATAATTCTAACTACTTCGCACAAGAAAGTACCCAAAGTCTTCATTTCTTCTCCACACCATGGTGTTATCAACATCAGTATCGGTCGGAGGTGTTTGGTGAGCTAACACAAGTCAAGCCAAAGACATACTCCAGATTATAATCGGTGGATCAAGAAATGTATGGCAAAAAGGGAGCAACATATTCAGGTTTAATTAGGAGCAATAATTGGACACGGGAAGCTTCTATATACCAACTACGAGAAAGAATAGATTCGAAACTGTTGATATGGCATCTCATCCTTTTTAGGCCAACGAATAAGGATTTTATTTTGTTCTTGTAAAATGCTTTTGCAGTGGACATCGTACACATGCAATTTCTCAAGGACATGAAAAAGAGAGGAAGTACATGTACGTGTTAGGCGTGGACAAATCGTTGAGTTATACAACAAAATAGGGTTTACTATTCAAATAGATGTTTTTACACGGATTTTTCAACAGCGGGTTTTGCTAGGTACTCCCCAAAGGAGAAGAATGCCCTTGCCACACTTGTGTGAAATCTTGCAGGTAGAAGAAATGTTTTACAAGTGACACATTAGATACCTTTAATCTGTGCAATTAAGATCATGCACTAAGGGAGACAATATGTCTTCCGAGGTCTTTGTCAATAGTTCATGACCATGAGATTAGCGAAATTACTCTCTCTTCCTGCTAAACATTCCTTTCACTTGATGTCTTGTTTGGTTAAAGTGTCGACTTTATCATTATGCCTCTTCTTTTCTTCTCTATAGGGGACCCTCTAGTGGTTAGGCACATTCTACATCTGTATGGTGTATGGCTATATGCAACCTAAAAACAACTAAATATGAACACACCACCTGCAATATCAAGGTACATCTATATAGACAAGATTACATTGGTTAAGAGAAAGGAAAATGATCCATTTACACCATTTATTTTGATGGATCTAGATCATACATTACAAAGGTGAAGACAATCTACACCACACTTTTTTTTCCGAAGATGATTCAGATTTCACCAGAAGTATGAATCATCTTAAATATAATAGAAATTACATCGAGGCCCCTGGACTACCAAATGACCATTGTCGCTACCAGAACGAGTCGCTGAAGCGCCGCAGTCACTGCTCCCATACCGGAGCCGGCCTAACCTTGCCTTTGATAGCCAAGAAGTGTTCATGCACGTGCCCCTAAATCTCTAGTTGTACTTTTGGTGTGTCTGCCCCTGCTTGGGCTCTACTACGGTATTGTAGGTTATATGTATTTTGGTGTTATAAGGTTTTCACCCTATGGTGGATGCCTCGGTACCGAGTACTCACAGCAGGTTTCCTTATAATGCCCCAGTTTTTCTCTCTCAGTTGGCTGTTGTAAGATAGAATGTTCTTTCCGTTGAGAAATTAATGGAAAGGGTGGACCGCACTTTGCCGGACCTAGTTGGAAAACAAATATAAGAAAATATCACATAAGACAACATACTTCAATAGTTGGTATTTTCTTTAAGGAACACAAATTAGTCGATGCGGCTTCGTACTTACTAGAGGGTGGGGCGCGCTTTGTCGGACCGTTCCTCGGTCATGAGTTGAGACCCTTTTCTAGGTTATTATGGTTAGAGGTGAGCAATTCTACATCGAAATTGAAGAACCAAACTGAATTGAGTTGACCGATAATCTTGGTTTATTTGGTTAATGATGCTCGGTTCGGTGTTTCAATCGCAAGTTGTTTCTGTTCGGGTGTATCGTTGGTTTCATCTTACATAAATCGGATTGACCATCAGATCAATACCCGAAATGGACCTCCCTTTTCTCCAAGTTCCTTACTTTGCTGACACTTGTAGGCATGGCCCTAGGCCCATGTACGATGCACATCTTCTACACAACCCAATTCACTCACGCCTCTGCCTCTAGAATCACTCGCCTTGCATTAATTTTTGCCCCCCCCCCCAAAAGGATTCCAGTCTTTCAACCTAGTTGTCTCTCAACCTTAAGGTTAGAAACACCGCCAAGAGCCTAGCTACAAAGGTTTTCCAACATGTGCTCATGTCGGCTTGGATCTCCGATGCCAAGTGTTCTAGCTCCCCGGACGCTAGCCCGACGTCGATCTCTCGGTTCGTTGTATTTGTTTAGTCATTCAGATATTGAATGATGTTTTTAACAATGCATCACACACCTATGTGGTTCTATCTTTCAACAACATAGAACAAATTATTAGAGATGTTGAAGGGGGTTGGTTGCCCCATTTTATGCATGCTAATGGGGCAAGTATGTTTCTCTTTGTGGTGCCAAAAAAATTTGATTGAAAATCTAGAAAACATCAAGTATTCATCCATGTTTTCCACCGCGAATCCATCGCTCGAGGAGCCCAACGGGGAAGACGGAAAAAAGCAGTGACCCAACCGTTGATCAGCACAGAACTAGCAAGCTGGAGCCACCCCCTCACGAATGCAGGAAGCAAAAAAACTAGTTCGCGCCCTCCCACGTCAGTGAAATAACCCACACACGGTAGGTCCTGCGCGTCGAGGGACGACCAAACACCCACGCCCCAGGACGCTCGCTTCGGTTGGTTGGCCAGTCGCCCTAAGAATTTGATATGACATCGTACCCCAAGGAAGGGGTCGGACCTCAGCCTATCCGGAGAAGCAAAGCAGAAAACCCGTTTGCCCCGTCCCCTGTGGCGAAATAACCGACACGTGCGGGAGGTCATATTCAACATGGAACGCGTTTAAGGACAACCAAACGCGCATGCCCCAGGACACTCACTTTGGTTGGGTTGCTATTCGGCCTATCAGGAGAAGCAAGGAAGAAAAAAAGGAAAAAAATGTTTTTAATTTTGGAAAATGTAAATTTTTTAAACAAAGTAGAGGGAATATTTAAAATGTTTTGAAAAAAGTAAAAAGTCGTAAAATTTTGGAAAAATAAAAAAATTTACCTATTCGAAAAAAAATCTTCATGAATTTAGAAAATATCTATGAATTTTAAAAAATGTTCCCCAAAATTCAAAAAATCTTCATGAATTTAGAAAATGTCCTCAGATTTCTAAAGAATTTCCCTGAATTTCAGAAATGTTCGCCGATTATAAAACATCCTTTTGAATTTAAATATTGCTGTATCGATTAGCGTAGAAGCGCCACGTTCACATGCTAATAGGCTCAACAATAGCGCACAACCGATTTACTCCCTGATATGTGGGGCCACAAATGCAAAAACCTATCTCGATGCACCAGAGGGCTCCATTCTAGGGAGCTCGTTGCGCTTGGGCGGCCGACGTATGTGTGAATCCGCTGGTCCAACCTCTGGAAATATCACGTAGTCAGCCATGTGAGAGAGATTGACTCTTAAGTCTCAACTAACGTTCATAAGCTTAGCTAGCTACTAACAGTGATGCCAATGACACAAGACAAGCTCTGGAAATGGCACGCACTCTCGGTGGCCGAATTGGTCTTGGACGAGGTTGACACCTCACCGCATCGCGAGCTGCAACGCCATGTCATTAACTTTGTAAATATTACGTTTGTAATAATCTGTTTGTATGCATCATCAATATTGCATGTATCAAAAAGGAAAAACATGCGTAGCAGTTTCCCACATCATATCCCATTTCTGGTGCAATGCATAATTAACGCATTAAGATAATGATTTTCTTTTGCACGGAAAAAGGAGTTTTATTTCATACTGAGAGAGTTAAAGTCGAGAGGCACAAGATCCTCGATACATGGTGGCCCAAGGTGCCTCGACACAACCGTGGTACACTCAATACGACTATAATTTGTCAAACAGTCACCAACTCTATTCTCATCCCTAGTCAGTTTCTGGGGAATAAACTCATTGTCACTCATCAACTCCTTAATTTCAGCTACGAGATGACCATAGGCAGAACGAACTGGTCCGTCCTCTGTTAGACAAGATAAGGCCTCACTTGAGTCAGATTGGACAATGATTGGAAGTCTTGAATATTGTATACCAAACACCACCCCTTGCATAATTTCATGTATCTCCGCTTCCAGTGCATCGCTGCAATTGAAAATAAACCGATATGCTGCAAAATAACTGAACCATCATAACGTCGAAGAATCATCCCTGCCGCTGCCGCGCTAGATTCCACAGAAAAAGATCCACCCACTGACAAAGCAATGTAATCAGTAGTCGGGGGTGGCCAAGACCTAGGAACAGGAGTAATCCTCGCTTCTAGCACGGCCCAGTTAGCAATTGACATTTTACAATTGATAATTTTTTCAGTACTATACTTGCATGCATCTCCAATAGGCTTAATATAACTGTCCAAATAATCTACCATAGTGGCCACCGGGAACCTCTTTATCATGAGTTAAATCACTCCGTAATTGTCAAATACGCCAAATAAGCATAATTGTCCTGGATTAGGGGGTCCTTGGGTGTCCGGGCTATTTGATATGGGCCGGACTGATGGGCCGTGAAGATACAAGGCGGAAGACCTTCCTCCGTGTCCGGGTAGGACTCTCCTATGCGTGGATGGCAAGATTGGTGTACGGATATGTAATTTCCTTCCGCCACAAACCGACTCTGTACAACCCTAGACCCCTCCGATGTGTATATAAACCGGAGGGTTTAGCCTGTAGAGGCTACCAGAATTCTCATAGGCTAGACATCTAGGGTTTAGTCATTACGATCTCGAGGTAGATCAACTCTTGTAACCCCTCTACTCATCAAGAACAATCAAGTAGGACGTAGGGTTTTACCTCCATTAAGAGGGCCCAAACCTGGGTAAACACCGTGTCCCCCTTGTCCCTTGTTACCCTCGATCCTCAGATGCAAAGTTCGGCCCCCCTACCCGAGATCGGCCGGTTTTGACACCGACATTGGTGCTTTCATTGAGAGTTCCATTGTGTTGTCGATAGAAGGATTGATGGCTCGCCTCGTCATCAATGACAATATCACTTTTGGAGGGGCCCTAACTCCACGATAGGTCCTCCAGCCCGGCGGCTTTTCCATGGGAGCTCGCTCAGCCACAAGGCCAACGGCGGCCCCCGCAACCGTCAAACATCATCTCCGCATCGGCCTCGAACACTCCGAAAAGATGGATCCGGCAGATATCTTGTCCTTGAACGAGCTGCTAGATCGCGTAGCCGCCCTAAGGCTTGCAACAGACTACGATCGGATCGGGCTTAAGCCCGATCAGAGGGAAATCAAGTCCCCATCGATCACCCATCTGGTAGCAGTTGTTGAGGAACGGGCCAAGAGCGCTTCTTCCCCTAAGAACCAGCTATGTTCGGATTTCCGAGCCCTTTGAGCCGGACACCCATCCTCGGGAAGAGACTTCATGTCCTCTGAACTCAGGATTAGGCGTTGAGCCCGGAAGTCACTTGGACCTTCCTGGTTCTGAACTGGTGACCTTGGAGATTCTTCAAGCTCCGGATTCAATCCCGGGTCAGGATTAGGGTTTTAGCCGGCCCACCCACCACAATCAATATTCCCCAAGCAATTCAGGCCCTCCAGACATATGTGACCTAATGTATGTACGACAACAACCACTGGAAACGGTCCATCACTTTTGAGCCAGATTCCTCCTTGTTAAAAACAAGATTAAAGATTGCTGCGACGACGACGCGGTTTCCGTTTTTTGTCGGAACTGTACTGATGAAGGAATTCTCAATGCCCTCAACCGCCGCCGCATACAGCACTTTACAGAATTGACACACATAGTATAGAAGTACTGCGTGATGCAAAGCGCATGGAAGGCCCAGACAGCCCGGTGGGATCCTCCTGCCTTTAAGCAGCCCACCGTACGGGCAAAACGGATGCACCCTTACAAGGTATCCGATTACAAGCCCAATGACAAGAAAAACAAACCCTTCATGGGACATAGAACCGTCCTTGACGAACTACTCGACAAGCCCTGTCAGATACATGCGACGCCGAGCACCGAACCAACGCACAACCTTCGAGCATGTTGGGTACTCCGGCAAGTGGCTAAAAGCGGTGAGACTATCCTCACTAGTACTACTCCAGAGAAGCATTCTTTGGAGGATGACAATCTTAACATCTTTATGGTCTTCGAGACCTTCTCTTCAAATAATCGGCGCAAAAGGGCGCTCCGTGACCTCATTGAAGTCAACCAAGTAACCGTAATGAACCCCTGGAATGACACGACCATAACTTTCACGACCGATGATGGACCAAGGGCTCGATCAGTCCGAGCACCAGCCGCCTTGGTCTTAAACCCAATTGTGGATGGCTTTCGACTCACCAAAGTACTCATGGATGGCGGTAGCGGACTTAACCTCATTTATGAAGACACGCTCGACAAAATGCAAATGGACAAGAAACGCATTGAGTAAAGTGAAGGAAATATGCCCTAGAGGCAATAATAAAGTATTATATATTTCCTTATATCATGATAAATGTTTATTATTCATGCTAGAATTGTATTAACCGGAAACATAATACATGTGTGAATACATAGACAAACAGAGTGTCACTAGTATGCCTCTACTTGACTAGCTCGTTAATCAAAGATGGTTATGTTTCCTAGCCATAGACATGAGTTGTCATTTGATTAACGGGATCACCTCATTAGGAGAATGACGTGATTGACTTGACCCATTCCGTTAGCTTAGCACCCGATCGTTTAGTATGTTGCTATTGCTTTCTTCATGACTTATACATGTTCCTATGACTATGAGATTATGCAACTCCCGTTTACCGGAGGAACACTTTGTGTGCTACCAAACGTCACAACGTAAATGGGTGATTATAAAGGTGCTCTACAGGTGTCTCCAAAGGTACTTGTTGGGTTGGCGTATTTCGAGATTAGGATTTGTCACTCCGATTGTCGGAGAGGTATCTCTGGGCCCACTCGGTAATGCACATCACATAAGCCTTGCAAGCATTGTGATTAATGAGTTAGTTGCGGGATGATGCATTGCGGAACGAGTAAACAGACTTGCCGGTAACGAGATTGAACTAGGTATGTGGATACCGACGATCGAATCTCGGGCAAGTAACATACCGATGACAAAGGGAATAACGTATGTTGTCATAACGGTTCGACCGATAAAGATCTTTGTAGAATATGTGGGAGCCAATATGAGCATCCAGGTTCCGCTATTGGTTATTGACCGAAGAGGTGTCTCAGTCATGTCTACATAGTTCTCGAACCCGTAGGGTCCGCACGCTTAACGTTACGATGACAGTTTTATTATGAGTTTATGTATGTTGATGTACCGAAGGAGTTCGGAGTCCCAGATGAGATCGGGGACATGACGAGGAGTCTCTAAATGGTCGAGACGTAAAGATCGGTATATTGGACGACTATATTCAGACTTCGGAAAGGTTCCGAGTGATTCGGGTATTTTTCGGACTACCGGAGAGTTACGGGAATTCGTATTGGGGCTTAATGGGCCATACGGGAAAGGAGAGAAAGGCCCCAAAGGGAGGCCGCACCCCTCCCCATGGGCTAGTCCGAATTGGACTAGGGAGGGGGGGGGCGCCCCCTTCCTTCTTTCTCCTTCCCCCTTCCCTTCTCCTACTCCCACAAGGAAAGGAGGAGTCCTACTCCCGGTGGGAGTAGGACTCCCCCCTTGGGCGCGCCACCTCCCCTTGGCCGGCCCTCTCCTCCTTGCTCCTTTATATACGGGGGCAGGGGGGCACCCCAAAGACACAACTTGATATACGATATTTTAGCCGTGTGCGGTGCCCCCTCCACCATATTACACCTCGATAATACCGTTGCGGAGCTTAGGCGAAGCCCTGCGTCAGTGGAACATCATCATCGTCACCACGCCGTCGTGCTGACGAAACTCTCCCTCAACACTCGGCTGGATCGGAGTTCGAGGGATGTCATCGAGCTGAACATGTGCTGAACTCGGAGGTGCCGTGCGTTCGGTACTTGATCGGTCGGATCGTGAAGACGTACGACTACATCAACCGCGTTGTGTTAACGCTTCCGCTTTCGGTCTACGAGGGTACGTGGACAACACTCTCCCCTCTCGTTGCTATGCATCACCATGATCTTGCGTGTGCGTAGGATTTTTTTTTGAAATTACTACGTTCCCCAACAGTGGCATCCGAGCCTGGTTTTATGCGTTGATGCTATGCACGAGTAGAACACAAGTGAGTTGTGGGCGATATAAGTCATACTGCTTACCAGCATGTCATACTTTGGTTCAGCGGTATTGTGAGATGAAGCGGCCCGGACCGACATTACGCGTACGCTTACGCGAGACTGGTTTCACCGTTCGGAGCACTCGTTGCTTAAAGGTGACTGGCGGGTGTCTGTCTCTCTCACTTTAGTTGAACCGAGTGTGGCTACGCCCGGTCCTTGCGAAGGTTAAAACAGCACCAACTTGACAAACTATCGTTGTGGTTTTGATGCGTAGGTAAGAACGGTTCTTGCTAAGCCTGTAGCAGCCACGTAAAACTTGCAACAACAAAATAGAGGACGTCTAACTTGTTTTTGCAGGGCATGTTGTGATGTGATATGGTCAAGACATGATGTGATATAATTTGTTGTATGAGATGATCATGTTTTGTAACCGAGTTATCGGCAACTGGCAGGAGCCATATGGTTGTCGCTTTATTGTATGAAATGCAATCGCCATGTAATAGTTTTACTTTATCACTAAGTGGTAGCGATAGTCGTAAAAGCAATTAGTTGGCGAGACGACAACGATACTACGATGGAGATCAAGGTGTCGCGCCGGTGACGATGGTGATCATGACGGTGCTTCGGAGATGGAGATCACAAGCACGGTGCTTCAGAGATGGAGATCACAAGCACAAGATAATGATGGCCATATCATATCACTTATATTGATTGCATGTGATGTTAATCCTTTATGCATCTTATCTTGCTTTGATTGATGGTAGCATTATAAGATGATCTCTCACTAAAATTTCAAGATAAAGTGTTCTCCCTGAGTATGCACCGTTGCGAAAGTTCTTCGTGCTGAGACACCACGTGTTAATCGGGTGTGATAGGCTCTACGTTCAAATACAACGGGTGCAAAACAGTTGCACACGCGGAATACTCAGGTTAAACTTGACGAGCCTAGCATATACAGATATGGCCTCGGAACACATAGACCGAAAGGTCGAGCGTGAATCATATAGTAGATATGATCAACATAGTGATGTTCACCATTGAAACTACTCCATCTCACGTGTTAATCGGACATGGTTTAGTTGATTTGGATCACGTAATCACTTAGATGATTAGAGGGATGTCTATCTAAGTGGGAGTTCTTAAGTAATATGATTAATTGAACTTAAATTTATCATGAACTTAGTCCTGATAGTATTTTGCAAATTATGTTGTAGATCAATAGCTCGCGTTGTTGCTTCCCTGTGTTTAATTTTGATATGTTCCTAGAGAAAAATTATGTTGAAAGATGTTAGTAGCAAAGATGCGGATTGGATCCGTGATCTGAGGATTATCCTCATTGCTGCACAGAAAAATTATGTCCTTGATGCACCGCTAGGTGATAGACCTATTACAGGAGCAGATGCAGACGTTATGAACGTTTGGCTAGCTCAATATGATGACTACTTGATAGTTTAGTGCACCATGCTTAATGGCTTAGAATCGGGACTTCAAAGACGTTTTGAACGTCATGGACCATATGAGATGTTCCAGGAGTTGAAGTTAATATTTCAAGCAAATACCCGAGTTGAGAGATATGAAGTCTCCAACAAGTTCTATAGCTAAAAGATGGAGGAGAATCGCTCAACTAGTGAGCATGTGCTCAGATTGTCTGGGTACTACAATCGCTTGAATCAAGTGGGAGTTAATCTTCCAGTTAAAATAGTGATTGACAAAATTCTCTAGTCACCATCACCAAGTTAGTAGAACTTCGTGATGAACTATAGTATGTAAGGGATGACGAAAGTAATTCCCGAGCTCTTCGCGATGCCGAAATCGACGAAGGTAGAAATCAAGAAAGAGCATCAAGTGTTGATGGTTAACAAGACCACTAGCTTCAAGAAAAGGGCAAAGGGATAGAAGGGGAACTTCAAAAGAACAGCAAGCAAGTTGCTACTCAAGTGAAGAAGCCCAAGTCTGTACCTAAGCCTGAGACTAAGTGCTTCTACTGCAAAGGGACTGGTCACTGGAAGCGGTACTGCCCCAAGTATTTGGTGGATAAGAAGGATGGCAAAGTGAACAAAGGTATATTGGATATACATGTTATTGATGTGTACTTACTAATGTTTATAGCAACCCCTCGGTATTTGATACTGGTTCAGTTGCTAAGAGTAGTAACTCGAAACGGGAGTTGCAGAATAAACAGAGACTAGTAAAAAGGCGAGGTGACGATGTGTGTTGGAAGTAGTTCCAAGATTGATATGATCATCATCGCACACTCCCTGTACTTTCGGGATTAGTGTTGAAACTAAATAAGTGTTATTTGGTGTTTGCGTTGAGCATGAATATGATTTGATCATGTTTATTGCAATACGGTTATTCATTTAAGTTAGAGAACAATTGTTGTTCTGTTTACATGAATAAAAACCTTCTATGGTCATACACACCAACGAAAATGGTTTGTTGGATCTCGATCGTAGTGATACACATATTCATAATATTAAAGCCAAAAGATGCAAAGTTAATAATGATAGTGCAACTTATTTGTGGCACTGCCGTTTAGGTCATATTGGTGTAAAGCGCATGAAGAAACTCCATACTGATGGGATTTTGGAATCACTTGATTATGAATCACTTGATGCTTGCGAACCATGCCTCATGGGCAAGATGACTAAAACGCCGATCTTCGGAACTATGGAGAGAGCAACAGATTTGTTGGAAGTCATACATACAGATGTATGTGGTTCAATGAATATTGAGGCTCGTGTTGGATATCGTTATTTTCTCACCTTCACAGATGATTTGAGCAGATATGGGTATATCTACTTAATGAAACATAAGTCTGAAACATTTGAAAAGTTCATATAATTTCAGAGTGAAGTGGAAAATCATCGTAACAAGAAAAATAAAGTTTCTACAATCTGATCGTAGAGAAGAGTATTTGAGTTACGAGTTTGGCCTTCAGTTAAAACAATGTGAAATAGTTTCACTACTCACGCCACCTGGAACACCACAGTGTAATGGTGTGTCCGAACATCGTAACCGTACTTTATTAGATATGGTGCGATATATGATGTCTCTTACCGATCTACCACTATCGTTTTTGGGGTTATGCATTAGAGACAGCTGCATTCACGTTAAATAGGGTACCATCTAAATCCGTTGAGACGACATCTTATGAACTGTGGTTTGGCAAGAAACCAAAGTTTTCGTTTCTTAAAGTTTGGGGTTGCAATACTTATGTGAAAAGGTTTCATCCTGATAAGCTCAAACCCAAATCGGAGAAATGTGTCTTCATAGGATACCCAAAGGAGACAGTTGGGTACACCTTCTATCACAGATCCGAAGGCAAGACATTCGTTGCTAAGAATGGATCCTTTCTAGAGAAGGAGTTTCTCTCGAAAGAAGTGAGTGGGAGGAAAGTAGAACTTGATGAGGTAACTGTACCTGCTTCCTTATTGGAAAGTAGATCATCATAGAAACCAGTTTCTGCGACACCTACACCAATTAGTGAGGAAGTTAATGATAATGATCATGAAACTTCAGATCAAGTTATTACTGAACCTCGTAGGTCAACCAGATTAAGATCCGCACCAGAGTGGTACGGTAATCCTGTTCTGGAGGTTATGTTACTAGACCTTGACGAACCTACGAACTATGAGGAAGCGATGATGAGCCCAGATTCCGCAAAATGGCTTGAGGCCATGAAATCTGAGATGAGATCCATATATGAGAACAAAGTATGGACTTTGATTGACTTGCCCAATGATCGGCGAGCCATTGAGATTAAATGGATCTTCAAGAGGAAGACAGACAATGATAGTAGTGTTACTATCTACAAAGCTAGAATTGTCGCAAAAAGGTTTTCGACAAGTTCAAGGTGTTGACTACGATGAGAGTTTCTCACTCGTATCTATGCTTAAATATGTCTGAATCATGTTAGCAATTGCCGCATTTTATGAAATATGGCAAATGGATAGACAAAACTGCATTCCTTAATGGATTTATTAAAGAAGAGTTGTATATGATGCAACCAGAAGGTTTTGTCAATCCTAAAGGTGCTAACAAAATATGCAAGCTCCAGCGATCCATCTATGGACTGGTGCAAGCATCTCGGAGTAGGAATATACGCTTTGATAAGTTGATCAAAGGATATAGTTTTATACAGACATGCGGTGAAGCCTGTATTTACGAGAAAGTGAGTGGGAGCACTACAACATTTCTGATAAGTATATGTGAATGACATATTGTTGATCGGAAATAATGTAGAATTATTCTGCAAAGCATAAAGGAGTGTTTGAAAGGAGTTTTTCAAAGAAAGACCTCGGTGAAGCTGCTTACATATTGAGCATCAAGATCTATAGAGATAGATGAAGACGCTTGATAAGTTTTTCAATGAGTACATACCTTAACAAGATTTTGAAGTAGTTCAAATAGAACAGTCAAAGAAAGAGTTCTTGCCTGTGTTACAAGGTGTGAAATTGAGTAAGACTCAAAGCCCGACCACGACAGAAGATAGAAAGAGAATGAAAGTCATTCCCTATGCCTTGGCCATAGGTTCTATAAAGTATGCCATGCTACCAGATCTATTGTATACCCTACACTGATTTTGGCAAGGGAGTACAATAGTGATCTAGGAGTAGATCACTGGACAGCGGTCAAAATTATCCTTAGTGGAATAAGGATATGTTTCTCGATTATGGAAGTGACAAAAGGTTCGTCGTAAAGGGTTACGTCGATGCAAGTTTTGACACTAATCTAGATGACTCTAAGTCTCGGTCTAGATACATATTGAAAGTGGGAGCAATTAGCTAAAAGTAGCTCCGTGCAGAGCATTGTAAACATAGAAATTTGCAAAATACTTACGGATCTGAATGTGACAGACCCGTTGACTAAAATTATCTCACAATCAAAACATGATCACACCTTAGTACTCTTTGGGTGTTAATCACATAGCGATGTGAACTAGATTATTGACTCTAGTAAACCCTTTGAGTGTTGGTCACATAGAGATGTGAACTATGGGTGTTAATCACATGGTGATGTGAATTATTGATGTTAAATCACATGGCGATGTGAACTAGATTATTGACTCTAGTGCAAGTGGGAGACTGAAGGAAATATGCCCTAGAGGCAATAATAAAGTATTATATATTTCCTTATATCATGATAAATGTTTATTATTCATGCTAGAATTGTATTAACCGGAAACATAATACATGTGTGAATACATAGACAAACAGAGTGTCACTAGTATGCCTCTACTTGACTAGCTCGTTAATCAAAGATGGTTATGTTTCCTAGCCATAGACATGAGTTGTCATTTGATTAACGGGATCACCTCATTAGGAGAATGACGTGATTGACTTGACCCATTCCGTTAGCTTAGCACCCGGTCGTTTAGTATGTTGCTATTGCTTTCTTCATGACTTATACATGTTCCTATGACTATGAGATTATGCAACTCCCGTTTACCGGAGGAACACTTTGTGTGCTACCAAACGTCACAACGTAAATGGGTGATTATAAAGGTGCTCTACAGGTGTCTCCAAAGGTACTTGTTGGTTGGCGTATTTCGAGATTAGGATTTGTCACTCCGATTGTCGGAGAGGTATCTCTGGGCCCACTCGGTAATGCACATCACTATAAGACTTGCAAGCATTGTGACTAATGAGTTAGTTGCGGGATGATGTATTACGGAACGAGTAAAGAGACTTGTCGGTAACGAGATTGAACTAGGTATCGAGATACCGACGATCGAATCTCGGGCAAGTAACATACTGATGACAAAGGGAACAACGTATGTTGTTATGCGGTCTGACCGATAAAGATCTTCATAAAATATGTAGGAACCAATATGAGCATCCAGGTTCCGCTATTGGTTATTGACCGGAGAGGTGTCTCGGTCATGTCTACATAGTTCTCGAACCCGTAGGGTCCGCACGCTTAACGTTACGATGACAGTTTTATTATGAGTTTATGTATGTTGATGTACCGAAGGAGTTCGGAGTCCCAGATGAGATCGGGGACATGACGAGGAGTCTCAAAATGGTCGAGACGTAAAGATCAATATATTGAACGACTATATTCGGACTTCGGAAAGGTTCCGAGTGATTCGGGTATTTTTCGGACTACCGGAGAGTTACGGGAATTCGTATTGGGGCTTAATGGGCCATACGGGAAAGGAGAGAAAGGCCCCAAAGGGAGGCCGCACCCCTCCCCATGGGCTAGTCCGAATTGGACTAGGGAGGGGGGGGGGGCGCCCCCTTCCTTCTTTCTCCTTCCCCCTTCCCTTCTCCTACTCCCACAAGGAAAGGAGGAGTCCTACTCCCGGTGGGAGTAGGACTCCCCCCTTGGGCGCGCCACCTCCCCTTGGCCGGCCCTCTCCTCCTTGCTCCTTTATATACGGGGGCAGGGGGGCACCCCAAAGACACAACTTGATATACGATATTTTAGCCGTGTGCGGTGCCCCCTCCACCATATTACACCTCGATAATACCGTTGCGGAGCTTAGGCGAAGCCCTGCGTCGGTGGAACATCATCATTGTCACCACGCCGTCGTGCTGACGAAACTCTCCCTCAACACTCGGCTGGATCGGAGTTCGAGGGACATCATCGAGCTGAACGTGTGCTGAACTCGGAGGTGCCGTGCGTTCGGTACTTGATCGGTCGGATCGTGAAGACGTACGACTACATCAACCGCGTTGTGATAACGCTTCCGCTGTCGGTCTACGAGGGTACGTGGACAACACTCTCCCCTCTCGTTGCTATGCATCACCATGATCTTGCGTGTGCGTAGGAATTTTTTTTGAAATTACTACGTTCCCCAACACAAAGCAGTACCACCTTTCGAGGCATCATCCCCAGTCGAGAAGCACGATGCTCGGAGAAAATTAAACTTGACGTAGTATTCGGCACGCCCGAGAATTACAGGTCCGAAGAGTTGCTCTTCCATGTGGCCCATTTCAATAGCGGATATCACGCCCTTTTGGGGCGGGACGCCTTCGCACGCTTCCAAGCCATACCCCATTACAGGTACATGAAGCTTAAAATGCCAGGGCCCAACGGAGTGATCACTATCACCAGTTATCTGGATATAGCACTCCATGCCGAAAACAAAACCGCATCCTTGGCCCTTGAGGCACTATCTGAGGTCCTCGCTGCCGAAGAGCTAACCACCCTGCATTCCACAGTGGACAAAGACGATGTGATCCTCAACAAGAGGCCCAAATCCACCTCTTTCAAACCAGCAGATGAAATAGTCAAATTTCAAGTGCACCCGACGGATCCTAACAAAACACCATCCATTTGAGCACAACTGGATCCGACGGTCGATGCCGCCCTACGAGCGTTCCTGCGCGAAAATCGGGATATCTTTGCTTGGCACCCTTCGGACATGCCCGAGATTCCACGCGGACTGGCCGAACACAGCCTCAATATAATAAAAGGGTTCAAACCAGTCAAGCAAACGCTGCGGCAATTTTCCGAACCCGAACGACAAGCTATGGGGGAGGAGCTAGCCAAACTGCTCGAACCGGGTTCATCAGAGAAATCAAGCACCCGGACTGGCTAGCCAACTTGGTCATGGTGTCGAAGAAGGATAAGTCCTGGCGCCTTTGCGTCGATTTCAAAGACCTCAATAAGGCTTGCCCTAAGGACCCCTTCCCACTGCCCCGCATTGACCAAATTATTGACGCAACCGCGGGACACGACTCACTGTGTTTCCTCGACGCCTACTCCGGATACCATCAGATTAATATGAAGGGATCCGACCAGGCCGCAACGTCATTTATTACCCCGTATGGGCCTTTTTGCTTCAACACTATGCCCCTTGGGCTCAAAAACGCTGGTGCCACTTACCAGCGCATGATTCAAACATGTTTGAAAAAACAAATCGGCAAGACAGTGGAGGCATATGTGGACGACGTGGTCATTAAGACTAAACACGTCGAATCATTGGTGGACGATCTACGCCTCACATTCGACAACCTCCGGACATATGACATACGGCTTAATCCAGAAAAACGTGTTTTCGGCGTTCCAGCCGGGAAACTGCTCGGGTTCATTGTTTCCAATAGAGGAATCGAAGCAAACCCAGCCAAAATCCAAGCCCTGTCACAATTGGCAATGCCAACAGACTTAAAGCAGGTCCAAAAACTAGCTGGGTGCGTGGCAGCCTTAAGCCGCTTCATCTCCAGATTGGGAGAAAGGCGTTACCACTCTATCGACTACTCCGACGCACCGATCACTTCGAATGGACGGATGCGGCTGAAGGAAATATGCCCTAGAGGCAATAATAAAATTGTTATTTATATTTCCTTATATCATGATAAATGTTTATTATTCATGCTAGAATTGTATTAACCGGAAACTTGATACATGTGTGAATACATAGACAAAAAAAAGCGTCCCTAGTATGCCCCTACTTGATTAGGTCGTTAATCAAAGATGGTAAGTTTCCTGACCATAGACATGTGTTGTCATTTGATGAACATGATCACATCATTAGGAGAATGATGTGATGGACAAGACACATCCGTTAGCTTGACATATTGATCGTTAAGTTTTATTGCTATTGCTTTCTTCATGACTTATACATATTCCTTTGACTATGAGATTATGCAACTCCCGAATACCGGAGGAATACCTTATGTGCTATCAAACGTCACAACGTAACTGGGTGATTATAAAGATACTCTACAGGTATCTCCGAAAGTGTTTGTTGGGTTGGCATAAATCGAGATTAGGATTTGCCACTCCGAGTATCGGAGAGGTATCTCTGGGCCCTCTCGGTAATGCACATCATGATAAGCCTTGCAAGCAATGTGACTAATGAGTTAGTTGCGGGATGATTCATTACGGAATGAGTAAATAGACTTGCCGGTAATGAGATTGAACTAGGTATGAGGATACCGACGATCGAATCTCGGGCAAGTAACATACCGATGACAAAGGGAATAATGTATGTTGTCATTGCGGTTTGACCGATAAAGATCTTCGTAGAATATGTAGCAACCAATATGAGCAACCAGGTTCCACTGTTGGTTATTGATTGGAGATGTGTCTCGGTCATGTCTACGTAGTTCTCGAACCCGTAGGGTCCACACGCTTAACGTTCGATGACGATTTGTATTATGAGTTATGTGTTTTGGTGACCGAAGATTGTTCAGAGTCCCGGATGATATCACGGACATGACGAGGCGTCTCGAAATGGTTGAGAGGTAAAGATTGATATGTTGTACGATAGTATTCGGACACCGGAATGGTTTCGGAGTGTTTCAGATATTTATCGGAGTACCGAGGGGTTACCCGAACCCCCGGGGAAAGTAATGGGCCTTATGGGCCATAGGGGAGAGAGAGGGAAGCCCACAAGGAGTTGGCTCCCCCCATGGGGAGTCTGAGTTGGACAAGGGGAGGGGGCGCGACCCCCCTTTCCTTCTCCCTCTCCTTTCCCCTTTCACCCTCCGAAAGAAGGAGGGGGGGGGGGCGAATTGGACTTGGAGTCCTAGTAGGACTCCTCCCCCTTGGGGCGCACCTAGGACGGCCTCCTCCCTCTCCCTCCTTTATATACGGGGGCAGGGGCACCCCAAAGCAGATCAATTGTTTCTTAGCCATGTGCGGTGCCCCCTCCATTGTTTACTCCTCCGATCATATTGTCGTAGTGCTTAGGCGAAGCCCTGCGCGGATCACATCACCATCACCGTCACCATGACATCGTGCTGACAAAACTCTCCCTCGACACTTTGCTGGATCAAGAGTTCGAGGGACGTCATTGAGCTGAACATGTGCCGAACTCAGAGGTGCCATACGTTCGGTACTTGATCGGTTGGATCGCGAAGACGTTCGACTACATCAACCGCATTATACTAACGCTTCCGCTCTCAGTCTACGAGGGTACCTGGACACACTCTACCCCTCTCGTTGCTATGCATCTCCTAGATAGATCTTGCATGATCGTAGGATTTTTTTTGAAATTGCATGCTACATTCCCCAACAGCGGCTACAGCCGGATTGGAAGAAATAAAAACATTGTTAGCAGGTAACCCAATCCTAGCCGCCCCAGGGGTTGGCGACCCTATGTTGCTCTACATATCTGCGACTCACCAAGTTGTGAGTGCTGTGCTCGTCGTCGAGCGAGAGGAATAGGGGCATAAATTCCCCATCCAGAAACTAGTATACTATGTATCGGCGGTCCTTACACCATGCAAATCGGTCTTTATGGCATCCCGAAAGCTGCGGCATTATTTTCAAGAGTGCTCAATCACGGTGGCATCCGAAGTGCCACTCAATGACATCATAAATAATTGGGATGCCACCGGCCGCATAGCCAAATGGGCCATCGAGCTCTTACCATTTGAAATAACATACAAGCCGCACCGAGCTATTAAATCTCAGGTGCTGGCCGACTTTGTCGCCGAGTGGACAGAAGCCGAGCTCCGTAAAGAGTACAGTACATACTCCAACTGGATCATGTACTTTGACGACTCTAAAATGTCAGCCGGACTGGGGGCTGGTGTCATCTTGACATCCCCTACTGGGGACATAGTCTGTTACGTGTTGCAAATCATGTATACGTACTCCAACAATGCAACCGAATACGAGGCACTTCTACGTGGTCTCCGAATGGCTATCTCAATGGGCATACAACGCCTAGAGGTGCGTGGGGATTCAAACCTTGCAATATCCCAAATAAATGGAGAATTCGACGCAAAAGACCCAAAAATGGTGGCATACCGAAACGCCGTAGTCAACATATCGGCTCGGTTCGAGGGGCTCGAGTTCCATCATGTTGCTCGAGACAGTAATCAGGCAGTGGACATCCTCGCTCGAATGGGCGCTAAACGTGATCCCGTCCCGCCTAACACCTTTGTGGAAAGGCTCTTTAAGCCATCCGTGGTATGGAGGACAAGAGCGGAAATACTAGTCCGGAACTGATCATACCCCCAGAAACCGAACACAATTCAGATATCATCGTGGGCTCGGGCACCGAAATAACACCCTCCGCCCATGTAATCATGGCCGTTATTGCTCCATGGACCGAGCCCTTCCTAGCCTACCTTAATAGGCAAGAGCTTCTTGATGATCAGAACGAGGCCCATCGCATAGTTCGACGCTCTAAAGCCTACAAAATTCATGAAGGTGAACTATACAAGAAAAGTACCACTGGAGTCCTTCAAAGGTGCATCTCCGAAGAGGAGGGATGGCAACTCTTGGCTGAAATACATGCTGGTCTAGGTGGCCATCACGCTGCAGCTTGGGCCCTCATAAGCAAGGCCTTCTATACAGGTTTCTTTTGGCCAACGGCCCGAGCAGACGCACAGGCCCTTGTGCAACGTTGTGTGGGATGTCAGCTTTTCACCAATCAAAGTCATATGCCGCCCACTGCCTTAAGAACAATCCCCATCACTTGGCCTTTTGCGGTCTGGGGGCTAGGTATGGTCGGACCCCTTAAAGGGGGAAGCCACAAGAAGAAATATTTACTGGTTATGGTGGATAAATTCACTAAGTGGATAGAGGCCAAACCAGTAAAAACGGCTGAAGCAGGGCCAGTGATTGACTTTATATCCGACGTGGTACACCGTTATGGTGTCCCGCACAGCATCATCACTGATAACGGCACCAATTTCACAGCCAACGAGGTGAAAAATTGGTGCGCTAACATGGGCATTAAGCTCGATTACGCATCCGTATACCACCCTCAAACAAATGGTCAGGTCGAACGGGCTAATGGCCTGATAATGAGCGGCATCAAACCCAGACTGGTGCGATCCCCATGGGAGTCAGATAAGCACTGGGTTGAGGAACTCGATTCCATGCTTTGGGGACTACGGAGTACGCTGATGTCTACTACGCAACTTTATTCTTGTAGACACGTGTTGGGCCTCCAAGCGCAGGGTTTTGTAGGACAGTAGCAATTTTTCCTCAAGTGGATGACCTAAGTTTTATCAATCCGTGAGAGGTTTAGGATGAAGATGGTCTCCCTTGAACGACCCTGCAACCAAATACAAGAAATCTCTTGTGTCCACAACACACCCAATACAATGGCAATTTGTATAGGTGCACTAGTTCGGCGAAGAGATGGTGATAAAAGTGTAATACTGATGGTAGAAATATATTTTTATAATGTGAATAAATAAAAACAGCAAGGTAGCAATGTAACACCCCGCATGTAACTTGCCATATTTGTAACTCCGACTCTTGCCATTTCCGGCTATGTGATATGTTTTTCCCTCCGTTGTTGGGTTTTGTCTTTCGTTTTGTATTTTCTCATGTCATGCATTTTCATATCATGTCATCATGTGCATTGCATTCGCATACGTGTTCGTCTCATGCATCCGAGCATTTTCCCCGTTGTCCGTTTTCCAATCCGGCGCTCCTATCTCCTTCGGTGCACCCCTCCTAGTTTTCTTTCGTGTGCGTGTGTCAAACTTTCTCGGAATGGACCGAGGCTTGTCAAGTGGTCTTAATATACCACCCGGAGACTACCGGTCAAGTTTCGTTCCATTCGGAGGTCGTTTGGTACTCCAACGATTAACCGGGCATCCGCAAAGTCCATTTGAGTGTCCAGCAAAACCCCCCTCCAAAACCAGCCCAAAACCCACCAAACTCTCTTCCATGCTCTAGGTCGTTCGATCACGATCGTGTGGGCGAAAACCGCACCTCATTTGGAGTCTCCTAGCTCCCTCTACCTATTTATATGTGGGTATCCCGAAAAACGAAATCTCAGACGAACCCTAGCTCCTCCCTCCGCGCCGCGCCGGACGCGTCCGCCCGCGCCGGACAACGTCCGCCGGCGCGCCCCGACCAATTAGAGCGCGACACGTGTCCCGCCGGCCTCTCCACCGCGCCGCCGGCCCGCAGGCCCATCGCCGGCCCTCCGGCCCGTCTCCTCCCGCCGCCGCCGCCTCGGGCCCCGTGCCCCGCGTCCGCCGCCCGGGTTCCCGCGCCGCCGCGCCTCCTCCGCCGGCCGGCCGCCGCCGCCACCGGGCCCTGCCGCCGCGTCCCCGCCGGCGCGCGCCGCCCCCGCCGGCGACCCCCGCCTCCGGCGCCGCCTCCCTCCCCGTCGGCCTCTTCTCCCCTCGCCGCGCCGGGCTCCGCCGGTCCTGCCTCGCCGCCGACGAGCTCGGGCTCGAGGAGCTCGGGCGACCTCCGATCCGATCCAGTACGGTACCCGTTGACTTTTTCTCGCCCCAAAATTCTTCCAAGTCTTAATTTTTCTCAGTATCTTGCTCTGTTCCCGATGCGATAACTTTGTGCATGTACCTCCGATTCGCGTGTATAATATGTCAAATTGTTCGTCTCGTGATGATTTTCATTTTGTTCAATTGCACCATGTTCATTAGAGGTCATCTTGATGCCCAAATCTTCGTTGGAAGAGGGCTAGTTGCTGTTAATCTCTGGTTCTTATCAGAACTTGGAGATTTGTCATTTTTGTATCATTTATTCTGTGCATCTTTTGAGTATGAGCTCTACATGTGTTTTGAAGTATGCCATGCCATCTTTCCAGTGGTGTAGTCCATGTATTTGTGTGATCTCTGAGGTGACTAGCACAAGCATGCAAAGTAGGGCCCGTAATATTTCTGATTTCAGGGACTGTGTTTTCTCTAAGTCTTTGCCTGCTGTAATTTTGTTGCCATGTAAACTTGATGATACAGAGAGATCCATGCATATTTTGGAGATGTTCAGTAAGGATGTTTTGTAGTTATAGTTGTAATTGATCCATTCCTGCAATTGTGTGCAATTATGAAGTGCCATAGCATGACTCAATCGTGCTCTACTTTTGCTATAAAATATTTCTAGCAGATTCTTAACATGAGATGCATTTTTGCCAAGCTTATTGTAGTTGATCCATACATGATATGTAATTGTTCTTGCTATGGTTAGCTTCATAAATATACCATCTTGCTGTAGGTATGCTTTGTTTGTCATGCATTGCTCTGTAGTGAGTGCATCAAGCTCACAAAGAGGCCTACATATTAATATTTCTGCCATGCTCTGTTTTCTGCTAAGTCTAAAACCTGATAACGAAACTTGCTATGTTTACACGCTTGCCATCATATCTTCTGGTCCTTTTTGGCTTATGGTCACTAAGAGACTTTTGTCATGTGCATTTAGTAGAACACTACCATGCCTTGTTTTGCTATATTAAGTTCCTGTAGCATGTCGATTTCGTGCTCTGAACATGGCTACCTGATGCTGATTTCTGCCATGACCAGTTTTTCACCAAGTCTGTGAACCTGTAATCTTTTGCACTTTTGCCATGCTTGTTTGAGCTTGATATGTTGTAAACTAGCCGTAGCTCAGTGTTCATCTTTTGTCAAGCATCTCCTTTGGATTACTGCCATGTGCTTTTTTGCTATGTTGGGGTGCTGTAGCATTGTTGCTTGTTGCATTTTAAGTGCTATCTTGCTGTTTATTGCAGATTAGTGTCATTCTTGTTTTGCTTGCCATTTGCAAACCGTGCATCCGATTCCGGTGATCTTTATATCGATTTCGACCGAAATCATCTCATCTTTACAGTGGCATGCTTGGTTTGCCAAGTTACTGCCATGTTCATCATTTTCCTTCCGGAGCACGCATATGCATCGCATATCATATCTTGCATATCATACATGTTTTGCATCATGTTGCTTGCGCATTTCTCGTTGTTGATTGTGGTTCCGTTTGTTTGTGTTCTTGTCTTGGGTAGAGCCGGGAGACGAGTTCGTGAACGAGGAACCTGTCGAGTACGCTTACGAGGATCAAGCTTTTGACAACTCTGAGAATCTTGCAGGCAAGATGACCACCCCTCGAAATCACTTCTATCTTTGCTATGCTAGTTGTTCGCTCTATTGCCATGCTCGCTACCTATCACTTTCTATATCATGTCTCCTATTTTAGCCATGTCAGCCTCTAACCATCCTCTCCTAGCAAATCGTTGTTTGGCTATGTTACCGCTTTTGCTCAGCCCCTCTTATAGCGTTGCTAGTTGCAGGTGAAGTTGAAGTTTGTTCCATGTCGGAACATGGTTATGTTGGGATATCACAATATCTCTTATTTAATTAATGCATCTATATATTTTGGTAAAGGGTGGAAGGCTCGGCCTTATGCCTGGTGTTTTGTTCCACTCTTGCCGCCCTAGTTACTGTTATACCGGGATTATGTTCCTTGAGTTTGCGTTCCTTACGCGGTCGGGTGATTTATGGGACCCCCTTGACAGTTCGCCTTGAATAAAACTCCTCCAGCAAGGCCCAACCTTGGTTTTACCATTTGCGACCTATACCTTTTTCCCCTGGGTTTTCGCGAGCCCGAGGGTCATCTTATTTTACCCCCCCGGGCCAGTGCTCCTTCGAGTGTTGGTCTGAACTGAGCAGACTGCGGGGCCCCCTCCTGGAAACTCGAGGTCTGGCTTTACTCGTAGGATGTCTCATCCGGTGTGCCCTGAGAACGAGATATGTGCAGCTCCTATCGGGATTTGTCGGCACATTCGGGTGGCTTTGCTGGTCTGGTTTTACCATTGTCGAGATGTCTTGTAAATCGGGATTCCGAGACTGATCGGGTCTTTCCGGGAGAAGGTTTATCCTTCGTTGACCGTGAGAGCTTATGATGGGCTAAGTTGGGACACCCCTGCAGGGTATTATCTTTCGAAAGCCGTGCCCGCGGTTATGAGGCAGATGGGAATTTGTTAATGACCGGTTGTAGATAACTTGTCACTTGACCCAATTAAAATACACCAAGTGCGTGTGTAACCGTGATGGTCTCTTCTCGGCGGAGTCTGGGAAGTGAACACGGTCAGTGTTATGTATGACGTAAGTAGGTGTTCAGGACCTCTTCTTGGTCATTGCTAGATGACGTCCGTTCCGTTGCTTCTCTTCTCGCTCTCATTTGCGCAAGTTAGCCACCATATATGTTTTTGCCGCTGCAGCTCCACCTCTTGCACCTCTTTGCCCTTTAAGCTTAAATAGTCTTGATCTCGCGGGTGTGAGATTGCTGAGTCCCCGTGACTCACAGATTCTACCAAAACAGTTGCAGGTGCCGACGATGCCAGTGCAGACGATGGCGTCGATCTCAAGTGGGAGTTCGACGAGGAACGTGGTCGTTACTATGTGTCTTTTCCTGATGATCAGTAGTGGAGCCCAGTTGGGACGATCGGGGATCTAGCATTTGGGGTTGTCTTATTTTCATCTGGATTTTGACCGTAGTCGGTCTATATGATTGTATTTTGGATGATGTATGAATGATATTTATGTATTGTGTGAAGTGGCGATTGTAAGCCAACTCTCTATCCCATTCTTGTTCATTACATGGGATTGTGTGAAGATGACCCTTCTTGCGACAAAACCACTATGCGGTTATGCCTCTAAGTCGTGCCTCGACACGTGGGAGATATAGCCGCATCGTGGGCGTTACAAGCAAATAGTAAACAGGCACAAAAACAATATTGCAATGCTTAAAAATGAGGCATAGGGTCCGTACTTTCGCTAGTGCAACCTCTCAACAATGCTAACATAGTTGGATCATATGATTATCCCTCAAAGTGCAATAAAGAATCACTCCCGAGTTCCTATTAGCGGAGAACAAAAGATAGGAATTGTTTGTAGGGCACGAAACCACCTCAAAGCTATTCTTTCCGTTCGATCTATTCAAGAGTTCGTACTAAAATAACACAAAGCTATTTTTTCCGCTCCATCTATCCTAGAGTTCGTACTAGAATAACACCAAAGCAAATTCATATTCATAATACTCAATCCACACAAAGAACTATAAAGAGACCCCAAAGATTCCGTTGGAGAAAAGATAATAAAAACGTGCATCAACCCCTATGCGTAGATTAGCCCAATATCACCGCGGGAATCCGCGAGTTGAATGCCAAGACACATATCAAGTGAATCAATATGATACCTCATTGTCACCTCAAGTATTCATACCGCAACACATATATCATGTGTTCTATTCTCTGAATATTCAATCCGACAAGAAAAAACTTCAATGGGTAAAGACTCAATTCATCACAACAAGAGTATAGAGGGGAGAAACATCATATGATCTGACTATATTAACAAAGCCCATGATATAGATCATGAGGGAGAGAGATCAAACACATAGCTACTGGTAAAACCCTCAACCTCGAGGGTGGACTACTCCCTCCTCATTGTGGTGGCCGCCGGGATGATGAAGATGGCCACTGGAGATGATTCCCCCCCCTCCGGCAGGGTGCCGGAACGGGTCTAGATTGGTTTTCGGTGGCTACAGGGCCTTGCGGCAGCGGAATTTATGATCTAGGTTAACCTCGAAGGGTTTCGGAATATTTGGGAATTTATAGTGCAAAGAGGGGGTGCGGGAGGCCAACGAGGTGCGCACAACCCACCTGGGCGCGCCAGGGGGGGCCTGGCGCGCCCTGGTGGGTTGTGCTCCCATCGGGGCACCCCCCAGGTGCAGCTCTGGCCCATTGGGTTCCTTCTGGTCCATAAAAAATGTCCGTGGAGTTTCGTTGCGTTTGGACTCCGTTTGGTATTGATTTCCTGCGATGTAAAAAACAAGCAAAAAACAGCAACTGGCACTGGGCACTCGGTCAATAGGTTAGTCCGAAAAAATGATATAAAGTTGCTATAAAATGGTTGTAATGTTGGGGAACGTAGTAATTTCAAAAAAATTCCTACGCACACGCATCATGGTGATGCATAGCAACGAGAGGGGAGAGTGTTGTCCATGTACCCTCGTAGATCGAAAGCGGAAGCGTTAGCACAACGCGGTTGATGTAGTCGTACGTCTTCACGATCCGACCGATCAAGTACCGAACGCACGACACCTCTGAGTTCAGCACACGTTCAGCCCGATGACGTCCCTCGAACTCCGATCCAGCCGAGTGTTGAGGGAGAGTTTCGTCAGCACGACGGCGTGGTGACGATGATGATGTTCTACCGACGCAGGGCTTCGCCTAAGCACCGCTACAGTATTATCGAGGTGGACTATGGTGGAGGGGGCACCGCACACGGCTAAAAGATCAGACGATCAATTGTTGTGTCTAGGGTGCCCCCTGTCCCCATATATAAAGGAGCAAGGGGGAGGTGCGGCCGGCCAGGAGGAGTTCTTCTCCCACCGGGAGTAGGACTCCCTCCCTTCCTTGTTGGACTAGGAGAGGAGAGGGAAGGAGAGAGGGGGAAAGGAAAGGGGGGGCGCCGCCCCCCCTCCTTGTCCAATTCGGACTTGGGGGGGGGGAGGGGCGCGCGGCTGCCCCTTGGCCGCCTCTCCTCTTCCACCAAATGGGCCCATGAGGCCCAATAGCCTCCGGGGGGGTTCCGGTAACCCCCGGTACTCCGGTATATATATCCGATAACCCCCGGAACCATTCCGGTGTCCGAATATAGTCATCCAATATATCAATCTTCATGTCTCGACCATTTCGAGACTCCTCGTCATGTCCGTGATCACATCCGGGACTCCGAACAACCTTCAGTACATCAAAACATATAAACTCATAATATAATTGTCATCGAAACGTTAAGCGTGCGGACCCTACGGGTTCGAGAACTATGTAGACATGACCGAGACACGTCTCCGGCCAATAACCAATAGCGGAACCTGGATGCTCATATTGGCTCCCACATATTCTATGAAGAACTGTATCGGTCAGACCGCATAACAATATACATTGTTCCCTTTGTCATCGGTATGTTACTTGCCCGAGATTCGATCATCGGTATCTCAATACCTAGTTCAATCTCGTTACCGGCAAGTCTCTTTACTCGTTCCGTAATACATCATCCCACAACTAACTCATTAGTTGCAATGCTTGCAAGGCTTAAGTGATGTGCATTACCGAGAGGGCCCAGAGATACCTCTCCGACAATCGGGGTGACAAATCCTAATCTCAAAATACGCTAACCCAACAAGTACCTTTGGAGACACCTGTAGAGCACCTTTATAATCACCCAGTTACGTTGTGACGTTTGGTAGCACACAAAGTGTTCCTCCGGTAAACGGGAGTTGCATAATCTCATAGTCATAGGAACATGTATAAGTCATGAAGAAAGCAATAGCAACATACTAAACGATCGAGTGCTAAGCTAACGGAATGGGTCAAGTCAATCACATCATTCTCCTAATGATGTGATCCCATTAATCAAATGACAACTCATGTCTATGGCTAGGAAACATAACCATCTTTGATCAACGAGCTAGTCAAGTAGAGGCATACTAGTGACACTCTGTTTGTCTATGTATTCACACAAGTATTATGTTTCCGGTTAATACAATTCTAGCATGAATAATAAACATTTATCATGATATAAGGAAATAAATAATAACTTCATTATTGCCTCTAGGGCATATTTCCTTCAGTCTCCCACTTGCACTAGAGTCAATAATCTAGATTACACAGTAATGATTCTAACACCCATGGAGCCTTGGTGTTGATCATGTTTTGCTCGTGGAAGAGGCTTAGTCAACGGGTCTGCAACATTCAGATCCGTATGTATCTTGCAAATTTCTATGTCTCCCACTTGGAGTAAATCCCGGATGGAATTGAAGCGTCTCTTGATGTGCTTGGTTCTCTTGTGAAATCTGGATTCCTTCGCCAAGGCAATTGCACCAGTATTGTCACAAAAGATTTTCATTGGACCCGATGCACTAGGTATGACACCTAGATCGGATATGAACTCCTTCATCCAGACTCCTTCATTTGCTGCCTCCGAAGCAGCTATGTACTCCGCTTCACATGTAGATCCCGCCACGACGCTTCGTTTAGAACTGCACCAACTGACAGCTCCACCGTTCAATGTAAACACGTATCCAGTTTGCGATTTAGAATCGTCCGGATCAGTGTCAAAGCTTGCATCAACGTAACCATTTACGATGAGCTCTTTGTCACTTCCATAAACGAGAAACATATCCTTAGTCCTTTTCAGGTATTTCAGGATGTTCTTGACCGCTGTCCAGTGATCCACTCCTGGATTACTTTGGTACCTCCCTGCTAAACTTATAGCAAGGCATACATCAGGTCTGGTACACAGCATTGCATACATGATAGAGCCTATGGCTGAAGCATAGGGAACATCTTTCATCTTCTCTCTATCTTCTGCAGTGGTCGGGCATTGAGTCTTACTCAACTTCACACCTTGTAACACAGGCAAGAACCCTTTCTTTGTTTGATCCATTTTGAACTTCTTCAAAACTTTGTCAAGGTATGTGCTTTGTGAAAGTCCAATTAAGCGTCTTGATCTATCTCTATAGATCTTGATGCCCAATATATACGCAGCTTCACCGAGGTCTTTCATTGAAAAACTCTTATTCAAGTATCCCTTTATGCTATTCAGAAATTCTATATCATTTCCAATCAGCAATATGTCATCCACATATAATATTAGAAATGCTACAGAGCTCCCACTCACTTTCTTGTAAATACAGGCTTCTCCAAAAGTCTGTACAAAACCAAATGCTTTGATCACACTATCAAAGCGTTTATTCCAACTCCGAGAGGCTTGCACCAGTCCATAAATGGATCGCTGGAGCTTGCACACTTTGTAGCTCCCTTTGGATCGACAAAACCTTCCGGTTGCATCATATACAACTCTTCTTCCAGAAATCCATTCAGGAATGCAGTTTTGACATCCATTTGCCAAATTTCATAATCATAAAATGCGGCAATTGCTAACATGATTCGGACAGACTTAAGCATCGCTACGGGTGAGAAGGTCTCATCGTAGTCAATCCCTTGAACTTGTCGAAAACCTTTTGCAACAAGTCGAGCTTTATAGACAGTAACATTACCGTCAGCGTCAGTCTTCTTCTTGAAGATCCATTTATTCTCAATGGCTTGCCGATCATCGGGCAAGTCAACCAAAGTCCACACTTTGTTCTCGTACATGGATCCCATCTCAGATTTCATGGCCTCATGCCATTTTGCGGAATCTGGGCTCACCATCGCTTCTTCATAGTTTCGTAGGTTCGTCATGGTCTAGTAACATAACCTCCAGAACAGGATTACTGTACCACTCTGGTGCGGATCTTACTCTGGTTGACCTATGAGGTTCAGTAACAACTTGATCTGAAGTTCCATGCATCATCATTAACTTCCTCACTAAATGGTTAGTCATCGCAGAAACCGGTTTCTGCGATGAACTACTTTCCAATAAGGGAGCAGGTACAATTACCTCATCAAGTTCTACTTTCCTCCCACTCACTTCTTTCGAGAGAAACTCCTTCTCCAGAAAGATTCCGAATTTAGCAACAAAAGTCTTGCCTTCGGATCTGTGATAGAAGGTGTACCCAACAGTCTCCTTTGGGTATCCTATGAAGACACATTTCTCCGATTTGGGTTCGAGCTTATCAGGTTGAAGTTTTTTCACATAAGCATTGCAGCCCCAAACTTTAAGAAACGACAACTTTGGTTTCTTGCCAAACCACAGTTCATAAGGCGTCGTCTCAACGGATTTTGATGGTGCCCTATTTAACGTGAATGCGGCCGTCTCTAAAGCATAACCCCAAAACGATAGCGGTAAATCAGTAAGAGACATCATAGATCACACCATATCTAGTAGAGTACGATTACGACGTTCGGACACACCATTACGCTGTGGTGTTCCGGGTGGCGTGAGTTGCGAAACTATTCCGCATTGTTTCAAATGAAGACCAAACTCATAACTCAAATATTCTCCTCCACGATCAGATCGTAGAAACTTTATTTTCTTGTTACGATGATTTTCAACTTCACTCTGAAATTCTTTGAACTTTTCAAATGTTTCAGACTTATGTTTCATTAAGTAGATATACCCATATCTTCTAAAATCATCTGTGAAGATGAGAAAATAACGATATCCGCCATGAGCCTCAACATTCATCGGACCACATACATCTGTATGTATAATTTCCAACAAATCTGTTGCTCTCTCCATAGTTACGGAGCACGGCGTTTTAGTCATCTTGCCTATGAGGCACGGTTCGCAAGTACCAAGTGATTCATAATCAAGTGGTTCCAAAAGTCCATCAGTATGGAGTTTCTTCATGCGCTTTACACCGATATTACCTAAACAGGAGTGCCACAAATAAGTTGCACTATCATTATCAACTCTGCATCTTTTGGCTTCAATACTATGAATATGTGTATCACTACTATCGAGATTCAACAAAAATAGACCACTCTTCAAGGGTGCATGACCATAAAAGATATTATTCATATAAATAGAACAACCATTATTCTCTGATTTAAATGAATAACTGTCTCGCATCAAACAAGATCCAAATATAATGTTCATGCTTAATGCTGGCACCAAATAACAATTATTTAGGTCTAAAACTAATCCCGAAGGTAGATGTAGAAGTAGTGTGCCGACCGTGATTACATCGACTTTGGAACCATTTCCCACGCGCATCGTCACCTCGTCCTTAGCCAATCTTCGCTTAATCCGTAGCCCCTGTTTCGAGTTGCAAATATTAGCAACAGAACCAGTATCAAATACCCAGGTTCTACTGCGAGCATTAGTAAGGTACACATCAATAACATGTATATCACATATACCTTTGTTCACCTTGCCATCCTTATCCGCCAAATATTGTGGCAGTTCCGCTTCCAGTGACCAGTTTGCTTGCAGTAGAAGCACTCAGTCTCAGGCTTAGGTCCAGACTTGGGCTTCTTCTCCTGAACAACAACTTGCTTGCTGTTCTTCTTGAAGTTCCCCTTCTTCTTCCCTTTGCCCTTTTTCTTGAAACTGGAGGTCTTATTGACCATCAACACTTGATGCTCCTTTTTGATTTCTACCTCCGCAGCCTTTAGCATTGCGAAGAGCTCGGGAATCGTCTTATCCATCCCTTGCATGTTATAGTTCATCACAAAGCTCTTGTAGCTTGGTGGCAGTGATTGGAGAATTCTGTCAATGACACTATCATCCGGAAGATTAACTCCCAGTTGAATCAAGTGATTATTATACCCAGACATTTTGAGTATATGCTCACTGACAGAACTATTCTCCTCCATCTTGCAGCTGTAGAACTTATTGGAGACTTCATATCTCTCAATTCGGGCATTTGCTTGAAATATTAACTTCAACTCCTGGAACATCTCATATGCTCCATGACGTTCAAAACGTCGTTGAAGTCCCGGTCCTAAGCCGTAAAGCATGGCACATTGAACTATCGAGTAGTCATCAGCTTTGCTCTGCCAGACGTACTTAACGTCGTCAGTTGCATCGGCAGCAGGCCTGGCACCCAGCGGTGCTTCCAGGACGTAACTCTTCTGTGCAGCAATGAGGATAATACTCAAGTTACGGATCCAGTCCGTGTAATTGCTACCATCATCTTTCAACTTTGCTTTCTCAAGGAACGCATTAAAATTCAACGGAACAACAGCACGGGCCATCTATCTACAATCAACATAGAGAAGCAAGATACTATCAGGTACTAAGTTCATGATAAATTTAAGTTCAATTAATCATACTACTTAAGAACTCCCACTTAGATAGACATCCCTCTAATCCTCTAAGTGATCACGTGATCCATATCAACTAAACCATGTCCGATCATCACGTGAGATGGAGTAGTTTCAACGGTGAACATCACTATGTTGATCATATCTACTATATGATTCACGCTCGACCTTTCGGTCTCCGTGTTCTGAGGCCATATCTGTTATATGCTAGGCTCGTCAAGCTTAACCTGAGTATTCCGCATGTGCAACTGTTTTGCACCCGTTGTATTTGAACGTAGAGCCTATCACACCCGATCATCACGTGGTGTCTCAGCACGAAGAACTTTCCCAACGGTGCATACTCAGGGGAACACTTATACTTTGATAATTTAGTGAGGGATCATCTTATAATGCTACCGTTAATCAAAGCAAGATAAGATGCATAAAAGATAAACATCACATGCAATCAATATAAGTGATATGATATGGCCATCATCATCTTGTGCTTGTGATCTCCATCTCCGAAGCACCGTCATGATCACCATCGTCACTGGCGCGACACCTTGATCTTCATCGTAGCATCATTGTCGTCTCACCAATCTCATGCTTCTACGACTATCCCTACCGCTTAGTGATAAAGTAAAGCATTACAGGGCGATTGCATTGCATACAATAAAGCGACAACCATATGGCTCCTGCTAGTTGCCGATAACTCGGTTACAAAACATGATCATCTCATACAATAAAATTTAGCATCATGTCTTGACCATATCACATCACAACATGCCCTGCAAAAACAAGTTAGACGTCCTCTACTTTGTTGTTGCAAATTTTACGTGGTTGCTACGGGCTTAGCAAGAACCGTTCTTACCTACGCATCAAAACCACAACGATAGTTTGTCAAGTTGGTGATGTTTTAACCTTCGCAAGGACCGGGCGTAGCCACACTCGGTTAACCTAAAGTTGGAGAAACTGACACCCGCCAGCCACCTGTGTGCAAAGCACGTCGGTAGAACCAGTGTCGCGTAAGTGTACGCGTAATGTCGGTCCGGGCCGCTTCATCCAACAATACCGCCGAACGAAAGTATGACATGCTGGTAAGCAGTATGACCTATATCGCCCACAACTCACTTGTGTTCTACTTGTGCATATAACATCAACGCATAAAACCTGGCTCGGATGCCACTGTTGGGGAACGTAGTAATTTCAAAAAATTTCCTACGCACACGCAAGATCATGGTGATGCATAGCAACGATAGGGGAGAGTGTTGTCCACGTACCCCCGTAGACCGAAAGCGGAAGCGTTAGCACAACGCGGTTGATGTAGTCTTACGTCTTCACGATCCGACCGATCAAGTACCGAACGCACGACACCTCTGAGTTCAGCACACGTTCAGCCCGATGTCGTCCCTCGAACTCCGATCCAGCCGAGTGTTGAGGGAGAGTTTCGTCAGCACGACGGCGTGGTGACGATGATGATGTTCTACCGACGCAGGGCTTTGCCTAAGCACCGCTACAGTATTATCGAGGTGGACTATGGTGGAGGGGGCACCGCACACGGCTAAAAGATCAAACGATCAATTGTTGTGTCTAGGGTGCCCCCTGTCCCCGTATATAAAGGAGCAAGGGGGGAGGTGCGGCCGGCCAGGAGGAGTCCTTCTCCCACCGGGAGTAGGACTCCCTCCCTTCCTTGTTGGACTAGGAGAGGAGAGGGAAGGAGAGACGGGGAAAGGAAAGGGGGGCGCCTCCCCCCTCCTTGTCCAATTCGGACTTGGGGGGGGGGAGGGGCGCGCGGCTGCCCCTTGGCCGCCTCTCCTCTTCCACCAATTGGGCCCATGAGGCCCAATAGCCTCCGGGGGGGTTCCGGTAACCCCCGGTACTCGGGTATATATCCGATAACCCCCGGAACCATTCCGGTGTCCGTATATAGTCATCCAATATATCAATCTTCATGTCTCGACCATTTCGAGACTCCTCGTCATGTCCGTGATCACATTCGGGACTCCGAACAACCTTCGGTACATCAAAACATATAAACTCATAATATAATTGTCATCAAAACGTTAAGCGTGCGGACCCTACGGGTTCGAGAACTATGTAGACATGACCGAGACACGTCTCCGGTCAATAACCAATAGCGGAACCTGGATGCCCATATTGGCTCCCACATATTCTACGAAGATCTTTATCGGTCAGACCGCATAACAACATACGTTGTTCCCTTTGTCATCGGTATGTTACTTGCCCGAGATTTGATCGTCGGTATCTCAATACCTAGTTCAATCTCGTTACCGGCAAGTCTCTTTACTCGTTCCGTAATACATCATCCCACAACTAACTCATTAGTTGCAATGCTTGCAAGGATTAAGTGATGTGCATTACCGAGAGGGCCCAGAGATACCTCTCCGACAATCGAAGTGACAAATCCTAATCTCGAAATACGCCAACCCAACAAGTACCTTTGGAGACACCTGTAGAGCACCTTTATAATCACCCAGTTACGTTGTGACGTTTGGTAGCACACAAAGTGTTCCTCCGGTAAACGGGAGTTGCATAATCTCATAGTCATAGGAACATGTATAAGTCATGAAGAAAGCAATAGCAACATACTAAACGATCGAGTGCTAAGCTAACGGAATGGGTCAACTCAATCACATCATTCTCCTAATGATGTGATCCTGTTAATTAAATGACAACTCATGTCTATGGCTAGGAAACATAACCATCTTTGATCAACGAGCTAGTCAAGTAGAGGCATACTAGTGACACTCTGTTTGTCTATGTATTCACACAAGTATAATGTTTCCGGTTAATACAATTCTAGCATGAATAATAAACATTTATCATGATATAAGGAAATAAAAAATAACTTTATTATTGCCTCTAGGGCATATTTCCTTCATGTAAAACATCCAATAATGATAAAATAACAGCATGAATACTTCATAAATTATAGATACATTGGAGACGTATCAGCATCCCCAAGCTTAATTCCTACTCGTCCTCGAGTAGGTAAATGATAAAATAAATAATTTATGAAGTGTGAAGGCTAGCAAAGTGCAAAAGTTTATCAATGACAATTTCAATCACTTTTTCTAGCATAATAACAACAATTCTTTCTCATAAAATTTCACATGTTGTAGTGGCAACCAAGTCATATGTTAAGGTTTAAACAATGAACTCTCTTGAAACCCAACAACCTATGTTCTTAGTCACCAAGCAATTGCAATTCAACTTATTCAACGGAGTCTAAGTAAGAGCTCCATATACTCAACCATCATATAGCCTTCTATGATTGCTAACACTCATCGCATACACATGAGAAAAACATTTCAACCGGACACATAGAAAGATAGGGGCTTATTGTTTTGCCTCCCAACGTATTCACCTCAAGGGTGATGTCAACAATAATAACTCATGCTACCCATATTCAACTGGACATATGTGCCTAGATCTTTCCTCACCACATGATGCTTGCGAAAAGAGAAAAATAAAAAGGAATAGACAGAATAACTTTGACTCTTTGCATAAAAGTAAATAATTAAAAGTAAAAGATAGGCCCTTCACAGAGGGAAGTAGGGATTTGTAGAGGTGCCAGAGCTCAAAGCGAAAATTGAGAGATAAAAACATTTTGAGAGGTATACTTTTCCCACCAACGAAAACAACTTAGAGCTCCCAACACTTTTCATGCTAGATATATCATAGGCGGTTCCCAAACAGAAAATAATTTTTATTCCTTTTTCCACCATATTTTCACTTTCCATGGCTAGCCGTATCCACGGGTGCCCTCCATACCAACACTTTCTAAGGAATTTATTATTTGACAACATAAAGTAAATTCATTTTTCATTTCGGGACTGGGCATCCCTAAAACCTTTGCCTTATTCCCGTGCAATGACAAGTGAATAAACACTCATCGTGAGAATAACACATCCAGCATGGAAAATATTGGCCACCACTCACCGCCTCGCGAGCGGTACAAGCACACAAAAGAGAAATTTATTTTTGAAAATTAGAGATGGCACATACAAATTTGCTTAGAACGGCACGACACTAGTAGAAAAAGGGCCTAATGTGAGGCACATTAGTCCCGGTTTGTAGCTGAACCGACACTAATGTGACCATTAGTGCCGGTTCAAACGGCTAGGCGGGCGTCGCTCATTAGTACTTGTTCGTGGCAAACCTTTAGTACCGGCTCGTGCCACGAACCGATACTAAAGAGGCTGTCGGCAGTCTGGGGCCCCACCATCCCCTTTAGTACCGGTTCATGCCACAAACCGGTACTAAAGATTTTTAGTCAATTCGCCATGCAGCGGTTTTTTAGTCCCACCTCGCTCCGCGAACAAGGTTTTTACCACCTTAAATATGTTACTTCTCAAACTATCACAACCACTTGGTCTTCATTGAACTCTATGTGTAGGATCTGTGGCCACAAACCGGTGAAGATTCCTATTGACAATTCAGATTCTACAAAAAAGATCATTGACGATCAATGTATTTTTTATGTATATTTTTACATGTTTACACGGACGAAAACTCATCTGTTACACCGGCACTTCATTTTTTTAAACTTATTACAACTCCAGATTTTTTTTTGCGTTCACTATGCACCATCCAAAGCCATGTCATCAACTTTCAACTCTTTCTGACATCATTTGCTATTTTTCATGCATTTACAGATTTGTTTTGAGCTAAATGACCCTGAAATTGAAAAGCACTACAAATGAACTCTGAAAAGGTTGAAACTTGGCATGGTATCATCATTTCACCCACATAGCATGTGCGAAAAAGTAGATAGGGTTACGACAAAAACTGGACGCACTTCATGTACAAAACTGGACAATCTCTTTCGAAGTATCAGGGTTTCAGACAAAAAGTCATCTGTTACACCGGCACTTCATTTTTTTAACATATTACAACTCCAGACTTTTTTTGCGTTCAGTATGCACCATTCAAAGCCACATCATCAACTTTCAACCCTTTCTGACATCATTTGCTATTTTTCATGTATTTACATATTGGTTTTGAGCTAAATGACCCTGAAATTGAAAAGCACTACAAATGAACTCTGAAAAAGGTTGAAACTTGGCATGGTATCATTATTTCACCTACATAGCATGTGCGAAAAAGTAGAGAGGGTTACGGCAAAAACTGGATGCACTTCGTGTACAAAGCTGGACAATCTCTTTCGAAGTATCAGGGTTTTAGATGAAAACTCATCTGTTACAAAGGCACTTCATTTTTTTAAACTTATTACAACTCCAAACGTATTACCAATTTGAATATAATGATAAAACACACTAATATTAAACATAAGAAAAAAGAATCACTGAAAAATCTATTTTTAAAGTTAAGTTATTCACAAACTAGTGATTCACACAAATTTCAAATAATTCAAATTTAAACTATTCAAATTTGAAAACTACTAGCACTAACAGAAAGTTTGTAATTTTTGGTACCTAAAGCAAAAATATTCACAAAGAAACTCTAAATATAGCAAAAAACAACTCAGAAATAAATAAAAGAAAATAAATAAAGCAGAAAAGAAAAAATATATAAAAAAAACATATTTGCGCGCTACCCAGTGGGCCTGCTTGACCTTGGGCATGGATGCAGGCCCATAAGGCCTAGCAGACTCACAGGGCAGCGCGGTAAAGTTAGGTTCATAAGCCTGCTTTAGAGAGGAGCTCGAAGGAGCAGTCGCAGCTGGGTTTATAAACAAGTGCGACTGCCCTTCGCTCAGCGAGGTGGGACTAAACTTTGTGGACCGCGGGATGGGAGCGCACCCCCTTTAGTACCAGTTCGTGGCTCCAACTGGTACTAAAGGGGGGGGTCTTTAGTGCCGGTTGGGGCCACCACCTGGTACTAAAGGGGTGCCCTTCCCGCCGTTTGGTCTGGCCAAATTTGACCTTTAGTACCGATTTCTGGCTTCAACCGGTACTAAAGACCCCTCCTATATATATATAGCACTTATGAAAGTTTCAGTTAGTTTCTTCTTCATCTGATTCTTCCTCATCGCGCCCGTCCGTCGCCGTCGCACCCGTCTGTCGCCGCCGCGCCCGTCCCCGTCGCCGCCCCCATCGCGCACGCCCGTCCCCGCCCTCGTCACCACGCGCGCCCGTCCCCATCATCGATCGCGCGCGCGCGCCGCCCCGCCCGTCCCCGTACGTACGTCGCCGCCCCGGCCCGCGTCCCCGTCGCCGCCCCAGCCCGTCGCCGTCCCGCGTCGCCTCGCATCGCCGGCCCTCGCCCCGCCGTGTAAGATCGATCGAATGCCCCGGCCCTGCCGCGCGCCATGTCCGGCGGCCCTCACACACACAGTACACACACACACACACATGTACAGTACACACAAACAGAGACATATTTTTCTTAATTATTTTCTGTTTTTTAGTTTTCTATACTTTTAGTTTATATAAATGGTTAGATTAATGTCAATTGTTAGATGATTATATATATAGAAATGTTAGATATTAATGTCAAATGTTAGGTGAATTAGATAGAAATGTTAGATATTAATGTCAAATGTTAGATGAATTAGTTAGATATTAATGTTAGATGATGAGTTAGTCTTTTATACTTTTAGTTATAGTTGAATTAGATATATATATTAATGTTAGATGAATTAGGTACATTAAATTTAGGTATATAGAACTAGCTACTTTATTTTTAGTAAAAATAATAATAGAATTATTTTATTTTTAGTAAGTGCTTAGTTGAATTAGTTGAATTAATAGAACTAGTTGAATTAATAGAACTAGTTGAAATAGTTGAATTAATAGAACTAGTAAGTGTTTATCAATTAATGTTGCAACTATGAACATAGGAAATGTCGTCTAACGACGAAAACGAATTCGGTATGTGCGAATACTGCAAAGACGAGCGCGGCCTGTGCGACAGAAATTTCCTAGTTGATGATAGACGCTTCAACATCAAGCTGGATGAGACCTTCGAAGTGGATACAATAAGTCACAATGACAAGTCTTTTTTCGTAATTAAGCATGACTTATGCTTCATTTGCTTCAACTTATAATTTTAAATTTTTACTATTCTACTAGCATATCCCCTGCCATGCAAGAATTTTTGTCTTGGATAAGATAGGTTTCAGTCTTAAGAAAACTATGGAAGTAAGAGAGTTTACTTGAAGACCAAGCATGGTTATACTTTCGACGTCAAATTATACAATGCAGACACCTATACCTATTTTGAATGCAAAACTTGGCAAGCACTATGCAAGGCTTATGCATTTGAGCCTGATATGGTTATCACCTTTGATATTCTTCCGGAGGATGATATTGAAGGTAATAGAGACATTTGGATCGATGTGCAGACGCCTCCAGTTCTACCATTATGTGAGTTTCTCAACCATATTTATGTCTTTGATATTGTTTATTCAAAAATAGTTGACAACTAATTTATATTGACAGCTTATTTCCATTCAAGCAAACATGTCCGGCGCTTGGTAGACAGGACCGTCCACTGTCCCGGGGATGAACTAAACTGCGAGGAGATAAGTCATTATGTTTCATGGCTTGAGGATCTTGATGCTGTCAAGATAAATTATTTTCCTGAATTTGAAAATCATAGTACTCAAAATGTGCGACCAATAGTGTTCGTATTGAACTATGGTCACATCTATTTAGGAAATAAGGTAAGATTTTTATTATTTGTCATCAGTGCATATTTTGCATACATTATTTTTCAAGCTAAACTTCATTGCTAAGTATGTTACTATACGATGTTCTTTAACAGGGACTCCCGATGAGAGTTGTGCCTCAGTGGATCGAGACTAAAGGTCGCATGTCAATGGTTAGCTTACAGTCAAGACATCGTACATTGCACATGAGTGCATTCAGGATTTCGAAAACCGAGGAATGCTTAATAGTGAAAGACTGGAGCAAAATTCTGAACGATCGCAGAGAAGTACTAGGGGGCAGCAATCAGAAGTGCAGCCCACGATTAGGAGACAGGTTCATCTGCATGCTCCAATATGATGAATCAGGAGAGCTACACATGTTCTATGCTATTTTACCCGAGAGAGAGCAGGAGGAGTGATTAGCTAGTTCCTGCTCTTAGTACTTGTCCTCTCACGTGTTCTTCATCCTGAACTTAATCTATCTCAAAGTGATTTGCTTTTGTGGTCTTATGAACGCTTATAATCTCATGACCATGTTGAAATCGATGATACCTTTGCTTCTGGTACAAGTGAAAGCTTCTTCTTTAAGCTAGTGTTGGTGGTGTACCGGTAATGACTATGATGCATGATTAAATTAATAGTGGTAATGCCTATGATGATGATTACCTAGAGCGTTGTTGGTGATGATATGATGCAAGAGTTTTTATATTAATATGATGATGATGAGTTATATATATCATTTATGAAAGAACCACGGATATTTTCAACTGGATGGATCCTAGCTAAGTGAACAAGTAATACGGATTATCAATAATAATCCATATTACTTGATCACTTAGGATCCATCCACTTAAAACTAATTCGCGGTTCTTTCACCTACTGATTTAATAACTCATTATAATGTAAAAACAATCTCTAATTAAATGGAAAACACAAAATTAAAGGAAAAATAAATAATAAAACAAAAACACCCAAACCTTTTAGTACCGGTTGGTGTTACAAACCGGTACTAAAGGTCTCCCCGCCCCCGGCGCTGGCTCGTGCCACGTGGTGGCCCTTTAGTGGCGGTTCGTGCTGAACCGGTACTAAGGGGGGGGGACCTTTAGTCCGCACCCTTTAGTGCCGGTTACAGAACCGGCACTAAAGGGCCTTACGAACCGGTGCTATATCCCGGTTCTGCACTAGTGCGGAAATACCGCATATAGGTAGGTATGGTGGACTTTTGAGAATAAGATTTGGGTTTAAGAGTTTTTGAATGCACAAGTAGTATCTCTACTTGGTTCGGAATCTTTGGCTAGCAAAGATGGGGGGCAAGCACCACATGTTAAAGGATCTATGACAATATGACTTCTATGTGAATATGAGCAAACATAAATCATTACGTTGTCTTCCTTGTCCAATGTCAAAAAATTTGGCATATAATATTTTGATGGGGGCTCATAATCACAAATGATTTCCAAGATAGTGTATTTGCATGTGAAAGTTCTCTTCCTTATACTAATTATTCGTGAATTGCTTGTATGACCAATATTGTGATTGTCTAGCCTCAAAAGATTTCACATTCTAAACCCAAATGTGAAGCTACCACTAGGCATGATATGATTTCAACTTCATGACATTCAAATTATTCAGCAATTTACTCATAGGATATAAGTGAAGCACAAGAGTAAATGACAAACTACTCCAAAAAGATATAAGTGAAGATCAAATGAGTAGTTAAGTAAATAGATAGCTATGCGAGGACCCTCTCTTATTTAAAAAACTTTTAGATCTAAGTAATTTATTAAAACAGCAAGCAAAACAAAACAAAATGACATTTCAAGGAAAGCACACATCATGTGAAGACGCAAAAACTTAGGCTCAACTGATACTAACCGATAATTGTTGAAGAAGAAAGGTGGGATGCCTACCGGGGCATCCCCAAGCTTAGATGCTTGAGACTTCTTGGAATATTAACTTGGGATGCCTTGGGCATCCCCATGTTTGATATTTCGTGTCTCCTTAATTCCTCTCATATCACGGTTTTCCTAAATCTCAAAAGCTTCATCCACACAAAACTCAGCAAGAACTCATGAGATAAGTTAGTATAAACCAATGCAAAAACTTTATCATTCTCTACTGTAACAGATCACTAAAACTATTATTCAACATTGCATACTAAATGCCTCTGCATATTTAATACACCTATCCTCAAATAGATTCATTAAACAAGCAAGCATATGCAAACAATGCAAACATAACATCAATCTGCCAAAACAGTACAGTCTGTAAAGAATGCAAGAGTATAAATACTTATTCAACTCCAAACATTATGAAATTCTACCACATTGTAGAGAATTTATCATAGCTCAATTTGCAGAAAGTTTCAACATTTTATCACACTCTGACTTTTCTAGGGAAGTTTTGCAACATCGATAAACTTTCTGTTTTGAAACAGCAACATGTAGACTTGCAAAATAAGCATGGCAAAGGCTATACTTGACATTTTTATTGAAATAAAAGATGAAAAACATTATTCTAAATAAAAGCAAGATAATGCTAACAAAATAAAAATGATGCTCCAAGCAAAACACATATCATGTGACGAATGAAAACATAGCTCCAAGTGAGGTTACCGATAATGTTGGAGACGAAAGACGGGGCATCCCCAAGCTTAGTTGCTTGGATATTCCTTTAATATCACCTTGGGGTGCCTTGGGCATCCTCAATCTTAGGGTATTGTCACTCCTTATTCTCCTAATATCGACATCTCACCTGAAACTTGAAAACTTTCAATCACACGAAACTTAACGGAACTTCGTGAGATAGGTTAGTATGATAAAGAGCAAACCATTTCACTTTGGTACTGTCAAAGACAAGATTCATAATTTTTTCCACACCATGCCTACTGTAGCATATCATTTCCACAATTTAGATTGAGCAATATAAGCCATAGAAACTAGAAAACAAGCAAACTATGCAATGAAAACAGAACCTGTCAAAAACAGAACAGTCTGTAATAATCTGGATAACTACCATAGTTATGCTACTACAAAAATTATGAAAAAATTGGGAACACGTGAGCAATTTGTATATGAAACTCCTGCAAAAAGAATCAACTCAAAAGCACTCTTCTGTTAAAAATGAGACTTGTTTTCGTGAGCGCAAAAGTTTCTGTTTTTCAGCAGGGTCAAATCAACTATCGCCCAACATGACCCCAAAGGCTTTACTTGGCACTTTATTGAAACAAAAGCAATAAAACATGATTACTACAGTAGCATAATCATGTGAACACACAAAAGCAGTAGGTAAAAGTGTTGGGTTGTCTCCCAACAAGCGTTTTTCTTTAATGCCTTTTAGCTAGGCATGATGAGTTCAATGATGCTCGCATAAAAGATAAGGATTGAAACATGAAAAAGAGCATCATGAAGCATATGACTAGCACATTTAAGTCTAACCCACTTTCTATGCATAGGGATTTTGTGGGCAAACAACTTATGGTAACAAGAATGAACTAGCATAGGAAGGCAAAACAAACATAACTTCAAGATTTTCAACATAAAGAGAGGAAACTTGATATTATTGCAATTCCTACAAGCATAAGTTCCTCCATCATAATTATTTTCAGTAGCATCATGAAAAAATTCAATAATATAACCATCACATAAAGCATTCTTTTCATGACACAAAAGCATATAAAACTTATTACTCTCCACATAAACAAATTTCTTCTCATCAATAGTAGTGGGAGCAAACTCAACAAAATAACTATCATGAGAGTGAAAATTAAAATCATGATGACAAGCTTCATGGTTATCATTATTCAATATAGCATACATGTCATCACCATAATAATCATAAATAGGAGGCATGCTTTCGTCATAATAAATTTTCTCATCATAACTTGGGGGAGTAAAAAGATCATCTTCATCAAACATAGCATCCCCAAGCTTCTAGCTTTGCATATCATTAGCATCATGGATATTCAAAGAATTCATACTAACAACATTGCAATCAAGCTCATCATTCAAATATTTTGTGCCAAACACTTCATTGACTTCTTCTTCTAACAATTGAGCACAATTTTCCGATCCATCATTTTCAAGAAATATATTGTAAAGATGATCAATAATATGATGCCACCTAAATTCCATTTTTTTGTAGTTTTCTTTTGTAAACCAAAATGGTGACAAAACAAGAAACTAAAAGATTCAATTGCAAGATCTAAATATATACCTTCAAGCACTCACCTCCCCGGCAACGGCGCCAGAAAAGAGCTTGATGTCTACTAGGCAACTTTATTCTTGTAGACACGTGTTGGGCCTCCAAGCGCAGAGTTTTGTAGGACAGTACCAATTTTCCCTCAAGTGGATGACCTAAGGTTTATCAATCCGTGAGAGGTGTAGGATGAAGATGGTCTCCGTCAAACGACCCTGCAACCAAATACAAGAAATCTCTTGTGTCCCCAACACACCCAATACAATGGCAATTTGTATAGGTGCACTAGTTCGGCGAAGAGATGGTGATAAAAGTGTAATATTGATGGTAGAAATATATTTTTATAATCTGAATAAATAAAACAGCAAGGTAGCAAATAGTAAACGGGCACAAAAACAGTATTACAATGCTTAAAAATGAGGCCTAGGGTCCGTACTTTTGCTAGTGCAACCTCTCAACAATGCTAACATAGTTGGATCATATGATTATCCCTCAAAGTGCAATAAAGAATCACTCCCGAGTTCCTATTAGCGGAGAGCAAAAGATAGGAATTGTTTGTAGGGCACGAAACCACCTCAAAGCTATTCTTTCCATTCGATCTATTCAAGAGTTCGTACTAAAATAACACAAAGATATTTTTTCCGTTTGATCTATCCTAGAGTTCGTACTAGAATAACACCAAAGCAAATTCATATTCATAATACTCAATCCACACAAAGAACTATAAAGAGACTGAGGGAGTCCTGGATTAGGGGGTCCCCGGGCATCCGGGCTATGTGACGTGGGCCGGACTGGTGGGCCGTGAAGATACAAGATAGAAGGCTTTCCCCCATGTCCGGATGGGACTCTCCTTTGCGTGGATGGCAAGCTTGGCATTCAGATATGAAGATTCCTTTCTCTGTAAACCGACTCTGTACAACCCTAGGCCCCTCCGGTGTCTATATAAATAGGAGGGTTTAGTCCGTAGAGGCAATCACAATCTTACAGGCTAGACATCTTGGGTTTAGCCATTACGATCTCGAGGTAGATCAACTCTTGTAACACCTATACTCATCAAAGTCAATCAAGCAGGAAGTAGGGTATTACCTCCATTAAGATGGCCCCAACCTGGGTAAACATCGTGTCCCCTGCCTCCTGTTACCTTCGATCCTCAGACACACAGTTCGGGACCCCCTACCCGAGATCGGCCGGTTTTGACACCGACATTGGTGCTTTAATTGAGAGTTCCTCTGTGCTGTCGATAGAAGGTTCGATGGCTCATTCGATCATCTACAATAATGCTGTTTTAGGGGAGACTTTCCTCCCCGGCCAAATCCTCGTATTCGGCGGCTTCGCACTGCGTGCCAACTCGATTGGCCAGTTGGAGCAGATCGACAGCTACGCCCCTGGTCATCAGATCAGTTTTGGAAAACTGAACTATGTCGCTGACATCCGTGGAGACTTGATCTCGAAAGGGTTCGCGGCCCCAACCGCCGCTCCTGCCTTAGATCCAGAGCACACTAATAGGTCCGAAGACGGGAGTTTAGAGCCCGCCGGACTGTCTGTAGTTGTGGAACTTGCTACCGGAGATCTGGAGGGGACGGCGTTATCGGCAAGCCCAAAGACGAACCGAGCTCCTCTTGTCGCTGAAGTGCCGGACTCTCCCTCGGACTCTAAATCCGAACTCTCGAGGTCCGCGTCGAGCGGGCACGTCCAGGAGGCTCTCGCCCCGGTCAGCCCTGCGGACCCTCGCCTCTCTGTCCAAACCTCTCTCCTAAACGAGGCTCTGGACTTAATGCGATCACTCACCATTGCGGAAGAATCGCTTCCGAATTATTCCCAGCCCGGACTAGGGGCTGAGAGCGGGGAATTCTACGTCCCACCCACCACCCACTTCATAGCCACCGTCGAAGATCTAACCTACATGCTGGATTACTCCTCCGAACCCATCGACGACATGGATAACGATGCCGGACACGAACAAGGCCAAGACCCTCCGTTCACCGAACGATGGACGGCCACCTCCACATACGACGTGTACATGGTGGACACACCCAAAGAGGATGGCGACGACAGCAAGGAGGATCCGGTTGAGGACAAGCCTGCTGAAGCACCTCCGAAGCGTCAGCGTCAGCGGCACCGCTCAAAATTGCGTCGTGACAAAGAAAGCAATACCGGCACCGGAGACAATAATACTCCGGAGAAGGCCGAAGACCCCGAAGCCCCTGTCGAGCCAACATCCTAATAGGACGATTGGGAGGATGGGCAAGCCCCGACGACCCTGTCGGGAACGGGGACTCGGAGGATACTAACTACCTACCGATCTCTGAAGAGGATGTGAGCCTCGGCGACGAAGACTTCATCGTGCCAGAGGAACCCCTCGAACAAGAGTGCTTTAAGCGCCGGCTAATCGCCACTGCAAGAAGCCTGAAAAAGAAGCAGCAGCAGCTTCAACCTGAGCAGGATCTACTCAATGATAGATGAACAAATGTCCTGGCAGCCGAATAATACGACCTCGAACGCCCAACTAAGAGTTACCTGAAGCACAAGCTACTACCACAATTCGACGACGAGACCCTTGAGCCAATACACCAAAGAATAGAGCTACTGACGAACCCGACCGCCCACCACGTGGACGGGACAGACCGACAACTTACGCCGAACACCAGCCCGCGCCACCCCGCCGCCGAGGCAAGGAGACAACGGCCCCGTGCTATACCTACGACCTACGCAAGGACCTGGACAATAGAACCGGCCAGACAAGATCAATCTATGGATCGAGGGGATGTGCTCCAACACGAGAGGACGGCCATCAGGCCTGGTGGGACAGGCACAACCTCACTCGGGCCGAAAACCGCATACGGACTTCATTCGAACTGTGCGACGATATCGCCCGATACAGAGGCGCTGCACACCCCTTATGCTTCACCGATGAGGTGATGGAGCACCAGTTCCCAGAAGGGTTTAAACCCGTGAACATTGAATCATACGATGGTACGACGGATCCCGTAGTATGGATCGAAGATTTTTTTTCTCCATATCCACATGGCCCGCGGTGATGATCTCCATGCCATCAAATACCTCCCGCTCAAATTAAAGGGACCAGCACCGCACTGGTTAAACAGCCTCCCAGAAAATTCTATTGGCAGCTGGGAAGACTTGGAGGATGCCTTTAGAGACAACTTCCAAGGTACCTATGTTCGGCCTCCAGACGCCGATGACCTTAGTCACATAGTCCAGCAACCCGGAGAATCAACCCGGAAACTCTGGACCAGGTTCTTAATTAAAAAGAACCAAATTGTGGATTGTCCGGACGCCAAAGCCCTCGCGGCCTTTAAACACAGCATCCGAGACGAGTGGCTCGCCCGACACCTCGGCCAAGAAAAGCCGAAGTCCATGGCAGCCCTTACCGCACTTATGACCTGCTTTTGCACAGGAGAAGATAGCTGGCTAGCTCGTAGAAGCAATAACACCAGCGACCCCGGCACCTCCGAAGCCAGGGATGGCAATGGCAAGCCACGACTCAACAAGCACAAGCGTCGAAGCAATAATGAAGGTACCGAAGACACGATGGTCAACGCCGGATTCAGTGGCTCTAAATCCGGTCAACAGAAGAAGCCATTCAAAGGAAACAGAGATGGTCCATCTAGTTTGGACAGAATACTCGATCGGCCTTGCTAGATTCATGGCACCCCCGATAAGCCTGCCAATCATACCAACAGAAACTGTTGGGTCTTTAAACAGGCTGGCAAACTCAACGCCGAACACAGGCTGAAAGGGCCGCCCAGCGAGGACGACGACGAAGAGCCTCGCCCACCGAACATAGGGGGACAGAAGAAATTCCCCCCTAAGGTCAAAACGGTGAACATGATCTACGTTACTCATATCCCTAAGCGGGAGCGCAAGCGCGCGTTAAGGGACGTTTACGCCATCGAGCCAGTTGCCCCAAAATTTAATCCATGGTGAGCCTGTCCGATCACCTTTGATCGCAGAGACCATCCGACCAGTATCCGTCACGGAGGTTCGGCTGCATTGGTCCTCGATCCAATTATTGACGGATTGCACCTCACTCGAGTCCTTATGGACGGCGGCAGCAGTCTCAATCTGCTCTATCAGGACACCGTCCGCAAAATGGGCATTGATCCATCAAGAATCAAGCCCACTAAAACCACCTTTAAAGGGGTAATACCCGGCGCAGAGGCCTGTTGCACAGGATCCATAATGCTGGAAGTCGTATTCGGCTCACCAGATAACTTCCGGAGCGAAGACCTGATCTTCGACATCGTCCCGTTCCGCAATGGCTATCACGCGCTACTCGGACGAACCGCTTTCGCCCGTTTCAATGCAGTCCCGCACTACGCTTATCTAAAGCTCAAGATGCCTGGACCACGTGGCGTTATAACAGTCAATGGAAACATGGAGCGCTCCCTCCGTACAGAGGAGCATACCGTGGCCCTCGCAGCCGAGGTGCAGGGGGGCCCTCGCTAAGCCGAATACTACACTGGTAGTCAAGCCCCCGGACACTCACTACAAAAAAATACCCTTCCGTGATGATACGTGTTTGTCACAGTAGTCGCGTTTTTTGTCATGCATGTACATCCATGACAAATTTATGACAGAATCAAGATAGTCATACCTGTGCTGTCGTAGAAGTGTTCCATGACATTACCAAAATTATCATCACGGAAGTGTCCACTTCCATGACGATAAATCGCGCGTCACAGAAGTGCTTCCGTCAAGGGTGACCGACACGTGGCATCCACCGTAACGAAACACCGTTAAGCTATCGGGTCGGGTTTTGGATCCGATAACCCGTTAACAGCCGCGACCAATGGGGATTTTCCACGTGTAAAATCATCATTGGCTGGAGGAAACACGTGTTGGCTCATCATTGGGACAGATGTCATCTACTCATTGGACAGAAGGCGCCTATGATACGTCGACACGTGGCACGGCCCGTCAAGTTTAAATGGGCCGGCCCAACTAAAGGCCCACAAGATTTTGCGGACCATAATGGGCCGGCCCAGCTAAAGGCCCACGAGATTTTGCGGACCATAATGGGCTGGCCCAGCTAAAGGCCCACAAGATTTCACGGGCCATAATGGGCCGGCCCAGGTAAAGGCCCACAAGATTTTTGTGTGCCATAATGGGCCGGCCCAGGTAAAGGCCCACAAAATTCTTGCGGATCATAATGGGCCGGCCCAGCTAAAGGCCCACGAGATTTCGCCGACACTAATGGGCCGGCCTAGCTGTAGGCCCACAAGATTTTGAGGACCCTAGTAGGCCGGCCCATTAACTGGCTGCCATGTTTTGGGCCAAATGCAGGCCCATATTTGTTCCGGTCCATTAATGGCCTGCCATGTTCCGGGCCTAATAATGGGCCATATGAGATCCGGCCCGTTAAAAGCCTCCCACGTTCTGGGCCAAATCACGGCCCAGATCAGGTCCGGCCCTTTAAGAGGCTTTGGCCTCAATTATGGCCCATATTAGATTGGGCCTGTTAACTGGACGCTATGCTTTTGGGCCCACTTGCTAAAGGCCCATTTAGTAATTCGGCCTGATATTAGTTTCGGCCTGATATTAGTTTCGGCCTGTTAAGGGCCCGTTTAACATTTCGGCCCTATATTAATTTCGGCCTATTAAAAGCCCGTCATATAGTTGGGCCTAACTACGGCCCGGTTTGCATCCGGCCTGCTCGCAGCCGATATCTGATTGGGCCAAACAAGGACCGAGACAATTTTGGCCTGTTAAAAGCCCATGATTTGATTCGCACAATCATGGGACGGGGTCCATTTCGGGTTGCTGCCGGCCCGTGAGCTGTTCGGCATGTTTCAGGCCCAACCTACTTCTCAGCCTCCTAAAAGCCCATTGAGTTTTCTTGCGAAAAGAGGGCCGAGGGTTACTCGGCCTATTAAAGGCCCGAATCTACTAGTGGGCCAGTTTGACGAGGCCCATGATGCGGATCATACATCGTGATTGCATGACGGCCCGATTATGTACCGTAATTTTACGGTTTGGCCGGTTTACTGCGAAGACAGGATATTTATACAGTAAAATAACTGCAGCATCGTGAATAAGAAAAAACCTAGACTATACAATAAAGAAATTACGGCATATTACATCCACTGGGCATCAAAGTTCGCCACTATGATAATAAAGCACAAGCAGACAACAGATTACATACACTGGGCATCAAAGATCGCCACCAGTGCAAATAAACACGCCGACAAAATAATATACAAAACCGACAACACTTCAATAGAGTTCAAGAAAGGTTAGCCCTGCTGGCGAGCTACATCGCAACCACCTGAGCAAGATGATGAGACTGCGCTTGTTCAACACTTATATCTTCCTCACTCTGAAAGATAAACAAGCAGACATATGACAGGTTTTGCACATAAAAGTATCAGTGCTGACAATTCATCACATTTCTTACTGACGAATAAAGTGACACAGTTTAAAATTGCATTAACACAATATGGTATTGTTTAGGTCAAGACATGGTAGGAAATGACATTGTGAAGGAGTTGGCAGCTTCAAGACACCACTGGATTACAGATCAAGAACTGATAAGTATCAATGGTTAGTGTGTTGTCAATTTATCCCATTTCAGATTGGCAAATAAAGAGACGGTTTAAATAATAGTAGAATGATATGAAATTGTTCATAGTTAAGACATTGCAGAATATGACATTGTGTTGTAGTGGGTAGGTTCACCACACCACTGGATTACGGGTGAAGAACAGAAGCATACATGCAGTGCAAAAGAAGATCACTTGCTCTGTATAGTTTAATTTACATGGTATGAAGAAGGAACTTGGTTGTACAACTGAAAACTTAAATTGAGAAGGACAAACTTTTGTTTATGAACTACATAATAAACTTTAAACATGCAATTTGATGCAAACACCAAAAATAAACAGTTGTTGTAGTCATGCCTAACCAAATATACACAACAAAGTTTGAAGGCTTGAGAAGGATAAACTTACATTACTGGTGAAGACTGGCTTTATAAAGCCCTTGTCCATGCTGATGGGGGGGGGGGGGCAATTCAAGAAGTTTACCACAGAATCTTCTTGATAAGCATTGCCTTTATTCTACATTTTGTTAAGAGTAAATACAGATGTGATAATATACAAAAATGGAGAATATTTAAGATAAGATGAAGAGTGATGCTACATAACCAAGTAGCTATAAATGTATGTGCAACGATACAGGCAAAAGGCACAGCCAAGAGCAATGCACAACTAAACTTCTTCAGCACCAACCTTATGGTAAGAGTAAATATAGATCTGATGTGTAGAAAATGGAGGGCAAAGGAAAATAAGCTGCAGAGTGATGGTACATGAACAACTACCTGTCAATATAAGTACACTGCTAAAGGACATCATGTACTTACAAGAACAATGCAGAGCTAAAAAATCATTGGCATTGGATATATTCAACACTAATGTAACCATTCATACAAATCAGATAATTTGGAGCGAACAATTGATAAGCAAGCTATCATGCATACCGTTGTCACATAATGAACAAGGTATGTATGCAAGTACAGTGATACAGGACAACAGGTACTAACAAGAGCAAAGCAGCGGGCAACATATTTGCGATATCCTGTTGTTCTTTTCAAACCGGAATTCTTCTTCGAGCAGATTTCCTGCAAAAAAGATCCGTAAGGCACATGCGGAAAAGTAGAAGTTCAAATTGTCATTTGATTTCATAGACAGTACCTCATCCTGGGAACGAGATCAGTGCATAACAAGGTTTTTCCATTCAATGTCTTCTAAATTTAGCATAGGTGACTTCACCGGAAATTCGTTTATAGACTTGCAATCAAAGTGTGATTTCCTCAGGTAACACCGATACTGCTGCAATGCTTCCTTGAAAAGCACAAGCAAGCTTTGCTCGTCATGACTATCCAGATTGACCCTCGCCTAGTTACAACAATGTAATGTAAATCATTGATGTGTTCAATCAGCAGAAAACAGGAAAATAATAACCATGAATAATAGCACTTACACGTAAGTTGGACAGGAAGATGTGAAAATGGTGTTTGTCTTCACTATAATCTTCCCATGATGGGAATATATGCACGTAGTCCCTAACAACATTGAAAGCATTGTCTTTTAAACTGGGAATAAATGGAATGGGGTCCAATCTGCAGGAATTGGCCGTCTCTGCAGTTGGGATAGGTCTTCGGCCGGTGGACTTGCTGTACTTTTTGCTAGAGTGGGATTTTTCTGTGGTACAGCTGGTGCTATGGCAAATGAAATCGGTATACCTTTTGCTGGAGTGCAGGTCCTGTGTGGTGGGCTAGTGGTGTGGCCAGTGAAGTATGGGTACAGTCTGCTGGAGTCAGTCCTACGTTTAGTGTCACTGGTTGTACAACCAATATAAGTGGGGCGCTATCTGATTTCTCCGGCACCACCTCATTTTTCAAGGACTTTGCTAGTGCTCCTTCAGGTTCGGCAATCACCCTCTTCCTTTTTGATGTCTGATGCACAAGAACATCATTTGAGTGGAAAAACATGGTATGATGACAGATGGAATATGTATTGATAATGGATGGGCATTGCATCTCGAGTTATATGATGAGTAAACTAAGCAGATGGCGGTGCAACAAAGTAGAAGAAATGCAAGACAACATACGCAAGATACGCGCAATCAATAAAACCTTGCCAAATTAGAACATGCACCTTGATGGGTGAACAGGACAGGCCATCTGCCTTTGACTCCTCGAGGTTAGAATAGTCATTAGGATGATATTCTGAACAAGAATCAACAGGTGGGGAGCGTATGAGTTTCATTGCTTCCAGAATGGCACTCAATGCCTTGGTGCTAATTTTGTAAGTCATTGCAGTGTTCCACAATATTCTTCTGATGCGCGGATTCTGATATTCACTGTAATTGCGTATAATATCTGAGAACCATGAAAACATAAATAGTTGTGAGATTATCTTTGTAATGCAGATGATATTCTAATATAGGGGCGCCCCTGTAAACACTTGTGTGCTATCACTGGATTCTGGTGAGAGAGCTCATGTGTGCTGTAATATGGTGCGTGCATTTATATAATCTGGCACAAGTACACAAAAAAATAGGCTCCAGAAGTAAGGATAGCTGGCAGATGATAGGTTCATAATATACTATATAGAGAGTTTATTGCCAAACCATGATAACAAGAGCACACAACAACTAGGCAGATCATAGTGTACATAACAGGGGTACACCATAACCACGATATATAAATCGGGAAAGTGGAACTGGCTTGAAACTACGGTGTTGTCTTGCCGCTAGTAATTGAAAGCCTATCGATCACGTACATGCCAGCTCTATCAACTGTTGACTGCAGATGTCCCTGCGCCACTTCCTGACAAGGAACATACTGTACGTACTAAATACAGAATAAACAAAGAGGAACATGTTAAAGAACAGAAGAGGAAGCATATTCTTGAGGTTCCGCTTCATTGCATACAATGTTGGTTTCCCACTCATGATGAATCACAACGCCCAAAGAAATGCAATTCCATGATGTCTCTCTATATGTGGCAATTTTGAACAAGAGTCATTAGGATCATATTCTGAACAAGAATCAACAGGTGGGGAGCGTATGAGTTTCATTGCATCCAGAATGGCACTCAATGCCTTGGTGCCAATTTTGTAAGCCATTGCAGTGTTTAGCTTCAAGACTGGACTGCTGCTAGTGCGACACAAAGCAGCTACACAGATCATAGTGTAGTTATAACGGGGAAAACCGTAAGCATCAGAGTAAAATCAGCAAAGTGGAACTTGCTGGAATATATGTGCTAGTATTGCCGGTATGGCTAGAAAGGCTTCGGATACCAGCTCTCTTCAAGTGAAGGTGCGGTACTGTTAATATCAGTGTTACTCTCAAAGGCGACACAACTCCACGCATTTCCTTGCTATTCTTATAGGATTCAAGTGGGCAGGTTACTACAAATCCTATTCCTATGTTTACAAGATCCTACGAATCAAAGAGGCTCAAAGTGTCCATCACAACCGACCGTATAGACCTCTACGCTGCAAAAGTCCCTGCTCATCTTCAGTACAAGGAACATACTGTACCACTATCATACTCCCTCCGTTCCAAAATATAAGTCTTGGTAGAGATTTCCACTATGGATCACATACAGATGTATCCAGATACATTTTAGAGTGTAGATTCACTCATTTTGCTCCATATGTAGTCCATGGTGGAATCTATACAAAGACTTGTATTTAGGAACGGATAGAGTACATATTAAAGAAGAACGGAAGAGGAACATGGTAAAGAAGAGCAAGCAGATTTTGGATAATAAAATGTTGGTTGCGCAGTGCCCACACATGATGAACCAGAGCGCATTAAGAATGCAACTCCCAGCTGCCTCTCGACCATTTCAGGCGGTTTGTAGCGACCAGACCTCAGACGGTCAAGTCTCTGTGCATCAGTGTCATCCCTGGATCAGTAATGCTGACACACACAGTACTCGAAGGATTTGTAACAGAGTAGCAATCACACACTTATTACATCGAATGTCTCAAAAGAGAACTTAATACAATAAATATGGCTTAAGGCCATCTAAAAACGATAACAGCGGAAGACTTGGAAGATAAGCGAGTCCATCAACTCCAACGGCATCACTGAGTATAGAACCACGACCTAAGGCACCTTACTCGTCGTATGAAAAGTCTGCAACATGAAACGTTGCAGCCCGAAAATGGGTCAGCACATGGAATATGCTGGCAATGTAACACATAGAGAGTAATGAACAAAATAATGCTATACTACATGCATATTTGGCTGGTGGAAGGCTCTATGGTTACAATTTTGCGAAAAGCCAATTTTTCCCTACTACAAAGGAATAAATTTTATTTAACTATCATGGTGGTTGTTAAACATTGAGAATGGGTGACACCATCTCAATCCCAATTAAGTTTCAACATTAATCCCAACAAAATTAATTAAAGTAACATGATGAGATTCACATGATAATCCAAGTACTAGATACTCAAGTTGTCCATAACCGGGGACACGGCTAACCATGATTAGTTTATACACTCTGCAGAGGTTTGCGCACTTTTCCCCACAAGACTCGATCTCCTCCGTTGGGATTCTCGCACTACATGATGTTTGAGAAATGGATGACCGAGACATAGTCTTTCAGAAGCATTTGCACCTTACGATCGGGTAGACAGTATCACCTACAACCCCTACATCTGCTAGTCTACCACCGTAAGAGTTCACACAACTTAATCAACTATGCTAGAGCCCATAATAGCTTGTGGCTGCACACGGAAGTTTCTAGCATGAATAATCTCATGATCCCTTTGAGCCTGGGTGGCGGTCCATAAAAAAACAAGCAATCGCTAGAATACCCAGGTGCCTCAATCCACCCAGATGTGTGTTTAAGTAGCCACCTTAAATTGAACCATTAATTAACAATCTCACATCTGTCATGGATACACTCACCCAATCCACGTCTACTAGCATAGCATAGCAATATAAGCAAACATAGAAGTAACTCCCAATGGTTTGGTAATAAACAGGGCAATAGGTTCTACCTCATCAGCTACTTCCCAACCCACAATTTAATCAGATGCTAATCATGCAATTGTTTGAGGATTGATCTAATGCAATAAAACTGGGTGTGAAAAGAGGTATGATCAAAGTGTTACTTGCCTTGCTGATAATCCATGAAACCTAGGGATTCGAAGTAGCAAGCGGCGCACTCCGGGTACTCTATCGCAAACAAACAAGCATACAATAAGTACTCGTCTAATGCATAGGTAAAAGTCAAATAAGAGATCTAACCAGATAGTTCAACTTAAGAACTCCGGTTTGCAAAAAGAATCAAATCAAACGAAGCAACGAAAGTCAAACGGCGAAAGAAACAAGCTTTGTTTACTAATCTGGACCGAAGTCAAATTTTACAGTAGCAAAAACTTGTTTGAGTTGGTTAAACAGAAAGAGGGTTTCGAGACGAAACTCTAGGCGCTTGAATAGCCTGATTCCGACAAACGAGCGAAAAGTTAAACCAAAACGAAAAACAGATCGGAAATCGCGATCAGAAATAATCACGGAAAATCCGAGAAAAAGAAAAATTGACGAACAGTTTAACGAACGGGCGTTCGTTAACTGTAACTAAACGATGAACGCGTTCGTTAAAACGAACGAACGAGCGAACGCTCGCTAAATAAGAAAACCAAAAAAAACAAAACAAAACTGATCTAAAAAAACCCTAGGGTTTTCTAAAAAAACCGAATCGGTTTTGTTCAGAAAACCGGGCGGCGGGCGGCTACCTCGGCTCGGGGCTCCGGCAAAGTCCGGTGGCTCCGGTGGGGTGACGGGAGGCGGCGTGGGGCGGCGGGGCTGCGGGCGTCGGCGGCGGCGGCTTTCCCGGCGGCGGCGACCTTGGGCGGCGGGGCGGCTCGGCGATGGTGCGGGTTCCGGCGGCAGGGCTGCGGGTTCGGTGGTGGGGTGAGGGGCGGCGGCGGCGGCTATTTAAGGAGGGGAGGGGCGGCGCGGCTTGGGGAAGGGGGCGCCTCGGGAGGCGTGCTCCTCCCGGACTCGGGCGGCGGCGGCGGTCTCCGATCCGGAGACGACGGCGGGAGGCGGTGGCGCGGGCGGGCCGGCCTGGGTTCGGCTGGGCTTCGGCCCAGTCGGGCGCGCGGGAGTTTTTTTTTACTTTTTAAACAATTCCGCCGAAACGGAGAAAAATTCTAGAAAATAAATGTCTAAAAATGCCCAAAAAAATTTCACCGTCTAAATAAAATATTTAGAACAAGATGAACATTTTCTTGGCTCTAAAAATGCAATTTTGAAAAACGTGCAATTTTCCTAAATTCAAATAAAATAGCAAAACTCCAAATAAAATAAGATTTGATTTTTTATTAAATCCTCAATATTTCTTATTTTTGGGAAAGTCATTTTATTCCCTCTCTCTTATTTTTATAAATGAAATAATTGAAGATAAAATAAATAAAATCAAATGATCCTATTTTCAAAATTTGAGAAAACCCAAATATGAAAATAACGAAATCCCCAACTCTCTCCGTGGGTCCTTGAGTTGCGTAGAATTTCTAGGATCAAACCAAAAATGTGAAAAAAAATATGATATGCAATGATGATCTAATGTATAACATTCCAAATTGAAAATTTGGGATGTTACAAACCTACCCCCCTTAAGATGAATCTCGCCCTCGAGATTGGGTTGGCTAGAAAATAGGTGAGGGTTGTCCTTCCGTAGATCTTCCTCTCGCTCTCAGGTGGTTTCATCCTCGGTATGTTGGTCCACTGAACTTTGCAAAACTTGATAACCTTGCTGCGGGTGACTCGGCTGGCATACTCAAGAATCTTGACTGGTTTCTCCTCATAAGTCAAATCACTATCCAACTGAATCGCCTCCAGTGGCATTGTATCTCTCAGAAGTATATCAGCCATCTCTGCGTGGCACCTCTTCAACTGGGAAACGTGGAACACATCGTGAACTCCTGACAATCCTTCGGGTAATTCCAACTTGTAAGCAACTTCTCCCATACGCTCCAAAACTTTGTATGGTCCTACAAAACGTGGCGCTAACTTTCCCTTAACTCCAAAGCGCTTAACTCCCCGAAGTGGAGATACACGAAGATAAACTCTGTCACCGATTTCGTAAACTGTCTCCTTATGTTTTGAATCCGCATAGCTCTTCTGTCTGGATTGGGCTACCTTGAGCCTATCACGAATCAACTTCACCTTCTGTTCAGACTCCTTAATCAAATCTGGTCCAAACAACTGGCGGTCTCCAACTTCGTCCCATAACAATGGTGTTCTACACCTCCTTCCGTACAAAACTTCGATAGGGGCCATCTTCAAACTGGATTGATAACTGTTGTTGTAAGAGAACTCTGCATATGGCAAGTTATCGTCCCAACTAGATCCATAATCTAGCGCACAAGCTCTCAGCATGTCCTCCAGAATCTGATTGACTCTCTCGGTCTGTCCATCTGTCTGCGGATGAAAGGCTGTACTGAATTCTAGCCTGGTACCCAAAGTTTCCTGTAACTGATGCCAGAACTTTGAGGTAAACTGGGTTCCTTTATCTGATACAATGCTCCTCGGAACTCCATGCAGACATACGATTCTGGTCATGTATATCTTTGCCAACTTAGCACTGGTGTAAGTGGTCTTCACTGCGATGAAATGAGCTACCTTCGTCAAACGATCGACTACAACCCATATTGAGTCATAGCCTGAACGAGTCCTGGGCAATCCCGTGATAAAATCCATGCCTAGTTTATCCCACTTCCATTCGGGTATCGGCAATGGCTGTAGCAATCCTGCTGGCTTCTGATGCTCTGCCTTCACTCTCTGACATACATCACAAGCTGCTACATACTCCGCAATATCCTTCTTCATTCCGGTCCACCAGAAAGTATCCTTCAAATCCAAATACATCTTGGTATTTCCTGGGTGAATCGAATATGACGAGTCATGAGCCTCCTGCAGAATCAACTTCCTGATCTCCAGGTCATTAGGCACACAAACGCGGTCCTCAAACCATAAGGTATCGTGCTCGTCCTCACGAAATCCCTTGGCTTTTCCTTTGCTCATCCTTTCCTTTATTCCGGCTATCTCCTTGTCTGTCTTTTGAGCTTCTCTGATCTTATCCATCAGAGTAGACTGTATCTCCAATGCTGCAACATAGCCTGTCGGAACTATTTCCAAACATAGCTCGCGAAGATCCTTGGCTAATTCCTTCAGTAACTCTCCGGTCATGAGTGTGTTGACATGGCTCTTGCGGCTCAATGCATCTTCTACTACGTTAGCCTTTCCGGGGTGATAATGCAATCTCATATCATAATCCTTTATGAGCTCCAACCATCTCCTTTGCCTGAGATTCAACTCCTTCTGCGTGAAGATGTATTTCAAACTCTTGTGATCCGTGTACACCTCATAGTGGTTTCCGATGAGAAAATGTCTCCATTTCTTCAACGCATGTACTACGGCTGCTAACTCCAAATCATGCGTAGCGTAATTCATCTCATGGGGTTTAAGCTGTCGTGAAGCATATGAAACAACTCTTCCTTCCTGCATAAGCACTGCTCCAAGTCCTCGACGAGAAGCGTCGCAGCATACTTCATAATCCTTGCGCTGATCTGGCAGAATCAACACTGGTGATGTAACCAAACGTTTCTTCAACTCTTGGAAACTAGCTTCACATTCCTCAGTCCAGTTGAACTTGGTGTCCTTCTTCAACAGCTCCGTCATGGGCTTAGCAATCCTCGAGAAATTCTCAATGAATCTCCGGTAGTATCCTGCAAGTCCAAGAAAACTCCGGATCTCTCCAACTGATGTGGGTGATTCCCAGTTTGTCACGGTGTCGACTTTGGTGGGTTCTACTGCTATTCCTTCTCCGGATATAACATGTCCGAGGAATCCAACTTCCTTCAACCAAAACTCACATTTGCTGAACTTGGCGTATAACTGATGTTCTCTGAGCTTCTCAAGTACCAAACACAAATGTTCCTTATGCTCCTCTTCATTCTTGGAGTAGACCAAAATATCATCAATGAACACCACGACGAACTTATCCAAAAACTCCATAAACACCTTGTTCATCAGGTTCATGAAATAGGCAGGTGCGTTAGTCAGACCAAATGACATAACAGTATACTCGTACAGCCCATACCTAGTGGTAAAAGCCGTCTTAGGTATATCCTGCTCTCGAATCTTCAACTGATGGTATCCTGACCGGAGATCGATCTTGGAAAATACCTTAGCTCCTTGTAAGCGGTCAAACAGATCATTGATCATCGGCAGTGGGTACTTGTTTTTGATGGTCACTTCATTCAGTCCTCGGTAATCAACAACCATCCTTAACGATCCATCCTTCTTCTCCACTAGAAGCACTGGCGATCCCCAAGGTGAAGAACTTGGTCGAATATAGCCTTTATCCAGCAACTCCTTAATCTGCTTCTTAATCTCCTCCATGCTAACGTGGTTCACATGTCCTTTGTTTAAAGGGTTGGGCTTCTTCCCAGAGCTTCCATTGCCATTTCCATTCTTAGCTTCAGGACACTCATTAGCATAATGTCCAGTCTTCTGGCACTTGTAGCAAGTGACTTGGCTCAGATCTCTCTTAGCTGGGGTCGATGGGTTGGTACGGTTCTATCCGTTGCTTCCTCCATTCCCATTACCATTCTTGGGTCCACTATGGTTGTGCGAACCTCCTGCTCCATGGGTATGCTGAAAAGGTCCTCCCGAATTCGGGGTAAAACGTGGCTTCTGATGAGCTCCAGAATTGTACTTCCCTTGTCCATACTTCCTCTTGCGGCTTTCAATCTGCTGCTGCTTCCCTTCAATCATGAGAGCTCTATCTACCAACTCCTGGTAGTTGTTGAAGGTTGCTACCATCAACTACATGCTCAGCTCATCATTAAGCCCTTCCAGAAACTTCTCCTGCTTGGCTGCATCTGTAGCAACGTCATCTGGGGCATAACGTGCTAACTTACTAAAGTCCTCCACATACTGGCCTACGGTGCGTCCTCCTTGGCGTAAGTTGCGAAACTCACGCTTCTTCATGGCCATAGCTCCTGCTGAAACATGGGCAGTACGGAAAGCTTGTTGAAACTGGTCCCATGTGACAGTGTCGATGGGGTGAGTGGCTCTGTAATTCTCCCACCATGATGCTGCGGGTCCATCAAGCTGATGTGCGGCAAAACACACTCTCTCCGCATCTGTGCATCCTGCAGTGGTCAACTCCCTTCCAACTTTGCGGAGCCAATCATCTGCAACAATCGGCTCGGTGCTACTGGAATACACCAGCGGATTTAGCCTCAAGAAACGGGTCAAATGATCAACAGGTGGTGGCGGTGGGTTGTTGTTGTTGTTGTTGCCTTGGTTCTGTACTAGTGCTTGCATCAAGACATTCTGCTACTGAATCAACTGAGTGATCTCCGGTGGGAAAACAAATCCGGTGTTGCGTCTCGGAGGCATCTGATGGGTTTAGAAAAGATGAGAATTTAGAATAGAATGAGGTCTAGAGAGAAAACACTACCCATATGCACATGAGACAAACACAATCAATATCACTCAAATCAATTCAAACAAGGCATACAATCGATCTAACTATCGTCACAAAGTGCTCGGACTATACTATATACATGGGGGAATACTACTACCGATTATGGTGGTCTACTAGAAATTTTGATCGGTCAAAGACTCCATGATATCTTCTCCAGCTTCACCAACAAAGTCATCTTCACTGGGGTCCGAGTCGGTGTTGTCGATGATGATGTAGTTATCCGGGCAAGCGCAATCATCGTCTTCTCCTCCTGGTGCTGGGTCTCCCATGAATACTCCGATCTTCTTTATCAGGTCATCATTCTTCTCCAACAACGTGGCGATCTCCTCCTCATATCCATCGCGCGTAGACTTGAGTTCTTCCTCCAACTCCGTGATCTTGGTCAATGCCTTCTTCAGATCTATCATGCCTGTGCACATTTGGTTCTCCTGGCGACGAATGTGTTGGTTTAACTCCTGGATGAAAGCTGCAATTGATCTATCCTTCTTGGCACTAATCATCTCCCATTGCTCGTCTCGGCACCCACAAATCTGGTAAATGGTATCCTTAAGCTCCTTCTGGTAAACTTCTCCAATGCGTCCCAGGGTGATGTGGGCTGCCATGCTCTTTCCTAGACTCCAGGTTGGTGCATCAAAGGAAAACTCTATGGGCTCGGTGACGGGCATGAACGTCCTTCCTGGAACTTGAACTTAAATCATCCAACGCTCCTCTTCTGGTAGTGTGGCGTTGTAGGTTCTGGTGAAGCTTGGTATTCCGATGTTCAGGTATCTAGTGACTTCCTTCAAGTGGCGTCCAAAGGGTGTATCTTCATCTGGTTGCATGAACTTGTTCCTGGCATCCGCCATCCTAAAAGAGTGGAAAATGGAGAGGAGTTAAAATTAGAAGAGAATAGTGATATGGGGTTTAAGCTTAGTGGTCGTGTCCTACAGTCAGCGTGTGCTCTGATACCATCTTGTAGCGACCAGACCTCAGACGGTCAGGTCTCTGTGCATCAGTGTCATCCCTGGATCAGTAATGCTGACACGCACAGTACTCGAAGGATTTGTAACAGAGTAGCAATCACACACTTATTACATCGAATGTCTCAAAAGAGAACTTAATACAATAAATATGGCTTAAGGCCATCTAAAAACGATAACAGCGAAAGACTTGGAAGATAAGCGAGTCCATCAACTCCAACGGCATCACTGAGTATAGAACCACGACCTAAGGCACCTTACTCGTCGTCTCAAAAGTCTGCAACATGAAACGTTGCAGCCCAAAAATGGGTCAGCACATGGAATATGCTGGCAATGTAACACATAGAGAGTAATGAACAAAATAATGCTATACTACATGCATATTTGGCTGGTGGAAAGCTCTATGGTTACAGTTTTGCGAAAAGCCAATTTTTCCGTACTACAAAGGAATAAATTTTATTTAACTATCATGGTGGTTGTTAAACATTGAGAATGGGTGACACCATCTCAATCCCAATTAAGTTTCAACATTAATCCCAACAAAAATAATTAAAGTAACATGATGAGATCCACATGATAATCCAAGTACTAGATACTCAAGTTGTCCATAACCGGGTACACGGCTAACCATGATTAGTTTATACACTCTGCAGAGGTTTGCGCACTTTTCCCCACAAGACTCGATCTCCTCCATTGGGATTCTCGCACTACATGATGTTTGAGAAATGGATGACCGAGACATAGTCTTTCAGAAGCGTTTGCACCTTACGATCGGGTAGACAGTACCACCTACAACCCCTACATCTGCTAGTCTACCACTGTAAGAGTTCACACAACTTAATCAACTATGCTAGAGCCCATAATAGCTTGTGGCTGCACACGGAAGTTTCTAGCATGAATAATCTCATGATCCCTTTGAGCCTGGGTGGCGGTCCATAAAAAAAAACAGGCAATCGCTGGAATACCCAGGTGCCTCAATCCACCCAGATGTGTGTTTAAGTAGCCACCTTAAATTGAACCATTAATTAACAGTCTCACATCTTTCATAGATACACTCACCCAATCCACGTCTACTAGCATAGCATAGCAATATAAGCAAACGTAGAAGTAACTCCCAAGGGTTTGGTAATAAAAAGAGCAATAGGTTCTACCTCATCAGCTACTTCCCAACCCACAATTTAATCAGATCCTAATCATGCAATTGTTTGAGGATTGATCAAATGCAATAAAACTGGGTGTGAAAAGAGGTATGATCAAAGTGTTACTTGCCTTGCTGATGATCCGTGAAACCTAGGGATTCAAAGTAGCAAGCGGCGCACTCCGGGTACTCTATCGCAAACAAACAAGCATACAATAAGTACTCGTCTAATGCATAGGTAAAACTCAAATAAGAGATCTAACCAGAAAGTTCAACTTAAGAACTTCGGTTTGCAAAAAGAATCAAATCAAACGAAGCAATGAAAGTCGAACGGCGAAAGAAACAAGTTTCGTTTACGAATATGGACCTAAGTCAAATTTTACAGTAGCAAAAACTTGTTTGAGTTGGTTAAACAGAAAGAGGGTTTCGAGACGAAACTCTAGGCGCTTGAATCGCCTGATTCTGACAAACGAGCGAAAAGTTAAACCAAAACGAAAAACAGATCGGAAATCGCGATCAGAAATAATCGCGGAAAATCCGAGAAAAAGAAAACTGACGAACAGTTTAACGAACGGACGTTCGTTAACTGTAACTAAACGAAGAGCGCGTTCATTAAAACGAACGAACGAGCGAACGCTTGCTAAATAAGAAAATCAAAAAAAAACAAAACAAAACCGGGCGGCGGGCGGCTACCTCGACTCGGGGCTCCGGCGAAGTCCGGCGGCTCCGGCGGGGCGACGTGGGGCAGCGGGGCTGCGGGCGTCGGCGGCGGCGGCGGCGACCTTGGGCGGCGGGGCGGCGCAGCGGCGGTGCGGCTCCGGCGGCGGGGCGGGCTCCGGCGGCGGGGCTGCGGGTTCGGTGGCGGGGTGAGGGGCGGCGGCGGCGGCTATTTAAGGAGGGGGGGGGCGCGGCTTGGGGAAGGGGGCGCCTCGGGAGGCGTGCTTCTCCCGGACTCGGGCGGCGGCGGTCTCCGATCCAGAGACGGCGGCGGGAGGCGGTGGCGCGGGCGGGCCGGCCTGGTTCGGCTGGGCTTCGGCCCAGTCGGGCGCGTGGGATTTAAAAAAAAAAGAAATATTCTAGAAAATAGAATAAAATTCTAAAAATGCCAAAATAAAATTTTCACCGTCTAAGATAGGTTTTAGAACAAGATGACTATTTTCTTGGCCCTAAAAATGCAATTTTGAAAAACGTGCAATTTTCCTAAATTCAAATAAAATAGCAAAACTCCAAATAAAATAAGATTTGATTTTTTATTAAATCCTCAATATTTCTTATTTTTGGGAAAGTCATTTTATTCCCTCTCTCTTATTTTTACAAATGAAATAATTGAAGATAAAATAAATAAAATCAAATGGTCCTATTTTCAAAATTTGAGAAAACCCAAATATGAAAATAACGAAATCCCCAACTCTCTCCGTGGGTCCTTGAGTTGCGTAGAATTTCTAGGATCAAACCAAAATTGCAAAACATATATATGACATGCAATGATGATCTAATGTATAACATTCCAAATTGAAAATTTGGGATGTTACACGGTTGGATGAAGATCCTACGTCTCCTGACCCATCTTCTTCCTCGTCTCTGATTCTTCCCATACAGAACACCGCACGGGCTGCCGGCCGGACCACCGGCCCCCGCCGCCTGTGTTCCTCCGACACCCCCACCCCCGCCCCAACCCCCACCCGCGTCGAGTTTTCTTCGTTCGGCGAGGCCCCACAACCACCCGAGCCCCTTCGTTCGCACCGGCGAACTCCGGCGAGCTCTGAAAAATCGACTGACCCAATTTTGAAATTTAGTCTACCGTGATTTAACTAGTGTGAATATAAAAGGGGAAAACCATAAGCATTGGGAGTATAGTGTTGAGCGTGCCATGGCGGATCTGAAGGTGCAAACTGGACAAAGGAAACTTCGCAACCAAGACAAGAAATCAGAGTAAAGCAGTGGCGATCTATTTTCTTGCTGCGATAAATAAGTTGAGCAGATACGAAACAGTACCGCCTCTGGTGCGGCACCATGTACGCATCTGCTGAGAATTTGACGGTGATGCGGTAGCGATGGCTGTCGGCGGCGTGGAAGCAGATCTAGGAGGGTAGACTGTGGCGGCGGAGCGCGGTGGACGAGCCAGTCGTAGGAGCGGCGCCGGCAAGGTGGACGACGGCGGGGATGAAGCGAGAGGACGGGATGCAAGGATCCCGGTCCGAAGCCGTGGATGAGAGAGGTCGATCTCTTGTAATGGACGGCGGTGTCGGGGTATCAGCTCCAGCATGGTGAAGGAGGACGGCGGTGGATGGGGTGGCGGACGGCGGTGGACGGAGGAGGGTGGGGTGGAGAGGGTGTTTTGGCGCCCACGGAGTACGAATGGGGAAAAGGGAGGTAGAGAGGAAGGGGGAACCATGTATTCAAGGCGCGCTTGTCTCAAATGCGAGGAAATTTACAAACTTAGCCCCTGTTTCAAATTTCTACTACATCACAGCAACATTAGTCGGTTGGGGATAGGACGGTAATCTCGCATACACCGAATATTTGCCGACGAGAGTTTGTTTTTGGCGCCCACCGTGTATGAATATGAATCAGCGAGGGAGTCGATTTTGGCCGAGGACACACTGTGTTTTGGCGCCCACCGTGTATGAATCCAGGTGAGAGGCGGTTACGTCACATTTGGGTGAAATTACAAACCTACCCCTATCAAAACCTATAGAAATCCAGCAGATAGGCTTTGCGTGGCAGGGACAGGCAGTAGTGATTTCCATCTCGCAGATTTTGGTTTCGGGCGGTTACTGCGACTTTCCCCGCTTCGTTCAAATTTTGCAGAGTGCACGTTTACCGTGCCAACTCAATTCGAATCCCGTTTGTATTATATTTTTTTCGGGCGGGATCCATTTTCAATTGGAATTACATTCTATATACATCATTTTTTTATATATATACTTTCAAAAGCACAACACCATTTATACATAAATATGGTTTACAAATGGCATGATCTCAGATTCATAAGGTTGTATCCTTCAATTTGGATTTTCAAATATTTGAAACCACATTATGTTGAAATCCAATGTATGCATTCCTCGCTAACTGTCTCCAACTAATGTGTGTTTCATGCGGGGTTTTTTTACTTCTCAAACATGCATAATGTGTTTCACACACGCAACATATAGTGTAATCCCATTTATACATTAATTGCATATAAACCATGCATTGTTTGTAATTGAAGAATCTATGGATCACCAATATTGATAAACTATATAACATTACACGTGTGCCCAAATTCAAATGAATATGCATGTTTGATACACCAATTTGCGTTATGATATTATCGATGTCGTGATCTCCAGTTTAAATATATGAATCCCCTTTAATCCAGATATTCGTCTCAGATAGCTATCACTCATGCTTATATAGGACTATATCTCTGGACCTATACGCGTTCATCGTCTCTCAGGTATCTCTCGTGCTACCTGTATGTCGACAATGATCTTTTATCTTCGTAACACACTGACGGTACTCTCTCCCTCGACCTTCATCACTCTATCTCTCTCTAAGTATATCTCGCTCCCTGCTATCTGTCTCTAACTATGATTCTCCATGTGGAATCTCTTTCTCTCACACAAACACAAAACTTTGTCTCCCGGGGTCTCATTTCTCTCTACTATTCCCATGTGTGCCACTCGCACACCCCTCATACAGAGATGTCTTTCGCTCCTTAGATATGAGAACCTACGACTCTTCCTCTTCAATGTCTCGTTCTCACACACAAACACAAACTCTGTCTCCCAGGGTCTCATATTTCTCCATTGTTCTCTTGTATGTCGCTCACACACACCCTCTCTCCTTAGAGATATCTTGCGTTCCCTCGTATGTCTCTCTAGCTATCACTCTCGTTGTGAAATATCTTTCTCTCTCGCAGACACAAAACTCCGTCTCTCTGGATCTCATTTCTCTCTGATATCTGTTTGTATGTGACTCACATGCACCCTCTCTCTAGCTCTCTCACACCCACACACATAACCCAGCCTTCTGATCCACTCGACTCCTATCTCTAACGCACACTAGCTAGCATCTTTATCTTTCTATTTATCTGTTTCTCCATCAACTTTCTTTCTCGCCCTCACTCTTGATTCCTATCACGCACACTACATATGTTTCTCTCTACATGCAGTCAAGTGCCCTCTCACACACATATATAACTTCACCCTTAGAACCACCCGACGCTCATCTCCAACACCCAAACTAGCGGATGTCCCTCTAGCTAGCATCTCCATCTCTGTATCTATCTGTAGTTTCTCCGTCAACATTTCTTTCTCGCACGGAGTCTTGCTTCCTATCACCCACACTATATATGTCTCTCCATACATATGCATTTATAGGTTGGTCTCTTTTGCACAATCATTGCGCCTCACTCCCTCTGCTCGCCATAGATGCATGCTCCAGCCCACGCCACTATCTCTTAAAGACAAAAACACATGCTCAATTGTCGGGCCTTCTTCCCTGCATTCTCAGATGCATGCATATTGTCATACCGATCCGTCTCTCCCATGTCGTTGATCTTATGACTTATGTCTCCTTTCTTTTATCTCGATCATGCGCGCGCAGACACACACATCCCACGTATACATGTATACCTCTCACACATGCACGTTCAAGGTCTCTATGTTTCCATACGTAGTTAATTACCCTCAATCCTAATGCCACATTGAATCGTTCTCCTCTTTTGTGCACATAACTTCCGCCTGGATGGGTAAAACACACACTCACACTTAACAATCTCCTTCTACCTACCCCCCCCCCCCCCCCCGCCTCTCACTCTTCCCCTATATCCCCGAAACCAATAAGACCATCCCTTTGTTTAATTCCCGCCTACATGCACCATCGATATATAGTAGTCTTCCTCGATGTCTCTCGAACAAACACGTTCTCTCGATGTCGACTCCTCTCACGCGCACACACCTTCTCTTCCCTCTCTACGGGCATTTTCTCTCTCGCACCCCATCGTTGGTGGCCTTTGCCATACACATCACCTCTCTATGATGAAGCCATGCACACTTAAATTACATCCGCCACAGAGGACCCCGCGACACACACCACACGCACACACACACGCACGCACGCACCCCCCCACACACACACTAAGACTCCATCTCTCTCTCTCTCACACACACACACACACACAAACACACACATAGACACGCACGCACGCACACCCCCCACACACACTAAGACTCCATCTCTATCTCTCTCTCACACACACACAAACTAAGACTCCATCTCTCTCTCTCTCCTCTCTCTCTGTCTCTCTCTCTCTCACACACACACACCCACACACACACACTAAGACTCCATCTCACACACACATGCTCTAGGCGGAGCATTTGTTCCTACCACCCTTCATCCAACCTTACCCGTATGATAAACAATCACCTTTATTTACTTGCATAACATGGACAAATTCCACTTTACTTTAGTAGTCAGCAAACTTATCATCTGTATCCTTATAAAAAAATGAGTTGGCAGTGATGGTGTGCCTGCCATCTTGTAATACAGACCGTATGATCTATATCTGAGGATAGAAAGCAAACAATGATAATTTTACAAAAGATACCCGCACCTCTCTCCACATCATTATATCCCGCAACCTCATTGCTCAGCAATTAAAAAAGGAATAAGTCTCTGTAACAATCTAGCATGCATGGTGGCCGCTGCCGCCAGCCGGCGCTGTCCATCCCCATGCCTCCGCCCATTCCGACCACCAGTCACCACCACGCTCCACACCTCCTCACCTTATCTCTCATCTTTCATTTTTTCGATGACATTCTCGAGATACCAGTTTTCCGATAAAATTCTCGAGATATCATTAGTTTTTACACATGGGATTACTCCTGCATGGGTCAATCACAACAGGTGTTATGTAAAAAAATGCATATTGATGTTCCGTGCAATGCACGAGAATCTTGCTTGTAATTATATAACGCAAATCACGAGCAGGAAGTGACATTTCTTTGACACAACCACGTTAACATGGCCACGTAAATCACTAGCTAAAGTAAATACCATTATACTTATATCCCGATGCAAAAGGTTGAGTACATGTCCGAAGAGTAGAGTCGCACACACGCACTCTGTCTCTCAGAATCTCTCTCACACACACCAGTTACATGACGCCCACTTAAGCAGACACGTATGTTACAATTTGTGCACCCGCGGGTACACGTGATGCTGCGCGTTTATTTAAGCCGGAAGGCGAACCCAAACAGTAGCTGCATTCATTCCCCTCCCGCCGCGTCTTCTCTGGTCGCCGTCGCCCGGTAGCCGTGGGCCGGCCGAAGGTAACAACATACGCCATACTCCCGCCGGAGCGGCGCTTTAATATGGAAATTTTAGTGGTCATGCATGCATCTTTTTGTGCTAGCACTCCTATATAAGGGTTGACCGGTCGCTTCCCGCGGACGTGCGCGGGCGGTGGAAGAGGAAGGAGAAGGGAAGCGGGCTGTGGAGTAACGTTTTTTACCGCAATTTCTTAGAAAACTGAGTGCAATAATTGAGTAGTTTTGCAAACTACCAGTACTACACCTGAAACGGTTCAAAACCTATACTCCCTTGCCAGCGCGCGCTTCCCGCGTGAAACGGTCAGCTTTGCCCTGGAGCGTCAGTGCCGCATTAATGCCCGGCCAGAGCGGAGGCGACCTCTCACTGGCGCCGGCTTTGAAGTGGCGCGACGGCCGAGAGAGCGCCGCTTCCCGGTGCACGCGACTGCTCCGTGTCGAGACTGGCCATAGGCCCTGTTTGGATCCATGGGTTAGAGTTAGTTTGAGCTAGTTGGGGCTCAAACAGCCCTAAAGTATCCAAGCATGAGGGTTTAAATTGGAGCAAGTTGCACCGAACCCACCAAAAAAACTATCCCACCCAAGAGGTGCTAACTGGAGATAGTTCTCATTGGGACCACTGAAAAATCACTTTTCTCTCTCCATGAAGTGCATTTATTGTCAATCTAACCCTGTCACCCAAGCACCTCTTTGGCTACAGTTAGTTCAGGGTTAGTCATGAGTTAGTCTAACCTCTAGCTAAGTTAGAGTATCAAACAGGAGCAGTATAGGACATGCAAGTTTCTCAAAGCATACATGCAAATTTGTACGTGAAAGGATTTTTTTCTTTTTGAAAACGGAACGTGAAAGGAATTTTTTTTAGAATGCTCTTGGCATGTCGCTAACATGTGATAGTTAACCGACCTCAATAGACGGCAGAAACGCCAGCCCGCCGCACTTTGATAGAGACGAGGAGGGAGAAGCGATACAGGCTGCTGGATTACTAGAGATAGGTGTCGCACGGAAGCCAAGAAATATGGTGATAGCGTGGGTTAGCCATGTACTAGTATGATGTAACTACACTGGGCTGCCGTGTTTCCTACTCTTCCAGTCCACTGTGGAGATGATTGGTTAATTTTATATCGTTGAATAATATTAAATATTATGAGTGCAGACGCTCCACCACGAGGTTCCTTGCTCCTTCTCGGTCATCCAGAATCTATGTTCTTCCACTCTATTTTTTTACGTGAGCTTTGTTCATCCTTTTGCCAACATGCGAGACATCTAGCATCAAGGTGCACGTGTTATGCAAGGATCGTTCCATCTATATGAAGAACACGTGGGACTGGAACTACGAGACGGACATGTACCCAGGAGTGGATGTACGAACCTGAGTAATGTAGCGCAGTAAGTGAAGTAGAAAGGCACAAATTGGATGAACATGCGTGGCATATAGGGTGTGTTTGGTTGCGTTCTCGTCTCAGCATAGTTGTTCCCTCTTCATGCATGCTCAACTCAACACCCCTCTTCATGCATGCTCTCTTCATGCATGCTTCTAGTGTATTTGTGCTAAACTAGTGTGGACTCATGCACCCTCCATACACTCTACCAAACACCCAAAAGTAGGTCGAGAAGGGAACTCTTGGGCGGCATTTGTCTCTTACTACGTACTACCACTAAATGTTGTACCTGCAATGCACGGTGATGTTATGGAGTACGTGCCTAAGTACTCTACTACTACTATATTAGTTGGAGGCACATATTAACTTTTATATTTGTTTACATGTATGCCCCGAGACCTTCCAACTAGACGTGTCTTTCTCTCCAGGTCGCACTTTGTATCGTTCATACCACTAAGTACTACTACGTGTGGTCTCCGACCCAGAAGTGGAAGAAGTGGAGACGCTCTACCACGCTGTTTTTTTACGCTGGGCTCTACCACGCTGTTCATGTCCCTCTCATTTCGCTGACGTGTGGGACATCCAGCACGTGCCGTGTTTGGCACCCTTCGTCGTAAGAGTTGAAACGCTAGCATTCATCAGAAATAAAAAATAATTATAAATCGGCAGTGATACTATTTTTTTGCGAACCAATCAACAGTGATACTATACCACGCGGTTTCCTTGCTCCTCGATATCGGAAAGAATACTTCCGTTCGCCAACATGTGGGACGTCGACCATCCTGGTCCACTTGCCATGCACGCAGAACTCCAAGGGAGAGTCACCCAGGTCATCGCGCCGCGGTAACAATGACTAATGAGCCGTCAAATCACAGGCCCACTTCCCACTTTGAAGTTGCTCGGACGAAGGAACCATCATGACTTCATTGAATTCCGCTTCTTGAAGAAAACTACTGTACCAGCAGTACTGCTAGCTACAGTAACTCCAACAGAGGCCTCCTTTCGTTCATAGGATAGGAATATGAAAATCATAGGAAGTGAGATGACATGCATCTCAATTCCTATAGAGAAAGAGATGCCATTTGATGCTTAGGATAGGAATTTTTCCATTTAGTCTAGGCTAATGTAATGGTAATTTGCTCTAAAAACAACAGTAGTAACTAGTAGTATTGGTACATGCTCGTACTCAGACACAGACACACACACTAACTACTAGTACTACTACTTCTCACATGCTGACCAGACGCCGTTGTTCTCCTTCCCGGCTTTGTCGGCGACACCCCACCGTGCTTGGATCTCCGCCGACCTCTCCGTAGCAGCACGTGCGTCCTTTGCTTTCTTGCGGCGGCGGGCCTCTCTTTTCTTGAGTGCTTTCTGACTTTTCCGCTCCCTCTGTGCGGCTTTGGCCGCCTCATGCTCTACCGCCCATTTGGCCTTGGCATCTTCAAATTCCTCCCACATAGTTGTGAGGTCGCGAGCGGCGATGAACTCGGCACGGCGGAATGCCATCACTTCCCTACCATTTTGTGTGCGGTTGTGGGCGGCGAGGAACTCGGTGCGGCGGGATGCCATCGCTGCCTTGCCGGTGAGTGTGCGGCGCGGTGGCATGAACGACGCTTGGTGAGAGCTCTGGGGTGGAGTGGCCGGATAACCGTATAGTGCATTGGTTTGTGAAGAGCTCACGGACAGAAGACGAAGCAAATTTGGATTCCTCTTCAATCCTGGTCATTTATTACCGAGTAAAATGCATTGGCGGTCATCGAACTTGTCTTGATAGCTCACTTTGATCATTGTATACGAGATATGGCGATTATACGGTCACTGGCTCAGCGTATAGCTCCATATTTGTCTGGTTGACCAGTCAAACAGTCCGCATGCGCCTCATCAGCTTGTGTTCTTTATCTATCTACGTGGGCCTACCTGTCAATGGAGAAATAAATACTGTAAAAACCAAAATTATGCGTATGTGGGGAATCAAACCACGGACTCGTCGCTGCAACGCACCCTCATCAGCCAAATGAAAATGAAATACTTCGCGTCAGACACTCACGCTCACGCTGTCAAAGCATGCTAATGCATGCACATCACCCTCTAAATCAAAGTCCTGCTCATGGCGCAACGCAAACGGCGAGCCCATCACCTGCGCGCCCCGGCGGTGCCTGACATTACTATTTAGACGTTTGATGGAGGCCTACGCGAACGCCGAGTATGTATTCACCTGGCTCAACACCAACGGTCATACTCAGACCGCCTTGCTCATGTATATCGTCCATCACAACGAAAATCTATAAAATAGCCTAAGCTAGAGAGGGTACTATGGTAGTATGGTACGGAGTATGTACTATCGTGAGCGACCGATCTTAGTGCCACTGCACACCGAAACCCCTTCCATCGCTAGCGCGTGCTTCCCGCCTGAAACGGTCACCGTCTCTCCAGAATGTCAATGCTGCATTCACCGGACTTAACTGCAGGTGCAATTGGTGTGTCACTGACATGCGGCCCAGATGCCCGTTGGGCCCACATGTCAGTAACCCAAACGCATCCGCAGTTAAGTCACTGAAGCAGCGTCCGCATTCACGCCCGACGAACCTACTCCGGCGCCAGTTGTCCATCCGTCTGCCGCGGCTCATTGCCATTCTACCGCTATATTAACTTGAGCCCCAGCTCCCAGCCATAGCCAAAGACCCACACTTATTCTCCTCCGGTCCCTTCCTTCTGTCGGCACCACTTCAACCATGGCCTCCTGGCACTCCGAAGCTCTCTTGGACGTACTGTCGCAGGAGCAGACGAGGGACATCGGCGGCTCCGCTCCGGGCGCGCTCCAAAGCTCTCTTCGACGTACTGTCGCAGGAGCAAACGAAGGAGATCGCCGGCACCCCCCCGGCCGCCCTCCGCCGCCACGACCATGAAGCCGGCGCGCATGCGCGGGCGCAGCCGACAGCGAGGAAGAGTAGTACACGGTAGGTCGCCGCCGCTCTGGAGGCGGAGGTTATCGAGGCGGATGAGGAGGAGGCAAAGGCAATGGCCGGCTTTCTCGGGTTCATGGCCAGACATGGTCGGGCGCCGGCGATCGTTTAGATTAGGTTTACAGTAGGTTTTAGTACGGTTTGTGCGAAATATGTAATGAATTTCGTCTAGTTTGTAGGAAAAGTTTTCGAAATGTAATGAATTTCATCCGGTTAATTTGAAATTTGCTTTGTTTGAACGAATTTCGTCCGGATAGTTCATATAGTTGTCGAAAGGTATGCGGGCAGCATCGGATGGCATCCATCAGTGTCCTCGGACAGATGCCGGTGTAAATTTGTGGGCCAGCGCTGGAGATGCCCTAACTATCATGCTATAATCGCTAACAATCCTCCATTATTTGGCAAGGAACAGTTATCCCTCGATCAAAATCAGATCCGCGGTGTTTCGCACTCCTCCCGCGTAAGAGTGTAAACTCTTCCTTACATAAAAATGGAGCAAGTGGACGACACCGTAGCACGTCATATCACTCGAACTAGCCCGCCTAACGAGCGGGAAAGCACCACCCTCGTCATTTTGTTCTGGATTTCTATCGATCGATTGCGCGAAAATGTTACGCTTCGCAAGTTCTAAAGGAAAAGGCGGCACACTTACGACTCGTACGCGTCGCAACCCCGACATTATGGCTCCCACGCCACTCACCAGTGGGGACACGCGTTGTCTTGCAATTGCACTGACATGTGGGACCGTAATTGAATAAACCGTCGATAGCCGAAATCTAATCGCTCGGCGGGCGTCGGCTGAGAAGAGAAAACGGGAGAGGGAGAAGAGATCGCCCGCCCACCGCGCACGGACTCCAAGAAATATATGGTGATAATGTCAGGTGGGCCATGCTGGAGTCTGGACCGCTTCCGGAGCCCGCTCCTTATGTGGAGGAGAGAGAGGCATTGACAAAGTCAAGGAGTGGGCTCTGCAAGAGCCCGTCTCTACACGTGCTCCTAGGTATAAAAAATAATTCTAAAAAAGGCATAAAAACAATTGTGTCTTCAAAAAAGAAAGGTAAAAAACATTTGAGAGGAAATAGATAGAGAGAAAGTGAGAAAAAGCTGTAACCTGGGCATTACATGAGGAAGGAGGGAGTGGTGCACATGCCAAGTTCACTGGGCTGCCGTGTTTCACACTCCTCCGTCGTAACAGTGGAGACAATAGCTTTCATCAAAAATAAACAATGAATACTCGTTGCTCGTCCTCTATATCAGAAAGAATACTTTCATTCGCCGACATGTGGGACGTCGACCATCCTGGTCCACCTGCCATGCACAAAATTATCCTGGTCTACCCCGGTCGTATCGCAGGCCCAACCTTTTCCACTGTAAGTTGTTCGGACGAAGGAACCATCATGACTTCGTTGAATTCCGCTTCTTCAAGAAAACTTACTGTACCCGCAATACTGCTACCACACGCGAAGACTGGACGACACTGTACCACGTCATATCACTGAAACCCACTAGGCCAAACTAGCCCGCCTAGGTCATCTATTTTGGAACGAAGGGAGTACGTCTCTGCACTGCTATGATTTTGTGTTGCACGTTCTCTGTACTTTTGCTATGATTTTCCTACCCTATGAACGAAATGAGGCCTGAATGTATGTCGACTATTGTCTGATCGATCGCTAAGCCTACAATTTTAGGAGCTAGGGCTATTGGTCGATCGACGAGGGATAAGTATAAGCGTACCACGAGCTCATCAGCCCCAACGTTTCTCTTCGGTGAGTGTTTTGCAAGTACTATAACTCGCACAGTAGCTAGCCTACTAACACCAAGAATCATCAAACAAGCCCTGCTGATATGATAAACGGTTCAAACTTACATCTAAGCATGCCATATATTACATCAAAAGCTGGTGAGGATACATCTGTTTCCATAACTCGGAGAGGGTTCGCATGATTCATCACATGATTCACTATCAAACAAAAGTAGCAAGATCCGCCCACACAAGACAGTGCACTAGCCCTAAGATGGTTTGATAACACACATCGTTCTGGTAATTAAACACAGGGCAATGCAAACTTCCCTGAAGGATTAGCGCGACCAACTATTTCTTGTCATCGATCTCTCGGGCAATGACCACAACACGGACAACGGCATGGGAATCGATTTCTAGGGCAATGTCCACAGGACTGACCGCGACATCGGAATCGATCTCTGGGGCGATGTCCACAGGATGGATAGCGGCATCAGAATCGATCTCCGGGGCGATGCCAACAAGACGGGCCACGACATCGGAATCATCAAGGACGTCCACCGGCACCTGCACAACCCTAACATATTAGCAAGCACATTGCAAATAATAAAACCACAACTATGGTAATAAGCCATTATTTTTTACCTTGTGCAGCTCACCGGGGGATCTTCAAGAAAGGGAAGAAAGGGCTTGAACGAGCGTTCCAGTGAAATGATGGTTGCTTCGTCCTGTCCAACTTGGAGGCCACCTTACCACTACTGGTAAAGGTGTGGGTTTTGTGATATGACGGGTCATGACGGCCACACCGGGGTGACAGGTGAGTCTCGACTGTAGCACCTCGCTGTTATTTGGTGGATGGCACGCGGGCCTGGATGCTTTGAACTGTCCCGCATGTAGATAGAGCGGCTAGTCATATAGGAGTGCTCAATATTGTGCACCGCGACCAAGGCGGAGAGGAAAACGAGAGAACTACGTAATTAATGCATGAGTTTAATTAGGGTAGTTTTGTAACGTACGAGATACATTCCTCCAATCGCAAAATGCCTTGGTTCATGAGATTTGAGATTTGAGCCCTATAAACCGGAAGGGAGGGAGTACTGCACACGGTGTAGTCTAGTCACTTGTTGAAATCTCTAGAAAGGCAAATACTCCTTTCCAGTTTACAGGGCTATACTACTCCCTCCGTCTAGGTGTGTAAGTCATCTTACGAAAACCAAATAGTCCCAAAACACTTAGGCGCGGTGCATTAACTTCTACCTTGTTTCTTGTTTCTTGACATATCAACCAATAAGATATGAGAGGTGTGCATGCTTTTAATGACTTGCAATGGCTAGTTCATTGCATGCAATGCTATTAATTAGCAAATAAACATTGGTGACCCCAGGAGGAAACGGTGCTAAGTGCGTGGACCTATGCAGAATGAGTATCAACCAATGGATAATGGAGTTTAATTGTTAAACAATAGCAATTTTGTCTCATGCAAGAGCCTGGCTAGTACTCCAAGGAAGCGCACCACGCGAGCGTTCGCAACTGCCACGTTCAGGTTGCGCTTGGCTCTTCGCCTCTTCGAGAAGACGAACAATGATGTTACTCCTAGTTCTACAGTATCGAATCCACTGCTGCATGTCCGTCCACCTCGTGCGGGAGGGATAGCTTGTAGCGAAAGCTTCTACTTACTGCTCCTGCCTTTGCGTCTATGACAGGTGGGCCCAACAGGTGGTTGGCCCTCCTGTCATGCAGCCAAAGGCAGGTGCAGTTAAGTCACCGGAGCTCAGTCCGCGAGGGAGAGGGCGTTGTAGTAATCAAATTTCTCGGTCTTGTACGAGTTGACGCGACACATCAAAGCACTGCACTCGATATAAGTCTTTTTACACATTTAAAATGGGCTACTTCGTATGTAGGAGTAGACATATTCTGCTTCGTATGTAGTCACTTGTTGCAATCTCTAAAAAGACTTATATTTGGAAACGGAGGGGGTACAACGCATGCATGCATGCCGTGACTTTCCTTTTGATACTTGCATGTGTTGATTTGATGCACCTTGCCAAATTTTGACTATAAATTTAACTAATTTTCATGCATGTCACAAAAAATTATGGGGCTGTTTGGATTGTGACTATGTTTGTCTTATGTTGCCACATTATTTTTCCCACACTTGCCACACTTGCCTAACCTGAGTTGCTCAAATTGTTAGACACACTTTGGCTTGCCTAAGGGAATCTTGCCACAATTTTTGTGTCTATGACATGTGGGGTTCACTGCTAATAAAAAAATTCTACTCTTAGGTGTGGCTTATAAAAAAGACTTATATTTAGGAATGGAGGGAGTAGAAAATATAAATAATAATGCATGTTGGGGCAACCCACGTTTCCGCTAATTTTAGCCGTGGGCTTGTTCACAATTTTTACGAGGGGTTGGTTGTTCATTTAATGGAGGGACTTGTAGTACCAGACTTGAACGATACAAAGTGCGACCTGGCACACCGTAACACCACTTGGAACAAGCGGGTAGCTATCTCAAAAAACAATCAACAACTAAAAAAACCCGCGACCTGTAATGTAGTGGTACACAATTTTAAACGATTGTTTTGATGGAGTGAAAAAGGAAAACTACCCCACTACGTATATATAGGCCGGAGCCTCTGCGCTTGCTTGCTAGGGTTGCTCTATTCACAAACTCTCATCCTCTCCAGATCTAAACAAGATAGGGGTAGTAACACTGTCTTTCTCCCTTCAAAAAACACTGGCTTTCTATCCTCACCGCTGGTTACAGATCCGGACGTATCCCCCTCCGCCGGTGAAGGGGAGGACGGGCAGCGTTGAGGCCGTCGTCGACAGCGAGGGAGGAGACCCACTGCCGGCCGCACCGTTATCTCTGGCCGAGCGCCGGCGCGGGAGGTCCTCCGATCCCTTCGTCGTTGCCTGTGGGCGGATCCGGCCTCCCGCCGCCCACCTATCCACATCCCGACGACCTTCAGGCATATCTTCGTTTGAAACCGCCTTAGCTCTACTTCCCCAGCTCACTACGTCGCTACATGTGTATCCTTTTCTACCTCTCAGCCCCTCTCGATCGGATGGTCCAACGTCACATTTTTTTCTTCTATTGTTAGAGGTAAAGCTACTTCATGGAGTCGAATCTTGTCCCTCCGTCCGAAATTACTTGTCATTGAAATGGATGTATCTAGATGTATTTTAGTTCTAGACACATCCATTTTGATGACAAGTAATTCCGGATGGAGGGAGTACTTGGTTCAAACAAGAAATAAAGTGGGGGTGGGGGAATTTAGTATGTACTCCCTCCGTTCAGAATTACTTGTCTCGAAAATGGATGTATCTAGAACTAAAATACATCTAGATACATCCATTTCTGCGACAAGTAATTCCGAACGGAGGGAGTACATCGGACTTGGTACAAACAGGAAGGAAAGGGAGTGAAAGTAGTACGGACTGGTCATCCAACCGGTCTCTTGGTCGAAAAGGGAAATATAGGGGTAACGCTGTACATAGTGGTATGACCAGGACTAGATTTGCTATCCACACATAGGAGTAGGTGGCTAGAGTGAACAAACATGGGACCAACCCAGATATGTTTCTTGGATGTTTGTTTCTCGGGGCAACAAACTATGAATCACCACTTTATGCCCCTGTTTACGTACATGGTGCTGGACTGCTGGTGCACCCACTGTCCCATGCCCTTATACGAAATATTTAGGCTCCGTTCGGAATAAAGGGGCAGAAAACATAGGTCTTGATGAAAATAGAGGACTGGAAAGGAATGTAGGTATAAAACTATGGAACAGCGAACCGGAGGAAACTCTCAAGAGAATGTGTTCGGATGGACTACGAAATGTACAGATTTGTTTTTTTAGAGTAGGATGCTTGGCAGTATGAGATGCTTTTGTTTATTCAGCTGCACAGTGACTACTCTTGTCCTCACCTCACGTACCACACATAGGTTGAATTTTTTATTCCGGCAACACAGCACAACAACCTGTCTAACGCATGGCAGCGAGCGCCTGCCTCGGGCTTCCGCCCAAAAAATGAGCAGCGCGTGGATGTTTCTAATCCTATGGAATCAGTACTACCAGACCAGCTTTCCTATGAAACACTATTCACCTTTCCCGTGTTCCGAACGGTTGGAAGGGAAAGAATATCGTAGGAATTGTGTTCCTACGAAAATCCTGCACCAAACCTGTGAACCGAACGCAGCCTTAGCTGTTCTTAATCTAATGTCCCTGGTAAAAATGAAGCCATGCCACTGTTATAAGCCATGGAAAGTTTAGCAAAATGTTTTTGCCTGTAATTGTTTGAGACTCTGACTGTTTCCTCTGTGCCTTTTTGTGCAAACAGGGATATCCAATTCACATGGTTGCTGTTGTGACCTTTTGGTGCACTGCACAAAACTCTTCTTAAAAGAAGTGACTTTTGTGCTGTTTAACTGGAATGTCAGAAAGGAACAGTTGGTTCATTTTGGTGGAACTGCACAAAGGGAGATCTGTGTTCCAATCCTCATCATCCATATTGGCGCCATAACCTTCCTTTAGGTAAGAATGATATTTAATGCATGTGTTCATCTCTATTTTCCGACTACCATGAGAAAATAATGCTGTTTTTTACTAGTACACTTTTACTCCCTCACTGACAAAACCAATTCTGAATTAGAAGGCCAATCATGTACTTGGTTTCACCAACTGGTGAGCAGAAAGAGAAACAGAGCATGAAGAGGAAGAAGAAGAATAAACAATGCCAAGGCGATCTTGCTGAAGTCAGAGGCCTCAGTCGAGGCCATTCAAGGGCTGCAGCAAAGACTACCTTACATGTGAGACGATCCTCCAGGGAGCCCTTCCACTTCTGCTGTCTCACTTAATTAATTAGGAGTACTTAAGTACCACTAATTTATTACTGCCTAATTTTCCTGTTGGAGTGAAACAAATCTTTAGTAGGACCCTATGCTGAATCATGTACGTGTGTATGTTTGTCTATGGAGGTGAATCATGTGGTGGAGCAGGGAGGGAATATTATTAGTGTCATGACATAATAGTGCTATTGTTTTGCATGTCAATTCATTGCCATTGGTTCAATGAGGCAATGTTTTGCGTATTGTCCATCATGAATTTGATGCTACTGTTTGAGTAATATGCTAATGTCTTCCTATCCTTTCTCACTAAGCTAATGAAGGTTTCACCTTGTTCCTACTTGTGCAAACAGGGATCATGTTGTGCCAATCATACATTTTAGTGGAACTACACAAGACAATACAATGAACTGTATCCCAGCCAGTGCTTTAACTCTGCTGGAAGTTCTTGATAATCTTTCGATATAATCTCAGCACTGGTAAACAAGAGTGATTTCAACCATACATTTGAAGTGCACAAAAATATATACTATTATGTGATTCCAGTGAGTGCTTTATCATCTCTTATGGGACTACATGAATAAGCTTTTTTTCTCAGGTTGGTACGGGCCTAAGGCCTTCATCCATATTAGTTTGCTGTCATCTCTATTTGTATCGTGCTACTGTCATGAGAAACTCCTTTATCTTTGCACGTTAAAGTTTTGCAAGCTATGATAAATGGCAATGCTTTGAGTGTTGAGTTGAGCTAATTGGCACTGATTAAATAAACTAATACCTGTCTTTAAGCAAGACTACTATGTTGCTAACTTTACCCATTAAGATAATGAGGGTGCTTCTATTTGTTAGTGTATGTTTCATCAACTTGTCCCACTATTACAGTAATCTCACTCTCTCAATATATGTGCCAACAGGGATGCTCGATTTTGGTGGAACTGCACAAAAACTTTGGGTGCTTCATTGCCTCGACAGCTTCCGTCCTTTCCTGTCAGTCGCTAATCTCCGCTTGCTTTCTTCCTTTACTGTCAGTCGCTTGGCTTATCTCGGCTTCCAGTCAAAGGAAATAGTAATTGATATGCTACCTCACACAGGTTGGTACTGGTCTTTATCCTGATTATTGTGCCTGTCATATGTATTGGTAATTTGGTATTGTGCTACTGTTTGCCGATCTCATAAAGGAGTAATTTGGAGCCTGAACTCGCAGGCAAATCATTACATCGGGTGATTTCAGTAGAACTGCACAAAATGATCATATGGACAGGTACTTATGCTGCTGCTATGTACTCCAAAGTTCACTCAGACAAGCATCGATGTTGACAAGAAGTGCCTATATTCATTCGAGTATCAATCGGCGTCAACCAATTGTCAAACTCCAAGTATTAGGAGAGTGAACGCCAAAAATATTGCTTGGTGCATAGCCCAGAAAAACGCAGTCCAGTCTTTGGTCCCAACTTGTGCCTTTTGGTTATCGGCACATATGGTAGCGAACTATATGGCACGGAGTCTAAAGATTCCAGACAAGTTGGTTGACGCATATATTCATCTGGAACTTAATCAGTCTGCACGCCAAGGATGCTCCATTTCAGTTGAACTGCACAAAAAATTTGGGTGGTTCATTTTCTCAACCGCCTCCTTTCTTGTCTGCAATGTAGAATTTTGGCGAGATACAGGACCAAGATGAGCCAGTAAACTAGTTGGATGAAAGTAGTGGCCAATTTGGTCAAACCTCCCTCGGAACGAGGCCCTATTTGAGGATAAACCTACAAGCAAAGTTGAGATTGTCTGTGCTGCCTCTTATGTACTCGAAAGTTTACTCGTACAAGAACTAATTTTAGCAAGAAGTACCTCCGATTGAACACCATTTACCAGTCTGTACCCTAGGTAATTAAAGTTCGTCCATGGATCATATAGGCTGTGATCTCAATCATTTGGATGCATAAACATACTGAACATGTGTATATCTGAATCTTTTTGTGAATTATGTATGAATATTGTCGTGTGATCTATCAATCATTTGGATGCATAGATATGCTGAGCTTGTGTATATATGAATCTTTTGAGTTGTTGATAGTGAATGTTGGATATGAATATGAACGTGTCCTGTGAACCTGAGTTTGATATGAATGTTTACCTTTTCTGTTGTATTTGTGTGTGAACTTGTTAGTATGCCTACTGCGGGGTATAAAACGCAGGTCTCTTATAAAAGTAATGCTGTGTCCAATTTATGTTTTCCCTTCTAACCACATTATATATATTTATATTATTACTATTATTGTATATTTTATAGAGACTTATATATACATTATAAAAACATCCCACGTGTTATTAACTTATAAAAGTAAATGTTTAACGGAAGTTGGCAAGGAAAATCCTGGTTGTTTTTGACTCACAGGCAAGGAAAATCCTGTGATTGCGTACAAAAGCTTGCGAAGATTTTAAGGACCAATTTAATAATAACGCGCTCATTTTTATTTTGAGCAATAACTCGCTAATTTCTTAATTATATATATAATGTGCCTCTCCGGTTTATTCTTTGATATTAATTGCTCCTTCTAACATAACATTATATATATAACGAGCCCACCTAATACGTGTATTTCAAGGAAGTGCAAATGGGCTGGGATTTCTTAGAAAATATAAATGGGCCTGATTGACGCGAAATTATTTGTTCACCCAGCCCAGCAAATGGACTGTACATTCTAGAAAACATGGGTTAAATATATGCCACATTTTTGCAGGCTGACATGTGGGCCAATAGGTCGAAGCCTACGCAGGGCATTGTCAACTTGGTCAATAAATGATTGTGTCATCCACATCCATTGGATTTATATCCAACGGCCGGCATGCACCTTCAATCTCTCGTCTTCTTCCTCCAGCGTCGCCAGGACCGCCTGGTCGGCCTCCAGCGGCTAGCGGCTCTGCTTAGCACGCATCGCTGTGAAGCGCTACCCCACCGCCGGCCAGGCTATCCCTCCACCCCTCGACACCTCCTGTTATTCTCCATAGACTACAGCCCCACGCCACAACAAAACCAGTTATAACCCTTCTCCTCCTCTCAATCTGCGACTCCACTGCCGCGTTTTCCCATCTCCAAGTCGTTCCCGTCAGGGGCCTCGCCGTCGTCCACCGCCTCGCTGCGTTCGGTGCGGCGTGGTCAACAAACGAGAGTCATCGGAAGAGGACTGTACATGGAGAGCCTGACGGCTGGGACCCACGAGGTCCATGGTCGCACGCAAGGAAAGTTCCTCCTTATTAAGATGAAAAAAATGTTTCCTCCACTTGACAGCTGGGACCCATCGGCTGTATCTTCGCACGGAAGGAAGTGCCTCCTTGTTTTGCGAAAAAAAATTCATCCTGTTAACAGCTGGGACCCGACAGATTTGGTGACTGACTTGTGGGCCTACTAAGCGGAGGTGTATGCACGGCTTTGTCAACTTAATCAACAAATGATTCTAGCAGCTGGACCGTTGGATGTTAATCCAACAGCTGTGCTCCTTCTTCAACCTCTGTTCTTGCTCCTGTCTCCCGTGGGCGGCACCGCAGTTGTGCTGCCGCGCACCCGAACCAGTGAAGTTTCCCACTCCTCTCCATCTGCGACTCCACTGCCCCGTCTTTTTTCCATCTCCGGGTCGTTCCAGTCTGGGTGCGCTCGGCACGGTGTGGTCAACGTGGTCAACAACCGAGAGTCATTGAAAGATGACTGTACATGAGAGGCTGACAGTGGGGACGCACCACGCCCATGGACGCATGCATGCAACGGAACGAGGCGAGGTCAACGTGGTCCAGGAACGACTTCCATCGAAAGTATACTGTACGTGGAGAGTCTCAGCTGGGTCCACGGCCGCAGCAAGTAAGTGCCTCCTTATTACGCGGAAAATAATGATTCCTCCAACTGACCGCAGGGACCCACTGGACTGGCCACCGTATTTTGCGAAAAAAACGTTTGCCCCCTGACTGCTGGGACCCACCTGACGGGCCACCGTATTTCGCGAAAAAAATGTTCCCCCCGCTGTCAGCTCGGACCCACCGGAAGTGCCTCCTTATTACGCACAAAAAAATGAATACTCCCCCGGCTAGCTGGGACCCACCTTGGTGGGAGGCTGATTTGTGGGCCTACTAAGTTGACGGGGACGAAGGGCTTTGTGAACTTAGTCAATATGAACGATTCTATCTCAAGTGACCGTACGATGTCCATCCAACGGCCGTAGTGCTTCTTCAACCTCTGGTCTTCTTGCTCCAGCCGCCCAAAGCAGCGCCGGTCGTGCCGCATGCTCCTGCCTCCCGTGGCCGGCTGTGCTGCCGCGGAGGCCTCACCGCCCCCTACTATTCCCACCGCTGGCCAGGCCGTGCGGCGACGGCAACCTCACACCGCAGCCGAACCAGTGAACCCTCGTACTCCTCTCCGCGCGGGCTTCCACTGCCGCGTCGTCCCCTTCCTAGGCCTCGCCGTCGTCCACCGCCGTGGTGCTCTTCGCGCGGCGTGGTCAACGTGGTCAAGGAATGACTTCCATCGGAAGAGTACTGTACGTGGAGAGGCTGACAGCTGGGTCCACGGCCACAGCCCAGTTTTTTTGTGAATTGCCAAGTAAGTCGCTTTGTCAGGCCTGTTGGGCTGCAAATCTTTCAAGACGAGGAGAGCTTTCATTCCGCTGGCCGAGAAAATGGCCCATCAGTAATGAGAAATGGGTTGTACATTTTTAAAACACATCAAACCGGCAATTAGTTTCAAATATCTTTTTTTTCATTTTGAGATTTCAAATTACATTAATTTTTATGCGTGGAGAATTTGTTGGATTTTATATTGATATACATTTATTTTTAAAATCAGTTTGAATGTGAGTCAAAATTTTGGGATAAAAAACAGTTCGGACCGCACCGAAATATGCAAAATTTTGTATAATTTTTTAACCGTGGCCACAATATGGGATGTAATGCTAACAAAAAGAATACGGGCTCCAAAAAAAACCTTAATAATTAGCAAATGGGCTGTAAATTATTAGAAATAATGGCAGATGGGCTGTACGCTGTTTTCCACAGATTTGAGGCTTTCCTAAAAAAAAGGTTGACACACAAGCAGTGACTGTTGGATGGCCATCCAACGGCCGTCGTGCTTCTTCAATCTCTGCTCTTCCTGCTCCAGCCGCTCAAACAAGCGCCGGCGGGACTGCCTGCTCCCTCCTCCCCGCGGCCGGCTCTGCTGCTGCGCAGGCCTCACCGCCCCACCGTACTCCCATCGCTGGCCTAGCCATCCCTCTACTCACCCACACCTGCTGTTATTCTCCGGCGACGGCAGACGAACCAGTAAACCCTCGTACAGTCGTACTCCCCTTCGCGTGGGAAACAACTGCCGAGTCTTCCCTGCCTCCATGTCGTTCCCTTCCTAGGCCTCGCCGTCGTCCACCGCCCTGGTGCTCTCAGCGCGGCCTGGTCAACGTGGTCAATGACCGACATGCATCTGAAGTGGACTGTACGTGGAGTGGCCGACAGCTGGGTCCACGGCGACACGCAAGGAAATGCCTCCTTATTACGCGCAAAATAATGATTCCTCCACCTGACATCAGGGACCCACCGAAAGGGCCTTTGTATTTCGCGGAAAAAACGTTACCGCCGCTGACAGTTCGGACCCACCAGCTATGTATTCGCACGCAAGGAAGTGCCTCCTTATTACGCACCAAAAAATGAATACTCCCCCTGCTAGCTGGGACCCACCATGGTGGGAGGCTGACTTGTGGGCCTACTAAGTTGACTGGGACAGGGGCCTTTGTCAACTTTAGTCAATATGAATGATTCTAGCTCCAGTGACCGTACGATGTCCATCCAACGGCCGTAGTGCTTCTTCAACCTCTGGTCTTCTTGCTCCAGCCGCCCAAAGCAGCGCCGGTCGTGCCGCATGCTCCTGCCTCCCGTGGCCGGATGTGCTGCCGCGGAGGCCTCACCGCCCCCTACTATTCCCACCGCTGGCCAGGCCCTGCGGCGACGGCAGCCCCACACCGCAGCCGAACCAGTGAACCCTCGTACTCCTCTCCGCGCGGGCTTCCACTACCGCGTCTTCCCCGGCTCCCCGTCGTCCCCTTCCTAGGCCTCGCCGTCGTCCACCGCCCTGGTGCTGTCGGCGCGGCATGGGCAACGTGGTCAAGGAACGACTTCCATTGGACGTGGACTGTATGTGGAGAGGCTGACAGCTGGGTCCACGGCCGCAGCAAGGAAGTGCCTCCTTATTACGCGGAAAATAATGATTCCTCCACCTGAGAGCTGGGACCCACCAGACGAGCCACTGTATTTCGCGAAAAAAACGTTTCCCCCTGACTGCTGGGACCCACCAGCTACATCTTCGCACGCAAGGAAGTGCGTCCGGGCAACAAAAAAACGATTCGCCCCCCTGACTGCTGGGACCCACCTGCCACATCTTCGCAGGCAAGGAAGTGCCTGACAGTCATGACCCACCTGGTCGAAGCGTACGTAGCATTGTCATTCTGGTCGCGAACGTGTACGTACATACTGGTCGATGTACAGGCGCGCACGTGTCGTAGTAGAGGCGCGCACGTAGCATGTACACGTACGTACAGCGGCCAGTGTGCAAGAAAGAAAATACGGTCACGTACGTACATACGGGCAGGGTCTCGAACGCCTACTCGCGCATATGTACGGCCAGGGATCGTGTACATGGCTGGGTCGGAACGGAGAAACAGCGTCGTCGTCATGTTTATGGGGAGCCAACCGGCTGGGTCGGAACGGAATGCGTCGTCGTGTTCATCGGGAGGGCTTGGACGGAATAGCCGATGGAAACGAGGCCTGGCGTACCGCAGAACGGAGGAAACGGCCCTGTGTTCGACTGGCCACATTTGAAACGGGATCCTCTTCATCGGGAGGGGTCTGGCGTACCGCAAAATGGAAGAAACGGACCTCCTACGGTCGAAACGGGGGTCCTGTTGATCGGGAGGGGCGTGGCGTACCGCAAAACGGAGGAAACGGACTTGTGTTGGAGCGCTACTATCGAAACGGGGGTCCTGTTCATCGGGAGGGGTGTGGCGTACCGCAAAACGGGACTCCACGGGACACAGTTCATCTCCACCGTCGACCCCCTCCCGCCTCCACGGGCTACTGTTCATCCACCGTCGACCTCCTCCAGCCTCCACCTGCGACTGTTCATCCACGGGCTCCTGTTCATCCAGCCTCCACCACGCGCTACTCCACCGGCTACTGTTCAACCAGCCCTCTCCACGGGCTCCTATTCAACCACCCCTCCACGGGCTACTGTTCATCCAGCCCTCCACCATCTACTGTTCATTCTGCCCTCCATGCGGTGGTCCTGTTCATCTTGCCCTCCACGGGGTCCTGTTCATCCAGCCCGAACCGGCTCGATCGATTGGGGTCCTGTTCATCCAGAGGCAACACCACGGGGTCCTGTTCATCCACCCCCACCGGGAACTGTTCATCCAAACCCCCCAGCAACGCTCACTGTTCATCCAGAGGTAGCATCGATCGTCTTCAGTTAGCAGCAGTAGCGAAGGAATCGCTCGATCGGGTTCAGTTAACAGCCATCGATCGATCGCTCGGGTTCAGTAACGCGTAGCCTGCAGTGCAATCACTCGGGTTCAGTTAGAGCCCAACGCCTCGCTCGGGTTCAGTTAGAGCCAACGCCTCGCACAGACGCGCGTACATGTACGAGATAAACGCGCATCGCTCGGCCCCCGACCTCCCACCGTAACCGGGAACTCCCCGAAATTTTCCTCGCCCTCGCTTCTACCACGGTTTTTTCCGTCATGGACGGCCCAAAGAATGTCATGCAGCTGCGTCTCCGGCCCGCCCAGGACGAAAAGCCCATTTTCTGTCATGATTTTTTGTCATAGAAGTAGGAGCCCACCACATCTATGATGATACCGGGTTTTGACACAATTATCGTCATAGAAGTGTCATATGTATGACAGAAAAAAATTTCGTTCAGCCCAAAATGTCACGGATGTGTCTTTTTTTGTAGTGACTGTTAAACGAGTCTGGTCTACCCTGCAGGACGACAGTTCGGCTCATCCAGAGCTAGATTAACAATTCGGCCTCCGTCAATGCCCCAGCCTGATAGCGGCATACGTACCGCGCATGCATAACTACGCGTTAAAAATTCCATGGGCAATGACGGAGGCAGGTTAAACATAAGGTCCACGGTACAGCTCGGCCCTATCCGGACCTTCATATTGCTCCACCTTTTTCTTCTTGTTTTTAATTTTCAGGTTCTTTACAACCCCCATCAATTTCCGGAGCTAACAAGGGCCCCCTTCTAGGCCCCTTATACATACTCGATTGTCGATCCTCTCAATGGATCCTACACCAAGGTGAAAAGCGGTGTAGACATGCGGCAGAGTGTCCAAAGGATCTTCTAGATCATCTTTTCAGATTTAGGACATGTATACAGCTTTCCCTTGGCATGTAAAATAGCCGTGATGCTTATTGCATTTCTATAAATATATGTTTTGATGTACCAATCAGACTATAATGGAAACAGTTTTGCCCAGCCTTGTTTGGTATCAGCTTATTTCTTAAATCTATCTTCCCTCCTTTTATTTTTTTACGTCAGATTGGCATATACACCTTGGTACGACTTAAATCGCCAGGGGCTCTATTCAAGCCATATATATCTTCAACAATAGAAATTCCGAACACTCTCAGAGTACACTTCGGCGTCCCGAATACTGCATTATATGCATCGGCTCCGAATCACGTCTTTGGTCAATAGTTAGGTTGCCCGGCTCCTGTGCTTGCTACCTTACGTTCCGTTTTCGACTAAGGTAGTAAAGGGAGAACTACTGCGATTGTGTTTCCGGCTAGCCCGGTCAAGCACCTCAGTAGAGAAAGCCGAAAACTGACTGTCGTCATGCGGCGAGAGCTGGTCAGCAATTCGGTGACTTATTAAATCTCTAGCGATTTCTCCCGTATTACACGAAGGGCTGGCTTTTCTTTTTTTCAGTCACGTGTCTAAGGCATCTAAGTTCGATCGCCGCATACGCAGCAGGGGCTATTTTACAACCCCATTGTCAAACTCCTATGGCTAAGTGAGAGTGGTAAAGCCACATAGTCCGATTGCCTCGTTCGCCACACTGACACCTCCTTTACGAACCAAGACGTTGGGTCAAGTGTGGCAATGTGCTGTCCCGAATACCCCTGTACTATCTACGTGCGGGCTGAAGCCGACGACTGGCAAACTCTCAAAGTTACCAACGGCCACACAGGAGGATAAGTAATTCAAGATAACATGCACAAATATATTACAAAAGCCTCGGTTCATAATACAAATGTCTGGGCAGCTCGGATACATTTACTCGAACATAATATCCTTTGAGCATTGACCCTCTATCAAATGGGCACCCTCAAGGACATCGTCGAAGTAGCACTCCGGCTTGCGGTGGACCTTGCCTCCGGGCGGGCCCTCAACTGCCACATCAGCTGCCTTCATCTTCGCCCAGTGCATCTTGACACGGGCAAAGGCCATCCGTGCACCTTCTATGCACACCGAGCGCTTCACAGCCTCAATGTGGGGCAATGCGTCGCCGAGCCACTTGACCAGGCCGAAGTAACTACTCAGAATGGGTCCGGCTGGCCATAGACGGACTATGATGTCCTTCATGGCCAAACCGGACATCCTATGCAGCTCCGCTAGTTGCATCATCTGATTGTTCAGTAGCGCTGGTCGCTCCGGTGCCAAGTACTGCGACCAGAAGAGCTTCTCCGTCGAGTTCCCATCTTGGGCCCGGAAATATTGGGCGGCATCAGCAGCACTCCTTGGGAGATCCACAAAAGTGTCTGGAGCACTCCACAGTCGATTTAGCAAAGCGTATCTTCGATCGCTGAATATACTCTGTAAAAGAAAAGGCTTTACCAGCCGCTGTCTGTCCAGCTTGCTTGATCTCCTCACGAGCCGCCCGGGACTCGGACCGCGCCTCCTTCGCCTCTTGAAGAGCCTTGGAGAGTTCGGCCGCTTGACCCTTTTTACTCTCCTCCAAGGACTCACACTTCTTGGCGGCCTCCTGGAGCGCTTGCTCTACTTCGGTCACCCTTGCCTCATACTGAAGGCGGGCGGCCTTTCGGCCTCCGCATCCGCAGCCGCTTTGTCTGCGGCCGCTTTGCTTGCCCTCACCTCCTCTTTGGCTTCGTCAAGGGCACTCTTGAGGGCCTCGAGCTCAGTCGCGTTGCCTACAATCATTTACATAGTTGCATTATACTTCAGGCTTGTAAGGGGTCTTTTAAAAGCATATCTTGGGCCTCATGGAACCACTTGTTAATACGGTCGATCTGATCATCAGCCAGCTTCAGTTTTCGCTGGAGTTCGGCAACTTCCACGTTATTGGCTGAAGCTGCTAACAGCGAAGCCTGTTCACCAAAATAGACAAGTATGTTACCTCTGGAATATTCGATCCTCTGTCCGGCCCTTTCTTCAAAAAGCCGAACAGAGTCTCAGGGGCTACTATCTATACACAGGCATATTATTATACATGCAAAAGTGACCAAAGATATTACATCACATACCTCAAAGCCTGTTAGCAGGCTAGTGAACGCTTCGTTCAGTCTGCTTTTGGCAGACTAAACCTTTTCAACCACCGTACCCATCAGGGCACGGTGTTCATCCACGATGGAAGCACGGTGAAGTGCTTCCCTCAAGGTGTCTGGCGCCTCCGGATTGTTGGAGGTCGCCGGTGGAGTCGGCACTCCCCCCTCATTTGAAGGAGGCTGCTCGCTCGGGTCCGGAGCAGTGTTCGGCTGGGGGCCGAACCGGTCAAGGCCCCCGCCGTCAGTCTCCATGGGGATTCCGCCCCCCATGTTTCCAGTAGCCGAGGCATTGCCCCCTGGCGCCATTTCTACGGCCTCCGGCACCTCACCCTTGCCTGGAGAGATCCTCTGGGACAACACCTTGGTGTCATCCATGGCATGAGGCGGTGAGGCTCGCGGAGGCGTTTCACTCTGCATCATCTACGGTGCCAGAGAATTCCCCGAAGACGATGACTGTTCGGGGAGATCACGGGCCAGACTGAAACACATAGATGATATGTCATCCTACAATTTTTAAAAAACCGGATATGTACAGTATCTTTGAATACTTACGATTCGGCCAGGGGCTTCGGCATGGGGTCCCACTCAGGGACGGCTTCGGCGTCTGACTCTGAATCATCCGAAAGGGAGAGCTTCCCCTTCTTAGACGCCTTCGCCTCTAGATCTGCGAAAGCCCCCCCCTTTTCTTCTTTCCCCCCTTAGGGGGAGAATTGCTCTCCTCCTCTTCCTCTTCATCTTCATCTCCCTCGTGGGAGGAGAGAACTTCAGTATCTTTGGATGTTATGTCCGAAGTACCTTTACGGCGAAAGCCACTTCGGGCCTCCTTGCCCTTCTTCTTGGCCTTCTTCTCCGGCGCCTGGTACGGCGCCGGAACCAGCATCTTCGTCAGAAGAGCTATAGTTGGGTCTTCGGGCAGTGGAGCCGGGCACTGGATCCGCTCCGCCTTCTTCGTCCAGCCGTGAAGGATAAAGAAGGCTTAGCATACTCCTTGGATCTACAAGTTGAGGATATGTTTGGAAAACTTACTGGAGTAGCCGGATGAGCACAGTCGAGGCCGAGGTCTTCGGTCGTTTTCGGCCACGACTTCTAGGCCTTGAAAAGCAGCTTCCATATGTCTTCGTGTGTTGTGCTGAAGAACCACTGCAGGGTCCGAGGACCGGCCAGATCAAACTCCCACAAATGGAGAGTCCGGCGTTGGTAGGGGAGAATCTGGTGAAAAAGCATCACCTAGATCACGTTGGCAAGACTGGTGTTCTTCTCTATCATGCTCTGGACGCGCTTCTGCAGTGTCATCACCTCATCGGATGACGCCCAATCCAGGCCCTTGTTAATCCACGATGCGAGCCGCATTGGAGGACCGGATTTGAATTCCGGGACGGCGGCCCATGTGGCGTCATGGGGCTCCGTGATGTAAAACCACTCCTGTTGCCATCCCTTCACAGTTTCTATGAAGGTCCCCTTTGGCCAGGTGATGTTGGTGAGCTTGCTCACCATGGCGCCGCCACACTCCGCGTGTTGACCCTCGACCACTTTTGGCTTCACGTTGAATACCTTGAGCCACAGGCCGAAGTGGGGGGGGGGGATGCGAAGGAACGCATCACACACGACGATGAACGCCGAGATGTTGAGGAAGGAATTGGGGGCTACATCATGGAAATCTAGCCCGTAATAGAACATGAGCCCGTGGACGAAGGGGTGGAGAGGAAACCCTAGCCCGCGAAGGAAGTGGGGGATGAACACTACCCTCTCATTGGGCTCCGGGGTGAGAATGATCTGCTTTTTGGCAGGGAGCCGGTGGGCGATTTCCTTGGCTAAATACCCCGCTTCCCGGAGTTCCTTGATGTTCCCCTCCGTGACGGGCGTCCGGGCTATGTGACGTGGGCCGGACTGGTGGGCCGTGAAGATACAAGATAGAAGGCTTTCCCCCGTGTCTGGATGGGACTCTCCTTTGCGTGGATGGCAAGCTTGGCGTTCGGATATGAAGATTCCTTTCTCTATAAACCGACTCTGTACAACCCTAGGCCCCTCCGGTGTCTATATAAACCGGAGGGTTTAGTCCGTAGAGGCAATCACAATCATACAGGCTAGACATCTAGGGTGTAGCCATTACGATCTCGAGGTAGATCAACTCTTGTAACCCCTATACTTATCAAAGTCAATCAAGCAGGAAGTAGGGTATTACCTCTATTAAGAGGGCCCGAACCTGGGTAAACATCGTGTCCCCTGCCTCCTGTTACCTTCAATCCTCAGACGCACAGTTTGGGACCCCCTACCCGAGATCGGCCGTTTTTGACACCAACATAGACCCCAAAGTTTCAACCCCTATGCATAGATTACCCCAATATCACCGCGGGAATCCGCGAGTTGAATGCCAAGACACATATCAACTGAATCAATATGATACCTCATTGTCACCTCAAGTATTCATACTGCAAGACATATATCATGTGTTCTATTCTATGAATATTCAGTCCGACAAGACAAAACTTCAAAGGGTAAAGACTCAATTCATCACAACAAGAGTATAGAGGGGAGAAACAGCATATGATCCGACTATATTAACAAAGCCCATGATATAGATCATGAGGGAGAGAGATCAAAGACATAGCTACTGGTACAAACCCTCAACCTCGAGGGTGGACTACTCCCTCCTCATCGTGGTGGCTGCCGGGATGATGAAGATGGCCACCAGAGATGATTCCCCCCTCCGACAGGGTGCCGGAACGGGTCTAGATTGGTTTTCGGTGGCTACAGAGCCTTCCGGCGGCGGAACTTCTGATCTAGGTTAACCCCGAAGGGTTTCAGAATATTTGGGAATTTATAGTGCAAACATGGGGTGCGGGAGGCCACCGAGGTGGGCACAACCCACCTGGGTGCGCCAGGGGGGCCTGGCGCGCCCTGGTGGGTTGTGCCCCCCTCGGGGCACCCCCAGGTGCAGCTCTGGCCCATTGGGTTCCTTCTGGTCCATAAAAAATCTCCGTGGAGTTTCGTTGCGTTTGGACTCCGTTTGGTATTGATTTCCTGCGATGTAAAAAACAAGCAAAAAACAGCAACTGGCACTGGGCACTGGGTCAATAGGTTAGTCCCAAAAAATGATATAAAGTTGCTATAAAATGGTTGTAAAACATCCAAGAATGAATAAAATAACATCATGAATACTTCATAAATTATAGATACGTTGGAGACGTATCATACGCCCAACTGTATGACCGGATACACACCTTTTTTCACGGTGTACGGCACAGAGGCTATCTTGCCCTGCGACATTATTCATGACTCACCTGGAGTGCGTATGTACGAAGAGAGAGAAGCCGAGCTTAACCGGCAGGACGACCTAGACGGCCTTGAGGAAGAGCGTGATATTGCACGAGCCCGTTCCGCATTTTATCAACAACAGGCTCGGAGATAGCAAAGCAGAGAAGTTTGGGCCAAGACTTATAAAGTCGGCGAACTCGTTTTACGCCTCCCAGAGAAGAAGGACAAGCTCAAACCAAAATGGGAGGGGCCCTTCATTATAGATGAAGTTCTCACAGGAGGAGCCTATCGCCTTTGTAATGCATCGGATAATCGCCTCGAGCCGAATCCATGGAACGCTGCTCGGCTTCAACGATTCTACGCATAAAGTTCGGCCATGTTTCTTATTCGTTCCCTTTTTCTCCTCTTCATTTGTTTTTGTTTTTATACATTTCCCGGGATATGTTCGGATAGACCGAACTCTTAAGGGGCACACATCTTTAAATGTATACACCCCACCATGACCGTGGGCTTCTTTAAACGAATCTTATTATTATTCAGAGCCTGGAGCTCACATTGTCTATGTCGTTTGTTTATATACCCCTTTTTGCCATTATATGCACCTCTACGACTTATGTTTTTGCCAAGCTGGGTTGCCTTGCTCCTGTGTTTATGCCCCACGTTCCTGATTGTTCGGCTAGGACGTAAAGGGAGCACCTCTGCGATTGTTACAACCGGGTAATCCGGACCGGTACCTCAGACGGGTGAAGCCGAAAACTAGCGTTCTTAAGAGAATAATTGGTCGGCAATCAAACGACAGATTGTTACATTCTTGTAACTCTTCGAAAGAAAATTTGAACAGTTTCCCCATAATTCGGATCAAAGCCTAGGCACGCACAATTAAAAGCATGCCAACCCAAGGGAAGGAACCCTTAGTGGAACTATTCTCCTTGGAAGATGTTTCTTACACATGTAATATAACATGCCTCCCGAACTAAATTTTTGTCTGTTCGAGCATAATGACTGGGTTGCTGATACGTCTCCAACGTATCTATAATTTTTGATTGTTCCATGCTATATTATATTCTGTTTTGGATGTTTAATGGGCTTTATTATATAGTTTTATATTATTTTTGGGACTAACCTATTAACCGGAGGCCCAGCCCAAATTGCTGTTTTTTTGCCTATTTCAGTGTTTCGCAGAAAAAGAATATCAAACGGAGTCCAGACGGAATGAAACCTTCGGGAACGTGATTTTTGGAACAAACGTGATCCAGAGGACTTGGAGTCCACGTCAAGAAATCAACGAGGAGAGCACGAGGCAGGGGGGCGCGCCTACCCCCCTAGGTGCGCCCTCCACCCTCGTGGGGCCCATGTTGCTCCACCGACGTACTTCTTCCTCCTATATATACCTACGTACCCCCAAACCATCAGAGGCATCCACGAAAACCTAATTCCACTGCCGCAACCTTCTGTACCCGTGAGATCCCATCTTGGGGCCTTTTCCGGCGTCCTGCCGGAGGGGGCATTGATCACGGAGGGCTTCTACATCAACACCATAGCCTCTCCAATGATGTGTGAGTAGTTTACCTCAGACCTTGGGGTCCATAGTTATTAGCTAGATGGCTTCTTCTCTCTCTTTGGATCTCAATACAAAGTTCTCCACGATTCTCGTGGAGATCTATTCAATGTCATCTTCTTTTGCGGTGTGTTTGTTGAGACCGATGAATTGTGGGTTTATGATCAAGTTTATCTATGAACAATATTTGAATCTTCTCTGAATTCTTTTATGTATGATTGGTTATCTTTGCAAGTCTCTTTGAATTATCAGTTTGCTTTGGCCTACTAGATTGATCTTTCTTGCAATGGGAGAAGTGCTTAGCTTTGGGTTCAAGGAATTGAAGAAATTGGTAAAAGTCGGATTGAAGAAGTTAAGACTTTAGATAGCAATGAACCCACTATCTTGGATTTCAAGGAATTTAATTATGATAATTGCTCTTTGATAGATTGTATTTCCTTGTTGCAATCCGTGCTAAATTTTCCGCATGCTTATAGTCAAAATAAGGCCTTTACTAAACATATCGTTGATGCTTTAATGCAATCTTATGAAGAAAATCTTGAGTTGGAAGTTTCTATCCCTAGAAAACTTTATGACGAGTGGAAACCTACTATTAAAATTAAAATTAAAGATCATGAATGCTATGCTTTGTGTGATTTGGGTGCTGGTGTTTCCACGATTCCAAAAACTTTGTGTGCTTTGTTAGGTTTCCACGAATTTGATGATTGCTCTTTAAACTTACACCTTGCGGATTCCACTATTAAAAACCCTATGGGAAGAATTAATGATGTTCTTATTGTTGCAAATAGGAATTATGTGCCCGTAGATTTTATTGTTCTTGATATAGATTGCAATCCTTCATGTCCTATTATTCTTGGTAGACCTTTCCTTAGAACGATTGGTGCAATCATTGATATGAAAGAAGCGAATATTAGATTCCAATTTCCGTTAAGGAAAGGCATGGAACACTTCCCTATAAAGAAAATTATATTACCTTATGAATCTATTATGAGAGCCACTTATGGATCGCCTACCAAAGATGGCAATACCTAGATCTACCCTTGCTTTTATGCCTAGGTAGGGGCGTTAAACGATAGCGCTTGTTGGGAGGCAACCCAATTTTATTTTTAGTTTTTTGCTTTTTGCTTCTGTTTAGGAATAAATCTTTGATCTAGCCTCTGGTTAGATTTTTTGTGTGTGTTTTAGTTAGTGTTTGTTCCAAGTTAAACCTATAGGATCTTCTTGGATGATAGTTATTTGATCTTGCTGAAAATTCCAGAAACTTTCTATTCACGAAAACAATTGTTAAAAATCACCAGAACGTGATAAAATATTGATTCAAATTGCAGAAGATCAATAAACAAATTATTTAGGTCTTCCTATTTTGGATTAATTTTTTGAGTTCCAGAAGTTTGCGTTAGTTACAGATTACTACAGACTGTTCTGTTTTTGACAGATTCTGTTTTTCGTGTGTTGTTTGCTTATTTTGATGAATCTATGGCTAGTAAAATAGTTTATAAACCATAGAGAAGTTGGAATACAGTAGGTTTAACACCAATATAAATAAAGAATGAGTTCATTACAGTACCTTGAAGTGGTGTTTTGTTTTCTTTCGCTAACGGAGCTCACGAGATTTTCTGTTAAGTTTTGTGTTGTGAAGTTTTCAAGTTTTGGGTAAAGATTTGATGGAGTATGGAACAAGGAGTGGCAAGAGCCTAAACTTGGGGATGCCCATGGCACCCCAAGATAATCTAAGGACACCAAAAAGCCAAACTTGGGGATGCCCCGGAAGGCATCCCCTCTTTCGTCCTCATCCATTGGTAAATTTACTTGGAGCTATATTTTTATTCACCACATGATATGTGTTTTGCTTGGAGCGTCTTGTATGATTTGAGTCTTTATTTGTTAGCTTGCCACAATCATCCTTGCTGTACACACCTTTTGAGAGAGACACACTTGATTCGGAATTTGTTAGAATACTCTATGTGCTTCACATATATCTTTTGAGCTATATATTTTTTGCTCTAGTGCTTCACTTATATCTTTTAAAGCACGGTGGTGGATTTGTTTTATAGAAACTATTGCTCTCTCATGCTTCACTTATATTATTTTGAGAGTCCTAAAAACAGCGTGGTAATTTTCTTTAATTATGATAGGCATCCAAGATTAGTAAAGAAAAAAAATCTTATGAGTGTGTTGAATACAATGAGAAGTTTGATGCTTGATAATTGTTTTGAGATATGAAGATGGTAATATTAGAGTCATGCTAGTTGAGTAGTTTTGAATTTGATAAATACTTGTGTTAAAGTTTGTGATTCCCGTAGCATGCACGTATGGTGAACCGTTATGTGATGAAGTCGGAGCATGATTTATTTGTTGATTGTCTTCCTTATGAGTGGCGGTCGGGGACGAGCGATGGTCTTTTCCTACCAATCTATCCCCCTAGGAGCATGCGCGTAATACTTTGTTTCGATAACTAATAGATTTTTGCAACAAGTATATGAGTTCTTTATGAGTAATGTTGAGTCCATGGATTATACGCACTCTCATCCTTCCACCATTGCTAGCCTCTCTAATACCGCGCACTTTTCGCCGGTATCATACACCCACCATATACCTTCCTCAAAACAGCCACCATACCTACCAATCATGGCATTTCCATAGCCAGTCCGAGATATATTGCCATGCAACTTACCACCGTTCCGTTTGCTATGACACGCTCCATCATTGTCATATTGCTTTGCATGATCATGTAGTTGACATCGTATTTGTGGCAAAGCCACCGTTCATAATTCTTTCATACATGTCACTCTTGATTCATTGCATATCCCGGTATTCCGCAGGAGGCATTCACATAGACTCATATTGTTGTTCCAAGTATTGAGTTGTAATTCTTGAGTTGTAAGAAAATAAAAGTGTGATGATCATCATTATTAGAGCATTGTCCCAAGTGAGGAAAGGATGATGGAGACTATGATTCCCCCATAAGTCGGGATGAGACTCCGGACTAAATAAAAAAAAGAGAAAGGCCATAGAAAAGGAGAAAGGCCAAATAAAAAAATGAGAGAAAAGGAGAGAAGGGACAATGCTAGTATCGTTTTAGCACACGTGTGCTTCAAAGTAGCACCATGATCTTCATGATAGAGAGTCTCCTATGTTGTCACTTTCATATACTAGTGGGAAATTTTCATTATAGAACTTGGCTTGTATATTCCAATGATGGGCTTCCTCAAAAATGCCCTAGGTCTTCGTGAGCAAGCGAGGTTGATGCACACCCGCTTAGTTTCTTTTGTTGAGCTTTCATATACTTATAGCTCTAGTGCATCCGTTGCATGGCAATCCCTACTCACTCACATTGATATCTATTGATGGGCATCTCCATAGCCCGTTGATACGCCTAGTTGATGTGAGACTATCTTCTCCCTTTTTGTCTTCTCCACAACCACCATTCTATTCCACATATAGTGCTATGTCCATGGCGCACGCTCATGTATTGCATGAAGATTGAAAAAGTTTGAGAACAGCAAAAGTATGAAACAATTGCTTGGCTTGTCATCGGGGTTGTGCATGATTAAATACTTTGTGTGATGAGGATAGAGCATATCCATACTATATGCTTTTGTAGGGATAACTTTCTTTGGCCATGTTATTTTGAGAAGACATAATTGCTTAGTTAGTATGCTTGAAGTATTATTATTTTTATGTCAATATTAAACTTTTGTCTTGAATCTTTCGGATCTGAACATTCATACCACAATTAAGAGAATTACATTGAAAATTATGCCAAGTAGAATTCCACATCAAAAATTCTATTTTTATCATTTACCTACTCGAGGACGAGCAGGAATTAAGCTTGGGGATGCTTGATACGTCTCCAACGTATCTATAATTTTTTATTGTTCCATGCTATATTATATTCTGTTTTGGATGTTTAATGGGCTTTACTATACACTTTTATATTATTTTTGGGACTAACCTATTAACCGGAGGCCCAGCCCAAATTGCCTTTTTTTTTGCCTATTTTAGTGTTTCGCAGAAAAAGAATATCAAACGGAGTCCAAACGGAATGAAACCTTCAGGAACGTGATTTTTTGGAACAAACGTGCTCCAAAGGACTTGGAGTCCACGTCAAGAAATCAACGAGGAGAGCACGAGGCAGGGGGCGCGCCTACCCCCCCCCCCCCCCCCAGGCGCGCCCTCCACCTTCGTGGGGCCCACGTTACTCCACCGATGTACTTCTTCCTCCTATATATACCTACGTACCCCCAAACCATCAGAGGCATCCACGAAAACCTAATTCCACCGCCGCAACCTTCTGTACCCGTGAGATCCCATCTTGGGGCCTTTTCCGGCGTCCTGCCGGAGGGGGCATTGATCACGGAGGGCTTCTACATCAACACCATAGCCTCTCAGATGATGTGTGATTGTTTACGTCAGACCTTCGGGTCCATAGTCATTAGCTAGATGGCTTCTTTCTCTCTTTGGATCTCAATACAAAGTTCTCCACGATTCTCATGGAGATCTATTCGATGTAATCTTCTTTTGCGTTGTGTTTGTCGGGACCGATGAATTGTGGGTTTATGATCAAGTTTATCTATGAACGATATTTGAATCTTTCTCTGAATTCTTTTATGTATGATTGGTTATCTTTGCAAGTCTCTTCAAATTATCAGTTTGGTTTGGCCTACTAGATTGATCTTTCTTGCAATGGGAGAAGTGCTTAGCTTTGGGTTCGATCTTGCGGTGTCCTTTCCCAGTGACAGCAGGGGCAGCAAGGCACGTATTGCATTGTTGCCATCGAGGATAACAAGATGGGGTTTATATCAGATTGCATGAGTTTATCCCTCTACATCATGTCATCTTGCTTAAAGCGTTACTCTATTCTTATGAACTTAATACTCTAGATGCATGCTGGATAGCGGTCGATGTGTGGAGTAATAGTAGTAGATGCAGGCAGGAGTCGGTCTACTTGTCACGGACGCGATGCCTATATACATGATCATACCTAGATATTCGCATAACTATGCTCAATTCTATCAATTGCTCGACAGTAATTTGTTCACCCACCGTAATACTTATGCTCTTGAGAGAAGCCACTAGTGAAACCTATGCCCCCGGGTCTATCTTCCATCATATTAATCTCCCGTCAACAAGCTATTTCTATCTTTATTTACCTTGCAATCTTTACTTTTAGTCTTTATCATAAAAATACCAAAAATATTATCTTATCATATCTATCAGATCTCACTCTCGTAAGTGACCGTGAAGGGATTGACAGCCCCTTTATCGCGTTGGTTGCGAGGTTCTTATTTGTTTGTATAGGTGCGAGGGACTTGAGTGTAACCTCCTACAGGACTGATACCTTGGTTCTCAAAACTGAGGGAAATACTTACGCTACTTTACTGCATCACCCTTTCCTCTTAAAGTGAAAAACCAACGCAGTGCTCAAGAGGTAGCAGTTGCCTAGTTTTCTGACGTCGTGAATGTTCCTTACATTCCACAATAGTATCCGGAAACACTCCACCATCTTGGTTTGGAGGTTAAAGCCGAAAGCCTGCGATGACAATTTTTTCCACATGTTCGGCTGAAAATACAGCATGATCATAAAGTACATTGATACATTGAATCACATGCCTGCTCCTTGTCTATTCCATCTATAAGACTGTCTAACCTACAGTCTTCTTTCGAGTATTTCATAGCTATCATTACTTGGTCATACACCAAGTTCAATGGAATTTCTTTCCTGTCTGGTCCATGTGGTTCCACTCGGGCCATATGATTCGGATCTAATTTGGTAAAGCATGTTTTCACCATCGCCCAGGCTTCTCGTGCGCCTTCACGGCAGGCGGACGACTTGCATAGCTCAAAGCGGCGCCGGGCACCTTTGAATAGGCTCGCCAAACCCTCCGAACTTTCTGGAGGGGTATCGGATGGCCATAAGGCCTTGGCCATATTCTTCATGGCTTTCCGGGCCCGCTAATGCACCACGAACACGTTGCCTTGAAATCCGGATACTTCTTTTTCCGGCCGACCAGCTAATAGACCTGCAGGAACAGAGTTAAGAAATTCCGAATTGTGGACTAATATGAGTCTCTCTGATGGTTTTCCAACTTATACCGAACATGCCACCCTTCAAATTTTCATTCTCTTTTCGAGCGGCCGATAACTGAGCCTTTAAGCTCTCTATCTCTTCGGATTGTTTGCCTTTGTCCTCCTCATGTTTCTTCTTCTCAGAAGTGACCATTGTGGCCTTTTTCATTTCTGCAAGCTCGGCGATAACGGCATTAAGATGTGTCTGGTTTGTTTTCAGCTCCTGGGATAGCGCAACATTCTTCTCCTTGAGAACCTGCAGGTTAAATCGATCCTTAAATCGGTTGGCCTCACCGCTTCAAGTCTCGGGGGCTACTGGCATATGTCTATTAAAATTACACAAACTCCTACCTGTATATCCTTTGAGAATAATTGAGTAACTCCGGCAAGTCTGCTACCTCATGACCTAGACAATTTGTTTATTGACCTACTGCAATTGGAATCAGTATTTTATCATGTTCTGGTGATTTTTAACAATTGTTTTCATGAACAGAAAGTTTCTGGAATTTTCAGCAAGATCAAATAGCTATTAACCAAGAAGATCCTATAGGTTTAACTTGGCACAAACACTAATTAAAACATAAAAACACATCTAACTAGAAGCTAGATGGATTATTTATTCCTAAACAGAACCAAAAAGCAAGAAATAAAAATAAAATTGGGTTGCCTCCCAACAAGCGCTATCGTTTAACGCCCCTAGCTAGGCATAAAGGCAAGAATAGATCTAGGTATTTCCATAATAATGGTAAGGCAAATCGTGAAAACTCCTTTCGTATTTTCTGCGTTCAGCAGCAAGTTTCCTTTGTGGCAAGCAAAAGTAATCAAGGGGGTTAAATTTAATAGGGCAAAAGTCCCCAAAATCAAGCTCGGGAGGTATGGGTTCCTCCCTTGGCCCCTTATATTGCACAACCAATTCATCATTACAAGCGTTCTTTTGACAAAAAGTCACGAGCCTTTCCTCAAGAGAAAAACCTAACCCATTATTCTGAATAGCAAAGTCATCATTAAGTTCAGAAATTCTATCAACTAGAACATCCGTAGGAACCTTTTTTCTAAGGTTTTCATTATAAGCAACATGATCCAAAGATTGTAAACGCATTATGTCTTCTTGATTAAAAAGGATAGCTTCTATGGGAGGATGACCAGCATCCACCCTATAATGTGCAAAAAATTCTCTAGCCTCTTTCATTATAAATGTGAACTCATGAGCCAAAAAGATAGTAGCGGCACGCTTAACAGAAGAGTACTCAATATTAGAAAATTCTTTGTATGCAAGGATGCATATAAAGAAATTGCCTTTCAAGTTCTACTATGAGCAAGGATATTGCATTCGTAAGACTACTAGTTCTATGAAGAATAGAACCACCCATAACGGGCAAAGCACCGGCACAAGTAAAGAAATCTTGAATAACTCCCTTCCCAATAATATTACCACTACCGACTCTAAGCTTTTTAGTATGCAAGATAGTGGGTTCCTCGGGAGGATCATTGAAAGCATCAAAATTTTCCATGTTATTATTATTGCCTTTATCAACGATAACCTCCCCAGATTCAGACATAACAACAGCAAACTCAAGGAACACGAAAAAGAGGGAGCGGAAAGAGAGAGCGAATAAAACGGCAAGGGTGAAGTGGGGGAGAGGCAAACGAGAGGCAAATGGCAAATAATGTAATGCGAGGATAAGAGTTTGTGATGGGTACTTGGTATGTCTTGACTTGTGCGTAGACTCCCCGGCAACGGCGCCAGAAATCCTTCTTGCTACCTCTTGAGCACTGCGCTGGTTTTTCCCTTGAGGAGGAAAGGGTGATGCAGCAAAATAGTGTAAGTATTTCCCTCAGTTTTTGAGAACCAAGGTATCAATCCAGTAGGAGGCCACACGCAAGTCCCTCGTACCTACACAAACAAATAAGAACCGTGCAACCAACGCGATAAAGGGGTTGTCAATCCCTTCACGGCCACTTGCAAAAGTGAGATCTGATAGAGATGATAAGATAATATTTTTGGTATTTTTATGATAAAGATTAAAAGTAAAGAACGTAAAATAAAATAGACGTAAACTTATATGATGGAGAATAGACCCGGGGGCCATAGGTTTCACTAGTGGCTTCTCTCAAGATAGCATAAGTATTACGGTGGGTGAACAAATTATTGTCGAGCAATTGATAGAATCGATCGTAGTTATGAGAATATCTAGGCATGATCATGTATATAGGCATCACGTCCGTGACAAGTAGACCGACACCTGCCTGCATCTACTACTATTACTCCACACATCGATCGCTATCCAGCATGCATCTAGAGTATTAAGTTCATAAGAACAGAGTAACACATTAGGCAAGATGACATGATGTAGAGGGATAAACTCAAGCAATATGATACAAACCCCATCTTTTTATCCTCGATGGCAACAATACAATACGTTGATAACCCACAAGTATAGGGGATCGCAACAGTTTTCGAGGGTAGAGTATTCAACCCAAATTTATTGATTCAACACAAGGGGAGCCAAAGAATATTCTCAAGTATTAGCAGTTGAGTTGTCAATTCAACCACACCTGGATAACTTAGTATCTGCAGCAAAGTGTTTAGTAGCAAAGTAATATGATAGTAATGGTAACGGTAACAAAGGTAACAGTAGCAAAAGTAATATTTTTGGGTTTTGTAGTGATTGTAACAGTAGCAACGGAAAAGTAAATAAGCGGAGAACAATATGTGAAAAGCTCGTAGGCATTGGATCGGTGATGGAAAATTATGCCGGATGCGGTTCATCATGTAACAACCATAACATAGGGTGACACAGAACTAGCTCCAATTCATCAATGTAATGTAGGCATGTATTCCGAATATAGTCATACGTGCTTATGGAAAAGAACTTGCATGACATCTTTTGTCCTACCCTCCCGTGGCAGCGGGGTCCTAATGGAAACTAAGGGATATTAAGGCCTCCTTTTAATAGAGTACCGGAACAAAGCATTAACACATAGTGAATACATAAACTCCTCAAACTATGGTCATCACCGGGAGTGGTCCCGATTATTGTCACTTCGGGGTTGCCGGATCATAACACATAGTAGGTGACTATACACTTGCAAGATAGGATCAAGAACTCACATATATTCATGAAAACATAATAGGTTCAGATCTGAAATCATGACACTCGGGCCCTAGTGACAAGCATTAAGCATAGCAAAGTCATAGCAACATCAATCTCAGAACATAGTGGATACTAGGGATCAAACCCTAACAAAACTAACTCGATTACATGATAGATCTCATCCAACTCATCGCCGTCCAGCAAGCCTACGATGGAATTACTCATGCACGGCGGTGAGCATCATGATATTGGTGATGGAGGATGGTTGATGATGACGACGGCGACGGATTCCCCTCTCCGGAGCCCCGAACGGACTCCAGATCAGCCCTCCCGAGAGGTTTTAGGGCTTGGCGGCGGCTCCGTATCGTAAAACGCGATGAATCCTTCTCTCTGATTTTTTTTCTCCCCGAAAGTGAATATATGGAGTTGGAGTTGAGGTCGGTGGAGCGTCAGGGGGCCCAGGAGGTAGGGGGCGCGCGCCCCACCCTCGTGGGCAGGGTGTGGGCCCCCTGACGTGGATTTTTCTTCCAGTATTTTTAATATTTTCCAAAAAGATGTTCCGTGGAGTTTCAGGTCATTCCGAGAACTTTTGTTTCTGCACACAAATAACACCATGGAAAGTCTACTGAAAACAGCATCATTCCGGGTTAGTTCCATTCAAATCATGCAAGTTAGAGTCCAAAACAAGGTCAAAAGTGTTTGGAAAAGTCGATACGACGGAGACGTATCAACTCCCCCAAGCTTAAACCTTTGCTTGTCCTCAAGCAATTCAGTTGATAAACTGAAAGTGATAAAGAAAAACTTTTACAAACTCTGTTTGCTCTTGTTGTTGTAAATATGTAAAGCCAGCATTCAAGTTTTCAGCAAAGATTATGACTAACCAATTGACAATAACTCTTAGGTCTCATTGTTTACTCATATCAATGGCATAATCAACTAGCGAGCGATAATAATAAATCTCGGATGACAACACTTTCTCAAAACAATCATGCTATGATATAACAAGATGGTATCTCGCTAGCCCTTTCTGAGACCGCAAAACATAAATGCAGAGCACCTTTAAAGATCAAGGACTGACTAGACATTGTAATTCATGGTAAAAGAGATCTAGTCATACCCAATATAAATTAATAGTAATGGATGCAAATGACAGCAGTGCTCTCCTGCTAGTGCTTTTTAATAAGAGGGTGATGACTCAACATGAAAGTAAATAGATAGGCCCTTCGCAGAGGGAAGCGGGGATTTGTAGAGGTGCCAGAGCTCGGTTTTTGAAATAGAGATAAATAATATTTTGAGCGGCATACTTTCATTGTCAACATAACAACCAAGAGATGGCGATATCTTCCATGCTACACACATTATAGGCGGTTCCCAAACAGAATGGTAAAGTTTGTACTCCCCCTCCACCAACAAGCATCAATCCATGGCTTGCTCGAAACAACGAGTGCCTCCAACTAGCAACAGTCCCGGGGGAGTTTTGTTTGCAATAATTTTGATTTAGTTTGCATAAAGCATGGGACTGGGCATCCCGGTGACCAGCCATTTTCTCGTGAATGAGGAGCGGAGTCCACTCCTCTTGAGAATAACCCGCCTAGCATGGAAGATACGGACAACCCTAGTTGATACATGAGCTATTCGAGCATACAAAATAGAATTTCATTTGAAGGTTTAGAGTTTGGCACATGCAAATTTACTTGGAACGGCAGGTAAATACCGCATATAGGAAGGTATAGTGGACTCATATGGCATAACTTTGGGGTTTAAGGGATTGGATGCACAAGCAGTATTCCCACTTAGTACAAGTGAAGGCTAGCAAAAGACTAGGAAGCGACCAACTAGAGAGCGACAACAGTCATGAACATGCATTAAAATTAATAAACATTGAGTACAAGCATGAGTAGGATATAATCCACCATGAACATAAATATCGTGAAGGCTATGTTGATTTGTTTCAACTACATGTGTGAACATGTGCCAAGTCAAGTCACTTAAATCATTCAAAGGAGGATACCACCCCACTATACCACATCACAACCATTTTAATAGCATGTTGGCACGCAAGGTAAACCATTATAACTCATAGCTAATCAAGCATGGCATAAGCAACTATGATCTCTAATTGTCATTGCAAACATGTTTATTCATAATAGGCTGAATCAGGAACGATGAACTAATCATATTTACAAAAACAAGAGAGGTCGAGTTCATACCAGCTTCTCTCATCTCAGTCAGTCCATCATATATCGTCATAATTGCCTTTCACTTGCATGAACGAACGAAGTGAATAATTATAAGAGTGCACGTGCATTGGACTAAGCTGGAATCTGCGAGCATTCAATAAATAGGAGAAGACAAGGCAATATGGGCTCTTGGTTAAATCAACAATAATGCATATAAGAGCCACTTCAACAATTTAATCATGGTCTTCTCCTATCGACCCCCAAAGAAAAGAAAAGAAATAAAAACTATTTACATGGGAAAGCTCCCAACAAGCAAAAGAAGAACGGGAAATCTTTTTGGGTTTTCTTTTTAATTATTACTACTACAGCAAGAAAGTAAACTAGCTAAAAGCTACACTAATTTTTTTTGGGTTTTTCTTAAGGTTTATTATACACACAAGAAGAAAGCAAGAAAAAGAAAATAAACTAGCATGGATATTACAGTGAAAGAGTATGAGCACCGACAACTAGCAATGAGTGTGTGAACATAAATGTAATGTCGGTGGGAAATACGTACTCCCCCAAGCTTAGGCTTTTGGCCTAAGTTCGTCTATTTCCATGGATGGCCTGGTGGATATCCATAGTGGTAGTCGGGGTCGTACTGAGATGCAGCGGCTATCGCCTCCTGAGCTGCAACGTGGCAGCGAGCTGCTTCCGCCCTCCTCTCATAGTCATCTGCCTCCTCTCTGGTAATAACATATCTTCCTTTTGCCTGATAATCAAAGAAGGCAGGAGCAGGGAGAGTAATACGGACAGCACGACGTCTGTCAAAGATTAAGCGATACCGGAGAGGTGATTCATTCCTCTCAACAAACTGGTGGTGAACCATAGCATTAAAGTCTAAATAAGTAGGAGGCAACTCAATATCATCCTCACGTATGTCCACACCAAGAAAATTAGCTAAGCGGTTGCATAAATTCCTCCAAAGAAATCTCCATTAAATCTATTATGATGCAACCTACGTGCGACAATGGCTCCCAAATTATAAGATTTGTCTCCTAACACAGCACTCCTAAGAATACTGAGGTCAGGGACACACATATGACATACTTCATCTTTACCATTTATGCACCTACCTATGAAGAGAGCAAAATAATGTATAGCAGGAAAATGAATACTCCCTATGGTAGCTTGTGCTATGTCTCTAGATTCTCCCACAGTTATACTAGCAAGAAAATCTCTAAATTCAGATTTGCGGGGTTCGCTAGCACTACCCCATTGTGGAAGTTTGCAAGCAGTGGTAAAATCCTCTAAGTCCATCGTATAAGATTTTTCATAAAGATCAAACAGGACAGTTGGAGAATTACGTGAAGATGAAAATTCAAACCTCCCCACAAAGGAACTAGTGAGATAGTGGTACTGGCGGCACTTTTCTCCCTCGACGTTCACAAGATCAGCGTTACGCAAATATGCGTTAAATTCTTCCTTGATTCCCGCTCGATCCATAAAGTTTTCTAAAAGCCATTCACAAGGCCGCACTGGAGCGTCCCTTGGTGGCTCATCGTCAGCATCACACATTGCAAGCCTGGGTCCTTGCTTCCTTGAAGAACCACCTTGGAACATTTTCCTAAGCATATTTCTTCCTCTGAAAAATTTCTTAAATTTTTAGTAACTTCAAAATAAAAGTGAACCAAGCTCAACAAGATTGATAGCAACTACTCCTACAAGTGCCTAGAGCCTATATCAAGCATTAGAACTACTTGGAACCATATAAATTTGACATGCAAGCTCAAGAACATGGTCACCTAGGCAGCACAAATTTTCAATGAATAAAGCACTAGAACAAAAACTAATTGGACCAATGGAGGAGTCACATACCAAGGAACAATCTCCCCAAGCAGTTTTGTGAGAGGTGCTTTGAGCAAGGAGATCGAAAATCGCAGCAAAATGAGCTAGAACTCGTGCTTGAGCTGAATGGTGATTTTTTTGGGAGGAAGAAGAAGTGTGTGGGTGCAGGAATAAGTGGAGGGGAGCCACCGTCGGCCCACGAGGCAGGGGGCGTGCCCTGGACCCTCGTGGCCAAGTGCTTGCTCCCCCTGCTGTGTTCTCAGTGCCAGGTATTCTCAAATATTCCAGAAAAAATCATATTCTATTTTCAGGGCATTTGGAGAACTTTTATTTTCGGGGTATTTTTATATTGCACGGATAAATCAGAAAACAGACAGAAAAATACTATTTTTACTTTATTTCAACTAAATATCAGAAAGTAAAAAGAGGGTACAGAAGGTTGTGCCTTCTTGTTTCATCCATCTCATGCTCATCAAAAGGAATCCACTAACAAGGTTGATCAAGTCTTGTTAACAAACTCATTCCAAATAACATGGAACCGGAGAAATTTCAAATGACACTATGTTACCTCAACGGGGATATACACATCCCCAATAATAAGAATATCATATTTCTTCTTGACAGTAGGAAGAGGAAATTCAAAACCTCCAAAAATAATTGATCGAATTTTTCCAATAGAGTTGATACTATGAACTTGAGGTTGTTTCGTCGGAAAGTGTACCGTATGCTCATTACCATTAACATGAAAAGTGACATTGCCTTTGTTGCAATCAATAACAGCCCCTGCAGTATTCAAAAAAGGTCTTCCAAGAATAATAGACATACTATCGTCCTCGGGAATATAAAGAATAACAAAGTCCGTTAAAATAGTAACGTTTGCAACTACAACAGGCACATCCTCACAAATACCGACAGGTATAGCAGTTGATTTATCAACCATTTGCAAAGATATTTCAGTAGGTGTCAACTTATTCAAATCAAGTCTACGATATAAAGAGAGAGGCATCACACTAACACCGGCTCCAAGATCACATAAAGCAGTTTTAACATAGTTTCTTTTAATGGAGCATGGTATAGTTGGTACCCCTGGATCTCCTAGTTTCTTTGGTATTCCACCCTTAAAAGTATAATTAGCAAGCATGGTGGAAATTTCAGCTTCCGGTATCTTTCTTTTATTAGTGACAATTTCTTTCATGTACTTAGCATAAGGATTCATTTTGAGCATACCAGTTAATCGCATACGGAAAAAGATAGGTCTAATCATTTCAGCAAAGCGCTCAAAATCCTCATCATCCTTTTTCTTGGATGGTTTGGGAGGAAAAGGCATGGGTTTCTGAACCCATGGTTCTCTTTCTTTACCGTGCTTCCTAGCAACAAAGTCTCTCTTATCATAACATTGATTCTTTGATTGTGGGTTATCAAGATCGACAGCAGGTTCAATTTCTACAACATTATCATTACTAGGTTGAGCATCATCATGAACATCATCATTAACATTTTCATTAGGTTCATGTTCATTACCAGATTGTGTTTCAGCATCAGAAATAGAGATATCATTTGGATTCTCAGGTGGTTCAGCAATAGGTTCACTAGAAGCATGCAAAGTCCTACCATTTTTCTTTTTCTTCTTTTTAGAAGGACTAGGTGCATCAATATTATTTCTCTGAGAATCTTGTTCAATTCTCTTAGGGTGGCCTTCACGATACAAAGGTTCCTGAGTCATCTTACCAGTTCTAGTAGCCACTCTAACAACATAATCATTATTCTTACAATTCAATTCATTGAGCAAATCATTCTGAGCTTTAAGTACTTGTTCTACTTGAGTGGTAACCATAGAAGCATGTTTAGTAATGAGTTTAAGTTCACCTTTAACTCTAGACATATAATCACCCAAGTGTTCAAGCGTATCGGAATTGTATTTCAATTGTCTACCAAAATAAGCATTGAAGTTTTCTTGTTTGACAATAAAATTATCAAACTCTTGTAAGCATTGTCTAGCAGACTTATAGTGAGGAATATCACCTTCATCAAATCTATAGAGAGAATTTACCTTTACTACCTGTGTCGGGTTGTCAAGACCATGTATTTCTTCAATAGGTGAAGGATTAAGATCATCAGTTTCTTCAACACGCGGTAAATTAAGACCATGTATTTCTTCAATAGGAGGTAAATTCTTAACATCTTCTGCTTTAATACCCTTTTCTTTCATAGATTTCTTTGCCTCTTGCATATCTTCAGGACTGAGAAATAGAACACCTCTTTTCTTTAGAGTTGATTTAGGAATAGGCTCAGGAATTGGCTCAGGAGCTGGCTCGGGAAGTGTCCAATTATTTTCATTTGTCAACATATTATTCAATAGAAGTTCAGCTTCATCCGGTGTTCTTTCCCTGAAAACAGAACCAGCACAACTATCCAGGTAATCTCTGGAAGCATCGGTTAGTCCATTATAAAAGATATCAAGTATTTCATTTTTCTTAAGAGGATGATCAGGCAAAGCATTAAGTAATTGGAGAAGCCTCCCCCAAGCTTGTTGGAGACTCTCTTCTTCAATTTGCACAAAATTATATATATCCCTTAAAGCACCTTGTTTCTTATGAGCGGGGAAATATTTAGCAGAGAAGTAATAAATCATATCCTGGGGACTACGCACACAACCAGGATCAAGAGAATTAAATCATATCTTAGCATCACCCTTTAATGAGAACGGAAATATTTTAAGGATATAAAGGTAGCGAGTTTTCTCATCATTAGTGAATAGGGTGGATATATCATTTAATTTAGTAAGATGTGCCACAACAGTTTCAGATTCATAGCCATGAAAAGGATCAGATTCAACCAAAGTAATTATATCAGGTTCAACAGAGAATTCATAATCCTTATCAGTAACACAGATAGGTGAAGTAGCAAAAGCTGGTCAGGTTTCATTCTAGCATTAAGAGATTGCTGCTTCCATTTAGCTAATAACCTCTTGAGCTCGTATCTATCTTTGCGAGCTAAAATAGCTAAAGCAGCTTCTTTTTCCAGAACATAACCCTCAGGAATAATAGGCGATTCATATTTATTAGGGGGAGAGTCTTCATCATCACTTTCATCAATGTTATCAGTTTCAATAATTTCATTCTCTCTAACCCTAGCAAGTTGTTCATCAAGAAATTCACCAAGTGGCATAGTAGTATCAAGCATAGTAGTAGTTTCATCATAAGTATCATGCATAGCAGAAGTGGCATCATCAATAACATGCGACATATCAGGATTAATAGCAGAAGCAGGTTTAGGTGTCGCAAGCTTACTCAAAACAGAAGGTGAATCAAGTGCAAAGCTAGATGGCAATTCCTTACCTCCTCTCGTAGTTGAGGGATAAATTGTTGTTTTTGCGTCTTTCAAGTTCTTCATAGTGACCAGCAGATATAAATCCCAAGTGACTCAAAGAATAGAGCTATGCTCCCCGGCAACGGCGCCAGAAAATAGTCTTGATAACCCACAAGTATAGGGGATCGCAACAGTTTTCGAGGGTAGAGTATTCAACCCAAATTTATTGATTCAACACAAGGGGAGCCAAAGAATATTCTCAAGTATTAGCAGTTGAGTTGTCAATTCAACCACACCTGGATAACTTAGTACCTGCAGCAAAGTGTTTAGTAGCAAAGTAATATGATAGTAATGGTAACGGTAACAAAGGTAACAGTAGCAAAAGTAATATTTTTGGGTTTTGTAGTGATTGTAACAGTAGCAACGGAAAAGTAAATAAGCGAAGAACAATATGTGAAAAGCTCGTAGGCATTGGATCAGTGATGGAAAATTATGCCGGATGCAATTCATCATGTAACAATCATAACATAGGGTGACACACAACTAGCTCCAATTCATCAATGTAATATAGGCATGTATTCTGAATATAGTCATATGTGCTTATGGAAAAGAACTTGCATGACATCTTTTGTCCTACCCTCCCGTGGCAGCGGGGTCCTAATGGAAACTAAGGGATATTAAGGCCTCCTTTTAATAGAGTACCGGAACAAAGCATTAACACATAGTGAATACATGAACTCCTCAAACTATGGTCATCACCGGGAGTGGTCCCGATTATTGTCACTTCGGGGTTGCCGGATCATAACACATAGTAGGTGACTATAGACTTGCAAGATAGGATCAAGAACTCACATATATTCATGAAAACATAATAGGTTCACATCTGAAATCATGGCACTCGGGCCCTAGTGACAAGCATTAAGCATAGCAAAGTCATTGGAACATCAATCTCAGAACATAGTGGATACTAGGGATCAAACCCTAACAAAACTAACTCGATTACATGATAGATCTCATCCAACTCATCACCGTCCAGCAAGCCTACGATGGAATTACTCACGCACGACGGTGAGCATCATGAAATTGGTGATGGAGGATGGTTGATGATGACGACGGCGACGGATTCCTCTCTCCGAAGCCCCGAACGGACTCGAGATCAGCCCTCCCGAGAGGTTTTAGGGCTTGGCGGCGGCTCCGTATCGTAAAACGCGATGAATCCTTCTCTCTGATTTTTTCTCCCCGAAAGTGGACATATGGAGTTGGAGTTGAGGTCGATGGAGCGTGAGGGGGCCCCAAGAGGTAGGGGGCGCGCCCAGGGGGGCAGGCGCGCCCCCCACCCTCGTGGACAGGGTGTGGGCCCCCTGACGTGGATTTTTCTTCCAGTATTTTTAATATTTTCCAAAAAGATGTTCCGTGGAGTTTCAGGTCATTCCGAGAACTTTTGTTTCTGCACATAAATAACACCATGGAAAGTCTGATGAAAACAGCGTTAGTCCGGGTTAGTTCCATTCAAATCATGCAAGTTAGAGTCCAAAACAAGGGCAAAAGTGTTTGGAAAAGAAGATACGATGGAGACATATTATACGTGTCGTTTCCCCTTCTGTCACTGGGATCGAGCAACGCAAGATTGAACCCAAAGCTAAGCACTTCTCCCATTGCAAGAAAGATCAATCTAGTAGGCCAAACCAAACTGATAATTCGAAGAGACTTGCAAAGATAACAAATCATACATAAAAGAATTCAGAGGAGATTCAAATATTGTTCATAGATAATCTTGATCATAAAAAGACAATTCATCGGATCTTGACAAACACACCGCAAAAAGAATTACATCAAATAGATCTCCAAGAAGATCGAGGTGAACTTTGTATCGAGATCCAAAGAGAGAGAAGAAGCCATCTAGCTAATAACTATGGACTCGAAGGTCTGTGATAAACTACTCACACATCATCGGAGAGGCTATGGTGTTGATGTAGAAGCCCTCCGTGATCGATGCCCCCTCCGGCGGAGCGCCGGAAAAGGCCACAAGATGGGATCTCACGGGTACAGAAGGTTGCGGCGGTGGAAATAGGTTTTCGTGGTGCTCCTGGATGGTTTTGGGGTACGTAGGTATATATAGGAGGAAGAAGTAGGTCAGCGGAGCCACGAGGGGCCCACGAGGGTGGAGGGCGCGCCCCCTGCCTCACGGCCTCCTCGTTGATTGCTTGACGTCCACTCCAAGTCCTCTGGATCACGTTTGTTCCAAAAATCACGCTCCCGAAGGTTTCATTCCGTTTGGACTCCGTTTGATATTATTTTTTGCAAAACACTGAAATAGGCAAAAAACAGCAATTTGCACTGGGCCTTGGGTTAATAGGTTAGTCCCAAAAATAATATAAAAGTGTATAATAAAGCCCATTAAACATGCAAAACAGAATATATAATAGCATGGAGCAATCAAAAATTATAGATACGTTGGAGATGTATCAAGCATCCCCAAGCTTAATTCATGCTCGTCCTCGAGTAGGTAAATGATAAAAACAGAATTTTTGATGTGGAATGCTACCTAGCATATTCTTCAATGTAATTTTCTTTATTGTGGCATGAATGTTCAGATCCGAAAGATTCAAGATAAAAGTTTAATATTGACATAAAAATAATAATACTTCAAGCATACTAACTAAGCAATTATGTCTTCTCAAAATAACATGGCCAAAGAAATTTCATCCCTACAAAATCATATAGTTTGGTCATGCTTCATTTTCGTCACCCAGGAATGCTCTCATCTTGCACAACCCTGATGACAAGCCAAGCAATTGTTTCATACTTTAGTAATCTCAAACTTTTTTCAACTTTCACGCAATACATGAGCGTGAGCCATGGATATAGCACTATGGGTGGAATAGAATATAATGATGGAGGTTGTGTGGAGAAGACAAAAAGGAGAAAGTCTCACATTGACGCGGCTAATCAACAGGCTAGGGAGATGCCCATCAATTGATGTCAATGAAAGGAGTAGGGATTGCCATGCAACGGATGCACTAGAGCTATAAATATATGAAAGCTCAACAAAAGAAACTAAGTGGGTGTGCATACAACTTGCTTGCTCACGATGACCTAGGGCATTTGAGGAAGCCCATTGTTGGAATATACAAGCCAAGTTCTATAATGAAAAATTCCCACTAGTATATGAAAGTGACAAAACAAGAGACTCTCTGTCATAAAGATCATGGTGCTACTTTGAAGCACAAGTGTTGAAATAAATGATAGTAGCATTGACCCTTTTTATTTTATTTTTTGGGCCATCCTTTCTTTTGGCCTTTTTTTGGGACAATGCTCTACTAATGATGATGATCACACTTCTATTCATTTACAACTCGATACTAGAACAAAATACGACTCTATATGAATGCCTCCGGCAGAGTACCGGGATGGACAATGACTCATGAGTGACATGTATAAAAATATGCATGGTGGCTTTGCCACAAATACGATGTCAACTACATGATCATGCAAGGCAATATGACAATGAGGATGCGTGTAATAATAAACGGAACGGCGGAAAGTTTCATGGCAATATATCTCGGAATGGCTATGGAAATGCCATAATAGGTAGGTATGGTGGCTGTTTTGAGGAAGATATAAGGAGGTTTATGTGTGATAGAGCATATCGTATCACGGGGTTTGGATGCACCGGCGAAGTTTGCACCAACTCTCAAGGCGAGAAAGGGAAATGCACGGTACCGAAGAGGCTAGCAATGATGGAAGGTTGAGAGTGCGTATAATCCATGGACTCAACATTAGTCATAAAGAACTCACATACTTATTGCAAAAATCTACAAGTCATCAAAAACCAATCACTACGCGCATGCTCCTAGGGGGATAGATTGGTAGGAAAAGACCATCGCTCGTCCCCGACCGCCACTCATAAGGATGACAATCAAAGAACACCTCATGTTTCAAATTTGTCACACAACGTTTACCATACGTGCATGCTACGGGACTTGCAAACTTCAACACAAGTATTTCTCAAATTCACAACTACTCAACTAGCACAACTTTAATATCACTATCTCCATATGTCAAAACAATCATCAAGTATCAAACTTCTCTTAGTATTCAACGGACTTATATGAAAGTTTTTATTATACTAATCTTGGATGCCTATCATATTAGGACTAATTTTATAACCAAAGCAAACTACCATGCTGTTCCAAAGGACTCTCAAAATAATATAAGTGAAGCATGACAGAACAAATATTTCTATAAAAATAGAACCACCGCCGTGCTCTAAAAGATATAAGTGAAGCACTAGAGCAAAAACTATATAGTTCAAAAGATATAAGTGAAGCACAAAGAGTAATCTAATAAATTCCGACTAATGCGTGTATCTCCCAAAAGGTGTGTACAGCAAGGATGATTGTAGTGAACTAAAAAACAAAGATTCAAATCATACAAGACACTCCAAGCAAAACACATATCATGTGGTGAATAAAAATATAGCTCCAAGTAAAGTTACCGATGTACGAAGACAAAAGACGGGATGGCTTCCGGGGCATCCCCAAGCTTTGGCTTTTTGGTGTCCTTGGAGTTACCTTAGGGTGCCTTGGGCATCCCCAAGCTTAGGCTCTTTCCACTCCTTGTTCCATGATCTCTCAAATCTTTACTCAAAACTTGAAAACTTCACAACACAAAACTCAACAGAAAATCTCATGAGCTCCGTTAGCGAAAGAAAACAAAACACCACTTCAAGGTACTGTAATGAACTCATTCTTTATTTATATTGGTGTTAAACCTCCTGTATTCCAACTTCTCTATGGTTCATAAACTCTATTACTAGCCATAGATTCATCAAAATAAGCAAACAACACACGAAAAACAGAATCTGTCAAAAACAGAACAGTCTGTAGTAATCTGTATCTAACGCAAACTTCTGGAACTCAGAAAAATCTACCGAAATAGGACGACCTAGAATTTTTTTATTGATCTACTGCAATTAGAATCAGTATTTTATCACGTTCTGGTGATTTTTAACAATTGTTTTCATGAACAGAAAGTTTCTGGAATTTTCAGCAAGATCAAATAGCTATTAACCAAGAAGATCCTATAGGTTTAACTTGGCACAAACACTAATTAAAACATAAAAACACATCTAACCAGAAGCTAGATGGATTATTTATTCCTAAACAGAACCAAAAAGCAAGAAATAAAAATAAAATTGGGTTGCCTCCCAACAAGCGCTATCGTTTAACGCCCCTAGCTAGGCATAAAGACAAGAATAGATCTAGGTATTGCCATAATAATGGTAAGGCAAATCGTGAAAACTCCTTTCGTATTCTCTGCGTTCAGCAGCAAGTTTCCTTTGTGGCAAGAAAAAGTAATCAAAGGGGTTAAATTTAATAGGGCAAAAGTCCCCAAAATCAAGCTCGGGAGGTATGGGTTCCTCCCTCGGCCCCTTATATTGCACAGCCAATTCATCATTACAAGCGTTCTTTTGACAAAAAGTCACGAGCCTTTGCTCAAGAGAAAACCCTAACCCATTATTCTGAATAGCAAAGTCATCATTAAGTTCAGAAATTCTATCTACTAGAACATCGGTAGGAACCTTTTTTCTAAGGTTTTCATTATAAGCAACATGATCCAAAGATTGTAAACGCATTATGTCTTCTTGATTAAAAAGGATAGCTTCTATGGGAGGATGACCAGCATCCACCCTATAATGTGCAAAATTTTCTCTAGCCCCTTTCATTATAAATCTGAACTCATGAGCCAAAAAGATAGTAGCGGCACACTTAACAGAAGAGTACTCAATATTAGAAAATTCTTGGAAAATTCTTTGTATGCAAGGATGCATATGAAGAAATTGCCTTTCAAGTTCTACTACGAGCAAGGATATTGCATCCGTAAGACTACTAGTTCTATGAAGAATAGAACCACCCATAATGGGCAAAGCACCAGCACAAGTAAAGAAATCTTGAATAACTCCCTTCCCAATAATATTACCACTACCGACTCTAAGCTTTTTAGTATGCAAGATAGTGGGTTCCTCAGGAGGATCATGAAAGCATCAAAATTTTCCATATTATTATTATTTCCTTTATCAACGATAACCTCCCCAGATTCAGACATAACGACAACAAACTCAAGGAACACGAGAAAAGAGGGAGCGGAAAGAGAGAGCGAATAAAACGGCAAGGGTGAAGTGGGGGAGAGGAAAACGAGAGGCAAATGGAAAATAATGTAATGCGAGGGATAAGAGTTTGTGATGGGTACTTGGTATGTCTTGACTTGTGCGTAGACTCCCCGGCAACGGCGCCAGAAATCCTTCTTGCAACCTCTTGAGCACTGCGTTGGTTTTTCCCTTGAGGAGGAAAGGGTGATGCAGCAAAGTACCATAAGTATTTCCCTCAGTTTTTGAGAACCAAGGTATCAATCCAGTAGGAGGCCACACGCAAGTCCCTCGTACCTACACAAACAAATAAGAACCTTGCAACCAACGCGATAAACGGGTTGTCAATCCCTTCACGGCCACTTGCAAAAGTGAGATCTGATAGAGATGATAAGATAATATTTTTGGTATTTTTATGATAAAGATTAAAAGTAAAGAATGTAAAATAAAATAGATGTAAACTTATATGATGGAGAATAGACCCGCGGGCCATAGGTTTCACTAGTGGCTTCTCTCAAGATAGCATAAGTATTACAGTGGGTGAACAAATTACTGTCGAGCAATTGATATAATTGAGCATAGTTATGAGAATATCTAGGCATGATCATGTATATAGGCATCACGTCTGTGACAAGTAGACCGACTCCTGCCTGCATCTACTACTATTACTCCACACATCGACCGCTATCTAGCATGCATATAGAGTATTAAGTTCGTAAGAACAGAGTAACCCATTAGGCAAGATGACATGATGTAGAGGGATAAAGTCAAGCAATATGATATAAACCCCATCTTTTTATCCTCGATGGCAACAATACAATACGTGTCGTTTCCCCTTCTATCAATGGGATCGAGCAACGCAAGATTGAACCCAAAGCTAAGCACTTCTCCCATTGCAAGAAAGATCAATCTAGTAGGCCAAACCAAACTGATAATTCGAAGAGACTTGCAAAGATAACAAATCATACATAAAAGAATTCAGAGGAGATTCAAATATTGTTCATAGATAATCTTGATCATAAACCCACAATTCATCGGATCTCGACATACACACCGCAAAAAGAATTACATCAAATAGATCTCCAAGAAGATCGAGGAGAACTTTGTATTGAGATCCAAAGAGAGAGAAGAAGCCATCTAGCTAATAACTATGGACCCGAAGGTCTGTGATAAACTACTCACACATCATCGGAGAGGCTATGGTATTGATGTAGAAGCCCTCCGTGATCGATGCCCCCTCCGGCGGAGCGCCGGAAAAGGCCCCAAGATGGGATCTCACGGGTACAGAAGGTTGCGGTGGTGGAAATAGGTTTTCGTGGTGCTCCTGGATGGTTTCGGGGTACGTAGGTATATATAGGAGGAAGAAGTAGGTCGGCGGAGCCACAAGGGGCGCATGAGGGTGGAGGGTGCGCCCAGGGGGTAGGCGCGCCCCCTGCCTCGTGGCCTCCTCGTTGATTGCTTGACGTCCACTCCAAGTCCTCTGGATCACGTTTGTTCCAAAAATCACGCTCCCGAAGGTTTCATTCCGTTTGGACTCCGTTTGATATTCTTTTTCTGCGAAACACTTAAATAGGCAAAAAACAACAATTTGCACTAGGCCTTGGGTTAATAGTTTAGTCCCAAAAATAATATAAAAGTGTATAATAAAGCCCATTAAACATCCAAAACAGAATACATAATAGCATGGAGCAACAAAAAATTATAGATACGTTGGAGACGTATCAAAGTCCATCTCAAGCGGCTCGGATATATGCATCCACCGAGCTGAGTGCGGTAAATTCCTGCTCAGAGAAGGCTAGAGCGCGCATGGCCTCTTTCTGTCAATGGTGATTCATTACGCTCTCCACCTCGGAATTCATGACAGATACGTCATCCAAATCCCCATGCGGGGGCGGAACTGGCATTGCATCAGCCTTCGTCCTAGTTGACGAGTCCGGCGCCGGATTGGCTCACATTTGGCTAGCAGGGTGTTTTCCCACTGTCTGCCGCGTGCTCCTCCTGAATCAAATATAGAAGGGAACATTAACAATCCGAACTCGTGCCTAGGCACATATCAAATGGATCTACCTCTTTGAAGACTGTGGGGACTCTACGGTGCTCCCGGTCTCCTTTCGTTTCGAACGATTACCCTGCGTAGGGGCCGCGCTCGAGGGGGTACGGCCTGCCGAGCGCCGATCCTATGTAGCACGGCTTAGTATAATGGATAAAGGTGCACGTAGGGACTTCTTTTTGAGAAAGCTCTTTAAATACTTACGATGGAGAGGGAATAAGGGCGGGGGTAGTCGGCTGTAATAGCCACTTCTGAGCCGTCAAGGCTCGCCTGATAAAATACCCCATCATCAAACTCTATGTATATATCCGGATCCTCGCAGAAGCCAGGGTCTTCAACGCGGTTGTGATCCTCTGGTTGTGGGGCAGGACAGTGAACGTCCTCGATCATCTTCCTCCATGACTGTTTTATGACAACAAAGAACAACTTGATTAGCATGCCATGACAACAGTAAAGCAACACAGGTAGTCAAATCTTACCCATTCAATGGGGTTGTACATGGAATAACCTTCCCGACAGTTTAAGTGGAGGAAGTCTTCTTTTTCACCCTTGTACAGATCGGCCAAGATCATGGCCAGTTCGGTCGGGGTATCCGGACCCTTTCGCCTGTAACAAGATGCGTCGTCTTCTCCATTGTAGCACCATAAGGGAGTTACTCTAGACTGGAGAGGCTGGACACATCTTTTTATTGCAATGGCCATGACTTAGATTATCGAGAGCTCAGTATGGGCTAATAATCTGACCTTGCTGACCAACATTTTTACTTCCGCACTGTCTGACTCCTTGGGACTTCGGGGACGCCAGTTGAGGCGTTTCTTTAGAGGAGCGCTGGAAAATTCAGGGAGGCCGCGCCGTGCTGGATCCGGTAGTGGGACATCATCTATATAAAACCACTTCGAAGACCACTGAGGATAATCTCTTTGGAAGTTCCAACGGGGTAGCCTGATCCGGCTATACGCCATACTTCGGCGCCGCCCACTTCAAATATAGAGCCTCCTCGATGGCGGAGGACGAGGCAAAAGAACTTTCTCCATAGCTCGAAATGGGCCTCGCAACCCAGGAACAGTTCACAGAGGGCAACGAAACCTGAGATGTGCAGAATCGAACCTGGGGTGAGGTTGTGCAGCTGGATGCCGTAAAATTCCAATAGACCCCTAAGAAAGGGATGGATCGGAAATCCTAAGCCCCGCAAAAGTAATGGAACAAAGCACACTCTCTCCTCCTTATTGGGGTTGGGGAAATTTTCAACCAGCACGTCGTTGCCGATTGAGGCCAATCCCGCTCGTACAGAAACTAGATCTGCGAGGGGGAGATATCCCTGCGTCTGGAGCCGACTCAACTGAAGATGAGGCATTGAGCAGCTCTGCCAATCACCCTCTTGAGGGCCATGGGGGCGCGACGAAGAGCCTGGGGAGCTGGCCATGTTTTGAAGCTTTTTCGTGGCTAATCTTGGCGTTTTTCTACACGATGTGGATGGCACTTGGGGGATCTGACCTCTTTATATAGGCATCGTCCCTGTGTAGCTGGGCATTTTCTTTTTGATAAAAAAATATGGACCGTTTGCATTCGCCCGATGCGTGGAAATCGAGGCAACACGGAAGGAGTCCAAAAAGCGGAATGAGGAAGCCAGGGCCAAACTATTATTTCGCCCAAATATGTAGTGAAGAACCAACCTTGCAAAAGCCGAAGACATAAGCCGAATACTGCATCGTCATTTTGAAGGCCAGTTCGGGGGCTACTGAGGGAGTCCTGGATTAGGGGGTCCTTGGGTGTCCGGGCTATTTGATATGGGCCGGACTGATGGGCCGTGAAGATACAAGGCGGAAGACCTTCCCCCGTGTCCGGGTAGGACTCTCCTATGCGTGGATGGCAAGATTGGTGTCCGGATATGTAATTTCCTTCCTCCACAAACCGACTCTATACAACCCTAGACCCCTCCGGTGTGTATATAAACCGGAGGGTTTAGCCCGTAGAGGCTATCAGAATTCTCATAGGCTAGACATCTGGGGTTTAGTCATTACGATCTCAAGGTAGATCAACTCTTGTAACCCCTATACTCATCAAGAACAATCAAGCAGGACGTAGGGTTTTACCTCCATTAAGAGGGCCCGAACTTGGGTAACCACCGTGTCCCCCTTGTCCCTTGTTACCCTCGATCCTTAGACGCACAGTTCGGGACCCCCTACCCGAGATCGGCCGGTTTTGACACCGACACCCAACACCACCCCTTGCATAATTTCATGTATCTCCGCTTCCAGTGCATCGCTGCAATTGAAAACAAACTGATATGCTGCAAAATAACAAAACCATCATAACATCGAAGAATCATCCCTTCCGCTGCCGCGCCAGATTCCACAGAAAAAGATCCACCCACTGATAGAGCAATGTAATCAGTAGTCGGGGGTGGCCAAGACTTAGGAACAGGAGTAATCCTCGCTTCTAGCACGGCCCAGTCAGCAATTGACATTTTGCAATTGATAATTTTTCAGTACTATACTTGCATGCATCTCCAATAGGCTTAATATAACTGTCCAAATAATCTACCATAGTGGCCACCGGGAACCTCTTTATCATGAGTTAAATCACTCCGTAATTGTCAAATATGCCAAATAAGCATAATTGTCCTGGATTAGGGGGTCCTCGGGTGTCCGGGCTATTTGATATGGGCCGGACTGATGGGCCGTGAAGATACAAGGCGGAAGGCCTTCCCTCGTGTCCGGGTAGGACTCTCCTATGCGTGGATGGCAAGATTGGTGTCCGGATATTTAATTTCTTTCCAGGACAAACCGACTCTGTACAACCCTAGACCCCTCCATGTGTATATAAACTGGAGGGTTTAGCCCGTAGAGGCTATCAGAATTCTTATCACTACAAAAAAATACACTTCCGTGATGATACGTGTTTGTCACAGTAGGTCGCGTTTTTTGTCATGCATGTACATCCATGACCAACTTATGACAGAATCAAGATAGTCATACCCGTGCTGTCGTAGAAGTGTTCCATGACATTACCAAAATTATCATCACGGAAGTGTCCACTTCCATGACGATAAATTACGCGTCACAGAAGTACTTTCGTCAAGGGTGACCGACACGTGGCATCCACCGTAACGAAACGCCGTTAAGCTATCGGGTCAGGTTTTGGATCCGATAACCCGTTAACAGCCCCGACCAATGGGGATTTTCCACGTGTAAAATCATCATTGGCTGGAGGAGACACGTGTCAGGTCCGCGTTGGCACAGGTGTCACTCATCCAATGGGCGACACGCGCCTATGATATGTTGACACGTGGACCGGCCCATCAAGTTTAAATGGGCCGGCCCAACTGAAGGCCCACAAGATTTTGCGGACCATAATGGGTCGGCCCAGCTAAAGGCCCACGAGATTTTGTGGGCCATAATGGGCTGGCCCAGCTAAAGGCCCACAAGATTTTGCGGGCCATAATGGGCCGGCCCAGGTAAAGGCCCACAAGATTTTTGTGTGCCATAATGGGCCGGCCCATGTAAAGGCCCACAAGATTCTTGCGGATCATAATGGGCCGGCCCAGCTAAAGGCCCATGAGATTTCGCCGACATTAATGGGCCGGCCCAGCTGTAGGCCCACAAGATTTTGAGGACCCTAGTAGGCCGGCCCATTAACTGGCTGCCATGTTTTGGGCCAAATGCCGGCCCATATTTGATCCGGTCCATTAATGGCCTGCCACGCTCCGGGCCTAATAGTGGCCCATATGAGATCCGGCCCGTTAAAAGTCTACCACGTTCTGGGCCAAATTACGGCCCACATCAGGTCCGGCCCTTTAAGAGGCTTTGGGCTCAATTATGGCCCATATCAGATTTGGCCCGTCAACTGGACACTATGCTTTTGGGCCCACTTGCTAAAGGCCCACTTAGTAATTCGGCCTGATATTAGTTTTGGCCTGTTAAGGGCCCGTTTAACATTTCGGCCCTACATTAATTTCGGCCTGTTAAAAGCCCGTCATATAGTTGGGCCTAACTACGGCCCGGTTTGCATCCGGCCTGCTCGCAGCCGATATCTGATTGGGCCAAACAAGGACCGAGACAATTTTGGCCTATTAAAAGCCCGTGATTTGATTCGCACAATCATGGGCCGGGGTTCATTTCGGGCTGTTGCCGGCCCGTGAGCTGTTCGGCACGTTTCAGGCCCAACCTACATCGTGATTGCATGACGCCCCGATTATGTACCGTAATTTTACGGTTTGGCCGGTTTACTGCGAAGACAGGATATATATACAGTAAAATAACTGCAGCATCGTGAATAAGAAAAAACCTAGACTATAAAATAAAGAAATTACGGCATATTACATCCACTGGGCATCAAAGTTCGCCACTATGATAATAAAGCACAAGCAGACAACAGATTACATACACTGGGCATCAAAGATCGCCACCAGTGCAAATAAACACGCCGACAAAATAATATACAAAACCGACAGCACTTCAATAGAGTTCAAGAAAGGTTAGCCCTGCTGGCGAGCTGCAGCGCAACCACCTGAGCAAGATGATGAGACTGCGCTTGTTCAACACTTATATCTTCCTCACTCTGAAAGATAAACAAGCAGACAGATGACAGGTTTTGCACATAAAAGTACCAGTGCTGACAATTCATCACATTTCTTACTGACGAATAAAGTGACACAGTTTAAAATTGCATTAACACAATATGGTACTGTTCAGGTCTAGACATGGCAGGGAATGACATTGTGCAGGAGTTGGCAGCTTTACGACACCACTGGATTACAGATCAAGAACTCATAAGTATCAATGGTTAGTGTGCTGTCAATTTATACCATTTCAGATTGGCAAATAAAGAGACAGTTTAAATAATAGTAGAATGATATGACATTGTTCATAGTTAAGACATTGCAGAATATGACATTGTGCTGTAGTGGGTAGGTTCACCACACCACTGGATTACCGATGAAGAACAGAAGCATACATGCAGCACAAAAGAAGATCACTTGCTCTGTATAGTTTAATTTACATGGTATGAAGAAGGAACTTGGTTGTACAACTGAAAACATAAATTGAGAAAGGACAAACTTTTGTTTATGAACTACATAATAAACTTTAAACAAGCAATTTGATGCAAACACCAAAAATAAACAGCTGTTGCAGTCATGCCTAACCAAATATACACAACAAAGTTTGAAGGCTTGAGAAGGACAAACTTACATTACTAGTGAAGACAGGCTCTAAAAATCCCTTGTCCATGTTAAGAGTAAATATAGATGTGATAATATACGAAAAATGGAGAATAATTAAGATAAGATGAAGAGTGATGCTACATAACCAAGTAGCTATAAATGTAAGTGCAGCGATACAGGCAAAAGGTACAGCCAAGAGCAATGCACAGCTAAACTTCTTCAGTACCAACCTTATGGTAAGAGTAAATGTAGATTTGATGTGTAGAAAATGAAGGGCAAAGGAAAATAAGCTGCAGAGTGATGGTACATGAACAACTACCTGTCATTATAAGTACACTGATAAAGGACAACATGTACTTAGAAGAACAATGCAGAGCTAAAAAAACATTGGCATTGGATGTATTCTACACTAATGTAACCATTCATACAGATCAGATAATTTGGAGCGAACAATTGATAAGCAAGCTATCATGCATACTGCTGTCACATAATGAACCAGGTATGTATGCAAGTACAGTGATACAGGACAACAGGTACTAACAAGAGCAAAGCAGCGGGCAGCATATTTGCGATATCCTGTCGTTCTTGTCACACCGGAATTCTTCTTCGAGCAGATTTCCTGCAAAGATCCGTAAGGCACATGCCGAAAAGTAGAAGTTCAAATTGTCATGTGATTTCATAGACAGTACCTCATCCTGGGAACGAGACCAGTGCATAACAAGGTTTTTCCATTCAATGTCTTCTAAATTTAGCACAGGAGACTTCACCGGAAATTCATTTATAGGCTTGCCATCAAAGTGTGATTTCCTCAGGTAACACCGATACTGCTGCAATGCTTCCTTGAAAAGCACAAGCAAGCTTTGCTCGTCATGACTATCCAGATTGACCCTCGCCTAGTTACAACAATGTAATGTAAATCATTGATGTGTTCAATCAGCAGAAAACAGGAAAATAATAACCATGAATAATAGCACTTACACGTAAGTTGGACAGGAAGATGTGAAAATGGTGTTTGTCTTCACAATAATCTTCCCATGATGGGAATATATGCATGTAGTCCCTAACAACATTGAAAGCATTGTCTTTTAAACTAGGAATAAATGGAATGGGGTTCCAATCTGCGGGAATTGGCCGTCTCTGCAGTTGGGATAGGTCTTCGGCCGGTGGACTTGCTGTACTTTTTGCTGGAGTGGGATTTTTCTGTGGTACAGCTGGTGCTATGGCAAATGAAATAAGTATATCTTTTGCTGGAGTGCAGGTCCTGTGTGGTGGGGCTAGTGGTGTGGCCAGTGAAGTATGGGTACAGTCTGCTGGAGTCGGTCCTACGTTTTGTGTCACTGGTTGTACAGCCAATATAAGTGGGGTGCTGTCTGATTTCTCCGGCACCACCACGTTTTCAAGGACTTTGCTGGTGCTCCTTCAGGTTCGGCAATCACCCTCTTCCTTTTTGATGTCTGATGCACAGGAACAGCATTTGAGTGGAAAAACATGGTATGATGACAGATGGAATATGTATTGATAATGGATGGGCATGGCATCTCGACATATATGATGAGTAAACTAAGCAGATGGCGGTGCAACAAAGTAGAAGAAATGCAAGACAACATATGCAAGATACCCGCAATCAATAAAACATTGCCAAATTAGAACAGGCACCTTGATGGGTGAACAGGACAGGCCATCCGCCTTTGACTCCTCGAGGTTAGAATAGTCATTAGGATCATATTCTGAACAAGAATCAACAGGTGGGGAGCGTATGAGTTTCATTGCATCCAGAATGGCACTCAATGCCTTGGTGCCAATTTTGTAAGTCATTGCAGTGTTTAGCTTCAAGAGTGGACTGTTGCTAGTGCGAGACAAAACAGCTACACAGATCATAGTGTAGATATAACGGGAAAACCTTAAGCATCAGAGTAAAATTAGCAAATTGGAACTTGCTGGAATATATGTGCTAGTATTGCCGGTACGGCTAGAAAGGCTTCGGATACCGGCTCTCTTCAAGTGAAGGTGCGGTACTGTTAATATCAGTGTAACTCTCAAAGGCGACACAGCTCCCCGCATTTCCTTGCTATTCTTATAGGATTCAAGTGGGCAGGCCACTACAAATCCTATTCCTATGTTTACAAGATCCTACGAATCAAAGAGGCTCAAAGTGTCCATCACAACCGACCGTATAGACCTCTGGGCATCAAAGATCGCCACTATGATAATAAAGCACAAGCAGACAACAGATTACATACACTGGGCATCAAAGATCGCCACCAGTGCAAATAAACACGCCGACAAAATAATATACAAAACCGACAACACTTCAATAGAGTTCAAGAAAGGTTAGCCCTGCTGGCGAGCTGCGGCGCAACCACCTGAGCAAGATGATGAGACTGCGCTTGTTCAACACTTATATCTTCCTCACTCTGAAAGATAAACAAGCAGACAGATGAAAGGTTTTGCACATAAAAGTATCAGTGCTGACAATTCATCACATTTTTTACTGACGAATAAAGTGACATAGTTTAAAATTGCATTAACACAATATGGTATTGTTTAGGTCAAGACATGGCAGGAAATGACATTGTGAAGGAGTTGGCAGCTTCACGACACCACTGGATTACAGATCAAGAACTCATAAGTATCAATGGTTAGTGTGTTGTCAATTTATCCCATTTCAGGTTGGCAAATAAAGAGACGGTTTAAATAATAGTAGAATGATATGACATTGTTCATAGTTAAGACATTGCAGAATATGACATTGTGTTGTAGTGGGTAGGTTCACCACACCACTGGATTACGGATGAAGAACAGAAGCATACATGCAGTGCAAAAGAAGATCACTTGCTCTGTATAGTTTAATTTACATGGTATGAAGAAGGAACTTGGTTGTACAACTGAAAACTTAAATTGAGAAGGACAAACTTTTGTTTATGAACTACATAATAAACTTTAAACATGCAATTTGATGCAAACACCAAAAATAAACAGTTGTTGTAGTCATGCCTAGCCAAATATACACAACAAAGTTTGAAGGCTTGAAAAGGATAAACTTACATTACTGGTGAAGACAGGCTCTATAAAGCCCTTGTCCATGCTGATGGGGGGGCAATTCAGGAAGTTTACCACATAATCTTCTTCATAAGCATTGCCTTTATTCTACATTTTGTTAAGAGTAAATATAGATGTGATAATATACAAAAAATGGAGAATATTTAAGATAAGATGAAGAGTGATGCTACATAACCAAGTAGCTATAAATGTATGTGCAACGATACAGGCAAAAGGCACAGCCAAGAGCAATGCACAGCTAAACTTCTTCAGCACCAACCTTATGGTAAGAGTAAATATAGATCTGATGTGTAGAAAATGGAGGGCAAAGGAAAATAAGCTGCAGAGTGATGGTACATGAACAACTACCTGTCAATATAAGTACACTGATAAAGGACAGCATGTACTTACAAGAACAATGCAGAGCTAAAAAATCATTGGCATTGGATATATTCAACACTAATGTAACCATTCATACAGATCAGATAATTTGGAGCGAACAATTGATAAGCAAGCTATCATGCATACTGTTGTCACATAATGAACAAGGTATGTATGCAAGTACAGTGATACAGGACAACAGGTACTAACAAGAGCAAAGCAGCGGGCAACATATTTGCGATATCCTGTTGTTCTTTTCAAACCGGAATTCTTCTTCGAGCAGATTTCCTGCAAAAAAGATCCGTAAGGCACATGCGGAAAAGTAGAAGTTCAAATTGTCATTTGATTTCATAGACAGTACCTCATCCTGGGAACGAGACCAGTGCATAACAAGGTTTTTCCATTCAATGTCTTCTAAATTTAGCATAGGTGACTTCACCGGAAATTCGTTTATAGACTTGCCATCAAAGTGTGATTTCCTCAGGTAACACCGATACTGCTGCAATGCTTCCTTGAAAAGCACAAGCAAGCTTTGCTCGTCATGACTATCCAGATTGACCCTCGCCTAGTTACAACAATGTAATGTAAATCATTGATGTGTTCAATCAGCAGAAAACAGGAAAATAATAACCATGAATAATAGCACTTACACGTAAGTTGGACAGGAAGATGTGAAAATGGTGTTTGTCTTCACTATAATCTTCCCATGATGGGAATATATGCACGTAGTCCCTAACAACATTGAAAGCATTGTCTTTTAAACTGGGAATAAATGGAATGGGGTCCAATCTGCAGGAATTGGCCGTCTCTGCAGTTGGGATAGGTCTTCGGCCGGTGGACTTGCTGTACTTTTTGCTAGAGTGGGATTTTTCTGTGGTACAGCTGGTGCTATGGCAAATGAAATCGGTATACCTTTTGCTGGAGTGCAGGTCCAGTGTGGTGGGCTAGTGGTGTGGCCAGTGAAGTATGGGTACAGTCTGCTGGAGTCGGTCCTACGTTTAGTGTCACTGGTTGTACAACCAATATAAGTGGGGCGCTATCTGATTTCTCCGGCACCACCACATTTTTCAAGGACTTTGCTAGTGCTCCTTCAGGTTCGGCAATCACCCTCTTCCTTTTTGATGTCTGATGCACAAGAACATCATTTGAGTGGAAAAACATGGTATGATGACAGATGGAATATGTATTGATAATGGATGGGCATGGCATCTCGAGTTATATGATGAGTAAACTAAGCAGATGGCGGTGCAACAAAGTAGAAGAAATGCAAGACAACATACGCAAGATACGCGCAATCAATAAAACCTTGCCAAATTAGAACAGGCACCTTGATGGGTGAACAGGACAGGCCATCTGCCTTTGACTCCTCGAGGTTAGAATAGTCATTAGGATGATATTCTGAACAAGAATCAACAGGTGGGGTGCGTATGAGTTTCATTGCTTCCAGAATGGCACTCAATGCCTTGGTGCTAATTTTGTAAGTCATTCCAGTGTTCCATAATATTCTTCTGATGCGCGGATTCTGATATTCACTGTAATTGCGTATAATATCTGAGAACCATGAAAATATAAATAGTTGTGAGATTATCTTTGTAATGCAGATGATATTCTAATATAGGGGCGCCCCTGTAAACACTTGTGTGCTATCACTGGATTCTGGTGACAGAGCTCATGTGTGCTGTAATATGGTGCGTGCATTTATATAATCTGGCACAAGTACACAAAAAATAGGCTCCAGAAGTAAGGATAGCTGGCAGATGATAGGTTCATAATATACTATATAGAGAGTTTATTGCCAAACCATGATAACAAGAGCACACAACAACTAGGCAGATCATAGTGTACATAACAGGGGTACACCATAACCACGATATATAAATCGGGAAAGTGGAACTGGCTTGAAAATACGGTGTTGTATTGCCGCTAGTAATTGAAAGCCTATCGATCACGTACAGGCCAGCTCTATCAACTATTGACTGCAAATGTCCCTGCACCCCTTCCTGACAAGGAACATACTGTACGTACTAAATGCAGAATAAACAAAGAGGAACATGTTAAAGAACAGAAGAGGAAGCATATTCTTGAGGTTCCGCTTCATTGCATACAATGTTGGTTGCCCACTCATGATGAATCACAGCACCCAAAGAAATGCAATTCCATGCTGTCTCTCTATATGTGGCAATTTTGAACAAGAATCATTAGAATCATATTCTGAACAAGAATCAACAGGTGGGGAGCGTATGAGTTTCATTGCATCCAGAATGGCACTCAATGCCTTGGTGCCAATTTTGTAAGTCATTGCAGTGTTTAGCTTCAAGACTGGACTGCTGCTAGTGCGACACAAAGCAGCTACACAGATCATAGTGTAGATATAACGGGGAAAACCGTAAGCATCAGAGTAAAATCAGCAAAGTGGAACTTGCTGGAATATATGTGCTAGTATTGCCGGTATGGCTAGAAAGGCTTCGGATACCAGCTCTCTTCAACTGAAGGTGCGGTACTGTTAATATCAATGTTACTCTCAAAGGCGACACAGCTCCCCGCATTTCCTTGCTATTCTTATAGGATTCAAGTGGGCAGGTGACTACAAATCCTATTCCTATGTTTACAAGATCCTACGAATCAAAGAGGCTCAAAGTGTCCATCACAACCGACCGTATAGACCTCTACACTGCAAAAGTACCTGCTCATCTTCAGTACAAGGAACATATTGTACCACTATCATACTCCCTCCATTCCAAAATATAAGTCTTGGTAGAGATTTCCACTATGGATCACATACAGATGTATCCAGATACATTTTAGAGTGTAGATTCACTCATTTTGCTCCATATGTAGTCCATGGTGGAATCTATACAAAGACTTGTATTTAGGAACGGAGAGAGTACATATTAAAGAAGAACGGAAGAGGAACATGGTAAAGAAGAGCAAGCAGATTTTGGATAATAAAATGTTGGTTGCGCAGTGCCCACACATGATGAACCAGAGTGCATTAAGAATGCAACTCCCAGATGTCTCTCGACCATTTCAGGCGGTTGGATGAAGATCCTACGTCTCCTAACCCTTCTTCTTCCTCGTCTCTGATTCTTCCCATACAGAACACCGCACGGGCCGCCGGCTGGATCACCGGCCCCCACCGCCTGTGTTCCTCCGCCACCCCCACCCCCACCCCCGCCCCAACCCCCACCCGCGTCGAGTTTTCTTCGTTCGGCGAGGCCCCACAACCACCCGAGCCCCTTTGTTCGCACCGGCGAACTCCGGCGAGCTCTGAAAAATCGACTGACCCAATTTTGAAATTTAGTCTACTGTGATTTAACTAGTGTGGAATATAAAAGGGGAAAGCCATAAGCATTGGGAGTATAGTGTTGAGCGTGCCATGGCGGATCTGAAGGTGCAAACCGGACAAAGGCAACTTCGCAACCAAGATAAGAAATCAGAGTAAAGCAGTGGCGATCTATTTTCTTGCTGCGATAAATAAGTTGAGCAGATACAAAAGAGTACCCCCTCTGGTGCGGCGCCGTGTACGCATCTGCTGAGAATTTGACGGTGCTGCGGTAGCGATGGCTGTCGGCGGCGTGGAAGCAGATCTAGGAGGGTAGACGGTGGCTACGGGGCGCGGTGGACGAGACGGTCGTAGGAGCGGCACCGGCAAGGTGGACGACGGCGGGGATGAAGCGAGAGGACAGGATGCAAGGATCCCGGTCCGAAGCCGTGGATGAGAGAGGTCGATCTCTTGTAATGGACGGCGGCGTCGGGGTATCAGCTCCGGCATGGTGGAGGAGGACGGCGGTGGATGGGGTGGCGGATGGCGGCGGATGGAGGAGGGTGGGGTGGAGAGGGTGTTTTGGCGCCCACGGAGTACGAATGGGGAAAAGGGAGGTAGAAAGGAAGGGGGAACCATGTATTCAGGGCGCGCTTGTCTCAAATGCGAGGAAATTTACAAACTTAGCCCCCGTTTCAAATTTCTACTACATCACAGCAACATTAGTCGGTCGGGGATAGGACGGTAATCTCGCATACACCGAATATTTGCCGACGAGAGTTTGTTTTTGGCGCCGACCGTGTATGAATATGAATCGGGGAGGGAGTCGATTTCGGTCGACGACACACTGTGTTTTAGCGCCCACCGTGTATGAATCCGGGTGAGAGGCGGTTACGTCACGTTTGGGTGAAATTACAAACCTACCCCTATCGAAACCTATAGAAATCCAGCAGATAGGCTTTGCGTGGCAGGGATAGATAGTAGTGACTTCCATCTCGCAGATTTTGGTTTCGGGCGGTTACTGCGACTTTCCCCGCTTCGTTCAAATTTTGCAGAGTGCACGTTTACCGTGCCAACTCAATTCGAATCCCGTTTGTATTCTAATTTTTTTTGGGCGGGATCCATTTTCAATTGGAATTACATTCTATATACATCATTTTTTTATATATATACTTTCAAAAGCACAACAAAGAATTCTGCTCCTTTATATGTATAATATGATTTACAAATACAACGATCTCGGAATCTTAAGGTTGAATTCGAAAAAATTTAACCAAATTATGTTCTACTAAAATGTATGGATCAGTAATATCTACATATTAAATAACATAGATGTGCGTGAATTCATATGAGTATGCATGTTTGATAGATCAATTTTGGTTCGAGTATGGATTACATGTATCATCATCTCGAATTCAAATATTTGAATCCCTTTTTTGTTCACTCCTTTCACGCCCATCTCTCTCGCATGCATGCTCCTTCAGGTAGCTATCACTCTCTTTTCTCCAGCTCAACCGCACGCTCACTTCATGTTTCTCCTATCCTCGCAAACTTGGTCTCTCGACGTCTCCCTTGAGAAGTGTCACACTCTCCCTATCATTATACATTACATGATTTTCATTATCTCTCACGTCTCTACTATTCTCTGGTATCACTCGGTACCTAAGCTTTCTTTTTCACCATCACACACACAGTCTCCACTCGTCTTTCACTTTGTCTTTCTCTCTATGGGATTCTCTCACACACGCTATATGTCTCTACATATGACTCATACCACTAAAATTACTCTCTCTCTCCTGTAGACACAACATTTGTTGCGGTCTCCTTTTCGTCTCCATCCCAGACTGACATTATTCATTTGTTTACCGATCAGACAACCCCGACTACCGTCTCCTCTCTCTCTCTCACAGACACACACACACACACACACACACAACTCCTACTTCCACTCCCCTTCCCGACTACCGTCTCTCTCTCACACACAAAACTCTCGCTTTCGCACCCCGACTCGTATTTCTCTCACAAACATTTATCGACTAGCTAGCCTCTAGATAGGTTTATACACCCGCACACTCATGCTTCCACCATCACATACATGTCTCTCTCCTGCTCCTTGTATCTATGTAGATTTTTCTCCCCTTCTTGAGACACGCCCTCTCGATCGTGCACACGCACACTATCGCCTCATTTTAAGCTGATACCTATCGCACACACACTCCTTGTGTCTTTGTCACACATGCACTCCGTCCTCCTCCACTCTCCCTCTCTCTCACACACACATGGGCTTTTTGCAACAACTAGCAAGATGCCCATGCGTTGCACGGAACATCAAGATGCATTTGTATGAGTAGTTTATCTTGTGGGGGAAAAGGATGAACGAGGGAAGGCCTTATTTGCAAATGTGGAGAGGGGTGTGGGTATCTTTTTGCAAAATTGCCATAGTTTCCTTCCTATCCGTCAGATATAGATCGGACGGCCTATATTGCCGGATGGCAGGCACACGATCATCACCGACAATGCTTTTTATAAGAGTAGGGATAAAATAGAGTTGGTGATGATGGTGGGCCTGCCATCCTGCAATGTAGGTCGTCCGATTTATATCTGACGGATAGGAAGGAAAATATGGCAATTTACCCGCACTCTTCACCACATGTGCAGATAAGGCCTTCCCTCGTTCATCCTTTTCTCCCACAAGATCTTGATGTTCCGTGCAACGCACGGGCATCTTGCTAGTAAGAGTAGAAATTAGACATATACCACTTCTCGAATCTTGAAACCAACAACATTCCTCCCTTATCTCATCAAAACCGCCAAAGGAATATATTTTGAGTGAAACATAACATATTTTTAGTGATATACGTATTTCAAAACTAGACTTTTTTTCTATCAATTCGGTGAATATGTATTAATCTACTTTGATCGTGTGGCAACGCATTGGCACATTGCTAGTAGTTATTATAATTTTTTGGACACCAGACAAACGGTGGAGTACATATACGAAGAGAAGAGGCGCACGCACGCAGTCGGCCTCTCGCTGTCTCTCACACATGAGTGTTACGTAAAGGCGGCATTAATAAATAAACCCTAAAACCCTAGGTGCACGATTGCTGCATTCGCGGGTACTGGGTATGTGGTGGAGCACCTTTGTAGGAATAGTCAGCTCGCGTGATAATTTGATCCGTAGGAGTTGATGGTCGGGACCACAGGTGAACGACTTGGAGCGCGGTGGCTCGCCAGTTGCCACAGATCGAGTAGCCACGTTTAAAATATCGTTAGCGGGGTTAAGAGTTCCGATTTTCAATGGCGCGTTATAAGTAGTAAGTAGTTTTTAGAACGATTGGTATGGAGCGAAAATGGAATTCATAGTACTACGTACCTCCTTGGCGTATGGTTGTATGGTTTTTTTTGCGATGGAGGTTGTATGGGTTTATGTTGCGAGATGTTGAACCTGGTAGTTCTAGGGCAAATACTATGGTTTAGATTTAGATGCTGGTTTTCAGTAATGAAAATCGGAAGGGGAAACCCTTCTTTGATTAAAAAAACGACTACCTCCATTCTGGTTTACTAGTCCCCATCGTACTTTGGGTCAAAGTTTGTCCATGAATTTTACTTGTAAAATGTGAATGGAAAACGAGATTTTGTTATACCCAAACAAAAAAGGACTGGAGGGAGTGATTGCTCTGACACGGACGCGACCTCTCATAGCGCAGGCATTGAACCGGCGTGCCGGCCAAGAGGGCCGCACTCGCTGCAGGCCTGGCTGAGCACGCCTCCTGGCCGCGTGCAACCAGCTTAAGACTGCCCCGCCTGCCTTCATTGAATCCGCGCGTGTGCCGGCAACACGTCCTTCCGCGAGCCGGCAGGCATTTTAGAACACAAAAAATGACTAAAATATAATTAATTTACGCATGGTCTTGACTTGTTGTGCTCGCACTGGTAGGAGGAACTAGTAGAGGATTTTCTTTATTTATAACTCTCCTCACATTTTTTTTGGCTTTGAAGTGAATCATGGTTGTGGACATTATGTATGAATGTGCAGATATCTGTGAACATGAGTTTGACGTGGAAGTTGAACTTGGAATGTCGGGCTTGCGCGTGAACTATACCATGTCCAATGCTTCGTGTGTTATTGTTTGGAAAGTAATTGTTGTTATTACATGACCCGAAAAAAAACATTTTGTGCCACATCAGTAGATGCACGGACATCACAACAGGCATGCTGACTGGATAAACATTTGAACCAAGCTATTATGAAGGAAATTTTGTATTGACAACAGTTTTAGATAGGAGGAGATGCCTAGCCTGCTCTGCCTCTGCTAGCTTATTTTTGGCTTCTTCCATCTCTTCTTTGGCTTGGGTGAAGAGAGCATCTGATAGCTCTTTTCGCTTCTTTAGGAACTCAGCTACATTCTCAAGGGCTGCTGCACGCTTTCTTTCAGCCTTTACTAATGCCATGAGGACACGAACAGCTGATGACTCCACCTGGCTTGTGTGTAATCCAGCATCATCTGGGAATTTGCACCTTGTGTCTAATCCAGCATCATTAGGGAACTGGCACCTTGTGTGTAATCCAGCCTCATTTTGGAAACATGATCTCGAGGTTGACCATACTTCCCTCCTCGCAGGAACTACATCCTGACATGAAGTTACTTCTTTTTTAGATCAATACTCAGAGCAACCTAGATCCATTTAGTAGAAGCCAGATAAACAGAACTCGGAGAAGTGAATTCAAAAGGAAAAAAAATAAAAACAGACTACAAGGTGAGAACACCCACTTCCTACATCAAGCTAAAAACGAAAGCATTAGGATGATTAAGACTCTTCTTATTACACATCGAAGAACACCACGCTTAAGAGAAACAGAAACTACAACATATACACATCGAAGAACACGAGGCTACACGAAAGTAATTGAAAGGGTGTTACTTACCAAAGCTCGTTTTATAGGTTCGGTGCAGCTCCTCTTTAACTTTCCAAGCTCCTTGAAGATGTCCCGAATACCCCGTGTTTGGTCTTCATTGCTCCTCTACATGTTCGCACTCGTGGTTTTAAAATCTCAACATGGCAAGAAAAATATACTACTAGTAATACTCGCACATTTTGTGGGCAACATTAAAGCACTCGTCTGCCATGTTAGAGCATCTCCAACAGAATCGCAACGCGCGGCGCTTCAAAAAAGCGTTTACAGTGCTGAGATCGAGAAGTAGATACTAGAGAGTAGAGGATAGTTCTCAGCATAGATAGATAAAAAAAGATAATTCAACTACTCCTCGTCGTCTGACTCCTCCTCGGTGATGTCCTCCTCTGACGTCTGACTATAGGCGTGAAGATACCGATCGTCGTCGGATTCCCAGGGCGACACTGCTCCTAGCCTCATGTTGAATTGAGCGTCCGCTTTTGGCCTACGCTTGTCCTCGCGATAGGCGGCTCGCTCCGCCCTCCTCTTATCCCTCTCCGCCCTCCTTTGCGCGTAGAACTCGCGCTCGTTGATGATGTCCTGCGGGAAGTGTTGGCGCCACAACGCCCTAAGCCGCGGCAGAGGCGCGAGCTCCTGCGCCCGCTCCCGCGTCGGCACGTTGGGGAAGTTCAATGTTCTATGAGGCCACCGGAGGCGCCACACCGCCGCGTCGTACGCGCGGGCGGCCTCGTTGGCGGTTTCAAAATTGCCGAGGCCGAGGCGCATCCCGCGGAACCGGATCTCGGCGGGGAAGCCGCCGGAGGGGCGCGCGCGGACGCCGCGGTATCCCCAAGTTTCCCGGCGATGTGGCGGCATGGTGGCGCGGCGCGGCGAGGCGAAAAAGAGCGGGGAGAGAGCGGTGGCGAGGCACAGAGCGGGGAGAGAGCGGTGGCAAGGCACAGAGCGGTGGGAGTGCGTTGGATTTTATAAAGCGCGCCGGACGCCGCGCGCCAAAACTAGCGCACGCCCAGCCGCTTTTTCCCCCGCGCGCGCGATCCTTTCCCGACGTCTCTGCTATCTCTACTCTTCTCTACTGGCGTGATACAGGAGCGACGCATAATTACAAGCTGGTATTCTGTTGGACAATGGAGGCTATAACCAATTACTTTTACGGGAACAATAGCACCCAGGAAATTTGAAGGGTAGGTATGAACAAAATTGGAACTGCACATGTACTGCTAAGTGATTCAATACACACATTACCAATCGAGGAGGAGAACGATGGTCGCGGCGGCCTCTGTGAGTCATGGTCGGCAACGGGAGTCAGTTCATTATCCACGACGGTGGTACTTCTGCGCTTGCCGTCGGCTTCCGGGAAGCAGATCCGAGACCGTGGAAGACGATGCCGGGGAAGAGGCTCCATGTACGACGATGACGGTGGACCGGCTCCAGTGCGGCGTACGAGGTCGTCGCTGAGGCAGATGCGCTGCGGTGGACGAGTGCGCCAATGTAAAGGGGAGGAGCACGAAGGCTGCGGTGCCGTGGAGAAGTCTATTTTGCGGTGGGGATAGAAAATGGGGAGTATTCAGGTGTACTACTCTGGGTGCCGGGGTGGGGTTGGCTGGGTAGGGTGAACCTGAAGTTACGAAAACAGCCCCCTACCAAGCGTCATCCGTAGGCCTGTTCCGAAGGCTATGATAGTAACTTCCCACTGCTCGAATCAGGGTCATGGGAGATTTTCCCGCCGACCTCAAAATTTTGTGACACTGGACTCCTCGTGTGGCATGTTGAGTGATTCGGCTAAGCAACTAGCGAGTAGTAGTAGTAAACTCTGCATATTAGGTTTGACCAAAGTCAAACTTCCTAAAGTTTGACTAAGTTTATAGAAAAATATAAACATTTACCATAACAAATATGTATGATGTGAAAGTACATTCAATAATGAATCTAATGGTATTTATTTGTTATTGTATATGTTAATATTTTTTGTTATAAGCTTTCTGAGAGTTTACAAAACTTGACTTTGACCAATGCTAATACGCGGACTTAAATAAAAACGGAGGGAGTACACATTTGTTTTCTTAGTTTGTAGTGAACTAATCATTTGTTGAAATTGTGAAATAAATATATTAGGCTATTGACTTCGAATTTAATGGTCTATACAATTCAATAGTTACAACCATTGTCGAATCCCAAGATGTATACAAGGTCTATAGTACTTCACAACATGCTCAAACTCACATAATCCCAGTCAAATGAGAATCTAAATGCATTTCATAGTTATTACTTTGTAGGATGCAACAAAAACAACCATAACCCTACATCAGCCATTATAGAAGCAACATTTTGACATATCCCAATGTGTGAATGAAACGTGCAGAGAGAGCTTTTGAAGATGGAGCAGATAGGGCGGGAAAGATTGTATGTATGTGGACGAGAGAGTAGGAGACAAACCTAACGAGACAGAGAGAGAGAGATAGAGAGAGAAAGAGAGAGGAAGAAGTTAGGTCTGTGAGAAAGATGGATACATGTAATATACATGAGATGCGTGTGCATCTGGATTCTGTATACGTTGAAGGAGAAGAGACAACATGTTTGATGAGAGAGCTGGAAAAACATGGACGAGAGGGGAAGGATCTCGTGGGTTGAGGGATTGACAATTTTGTGCGGGGGAGAGAGGGATTGGTAATTTTGTGCAAGAGAGAGAGAGAGAGGGTGGGGGAGGAGTCAGTCAGCCGTCGTCACATCACCCTGCTTCCAAATGACCCCGCATTCTCTAGCGCGGTGTGGTCGCCGTCTTCGATCTGCTCGATGCCCTCTTTGAAGATTGAGGTGTTGTGCACGTTGGGGTGCAAAGAAGCACAAGCGAGAGTGGTCACCGTATAACCTTGGATGGGGATGAATTGTGTCTTCGGGGGAGTGTGTGTGTGTGTTGTGCTGCGTGTGTCTCTCTGTGTGTGTGTGTGTCAGATATTGAGAGAAAACAAACCTAAGGAGAGAAATGGTATTCACGAAGAGATGGTGCGGGCCTTGAGGTGGGCAGGGGCCGGGTGAGGGTGTCAAAATGTGCGCGTTGATGCATGTGTTGCATGCGACCGTGCGAGGGACAGACGAATCGAGAGAGATGGTTGTTGTGTTACGGATGCTCCTCTCTCTGTCTCTCTCTCTCCCTCTCTCTCTCTCACACACACACACAAGTAAACTAGAAGACCGTTCTCTCATGTATACACAACGTATCGGCATCTTTCTATTTCTCACTCATGCATGATCATTTGCACATTCACACCTCTCTATGTCTGTATCACACGCACACCGTCTCCACATTGCCCTTCCGCCACAATACACATATGGACACATACACACGTTCTCTCTCAGTCACACACACAAAATCAGTATTAAAAAAAACTAGGGCGCACCTAAAACGTCCAAATCCAAATAAACATGAACTGGAGCTAAATTCAAATATATGGAAATATTGCAGCGTCAAGAACTTTCACAGGAAAAAAAGTTGAGTAATATTCGAGGATTGTTTTCACACACACAAAAAGGTTCGGTGGATGTCCTTCGAGCGCGACACGGTGACGCACCATTCGATCGACCGCGCGGCCGCGGTTCACGCGTTTGCACATGATTCCGTATCGTGGCTGTGGTACTAACTAATAAAAGCGCTGCCTAAGTCTAATGTTTACGTGTACTAGTACGGTTTTCTTTTAAGTTTGACCAACCTTATATATAAAACTAAAGTAAGCTCCCACACGCGCACTCATAAATATGCTGCCGCCGTTGCGCATGCCGGCGCCCGCCAGCTCCGGCCAACAATTTCTCGCCCATCACCGCCGTGTCGCCGCCATCCCTATGCCATGAAGCCGAAGGTTCGCCCGCTCACATCGTCTGCAGTCCCTCCTCGCGATGCCGGCGCGCTGCCAAGCACGCGAGCAGCTGGTGGAGCCGCGTCTATGCACGCAGCGTACGAAGAGGAGGACGAGCGCGTGCTCCAGCACGCCGGCGAGGAGGAACTAGCGTGTCATTGTCGTCTCCGCCCGCGCGGAGGAGGCGCGCATGGTGGCTGTCGCGGCGGAAGCCGGTCGCGCGCGCGTCGAGCCCGCAAACCGGGTGCGGATGCGGAATCTACCTTAGAGACCTTGAATGCCACGTGGATCCTGCAATCTGAAGGAGCAATTTGGGTCAGTCGACTCATGTGAGCCGTTTGATGCAACATGGATGGCTAGAAGGGCTTCTTCCACCTCTTCTGTCGTCTTCTTCCTTCGCTCCGTCGAACTTCTTTCACAAATCGACTGACCCAAATTATACTACTAGTACGAACGTATTAAGTACAGTAGGAACACGAAGATACGAGCAGTAGTACCAACTGCAAGAAGAACAGTAGTAAGACATAGTACTAGTACTACTGTTCATACTAAAGAGTTCAAATAACGAGAAAGAACATAAACATAGTTCTGCTGGGCCTTAGCACAACACACCCTTGAAAATAAACTAAGCAACTAGTCCGCTTGACACTGCAGTAGAACCAGCATGAGCGACGGCACTGCCACCTACTCAGAGTCGGAGTCCACGTCCTCGACTTCGTCCTCGTCCCTCTTCCTCTTCCTCTTCGCCGACGCTTCTTTGCTTGAACTGGACACTGGGCTCTGCTTCTTCATCCAACCCTTGTAGATATTTAAACAAAGGTAGGCATCCATTGCTGCGTACAGGATGTGATCTTCATCTAATGTCTTCGACTCCCATGCATGATGAAACTCGTGATGAGGTTTCTTCAGTTTAGCGTACGAAGGATCAATCATGGCTGCTGCCAGGGTCAGCATTGAAGGTTCAGAGGAGGACACCAGGCTTGCCTTCTGGAGATCGAAGGGCTGGCCTACAACGAGACCTATCCGACGCAGGACATCCCTGTCGTTCTTAAAGCCTACAGTAACGAATTTAACTCTTTTGTCCTTGAGGAAGTTCTTAAAATCCTGGCACTCAACATCGGCATGGCATATGTGGTAGACCAAGCAAACGTTATGTATGCAAACCTGGATCACGGCAGGCTTCTCCCTCTCTTCGTCCTTTAGATCCTTCTCTCGTCCCAGGACTGTGGTGTACTCAACATCTAGCCCAGCGACCCACTCATCCGTTGAACTGTTGAACATGCGTAGGAAGCGAGCAAGCCATGCTTTCACCGTCTCGGATCCACGTGTGTAGATGACGATGAACTGATCACCGGTGATGGCTCTAACCTGGTACTCAGCGGCGACCATGGAGATTTGGGAGGCCATGGATTTTGGAGGAGGGTTAGGAGAAGTTGAGCTGTTGTACCCCGCAAAAAAAACTGGGAGCGAACTAATGTGAAAGGACGGGACGACTGGGAGCGAACTGTTGTAAGGTAGAAGACGGGGACGAGTAGGGCGTGCGAACGGCGTGGGGTTGCTGGCTTGCCCGGTGGATAAACGGCTGCAAGCCCCCAAAGAGTTCTCGAGAACTATGCGGGACCCACTAGATGTCATGTCTACTAGACCCATATCGTAGGCCTGACGGTATAGCTTCTCCCTGTTCGCACGCCATGCCGGCGCGTGGATGTAACTTCACTTCATTCCGTCAAACGTCGCGCCTCCCACGACCTTCGCCTCCCTCGCGCGGTCGCGCCCTTTGAGACTTCGACCGGCTATAAATGAGCAATTTTTTTGCCTTTTTTTAGACAAGCAATTTTTTTGCCTACTCCGCATGCATGATACTCCCTCTGGTCCTTTTTACTCCCATCAACCGTTTGCAAAGTGTTTGACCAAATTTATACTTTTTTTGAACACCACCTTATATTAATTAACTAGCCACACCAGTACACTCATTCGATAGAATATTCACCACACAGGGCGGTACGTTATTTACAAGAATACCATCTAATCTATTGTCAAAGCTATACTTAGCGATTAAGTGTGCCACCTTATTGGCCGAACGGCTAATCTTTGACAATTGAAGATTGTTGATCAACTTCGAGATGCTCAACGCTTTCATCTTCAGGTCACGCATAGCAGACCTGTCATAGTCCCCCGATGCAAGAGACGCTACCACAAAAGCGCAATTAGTCTCTAAAATTACAGGATTATGAAGAGAAATACCTATGTAGAGACCGGCAATGCAAGCCCTAAGCTCCGCTTCCTCCACGCTTTGACAGGCATCAATGAAATCCCACGACCAAATTTATGCTAAAAATATCAATATCTACAATACTGATTATAATGAGTATAAGAACTACGTTTTATAATGAGTGTAAAAATATTGATTTGACATTATGAATGTTGACACATTTTTCTATAAGTCTGGTGAAAGTAGAGGTACATTGACTTCAGACAAAACTTAAATGCACAATGCAGACTAGTTCCTCCGTCCAGGTGCGTGCCATGTCCTATCTTGTCATCACAACAAGGTTAGCTATTAGGCTGGCCATAGTGGGGGTAACATAAGTAGTATCATGCACTTGGGACTCGCAAACATGCTAATGTGGTAGGCAATTAAAGAAGAGAGAGATGGTTATAGTAACATAGGTAGATACCGTAACATAATAAATGTGATGCTACTATGTGTCATGCATGGCAATAAATGAGACCACCTATGATACTAATCTACGATCCTATGCACTATAGAGGTAGTAACATAGACTAGTAACATATGCATCTTACTAGTCTAAGTTACTCCCCACTATGACCAGCCTTAGAGTACCACTACCTCCCTTCTAGTTTAAAGGGCTCGATTCAAAAATTTCACCTACTCTTAGCAAGATAGTAGAGGTGGTGGAATAGTTTTTGAAGTCTGCAAAAGTACTCAACTAGTGCTGTCGTTCTTCACAAAAAAAATTGTGTTTACCAATGCATGCATGAACACTAGTTACTCTAAACCCCCTCTCTTCTTTAATTCTTTGCCACATCAGCATGTTTGCTATTCCCGTGTGCATGATACCAGCTAAGATACCACTATTATGGCCAGCCTTAATCATCGCATGCAATAATTTAGTGCACCTTGAAATATGAACATGTGTCGGGCGTGTATGTTTCTAATGACTTGAGACTATACCTAGCCCGGCATGCGAGATGACTTATTATGCACCGTTCCCCATACCTACAGGAAGCCCGTTCGTCTCCAAATCTTTTCCTCTCCATGTGTGGAAACAACATGCCTGCCAAACTCTCCTCCCTCCGGCGGTCCCACCACTCCACCCCGTGTGAAAAAATCTGCATCCATGACTCTCCTCCCCCCACGCTCGTCCAATCCGTTGTGACCAGCAATATTTCCACCCCTTCGCTCCCCCATAATTTACTCCAACAAATATGCCCACGTAGCTGTTACTTAACTGCAGGTGCATTGGGTCACTGACATATGGGCCCAACAGGGGTCTGGCCCACATGTCAGTGACACAACTGGACCTGCAGTTAAGTCAGTGCAGCTCAGTCCATATCTTACGTAGGTGTGCCATTGCTCGCTATAAATACTGCGCCTCCCACGACATCGCTATCTTCTCCCCCTCACGTTCACGTTCATCGCTATCTCCTCCCCCTCCCTCTCACGTCGACCACCATGGCATCGCCCCTCCCAAGCCCTAGGAGCCCCTCGCTGCACCGCGCGGACGGTCACGCGTTGCCGTTCCGTTCCTCGCCGCCACTAGTCGAGGAGGACGCGTCGGTGTTCCGCTCCTCGCCGCCACTACTCGAGGAGGACGCGTCGGCGTTCCTCTCCTCGCCGCGACACGACGCATCACCGTTCCGTTCCTCGCCGCCACTAGTCGAGGAGGACGCGTCGGCGTCCCGCTCCTCGCCGTGACGCGTCGAGGTGGACGCGTCGGCGTTCCCAATCTCGCCAGCATGCGCGCGAAGGACGCGTTGGCTCCCCGCTACGAGGAGAACGCCGCGCCGCCCGCCGAGCCCCCCAGCCTTGAGGAGCTTTGGAAAGAAATGGATGTCGCCTTGTGGGAGGCTTTGCCTCCAGCAGAGCGTGCCAAAATAGAGGCGGAGAAGAAGGCCGAGGAAGAGAAGCGCACCGCGGAACAAGCTTCCTAGGAGGCATGTGTCGCGTCCGAGAAAGTCAGGCAATTGGCTCTTTGGGAGAAGGCTCGTGCGAGGGACGTGAGGGTGGCGGAGGACGCCCGTGCCGATGCCCTGAGTCCAGTCGGGCCCAAGCGCCTCATCTACGCTTGGCGGTACGTGGACCGGGTGCATGCTTCCAGCAAGGAGGAGTACCTATTGGTGCCGGATCACCACACCGGTGAGATCGCGCTCGCCCGCCGGCAAGCCGCCAATCAGCACCTCGGGAGTTACGAGGCTGAGGAAGAGGCGTTGTGTCGGTGCGCTGGGAAACGGCCACGCACCAGGGCACTCGTGGCGCGCCGCAAGCGCTCCTGCGAGCGTCGTGGCTTTTAGGAGGAGTATAATTTTTGTTTCGTAAGGCGATCTCATTAGTTTTGGGACGCAAATGATAAATCCCGAACGTTCAGGAATTTTTAGCGTCCTTAATTAAGTATGTAAACGGGAAAGTTTGGAAACCATGTGTATTCGTACGCATTTTGCAAGTACGTTCATATAGCACAAACTTTACTATATACTATCGCACTACGCGTCTCTCTCGATATATGCTTGCAGACTGTGCTACTCCCTCCGTCCAGGTCAATAAGTCATCTTTGGTTGTGCACCGTGACCAAGAAGGAGGGAAGACTTATACACCTAGACGGAGGCTATTACTTATGTACGTGCAAATGCACGTTTTAACATTACGATGCGGTTTTTGTAAAAGTAGAAAAACTGCACTAGTCAAGCTTGTGAAACGATTCAATGCAAAACAAATGCAAAAATGCTCGTTTGATTGTTTACTTTTAGCTTCCTTCTATGTGGTTATTTCTCTGTCGTACTTTGTACGGAGTATCTCACTGGTTGGAAAGGCATGCAAATTCCCAAACCGCTTCCTACACCCTGTATCGAATTTTTTGCCTAACAAGTTGTGTCGTGCAATTGGAATTCCAACTTGAGTACTACTACTACTAGTAGGAGTACCAGGGGCCAGTTCTTTTAGGCTTCTAGATTAGTAATCCCATAACTACTACCTCCGTCCTGGTTTATTGGTCCCCATTGTAATCTGTGTCAAATTTTGATCATAAATTTAACTAATGAAATGTTAGTGCATGTCACATGCACTACTCCATCCGTCTAGGTGAGTAAGTCATCTTAGGCTGTGCACCGTGACCAAAGAGGAGGAGAAAACGAGAAACGTTAATGTTTATTTGCTGATTAATAGTATTGCATGCAATGAACTAACCACTGCATGTCGTGTTTGATATCTCAAGTCATTAAAAGCATGCACACTCTTTATCTCTTATTGGTTGATATGTCAAGAAACAAGAAACGAGGTACGGAGTAGAAGTTAATGAACCGCGCCTAAGTGTTTTGGGATTATTTGGATTTCGTAAGATGACTTACACACCTAGACGGAGGGATTACAATGGTGAGGAATAAACCAGTTAAATCTTTGGTCAAATTTAGCACAAATTACAATGGTGAGGAATAAACCAGGACGGAGTAGTAGTTTAGAAGCCCAAATAAATGAGTGAGGCGCCTTATTGTTACTCTCCACTGTGACTAGTCTTGTGGGAAAAGTTGGGGAAGCCGCCAAAAGAACTGGCCCTAGGAGTAGTAGCTAGGGATCGAGTGTGCGAGATGAACCGGAGAAAGTAAATGCAGAGAGATGAAATGCAAAAAAAGTCGGAGGGATGTGATGGTTGCTTGTCCGTTTATTTTACCAGGCCACTTATTACTGGGAGTGGTTGGGTTTTGTGATATGACGGCTTTACTGCCGCGCCACGAGCGGGGTGAGAGGTGAGACTCCCGTGCAGCGCCGCCCTCTACACTTGTACTACATCGGTCGTGGTTTATTAGTCCCCCATTGAATTTGACTGAAGATTTAACTGACAAAATGTTAGTGCATGTCAACAAAAACTATATCGTTGGATTCGTATTTGAACATAGTTTTGAATGATATAATTTTAGGTGACATGCATCAGCATTTATCGTACTATATATAATGTTAGTTCAATTTTTGGTCGTACTAATCTATAGTAGTAAGGTGCCCGTGCGTTGCACCGAAGAGTGAAATGCATTGATCGGGGAGTTGTTTATTTTGACAAAGGATGTGGGGGTCATCTCATGTGTAACAGGTATCGATAGGTTTCTTCGGATATTATTTCATCTCTAGAGCTCACAAACATCCGGGTGAAATAGATAAAAAGGTATCTTTTGCAAGCAAAAGCGTTCAACTGTTCAACCTGCATCCAAAACTTGTGAAGAAATAACACTTATTGTGCTTTGCAAGAAATGATCTTTAAGAATTAGTTTTTGAGTATCGATTGTTATACATGTTGGCTACAGATGACATGGCACTTTCTTATACTCAACAGTTGGATATACTATTAAGTAATATTAACCATGCCCTTATACACCTAGACGGAGGGATTAAATCAGGATGACTTGCAAGTGGGCAGAGGAGATGTAAGAAATGGTTCATCGTAAGTCTTTCACCAGTACTGTAGTAAAAATTCATACATGGAAGATTCTAGACTAAACCGTAAACGGATACACTTTTATTCATGCGCGATACTCCAATAGAGCAAGATCCTGCATGGAAGTCTCCACATGCTTAGACAGCGGATTACATTGAGCGAAGACTAATGATCAACATTTAACTTGATAATGCGTATGTCCAAGTGAACCTCCTTGGAGTCCCCGTGCACCGCGTCGGCGGGTAAAGGATGCCATGGGTTTTCCAAGTCCACATTGGCGGGATAGTCCCAGCTCCCCAGAGTCCAAGTCCGTTCGATGAGGCCAGTGTCGCCGCCCACGCGACCCGGAGGGGTAGTAACACTGACCACGCACCCGTACATCGGCCTCGTGTCAGTGTCAGCGTCAGCGGCGTCGCCCCTGACGCACATTACAGAGACGGGGCGGCGGCCTGCGCGGGCCTCGCCAGTGCCCATGATCAAGAGGAAGATGCTGCCGTCCTCCTCCGAGACTAGCAGGCGGCGGTGATCCTCCAGCGACTCCGGCATGGTGAACGGGTAGCACGTCTCGTACTTGATGTTCTCCGCCAAGGGCCAGCAGTGACCGCTGCATGCATCCGTGAGGTGATGCACCATGTCCGCCGGCGAGCCACAAAATGGCATCGGGCACTCATAGCAGTGGACGAAGGGCTCCTTGGAGGCATCGACCAGGCCGTCCATGAAACGGGAGTGGCTGTAGGGGACGTTGCGCCAGTTGAATATATGAGCAAGTTACTACGAGATTTAATCCGAATAAGCACAAAATAAATCATGACGGCTATAACAGAGATGAAACTAATCATGTGAACTAGCATAGTAGTAGGATACAGAGTAGAAACATGAATTCTACCACGATTTCAAACAGGAAGGACAGAAACACATACGGTGCAACGGGAGCAGCATCGCGTTGAGGTTGTCGACCATGTCCAAACACCACGTAGACACAGTCTTTGAGCACGGTTCGTAGTCGTTCCACGCTCGGGCATTGAAGTTTGTAACTATTTTAGATTAGAATATACTACTCCTCCGGTGCTAGTAGTAGAGCAGAGTCCTACTCTACTACTCTAGTCAAGCAAGTTAGGGCATAGCACTATAGGGAGTACCAGTACTGTGATCACTCAAGCAAGTTGTCTAGCATCGACATGACCCTACGCTGCTGGTATGTGTCTCGTAAGTCAAGCGGCGTGTTGTAGTCATCATCACCTGTCCACTTCCCGCAGCACATATTCGCTTCTCCATCTTTGTTCGCACATAATCTCGTCCAATCTTCCATCCCCGCTAAGGCGCCTCCCCCCCTCGTCCGAAACCCAAGCATTAACAATGGCAGAACCGAGTAGCGTCCGCCGAAAGAGTGGCTGGAATTCGCTCCCCACAGAGGTAATCAAGCTCATTGTTTCGCGTGTGGACAATCTCAGTACCATGCCGCTCGCCGCGTGCTCGTCGGGGCTGTACCGTTTACTCAAAGCCCTCAGGTCAGAGCTTTTTAAGCCAGCTCCTTGCTTGCTGATGCCGCCTGATCTTCAGAAATGGCGTGTCACGTAGCATAACGATCGTAGGGTGGCGAGCATCAACCCCCTTGACTGCGATCCGATCCCCGTCAGCCTCAACTACATTAACGGTATGTACTGGGTCGGCATGAACACATCTTGGATGGTGCTCGTCGACGGTCGCGGCAGCTGGATGCTCGTGGAGGTCTACACCCGGCGATTGATCCCCCTTCCTTCGATTAACACTGCACTGCTTTGGCACCGTGGCCCAGAATACTCGGAATCTTACAGTAGTCAACATGATACCAAGTTTGATTTGCTCAAGGTTGTAATCTGCCAAGTGCCCACAAGATCTGCGAATTATAAAGACTTCAGGCTAATTGCGTTCTTCAACCGCGGTCTTGCCTATCTGACAGGTCACTGCGGTAAGTGGATAAATCTGCACGTCCATCGCAGGATCATACATCCTCCATGGTTCTCTGATGCCATTGAACACAAGGGCTTCATTTACGCTGTCGATTCCTTCTATGGCTGGACGTATTGCTGGCCTACTCCAGTCATCGCTACAAACGGCTGTTACAGCAGTATGTTACTCCCTCTGTCCCATAATATAAGAACGTTTTTCAAGCTTACATAGCTTGAAAAACGTTCTTATATTGTGGGACAGAGGGAGTACTTTCCTATGATATCATGATGGCTTGCTTATATTACTGTCAACATTTGCTGAAAAAATATTCATGCTCATAACATGCTGTTCTTAAGATTGACTAAATCAAGAGCCCTTTTTTATTTGACTCCAACTTGATATGATGTTGTAGGGCGCCTGGTGTCCCTACCCTTCCTAATCCCAGAACCTTTCAAAGAAAAGTGGCATGGCATTTGCAGGTGGTTCCTGGCTCGATCAGACGACGGTGAAAGATTGATGATCGTTCGCACGTACCGGACGTGTTGTTTCGCGGAATACAATCATAGTCACTGCAAGGTCTTTGAGCAGGATCCCAGCTTCTCTGGGCCTTCAGGAATTTTTGACTGGAGGCTGGTAAGTAGCCTTGGTACACGCTCTCTGTTTGTCGGACTGAATTATCTGATTAACCAGGAGATAACCGACGGCAAGGATCATGATGGCAGCGCGGTTTCGTTCATCAGGCAAAACTGTGTGTACACAGCGTACCATGCGTCTCTGCATGCACCATACCCTGATATGTGCCGCCACGCTCTACAGCCCAAAGTTGGAGATAGGGTCGCAAGTATCAGACTTCGACCTGCTGGCTGGAGTTTCCCCCGTCAGGCACCCATCTGGTTCAAGCCGTCAGCCAATCTCCACAGCTTAATAAATAGTAACGTCTAACTGAGCCAGTTAGTTAGATGCGTACACTTGGTGTAGTAGGATCTTTATTTAGTTTGATGCATACACTTGTTCTTTTTTGGTAGCCCTTTTGTAATGATGGCTGATGTTTGGTTTGGAAGAGAGAGCTGCGTCTTCACTCTTCTGGCCGGCCTGCTTACTGCTTCTGTTGCACCCCCAGCCCTCGTTGCTGCTGCTGCTGTTTTCAATGTACAATCAGTAGTATATTTCGTCTGTTGGTTGAATAAATGTGTTTTTAGAACGACAAACACAATGTTTTGGAAGTCGTTGCACGGTTCGATCCTTTAGTGCCCCGTACCGTACGTAGCGCATACTATTTTTCGTACGGAACACATTTTCCACTTGTTGATAACATGCAGCCCACTGATGAAGGTCCAATAGAGAAGCCCATAATTAACTAGAAGGGAGGCTCTCACATGAATACGGCCCAGGTACATGCTCATGGTCCCCTAAACATAAATAAGTAAATAAATAAAGCTAAATGCTCATGCACCAGTTCTTTGGGAAAATAGGTAGCCCAGTATTTCTTTTTGAAGAATACCCAAGCTAGGCCTATTTGTTTTCTCCGGATTACTGGGCTGCAAATCTTTCAAGATGAGGAGGGATGCATTCTGGCCTGGCTTAAGAGTATGGTCAATGTCTGTTAAAAGTAATATCAAAAGGGGTTGAAAAGTCCAAAAAAATTATAGCAAATGGGATATAAGTTTCTTTTTTTGTTTTTGTTCTTCACTGATATCTTATACGTATTTCATTGGATTTAACATCACATAGTACTAATTTATTTTTAAATTTGTTTAGTATGGCTATTAATTTTTGGATTAAGAATATTTCGTTCCCCAGCAAAAATTTGCGAATTTTCAAAATTTCCCACATATTTAGTTAATTTTTTTGACCCTGGTACTGACCAGAAACTGGCCAGCAATTCTAAAAATGGAAAACGGGCTGCAATAAATTCCATATGAATTAGAAAATGAGTAAAAATTATAAAAATAATAGCAAATGGGCTGTACACGCCACAGATTTCGAGGCTGACTTGTTTACGCAAGGCTTTGTCAGTGAACACACGATTCTAGCAGCAGTGACTGTTGGATGTCCATCCAACGGCCGACGAGCTTCTTCAATCTCTGATCTTCCTGCTCCAGCCGCCTAAACTAGCGCCGGCGGGACTGCCTGCTCCCTCCTCTTGTGGCCCGCTGTGATGCCGCGCAGGCTTCCCCGGCCCACCCTACTCCCTCCGCTGGCCTGGCCGCACGCAATCAACTGCCTCCTTATTACGCGAAAAAAATGATTCCTCCCACTGACATCTGGGGCGCACCAGTTGGGAGGCTGACCTGTGGGCCTACTAAGTTGACGAGTACGCAGGGCTTGTCAACTTAGTCAACAAACGATTCTAGCAGCAGTAACCGTTGGATTTGAATCGAACGGTCATGCTGCTTCTTCAATCGCTGCTCTTCTTGCACCAGCCGCCTAAACCAGCGCCGGGGAGACCGTCTGTTCCTGCCTCCATTGGCCGGCTGTGCTGCCGTTGAGGCCTCATCGCCCCCTACTACTCCCACCGCTAGCCAGGCCCTGCGGCGAAGGCAGCCTCACACCGCAGGCGAACCAGTGAACCCTCGTACTCCTCTCCGCGTGGGCATCCACTGCCGCGTCTTCCCCGGCTCCGCGTCGTCCCCTTCCTAGGCCTCGCCGTCGTCCACCGCCTTGGTGCTCTTGGCGCGGCGTGGTCAACGTGGTCAACGACATTCCATCGGAAGAGTACTGTACGTGGAGAGGCTGACAGCTGGGTCCATCGCCACAGCCCAGTTTTTTTGTGATTTGCCAAGTAAGTCACTTTGTCAGGCCTGTTGGGCTGCAAATCTTTCAAGACGAGGAGATCTTTCATTCGGCTGGCCGAGAAAATGGCCCATTAGTAATGAGAAATGGGTTGTACATTTTTAAAACACATCAAACCGGCCATTAGTTTCAAATATCTTTTTTTTCATTTCGAGATTTTAAATTACATTAATTTTTATGCGTGGAGAATTTGTTGGATTTTATATTGATATACATTTATTTTTAAAATCAGTTTTAATGTGAGATGAAATTTCGGGATTAAAAACAGTTCGGACCGCACCAAAATATGCAAAATTTCGTATAATTTTTTAACGGTGACCACAATATGGGCTGTAATGCTAACAAAAAGAATATGGGCTCCAAAAAAACCTTAATAATTAGCAAATGGGCTGTAAATTATTAGAAATAATGGCAGATGGGTTGTATACTGTTTTCCACAGATTTGAGGCTTTCCTAAAAAAAAGGTTGACACACAAGCAGTGACTGTTGATGGCCATCCAACGGCCGTCGTGCTTCTTCAATCTCTGCTCTTCCTGCTCTAGCCGCTCAAACAAGCACCGGCGGGACTGCCTGCTCCCTCCTCCCCACGGCCGGCTCTGCTGCCGCGCAGGCCTCACCGCCCCACCGTACTCCCATCGCTGGCCTAGCCATCCCTCTACTCACCCACACCTGCTGTTATTCTCCGGCGACGGCAGACGAACCAGTAAACCCTCGTACAGTCGTACTCCCCTCCGCGTGGGAAACAACTGCTGAGTCTTCCCTGCCTCCGTGTCGTTCCCTTCCTAGGCCTCGCCGTCGTCCACCGCCCTGGTGCTCTCGGCGCGGCCTGGTCAACGTGGTCAACGACCGACATGCATCTGAAGTGGACTGTACGTGGAGAGGCCGACAGCTGGGTCCATGGCCGCACGCAAGGAAATGCCTCCTTATTACGCGCAAAATAATGATTCATCCACCTGAGATCAGGGACCCACCGAAAGGGCCTCTGTATTTCGTGAAAAAAACGTTACCGCCGCTGACAGCTCGGACCCGCCAGCTATATCTTCGCACGCAAGGAAGTGCCTCCTTATTACGCACAAAAAATGAATACTCCCCCTGTTAGCTGGGACCCGGTATAGTGGCAGGCTGACTTGTGGGCCCACTAAGTTGACGGGGACGGAGGGCTTTGTCAACTTAGTCAATATGCATGATTCCAGCCGCCCAAACCAGCGCCGGTCGCGCCTCGGGCTCCTGCCTCCCGTGGCCGGCTGCGATGCAGCGGAGGCCTCACCGCCCCCTACTACTCCCACCGCTGGCCAGGCCATCCCTCTACTCACCCACACCCCCTGTTATTCTACTGCGACTGCAGCCTCACACCGCAGAGAACCAGTGAACCCTCGTACTCCTCTACGCGTGGGCATCCACTGCCGCGTCTTCCCCGGCTCCGCGTCATCCCCTTCCTAGGCCTCGCCATCGTCCACCGCCCTGGTGCTCTCGGCGCGGCGTGGTCAACATGGTCAAGGAACGGCTTCCATCAGACGTGGACTGTACGTGGAGAGGCTGACAGCTGGGTCCACGGCCGCAGCAAGGAAGTGCCTCCATATTACGTGCAAAATAATTATTCCTCCACCTGACACCGGGGACCCACCGGACGGGCCATTGTATTTCGCGAAAAAAATGTTTCCCCCCTGACTGCTGGGACCCACCAGCTACATCTTCGCACGCAAGGAAGTGCCTGACAGTCGGGACCCACCTGGTCGAAGCGTACGTAGCGTTGTCATTCTGGTCGCGAACGTGTACGTACATATATACTGGTGGATGTAGAGGCGCACACGTGTCGTAGTAGAGGCACGCACGTAGCATGTACACGTACGTACAACGGCCAGGGTGCAAGAAAGAAAATACGGCCACGTATGTGTACATACGGGCGGGGTCTCGAACGCCTACTCGCGCATACGTACGGCCAGGGCTCGTGTACATGGCTGGGTCGGAACGGAGAAACATCATCGTCGTCGTGTTCATGGGGAGGCAACGGAATGCGTCGTGTTCATGGGGAGACAACGGAATGCGTCGTGTTCATCAGGAGGCAACGGAACGCGTGGGAGCCAACCGGCTGGGTCGGAACGGAATGCGTGGTCGTGTTCATCGGGAGGGCTTGGACGGAACAGGCGATGGAAACAAGGCCTGGCATACCACAAAACGGAGGAAACGGACCTCCTACTTTCAGAACGGGGTCCTGTTGATCGGGAGGGGTGTGGCGTACCGCAAAACGAAGGAAAAGGGCCTCCTACGGTCGAAACGGGGGTCCTGTTGATCGGGAGGGGTGTGGCGTACCGTAAAATGGACGAAACGGACCTCCTACGGTCGAAACGGGGGTCCTGTTGATCGGGAGGGGTGTGGCGTACCACAAAACGGACGAAACGGACCTCCTACGGTCAAAACGGGGGTCCTGTTCATCGGGAGGGGTGTGGCGTACCGCAAAACGGGACTCCACGGGTTACTGTTCATCTCCACCGTCGACCTCCTCCAGCCTCCACGGGCTACCGTCGACCTCCTCCAGCCTCCACGGGCTCCTGTTCATCCAGCCTCCACCGTGCGCTACTCCACCGGCTACTGTTCAACCACCCCTCCACGGGCACCCCTCCACCGTCTACTGTTCATCCAGCCCTCCACACCACGGGGTCCTATTCAACCAACCCTCCACGGGCACCCCTCCACCGTCTATTGTTCATCCAGTCCACACCACGGGGTCCTGTTCATCCAGAGGCAACGCCACCGCTCACTGTTCATCCAACCCCCCCCCCCCCCCCGCAACGCTCACTGTTCATCCAATCGATCGTCTTCAGTTAGCAGCAGTAGCGAAGGAATCGCTCGATCGGGTTCAGTTAACAGCCATCGATCGATCGCTCGGGTTCAGCAACGCGTAGCCTGCAGTGCAATCGCTTGGGTTCAGTTAGAGCCCAACGCCTCGCTCGGGTTCAGTTAGAGCCAACGCCTCGTACACACGCGCGTACGTGTACGAGAGAAATGCGCATCGCTCGGCCCCCGACCTCCCACCGTAACCGGAAACTCCCCGAAATTTTCCTCCCCCTCGCTTCTACCACGGTTTTTTCTGTCATGGACGGCCCAAAGAATGTCATGCAGCTGCGTCTCCAGCCCGCCCAGGACGAAAAGCCCATTTTCTGTCATGATTTTTTGTCATAGAAGTAGGAGCCCACCACATCTATGATGATACCGGGTTTTGTCACAATTATCGTCATAGAAGTGTCATATGTATGACAGAAAAAAAATTCGTTCGGCCCAAAATGTCACGGATGTGTCTTTTTTTTGTAGTGCATAGGCTAGACATCTAGGGTTTAGTCATTACAATCTCGAGGTAGATCAACTCTTGTAACCCCTATACTCATAAAGAACAATCAAGTAGGACGTAGGGTTTTACCTCCATTAAGAGGACCCGAACCTGGGTAAACACCATGTCCCCCTTGTCCCTTGTTACCCTCGATCCTCAGATGCACAGTTCGGGACCCCCTACCCGAGATCGGCCGGTTTTGACACCGACACCCAACACCACCCCTCGCATAATTTCATGTATCTCCGCTTCCAGTGCATCGCTGCAATTGAAAATAAACCGATAAGCTGCAAAATAACTGAACCATCATAACGTCGAAGAATCATCCCTGCCGCTGCCGCACCAGATTCCACAGAAAAAGATCCACCCACTGACAGAGCAATGTAATCAGTAGTCGAGGTGGCCAAGACCTAGGAACATGAGTAATCCTCGCTTCTAGCACGAGCCAGTCAACAATTGACATTTTACACTTGACAATTTTTTCAGTACTATACTTGCACGCATCTCCAATAGGCTTAATATAACTGTCCAAATAATCCATCATAGCGGCAACCGGGGAACCTCTTTATCATGAGTTAAATCACTCCGTAATTGTCAAATACGCCAAATAAGCATAAGATAGGGATTACTGAGATGGTGAATACGGTGACCTATTCCTAGAGGAATTGAGTGACAACTTAATTATGACGAAGTGGCCTAGAATTTTAGGGCACTTAAAACCGCAGATCGTTGACGGCCAGCTTCTTTCTGGCATGTCTTCCTGTGTTGCAATGCTTTAGGGCCTATTTGATACAAGATTGTAAAATCAAAGAAATAGAAAAGGCACCGGATGAGAATACCATGCACATTCGAGTTCTACAGGATTAGAGTTTGTTTAATTGCAAAACACGACATATTTTTTTTCAAAAGGTTGAAGTGGATGCTAGATTTTCTATGAAATACTATAGTACAAATGAATCTCTATTTTTGCGTGGAAGAATATTTAGGAAAAAATCTATGTGATTCTATCCTAGAAATCAGCAGGCAGAGTAAATAGCATAAAACTACTAGTTTACAGGTTAGGGTTCCAAAAAACTACCACTTTTTCATTTTTCTCAGAAAGCTACCAAACGAGCGGTCGGCTGTTTCAAAAAAACTAAAACGCCCGTGACTAGCGATTTAACCGTTTCTCTGACCGCCTGGACCCACATGTCAGGGCACGTGGCCACGCGCGCTCACGGCACGGCCGTTAGCCCGTGCGGTCCGGTCGGAGCCGCCCGTCGGTCGCACTCGCTCTCCCTCTCACTCTCACTCTCCCCCCGAAGTGAGCTAGGTGGGTGATGGCGGCGCCGCAACGAAATGCCGTCGGCGGTGAGCTTTTGAGCCAAGGCTTCACCGGCGAGGAGGGTGGTGGACATTCAGCGGTTCAGGCATGGCTAGGCAGCTCGAGCTTCCCAGCGCAACAGTCGCCGCGGCCATCACTGCCCGAGGCTCAGGTGGATCGAGAGAGCTCAGATCCGGAAGTCCGCGCTGCTAGGGCAGTGGCCAAGTGCATCCACTCGGATCCATATGGCGGCCACAGGTGGGCGCCCGCGTTTGGTGGAGTGAGGTAAGAAATTTCAGTAGCATTTACAGTTTTAGTTGAGATTTTAAAATTAGGGTTAGAAGATGATAGTTTAGGGTTAGAAGATAGTGCACTATTGGGAATGAGCAGTGTAATTGTTTGTTGGCATGCTTCTGCATTTTAGTAATGTTCAGTGCATTTTTTCATTGTTTTAAGCTTCAGTTACTTGAAAAATAAATGTTTGTCAATTTAATCTCCTACAGCTTAGATGAAGAGATTTGGGACATGAGGCTGCATTTCCAAGGAACAGATAATATGGAGAGAAAGTATTCAGTTTCTTTAGATATCAGTTATCTGAGTATATTAGCATTGGCTGAGTTGGAGGGTTATGGAATGGAGGCTTTTCTGACTTATGTAAAGGAAGAGGGAAAGGGCTTGGAGGGGTGGAGGTCCTGGATAGTGAGGAGGCATTAGAGGAAATGCTTGACTTATTTGTTGATAAGAAGATCCTGAACATCACCGTCAGAAAGCCTACTGATCCAAGCCCAGCAGATGTTAATATGGATCACAACTTGCAGATTCCCATTAGTAATGTTGGTGAGCAAGTTGTTTATAGTGTTTCCCAACAAGGTGTCCTGTATCCACTCAAGAATGCAACTTTGGCACCAGTAATCCCTGAGGAGCCCTATCTTAACACACAACATAGTTGTAATTTCAACAAGGGGAAAAATGTTGTGGAAGAAGAAGAAGATGTAGGAGTAGAACATGAGGAAGATGAAGATGAAGATGAGATGGACAAATCTTCTTCAGATTTTGAGTTTTTTAGGGGTGATTACAAAGGGCACACAATATCATACAAGGCTTGGTGTAGGGGTGAGATGAGGCTGGCACAGGGACAAGCCATAAGTCTAGGGAAGAGGAAGATACTGCAGAGCACTATTGTGGAGCAAACTCAGAACCATCAGAGTTTTGGGAGGAAGACCAAATCCTTTCTGAACATGAAGAACCCTCAGTTGTACCAGAGAAAGGAGCAAAGAAGCTTAAGCCTGCCAGAAAAGCAGGCCCAACTAGCAAGTCACACAGTGAGCCTGAGCACATCAAGTTTGAAGATTTTGTGCCTGAACCTGATGAATACTGCTTTCCAGGTGATTTTGGCCTTAGTGATGAAGAAGAAGTTCCAAGGTTTCCTTCTGGTAGGAAGAGAAGGTTGAAGAAGAGGAAGGAGAGGAGGTGGTATGATCCATCAGTCCCTGATGCACATGAGCAGTTTGCATTGCATTTGTGCTTCCTAAATGTTGTGGAGTTCACAGAAGCACTAAGAAATTTCCATGTCAGGACACTTAGGAATTTTGAGTATCACAGAAATGAACCAACTAGGGTTATTGCTTGGTGCTTTGATAGAAAGCAAGGTTGTCAGTTTTACATAGTGGCCTCTAGAATAGCTAATGAGTCAACTTTCAACATCACGAAGATGAATTTGGATCACACTTGTGGAGCAAGTGGAGAGAGCACCAAGGTTACAGTCAATTGGGTTGCCAAGGTTTGTGAGGATACCATTAGATCAAACCCTCGAGCTGGTGTTGAGACAATTATGTCATACACAAAGAAAACATTTGGTGTTCATGTGCCTAAAAGCTTAGCATATAGGGAAGGGAAGCAAGCACTTGAAGTTGTGCAAGGAGATCACAAACTCCAATATCACAGACCAAGGGACTATCTACAGTGTGTGCTAGATACTAATCTAGGCAGTAGATGCATAGTGACAACAAAAGAGGACCTAGAAAATCCAGCTCCTACCCCCAGGTTTCACTACATGTTCTACTGCCTTTTTGCATACAAAGAGGGCTTTCTAAATGGATGCAGGCCATTCATAGGTACATGATCCTTACACATATATCTAAGATGGTTGCATTCATGTTATTTACAACTAATGTGATCATATTTTCAGGTTTAGATGGTTGCTTCATCAAGCTCAGCACCGGACAACAGATATTGGCAGCTACTGGCAGGGATGGGAACAACAACATCTTCCCCATTGCATTTGGTGCTGTTGACAAGGAAGAGACAGACAGCTGGACATGGTTTCTCACATAGCTGAGAACTGTTATTGGGAGTGGGAACAACTTTGGCAAGTACACAATTATGTCTGACAGGCAAAAGGTATGTGCTCCACTACTCATGACCACCACACTATAAACTTACCATCATACTTAGCCATCATTCTAAGCCATCATAATTAACAGGGATTGTTGAATGCAATCAATGATGTATTCCCTGACTCCCCACAGAGGTTCTGTCTTAGACATATATATGCCAACTTCCAATCTGCTGGTTTTAGAGGGGAGGAACTCAAGAAACACTTAGATCAGGCTGCCTATTCCTTCACTAAGAATGGTCATGAAAAAGGGATGGAAAATTTGAAGAAAGAAAGTTTTGAAGCTTGGCAGTGGTTGTCACAGATACCAGACCATACATTGGCAAGATATAAAATGGATACTGTTTGCAAAACTGACCTGGTTGTTAACAACCTCAGTGAAGTTTTTAACAGGATGATATTGGATGTTAGGAACAAGCCAATCAGGACTATGCTGGAGGGCATAAGAACTAAGTTGATGATCAAGTTTCAGAAAATCAGAGAGAAAACAGAGTCATGCAGATGGGAGATCACACCAACCTACTCAGAAATTTTAGAAGAAGGCAAGAAGTGGGCTAAGTGTTGTGATGCATACATGGCAGGTCCAGGCATCTGGCAAGTGACTAGTAGCTCTGAGAACACATATTGTGTTAACTTGAACAACCATACCTATGACTATAGGAGGTGGGACATGACAGTTGTGCCTTGCAGTCATTCCATTGCTGCAATGCAGAAAGTGAAGCTACATCCTAAAGACTTTGTCAATGCTTTCTTCAAAAAGCCCATGTACTGTGAAACATACAAGCATATAATTTTCCCAGTTCCAGGTCCTGACCACTGGCCTCATACACCTGGAGATGACATATCTCCACCAGTGTTCAAAGAAAAGAAGGGCAAAAAGCAAACTGCCAGGAGGAAAGGTGTATTTGAGGTGCTAGCAAAAAAGGACACCTCAAGAATTGGTACGGTCACATGTAGCAATTGCAAGAAGCAAGGCCATAGGTTCAACAATTGTGGTGACCCTTTGAAGCCTAAGTTTCAGATGAGGATGAACAAGCACCAGGTCATTTGAGGCCATGTTTCATTTCATTTCATTGTTAAATTTCTTACAATGTTTCTTAATTGTGTAGGAAAATGGAGCAAATTACTCTCAAGCTGGTTCTTCTATGGCTACAAATGCTCAGAGGCCTCCAAGAGTACCTGCTGCTACTGCACCTGAACCAAGACCAGCTACGGCAAGAGCTACAACTTCTGCACCTTCACCAGCTCCAGTTGCTACTTCTAGGGCAAAAAAAGGGCTACTTCAACTATTCCAGCAGCAATAGCACAAGGACCACCAGCTAAGAGGAGCAGGGCTAACACTTCTTCTGCTGCTAACACTTCTTCTCCTGCTAAGAACACCAGATCATCTACAACTTCTCCAGCAAAGAACACCAGATCTTCAAGTGCCCAGAGAAGAACATTCATTGCACCAAGGCAATCAACTTCAACTGTTGTCCAGGAGGGGTCAAAGAGGATCAGGAAGCCAAGTAGGAGGCTGAAAGACTACTTTTATGCAAGTGGTAACTAGCATGTCTTGGTCTGAACTTGAGTTCATTTGGCATGGTTCTGTTTGTGTCAGTGAACAAATATGGATGGATCTGGGTCTACTATGGTTTGTAATGACTATACTTTATTTTGTTTCAGAGATATTCAGTCAGTTGAACTACCATGGTTTGTAATAACTACTATGCGGTTAGTTCATTTAGACAATCATTCCTGTGTTGATTCGGTCAGTAAATTCAGTTGGTGTATCTTCTGTCAGTTAATTCAGTCAGTACATTTCAGATCCACAGCATACATTCATTTAGAGTAGCATAAATACATATATACATTGGTTCAGAATAGCATCAAACACCAGTTATTACATAGAATAGAGTACATCTTACATAGAACACCAGATCTTACATAGAACACCAAGATAGAAAGATAGATAGAGAGGTATATAGATGTATGGATGAGATGAGATTGACAGAGCAGTCATAGCGCATGAAGAAACGACACCACTTAGCCCTAGTAGCTGGATGAGGAGCCATGACTGCTCTTCTCCTCGCCCAAGATATGATGTGATTGAAACTCCTTCTCCTGCCACCAAGGAAAAGAAGCTCAAGCTCTTCATCGTTGCACTTCTGCGTCACCTTCTCGGTGAGCCGGCGGTTGAACTCAAGCTGCTGCTCGTCCTGGGCGGCCTCCTGTTCCCTCTGTCTGCGCCTCCTCCCTCTCTGTTGTGCTACTGGAGGCCTCACCTCCACGGCCTCTCCCTCCTCCTCTGTTACATCTCCCATGTCCATGTCTGGATCCATCTCTAGGGTTTGTGGGTGGCGGCTGCTGGAGTGGCTGGGAAAGGGTGGGTGGGGAGGGGTTTATATTGACAATGGTGGAGGGGGTGGGTTTTAGTAGGCCTAAGTCAGTTTAATTTGGTCACAGACTACTGGCCCACTAAGCCCAATACCACTGTACATAGCTATATAGATAACATACAAGATTAATAGAGACTACTGGCCAACATCATATAAGATCCATTACAACACTTAATGCCATAGCATTGGAGATCCATTACAACATACTTAAGAACATAGCAAATATGGTTCTTACATAAGACACTAAAGTTCAAATGCAGTGCCAAACCCTAGGTTAACTTCATATTCCCCCAAAATGTACACCCACTTGAGACAGTTAGGCCACATCCTTATATATAGGCCTTGGATGTACTTCATCACCATTTCACAACACTTCATGACTCAAGGATGGCCTTGATTTGCTCTAACTTCTCCTTGCTGCCATACCCATCTTTCAGCAGCTCGGCAACAACTAGCTCAAGCTTTGCCTTCTCCTTCTTAAGAAAATCTCTGTCAACTTCAACATCCTTCATAGCCTTCTTGGTGTTCATGATGATATTAGCTTGGCTCTGCAAAATGCACCTCTGCTCTTTTGCAAGTTTAAGCTTTTCCATCTGCACCTCCAACATAACTTTCTCCTCTAGCTCCTTCTTCTTCTTCTCAAGTTCTTCCTCCTCCACTTGTTTCTGGTACACCTTCTTGTCCACCCTACCATCCTGCCAATCAAACATCTTGGATACGTCATCAACAAGCTTGGTGTACTCAATGCAAAGCTTGTCATTTTCAGTCTTAAGCTTGGCCAACTCCCTTTCATGTTCACTCTTAAGCTTGGCCAACTCCTTCTCAAACTTCTCCTTGTCAAGTACCCTTCCTAGGTTCTGCTCATGGAACATTTCCCATAGCTTGCACAAACATCTCTGAAGAACGGGAGGCCAAGGCCCGTCAACCCACTCTACAACACCACAATTCACACCATTTTCCTGCATTTGTAAATGTGATAAGTTATTACAAGTGGACTAGTAGCTTATTTCAATTCCATGATTAACTTGATAAACTTGAGATTTTCTAACAATGAATAACATAAATGAGATATGATAATTTATTACAATGCCATGATTAAGTTTCCAAAGTAACAAAAATACATATGTGACTGTCATATCAAACAAACTGCTGCATCATATCAAACATCAGTGAACATCCATAGCAGAAAACTTAATTGGCATCTAATCTGGACTGGGCAGCCATAGAAAAGTCTTCCTATTACAGGCCCTTCAAAAGCAACACGCTTAATAGGCCTCATTTGGTGCAGGCACTTGGGATGAACAAGCTCAAGTTGGCCACAGAAAAGGGGCTCCACAATGGTGTCTGGTTCCTCCTGCAACCATAATAACCAACAAACACTGGTTTCAATCTGCACTCAATACCAGAATCAACTTGCACTGTCAATTAAACCTGAACACTAAAAATCCCCAAATCAGCATGAACCCTAACACTGTATAGAGATGAACCCTAGGTTACCTCAATCCTACAATCAAGCCCCACCCTCACTAATCAAGAACAATATCACACACACAACAACAACACTACACTCAGCAAGATCCATGGGGATAGCCTAGGCCTACTAGCACCTAACCCTAACCCTAGGTGACAAAGAACTTACCATAAGTCCCATGTCCATGTTGACGACCTCGCACTCCTCCTCCGAGCTCGTTTCCTCGTCGTTCCAGGAAGGTATTGCGGCAAGGAGGTCGACGGCAACCGGCCTCGAAGACGGCGACCGGCGGCGAGCTCGTACTGGAGCAGGGGAGAGAGAGCAGGGGAGTGAGCGAGCAGGTGCGCCCGACCGACCGAGGGGGTATATTTACCCCAGTTCCGACCGGGCCGGTCGGCTAACGGCCGTTAACTGCTGCGCCGTCCACGCGCCGGGCCACGTGGGCTGACGGTGGGCCCAATCCGTCAGGAAAACGGTTAAATCTCTAGTCACCGCGGGTTTGGGTTTTTTAAAACAGCTGACCGCTTGTTGGTAGCTTTCTGAGAAAATTTAAAATCTGATAGTTTTTTAAAACCCTAACCCGTAAACTATTAGTTTTATGCTATTTACTCAACAGGCAACAAAGGGAAAATTCTAAGGATTCCAACACTCCAAAGGTTGTATGAAAATCCTTTGAATCAGAGGCCCTTAACGTTGTCGAACCTGCGTATTCCATTTCTCTCGATTCGTTTTTATTAAATACCTACATACATCATGTGGTAATGAACAGTACGTGGCGCAAGCTGAAAGACCAGCCGTCCCAACAGCCCGACGACGTATTATACTACGTGTTGGAAGAACATGGCCACGAACTGCACTACATTCCATTTCCCATTAGGATATCAGAGAGAGAGACAGAGAGAGAAGGGGGGGGGGGGGGGGGGGGGGGGGGGGTTGGCAGCCTCAAGTCGTATGTTTGACTACCACGTCCAATTAACCTGGCCTGTCGACCCGCAAGAGAAAAATATGGCGCATCCGGTGAGTAAACAAAGGGTTCCCAATCCCGCTTACGCCGGCTCGTGGTCTGTGCTTCACATGTGAGCTGTGATGCGCCCCCTCCTGTCGAACCGCAGACTTTAATAAGCTGAGTATCTCGCCACTTCGCCAATGCAATCTGCCACTGCCACGATCGATCCGATGATGAGCACTCCCAGTTTACTGAATTTTGCCTGGCGTTTTCGCAACCGATCAGCCCGTCGGCGATTCAGGGCCTGTTTGGTTTACAGCCACAACTTGCCACACCTCGTCTTAATCAAATTTGACTAAGTTAGGTAGGTGTTTGGTTTTAGCCGAGTAAGTAGCATAAAGCTATTACTTTACAGGTTAGGATTAAAATACTATCGGTTTTTTAATTTTTCTTAGATAACTATCAAGTAGGGGCGGCTGTTTCAAAAAACACAAAACGCTGAGTACTTAACAATTGATCACGATTATGACAGATGGGTCTAATGCGTAAGAGCTCTAATTGTTTGACCGTTAGGGATGGGCCTGCACACAAATTTAGAAAAGCAATCCGGTCCCTGCATTTTTTGTAAAAAGCAATCAGGTCCCTGCTCTCAATCAGGGCCAAAGGCGCTCCACTCGCTCCCGAGCTGCACCTAGCGACCCAGCCTCCTCCGCCCGCCGCCCGCCGCCGGCGCTCACCGGGGCTCAACCCTGGCCGCTCCTCCGCCTCACCTCCTTCTCCCCCGCCTCTCTACGCCTACAGCTTAGCCGTGTTGCACGACGCCGCCGCGCCAGTGGCCGCCTCTATGCCGGCTCCCCATGGCGGGCGGCGACCCACGTGACTCCCGATGGCGCGCGGCGGCGCGGTGACACGAGCAGAGCCCCATGGGGCGGCGGCCCGATGGCGCGCGGCGGCGCGGCGAACCGCGGCTGCGCGGAGACTCCAGGCGGCGCGCGTGTCGGCGCGGCGGCCCGTGCCGGAGCCCCACGGCTGCGCGAAGACTCCAGGTTGCGCGCGCGGCAGCAACCCCCGCTGCGGACAAGGCCGGTGAGCTCCTTGTCACTAGGAGCGCCAACAAGCTCCTACCAGCTGTACCAGCGTAGGAGGGCTCGACGTGGCATAGGGTGGCGATCGGACGTGGCATATTGCGGTGGCGTGGGCCAGCAGTGTGGCCGGCGGCCATGGCGGTTCTCCGGCGTTCTTCGCGAGCAGGAACAGTGGAGGAGAAGAAGGGAGGCAGAGAGGAGAAGAAGGAGGTGACCAGATGAGAAGAGACACTGACATGTGGGCCCCACATGTCATTTAATGGTCAAACAAACGGTCAAACTAACGCTTTGTTTAGGTGTGGGTCTGACCTGTCATAATCACGATCAATTGATAAGCACTCGGCGTTTTGGGTTTTTTGAAACAGCCGACCCCTGACTTGGTAGTTATCTGATAAAAAACTAAAACAGATAGTTTTTTGAAACCCTAGCCTGTAAAGTACTAGTTTTATGCTATTTACTCGGTTCTAGCCACACCTAAGACAAGAATATTTTTATGAGCAGTGAGTCCCACATGTTATAGATAAAAAAGTATGACAATATTCTCTTAGGCAAGCTAAAGTGTGGCTAACAATTTGAGCAACTCAAGTAAGACAAGTATGGCAAAAATCATGTGGCAATACATGGCAAATATAGGGGTTGTCTGGTTTGTGACTAACTTTGCCAAAGGTTGTCACACCTAAGGTTAGGCAAGTTTGACTAACTTAGGTGAGTGTTTGGTTCAAGCCACACCTTAGGCAAGCCATACTTGAGCCCCACATGGCATACACACAAAAAGTATGGCAAGATTCCCTTAGACTTGCCAACTTGTTGCTCTCATTTTGATGAACTAAGGGGCTATTTGGTTCTAGACGTAGGAGTGCCACACTGTGCCATACAATATTGTCAAACTTGACTAACGTTAGTTCTTTAAAATGAGAGGCACAAGTTGGCAAGCCTAAGAAAATCTTGCCACATTTTTTGATTGTATGTGATGTGGGACCCTAATGTGGCTTGCCTAAGATGTGGCTTGAACCAAACATACATCTAAGTTGGTCAAACTTGCCTAACCTTAGGTGTGGCAATCTTTTGCAAACTTAGTCTCAAACCAAACAGCCCCTAAGCTTAGGTAAGGTTGGCAAAAATGTGTGACAAAATATGGCAATGTTAGGCCTAGAATCAAACAGCCCCGTAGTCACCATCCAAACAGCCTCTTTAGTTTAACGAGCGCGGCGGCTACTCCGTGACAGGAGATCCGCGTAGGTGCCGGCACATCCCAGAGCCAGCGAGGGCCTAGAAACGTAGGGCGCCTGCTCGACCTCGTGCCGCCTTGTCGTTTCCTCTGCGAGCTTCTCCTGGGCCTCTGGCATGTTCGGTGCCGGATCCGGAACGGCCAAGCGAATGGAGGCGAGAGCTGAGAATATTTTACCGTTGAGTCGCGGACTCCCACAGAAAACATATACAACTACAGTATGTAATGCTAGCAAACACAGCAGCAGGCACGGCCTGAAAATGTTGGCCCCGCGCTTCTCCGCGCCTCTGTTGGATTGGATCTCCCGCTGCACTGCTGCTGCCTGCTGGTGGCGAGAACCGAGCGGAATAGGAAAGATGCAAACGGCAAAGCCAACGAACGTGCTGGCCATCAACAGTTTTTCTATGCAGCCGATGGAACCGCATGCATGTGCCGAAGAGATTTGGAGGGCTGGCCGACGTGCCAGGGACATGTTCGTGAACTCGACGGAATCCCAAAGTGCCTGGTTCATGTAGTGAAAAGTTGTGACGGAAGAAATCAGCAGCTGGTGAACATGAGCATACCGGTCAGTCAGGGGTCACCGTTTACCAGATCCTGTGCTGTGTACGTCGCGCGCATGCACCAAACCAAACCAAACCGACCAGGTGCTCGGCGCCCACAAAACTACTTACCTGGAAAGACCGATGGTGTGCACTCGAAGCTAGAATCATGTCATGTGCCGACCCGCACATAACAGCCGGACCGGAGCATACCGCCAAGCCGGCCGGTGGCACGTACTACGTACTCCTACAATCATGCGAGGACCTACCACCACTCACTCACGGTCACTGACGGCCACAGCCTACTCCAGCCCTTTTTCTTTCTATTGGCAAACACTTTCAGAGCCAGTACCAAGAGAGTAGACAGTTTTACGCTACACGGCCGACGACGCCCGGCTCGCCGCGGAACGTTACTCGCCGTGATCGATGGTGCCATGATTGAAACTACCACCTGCTGCACCGAAGATGGGGCGAGACGATATCGGCTGTGCATGCAGCGGTGAAATAAATTCGGTTCCAGGGCAGTGGTGGCGGCAGGCAGGTGGGGCTAGGGCTGCCACCAACCGTTGGTTGCGCAGCGTACCGCGGACGCCAGTTTCGAGTTATTACCCCTACGCCGCCACTGGCCGGCCGGCAATAATTTTCCGTGCCCAGCCGATGGACGCGCGCGGCAGATTCACCCGGCCGGACTGCCGGCCTCGCCGACGTAGCCGTGGTACCACGCCGAAGCTCCCTCACCCGGACCGACCGGCCGCCCGCCCGTGACGCCGCGGGCCGTACCGGGCCGATGGGACTAGGAAAGTTGGACCGTATGGGACAAAATTTCTGTTCTAACCTTTTCTATAAACTTAATCACGAATTGACCTTGTTTTGAAAAGATTTTCGAATCTGACCTTTTTTGGTCACGTCAACATCCTTGGCGTCTGGTTTGCATGGCAGACGCCAGGGTGCGTGTCGTTTGGCCCTGGCCCATACTTGCCTGGTTGGCGCTGATGTGGCGATGCGGAGACGCCATCCATCTTGGCGTATGGGGGAAACGTCGTAGCCCTTGGCGTTTGGTCCTACTCCATCACTTAAACAAAGAAAAGGCTACATGCACCATTAATAAAAAAAAATCTTGATTAACTCCCGTAATTAATGGCTTGCTTGATAGCCCAGCCCATGCTAGAGCATGTATGGTTACCTCATCCTAATTTGGTACTACCTCTCTCTCAGTTTACAGGGCGTGCGCGTATCCCTAGGTCGTCAATTTGACCAACCTAATACAAATCATATATTACAAAAAATATACCAACATAAACTTCGGAGTTTCTACTTTCAAAAGGTATAATTTTTGTGTTATATAGTTTATATTAGGGCGATAAAATTGACAACCTAGATATACGCGTAGGACTTGTAAACTGAAACGGAGATAGTATCATGCACGCAAAAAAGATAAGGAGAAGAAAATAAAGAGATCTGCCTTGAATTTTAAGGGATTACAATTACAGTATATGAGATGATCTCTTGACCAAATCACCACTTGTTTTTTTCTTCACAAGAATTTACAAGCTGCTAGAACACACAAACGTAGTCTTCACACATACCCATCTGGCTATGTTTAGCAAAACGGGAGACAATGTACAAAAAAGATCAAAATTCAGGATCCAAACAAAATACCTTGGTCTTGGCGTAGGCACGTCTAGACAACAAACGAAATACTCCTCTGTGTAGTTAGGACTTGGCAAATCCGACTCTTCAAACGTCCACGGGCGCGTCTAGGCGCGTCCGTGGACAGTGACCGGTCTTGCCTTAAAAAATGCATTCCACATCCACAGAGCCTGACCGCTGCCGTGCACGGGCCTCCTCCCAGGCGCGGCGGAGCGCAAGTCGGACGGCCATCTCCTTTCCGGGGCGCGTGGGATGAGTTCGGAGTCGACGGATCTGGAGGTGAAGGACCCGGATCCGCTGCCCGCCATGTCGGAGACGGTCGGAAGGAGCCGAAGACGAGCTTGGGTGGCGGAGCAGAATGGAGGGGAGGGAAGGGAAGTGGCTAGGTTTTGGTCCGGCGAACGGATGGGAAGAAATTTATGTGGGGTCGGGTGGGCCAGCGTGGGCCGGGTCCGACGTGGCGGGTGTGCCCGGACGTCTCCATATCCGCCCCATATTTGGCCTGGAGATGAGGGGTGCCGGTCTGTCTGGGCGTTTGAGGGGGCCACCGTCAATGTGGGCGGCAGACGGATGGACGGGCTACCGTCATGTTGTTTGAACATGCAACAGACGCCAGCACCGGGAAGCGGTGCGCGCGACGCTCTTTCGGTCGGCGTGTTGCTTCAATGATGGCGCCAGTGAGTGGTCGTGTCTGCTCTGGTCCTCATGAATGCGGACACTCACGCTCTGGATCTACGCTGAACGTTTCGAGCGGGAAGCGTGCACCGGCGAGGGAGGAGGGTTTGGGTGGGCTAGGGATGTCAGAAGCGGGCGTGACAGCTGTCCCGACTCCCGGAAAGCTCCTCCACATTTTTTCTCCGGTTTGTGAAGGAAAAAGCGTCGGGACCACGCCGTAGACCGATACAGGACCATGTTGGATGGATTCTTTGTCCAAACAGAACGGTCCGGACGGTCGCGGAAGGTTTGAGAGTCAGCGTTCGAGATGCCCTTAATAGGCTAACAACCGCTGATACTACAGAAAAGTAAATCATCATGAGATTAATTAATTTAAAACCGGATCATCATATTAATCTCCTAGAAATCTGCTCCATCTCACCCTGACGCCTCATCCAAAGTTGATCCGTAGAAAATTTGTCGTCATTGGTTGCATTTAGGTGTGGGTTAATTCGTTTTGCAACGATGGTTAGCAGGCTTTTTATTACGAGAGTAATTAATCAAGAGAATTGTTTATAGAAGCAACTCTAGTAATGGTGCATGTAGCTTTTTTGGTTTAAGTGATGTTAGGGCCAAACGCCAAGAGCTATGGCGTTTCCCCAAACGCCAGGATGGATGGCGTCTCCACATCGCCACATCAGCGCCAACCGGGCAAGTGTGGGCCAGGGCCAAACGCCATGCACTCGCGCGTCTGCCATGCAAACCAGACGCCAAAGATGTTGGCGTGACCAAAAAAGGTCAGATTCGAAAATCTTTTTGAAACGAGGTCAATTCATGATTAAGTTTACACAAAAGGTCAGAACAGAAATTTTGTCCGACCGTATGCGGTAAATGGAGGATTGAATTCATGTCAGACCGCATTCCATGTAATAGCTCGGTGCAAGTACACGTAGTCTATGGTCATGGGTACATGCATCATCATCGTCTTAGGCCAACTCCACCGCGCGACCCAATTTTGTCCGCGTATATCCGTTTGGGGTAAAACGGACATAACAGACGACCCAGCGCGCGACCCTATCTTAAAAAAGGTCCGTTTTCTTCACCCCATCCTCGGACCAAAGTTGGGCTGGTTTTGGGTCTGAAACGGACACGAGCGGACGCTCTCTGCGTGGTCCTCGTCCGGGGTGTGTCCTTCTGCATGTGACCCTGGCCCACCTGTCATTGGCCCACCCACCCCTCTCTCTCTCCTTGTTTTCTCTCCCTGGCCCACCACGCGTTGGGGTGCGCGGGCAGCGGCGAGCGAGCGCGAGCGGCGGCAGCAGTGCGCAGGCGCGCGCGGGTAGCGGCGGGCGAGCGTGAGCGGCGGCGGCAGGGCGCGGGCGCGCACAGCCGCAGGCAAGCGCGAGCGGCAGCGGCAGGCGTGGCGTGGGCGCGGGCGCGGGCGCGCGGGCGGGCGCAGACGAGCGCGCGCACGAGCGGAGGCAGGCGGGGCGGGGGCACGCGCCGGCGGTGGCGGTGGCGGGCGCGGGCGAGCGCGCGCGCGAGCGGCCGCAGGCGTGGCGTGGTGCCGGCGGGCTCGGAGCAGCGCGGGCGGGCACGGAGCAGCGCGGGACGCAGGTGGGGGAAGAGGCGGACGTTTTGGGGTCGAGCTGCGCGTTGGGCGCCTCCAACTTAACCCGGACATGCATGTCCGTTTTGCCACCCATTGCCACCCCAAACGGACAGAATCCGGACAAAACGGACATCCGTTTGGGGTCGTGCGGTGGAGTTGGCCTTAGAGGAGAGGAGGGGCCATGGCGATCGCTGGGACAGCGGACGGGGATCTCACCGACGTGCTACTAGCGTATGCATTTACTCATGCCCGCTCCGCTCCGCTCCCCCGCGCCCCCAAAACTCCACACGCCCACCACCGCGCTCCCCGCTGGCGTTGACCTTCACTCCCCACCGGCAGCGAGAAGCGGAGTCTCCCCGCCTCGCCGTGCGCCCCCGTCTCGCGCGGGGGAAGTGCTCGGCCTGGCGATTCGGGGCTCCCCGGTCAGATTTGGCGAACCCAGTGGTCCGGGAGCCAAGTCGATCCTGAGATCCACTGATGGAATCGGGCGGCGGTGCTTCGGATCAGGAGATTCGACGACTCTTGGCGGAGCTTGCCTAGAGGGAGAGGGTGGCGGAAAGGGCGGCGAGAAGCGCAGAGCGTGCGAATCAAGCAGTGGCGATGGCGCGGATGAATCTGGCACTACGGGCGATGTCCAGAACCACGGAGCTGGAGCGAGCAAGGATCTTCGCTCTGGGGCAGCCAATCTCACCTGCGCTCATTCTGAATTGGGCTGCAGAGGAAGCGGTGTCCACATCCAGAGTGCAGAGGAGGAGATGGAGGCTGTTCAGAGTCGAGATTTGAAGAGCACAAGGCCAACAATAGCTGCGGATTCTGGTAATCTTCGATCCTCAGATTTTACTCGTTGCTGTCGTAGTGCTGAGCGGATTCCTAATCAACGGCGTACCACGTCGCCGCTGCCATTTGTGGTCTCTTCTCCGGCGAGAGTTGGGGTTCAGAGGAAGGGGATTTTTGAGCGGGGCCCTGGTGTCAGCCTTGCTGGTCTGGACAACCGTCCGATGCACTCCAAATCGATCCTGACCGCTGATCCCCGGGCTCCCTCTAGACAGGTGGCCTATATTTCCCCCCTCGTCAGCAATCCCGAGCCCCATCCTCCTAGGGTTCGTCTCCGCCCCCTCCGCCGCCATGGCAACCAAAACTTAGTTTGGATACGACGTGATCTATTCATCTCTGGCGATTTTTCGGCTGCTGATTGTTTTCCTGCTGGTCCTTCTGATCATCTCTCCGAGCCCAAACAATTCAGCTTCTCTCGAGATTTCTGGTCGAAGAAGACTGGCAAAATTCCCTTTGCTGCGGTAGCTAGGAAGATGGCTGGTGCTAGGCAAAATACCAGGCCCAGAGGAGGTAGAGGTGGAGGTGGTCGTGGTCGCAATGATGCTGTTCGGCCCCCTGTTCCTCCACCTGTTCCTCCACCAGTGGTTGCGCCTCCGCTCCGTGCTCCTGCGCCTACCCCTACCCCTACGCCTGCCCAGCAGGGCCCCCTACGTCGATCTTCGCCAAACCCCCTAACATCCCCATCGGGTCCAACTCTTCTAATATGATGCATCCAACCATGAACCAGATGTACCCTGGTTTCTCTGCGCCCAACTACCAATACCCTCAAAAGACCCCTGGATGCAGCAACCACAATTCCATTTCCTTTATATGCATCAGAATCTTCCTGTTCAGTTTCAATAGCCTCAACAACCAGTTAGCACTGGGAGTGCTTCTGGAGGGAGTGGTCAGGTTGGATCTGGGAAAAACAAGAAGAAGAACAGAACAGGCGCCAAAAAGCAAACCAATACTGCTGCTGCTGGGTCCATGGGTAGTGTTGTTGGACAGGGTGCTACAGAATCTGAGGAGTATATGGTGGATCCTAGATACATTGGCACTATTTGCTACAATTGTGGCCTTCCTGGTCACTTTGTAGGAATGTGCTCTATCCCTAAAGTGTGTTTTATCTGCAAAACCACAGGACACCACATGGATGCTTGCCCCAAGTGGTATGAACCTTACCCTGCTGCTCAGTTTTGGGGGAGTGCCAACAATGGACTAGGTTTCTTTCATATTGAGACTGGAGACAAGAGTGACAGTGAATGGCTCAATTTTGGTAATGTTGGGCTGGTTGTAGTGGAAGAAGGGAACATTAATGCTGATGAATTGGAAAGTTGTTTTGCTGGCATGTGGAAAACCAACTGGCCATGGCAGATCAGGGCTTATGATGATACCCAGTTCCTGGTCAGATTCCCTCCCAACAAAAAGATTACAGACCTGGTTGCTTTTAAATCCATCAACCTGAAGAAAAAGGGTGTTACTATTTCCTTCAAAGATTGGCATGGTGAACTACCTGCCTATGACTCTCTTAAAGAAGTTTGGATCAATGTCATTGGTATTTCTCCTGTCTGGTGCTCTTGGCCAGTTATTTCTCAGATTGCTTCTTCTCTAGGCGTCATTGTCAATGTTGACTGGCATGAGATCTTCAGGAGCTTCTATGAAGTAGTTAGAATTCAAGTTGCAGTTAGAGACCCTCAACTGGTTCCTAAGGACAGATTGGTTGAAATTCAACAGGAGCTGTATTTACTCAACTTTGAGGTTGATGATGATACAGCTGCCGATTCTTCCTTTCACAACCATCCTGGGGGCCCTTATGGTCCTCCTAGTGGGGCTAATGGAGATAAAAATGCTGACAGGAATAGTGATGTGGATAAGGATAGTGATGATGATCTTCTTGGGGAGGAGATGGAGCAAGATGCCAGTAATCAGATCACCAAGAAGACCACTCCTGCCCCCAGTGGATCTAAGTCCAGAGTTGGCTGTCTTCAACCACATACCCCTGTTGAGCAGTCCCTTCTGGGCTCTTCTGCTTTGTTTATCTGCCAGGTGGCTCCTGTTACCAAAAGCTATTTGGATGCAGCCAAAAAATCCAGCTATGAGGGCTGTGGTAACAGTCTGCTGGTGAAGTTTGAAGCTGTTGTGAATGGCACTGGTAATAATGGTCTCAAGCCCCTGGCTCCCTCTACTTCCACCCTCTCATGCCCAGCTCCCAGACCTCAAGCTCATAGGCCTGACAGAGGGAAGTGGGGCCCTGTTGTTGCCACTGGGATGAGCAACAGGATCAAGAGAGATGGTAAAAATACTATAGCTAAGGCCCAAGAGATTAAAAAAGTGCAAAACCTGGAAGTTTCCAAAGGTAGTACTGTTGTTCTTTCCCTTAATTCCTTTGCTTGCTTAGATAATGAGCTGCTTTTACATAATGCTGATTTATCTGGCTTGAAACTTGGGAATGATCCCAGTAGCTGTAATAATAATATTGATTTTATTAAACAAAAGGAACTCGAGAGGTTGTCAAAATTTCATAAAGACAACCCTGACATGTTCCTTCCTCCTAACATTGATGTTAATGGAGCTGAATTTTTTAGTAACAATAATGACACTGGAAAACATCCTTCCCCTTGCACTGAAAATAATTCAGATAGGGAGGAAGGAGAGATTCCTTGGATGGAGGTATCCCACCAAAGGAATAAAAAGTGTCATTCTAGGAGTAGGAAATCTAAATATTTTTTCTTATGATTGGCGCCTTCTGGAATATTAGAGGCCTAAATGGCTTTGCTAAGAATTCTAGAGTGCAAGAGCTCATTAAAACTTGTTGCCCTGACTTTATTTGTTTATCTGAGACTAAAAAAGCCAACTTCACCATACCACAATTAGATGCCATAGATACTAGGAGTGGTTTTGTGTGGAATTGGCTACCTGCTATTGGCACCGCAGGTGGTGTCCTAGTGGGAGTTAAAGAGGATTGTTTTGACATTTTACAGTGTGATATTGGCACCTTTTGCATTTCCTGTATTTTAAAGTTTAAGCATAATGATACCAGATGGAGATTAATATCTGTGTATGGTTCTGCGTATGATGAGCTAAAACTTGACTTTCTAAATGAACTCAATAGTGTTCTTGCTAGTTGGTCAGGCCCCACTCTAGTTGGGGGTGACTTTAATCTGGTTAGGAACACTAGTGAGAAAAATACTGGTAATATTAATCTGCATTGGGCTGATCTGTTTAATGATTGGACTTACAAGTTTGGGCTCATTGAGATAAAAAATGCCGGGAGAAGATTTACTTGGGCCAATAATCAAGACAACTTGATCATGGCCACTTTAGATAGAGTTTTTGTTACTGTAGATTGGGATGGGATTTTCCCTGGGGCCTCTATTAAAGCCCTACCCAGAGTGGGGAGTGATCACACTCCTCTAGTGTTAAATACTACCTCTGGGCTCCCTAACCCCTCTTCTAAATTCTTTAGATTTGAGAAATGGTGGCTTAATATTCCTGGTTTTGATGATGTTATTCATAAAGCCTGGAACACTGAGTGCAAAGCCACCAAAGCCATTGATATTTGGCAATTTAAAATTAGGGCTACTAGGAAAGCTGCTAAAGGTTGGTGTGCTAACTATGAAGCAGACCAGAACAGGAATAAGCAGGCTCTAGTGGCTGAATACAATTGCTTAGATATCCTAGCTGAATCTCAACCATTATCTCCTAACTCTAAGAACAAAATGAAAAATATTGCAGGTGAGTTGAATGAGATCTGGAGGAGGGAGGAGATCAAGGCTAGACAGAGGTCCAGGGAGAAAGAGATATTGGAGGGAGAATATAACACTGGGTATTTCAAAGCAGTGGCTAATCAGAAGAGGAGGAAGAAGCAGATTGCTATGCTGGAAACCCCTTCAGGCCCTGTGGAGGATACCAAAGGTATTATTCAAATAGCTGTAGAGTATTATAAAAAGTTATTTGGATATGTTCCTACTATTGACATTGATCTCAAAGATGACTTTTGGGATCAAGAAAGTATGCTCTCTCCTGAGCACTTTAATTTACTTGAAAAACCTTTCTCTGAGGAGGAAATAAAGGCTGCTGTCTTTGGCTCTTATGCTGAGGGAGCACCTGGTCCAGATGGATTTCCTTTCCTGTTTTACCAAAAGTATTGGGATTTAATAAAAAATGATCTGTTTGCTCTCTTCAGAGACTGGGAGGCTGGAGAACTTGATTTGTACAGACTCAATTTCTCCCTCCTTACTTTAGTGCCAAAAGAACCTAATGCTGTTAAGCTAGATAGGTTCAGGCCTCTAGCCATGATCAATTGTAGTTTCAAATTTTTTGCTAAATGTGCCACCAATAGGTTTGGCCCTGTTTGTAATTTCCTCATTTCTCCTAACCAGACTGCTTTTCTAAAAGGAAGATTTATCCATGAGAGCATAGTGGCTGCTCATGAGGTAGTTCATGCAGTTGCCACTAATAAAATGTTTGGTTTTTGCTTTAAACTAGACTATGAAAAAGCCTATGACATGATCAGCTGAGAATTCCTCCTAAAAATGCTGAGGAAGAGAGGATTTGGTCCTATATGGATGTATAAAATTGATTCCTTACTCTGCAAAGGGTCTGTTGGTGTCAGAATTAATGACACCAACAGTGAATATTTCATAGCTGGTAAAGGGGCAAGACAGGGGGACCCTGTCTCCCCCTTCTGTTTAATTTAGTTGCTCACGTTTTCACCAGAATTTTGATTAAAGCTGCTAGAGAAAACTTAATTGCTGGTGTTTTTCCTCCCTCAAACCCTGCTGGGGTCATTAGCATGCAATATGCTGATGATACCCTGCTCTTCCTAGACAAAAACCTAGATGATGCCAAAAACCTTAAATGGCTTTTGTCTTGTTTTGAGCAGATTTCTGGTATGAGGATCAATTTTCACAAATGTGACCTTGTTCCTATTAATATAGATAAGGATGAGGCTTTAGTTTTTGCCCAAACCTTGGGTTGTAAAATTAGTGCTTTTCCTATTAAGTACTTGGGTGCCCCTCTGCATTTTAGCAAGATTAGAAAAGAGGATCTGCAACCTACTGTTGATAAGATCATCAAGAAAGCAGCTGGATGGAGGGGGAGACTGCTTTCCTTTGGCAAGAGACTCATTTTAGTCCAAGCCTGCTTAGCTAGTATCCCTACTTATCTTATGGGCTTTATTAAATTTCCAAAGTGGGCTATTAAACTCATTAACTCCCAATTAGCTCATTGCTTTTGGGATGATTATGAGGGCCATCACAAGTATCATTTGACTGCCTGGAACTCCATCAATATGAGGAAGGAGTTTGGGGGGTTTGGTATTACTGACATAGGAGACATGAATTTGGCCCTATTAGCTTCCTAGATTAGTAGATACTACAACTCCGAGGGCAAAATTTGGAAGAATATCATTGACTCCAAATATAATCCTCGGAATAGTAACATTTTTGCTTGTTCTGCTGCTGGAGCCTCCCCTTTCTGGAAAGGGGTGCTCTGGGCAGCACAAGCTGCCAAGATTGGCTTCTCTTGAAAGGTTGGCAATGGTATGAGAACTAGATTCTGGGAGGATCATTGGTTTGGCAATGCTACTTTGGCTACCCAGTACTGGGAACTATATAACCTAGCTAATGAACACAATGCCACTATTGATAAAATCTGGGATGGCCATACTCTGAAGCTTACTTTTAGGAGATGTTTTACTCAGGAGCATATGACTCTTTGGTTTGAACTTGTAGAAATTGCTAGTTCCATTCTTTTGGTAGATGCCTACTAGTTCTCCTGCTGTTTGGAAACTTAAAATTCCCCCCGGGATTCATATCTTTCTCTGGCTTTTGGTCAATAATAAACTGCTGACTAGAGATAACTTGAGCAAAAGACAAGAGGTGGGTGATCCTTCTTGCGTGTTTTGCTTAGAACAAGAATCATGTTCCCATTTATTTAGTGCTTGCGTTGTTGCTGTTGAGTTCTGGAAAGCCATCTGTGCCGTTACTGGAGTGAGTGAAGACATCAATATGATGTCTATCTCCTCGTACTGGCTTAGGGGAGACAAGTTTGCTGCCATCAATACTGTCCATGCAGCTGGGCTGTGGGCGATCTGAAAAACTCGCAACGACATGGTTTTCAATAACGTTTGTTGGCCTGGAGAACAACGTCAAAACTTTCTACGTGGGAGTGCCTTTCCTCAGGATGTGCCAGGGACAAGCTGGGATGGGCTATGAAAGAGTTGGAGACGAAAGCGAGAAGCACTCCTCTGTTGCTGTGGCCAGATCCTGGCTGAGGCGTGGAAATACCTTTTAGTTCTGTTCTTTTGGCAAATATGCATGTAGCTTCACTCTGTTGGAAGCGCTTCTAGTGGTGTTTGCTATTTTACTTTGCTGGTTTTAGTTCTGGCTTTGCGTTGCTGTAGCTTTGTGATGCTTTTACTGCAGCAGCGTGCCTGTTGTCCGTCGTGAGCTCTCTTGATGTAATACACACTGGACCTGTTGTTTCGTTTCTTTTATGAAATGGAACAGGGGCGCAGCCCTTTCATTCTAAAAAAAGAAAAAAGAAAATTCGTTTCATAATAATCGTATGTAGTACGGCCTCGGCTGCTGTCAGGTAATCATTGTCACCGTCAATTTTCTCCACGAACAAAAACCATGACGACGCTGCAACACGGATACACTTCTCTCGAGAAAGAGCAGAAGGACACGGGCGCAAGATGTTGGTGACAAGAGACAAAGCAGCCTTCGGAATAAACAACTCCCCGTCCCGTCCCGGGGGCAAGCCAAGAAGACGATCACAAATAAGCTGTGACGCATATACTCTAGATTAGTACTTGTAATCTAATCACCAGTGCGGTGTTTAGTTTGAGCCAAGGAATTCTCCACTCAGACCTCCCGAAGCACAAGAATCTAATCCCAGCTCCAATACGGCCAACCGCCCTTGTCTAATTACGTTAATTACCTATCCCGGCCGCATCCATTGCTAATAATCAATCAATCCATCTTCTTTACATGCACACACAGGGTAAGGGCAGGGGCAGTGCTAATCCGTGTCGACCAGGCCCCACAGCGACTAAGCACGCACGCACGCACCGCGGCACCGTTTTTTCGTCCGCCTAATCATCTCCCGCACCATTACAGTATTATTCTCCTCTTCCTCCGCAGTTGTGGACTTGCGGTGGCAAACAGTAGTGGAGCGCATGCACGGCGCCACGCAAAGCCAGCCAGCCAGCCGTGCACGCGCGGCCGCGCACGCCATGCGATGCGATGCGAACCCAAGCCGAAGCGGCGCTGTACCGTTGCGCGCGGCAAGGCACGAACATCGCCAGCGGAGGCATGGCCTGCGAGTGGGGTGCTGCGACGATGCCATTCCATGCCTTCCACGGCCAGAAACCAGGTGACGCGCGCGAGCGTGAGCCGGGATGCCAAGAATTTCCGTGCGCCGCACTGCCGCAGGGCGGTAAAAAGCAGCTTTTTTCTTACATTCCTTCCGTGGGCTCTGGGAACCGTGCGCCCGGTGGAATGGCATGGAGTGGTCCGCCGGCCGGCTCTGCCTCCGGCTCCGGTTGCTTGCGGCGCCGGCGGCCCGTTGCCCCCCGGACCGGACAACCGAGCCGCAGAGGCGGCAGCGGCGCGTGTCTCGCATGCGCAGACGCCCCGGCTCCGCACTGTGACTCGTGGCTCGGTCGCAGGTTCCCTCCCTGCCCGTGAATCGCAAACAGGGGCAGGGCCAGGCCTCCGATCGAGCCGTTTTGACCGGAGCTCTCTCTCCTGTGTGCGCTTCCGGTTTCCCTTTCCTTTTGTCACGGGTCGTGTTGCGATCCTATTTATGTTTGCATGCCGTAACAGTGCGTTGTCACTGTCACCCACAACACTTTTTGTCGCCGGCCTCTGCCCGGGGCTGGGAACAGCGACCGTTCCTACTAATAGTACTTCCTAGTGGTAAGATGATGATTGCGAGTGTATACCTGGTACGGTAAACCCACAGTAGGGCTTGCTAAATTGGACGGTAGAGCTTTCGTGCACAAAACAACTGCTAGGGTGCGGATCGAGGGAAACCCCTGGCCGGCGTGGCGGCTACACTGAAGACGTCGCCTTTGGGTGTCGTTTCCCTTGCTGAAGGCTTCGGTGAGCTTCCTGTACCTCCCACCCCACCCAGCAGCTCAGGCAAAAGCCTCAGTTTCTCGGTTCATGGCGACGACGGCACCTTGGTGGCGTGAACCTTCCTGAAGGCGTCGTCCGGGAAGTGCTCAAGTGATGGTGGTTCGACGGCGGATTGTTTTGGTCTGATCTCATCTTCGGCAGCTTGCTCGGGTCCAGGTGTGAAGGGTTCCAGCCGCTGGTGCGAGGGGATCGGGGTCCCTTTCGGTGCCAGTGTTATGCCTTGGGCGATGGAGACTCCTATCCTTGACCGATGCATGGTGCTACATCCGTTTGGCCTTCTCCGGGGTTTTCAGCGCCTTCGTTTCGACAACTCTCGTCCGGTGCTCTGCCTTGCTGCTGTCGGCGTTGGTGATTGGGTGTTCGGCTCTCTGTTTCATGTGGATTTGTTCCTGGTGCCTCTCCTTTGGCCTATTGGGAACGTTGATTTGGGTTCTAGGGTGAACCACTTTGCCGGCCGCCGGTGCGGCACCCGTCGAGCCCGGGTGACAGGGTAGGGGCCCTTTGCGGCGGCGGAGTCAAATCAGGTGTTTCCTCTGTTTTCCTCTGATGACGGTCAGTGACACAATACATGAACGGTGGTGCCTTCCTCCCATAGCCTTTGTAGGTTAGCTGGCTTTGGTTTAGCGGCGTTCGATGGCATTTTGCCTTCGAGTTGTTATACTGAGCACATTGTATCTTTATTTCCGCTCTCTATTTTCTTGTTGTAAGTGGCAATCCTGTAATCCTGACCGGTTGATGGCTTTGCTAATTCAAAGCCGGGCTCTTCTTGCCTCTCTGTTTTAAAAAAATGCTAGGACTTTTGGACCTCACCTGATCTTGATCAACAGTTATCGCGTTATCTCTTTCTTAGTGCCAATTTGCACAGTAGAAAAAGCTCAAAGGAATAAGCAAAGAGAAAGAAAGAAACAGAAACCCTTTCCCAAAAGAGTCTGAACTGCAACTAAATCCGTGGAGCATGCATGCTAATTAAGTTATTAAACAAACTGGTTGCCTAAAACTTCTGTCCGCCTCCAACGTGATTTGAGCTTCTAACCAAAGCTGAAATCTCATAAATCTCCCCGCAAAAATGGATCCTGATATGCACCTCACGTTCGCTCCGGAAGCTTGCCAGACCGAACGAAAGATTCGGTGTGCAGCTTCCCAAGAACTAACGAAGTAGGATCATCCTTGCAGCCTGAACACCTGACCACTAGCCAAGACCTTTCCGGGCCTCCTGGCCCGAAACAATTACCTTTTTACAGAAAAATAAAACAAAAAATAGAAAATGTCAAAAATCTACTATGTGTACAAATTAACAAAAAGACCATATGCAATAAGTATTTTGCCATGTAGTGTACGAAAAATAATTGCCCATCTTATGTTAAAAACAAAAAAATTGCCATGGAAGTAAGGTCAAATTTCCCTTGGGCCGTGATTAAATTTTTTCCATGGGTTTTATAGTTAATTTGCCATTGCTATATGGTTAAATCTGCCATGTACTTGAAAGTAAATTTGCCATGTGTCATGAAGTTAAAATGCCATGAATGTAACATAATAATAATTTGCCATGCCCCATAAACTACATTGCCAAGCTCCAATAACCAAAGTTGTCATGTTCCATTAGAAAGTATTTTTTTGCCATTGTTGCAAAAGAGGGATAGTTTGTCATGATGCATAAGCTACAAATGACATGCTCCATGAACTTAAAATGCCATGGTCTCATAGAAAGTTATTTTTTGCCATGTTGCAAGAGAAAAGATTTTTTTTCATGGTCTATGCATAGCAATTACCATGGTTTATGAAATGGTGTAGCAAAACTGTATCAAAAATTGCAATGGCAACTATCTACGAAAACGAAAGAACGGTAGCTAAGAAAGATTGTAAATTTGCCTTGTCAATTGATCATAATTTGCCATGGCAAAACGTTGTCTAGCCATAGTGATTTGCCATGGTATATGACAATAAACGATGTCTAAATTCATGAGAAATGTAGAAAAAAATGAAATATAGATCATTTGTCATGGCAATGTTTAGAGATCTCTAATACATGGCAGAATTATACAACATAGTAGGTTGACATGGCAGGAATGATATGTAAAGAATGAGAAGGAATTTGCCATGTCAACTATTTACTAAACAAGGGTATAAATTTGCCATGGTACGTAAAAAGGATAAAATTTGCCATGAAAAAATAACAGGTAAATTTGCCATGGCCACAAAACTAAGTTTACCATGCTACAAAAGTAAATTTGCCATGTTCTAAAAAATGTAAAGTGTTAGCAACACCAATTTTTCGAGAACAACAAAAATTGCCATGGTTTTGGCAAAATAGCTAATTTGCCATGATTGTTGCCATGGCAAAAAACAAAGCTAAAAGATAAAAAAACATGTTCTCAAACAAATTTGTAATTGCCATGGCAACATTTTCGGTTAGATAGGGAAGAAGCTAGAATGAATGTTACTATCATGACAACATAAGGTTTCTAATTGCCATTGCAAGGAACTCTACAAAACTAACAAATTTACATGGTAACATAATCTTCTAGTTGCCATGTCAAACACCTAAATCTTCTAGTTGCCATGGCTGTGATTTAATTTTGCTATGGTTGTATAGTTAATTTACCGTTGCTATATGATTATTTTTGCCATGTACTTGAAAGTAAATTTGCCATGGGGTGTAACATAAATAAGAATTTGACATGCCCCATAAACACGAATTATACCTAAAAATGCCGTGTGATCGGTCCATTCATTTGTACACAAAATTGTCATGTACTATAAATCAATTCTTTTACGAATTTTCCATGCAACCATTTACAGGGAATAGTTAAATTTGCCATGATGATGATTGAACTCCATCGATTCCCATAGCAACTAATGCAATCACCAAGCAACCGTAAAACAAATGGCAAATTTGCCATGTAAAAAAATCTAGAAAACACAATTGTAAGGGCATATTTATCCCTAAACTGTTTTGGTGATTGATGACAATGCTTTTGCGCACTAATCGTGTGCCTTGGGTTTCTCAGACATTTTATCGCTAGGCACAAGACGGTTTGGTGCCCCTCGAAGACTATTGAAGACGGCGTTTTTTCTACGTTTCTTTTCGGTGGATTTGAGTCGTAGGAAAGCCGTACTATTAAGAGGGGGTCCGCTTTGGAAAGGCTCGGGTGGAATCATCACGTACACGTTTTCTTCCTCTGCACCACCTTTCCCCTTGCGCCTTGGAGCATCCTCCATTTTCCTCATTTCTATGCAAAGAGAAGGATTCCTAAGTGTTGCTGTTCTGGGGCATGCGGTAGTACTGCTCTACGGAGCGGTAGTACCGCAAGACCTTGCGGTAGTACCGTAGGTGCCCGCAGTAGTACCGCTCCAACGGAGCTGTACTACCGCGGCCTCAGATCAGACTCAGCTGCTCGTGCGGCTGTAGGGGCGGACGTAATTTTTTACGTCCGCGCCCTATGCGGTAGTACTGCCCCAAGCGTGCGGAAGTACCGTGAGTCCTCGTCTGGCACAGCTACATGAGCGGAAGTAGGGGCGGATGTAATTTTTTACATCTGCTCCCTGCGCGGTAGTACCGCATGCCATGTGCGGTAGTACCGTGTCGGATTTTTGCATCGATTATTTTTCAGCGGAAGTTGGCACGGATGTATTTTTATTCATCCGCGTCCTTCCCAGGCTAGGCCAATCCTGCCTTGCGGTAGTACTGCAAGGGGGAGCGGTAGTACCGCGTCTGCGGCAGTGCCGCTCTCAGCCTCTCCGCTCCAGGCTTGTCCTAGTTCTTGCCGTAGCAATGGTAGTACCGCGGTCAGTCGCGGTAGTACCGTGAGGCCTTGCGGTAGTACCGCAGGTCGCGGGCTGGTTATGTGGATAACGGTTGGATTTGGTTCTTCACTATATAAGAGGTGTCTTCTTCCTCTAGTTGACTACCTCTTCCAACCCTAAGCTCCATTGTTGCTCCAAACTCCATTTTCGCCTAATCTCTCTCCCTAGCCAATCAAACTTGTTGATTTGCTCGGGATTTGTTGAGAAGGCCCCGATCTACACTTCCACCAAGAGAAATTTGATTCCCCCCACTAATCCCTTACGGATCTTGTTACTCTTGGGTGTTTGAGCACCCTAGACGATTGAGGTCACCGCGGAGCCATAGTCCATTGTGGTGAAGCTTCGTGGTGTCGTTGGGAGCCTCCAATTAAGTTGTGGAGATTGCCCCAACCTTGTTTGTAAAGGTTCGGTCGCTGCCTCCAAGGGCACCAATAGTGGAATCACAGCATCTCGCATTGTGTGAGGGCGTGAGGATAATACGGTGGCCCTAGTGGCTTCTTGGGGGGCATTGTGCCTCCACACCGCTCCAACGGAGACGTACTTCCCTTCAAAGGGAAGGAACTTCGGTGACACATCCTTGTCTTCACCGGCTCCACTCTTGGTTATCTCGTACCTTTACTTGTGCAAGCTTATTTGTGTTATATCTCTTGCTTGCTTGTGTGCTTGTTGTTGTTGCATCATATAGGTTTCTCACCTAGTTGCACATCTAGACAACCTACTTTGATGCAAAGTTTAAATTGGTAAAGAAAAGCTAAAAATTGTTAGTTGCCTATTCACCCCCCCCCTCTAGTCAACTATATCGATCCTTTCAATTGGTATCAGAGCCTCGTCTCTTTATTAAGGACTTTACCATCCGAAGAGTATGATTGACGTCGTAGACGGTGTGGAGGAGCACTCCGGTGCGAATCCGGTCTCGTCTACGGGAGATGGGGGAACCGCGGTCTCTCGTGAGGAATTCAATGTGGCGTTGGACACATTGAAAACCTCCATGACGACCGAGGTCGAAAGCATGTTTAATAAATTCATAGAAGGGATTAAACTTTCCACCGCACCGTTGAAAGTGGGTGATCCTGCTAACAAGGTGAAGGATGCTTCCTCCGACAAGGGGGAAGCTACTAGCGAGAAAGCTCCTTCTTCTAGTGGTAAAAATGGCACCGGCATCTTTGCCCATGTGTAACCTCCACTTGTCTATGGTGGACCGCTTCCTGCCACTCATTTGAATCATGCCGGCCCGGCCCCTAAGATTGAGAAGAATGTGGAATTTGATTCTTGGGTCTATCGCTTTAAGCGTCATTTAAATCATGTGAACACTAACCTTTGGAGAATCATTGAAGAAGGTTTCTATCCGCATGACCGAAGCAACTTCACTCCTAGAGAAGCCGTGGATAATCAATTCAATGAGAATGCTCTCTTCATCATCCAAGAAGCAATCCCATCCGAAGATCTTCCTCATCTCCGGCCCTACTCCATGGCCAAAGATGCTTGGCACCAAGTTGTTTCCCTCTACCGGGGAAGCGCAAGCATTCAACGCTCCAACTATGAAGTGGTGCAAGATGAAGCCGATGATTTTGCAACGAAAGAAGATGAAGAACCTCGTGAGCTTTATCGGAGGGTAACCAAACTCGCGGTCTCACTCCGAGATCGTGGAAGTAAGGACACGGATGACAATTGGATCAAGCGCAAATTCCTCAAGGCAATGATGCCCTACCACAAAGCCATGTCCTCCGTCATTCGTCAAAGACCGGACTTCCACACCTTGTCCTCAAGTGAAGTGTTGGATGAGTTCATTGCTATGAGCATCTTGGACAAGACCGCCGACAATGCGATACTACGCTCTCAAAGAGTAAAGAAGCCCAACCTTGCACTAAAGGCCAAGGTTAGTATGGAGGAAGAGGATGAAGAGGAAGAAGAGGAGAGCAACCTTGAAGATACGAAGTATGCCTATCATGAACACATGGCTCTTGCTTCAAGGCAATTTTGGAGCAAGAAGAACTCAAGGCCCAACTTCAACAAGAACAATTCAAGTGGCGCAAAGGGCAAGCAACGAGTGAGGACTTGCTTTAATTGTGGCAATGTGAGCCACTTTGTTGCGGAGTGCCCTTATGAGAAGAGGGAAGACCATGGTGGCAAGCTCATCCGAAAGGACAAGGCCAACTCTTTTCCCAACAAGAGCAACTTCACCAAGAAGACTCCTCCCAAGGCATTGGTGGTACAAGAAGAGTACAATGAGGATGATGATGATGATGAAGATGGTGAGTCGATTGCCATGGCCTCCGTTGCCATTGCGACTACTCCACAGGTGTCTCTCTTCGACTCACCCAATGAGAGCATCACCGCCAAGTGCCTCATGGCTAAAGCCACCAACAAGGTAACCCCCAACATCAAAACTACCATCATTAATCATCCTTCTTTGACGGATGGCATTGATGAACATGAGGGAACAAATGTGGAGGAGAATGAGTTTGAGACCTTTATGGGTAAACTCAAGGGTAAATCCAAGAAGCACTTCGTTGCCCTCTTGGAACAACTTGGTGGAGCCAATGACATGATCGAGGCTCACGAAGATACCATCTCTAAGATGGAGGGGCATAGTCGTGACTATGCCGACGAGATTTCGGATCTTTCCAATGCTCTTGAGGAAGAGCGTGGTCTTCGTTTGGCTCTTGAGGAGTCACACAATGATGATCATGCTAAGTTAAAGAAAGATCTTGATCATGCTCTTGTTATTTCTCGTGTGCTCAATTCCGAGAAAGCCAAACTTGGGGTTGATCTTGCTAGACTCAAGGAGGAGTTTGATATACTTGACAAGGCTCACAAGGCCTTGAAAGGTATTCATGCTAGCCTCAAGGAGTCTCATGATCAACTCCAAGTGAAGCTAACTAAGGAGAAAGCCACCTTTCCTCATATGGTGTTAATTGATAATGCAAATGCTACTAACCCTTGTTGTGAGCATGTGCATCTTGTTGAGGAGAATGCTAAGTTGAAGGAGCAACTTGAGAAAGGCCTTGTGTCGTGCATTCAAGGTGAGAAGAACCTCAATGACCTTTTGAGCAATCAAAAGGAAGTTGTGGGCAAGGAAAGGATTGGGTGCGCACTCATGCCCAAGAACAAGAAGAAGAATGACAAGACCAAACGACCTCCCCCTCTCAAGAAAACCTTTTTGAAGGAGGGAGAGGGTGCTTCCAAGGAGAAGAAGAACAATGTGAAGGGTGGTGGTGTCAAGAACGGCAATGCCACCCCTTCCAACAAAGCCGGCGACTTTAACCCTTCTTATGTTTTGTGCCGTGCTAGTGATGGGCATGTTTATGCCAAATTTGTTGGTTCTCCTCATGAGTATATTGAATGGTCTATTTGGGTTCCGAAGACCCTTGTCACTAACATCAAAGGACCCATTACAAAATGGGTACCTAAAACCAAGCATTGATCTCTTGTAGGTGTTTGCTTCCGGTGGGGGATCATGGTTGCTCGATAGTGGAGCTACAAATCATATAACCAGAAGCAAGGACTTGGTGGTGGACGTGCACAAGATTCCATCTATGCCCACCAATGTCGAGTGGGGTGATGCCTCGTCTTCTAAGGTATTGGGACTCGGCAAGGTTGTCATTTGTCATGATCTCACGATCGAGAATGTCATGCTTGTTGAGTCCCTTGCATACAATTTACTTTCCGTTCGTCAACTTGCAATCATGGGCTTTGCCACTTTCTTTGATATTGATACCGTGGCCCTCTTGTGGAGCAAGACTCTTAAAGTAGCCTTTGTTGGGCATGTCGAGAACGGTCTATATGTGATTAACTTTTTGGAGCGACCCACTAAGACCGCGACATGCCTAATGGCTAAAGTTGACGTGGGATGGCTTTGGCATCGCCGTTTAGCGCATGTCAATATGAGATCTTTGCAAAGTCTTCTCAAGGGGGACCATGTCCGTGGACTAACGAATGTTAGTTTTGCTAAAGATCGCGCTTGCAGTGCTTGTATCGAAGGAAAGCTACATGAGAAGGCTCACCCTCCCACAACTATCATTTACTCGAAGAGGCCTTTGGAGCTCCTTCATTTGGATATCTTTGGGCCTCCATCCTTTGATAGTCTTGGGGGGTAGGAAGTATTGCTTGGTGATTGTGGATGACTATTCAAGATACACTTGGGTGTATTTCTTCAAGAGGAAGAGTGAGACCCAACAAACCGTCATTGACTTTGCAAATGAAGCCCAACGTCAACACAATGCAAAGATCTTGACAATAAGAAGTGACAACGGCACCGAGTTTAAGAACTACACCTTGGATGAGTTTCTTAGTGATGAGGGGATCAAGCATCAATATTCCGCACCTTACACCCCTCAACAAAACGGTGTTGCGGAGAGGAAGAACCGGACGTTGATGGATGCGGCAAGGACCATGATGGCAGAGTTCAAGTCTCCATACAACTTTTGGGCCGAAGCCATCAATACCGCGTGTCAGGCTTCTAATCGTCTCTATCTCCGCAAAGGCTTGAACAAGACTCCGTATGAGATACTCACCGGTAAAAAGCCCAACCTCAAGTACTTCCGGGTGTTCGGGTGTAAGTGTTTCATTCTCAAAAAGGGTGTTCGGTTGTCTAAATTTGAGGCTAGAGCTGATGAGGGCATATTTGTTGGTTATGCTACAAACTCTCATGCTTACCGTGTCCTCAATAAGTCCACGGGGCTTATTGAGGACACGTGTAACGTGGAGTTTGATGAGAATAACAGCTCCCAAGTGGAGCAAAGTGGCACTTGTGATGTAGGTGATGAAATTCCTCCTCAAGCCATAAGAAGAATGAGTGTTGGTTTTATTCTACCCATTGAGGAATCCGTTGTGGCCGAAGGAGAAGGACAATGCTCCACTCAAGTGAAGCCATCACCAACCCAAGGCCCACACGCTTCCGAAGAACAAAGTGAAGGCCCTCAACCTCATGAACAAGACCAAGGGCAAGATCATGCTCAAAACGGTGCTGAAACACCAAGTGATGCCCAAGGTCAAGTTCTCTCCTCCGAGCAAGTTCAAGATCAAGAACAAGCTCAAGACGGCGCTCAAGATGATCAAGTGACCGCTCCTCAACTCACCACCGAGGAGGAATTGGAGCGTCGTGCCGCCAAGATTGCATCCAAGCTCTCCACCAAGGGTCATCTCATGAAAAATGTGCTTGGAAGCATTCAAAAGGGGGTAAGCACTCGTAGACAATTGGCAAACTATTGTGAACATCACGCGTTTGTCTCTTGTGTTGAACCCCAAAAGGTATATGAAGCACTCGAAGATCCGGATTGGCTTAATGCCATGCATGAAGAACTCAACAAGTTCGAGTACAACAAGGTGTGGAGATTGGTGGAAAGGCCAACGGGGAACCACAATGTCATTGGAACCAAGTGGACATTCAAGTACAAGCAAGATGCTCATGGGACCATCGTTCGCAACAAGGCAACATTGGTGGCACAAGGCTACTCCCAAGTCGAGGGTATCGACTACGGTGAAACCTTTGCTCCCGTTGCTCGCCTTGAATCCATTCGTTTGTTGATTGCTTATGCTTCTCATCACAACTTTAAGTTGCAACAAATGGATGTGAAGAGTGCTTTTCTTAATGGTCCTATTAATGAGTTGGTATATGTCAAGCTACCCCCGGGTTCGAGGATCCCTACTTTCCTGATCATGTGTATCAACTCGATAAGGCACTCTATGGCCTTAAACAAGCCCCACGTGCGTGGTATGACCACCTTACCGAGTTGTTACAAGACCATGGATTTGAAGTTGGGCTAATCGACCCCACTCTTTTTACTAAGAAGGTCAAAGGGGAGTTGTTTGTGTGCCAACTATATGTTGATGATATTATCTTTGGTTCCCCTAACAAAGCTTTCAATGAGGAATTTACCGCACTCATGACCTAAAAGTTCAAGATGTCTTCCATGGAAGAGTTGAAGTTCTTTCTCGGTTTTGAAGTGAAGCAAAGAAGAGAAGGAACCTTCATCAACCAAGCCAAGTACACTCAAGACATGCTCAAGAGATTCAAGCTAAGTGATGTCAAGCCGGCTTCCACTCCCATGCCCACCAAGTGCCAACTTGACATTGATCCCAATGGTAAAGCGGTGGATCAAAAGGTATATCGTTCCATGATTGGATTCTTGCTTTACCTTTGTGCATCTAGACCGGATATCATGTTGAGTGTGGGAATTTGTGCACGGTTCCAAGCCGCACCTAAGGAAAGCCACTTTGTGGCGGTCAAGCGAATCTTTCGATATTTGGCTCATACCCCAAACTTTGGCTTATGGTACCCAAGAGGAGCAAACTTCAAGCTTGTAGGATATTCGGATTCGGATTGGGTGGGAGACAAAGTGGATAGGAAGTCCACTTCCGGAGGGTGCCAATTCCTTGGTTGCTCTTTGGTAAGTTGGTCTTCTAAGAAGCAAAGTTGTGTGTCTCTCTCGTCCATCGAAGCAGAGTATGTGGTGGGCGATAGTTGTTGTGCACAACTCCTATGGAAGAGGCAAACTCTAAAGGATTACGGTGTCATTTGTGATAAAGTGCCTCTTTGGTGTGACAATGAAAGTGCCATCAAGATTTCTCTCAACCCGGTGCAACACTACAAGACGAAGCATATTGAGATTCGGTATCACTTCATCCGGGATCACATCAGGCGAGGGGAGATCGAGCTCAACTACGTCAACACTCATGATAACCTTGCAGATATTTTCACGAAGCCATTGGATGAAGCAAGATTTCGCAAGTTAAGGCATGAGCTAAATATCATTGATTCGAGCAATGTTGCTTGAACCCTTGCACACCCCACCATACTCAACTTGTTGTCTTGTTTAGATATAGGCATGGACATAGGGGGAGTGTTGTTCTCTCAATGAACTCTCCCTCCCCCCATTATGCATAAATTGATCAAATCTTTCACATTAGCCATTTTTGATGGTACTTGTGCTTCAAAGACGAGTTTTGGTCATGGGCCCAATGATAATTCTTTGCGGTGCCATACCAATTGACTCAAACATAGGTGGCTCCGGCCACCGCCCTCTCCTTGGAGAGGTTGTGTCTCGTAGTTGGTCCTTGTTGTCTCTTGCCTTTCCTTCTTCGTGCTGAGCGTGTTCTTGTGGTGTCTCGTTCGCTTGAAGTTTCCTTGCGAAGACCATTTCTCTTGTGTTTGAAACGTGCATCTTCTTGAGCTCACGGTACTACTGCGGTCTGCCACGGTACTACCGCATATGGAGCGCATGGTACTACCGCACCCAGCGCGGCAGTAATTTTTTACTGCCGCCTGGGGGAGCGGTACTACCGCTTCGGTGCGGCACTTCCGCCCGAGCGGTACTACCGCGATGAGGCGCGGTACTACCGCGCTAACGAGTGTGCGTGGGGGTTAAGACCCGGGCAGGGGGAGTTCCAACTCCCCCATACCCATTCGTCTGTTTCTCTCCCCGCCGCCTCTCTCTCTCCTGATCAAGAACGGCGCCGGAGACCCTCGCCAGATCTCCGTCTCCGGCCGCTCTCCTCGGATTCCGACCGGTGGGATCGTTCCCCACCGCTTCCTCTTGCCATGGAACAAGGTTTCTCCCCAAATCCCTCTCTCTTTTGTTCGCTCTTTTGCCTCTAGGTTTTTGGGGAGATGCATGTGTTCTTGAGATTTTAGGCCAAATCTATGCAAGAGTAGGATGTAGGAGAGTAGTGTTGCATAGAAATTATACTTGATATGTTGTCCTGTGGTAGATTTGATCAACCGTAGTACCGCCTCGTTTTTGCGGCTATTCTCAGATTCAAATGGTTCGGATCTGACGCCGATGCGGTACTACCGCATCTCCGGTACGGTACTACTGCTGGTACGGTACTACCGTCCCTCAGGTGCGGTACTACCGCACAAGTCGTGGTACTAAAGTTCTACTACCGCTCCGAGCCCCGGTACTACCGTGCCTTCACGCGGTACTACCGCGACTAGGAGCGGTACTAAAATTTTAGTACCGCGCGAACTGGCAGTACTACCGTTGTTGTCCAATCTTCTTCTTGGCAATTACCACGTATGCTTTCTACATGTTTCCCTTGTTTTGCTGAGGTCTTTGCATTGATTCTTCTCGCTTTTCGTTTGTGCTTTTTGCTTTGTGTCTTAGGTGGTGACTTGGTGCTCCTGCTCGCCGTTCCAAGCCCAGTCATGACACTGGCTCCAAGCGTCTGCGCAATCAAGATGAAGCTCGAGAGGGCTCCAGTGCCCCCAAGCGCAATGTCAAGTCCTCTGCCAGCAAGTACAAGGAACCCGCAAAGGGCATGGACGAGATTCCATTTTCTGAGTTTATCCCTCGAAGGCAGATCAACCCATATGTGAATGCCCGTGCTATCTTGAGAGGCAATGACTTGTTTTGGACCAAGCAGCAGACTCTCATTTATCTGGATGTGATCAAGGCCAAGAAAAACACCTATGTGGATGTCAAGTGGATTGACATGAATCACATGAGGTAGGACAAGCACCGTGATTACTTTGGAGAGGCTCTGGACTTGGTGGAGCAGTTTGGCATTGAACATGTGATCTCCTTTCACCTGGACTATGACCCTGAGATTATTTGCCAGTTCTTTGCCTCAGTTCACTTTCACCATGGGGAGGATCGAAGGATGACCTGGATGACCAATGGACGTCAGTTGACTGCTACCTGGAAGGATTTCATGGATCTGCTCCACGTTCCCGATGAGGGGCTCACCACGCCCGTTGGTGTTCGCCCTCATGCCAACCCTGAGTCCGCCAGCAAGAACGGGCTCCAGCAGTATTATGTTGAGAAGGTGCTTCCCAGTGGCAAGTCGACGTGGGTGCTGAACCCATTTCTGGACATCATGTATCGCATCTTCTGCAACTCTCTCTTTCCTCGCATTGGTGACAAAGACAAGGTGCATGCCTATCTGGTGGATACGATGCTCCTGTGCGAGGAGGCGCGTGTGTCTCAGTCTCGACCACTTGATGTCTCACATATCATGTGGTGTGAGCTTCGGTTTGCGGTGTTCAATCGCAAGGTACCCGTCTATGGACCGTACCTCTTTCTGTTGATCTCCAAGACTTGGGAGAAGCTGTTCTCCGGTGATGAGTTCCTTGCTCCAGACTGGATTCGTCATGAGTCCATCAGTCTCCGTGTCAAGCCCAAGTGGGCCAACACTACCACTCGTGCTGAGGCGTCGGCTGCTAAGAGGGCTATTGATGGGGAGGTGGCTGACGCGGAAGCTGCTGATGTGGACCGTTCTGCTGGGTATGCCCATCACTCCTCTGAGCCTTCGTGGGCCAAGAAGCTGAAGGACAAGATGAAGACTCTGTTCTGCATGCAGGCAAAGGGACAGTACAGGACTCACGTTGCCTCCAAGGAGAGTCGCCGCCGCGACAAGAAGATTATGAAGGTCTTTGGCGAGGAAGTCTCTGGCGGTTCTGAGGAGATCATCACTCCAGAGGCTGAATGGATGGCGAAGCAAGGCTTCAAGTGGTCTGATTCTGAGGAGGACATTGAGGAGACCGTCCCCGCTGCCGAGTCTCACGAGGAGCGTTGGAGTGATTACTCTGCTTGAGCCACCCCTTGTGTGTAGGTGACCTCTCTGCCTTTTTGGCGTCTCGATGCCAAAGGGGGGGAGAGTGTAGGATTTGCGAGTCGTTTTATCATGTCATTTCGTTTGCATTTGTTTTGTTGAACCTCGTTTGCTTTGGTTTGGTTTGCGCTTGTGAGACTTATCCTTCATATGGTGTAAGACATACGCACTCTATCTTATCTTTGTGAGCTTATGATATATTGTGCTACTCATGTTATGCTCTTGTTTGCTATCTTGCTTAGTGCTAGCCTTACTATTGCAAGATATGCCTTGTCTCTAAAATATAGGGGGAGTGTTGATCCTAGTATGTGTCTCATGCAGTCCATAGCACCTATCTAGATTGCACACATCTGGGGAGCCCGTCTATATTTTAGAGATGAAGGGTTTGCCTATGCTATATATTATTTCCCTTTGTGCAAATCCTGTATTGTCATCAATCCACCAAAAATGGGGAGATTGTAAGGGCATATTTATCGCTAAAGTGTTTTGGTGATTGATGACAATGCTTTTGCGGACTAATCATGCGCCTTGGGTTTCTCAGACATTTTATCGCTAGGCACAAGACGGTTTGGTGCCCCTCGAAGACTATTGAAGAGGCGTTTTTTCTACGTTTCTTTTTGGATTTGAGTCGTAGGAAAGCCGTACTATTAAGAGGGGGTCCGCTTCGGAAAGGCTCGGGTGGAATCATCACATACACGTTTTCTTCCTCTGCACCACCTTTCCCCTTGCGCCTTGGAGCATCCTCCGTTTTCCTCATTTCTATGCAAAGAGAAGGATTCCTAAGTGTTGCTATTCTGGGGCATGCAGTAGTACTGCTCTACGGAGCGGTAGTACCGCAGGCCCCTGCGGTAGTACCGCAAGACCCTGCGGTAGTACCGTAGGTGCCCGCAGTAGTACCGCTCCAACGGAGCTGTACTACCGCGGCCTCAGACCAGACTCAGCTGCTCGTGCGGCTGTAGGGGCGGACGTAATTTTTTACGTCCGCGCCCTATGCGGTAGTACCGCCCCAAGCGTGCGGAAGTACCGTGAGTCCTCGTCTAGCACAGCTACATGAGCGTAAGTAGGGGCGGATGTAATTTTTTACATCCGCTCCCTGCGCGGTAGTACCGCATGCCATGTGCGGTAGTACCGTGTCGGATTTTTACATCGATTGTTTTTCAGCGGAAGTTGGCACGGATGGATTTTTATTCATCCGTGTCCTTCCCAGGCTAGGCCAATCCTGCCTTGCGGTAGTACCGCAAGGGGGAGCGGTAGTACCGCGTCTGCGGCAGTACCGCTCTCAGCCTCTGAGCTCCAGGCTTGTCCTAGTTCCTGCCATAGCAACGGTAGTACCGCGGTCAGTCGCGGTAGTACCGTGAGGCCTTGCGGTAGTACCGCTTGTCAGGGGCAGTAGTACCGCAGGTCGCGGGCTGGTTATGTGGATAACGGTTGGATTTGGTTCTCCACTATATAAGAGGTGTCTTCTTCCTCTAGTTGACTACCTCTTCCAACCCTAAGCTCCATTGTTGCTCCAAGCTCCATTTTTGCCCGATCTCTCTCCCTAGCCAATGAAACTTGTTGATTTGCTCGGGATTGGTTGAGAAGGCCCCGATCTACACTTCCACCAAAAGAAATTTGATTCCCCCCACTAATCCCTTGCGGATCTTGTTACTCTTGGGCACCCTAAACGGTTGAGGTCACCGCGGAGCCATAGTCCATTGTGGTGAAGCTTCGTGGTGTCGTTGGGAGCCTCCAATTAAGTTGTGGAGATTGCCCCAACCTTGTTTGTAAAGGTTCGGTCGCCGCCTCCAAGGGCACCAATAGTGGAATCACGGCGTCTCGCATTGTGTGAGGGCGTGAGGAGAATACGGTGGCCCTAGTGGCTTCTTGGGGAGCATTGTGCCTCCACACCGCTCCAACGGAGACGTACTTCCCTTCAAAGGGAAGGAACTTCGGTAACACATCCTCGTATTCACCGGCTCCACTCTTGGTTATCTCGTGCCTTTACTTGTGCAAGCTTATGTCTGTTATATCTCTTGCTTGCTTGTGTGCTTGTTGTTGTTGCATCTTATAGGTTTCTCACCTAGTTGCACATCTAGACAATCTACTTTGATGCAAAGTTTAAATTGGTAAAGAAAAGCTAAAAATTGTTAGTTGCCTATTCACCCCCCTCTAGTCAACTATATCGATCCTTTCAATTGCTATCAGAGCCTCGTCTCTTTATTAAGGACTTTACCGTCCGAAGAGTATGGTTGACGTCGTAGACGGTGTGGAGGAGCACTCCGGTGCGAATCCGGTCTCGTGTACGGGAGATGGGGGAACCGCGGTCTCTCATGAGGAATTCAATGTGGCGTTGGACACATTGAAAACCTCCATGACGGCCGAGGTCGAAAGCATGTTTAATAAATTCATAGACGGGCTTAAACTTTCCACCGCACCGTTGAAAGTGGGTGATCCCGCTAACAAGGTGAAGGATGCTTCCTCCGACAAGGGGGAAGCTACTAGCGAGAAAGCTCCTTCTTCTAGTGGTAAAAATGGCACCGGCATCTTTGCCCATGTGTAACCTCCACTTGTCTATGGTGGACCGCTTACTTCCACTCATTTGAATCATGCCGGCCCAGCCCCTAAGATTGAGAAGAATGTGGAATTTGATTCTTGGGTCTATCGCTTTAAGCGTCATTTAAATCATGTGAACACTAACCTTTGGAGAATCATTGAATAAGGTTTCTATCCGCATGACCGAAGCAACTTCACTCCTAGAGAAGCCGTGGATAATCAATTCAATGAGAATGCTCTCTTCATCATCCAAGAAGCAATCCCACCCGCAGATCTTCCTCATCTCCGGCCCTACTCCATGGCCAAAGATGCTTGGCACGAAGTTGTTTCCCTCTACCGGGGAAGCGCAAGCATTCAACGCTCCAACTATGAAGTGGTGCAAGATGAAGACGTTGAGTTTGCAATGAAAGAAGATGAAGAACCTCGTGAGCTTTATCGGAGGGTAACCAAACTCGCGGTCTCACTCCGAGATCGTGGAAGTAAGGACACGGATGACAATTGGATCAAGCGCAAATTCCTCAAGGCAATGATGCCCTACCACAAAGCCATGTCCTCCGTCATTCGTCAAAGACCGGACTTCCACACCTTGTCCTCAAGTGAAGTGTTGGATGAGTTCGTTGCTATGAGCATCTTGGACAAGACCGCCGACAATTCGGTACTACGCTCTCAAAGAGTAAAGAAGCCCAACCTTACACTAAAGGCCAAGGTTAGTATGGAGGAAGAGGATGAAGAGGAAGAAGAGGAGAGCAACCTCGAAGATACGAAGTATGCCTATCATGAACACATAGCTCTTGCTTCAAGACAATTTTGGAGCAAGAAGAACTCAAGGCCCAACTTAAACAAGAACAATTCAAGTGGAGCAAAGGGCAAGCAACGAGTGAGGACTTGCTTTAATTGTGGCAATGTGAGCCACTTTGTTGCGGAGTGCCCTTATGAGAAGAGGGAAGACAATGGTGGCAAGCTCATCCGAAAGGACAAGGCCAAGTCTTTTCCCAACAAGAGCAACTTCACCAAGAAGACTCCTCCCAAGGCATTGGTGGTACAAGAAGAGTACAATGAGGATGATGATGATGATGAAGATGGTGAGTCGATTGCCATGGCCTCCGTTGCCATTGCGACTACTCCACGGGTGTCTCTCTTCGACTCACCCAATGAGAGCATCACCGCCAAGTGCCTCATGGCTAAAGCCACCAACAAGGTAACCCCCAACATCAAAACTACCATCATTAATCATCCTTCTTTGACGAATGGCATTGATGAACATGAGGGAACAAATGTGGAGGAGAATGAGTTTGAACCTTTATGGGTAAACTCAAGGGTAAATCCAAGAAGCACTTCGTTGCCCTCTTGGAACAACTTGGTGGAGCCAATGACATGATCGAGTCTCACGAAGATACCATCTCTAAGATGGAGGGGCATAGTCGTGACTATGCCGACGAGATTTCGAATCTTTCCAATGCTCTTGAGGAAGAGCGTGGTCTTCGTTTGGCTCTTGAGGAGTCACACAACGATGATCATGCTAAGTTAAAGAAAGATCTTGATCATGCTCTTGTTATTTCTCGTGTGCTCAATTCCGAGAAAGCCAAACTTGGGGTTGATCTTGCTAGACTCAAGGAGGAGTTTGATATACTTGACAAGGCTCACAAGGCCTTGAAAGGTATTCATGCTAGCCTCAAGGAGTCTCATGATCAACTCCAAGTGAAGCTAACAAAGGAGAAAGCCACCTTTCCTCATATGGTGTTAATTGATAATGCAAATGCTACTAACCCTTGTTGTGAGCATGTGCATCTTGTTGAGGAGAATGCTAAGTTGAAGGAGCAACTTGAGAAAGGCCTTGTGTCGTGCATTCAAGGTGAGAAGAACCTCAACGACCTTTTGCGCAATCAAAAGGAAGTTGTGGGCAAGGAAAGGATTGGGTGTGCACTCATGCCCAAGAACAAGAAGAATGACAAGACCAAACGACCTCCCCCTCTCAAGAAAACCTTTTTGAAGGAGGGAGAGGGTGCTTTCAAGGAGAAGAAGAACAATGTGAAGGGTGGTGGTGTCAAGAACGGCAATTCCACCCCTTCCAACAAAGCCGGCGACTTTAACCCTTCTTATGTTTTGTGCCGTGCTAGTGATGGGCATGTTTATGCCAAATTTGTTGGTTCTCCTCATGAGTATATTGAATGGTCTATTTGGGTTCCGAAGACCCTTGTCACTAACATCAAAGGACCCATTACAAAATGGGTACCTAAAACCAAGCATTGATCTCTTGTAGGTGTTTGCTTTTGGTGGGGGATCATGGTTGCTCGATAGTGGAGCTACAAATCATATGACCGGAAGCAAGGACTTGGTGGTGGACGTGCACAAGATTCCATCTATGTCCACCAATGTCGAGTGGGGTGATGCCTCGTCTTCTAAGGTATTGGGACTCGGCAAGGTTGTCATTTCTCATGATCTCACGACCGAGAAGGTCATGCTTGTTGAGTCCCTTGCATACAATTTACTTTCCGTTCGTCAACTTGCAATCATGGGCTTTGCCACTTTCTTTGATATTGATACCGTGGCCCTCTTGTGGAGCAAGACTCTTAAAGTAGCCTTTGTTGGGCATGTCGAGAACGGTCTATATGTGATTAACTTTTCGGAGCGACCCACTAAGACCGCGACATGCCTAATGGCTAAAGTTGACGTGGGATGGCTTTGGCATCGCCGTTTAGCCCATGTAAATATGAGATCTTTGCAAAGTCTTCTCAAGGGGGACCATGTCCGTGGACTAACGAATGTTAGTTTTGCTAAAGATCGTGCTTGCAGTGCTTGTATCAAAGGAAAGCTATATGAGAAGGCTCACCCTCCCACGACTATCATTTACTCGAAGAGGCCTTTGGAGCTCCTTCATTTGGATCTCTTTGGGTCTCCATCCTTTGATAGTCTTGGGGGTAGGAAGTATTGCTTGTTGATTGTGGATGACTATTCAAGATACACTTGGGTGTATTTCTTCAAGAGGAAGAGCGAGACCCAACAAACCGTCATTGACTTTGCAAATGAAGCCCAACGTCAACACAATGCAAAGATCTTGACAATAAGAAGTGACAACGGCACCGAGTTCAAGAACTACATCTTGGATGAGTTTCTTAGTGATGAGGGGATCAAGCATCAATATTCCGCACCGTACACCCCTCAACAAAACGGTGTTGCGGAGAGGAAGAACCGGACGTTGATGGATGCGGCAAGGACCATGATGGCGGAGTTCAAGTCTCCATACAACTTTTGGGCCGAAGACATCAACATCGCGTGTCATGCTTCAAATCGTCTCTATCTCCGCAAAGGCTTGAACAAGACTCCGTATGAGATACTCACCGGTAACAAGCCCAACCTCAAGTACGACAAAGCGGCGGAGATGGATCTCTAGGAGGGAAGCCGTGTTATTGCCGACCGTCGCGAGCAGCGCTGCGCAAAGTTGCAACCCCCGCCATGGCTGCTGCCTGTTGAATCTCCGCTGAAGCCGAAGGAGAGTACCTCTCGCATGGCGACGAAGGGGATCGCCATTGGATCCGAGGGGGCTCCTGTCGCACGGAGAGGAAGGGCATCACCACCCGCACCATGGATGTAGTGTAAGAGCTCCTCCTCTCCTCGCACGACGACAAAGGGGCGCCGCCGACTGGCGCGCACAACAGTCGAACGCCGTTGTGACCCCTCCATGCCTGCCGCCCGTTTGATCCATCTCGGTTGCCTCTACTAGTGGCAACATGGCCAACCATCGCCGGAGAACCGCCGTGGGTGGAGAGAGGAACGATTCGGCTGCAGGGTTTTGTGTGGGGAAGGAAGAGGATGAGGGAGGGATAGCAACGGGAGAGAGAAGGGGTTGAGTGGTGCGAAGAGAGTGAATCGTTCGGGATGACTTCGTTTTACCCGAACGATATCGTTCGCTGGCATGGCTCGGGTCCACTCCTTTAAGATGTGTAAATCAAATCTAATGGTGAAAAGGACGTTCGGACCCAAATTCTAGAAAACTGACATTATAAATCTGATCTTAATAATAAGTAGAAAAAGGAGTTTTTTCATTTAATCCTATTCTTTTACAAAGCAACTCTTGCTGCGATGTGTACAACGCATGTCAAAGCTTGCTAAATCGTAAAGCACGAATCACTTTTGTGCACGTATTCTGAAATTAAAATTTGCCACGAAAGCAACATTATTAATTTTGTATTGAAAATAATAATTGTAGTGGTATAATTGTATACACATGAGTTATGTATTACTCCAATGGTCGATGTGATCATGTAAATTGGGATGGAGGAGTAGCTCCAATGGTTCGGGTAGGGTCAACTCCGATTTCGACTACAAGCGGCAAAGCGAGAATAGTAAGGTCCGCGCCAAAGATGGTAACACCGGGACACATGGAACAACTGCTTCAACCTAGCCGCGACCGAACCTCCATTCCATGCTCATGTGGGTGCTACACAAAACACCACGACAAACTCCCTACATCGCTAGTTAGGGCACATGACGGTCGCAATGTTGAGCACAATATTGTATGCATTAAATGTCTGAACATGATAAGCGTTGTTGAAAACATGTCCATGGCCGAATCTAGCAAGATGGGCTTTCTGTTGGGAATCGTAGCATAATTTTAAAATTTTCCTACGCTCACCAAGATGCATCTATGGAGTATACTAGCAACGAGGGGAAAGGAGTGCATCTACATACCCTTGTAGATTGCGAGCGGAAGCGTTCCAATGAACGTGGATGACGGAGTCGTACTCGCCGTGATTCAAATCACCGATGACCGAGTGCCGAACGGACGGCACCTCCGCGTTCAACACACGTACGGTGCAGCGACGTCTCCTCCTTCTTGATCCAGCAAGGGGGAAGTAGAGGTTGATGGAGATCCAGCAGCACGACGGCGTGGTGGTGGATGCAGCGGGATGTCGGCAGGGCTTCGCCGAGCTTATACGAGAGAGAGAGGTGTTGCAGGGGAGGAGGGAGGCGCCCAAGGCTGTGTGTATACTGCCCTCCCCCCTTTATATAGGCCCCCTTGGGAGGGGGGGCGCCGGCCAAACCCATCTAGGGTGGGGGGGGGCGGCCAGGAGGGGGCCTTGCCCCCCAAGGCAAGTGGGAAACCCCCCCACCCTAGGGTTCCCAACCCTAGGCGCATGGGGGGAGGCCCATGGGGGGTGCCCAGCCCACTAGGGGCTGGTTCCCTTCCCACTTCAGCCCACGGGGCACTCCGGGATAGGTGGCCCCACCCGGTGGACCCCGGGACCCTTCCGGTGGTCCCGGTACAATACCGGTAACCCCCGAAACTTTCCCGGTGGCCGAAACTTGACTTTCTATATATAATTCTTCACCTCCGGACCATTCCGGAACTCCTCGTGACGTCCGGGATCTCATCCGGGACTCCGAACAACTTTCGGGTTTCCGCATACACATATCTCTACAACCCTAGCGTCACCGAACCTTAAGTGTGTAGACCCTACGGGTTCGGGAGACATGCAGACATGACCGAGACGCCTCTCCGGTCAATAACCAACAGCGGGATCTGGATACCCATGTTGGCTCCCACATGTTCCACGATGATCTCATCGGATGAACCACGATGTCGAGGATTCAATCAACCCCGTATACAATTCCCTTTATCAATCGGTATGTTACTTGCCCGAGATTCGATCGTCGGTATCCCAATACCTTTGTTCAATCTCGTTACCGGCAAGTCTCTTTACTCGTACCGCAATGCATGATCCCGTGACTAACGCCTTAGTCACATAGAGCTCATTATGATGATGCATTACCGAGTGGGCCCAGAGATACCTCTCCGTCACACGGAGTGACAAATCCCAGTCTCGATCCGTGCCAACCCAACAAACACTTTCGGAGATACCCGTAGTGCACCTTTATAGTCACCCAGTTACGTTGTGACGTTTGGCACACCCAAAGCACTCCTACGGTATCCGGGAGTTGTACGATCTCATGGTCTAAGGAAAAGATGCTTGACATTGGAAAAACTCTAGCAAATGAAACTACACGATCTTTTATGCTATGCTAGGATTGGGTCTTGTCCATCACATCATTCTCCTAATGATGTGATCCCGTTATCAACGACATCCAATGTCCATAGTCAGGAAACCATGACTATCTGTTGATCAACGAGCTAGTCAACTAGAGGTTTACTAGGGACACGTTGTGGTCTATGTATTCACACATGTATTACGATTTCCGGACAATACAATTATAGCATGAACAATAGACAATTACCATGAACAAAGAAATATAATAATAACCATTTATTATTGCCTCTAGGGCATATTTCCAACACTTTCGTCCCAAAGAACGTAACCCGAGACTACAATAGGACACACATATCCCCAACACCGCCACCAAAGGGGAATAACGACACCCACAAACGACGCAGTGGCTAGCAAGAGATAGGTGAGATTTCGATGGATAGACCCGAACCAACACCCTCACGCAAATGTCCAAGGAAGGAGCCACAAACTCACAGAACACACCACTCACACACCTCCGTTGTCCTACGTAATTTCGATGCAACGACCGCACCATCACCACCTCAAAAAACCAAGCCACGAGTAAGGCTTGCGGGGCGGATCTTTAGAGCCCGGCCACGTCCCACAACCACATATCCATATCTGTGCGGTTGTCATTGGAGCCACAAAACATCTGTGTGACGCCTGCCACGCCAGAAGCACCCTTCTTGTGCGCTAGGAGGGTGAGCTGCCACCCCATCCCTCCATGACGGTCAGAACTACGAGACGGAGTCGGCATCTGCTCACTTCAACATGGCCTCCGTCGAAGATGCGCGCCAGAAGACATTTAGGGCTCGTTTGGTTCTTGGGCAAGGGCTCGCTCAGCCTGGCCCGGCAAGGAAGAGGTGGGTTTGGTTCCTAAGCGAGCTTACCTCGTTGCCCACAGTTTCCAGGTTTTTCTACGCTGGAGCGAGCGAGCCGATTTGGCTAGCCTTCATCGGCAAGGCTAACCTTGCCGGATCCAAACGCCCCGTTAGCACTAAAGACCAGGAAACCACACGATTGAAGGATATCCGAGCCTCCATGAAGGACGTCCGCACGGGTTTAATCCGACGACTTCATACAATGTGCGGCGAGGATGGAGAGAACCCGAGAGCAGAGCTAGGGTTTCGTCGGAGTCAAACCCTAAGATTACGTCAGTGTAGGAGGTGATTTCCCCGGAAGGACGGCCGGCCATGTGCTGGCAAATTGCCAAGATCTACCAGAAGCTCTTGCAATGCCGCAAACAGTGACAGCCGTACTAATAACCCAAACAGTTTTAGGCGAGGCAGCCCCGGCCACGTCGCCGGCAACGCACGCCATTACAAACGTTTTAAGCCGTCATCGCATCCAGTCAAGACGACGTAAAAGGCAAACACGACACGGCAAAAGCCGTTTTCCTTTCACGAAAAACCCTCGTTCCGGAAACCAACAACGCGGGGCTGTAGAGCCGAAAGACAGCGCAGAAACTTCTAAAAATTCCCCAGATCGGCCCTGCGTTTTGCACACATGCGGCATATGATTTTGACCCTCCCCGGCGGCGATCGCAGATTAGTAGGCCGGGACAGCGAGGAGGAGAGGGGTTAGCACCCGCGGGCGTATATAATTAGCGTCATCAAACCACCCTGTTGGGTCGTGTTCCCCCTTGTCCTCCATGTGATTCCAAAGTGTTCTGTATTCCTATTCCCTCCCTCTCTTCAATCTTCATTACCCCCTCCCCACCTCCTCCTCCCCTCCCCCGCCCCCTTGCCCTCTGATCGTGACCAGCTATTACTCTTGGCCAGCCAGCCCACCCGTCGTCTCCGGCAAAGGCAAAAGCCCCCCTCGCGGCCCTCCTGCTCTCCCCAATTGGCCCCGTGCTGTCCGGCGCTCGGCTCGGCTTGCGGGGCGCGCCGAGAGGGGCGGCGGGCAGAGCGCGGGGAGCGCCGGAGCGGAGCATGCGGCGGTGAGAGCGCGGGCAGGAGGAGGAGCGGGGAGCTTGCTTTGCTTGCTTGGTTGCTGGCGCGGAGGGAGGGAGCGGGAGGGAGGATGCAGCAGCCGCAGCAGCATCACCATCACAAGCCCAAGCCGTCGCTCTCCGGCAGCCTGTCGTGGATCCGGAGGTCCCCGCCGCCGTCGCCGCCGCACAGGAAGCCCTGGGGCGCCGGCGGCGGCAGGGGCCGCTACGCCTGCCGCGCCGTGCCGCTGCTCGTGCTCACCGTCTACAGCCTATTCACCGTGCTCCGCATCCCCAGCTCCTCCCTCGTCGTCAACACCGCCGATTCAGGTGCGCCGCCCGGTCCCTCGCAGCTCGGTTGCGGTTTCTCTCTTCTTTGCTCGCAGCGCGCCGCCACGCCTCCTGGGTTAAATGCGCCCCCTTTTTGGCCGTAATGGTGACGTGTGTTCTCTGCTCCCAGAGCGCGTGGACCGGCGGGAGGATGTGGAGGCGTTCAAGACCCACCTGCCGTCGAACCAGAACAGCCTCGAGGCCCGCCAGGAGACCCGCTCTCCGGCGTCCCTCCCGTGCTCCGCCTTCATCAGCGGTGAGCTCGTCGCTCAAGTTATTATTCAGTTAGCCGCTCGCTTGCTTGCTTGCTCCCTTGGCTTAGCTTAGCTAGCTGATTTGCGTGCGGGATGCTAATGGCGAGCGAATTGGTGCGTGCGCAGGCGAGGCCGGCGGCGGGCTGGCGGAGGAGGGCGTGCTCTGCTGTGACCGGAGCCACTACCGCAGCGACGTGTGCTACCTCCGCGGCGACGCGCGCACGGACCCGTCCACCTCGTCGGTGCTCCTCTACAACGCGCCCCGCGGCGCCGCGCCGGAGAAGGTGCGGCCGTACACGCGCAAGTTCGAGGAGAGCATCATGCGGTCCATCGACGAGGTGACCATCGTGCCTGTTCCCGCGGACGCCGGCAACGGCACCGACGCGAGGGAGAGGGACAGCCTGCGGCGGCGGTGCGACGTGCGGCACCCGGCGGGCGTGCCGGCGGTGGTGTTCTCGACGGGCGGGTACACGGGGAACGTGTACCACGAGTTCAGCGACGGGCTGATCCCGCTGTTCGTGACGGCGGAGCGGTTCGGCGGCGAGGTGGTGCTGGTGGTGCTGGAGTACCACTACTGGTGGCTGGGCCGCTACGGCGCCATCCTGGAGCGGCTGACCAACTACAAGATCATCGACTTCCGGTACGACCGCCGGGTGCACTGCTTCTCGGAGGTGATCGTCGGCCTCCGCATCCACGGCGAGCTCGTCGTCGACCCCAAGCTGATGCCCAACGGTACGCTCCCAATTCAACCCCCCTCCCCCCGCTGCTACTAGATTCCAATTCCCCAATCACATCGCCGTCGCGAGTTCAATTGCCACCGCTAGTAGTACGGAGCAGCATTCTGCTGTGCCCATTGCGCGCGCTGCGACGTCGATTTGTTAGTTAGTTAGAAATTTCGGTGGGTTTTTCCGTTGGAATTTCGGGATCGTCCGGCGCCGTGGAGCCGAACTTCTCGCCAGCGTCAGCGGCGGCGGCTTGTTGCTTAAGGAGGGGAACGGGATTAGCGAGGAACAAAAAGGCGCGTGAGAATTCGTGCGGCCCGGTCGAGATCCGTGCCAATTCTGGTCGGATAAATCATTCCCCCCTGGTATTAGCTGCGGTCAGGGGTAATTACCCCCGACCACGTCTCCTCTGGTTTTTATACTAGGCCTAGTACGCAAACAGTTGGTTAGGGCGGGTAGATAGATTGCAAGTGACGCATCCGACGCTCCACGGCGCTGTGCCGTGCCGTCAGCGAAAACGACCGTCCGATCGGTGCGTGGCGACGACACGCCGCACGCGCGCACAGCGCCCCGCCGTACGGCGCATCTCCGGCCACCTGCTCTGCTCGACACTCCGGCGGCAACGGTAAGCGGCATGTGCGCGAGCGCGCTTTTTCGTTGGATGCACAAAAGGAGATGGGTGAGCAGATGAGCGAGGGAGGGAGCACGACGGACGGGGGAATCTCGCGGCGATGATGATGAGCGGCGAGATCGATCATGGCGGGGGATTGATTATTTTACGGAAAACGGGCAGGCAAAAGCCGGCTTTTGCAAAAGCGTTACCCAACAAAGCGCACGGAACGGATTATGGCCGATGCGCTCGGCGGGCGGACGGACGGACTGATCGGTGCTCCCGTCGACGTCGCCGCCGATGCGGGAGTGGCCGTTTTCGTGCGCGGAGCATGGAGCGTAACATCGTCCGCCGGTAATATCGCAAGTAACTGGCCGTACTGCCGGTGGTCCATTTATTACTCCCGCCCGTTCCGTTTCCCTGCAGATAGACAGGGGCCGGGCACGCAATGCTCGTGCAGCATTGTCAATGCGCGCCACTACTCCACTAGTACACTTTGGTTAATTAATATACTGCGAGTAGAGTAAAGTTACTTGCGCAAGTGGGTTAGTTTAATTGGGATGGCGTGGTGACAGGAGTTCACAGCCAGTGCATTCCAATTTTTTGAATTAAAGCAGAGCAGAGCAGAGGAATTAGTTATGGGTTTATAAAATATTAGGTGAGATTTGTACGTCGATTATTTATTTATGGGGCAGGGCAGGAAATGCGAGGGGGGCTCCACGAAGGAAGGCGCAGTACCCACCTCCACGTTGGGCTTGGCAGCCCAGTTGTAGTTGGTTCCAATTAATCTCGCCGACAATTTTTTTTTTAAATTAATCTCGCCGACGCCGAGTTATTGTACTGTAATGTGCCCATTCATTTATAGCCCCATAAACACCCATGTACCGGCCAGTACGACACGCAGTGCAGTGCAGTACTAATCCTCCCGCTGTTGGGCCAGATCTTAGGTCTGCTGTACCCATAAACTACTCCTAGATGGTACTGCTAAATTACAGTAGTAGATTAGAGGAGCTGAGCACGTTACTCGTTCAGATCGTGGTAATAGTAAATCAGCGTGTCAGAGAACAGAATTGGAGATGCGCATAGAATAGTTGGATTCGACGGATCGGGCATGTAGATGTAGGTGCGGGGGCGTGCCTGTGCAAAAAGAATTACCTACCTCGTGTCGGGGCCGCACTTACCATATCGATCGGGCGTTGCTAGCTTGTGTTTGTTTCTATAAATCGAACTACCAGGCGTTTAAGCATGCGTCTCTCTCTTGGCGTAGTGCATGTGCAATGGGGATAGGGGCAGTGTCATAAATTTTCTCTTCTTTTACGCCCACATGCGGTGCCCAGTTTGGGTACTACCCCTGTATGTATTTACACCTCGTGTCGTCTCGTGTCCTCTAGCGGCCAAGAGGAGCGGCAGCATGAGGCTTGCGGATCCTTCCCCAATTGCAGAAGGCATCGTGCGATACACACACTCTAGTATTATCTCTTGATAGTAACGTCATGGGTATCAATTAATTTCTTTGATTGATAGATTGCACGAAATAGCTGGTTGATTGAACAAGAGCACGGAAAAAACAGCACCCATACGTCTCCTTTGTCCTAATCCACCCCCGGCGACGTCGTTGCATCGCCCATTTTAATTGATGATGGGAGAGAGCCATGACAGGGAGATCATTCGTTTAGTAGCATGGCGACAGCGGTGTTAGGCTCTTGGCCGCTGAGAAGATACATCGGAATGCTGGTGATAAGAGAGGAGATATAGGCCGTGGGTTTGACTAGGACATGTAGGGACTCGGAGGCGCCGGGCGGCCCTGCGAACAGCACCACCATGCCGTAGCGCTAGGCCTCACGCGCGTATGTCCTAATCGGCCCGTCCCACCGGATGATTAGTTATTCGTCGCTGGCCGCCGGTTGACGGAATGCTGCTCTCTCCCTCGCGGATGCGCGTCGGCGGGTACGGCATTGCTGTCAGCCGATCGGCGAAAGCGTCACGACATGCGCCTTTGGTTTCGTTTATCTTTTGACAGGCCTGATAGAGTCTCTGGTGATGTGTGTGTGTGGGAGCGTCGAGTCGAGCGTGGGTGCAAGGGAGGGGAGGGTGACAGATGTACGTAGTACTAAGCTCGAGCTGGGAGGGACCATGCGTGATATACTAGAGAGAAAAGAAGGGCGAGCAGCACCCGAACGGCTTCGTGCTCCGTCATGCTTCCTCTACAGCCGTATGGTACGTGGTGATGCCTCCGTTCTACAGTACCACTACAGCCCACGGCCGGGGTGACGTATGGGAGGTGCCACACGTAGTTGGGCCTGAATCTCTGCTTTTCTCTGTCTGTGGGTTTAGTGGTTCAGTGTTAGGAGTGGCAATGGATGCACTGCAATTATCACACTACTGGACTGAGAGAAAAAATATGGATGGTTGGTAGTGGCTGATCCAAAGCAAAAGAAAAGGAATGCACAAGTGCTGAGTGGCCCGTGGTTTTTATCTATCTATCTACACAGGTACTAAAGCAGAACGAAAGAAGGGAATGCATGTGATCTGGAGGTCGGGAATTTTTTTAAAGTCGATTTTATAACTGTGGCCACCAAGGCAAAGAGGCTCCAGATTTTGACCGGCAAAGGCCCCTGGAACCAACTCTTTAATGAAAGGAGGCGAGGACTTATTTGGGGTGCCGCAAAAGGCCTTTGAGGAAGGCTAAAAAGGGAAAGGAGAAGGGTGGTGAGTCTAGAGACTTGGTAGGCAGTAATTACAGGGGTGGGGTATGGCATTTATTTACTTGTGCAACTTCTCTGTCGGTGAGTTTGCGTCCGCAGGGTTTCTGGGTTTGCACACACTTGGTCAAAATGGAGTAGTGGCACTCATTATACTCCCTCCGTACCCACTTAAGTTAGTACAAAGAACGGAGGGAGTAGATTGGAAGAAAGCTTTTGCACGATCTCAACGTTTATCCGATTATCTCTGGCATGGATCCCACTGACACAGCACTTCTGTATTGTGTATTTCAAGTTTTGTCTTCTGAATTACTAGTCTCTTGTGTACCCCCAAGCAACTAGTTGAGGGTTAATCATATGCTTGACTAGCTGGCTGACAATGGGGATTACGTAAGAGTTGACTTGGGGCTTGGATCTTGGAGCAAAACTAGTACTCCATGCATGGCAGCCGGGCTGGCCAATGGTAACATCCGGGAGTGGCGTTGCGTCATTCTCAGATCTCGCGTAGGTCGCGGATGGTTGGCCGTGGCGTGGAATAACCCGTCGTGCGGCGGAGGCTACCGGGGCACGCAAAGGCGCCGTCGGCAGGCAGCGGAGGCCAGCTGTCCGTTTGTTAATAAAGGCCGGGGCCTGGCCAGTCAATCTCGGGGTGCGACGCGGAAATGCATGGGGTGGACCATTTGCGTAGCTGGATCGGGAGGAATGCACATTCAAAAGGGGTTTACATGCCGCTGTTTTCCATAGGCCGGTTGGTGATTGACATGCATAACCTAGCACTACTAGACTATGATTGATGGCTAGCTGCTGATTAGTGCAGTAGTATAATTTGATGTCTGCCTTATGACCAGTTGTAGGTGGCTAGTCTGCGTGCTCTCAAGTGTAGATAGCTAGGGTTTACACGTACGTACTCCCTCCGTTTCAAATTACTTGTCTCGAAAATGGATAAAAATGAATGTATCTATAACTAAAATACGTCTAGATACATCCATTTCTACGACAAGTAATTCCGAACGGAGGGAGTACGTGTTTGGAGTGTGCATTGTACTGTATGTATACTACTTGTAGGATTTGATGGAGAGCGATTGGCTCGGTCCATGTCTCGAGCTCGAGGCAGGTAGAGAGGCGACGACGCTCGCCGTCACATGAGCAGCAAAAGTTTGGTCTTCTTCTTTGGGGAAATGCGATGCGTCTAGGAACGCCTCTTTTACGGGAACGTTCAAGGCCCCGCTCACAACTTCGGACTGCAGCTCTCAGATAAACTGATTTGTTCACACTAGATAGTACTTCCTCCGTTCCTAAATATTTGTCTTTCTAAGATTTCAAATGGTTACCACATACGGATGTATATAGACATATTTTAGAGTGTAGATTCACTCATTTTGCTCCGTATGTAGTTACTTGTTGAAACCTCTAAAAGACAAATATTTAGAAACGGAGAGGTATGTCATTATGTCAGCACCACTGCTGATGTCGTGGACTTGGTGAATAAAACGGAGTTGATAATGATAAGTGAAAGGAACGCAGTTAATAAGTGAATCTTTTTAATTGCTTTCCCAATTACAGTGTCATACTACAGTACTAGGGTTCCTTGTTTAGGAGTACATTAACTGCACCTGTAAGTGAACTGATGCAATTGCTAATATATATCGTGGATCTCTGCACGTGCTTGCAGGCAAGAGCATCAAGGACTTCCAGGCGCTCCTCCACCAGGGCTACAGCGGGAAGCCGTCGGCGACATCGTCGGCGCCGCTGCCGCTCCCTCTCGCGACTCCGTCCCGGCCGTGCGTCGACCACGCCAAGGCCGCCAAGCCCAAGATGCTCATCTTCATCCGCAAGCAGAACCGGGTGATCCTCAACCTGCCGCACGTGGTCACCGCCTGCCGCCGCGCCGGCTTCGCGCCGCACGTCATGAACCTCCGGCGCCAGACGCCGCTCCCGGTCATCCACGCGGCGCTCGCCTCGGCCGACGCCATGGTGGCCGTGCACGGGGCGGCGGTCACCCACTTCCTCTTCATGCGGCCCGGGACGGTGCTCCTCCAGATCGTGCCCGTGGGGCTCGACTGGGCCGCCGAGTCCTTCTACGGCAAGCCGGCGCAGCAGCTCGGGCTGGAGTACCTCGAGTACCGGGTGGCGCCCGAGGAGAGCTCGCTGGCCGCCGAGTACGGGCTCAACAGCACTGTCGTGCAGGACCCCTCCGTCATCAGCAGCCAGGGCTGGTGGGAGATGAAGAAGGTGTACATGGACCGGCAGAACGTCACCGTCAGCATCAAGAGGTTCGGCGAGCTGCTCCGGGCGGCCAAGCTGCACCTCAAGAAGAACGCCACCGCGTGCGGCGGCAAGCCCGCCGCCGCGAGCCACGCAGCGGTGAGGTAGCAAGGGGCTCCTTGAGCCCCGGATAATTAGGTGTTAATGAATCACAGTCCACAGCCGTCAATTTCTCAGTGTTTCTTCTTCTTCTTCTTCTTTCTTCTCGTGTTATTTCTGGTTGGAGGTGGGGGAGGAGGGAGAGTATATCGAGTACAAAAGAGGAGATCATGTACATAGAATTGGATTGGTTGGAAGCCCCCGTGCACAGTACTCCTACATTCGTTCAGTTCATGTTATTGTTAGGGAAGTAATAATTTATGTTAGGCCTCCGAGTCAAGTTCACAGCAGCAATCGCCATAGTTCTCTTTTTTTGTCAAGTTCACAGCAGCAATCGCCATAGTTTTCTTCCCCAATCTCCGTGTTACTTTTCATTTTTCATTTTTTGTCAAGTGCAGTAGAATCGAGACCGAGATGAGTGATCACTGATCAGCAACAAGGCCTTGACGAGACGAGTGACAGTGCAGAGCCGCTTTTTCACGAGAAAGATGATGAGTCAGGGAGGAAAAAGGTCGGACATGGAGACGACAGCTCTGTTCATCTGCTTCTTTTTACCACAGTGGATTCCGTGGCGCGAGCAGCACGTGGCTCATGCATCTTGTCTTTTACCTCTGACGGCATGGCAGCCGCGTGTTTCGCTCACCGACAGGTGCGCGGCAGAGGGGGCGTGAGGTGGAGCCGACGTGAACGCCGAGGTGTGCTAGTAATGCTGACATGGAGACACTTGTCCTCTCGCACTGTGCTCACCGTCGGGGTTTTACCGTCGCGTCGATTTGGTAATCAGCACAGCGCTGAGTACTGAGGCTGGATGCCGGCGGGTGACCGTAGCCACGGGTAGGAGTCAAGGAGCATCTCCAGCTGCGCCTACAACAGGCCCCTTCAAGGTCATTTTTCAGCGCCGGTGATAAAAGGCTCATTCGTGTCTTTAAGAACCTAATTTTCGCCGGTTAGAATCGAAACTTGCGCCGAGGGACCCAGGCCAAACCCGGCGCGTTAGGGGGCGCCGGGGGAACCGTTTTTGAAACGAAAGAACGGCAGGCCCGCCGAGTTAGCAACCCCGGCGCATCGTCGTCCTTATCACCTTGGTTCCACTGGGGAATCAATGCCAAGGCTGCCGCGCCGGTCAGCCTCCATTGATGCCTCACGGGCGGCGCAGTGAAGGCGCAGCGACGCGCGTCCTGCCCGAGCCCGCCACGCGTACACACGTCGGCCGCTCCCACCGCCCAAGCCCGGCTATAAAAAGTCGCCCCTCCCTCACCGGGGAGCACACACACTCCATTCGCCACGGCTCCTCCTCTCGCCGCCGACGCCCCTCTCGACCGAGCTCGCCTCTCCTCTCCCTTTCTCCCCGCCGACGAGCATGGCCGATCGTTACCCAGGCGACGGCGCGGCGGCCAATGGCTTCGGTCACCGTCACCTGCACGAGGACGAGGCACGGCACCTCTACGAGGCCGACTACCCGGCACCGTCGGACATGCGGGTGGCGAGCACGTGGAAGCTGAGCGCCGGCGCCACTTGAGCCCACCGGCGCGCCGAGATCACCCGCATCTAGTCCTCGCTGATGGAGGAGGTGCGTAACCAGCCGAGGTACGCCCCTGACAGCAACACGCTGTGGACGGCGTACTTCGAACGACGCCACACCGACCAACTCGCCTCCTCGAACGGCATCGAACCCCGCGGCCGCCACAACTCCGAGGGGCGGCGTCGATGGTGGGGCGTCCCTGACCGCACCCTCGAAGCCGTCCCCGAGCACCGAGGCCGGCAACACGCCGCGCCTGGAGTACCCGGTGCCCCCCACCTCGCGCCATCGCAGCAGCTCCTGGATGCCGGGACGGATGGAGACGGCGACCTCCTCGTCGTCGGGCTCTGGCTCCCTCTCCTCCGGTTCGCCGGCGCTCCGCCCCGTCAAGCCGGAGCCACAGGAGACGTCGCTCGGGCGCCGCACCTGCGGCGGCGCCCTTGTCATCCACGAGGGCGGCCGCCCGTCTCCTTCTTCCCGGCTCGTCAGGCCGAAGACCGAGCCGGGGTTGTTCCCCGTGAAGAAGGAGCACGCGGACATGGCCGCCGCGACGATACCGCCCTTAAATGGGCGAAGGCGGACTACGTCCGCGAGCAGGTGGAGTGCTAGCGCCGCGCCCTCGAGGAGATCGCCGCCCGGGCCATCCAACCCCCTCGCATCGGCGACGCTGGTCAGGGGTGCAGCAGGGACGGCGAAGGCACACACGATTGTGGCGACGACGACTACACCCGGTTCTACATGCTCCTCGGCATGTAGAAGGCGGGCGGCGTAGTAGTGCCAGGCGTACTGGTTGTTTTAAGTTAGTTTTAAATTCATGTTTTTAAGTTTATGTACAAATATCAACGGAAATCGTCTAGTTTTTTTGCGCTGGTAGAAGAATTTTATTCCATAGAGATAGGGTTACAATCAGGAGGCAAGAGATCCTCAATACACGATGGACCTCGTCCAAGCCATACAGCAGTAGTACTTTCTGTACGACTATACAGGGCCAAACGATCTGCTTCCCTATTTTGCACACGACTAATTTTCGAGGGAATGAAAACTCTATCTACCATAAGATGACGAATCTCAGCAACTAAATGCCCGTAGGCAGATCTAGATAAACTGTCGCCAGTCAAGGCGGAAAGGGCGACAGAAGAGTCCGACTGGACAATGATAGGTAGCTCACAATGCTGGATAGCTAGCGCCATACCTTGCATTAGCGCATGCAACTCCGCTTCCAAAGCTTTATTAAAGTTAAAGATGCACCGGTATGCCGAGAAGATTACACTCCCATCATGTCTCCTCAATACCATCCCTGCCGCTGCTGACCCATCCGATTGTAGGAAGGCACCATCAACAGACAGGGCCACCTTCCCCGGTGGTGGCTTCGGCCATGGTTGAGCTATGGCCTCCTTCCGCGCGACAGCCGGCTCCTCCCGCCACATAGGCATCTTTCCTTTGATAATCTCCTCTGTAGAATATTTTCTGGATAGATCTAAGGACTCTGCATGTAACTCTGCAAATATGAAACTGTTGTAGCCACTGAAGGCACTTCCTTGCCATGAGCCAAATCTGACCGGAGAGACCAAATGTGCCAAATCAGCATGATCACACATGCCCTCATAAACTCATCACAGTTTGTCAACACATTTAGTAACCAGTCCTGCCCTGTATCCTGCAGCAGTTCTTGGCGTGGTAAGCTCCACACCATCCTCATCTGTCGCCACACTTCCTGCCATGATCACATGTAATTAGGGCATGGAAGTTGGACTCCTTATCCTTCGCGCACAGGGGACAGGTGTCTCTTGTAGATATATGACGATACTTTTTACAAGAGTTAGTTGCTAGTGCATCCGAGACCACTTTCCGTGACAAAATCCTCATCTTGAGAAACCGACACCGATCGCCCCCAAGCTGATATTTTTGCCGGCGCGCCCCCAGGCGGCGATATTTCAAGCCCCTAGGGGGCAGAACGGCTAGGGATGCTCTAATCGATGTTTTGATGTATTAATAGCACATATGCCCATGCGTTGTTGTAACGGAGAGAAAATTATGGGTTATGTGCTCGCACAACGCCTAGTTACGGATTTGATTAAAAAATGTTATTTCTCCCATCCACGAAGGTGACCAATAATGCAACATCCGGCAACAGGGAGCCACACGCCAAGTCTCAATTTTTTTTAGAAAAGGAGGATGACCCCCGGCCTCTGCATTTGGGAGATGCATACGGCCACTTTATTGATTATTCTCGAGGACCTTACAAAGTATTACAAACAATATACCTGAATCCACCATCTTGGCAACATATGCCGCTACTCCTATCCATATGATGAAGGGGTGCTAGCTGGTCCACTACCCAAACCACTCACCTAAGCCTAACATCAAAAGCCGGAAGCCCCAGCCGAGCCACATATCGGGTCTAGGGCACAATCCGGTCAGACGCACTCGTGTGTTGTCGCTGCCATCTTCCACAATTCCGTCTTCAGATCATATTGAGGCTTCTACCTTGTCTGGCCACTCTGCCATCAACGTCACCATGACGCCAGACATCTACCTCCTCCTGCGCGAGTCCATCTCCGCGCATCGGACGCCGAGCCTCCACAGCGCCATGCCGCCGATCTCCGCCGCCATCAATGTGTGAGATGAAGTACCGCTCCACCATCACCCCGGCCATCACTTGCTCCAAAACGATGCCCCTAGGAGGGAAAACGATAAAACGCCATCATCGTCCGATCCGGAAGACCCAGATCTAGGGTTTCCCCCGAGCATCCCGAGCCTGTCTCAATAAATAAATAAATCATATCAGCAAGGAATTAAACGCATACGCCTTGCCGTACATCTAGTAGCATACAGGGAAATGCCCATGTCTATATTGCTATCATCCGTTTAGTTAGCTCACAGTAGCCAACGGTGTTGGACGAATGTAAATTGATGAGAATCAATTTTGCGTAGCGAGGTGGGATTATTCAGGACAAAATAGTCATGGTTTTAATTGGAATATCGGTTTTTTTATGATCCCACGCCGATGGAGTTGTTCCAGCAGCTAGAGCACAGGCCGAGGCCCAATAGAGCTGTGTGGCGTTAGCGCTTCTTTCAATATAAAACATACTTCCTCCGTTCCAAAATAGATGACCCAACTTTGTATTATTTGGAGGAACCGGCAGTTCGGCTGCCTTAATATATTAAGAAGGAGTAAAAGAAATACAAATGTCACGGTACACACATTGGGGTTAGGGTGACCCGCACCAAGATATTACAACAATCAGTCCGACTCTGGAGGCGGGTAGTTTTCTACATCAGATAGCCACCGAGCGGAGCTGGAGGCGATGTAGATGTCTTGCTTGATGAGATGAAGGATAGCAGCTTCCTGGAGCGAATGGTGCTCGAACACTCGGCGGTTCCGTTCCTTCCAGATGTTCCAAGCAGTGTAGATGGCCGCCTTCTTTGTAGCTCTCGGGAGGCCTGAAGTCAAGTCGTCCCACCAGTGCTTGATTGAGACAGCGATCTGAGCGTTGGTGGCAAGAATGGGCATGGCAAGGTCGTTTCCCACCAAAATCCAGATCGTACGAGCAAACGGGCAAGCAAGAATTAGGTGGTCGGGCGTCTCATCATCCTGATCACAGAAGCTGCAGATGTCATCGTGTGGGATTCCACGTATAGCCAGGTTATTGGCTGTGAGGATACGACCCCATAGCCAGAGCCACATGAAGAACTTGCACTTGGCTTCCACTTGTACTGTCCACATCTTATCAAGTTGAGCTGGAGAGACAGAGCCCAGGAACTGACATTGATATGCCGAGGACGCGGAGTAGGATTGGGAGCTGTTCCAGACCCAGGAGATGGAGTCAGAGGCAAGGGGGTCCAGAATTACCTGTTGCACCCGAGTCCAGAGGGCAACAAACTGCCTGAGCTGCGAGATGTCAGAGATCTGGAGGCCCAGCAACCATTTCTTGTTTGAGACAGCATCAAAGACACAGAGGTTTTTGCGGGAGCATAGCTTGAAGATCTCCGGAGCAAGGAGCCGTGGCACATGTCCATCCAACCATCTATCATTCCAGAAGTTGGCAGAATTTCCATTCCCAATGGTAACCACCGTGGAAGCAGAGAAGAGGGCAGGATCATCCTTGTCACACGGGATCTCAGTGCCCGTCCAGGGCCGGTCCTTGTCAGTCCATTCGTACCACTTCCATCTGAGGCGAAGAGCTCTACTGAACCGATTCAGATCTAGTACTCCAAGGCCTCCCAGCCTCTTGGGACGGCAAACTGTGCTCCTGTTGATGAGAGCAAGGCCCTTGTCGGCATCCGGCTTAGAACGCCAAAGGAAGTTCCTGCGAAGCTTATCCATTTGCCTAATCGCCCAACCATCCAGTTTGAAAATAGATAGGAGATGAACAAGAATTGCAGAGAGCACCAAGTTTACTAGCTTGAGGCGAGCGTCACCAGAGAGCAGCCTGCCTCTCCAAATCTGCAACCTGGAAGCCATCTTGTCCAGAGTTGGCTGAATGTCAGCCCGGGTGATCTTGTTGAAGTGAAGAGGTAGGCCGAGGTACTTGCATGGGAACTGAGCCAGAGGCACGGGGAACTGATGCAGCAAAGAGGGCAGATCAATGTTCTCGCATGCAATTGGGAAGAAGGCACTTTTTTGCACATTGGCCATAAGTCCGGAGGCAGAGCCAAAAACCCTCAGGATCTCCTTCGTGGTTTCAATTTCCTGCGGAGTTGGAGCGATGAAAAGTGCAGCGTCGTCAGCATAAAGGCTGATCCGCAGCCTGGAGGGGGGCAACCTTAGCACAGATAGGGCACCAACCGAGCCAGCCTTCTCCAGGAGCCAGTGTACGGGCGCAATTGCCAGAGTGAACAACATCGGTGACACTGGGTCTCCCTGTCGGAGCCCCTTTTGGTGAAAGAATGGAGCACCAAGCTGCCCATTAACCATTATCCGGGAAGAAGCAGAACTCCACATGAGTGCCATGATGTCACACCACCGGGGGCCGAATCCGGTCGCAGACATGAGCTCGAACATATATCTCCAGGATACAGAGTCAAACGCACTAGCAATGTCGAGCTTGAGGAGAAGGGCCGGTTCCTTACAACGGTGCAACATCTTAACCGTGTTCTTGACATACATGAAGTTGTCGTGAATGCTTCTGCTTTTGATGAATTCACTCTGCGAGTGGGGCACAATCTGATGCAGGAAAGGAGCCAACCGGTTAGCGAGCAGCTTGCACACAATCTTGCCGATGGAGTGCATTAGGCTAATGGGCCTGAAGTCCTTAATTCTGACCGCATCAACGACTTAGGCAGGAGGGTGATGAAGGCCGAGTTTAGCAGGTTCCAACAGTTGGCCCGGAGACAGAAAAGCTGGTTGATAGCAGCTATGAGATCACCCTTAATGGTATCCCAACAGCATTTGAAGAAGTCAGCCGTGAATCCGTCCGGTCCCGGAGCTTTCCCAGACGGCATGTCAAACACAACAGTCCTGATTTCCTCCTCCGAAAAATCCACCTCCAGGGCAGAGAGATCATGTCTTGGCATCCCTAGGTACTCCCAATTGATCGTGCACCCCCTGCGGGATGGAGTGCCGAGAGTGCTGTTGAAGTGATGAAGGAGCGCAAGCTGCTTCTCGTCTTGCAAGGTGAGCATAGCAGTTCCAGAGTCAAGGACAGGGATGAAATTGCGCCGGCGGCGGCCGTTGGCCTTGATGTGGAAAAGTTTGGAGTCGGCGTCATTGGCTCGGAGGTAGAGAATGCGCGATCTTTGCCGGATCCGCACTCGCTGGATGGCTGATAGACCGAGAACCTTGTGCTTCAAGTGCAGCCGCAGAGCCATTTCCGCAATGGATAGATGGCGGCCATCTTGCACTGAGTCGAGGCCCAGGATCACCAGCTCAGCGATGGCAGATAGCAAGGCAATGTTCCCCACGCGGTGGCGGCTCCACAGCCGTAGGGATTTGGCCAGGCGGGACAGCTTGAGGTGCAGCCTCCACATGGGGTCGACGTGAAGCACGGGCGTCTGCCAGGAATCAGCAACAATTTCTCTGAACCCTCGAAGCTTCAGCCAATAATTCTCAAAACGGAACCCCGAGAACCGTTTGTGATTGATTTGGCCCGTGAGGAGCATAACACAGTGGTCCGAGATGGAAGAGGAAGTTGCACGGAGGTGGCATTCAGGGAAGAGGAGACCCCATTCCGTTGAGCAGAAGACGTGATCAATCTTTGTTTTGGTCTGCTGCGGGCAAGTGCTAGCCCAAGTGTAACGGCGACCATGGAGGCGCAGTTCGTCAAGCTCAAGGAAGTTCAGCGCCCAACGGAAGCTGTTGATAAGGCGCCTATTGATGGCACCGTTGCTTTTATCACCGGCTCGACAGAGAAGGTTGAAATCCCCAAGGAGAACCCAAGAGGGAAGCATGGATACTTTGAGAGAGCACAGTTCAGAGATGAAACTGAATTTGTCAGCATCCGTTTGAGGGTCATAAACCGCAGAGATGCTCCATGAGGCAGATGAGGCGCGCATGGAGACGGAGGCAGAAATAGTATTGGTGGTGGCACTGGAGTTAATGATGTTGAAATAATCTGACGAGAAGGCCAGGAGGATACCCCCTCTGGTGCCATCGGCTAGGAGGGAGCGGAATGAGTCAGCGAAGTTGCTTCCCAGCAGCTCTAAAACGAGCGAGCGATCAATGTTGGCAATCTTAGTTTCTTGAAGACAGATTACAGTGGAACGAGTTTGTGTAACGACGTTACGGACAACCTGGCGACGAGCGGGATTGTTGAGGCCTCGGACGTTCCAGTTTAGGATGGTACAGTTGTGCTCACTCATCGGGAAACAACTGGACTTGGGGGTACATGACTGACGGAGAAGAGCCCATATGGGAAACTGAAGAAGAACAGAGCAGAAGAAGAACTAGCACAAAGTACATGGCAGATACAACTGCAGAGACCGGTTGGCGGTGCTACGAGCATGGAGTCGAGGCAGGCATGGCGAGGAGGTCGACGAGGAACCAGAGGCCCACCTAAGCGGCAGAACCGTGCCGGTCGCGCAGCCGGCGAACGGCGGCTGGGCGGCCCTTGGAGCTTGGCCTCCCCTTGGTCAGCTGGACCGACGAGAAGAGGGCCTTGACCGCCTCAATCTCGTCAGCGCTGAGCGGCTCCTTGAACATGTCGATGAAGTTCTGCATCATGGCCTCCTCGGTGGCTTTGTCGTCGAGGTCGCCGGCGATTCCCCACTTCTTACGGAGCACGCTGCGGGCCCGCTCGATGGTGGAGAGGCCGGCGGCAGGCTGCCCAGCGAGCCGGCGACTGGTGCATCTGGCCGGGGTGGCCGCCGGCTGCGGCAGCGTACGAGTCGCCGGAGGGGAGGCGATGAGTGGAGGCTGGATCTCAGCGCAAATGGCAGTGAGGAACGGCGCAGCAGAGGATGACACGGGGTGGAGAGGCGGATCCAGCATGGTGGTGGGCGAAATAGCAGCATCAGCAGCATTGGCAAGAGGCCCAGTGGGCTGGGGAGCAGATGTTCTCTCTGTAGCAGTAGGTGGGCTGCGTGGGGTGGGGGTTGCAACATGGGCCGGGCTAGACATGCCGATAGGCCCAGGGAGAGGCCTGTTGGCGCGTCCCCAATGAAGCCGGGAACAGGGTTTACCAGCGAGTTGTCAGCTTCCTGGCCGAGCAGATGCATGGAGCAGTCAGCAGCAGCTAGTTCAGCGCTAGGAGCCAATGTATGAGAGAGCGGCAGCGTGGGCGCGGCGACCGCATCAGCAGCAGTGTGGGGCAAGGCAGCGACAGCGAGGGCAGGGGCTAGGCCACCAGAGGGGCGGCATAGCAAGCAGGCGTAGGTTGCCCAGAAAGGGAAGGAGGCGTAGAAGCCATGGCAACAAAAGGTTGCAAGCCGGACTGCAGGAGAGGGAAGGCAGGCAGAAGCGGCGCTGGGCTCGAGACAGGCAGGGAGCTGCAAGGCAGGGCACGCGTGTCAGGGCGCGGCAGTGCAGCGCCATCGCACTGCGCGTTGGCCGTGCTCTCCAAGGCAGGGAGAGGCAACGCGTTGGCCGTGCCCTTCAAGACTGGGGGAGCGGCGACGGACGAAGGGGACGCCGTTACCTCTCCGTCAATGGCGCCGTTGACGTCGTGAGAGGGTGCATGTTGACGGCGCCGCCAACCGATGTTGCCGGCGTAGTGGCCACCGGCGTTGCCGCTCGCTCCACCGAGCGAAGCAGCAGAGCCAGCACCGTGGAGGGTGCGACGAGGTGCATGCCGGCCACCCGCCGAGCCGCCGCTAGCACCATCATCCGGAGAGTGGTCGCGGCGTCGCGGGCCGAGGCGCAGGTGAGCAGGGCGGCGCGAAAGATGCCTGGGGTTGTCCTCGTACGCATAGCGCCAGCCGAGGGAGCGCTTGCGTGGGAGCACGTCGTCGCCGTCGGAGATGCTGCTTGGGATGCCGCTTTGGGCGGAGTGGCTGCTGGCGCCGGAGACGGGGGAGCGAGGCGAGTAGTCCCACACCTTGTCAAGGTGCAGCAGGATCGGGTACGACAGGACGTTCGCCGGGCCTTCATGCGACGGCGGCTGCTCGGAGATGCCTAACTCGGGGAAGTCAAGCAGCGGCGACGCAGCGCGCGGCCGCTCCTCCAGGCCCAAAGAGCCACGGCGAGCGATGCCCTCCGGATCAGCCGTCCAAATCCAGACGCAGAAGCAGGCGGCGTCTTGGTCAGTGGGGTGGATGTCGTCGACGCAGTCCATCAGGCAGTTGTTCTTGAAGAGGACGGCCACCGACTCGAGGTGGCGACCGTGCTCTGGCACGCCCTCGAGGCAGATGCGAGCCCGGTACGGCAGCGGCGCAAGGGACGCGCCAATGAACCGCGTCCAAGGGCGGAACCCAAGCGAGGCGGCGCCCACACGTAGGGAGTCCGGCATGCTGGTGGCGACGTTGCGCACCACGGCATCGTTGAAGAGGACGAATAAGTCACCGACATGGGCCAGCATGGTGATGGAGAAAGAGCCGGGGGCGAGGGCGAAGCGGCGCGCGATCGCGTCGCAAACCTGCCCGACGGACAGGCGCGGCCGGTTGCCAAGGGTGACGAGGATGGCACCGTGGCGCTCGCAGAAGTGCTCGGCGGAGTGCATCGCCGTCGTGAAGGGAGCCACGCCGGAGACGAACTCAGGGCGGTTCTCGGCATCGCCCGGGATCCGAGCCGAGTCCATGACTGGCACTTGCGATGGAGCAGGGGGAGCCTCGCGCGCAGGAAAGCAAGGCACAGGCCCAAGAATCGACGAGCCGGCAGATGAAACGGCGTGTGGAAGGCAAGAGGAGCCCGGTGGAGGAGGGGAGGGAAGTGAGATACGAGCGGACACCGGCTGGCGAAGCGAGACAGGGTGGTCGCTGGGGAAGGTCAGGCGCGTGGAGGGATGTAGGCGGGAGGAGTTGGGGTGCCCAGGAGGGAACACAACACGGCACTGGACAGGCGGCTTTGGGACAACGGAGCAGTTCCGCTTTGTGGCCGGAGACGCCGCAAAGGAAGCAGGAGGGGGCAGAGGCAGTGCAGCTGCGAACACGGTGGAGGGGGGAGAGACACTTGAAGCAGTGACCATCAGCCCTCTCCTTAAGAAGGGAGAGGAAGGGCGTCGAGGAGGAGAGGCCGAGTATGCGTGGCATGGCACGACCATTAAAGCCGCCGTGAGCATGACGCATCTCATCCAAACGCTGAGCCCGGCGCAGCCTTTTCCAGGAGCGTTTACTCCCGTGCACAGACAATGCTTCAATGCGGCTTGGAGCGCGGGGGGTGGCAGGCCCCCATGAATGGCACCCGAGGGCGACGGCGTGCCGCGAACTCCGCTGCGCAGCCCCGGGGAGGGGACTAGCCGGCCGCCCGCGCGTGGAAGCGCACCATCAAACGCACTCGAAGCGGAGGAGAGGTGGGTGGTGGTGGCAGAGGGGCAGGCATGGGGTGTGCCAGCCGCTGAGTAGGCCGGCGTAGACAGCAGCGCAGCTTTGAAGGTAGCAGCAGCGATAGGAGGGGATGGAGAAGGGGAGGAGAGAGGACTGTCGGTGAAGTCCAGCCCAAGGGGCGGCGACGAAGCACGGCAGGGGCTGAGGGGGTCCGCCGCCGGCGGGGCACGGGGTGTGGCTGGCCGGGACGGAGGTGGAGAGCGCTCGTCCGTACGCGCACTCTCCATCTCTCTTGTTGCAGCATAGACAGGTTAATAGTAGACGCGAAGGCGGTGGCCGCGCCCTTTGTATTAACTTTAAAGTTAATACAAAGTTGGTTCATCTATTTTCGGACGAAGGGAGTAATAGATATGCTTGTTTCTAAAATAAAATTGCTTGCCGCATTGGTAAGTGAGGCAGAGCTGGGTTCGTGGTGTTCCCCCAGGGGAGCTCCTATTTGCCGGAAAAGGGCGTCCCTTTGCACAGGACGCGCCTGACTGGGCCAGCCCAAAAACAACAACGCACACAAGGCGGGATTCGAACCGTGGATCTCCTGTTGGTGCACTATCCTTGCTAGCCAGTACGGCTTCAGAGTTTTGTTGACAAAAACATACCACCACGTAGAAAAACAACCACGAGCAGTGGCGTAAACTGAACATTACTTAAGAAATTGAAAAAAAATATTCAAATTTCTATGACTCTTTCGAAATTAAGGAATTTGCCAAACGCGAACAATTTTCAAATTTCAAAACAACTTTTAAAACTGTATTTTTTGAATTCCCGAACATTTTCTCAATTTGTACAAAAAACTTGAAAAAAGGTACATCTTTTGAAAGTCGAAAATATTGCTAAAACGCTACATTTTTGTAAATTTTGACAACATTTTTAAAAACAAAAATATTTTGAAAATTCCAGAACATTTTCCTAAAAGCACGAACTTTTTTTGAATTGGTGATTTTTTAAAAACTAGAACAAATTTTGAAATCCTAAACATTTTTTAAAACAAATACATTTTTGAATTGGTGAACAAAAATTTAAAACAGCAACAAATTCTGAAATCCAGGAAAAAAATTGAAACTAGGTGCAGTCTGAATATCCCACACAATTTTGAATTACAAACACTTTTTGTAGATATGAAATAAATGTAAATGGAATCATTTTTCTAAAACTTCAAAAAAATAAATAAATCTAAAACACGAATAAAATTTGAAACTTTGAACATTTTTTTAAAATTGTAAAAATAATGAACATATTTCGGAAACACAAACAAATTTTGAACATTGGAACAATTTTCTAAATTGTACAACTAAAAGAAACGAAAAAGAATAAAATAAAAAAGAAACGAAAAAAAGAAATAATAAAAAAAGGAAAAGAAAAACCGGTTCAAGAACCTTCTAGAAATGTCCCTAAACCAGTAAAAACCGGCTAAGAACCTCTAGAAGGTTCCCAAAACCGGATGCGTACTGCAGGAGATAGCCCGACCAGATCGATCCCGCCCCTGTGCGTTTCGTAGACATTTTGACGTAGAGAACGTCAAATTGGATTTCACGTTCTCCAGTTCGAATCCCCATAGGGGCATAATATTTTTGCTTTTTTCTGAGGGAACTAAAATCTTTATTGATCAACTAGTTCGGGGGGGGGGGGGGGGGGGAATGATTACATAAGTAGCCACATATGTCTACCAGTATCTAAGTACAAAGAATATTTCGCTAAACTATCAGCTTCATGATTCCTTGATCTGCTTTCATGAATGAAATTGCACTCCTTGAAATCTCGTGCACGAATTCTGATCTCCCTTATAATAGCCTGATGTACACCTCCAGTGTTTGCCTTTACATCATTAATTACCTGAAGGCAATCCAATGAGACCAGAATCTTATTAAGCATTAAATCATCAGCGATGGCCAACCCTTCCCGCACTGCTAAGGCCTCCAAAATCGCCGGGTCTGAAATTCCTGCCCAGGTGATCGAAGAAGACCCTAAATATTTTCCATATTCATTCCGACAAACAGCCGCAACTGCTGCTCGATCTCCATGCACAGAAGTAGCTCCATCGACATTACATTTGACGATTCCCGGAGGTGGACGAATCCAGGGTTGTCTCGCCGGCTTGGGAGGCCCGGTAGCTGATGATGTTGGAGCAAGAGCCTCAAGCTCTGCATGAAACACATCCCGTGGGCTGCCCAGTACCTATGCTCGAAGCCCAACGCGAGGGCGCTGCGTGTGATGTAAGAACCATGGACTTTAGGCCCAGCCGAGCGAAAGAAAAATAGAACACAATCAACACATGACCAAACTGTAGTGTGGGTTGAATACAAAAAACACATGGACCTTTTTTCAAAATTACTGACGGTAAACGGGCAGATGCAATCGGTACTTTATCAAGGACAGTAAAACTGAGCCTAAATCAAGCTCTCTCAATGATTTGCGTTTTCGACAGTCCATTTTCGCGATCTGAGAGTTTCTGGCCGTCTGATCTCGTCTGGGAAGCGATTTGCGCCGCACTGGGCGAAATTTGGCCCAACTATCCTGTGGGCTGCTGCTCCAGAGGCCGAAATGAAGGCCTGTGGTATATTGGGCCGCCAGCAGCCCATTCTACTGCCTGGGCTTAGAGGGATCGAGCAACTGCGTATTACTGCCCACGGCCTCTCGTCTCTCCCTTTCAATTCCCACCCGATCTCTCCTCTCTCTCTCGCCCACGAACACGCCGCCACCATTGTCGTTTCGTTTGGATCACACCTCCTCGTGGCGCAGTCCCATCAGAACGTCGCCCCCGTCTCCATCGAGCCTCGATGTCCTCCGCCTCTTGTCTTCCGTCGGAAAGGCCAATATTGAGCATCTATTTTTGGGGGTGGCCACGAGATCCATCACTAGATCGGTGGTGCACCACACTCCTAAAGCATGTATCCAATTTTTATCTAAAGCATGTAATGTTGGCCATTGTCCAGTGGCGTCGGCGACGTAGACATTACAGTCTTAGAATGTCTTACAGTCTTAGAATGTACTTGATTTGGTTATTTGCAAGGCAGTGAATTTATATTCTGGATGCTCCTATCATGTAATGGATCTGGTTGTTTGTGTGATAATTATTTTTTATTATGGATGCTATCATTATTTCCTTGTTCTGTCATTACTATTTATGTCATGTATCATCTTGTAGTTCATAAAATGGATGAAGCTGAAAGCAATATGAACAGTAAGGGGAAATAATGCAAAGGTGATATGAATGCAAGGGAAAAAGCTATAAATTGGCATGTAGCTATATCTGAGTTTTTTCTTGACTGGTACATTGAGACGCCTCCTAAAGCAGTATTCAAGAAGATGCATCACACCGCTTGCATAGCAGCAATAAATAAGAAGTATATATGGTTGTTCTTATAGTGTCGAGCAAGTTCATCATCACTTTAGGCGTCATAAAGAGACATGGGGGCTAGTTGCTAGATATAGCAATGAGAGTGGCAGTGAGTTTCATGATGTCAACAAACAAGTGATGCGCTCTCAATCTACTCTAGATGGCTTATCAGTAATTATCTCATACAAATTATCTATTTGTCGAGTGTTCAATTACTGATGTGGAACTAACAATACAATTCATATAGGCGAATGAACGTGGAATTCTCTCTAAACCGATTTAGTTCTACGATAAGTTGAAGGAATTATTTAGTGGCTCCTCAGCAGATGGCTCTTTTATGCAAGACCCTTTCTCTGCAGCTGAAACTGACAATGATGATAAGGTAAAAGATGATATGATGAATGATATGTCCACCTTTGATGAAGCGAAGGGTCCAACGGGTCATGACTCAGATAAATTAGATACAAATAGTGATGATTGTGAAGCGGTGGCTGCTCTTGCTGCAACTAATAGTTAAGTTTCCTCGTCCAATGTTGGGGCTCTAAAGCCTAACAAGAAAAGTTAAAAAAAGTGCAATGCCAAATACTCTGCCACCGCCACAAATTGATAAAGCTAGAAAGTCAAAGCCAAGATCATCTCAAGCATCACAAGATGACACTGATATGGATGTGCTGCTCACAAGTACTTTGATAGGCATACGAGAAATGCTTACAAGTCCAGTACAGATTGTAGCCCCCAAGGACCCAAATGCTCCTTTATCGGACATGCTCAAGAAGATTCCGTTGCCACTTATGAGAGGATGTCGGTCGGGATGCATCTATGCAAGCCAGAATTTGCAGTCCATCGAGGTTTTCTTGTCAGCATGGGTCAAGAATACCCGTTGGGTGTATATATACTTATCAGACAATTATCCTGCTGGCAAACGTGGCAACGTTGATCTTGTTGGTAATGTTGGAAACAATGATATTGCTAGTGACCTTGGCGATGATCTTGCTCTTAACTCTAGCCCTTTATGAGTAAGATTGATCGGTGGTCTACCATATTGTTGGATCCTTTTGGTTGCAAAACACTAGTTTCTAGTCGATGACTAGCTTTTGGCTATGCACAGCTGATGTCTAAGTAATGGTTGATGGATGTATTGTTTTGCTACAGCCTTCTGCTTTGTTTCCAAGTCAGCATGCATGATATGATTATTAGATGCTAATGTGAAAGCTATGTTGCTTTCTGACTTTTGGATAATTTTCTTGGTAGTATCAGGATGCATACATCACTAAATCTTATATCACTAATTATTATAAAAAAATGTTTGGAGCCCTAGAGGAAGGAAACTTTTCGATGGATGAGTCCTGAAAAGATGACATCCAGGTCTCGGATGAGGAAAATAGCCTTCTAACAACCCCTTATTCAGAGGAGGAAGTTAGAAAGGCGGTTTTCCTAATGGAGCACAATAAAGCCCGGGTCCAGATGGTTTTTCTATTGAGTTTTATCATAACTTCTTGGAAGTCATCAAACCGGATCTCTTACTTTTGTTTGGCTGCCTACATGCTGGCCAACTAGATTTTTTTCGCTTAAACTTTGGTAAGATTATTTTATTACCTAAGGTTAATGAGGCTGAAGGGATACAACAATATAGATCTATCTGCCTCCTTAATGTTAGTTTCAAAATCTTCACGAAAGTGGCGACGATTAGGCTAAATTCAATTGCTGAATATGTGGTCCATCCTTCACAGATTGATTTTATGCAAGGCAGACACATCCTAGATGGAGTTGTTATCCTTCATGAAACAGTCCATGAATTACGTCAGAAAAAGTTGAATGGGGTGATACTCAAAATCGACTTCGAAAAAGCTTACGACAAAGTCAAGTGGTCTTTTCTTCAACAGACTCTGAGAATGAAAGGATTTTCTGCCGAGTGGCACGCTATGGTCCATAGTTTCGTTTCCGGGGTAGTGTGGCAATTAAAGTCAATAATGACGTTGGCCTCTATTTCCAAACGAAGAAGGGATTGCGACAAGGCGACTCAATATCGCCCATGCTATTTAATATAGTGGTGGATATGTGAGCGGTCATGATTGAGCGTGCCAAGGTTGATGGCCAAATTGATGGGGTAGTGGATCATCTAGTTGATGGTGGTCTATCTGTCCTTCAATATGCCGACGACACAATTCTCTTCATGGATCATGACCTCGAGAAAGCAAGAAATCTGAAATTAATTTTATCAGCATTCAAGCAACTCTCAGGTCTTAAGATCAATTTTCATAAAAGTGAATTATTTTGCTTTGGCGAGGCTCAAGACGAGGCCCATCTGTATGCTGACCTGTTCGGATGCGGGTTGGGCGAGTTTCCGATGACATATTTGGGGATACCGATACATTATCGGAGACTCACAAATGTTGAATGGAAACACGTCGAGGAGAGACTACAAAAAAGACTAAGCAGTTGGAAAGGTAAACTACTATCTCTGGGTGGAAGATTGGTCCTCATAAATTCAGTACTAAGTAATATGATACCATATATGATTTTCTTCTTCCAGTTACCAAAAGGAGTTTTACATAGATTGGATTACTTCAGATCAAGATTCTTTTGGCAAGGAGATAGTGAGAAAAAGAAATATCGAATCGCTAATTGGAGTGTGGTTTGCCGTCCCAAATACCAAGGCGGGTTGGGCATTCATGACCTTGAGGTTAAGAATAGGGCCCTCCTCGGCAAATGGTTGTTTAGGTTACTAACGGAACATGGTGTATGGCAAACCCTTCTAAGGAGAAAATATGTGGGTTCCAAGGCGATATCCTAAGTATACTAGAAGCCTGGGGATTCTCATTTTTGGGCGGGTCTAATGGCTACGAAGAAATATTTCTTTTGCTATGGATCCTTATCAATTAAGGACGGCTCAGAAATTAGATTCTGGGAGGATAAGTGGCTAGATAATGCTACACTCTAGGAACAATTTCCGGATCTATACAGCATTGTGCGTCACAAGGGTGATACCATCGCCACAGTTTAGGAATCATTTCCGCCAAATATGACATTCAGAAGAGATTTAATTGCAACCAAACTCCAATTGTGGAACATCCTGCTCCAGTGGTTGTTCATGGTGCATTTGTCACATGGGTCCAATGTATTTCGTTGGAATCTACATGGGAATGAAAAATTCTCAGTAGAATCTATGTATAGAGCTTTACTCCAGTCTGACGTGCCAGTTGATAATAACAAGAAGATCTGGAAGATGATGATACCTTTTTAGAATAAAATCTTTGCATGGTATCTTCGTCGCGAAGTCATTCTTACTAAAGATAACCTTATTAAGAGGAATTGGCATGAAAGTATGCAATGTGTATTTTGTCAGCATGATGAGACAATAAAACATTTGTTCTTCCAATCCAAATTGGCTCGTTCTATATGGCCAGTCATCCAAATAGTTCCTGGCTTGTATCCTCCTTGTAGTGTTGCTAATATATTTGGCAACTGGTTACATGGGATAGATCGCAGGTTTAGAAGCTTCTCAGGGTGGGAGTGCTTGCCGTTATTTGGTCGCTTTGGCTATGTAGAAATGATAAAGTTTTTAATGATAAAAGTACTTCTCTTATGCAGGTTATCTATAGATGTACCGGGACTCTTCGTTTATGGTCCTCTCTAGAACGCGTGGAGAATCGAGACCTGTTTACGGAGGTGTGTACACGATTGGAGGCTACGGCGAGGGATATTTTTACCCAACATGAGTGGCAGCATGATCTTAGGATTGGGCCCCCGCCGGTTTAGGCGTTATGGAGACTCTACATGTTTCTTTGCATTTCGCCTCTTTTTATTTTTGGTTTTAGTGAGATGACTTTGTCTGTTTGGGTGTGTGCATCTTAGTTATGTAGAGGCCGGGTGTAATGCTTAAACCTTTTAAGTAATAAAGTGTCCTTTATAAAAAAATCAGGATGCATACATAATTAGACTTCTGGTTATGTTAATCCCACAAGGTTAATTTGTGTATCTCTTGCATTCCAGATGTGCTGAACAATGAGTATTAATCAAATGTAATGCACTGTGGTAATGCAACAGCAATGTTGTTGTGTATCGTCAGTTATAAAATCATTGCCTTAATTGTTATGTGACGATGACATGTACCTAGGGTAGGGTCATAGTCCTGACCTAGACGCCCTACTCAAGGACACTTCCCTAGACTTGAAGACATTCAAAGCACAAGAAGAGAAACCGACTAAGTTCATCAAGGAGTGCGATCCACTCGACCTTCAACCTCACTCGAATACCCCAATTCCATTCGACCAATATGAAGTCACTCGACAATACAAGAAATCACTCGGAGTAGAGAAGGCCTAACGTCACTCAGGATGGCAACGGTCAGGCATTCACTCTATAGTCTTAAAGATCATTTATACCTCTTTATTACTGGCGTTATCAGTAACGCTCTGTCTTAATGTACATTGAACCCTTTGTAACGTGGGCTGGCTGGGGTCCTGGCGCACTCTATATAAGCCACCCCCTCCACTGGCACAAGGGTTCGCACCCCCTGTAACTCTCACGCATAATCCAGTCGACCAAGCCTCCGGGCACCGAGACGTATGGTTGTTACTTCCTCCGCGAAGGGCCTGAACTCGTAAAACCTTGCGTGCACAACCTCATCGTAGCTAGGTTCTTGCCTCCTCCTATGTACCCCCTATTCTACTGTTAGACTTACTCCCACGATAGTTGGCGCCCACCGTGGGGCAGGTGTCTTAGCGACTTCCGGTGAGGTTGCAATTTTCCCCATCTCCATCATCATGGTTTCCGGCGGCGATTTGGCTGAGGGCCGCGAGATCCGTCGCGGCGCACTCGTTTTCATCGCCGACGACTCCGCCTGGCTCTAGGAGGCGCCCCTCGATGTCGAGACGCTCCCCGTCCGCGGGGCGACGCACTTTCGCGTGTGCGTCCGCGGCGTCCTTCTACGGCAGCCGTCGACTCAGTATCGGTCGACTCCCGCAGCGTCTTCACTCCCCGCTGCTCGTCGTCGCAAGCGATCTGGTCGATCGCGGCTTCAGCGGCGGGTAAAGCATGCGGTGGCCCGTCAGTTGGCCATCCCTCAAGTCACGGCAATCGAGCCCGACGAATCTCTCTACGGGCTATTCGACCTGTCGACTAGCTCCGTCGAGACCCTGTCCGAGTGCGACGGCAGCGACCCTGCGGCAGAAGTCCTGATGGTCAACACGCCGTGCAGCCCGCCTGGTTTCCGTCACAGCGGCGGCGGCGATGGTGGCGGCGATCCGTCACATGGTGATGAGGAATATCGTCCCGAAGCCCTCACTTCGCAGCAGAGGGATGAGCTACACCGTCGCAATGTGGAGGCGCTTCACACTCCCATCATCGGAGAGACCTCCGAGGCTCGGGCCTTGGAGGCTGCGCGCCTGGCCACTTTGGCTGAGCGCGCACGCCTGGAGAATCTTCAACATTCACTCGACGAATGCGCTCGACGACAGATCCCCAAATCCAGTCGATGTCAGCGACAATTGTTTCCGCCTGAACCTCAGGTATACCGCACTCCGATCCAGAATCTTACAGCTGCAGCCCGTATAGCAGAGTCCATTCAGCCGTCCCAATCGGAGGCTGGAAGAGGTTTGATGCAGATCTGAGCACTGCTCCGGGTAGCAGGAGAGCAAAACACAGCCGTTTCTCAGTCTCGCAATAGGATCCATAGCAGGTCCGTGGTGGCGGACACAGTCCAGTCGGCTCATAGCCCAAGATCGCCTCTGCGGCGTGAGGGTCGTGGGCACCGCCAGGAGCAGTACTTGGGTCGGAACCACGAGCAGTATGATCATCGACTCGGCCGTGATGACCGCTGTCGAGTGCCTACGCCCCCTCCGAGGGGCGGATCGTACGTGCCCCGACAGTATGATGACAGGCGCCCGTATAGCGATGAGCGGAGGGTCCCAGTCGACCCAAGAGAGCCCGGGTTTGATGCGAGGTCAATTCTTGTACAAGGTCTGGTCGACAGGAACCGGGCACACAGGGAAGGACAAGAGAGAGATCGTCCGATTAACAGCAGAGTACATGTTTCTGGGCCTGAATGTTTCAGCAGAGCCATCAGGGCTGCTGAGATCCCTCTCAACTTCAGGTTGGCGACAGGAGTAAGCAAGTTTACTGGTGAGTCGAAGCCAGATACTTGGCTTGAGGATTACCGAGTGGTTGTGCAGATTGGTGGCGGCAATGACGATGTATCCATGAAGCACCTCCCCCTGATGTTGGAAGGCTCGGCCAGAGCTTGGTTGAATCAGTTGGCTCCTGGCAGTATTTTCAGTTGGGAAGAGTTGGCCCGAGTGTTTGTCAGGACATTTGAGGGTACTTGCAAACGACCAGCGGGGCTGACTGAATTACAGCATTGTGTCCAGAAGCCTAATGAAACCTTAAGAGATTATATCCAGAGGTGGACCACTCTTCATCATATAGTGGAGAATGTGTCACAGCACCAAGCAGTTTGCGCCTTCAAGGAGGGTGTTCGGTACAAAGAGCTTAACCTGAAATTCGGTCGGACAGGAGATATGACCCTGGCCGGAAAGATGGAAATAGCCACTCGGTACGCTAATGGCGAAGAAGAAGACCGACTTTGCAATGGCAAGAACAAGCTAGTCGCTTAAGACACCGGAGGAGGAAATTCCAGTCGGAAGCAGAAGCGCAAGGCCGAACCTCAGGTCCTGGCGAGGCCGCAGTTGTGACCCAAGGAAAATTCAAAGGAAAACCTAAGGGACCATGGATCCCCAAGAAGGTGAAAGATCAAGCAAGAAATGATGTGCTAGATTTGCCGTGTCATATACACACCAAGAAGGATGAAGAGGGAAACATCCCAAGCATACCACTCGATAGTGTCGACTCCTAATTCAGAGCTTCCGAGAGGGTCAGCCCAGTGACAAGGAAAAATAATCTGATAAGGATGAAGACAAAGAGGAGGATGATGGTTATCCCAATGTCAACGCCACTTTGGTGATTTTTGCTGACATCGAAAGCAAAAGTCAACTAAAAGTCATCAACAGAGAAGTGACATGGTTGATCCGGCAAGAACGACATATCTGAAATGGTCAAAAACTCCCATTACATTCGACCAGTCCGATCACCCAACGCACATTGCTACCCCCAGGCGGCAAGCGTTGGTGGTCGACCCAGTCGTTGAGGGCACCCGACTGACCAAAGTCCTGATGGATGGTGGCAGTGGCTTGAACATTTTGTACGCCGAGACCCTCAAAGGGATGGGCATTCTGATGTCCAAGCTTAGTGAGAGCAACATGCGGTTCCACGGAGTCATTCCGGGGAAGAAGACCGATTCACTCGGCCAGATCACTCTTGATGTGGTTTTTGGTGACCTCAAGAATTACCGCAAGGAAAAGTTGACATTTGAAGTCTTGGATTTTCACAGTGCTTACCATGCTATTCTGGGCAGGCCTGCGTATGCTCGTTTCATGGCTCGACCGTGTTATGTGTACCTCAAGCTAAAGATGCCTGGTCCCAAAGGTGTGATCACAGTCACTGGAAATCGGCAGAGAGCAGAAGAGTGCCTCCAGAAGGGCTCAAAGATTGCCGATGAACAGATGGCAGCAGCGGACCGGCAAGAATACCAGAAGAATGCAGATCCGAGTGAATTGTTGCGTGCTAAGAAGCCTGCTTTAGAGTCCGCATTTCAGTTGTCCGGGGAAACAAAGCCAGTTCACATTCACCCGACCGACCCCAATGCTGCTCCGACTCACATCTCAACAACACTCGACAGCAAATAGGAAGAAGCACTCATCCAGTTCCTCTGTGAGAACTGGGACATCTTCGCATGGAAACCATCCGACATGCCAAGTGTACCCAGGGAACTGGCTGAGCACCGTTTGTGAGTCGACCCAAAAGTAAAACGTGTCAAAGAGCATCTCCGTCGGTCTGCCGTGGAGAAAAGGAAAGCAATTGGTGAGGAGGTGGCTCGGCTTCTGGGAGCTGAGTTTATCAGAGAGATATACCACTCCGAGTGGCTCGCCAATGTTGTCATGGTCCCTAAGAAGGATGATTCACTTCGTATGTGCATCGACTTCAAGCACATCAATCGGGCCTGCCCGAAAGATCACTTCCCTCTCCCCCACATCGACCAAATTGTCGACTCGACCGCGGGATGCGAGCGTCTGTCCTTTTTGGACACATATTCCAGGTACCATCAGATCCGATTGTATGGCCCCGACAAAATAAAAACGTCTTTCATCACCCCACTCGGGTGTTTTTGCTATGTTACCATGCCTTTTGGTCTCAAGAATGCTGGTGCCACATTCATGCGCATGATACAGAAGTGCCTGCTCACACAAATCAGTCGGAATGTGGAAGCATACATGGACGAGATCATGGTCAAGTCACGTAAAGGTTCCGACCTGCTCACTGACCTTGCTGAAACCTTTGCCAATTTGAGAAGATATGATATCAAGCTTAATCCGTCAAAGTGCACATTCGGAGTCCCAGGTGGAAATTTACTCGGTTTCCTCGTTTCCGAACGAGGGATCGATGCAAACACAGAGAAGGTTGGTGCAATCCTCCGAATGAAACGCCCCGCGCGTGTGCACGATGTTCAAAAGCTTACTGGTTGTTTGGCTGCATTGAGCCGATTCATCTCTCGTCTCGGTGAGAAGGTGTCGTGGAACTGTCACGGGAGATGTCGTAGTGCGAGGACTTAGTTGTGGAGCCATGGTGACGAGGTTAGCTTAAAGGGGTTAAACGGGACAAAGGACACGAGGAGTTTATATTGGTTCGGCCCCTTGTGATGAAGGTAAAGGCCTAATCCAGTTTGAGGTGGTATTGCTAGGGTTACGATTACCAGGGAGCGAATACGCTTTGCCTGGCTCTTGATCTGTTGTTTCTTGCCCTAAGCCGCTGCCGGGTCGTCCCCTTATATACATGGATTGACGCCCTGCGGCCTACAGAGTCCCGGCTAGCTCATACAAACGTGTCCGGCTCGGTGACTTATCTTACATGCCTTACAATACATGTTTACATATACATGGCGGTTTACACTTACGGGACTTAAGCCGCCTTCGGGTTTGGGCCCTTTAACAAGCCTGCCTTATGAACCGCCATCTTCAATATACTCTTGGGCTTCATTTAGATGAACCGCCATTGGGATGATCCGGCCCCTCCTGGGCGGGTCATATCCAATAGTCATATCCCCAACATTAGGCCCCAGGTTGATTTGAACTTGTTCATGTCAATCTTCAATGCTTAGAAATAATCCCTCTTCATCTTCCTGTGTTATTTGTAATCTGCCATGACGTCATCTCCTGAAATTGCGGTAACCCGCTGTGATGTCACCTGTTATTAATGTTATATATGGCCCAAATCTTAATAAATCTTTTCCTTTACCGAACCTCCGAAAATCGAGGCGTCCGCGCCGTCACATATCCATTTTCTTGTCTCCTCGATTCCCGCGCATGCCACTTATCCTTCTAGCCTTATAAATAGGGGCCACGGGTCCTCTTTTCACTCTCCCCCTTTCTCCTTCTCGTCTTCGTCCTTCTCCTCGCAACGCCCCAACGCACCCGAGCTCCGCCATCGTCGACCTTCATTCACTGCCTCAACTCCGGCCGATGCATCGCCCTGAACGAATCAGAATGTCGCGACACTCCTCCGCTGTCAACCAGCATCGGTAAGTCTTCCCCTTTCCTCTTCATAGACCTGTGTTAGGGTTTCTCTGTTCGTCGGTGTTCATCACCGTTCTTCCCTTTCTTTCTTAGATTGCATAATTTTGATCTGAAGACGATACAAACCTTGCGCGGTAGCCATTTTAGCACTTGTTTTGCAATATTAGAATATATCCTCATAGCAACAGATCTCATCTAGGCATCCCCACTTCTTTGCTGCCGCCACCTTAGGTTTAGATTTTATTCCATTTTTCTGAATAGCTGCAGATCCAATCTTATAGCTCCAATCTGTGAAACCTGTTTGTCCCAACACTTAGCAAAATTTTGCTCTTGTCAGATCTTGAATGCCAGTACTTGTCATGGCGGCTTACATCACCGGCTTATAATTACTCATATATCATTAGTCCTTATTTAAGCCGCCATTCTGAATATATACTGTAACTATTTAACTTGTGATTTCACAAACTGATTTGAACCGGCAAAATTTTCCTTTCCTTTAGGTTTTCTCTCTTCACAATGCCGCCAAAGACAGTCTATACATGCAATTGGGTTCCCTCCATCGTCACTGAGGGCTCACTCAAAGACTTTGTAAAAATCGGGTACTTGCCCGCAAAGAGTGTTATGCATTATCGTGCCCGTGAACCAGGCAAAGAAAGACCTCAACCAAAGGATGGCGAAGTCATTGTATTCACTGATCACATGAACCAGGGCTTCTCACCACCCGACTCTAAGTTTTTCCTAGTCGTTCTGCACTTCTTCCAACTCCATCCAAGACATCAGACCCAATTCTGTGTCAAATATCTGCAACTTTCAAGTCTTCTGCGAAGTATACTTTGAAGAGGAGCCCAGCATCGAACTCTTTAGGGAATATTTTTATTTAAACCGCCAGAACGAGGTTACGAACGGACCCAGCTTGGAACTTGCCGGAATCTCAATTCAACGCAGAAGAGATGCCATCTTCCCTTATGCGTGCCTGCCGAGCCACCCCAAGGATTGGAACTAGGCGTGGTTTTACTGCAAGGATACCTCTCCGGCGGACGAGAATCCATTGTCGGGTTACCGTGCTGAACGCCTTGACCCGAAGCATCCTCTTCCTGAAAAACTTACCGCTGCTGAACGTAAGAAGCTTGCTCCCACTATTGCGAAGGTCAGGGCCCTGCTGGGGAACGGGTTAACTGGCATTGATTTGGTCCGGTGTTGGGACTCGTGGCAGATCATACCCTTGAGCCGCCGGCCCAGCTTAATGTGTACATATACATGCGGCACAAAGGATCCATTACGCCACAGCCCTTTGCGTTTGACTGATGATGCAATTACTGAGATGACAAAAACTCTTCTGAATGAAGATTCCGAAGACTGCAGCAAAGTGGGTCTAAACCCTTTTGCAAACTTAACCCGCCGCCAGATGTGAGTCTTTACCTTATCTTACTTTTATCTCATTATTCAAATATTGTATTAACTCAACTTTGCTAACTTCCACAGGCTAAATCTGATTTCTGGAAGGCAAAATACGACCATGAAGCCACCAAGAAGGCCAGGACTGCCAAGAAAGCCGCCAAGAAAACTACCAAGAAGCATAAGAAGAAACCAACTGCCTCTGACATGTTTGATCTAGATGACACCTCTGAGTCGGAGGTAGCCCTTGACTCTCTTGGCTCCTTTTTCAATTATATTATTGACATTGATTACTCTCAGGATGACATGGAGGCCATGTAAGTGCATCTAGTGCCCATTAGTGATTTTGGTGTATTGAAGACTTATAGGTTAAGGGACTAATGTGTTTATGAGTGTACACAGGTCTATAAGTCTATGAGGAGTTTGATATTTACAGAGAAATTCGACCCCTAAAAATGAAGTTCTTCGACTGAAGACTTTCTGAAGACTTTGAAAGTGAAGAAATTGGTGTGACCTTGAAGACTTGGTATTCATTTGAGGAACATGAAGCGTGAAGACTTTTGTTTATGTAGTTTCATTTTCTCTTTCTTGAGTCATAGGAAACACCGTACTGTTAAAGGGGGTCGAGGAAATACTAAGGAAAAATTTCCATGTGATGCTCAACTCAAAAAATCCTACACCTACCAATCCCTTCGAGTGAAGCCATTGGAAATCTCATACAGTTCAGTCATATTCTTCAGTGACAGAGACAAAGTTCTTCTGGTCTCTGAGGAATTTGTTCTGACCAAGGAGTTAGGAATTCGTCAGTGCGGATTGCCTACACAGTGAGGAACATGATAGCCCTGAGGAATTTGATACTCAAATTTCCGACCGTTGCTGTGCTATGCGCCAGCTGTCCCAAAATATCTACCCACCTAACGGTCATATCATTTAAGGGCATTTATGTCTTATCATGCCGGGCTGCTCCCTAGGCTATAAATAGCCGCCCCCTACAACCACTAGCTTGTTGGCTGCTCCGAGAGAAACGGACACTTGTCATTTGAGAGCATCCCATCCTCTGAGGACTTTGAGCGAAAATCATCAAGTGAGGAAAACCCAAACCCAAACACCCACAAACCTAAAGTGATTGAGCATCACTGAAGAGATTGATCCTGCGTGGATCCGACGCTTGTTACCTTTGAAGACTGTGCTTCTTCCAGACGGTTAGGCGTCATGGTCTAGAGCATCCAAGAGGAAATTGTGGATCGCCAAGTGACCGAGTTTGTGAAGGTTCGGAAGTCACCTGAAGACTTACCACGAGTGATTGGGCGAGGTCTGTGTGACCTTAGCTCAAGGGGATTACGGTGAGGACTGGGTGTCCTGGACTGTGTGTTCAGGACTGGGTGTCCGGGACTGTGTGTCCTCAGGTTTAAATACCTAGCCGCTCCAACCAGACGTACAACTGAGACAACAGTTGGAACTGGTCTACCAAATCATTGTCTTCACCAAGCCTACTGGTTCTATTTCCTCAACTCTTTCATTTCTTCATATCTGTGTTTGAAGACTTTGACTGAAGACTTTCTCAATTTCCTCAGTTCAATTTCTTCAGTCTGTTTGTCTTCATCCTGTGCTATCCTGTGTTTACGCTTCTGTACTCTGTGCTTGTCTTCATTTTTATCATGATGACCATGCTTGTGATCTGCTATGCATACTTTTGAGTACTTATTCCGCTGCAAGTAGTTCTTCACTAAGGAATTTGCTCACTGGCAAATTCCTCAGTGAAGAATTCATAAAAATCGCCTATTCACCCCCTCTAGTCGATATAACGCACTTTCAATTGGTATGAGAGCAAGGTACTCCCTTGTTTTGTGTGATTTTGGTTTAACTGCCTGGAGTTTTAGTTATGTCGACCGCAGGTATGATCAAGGTCTCTGCTGGGTGTCCTACCTTCGATGGGACGGACTACCCCTACTGGAAGAATAAGATGCGAATGCATCTTGAGGCAATTGATAATGATCTCTGGTATGTTGTGGAAAATGGTGTTCCCTCTGTCTCACCCTCACTGAACGCTACCGATGTGAAGAGATTCAAGCAACTCGATTCTCAAGCGAAGAATATCATATGTGGCCATCTGAGCAACGGACAGTATGGAAGAGTGAGTGCTTTGGGAAGTGCTAAGCTTATCTAGGATAGGCTGTCCAAAGTAAATGAAGGAGTCTCAACTCAGCATGACTCTCAAGTTGATGTTCTTCGCAATCTCTTCAACCGCTTCAAAAGACTCGACAATGAAAATGTTCAACAAACCTTCGATCGCCTCACTGACATCTCAAATGAGCTTCAAGCGCTTGGTGCCACTGACATCACCGACCATGAGGTGGTGAAGAAATTGTTGAGATCGCTTGATTTTTCATTTGATACTCTGGCATTGATGATACAAGAACGTGCTGATTACAAGTCACTTGATCCCGCTGATATCCTCGAGAGGCTAAATACTCATGAGTTCCAGATTGCTGAAAAGAGAGATCTTTATGGTTCGAGCTATGGCAGATCACGTGCACTGAAGGCCAAGGCAGTTTCTGAGTCTGAAGATGAAGAGTCTGACAGCAGCCTTTGTGATCCTGAAGAACTGAGCCATGATCTAGCACTGCTCGTGAAGAAATTCCAGAAGTTCTCAAGACGTGGCCGCTTTGGAAGACCCTCAAGGAGCAATGATTCCTCACCTAGTGACTACAAGAAGAGGCTTTGTCACAAATGCAAGAAACCCGTACACTACATTCAAGATTGTCCTCAGTGGGAAAAGGAATCAAAGAAGAAGAAATACAAGGATTATAGTTCTGATGATGCGAAGAAAAAGAAGAAATCCTCAAAATCTTCATCATCAAAATCCTCAAAGTCTTCATCTCACAAGAAGAGCAGCTCCAAGAAGGCTCGGGCATTCATTGGCAAGGAAATGGACTCTGAGGCTGAATCTGAAGAAAATGAGGAAGAGGAGGCATTTGAGGATTCCGAATCTGGTGTGGCGAGCCTAGCCCTCGCTACTGCATTCGTCAGCAAGTCTATCTTCAGCACTGAAGAAAATGACCTCACCAACAAGGCTGATGAAGGCAATGATGACTACGCTCCCACTTATTGCTTCATGGCAAAGGGTGCCAAGGTACTCAAATATACCTCCTCTGAATCAAGTGAAAATGAATCTGATGAAAACCTTAAGCCCAGCTATTCTAAACTTGCTAAGATTGCTGTGAAACAACAAAGGGCCCTTGAAAAGGTTCAAAACATGCTAGAAAAAAGTGATGATATGTTGGGTGAAGAAATGGATCGCACTAAAACCCTGACTGAAAATCTTCAGAGACTTCAGACTAGGTTTGACAACCTTCAAGGTCATCATAACACTCTCTTGTCTGATCATGAGAAGCTTTCTTATGAATTTCTTCAAAGAAAGCAAGATCTTGAGAAGCTAAGAGTGAGTTATGAAGATCTTCAGAAGGAGCGCGATTCATTACTTGCTCAACAAATCAGCGCTTCTCAGGAAGAATTTGTGTTGGGAATCGTAGCATAATTTAAAATTTTCCTATGCTCACCAAGATGCATCTATGGAGTCTACTAGCAACAAGGGGAAAGGAGTGCATCTACATACCCTTGTAGAACGCGAGCGGAAGCGTTCCAATGAACGTGGATGACGGAGTCGTACTCGTCGTGATCCAAATCACCGATGACCGAGTGCCGAACGGACGGCACCTCCGCGTAAAACACACGTACGGTGCAGCGACGTCTCCTCCTTCTTGATCCAGCAAGGGGGAAGGAGAGGTTGATGGAGATCCAACAGCACGACGGCGTGGTGGTGGATGTAGCGGGTCTCCGGCAGGGCTACGCCGAGCTTCTGCGAGAGAGAGAGGTGTTGCAGGGGAGGAGGGAGGCGCCCAAGGCTATGTGTTGCTGCCCTCCCCCCTTTATATAGGCCCCCTTGGGAGGGGGGGCCGGCCAAAACCCATCTAGGGTTGGGGGGGCGGCGGCCAAGGGGTGGAAAGGGGTGCCTTGCCCCCCAAGGCAAGGGGGAAGCTCCCCCCTAGGGTTCCCAACCCTAGGCGCATGGGGGAAGGCCCAAGGGGGGCGCCCCAGCCCACTATGGGCTGGTTCCCTTCCACTTTCAGCCCACGGGGCCCTCCGGGATAGGTGGCCCCACCCAGTGGACCCCCGGGACCCTTCCGGTGGTCCCGGTACAATACCGGTAACCCCCAAAACTTTCCCGGTGGCCGAAACTTGACTTCCTATATTTAATTCTTCACCTCCGAACCATTCCGGAACCTCCCGTGACGTCCGGGATCTCATCCGGGACTCCGAACAACTTTCGGGTTTCCGCATACATATATCTCTACAACCCTAGCGTCACCGAACCTTAAGTGTGTAGACCCTACGGGTTCGGGAGACATGCAGACATGACCGAGATGCCTCTTCGGTCAATAACCAACAGCGGGATCTGGATACCCATGTTGGCTCCCACATGTTCCACGATGATCTCATCAGATGAACCACGGTGTCGAGGATTCAATCAATCTGTATGCAATTCCCTTTGTCAATCGGTATGTTACTTGCCCGAGATTCGATCGTCGGTATCCCAATACCTTGTTCAATCTCGTTACCGGCAAATCTCTTTACTCGTACCGCAATGCATGATCCCGTGACTAACGCCTTTGTCACATTGAGCTCATTATGATGATGCATTACCGAGTGGGCCCAGAGATACCTCTCCGTCACACGGAGTGACAAATCCCAGTCTCGATCCGTGCCAACCCAACAGACACTTTCGGAGATACCCGTAGTGCACCTTTATAGTCACCCAGTTACGTTGTGACGTTTGGCACACCCAAAGCACTCTTACGGTATCCGGGAGTTGCACGATCTCATGGTCTAAGGAAAAGATACTTGACATTGGAAAAGCTCTAGCAAACGAAACTACACGATCTTTTATGCTATGCTTAGGATTGGGTCTTGTCCATCACATCATTCTCCTAATGATGTGATCCCGTTATCAATGACATCCAATGTCCATAGTCAGGAAACCATGACTATCTGTTGATCAACGAGCTAGTCAACTAGAGGCTTACTAGGGACACATTGTGGTCTATGTATTCACACATGTATTACGATTTCTGGACAATACAATTATAGCATGAATAATAGACTATTATCATGAACAAAGAAATATAATAATAACCATTTATTATTGCCTCTAGGGCATACTTCCAACAGTCTCCCACTTGCACTAGAGTAAATAATCTAGTTACATTGTGATGAATCGAACACCCATTGCGTCCTGGTGTTGGTCATGTTTTGCCCTAGGGAGAGGTTTAGTCAACGGATCTGCTACATTCAGGTCCGTATGTACTTTACAAATATCTATGTCTCCATTTTGAACACTTTCACGAATGGAGTTGAAGCGACGCTTGATATGCCTGGTCTTCCTGTGAAACCTGGGCTCCTTCGCAAGGGCAATGGCTCCAGTGTTGTCACAGAAGAGAGTCATCGGGCCCGACGCATTGGGAATCACCCCTAGGTCGGTAATGAACTCCTTCATCCAGACTGCTTCCTGTGCTGCCTCCGAGGCTGCCATGTACTCCGCTTCACATGTAGATCCCGCCACGACGCTTTGCTTGCAACTGCACCAGCTTACTGCTCCTCCATTCAAAATATACACGTATCCGGTCTGTGACTTCGAGTCATCCAGATCTGTGTCGAAGCTAGCGTCGACGTAACCCTTTACGACGAGCTCTTCGTCACCTCCATAAACGAGAAACATATCCTTAGTCCTCTTCAGGTACTTCAGGATATTCTTGACCGCTGTCCAGTGTTCCATGCTGGGATTACTTTGGTATCTTCCTACCAAACTTACGGCAAGGTTTACATCAGGTCTGGTACACAGCATGGCATACATAATAGACCCTATGGCCGAGGCATAGGGGATGACACTCATCTTTTCTATATCTTCTGCCGTGGTCGGGCATTGAGCCGTGCTCAATTGCACACCTTGCAATACAGGCAAGAACCCCTTCTTGGACTGATCCATATTGAACTTCTTCAATATCTTGTCAAGGTATGTACTTTGTGAAAGACCAATGAGGCGTCTTGATCTATCTCTATAGATCTTGATGCCTAATATATAAGCAGCTTCTCCAAGGTCCTTCATTGAAAAACACTTATTCAAATAGGCCTTTATGCTTTCCAAGAATTCTATATCATTTCCCATCAATAGTATGTCATCCACATATAATATGAGAAATGCTACAGAGCTCCCACTCACTTTCTTGTAAACACAGGCTTCTCCATAAGTCTGTGTAAACCCAAACGCTTTGATCATCTCATCAAAGCGAATGTTCCAACTCCGAGATGCTTGCACCAGCCCATAAATTGAGCGCTGGAGATTGCATACTTTGTTAGCATTCTTAGGATCGACAAAACCTTCCGGCTACATCATATACAACTCTTCCTTAAGGAAGCCGTTAAGGAATGCCGTTTTGACGTCCATCTGCCATATCTCATAATCATAGTATGCGGCAATTGCTAACATGATTCGGACGGACTTCAGCTTCGCTACGGGTGAGCAAGTCTCATCGTAGTCAACCC